>NC_083609.1:44871739-46121739 GCF_029168945.1 Cannabis sativa | reverse complement strand
GTTATTTGGGCCCACTGATGGGCCTTAAGCTTATATTTGGAATCCACATGTATTTTTTCGGAAACATGGATAACATTTACCACCAAGCTTTTGGAATGTTGTGGCTTTCAAAGGCTTGCTTCAGACTGTACAGGTGGACAGGTGGAGTGTAAAGCCCGCTTAGTTAATTTGGAAATTAGCAGTTGTTTATGATTAATTATGGAATTATTTATAGCTATTTAAATAATTTATTATACTGTTATTTATGTTATTCAGTAGCTTGCCTATTTTGTAATTCCGGTGCCCGGTATTTTGGAACTCGGCGTTTGGCTCAGTAGGAATCACAACTTAGTATGTTAGTAGTTTGGGGACGGGTTTTAGACATTGGGAATGTCGGGAATGGCCGGGAATTTAGAATTTCCCAAAAATACCCCTTTAGTATGATTTTCATGATTTTATGGTGGAGGGGCAAAATGGTCTTTTTGCCCCATTAGTGTTTTGTCTTTTAATGACTTTTTATTTGAAAATTTAAATGTTTAAGTGTTTAATTGTTGGCTGAATAAAATGGGATTTTATAGCTTTTATTTCATTTTTTTCCCAAACTTAGAAAAATTACATTTTCTCAAAGAAAACTCTCTCAACTCTCTCTCTCTCCTTTCGGCCATTTGAGGCAGCTTCAAGGGTGATTTTTCCTCTTCAATTTCAAGTAAATTTCAGCTAGTTAGTGTGTCTCTAATCAAGGTAATTCTTGTCTAGCTTTTTCTAATTAGTTTTCTTGAGATTTTTATGAAAATTGATGAAATGCATGCTTGAATAGTTGTTGTTGTTGCTGCTGAAATCTGGTTGTTGTTCTGAGTTTAAGCATGTTAGATTAGGGTTGTTTAAGTGATTTTGAAAGCATATTGGATAGATTGTTTAAAGCTTTGAATTTTCTATGCAAAAATGTGGTTTTTGGAGGAAAATATACTGATTCTGTTATTGTGTTGTTGCTGTAGTTTCTAATAGTTTTCAGAGGTGATTTCATGCATATTTGAGTAGAATTAACTAGGTTTGAATGCATGTTTGTGGGAATTGCTCAAGTTTGAGTTTAGAACTCAAAGCTTGAGCTTTAATGGTGATTTTTGATTCTGTGGTTTCTGGGTTAGTTTGAGGCCTTGGAAATGTTCTAGGGAAGGTATAGAACAGGTCTGGAAAGTTTGAGGTGATTTGGGGTTGAATTGTGCAAGTTATGAGAATTTGATGTTGTCGCTCGCGAGGAACCGATTCGGTTGTACATCCGAATTCGGATGAGGGTCCCGACTTCCCGTAACCGAATTCCGGTTGGGCAACCTGGCCTCGGTTGGGGAATTTTTCAGAACCCGTGTTTTCCTCGTTTTTATGTTTTAGGGGGTATTGCCATGCTTTTTATCGATAGGGAAACTTTTAGTTCCAAGTTTTAGTCCCCGGGAAGTGATTTAGCGTGTCACTTATAGCGTTGTGATTTTTATGGTTTAGGAGCCAGTAATCCGCCGCTCAGCTTCGATTCCAGTCGGGTTGGACCGATACACCGAAATCGAATCCGAGTAAGATTAGTATAACAAGATGCATATGTAGATTACATGTTTAGCGTGCATGTAGGAAGCCTATTAGATTACATTAGTTGTATGTTGGCTTCGAACCATCCAACCCCGTCACGTCGGTGACAGCCGGAGTATGACCAAGCAGCCGAGTATGACCGGCTTGACCGATCAGCCGACACTTGGTTGGTGGTTCCGTGCTATTGACGTATCCCGTCGGTACAGCCGGAGTATGACCAAGCGGAGTATGACCGGCTCGACCGATCGGGAGGATATAGTAACACGTCGGTACAGCCGGAGTATGACCAAGGCGGAGTATGACCGGCTCGACCGATCAGGTTGTTACGTGTCAATAGTACCGTCCCTATGAACGTTCAGAACTCAGTACCATGTTGGACATGGCAGTAGTGGCTCAGTACCATGTTGGACATGGCAGTAGCGGGACTCAGTATCGTGTTGGACACGGCAGTTAGAATTATGTATGATATTATTATGCTTTTCTTACTGAGTCTGTCGACTCACAGTTCTACGTTGATGTGTAGGTAAAGGCAAGGCTAGAGCTGATGGACCGTGAGCGAGCTTATGAAGGTTGTACATGTCGGGGCGGTTAGGCCTGGAGCGTACGATCCTCGGGACAGCAAGGCTGAATTTTTGTAACTGGTCGTTAGACGACTCTTATTTTATGTAACAGTTAATCAGTTAAATCTTTTTGTAAATGATTTTATAATCGGGATCCCGAGTCTTTTGTAATATTGTTTTATAAGTTTAATTAAAAAGTAAAATTTTAATTAATCACGTTTTTCCATAAACCTCGTTGATTAGCAACGAGCTGCACAGTACGTTTAAAAATCACGTAATACGCCTAAGTTAGTTAGGGTGTTACATGGAGGCTTAATGTGAAAACTTTATAAATTCTAAATTGATTCAATTATATGGAAGACATCTTTTCATTTTTTGAATATAAGGCAACATGTGGCACTATGTCGTTGGTTCGCAAAGCACCTATTCGTTGATGAGGCGTGTGCAACGAAGTAAGTAAACTAGCGGTTATTTACTTCAGTGCGAGTCTCGAGAAAAATATCATAATTTGTTTTACCTCGGTCCCAAACAAGGCATTAAATGCTTGATTGATGGGATACAGAGCCGTTGGATTATTTTTGTTCTTCTGGAGAATTAATCTGATCCTTTGATCTGATCTTTACACGAATTGTACCTTCTAAGTAGAAATACTTTGTAATGCCAGTGTTTACCACTTTTACCCAACTTTTCAAATTTCCTTAGAGTTTTCAGAGAAGATACCGAGCACGGATCAAATAAATCTAAAGTGTGATATTGACTATTAAATCTATTTTCTACTTCAAATCAGGGCTCGAGAGTATACAGAAGCTCCACCCCCAGTGATTACGACTTCTTCACCAGAGAAATCGGTAACCCTAGATATCAATTCAGATATCGATTCTCTCATGGACCATACCAATACCATTATAGAAAGGCTCGACCGTCTTGAACATCTTGAACGTCCTTCAATTGAAGAACTTTCTCTAAGGCCATCATTCGGCGTTAATGTCTGCTTTTCCATACCATATTTTTATTCAAATCTAGCATTATCACCTGATTTATCACGAGGTAATTTTTTTTTCTTATTTTTCAATTTCTTGAATCTTGTTGCATGTTCGTGATTAGTGTTCAATTTAGGTATTGTATCTGATTTACTTGCTACTTAAAAAATAGTAATTAAAGCCTGTGATTAAAGATGATTGTAGGTCGAAATAGGATGTTCTGGGTACTATCTTGGTTAGATTTAGCATCTAATAAAAACTAGAATTATTTTTTTTGTTTTTATTGTTATGGGAAAATCCCCAAATTATTGCACATATGATGGAAAAAATTTCCCTTCTTTGTCCGGAACCCTGATGGTTCCAGATGATTTTGAATCTTCCTTTCCCCTCATTTGTGTTGTTCCTAATTTGGTTATTTGGAACGTTTGTTCTTTAATAATTTTATTCCAGATACTAGATTCGGTGGGGACCTCTCCAAGCAGTTATGGGGGAGGATTTCTCAATGCCCTTACTATCTTAGTTAGTTTCGGTAATTAACTACTTTTTGTTGTTTTTCTTTTTCCAAAATCCATCATGTATGAAGGAGATCACCATGGGGAAGCTGAAGTGGAGGAGGAAGACTTGGTTGTGGAGGAAGTTGTTGCTCCAAGACTGTATTGAATTCTTCTCCTTGGGAGATGGATCAATACTAGAACAAGTTCCAGAATTACAATAATCTCCAAAAGTATGAGATGAAACGAGAGCTTCAGAGTGTTCTAGGTCTGTTCTAGAATATGCTCTTTGTTCTCAGAGAAAGGCCTAGCCAATGCGCTGAAGGGGGCTTTGGAATCTGGAGTTAGGGCCATGTGGAGATGGGAGCGCATCTTCCACCAAGATGCTACTTTGTGAAGTTCTGTGCTGTTGCCGAAGTGGCTCCATTCCAATTCGTTCCACAAGTATGTCATCTACTTGTTGGATGGTTTGTTTTGTGCAAGCTAAATAAGGTGGTTGTCCCTACTCCAGAGGAGATTTTGTATTTCTACAAAATAAAAGACCAAAATATGAGAAACCACAAGGAGAAAGTGGGTTTCTACAGGCTGTAGAAGTAATCCAAAAGCCTTATTTCCCTAGTTAGTTCCGTGAAGTACACTTATGACATCATGGGCTATTGGTTCTACACCTCTGGCTTCCCAATAAAAATGGTGCTAACTATCAGTGTCGACTTTAGTATCGCGAGTAAGTATATTCATTTACTCAACTTTTCTTTTATTTCTTTTCATTTTGGGAACTTATCCAATTCTGTCCTCGTATTCTTTCTAGATTCCATTCCTCATCATCTTTAACTCTAGAACTAGAGGTGAGGCAAAGTTTCTACCAATCTTTACCAGTAAAGGAGTTACAAGTGGGGGAGCTCGTGACTACCAAGACTCTCAGAGAGGCTGACTTATTGACTCCCCATCAGAGTATTGAATCTTTGACAGTGAAAGACCCATTCAAGGATCTCCATTATGGGGATCCAGCCAAAGTTAAAGAGGCTATTGCAGTAGTTACCGCTGAAGTAACTTTAAGGATGTCAAGGCTGACCTGGCATGGTTGGTAGATTGGAGCCAAAAGTTCCTAAAGGTTTTGAGCGAAGGAGAGGAACTTGAAATCCAATTTAGAGACATTGTCCTGTACGAAGGTACTCTTAAAGCAATTACATTCAAACGTTGTAAGATGCCCTTCCATCTAGTTAATGCTCCATTCTTGGCCTACTTAAATCATTTCATCCAAGGCAGATTTGACCTTGACTTTCTGCGTATAGATGGTCATAAATATCCAATGATTAGATATATAGATATCATTAAGATAGACTCCTTTCATGAAATAATATATCCAAGATTCTTCCACTATGGAAGATTTTTAGATAGGGAAGACATCTTCTAGTTTTCTAGAGGGAACCCCCCAATATGCTAGAATAAACGGGTTGGACTGTATTTTTGTGTCATTTCATCTTTCATTGTTTAATGCTTCTTTGGGATTAACATTTATATGCTTTATTTTGTAGAGAGCCCACTCACATTCGAGATGGATTTGGTAGATAAATTCTTGGGCACCATTGCCAAGAGGTCAGATGAAATTAGAGAGACTGTCAGGAGTGGTCAAGGTAAAAGGAAGGTTGTGCAGCCTTTTAATGTTGGAGCTGGAAGCCGACACCTCCAACCAAAGGCCATGAGGGTATTCCTAAGGCTCCAACCTTATAAGCTGCTATTTGTAAAGGTGTGCAAAAAGTCATTCAATCTAATTACAACCAACTGATCCAATCCTAACCGATCCAATAGAATTGGATATCTAATCATAATTCGATTGGACCGGATATAAATTTGGAAAATCTAATCAGATCGGATCGGTTGTTGGATGGGACATTCGATCCAATGGATAACTGACCAAACCAATCCAATTATCATCCAATGGTCCTCCAATTATATTTATATATTTTTAAAATACATTTATAATTTTATATATTTAATATATTTTATTTTAAAATATATATTAATTAATTTAATATACATTTAATACATGAGATTAAAGAAAAAACCTTAGATCTAAAATATTAATTCTCATCTTCCTAAATGCTAATAAAATTATCAATGTGTATTGAATAATTTAATTTTTTAGCGGTCTTATTATGAGATCATGAGAAATAGGTTGGACTAAACTAATGTTTATTATATATGTTAGATTATTAAGTTTTAAATTATATTCATATATATATTTTTAATGAAATTAACTTAAATGGTAGCTAAAATAGATTGGATGGATCCAATCCAATCCAATAAAAAAACCAGTCAATGTATCCATGGTTGGAACCGATCTAATCAAATACATCCATTGGATCGAATCAGATTGAATGACTCAATTCGATTGGATTGGATCAGATGACAAAATTCAATATCTAATAAATAATTAGATTGGATCAGTTAGGTTGGGTCCAAATCCATTGGATGTGATCCAATGAACACCCCTAGCTATTTGTCCCCAAATTTCTTTGGCTGCAGTGGATTCTTCGCGGGAATGAGTAAAGGAAATTACATGGGCGATAGATCCTCTCCAATAGAGACCAATTATCGTGGACGGTGAAGAGGAGGATGATGGTGAGGGACCCGTGTTACCTCAAAGGAAAAGGCGTAGCTCTAAACTAGGTGGAGACAGTAAATAAATAAGAGCTAAGGCTACAGACAAGCTTCAGCAATCGGTTACTACTAGGAAGTAAGGTTTGGAGTCTTCCAGACAAAGAGGAGTAGACATTTAGAAAAATGAGAGGCCAAATAGGTGGACCACTCGCTTCAGCAAGGAGGTTGTCAGTTCTCAGCCTCCATCATAAAAAAAAAAAATCACTTTTCCCTCTGCCCAGTTGCCAAGGGACAAGACCAGTCTTCCACCTCTTCCTCCTTCCAATGTCATTCTGCCTATTCATCCTTCCTCCCTGTCGGAAGAAGAACATGCTCATATGGAGGTAGCTGAAAAATTCTTCATGGAAAGATTCAACATGGAGTACGATGTCATGAAGAAAGCATCTAATGTGCTTTCCACCAGGCAGAGTGCTGATTTTCCTAATGTTGCCAGATGGAATGAACCACTTCCTCCAATCTTTGATCATCAAGTGGTTGCTAAAAGGCTCCGATCCAGAGTAGGTTTGGATCTCGCTCCTTTTTGTGCTAGACTTATTGGACCAAAATGTTGCAACTTGAAGCATATTAGGTTCTAATAAATGCGCTACAATGGTGAGCGGAGATCTAGTCTTCATGGAAGATAGCCTCAAAAGCAAAATTGTTGCGGTAGGTTCACTAACCTTTATTTCAATTATGACTCCCAGTAAATTTTTACTTGTATTTGACTTAATGCAATCTTTTCTTAGGTGGGTCTGATGGCTGAGAGGTGCTCTTATCTCGTGACTAACCTAACTTACGAGATAGAGATCTTGAAGGCTGAGAGTGCCAACTCAGACCAAAGAAGAGTGGAGGCAATCAAAGCCTTTAACGATGCCAAAGCTCATGTGGATGTTTTGGTCAAGCAAAGAGTGAAAGCTTCTCCTAACGCTACTCTGGCTACAATGCAGATGCCAAGAGGGAGAGGGATCGTGTAGAGTTGTATAAGGAGTTACATACCCAAGAAAACTCTTGCATTCCTATTCTAGAAGAGAAAGTCGTTGAAGCTGAGAAGACGGTTAAGGAGCTCGAGTTAAAGCTATACACTGCTTCCCAAGAGTACAATCACCAGACTGAGATGTTAAATGACAAGATTGTTGTTGTTGTTAACTTGGAGAAGAAAGTGAAACACCATCAAGAGCTTCAACATCAAGCAGAGGTTTCTAAACAAGATTCTTTGGAAATACTGAAGGCTTTTGAAACTAATTTCTTAGCCAAGCTTGACAAAGCAGAGAAATCTCTTAACGATTCTTAGAAAAAGGCTAAGGAAGATGTTGACAAAGCCAAGGAAGATGTTGGTAAGGCTAAGGATGCTGTTGAGAAGCTTGAATAGGAGAATGCTCTTTCGGAAGAGAAATTGGCTTAATCTGAGGTGGAGCATCGGGAAAATTTAATGAAGTCTCTAGTGGTTACTTTGTTTTATCTTTGGAAGATCAACAAAGGTGTTCTGAACATGTGGGAAGGGGATGAAAGAGAAAATCTTCTTCAACAACTCCTAGAATTTGATGCTGCAGAGAAAGTTGACGATGAGGCTATTGAAGAAGATTTTGAGATTGTTCTTCTGGATGATGCAAACCTAGAAGAATCTTCCCTTCCAGCTTTAGAGAATGCTCCAGCAAGTGAGGCTTCAGCTAACATCTAGCCTAACTCAACCACTTGACAGCTCAACCTTAAATCTATCTCTTTTACTGCTTCACAGTTTATTTTTCTATTGAACTTTTACTTTGGGGGACAAGGGTCCCCCTTTTTATCTTAGCGGAGATAATATTTATGCCCTTACCGCAGGGCCTTTTATATGTAAATATTGTGACTGTTTTTGCTTTACATATTTAATATTTAAACTTATCAAGTATTTTTTTTTTTATCGTTTGAATGAATTAATTTGTTAAGTTAGTCTTGTTTCCAAGTTCCTTGAGGTTCTAGTTTCTATGGCTTAAACCTTAGGATTTCAACTTTATGCTTAGACTTTAGCTTTCCTTTTAACAAATTATGTTTTCTAAATTCCTTGGAACATGGTTCCAATGACCTGAATTATTGTGTCAAAGATATTTCTACTATCCGCATTATTTAAAAGTGGTTTAAAGAGCATACCTGACCAGACCTTCTTAACACCCTTACATTCAAACATAGCATGCTGTATGGTTTCAAGACTAGTACCGCAACGAGAGCAGATATGGGAAGGAGTAATTTTATGGTGGTGGAGGTTAACAACAATGGGGAGAGTATCAAAATAAAGTTTGTATGTAAAGTGTTTTATCTTTGAAGGGACATGAAATCCCTAGAGAGATTTCCACCAGTTAGTGAGGGTGCTTGTGTTAGAGGACGTTGGTTAAGAGGAGTTTGCAATTGTTTGGGCCAAGTGCTTACCTAATTTAGTTGTGTAATTTTCATGGATGGTGAGATGCCAGAAGAGAGTGTCATGTTTTGTTATGTGTTAGGTTATTTTTAGTATTAATTTTAGAGTAAATTTAGTATATTTTTAATTGAGTTTTAATCGTGTTTGGAGCATTTTTACGCTTGTTATCTTTTATTTGTTCAAATTTAAAATAGAAGAAGATTAGAAAATATCAGAGAAAAAATATGGGAAAAAGATATAAATATCTCACAAAAAGATGATATTTAAAATAGAGAAAATTGTGCAAAAAAAAATGAAGCTGAAACTTTAGGCTTAACATATATACATATGATTAATTTGATGTTAGTTTTTTATGTAATTATTATCACATTAATGTATATAATTGAAAATTCTTAAAAAAAAAAAAACAAAATTTTTGCACCACATATTGTTTTTGTTAAATTTATTTATTTTATTTACGAAAAAATTTATTTTTTTACTCTATTTTTTATATATAGTATACTCTGTACAGTATACAATTATGTATATTATTATTTTATACCGTTTTATCATCAGTATTTTATTTTCTTTATTTTTTTGGTATTTTATTTAAATGATAATTAAAATTGATGTTGACCTCTCTTCCATACACATTATTATTTGTGCTTTTATTTTTTATTTTTTTTTAATTTGGATAACAGCCCACCACATGATTTACTATTTCTGAAGAAAATTATGGTATTTTTTTAAATGATGATTAAAGTTGATTACACATTATTATGTGTTTTTTATTTTTTTTTTAAAAAAATTTGGACAACAACCCACCATCTGATCTTCTCCTTCCTAAGAAAATATATATATGTGTATATATATATATATATTCATCTTGAGCAAATCACTAAACCCACACATTATTTATTTTTCAATGTATTTGAGCTCTTTCTCCCCCGTTCATATTCTTGTTCGTTTTTTTTCTTTTTTTTTTTCCCTAAGTCTACAACATTACTCAAATAAAAGTTAACCCTCTCGTTTTATAGTAGGTAACCAAAAAGAGAGTATGTGAATGAGGAAGAAGAAGAAAAATATTTGAGAAAGATAAGAGTGGTTGTGTGTGAGAGAGAGAGAGAGATGAAGAGCTTATTCTGTGATGAGCTTCTTGTAGAAATCTTTCAAAAACTCTTACTAAATTCATGTTCTTCAGTCTCTTTGGTCTCAAAGCGTTGGCTCCATCTCTACCGTACTTCTAAGTCCACCTTCTTTTGCTAACTTACCCTTTTCTGTTACTCGTTTATTTTATTATTATTTTAAGATTATTTTACTGTTATTTTCTTTCATTTTTTTATTATATTTTTCCAAATATTATTGTACTGTTCTATTTTTAATAGTAATAAGAAAATAATGAAACTTGTATGTAAGTTATTTTTTTCAGTATCCTATGCTCCAATATATGTTCAGTTTTCATCCATTGTTCTACTGTTATTTTTTAGTTGTTCTGCTTCTTTTCATTTTTGATGCCTTCTCTTGTATGTTCTCTTGTTGTGTCCCAACTCTCCACATTTGGTGTATTTGTTATGTTGTTTCTTTTGTCGGCTAACTTCCATCCTCTTTTTTTTTTATCTTCCAGATTTTACCATTTCAATGGGAAGTAAAACTAAAACTGTCCATGATTCTTTCATTTTGGTTACCTCAAACAAATATTCAGTGGTTAGTTTAACCTGTGTAATTTGATACCACCATTTGTTAAACATACGAAACAAGAGTGAAACAATCTAAAAACAACATTAGAAAAAACCATGACAACCCAAGTATTAATGGTTTTAATGTTTGTGCTTCATCTCACCAGAATTAATTATTGTTTTCTGGCTGTTCTGGTGTTGCTGTGGTGCTTCTATCCGTGGGTGTGGAAGATGGAGACCTCGTTTTTTTTTTATTTTCGGTATTTACAGTATAAAGGAAAAAAAAAAAGTCAGGGCAGTACAAATGTAATTTTGCCGTGTGGCAGTATAAATGTAAACCTTTACCCAAAATTCAATATCTATTCTATATAAAATGTGCCTATATAACCGAATTCTTGGTTTATGAGAAATGAGTAGCAAATAAATACCTAAGTCGTATTTTTGGCAGTAAAAATACCTTCCGTCACACTTTTAGAACTTCCGTAGGCACCTCTCCGTTTTCTTCCAAGTAAGGTCCACGCGTCATCCTTTTATTAGTCCACATCATTTTTTATTTTTTATTTTAAAATTCATTAAAACTTATTTAAAAATCAATTAAAAATAAAAAAATAAATATTTAAAATTTATAAAAAAATAAAAATAAAAATATATTCTGAAACCTAAAAAATTATTGTAAACCTAAATAATTAATTCTTTTTCTTTCATTTTTGTTAAATGGATTTTTCTTTTATTTCTTGTTTTATTCTTTTCTCTTTGAATTAAAAAAGAATTCCAACATAAATTATAGGGAAATTTGCGGCAAAAGTCCCCAAAAAGTTCAGTTTGATACAGATAAGTCCCCAACCTCCAAAAATAGCGGCAATAGTCCTCAACGTCATGTTTTTTATTTGTCCGTTGGTCTCTAAGTTAACAGATCCGTTAAACCCATTTTAAATGCCACATGTCGAAATATTATTGGTGAATGTTATTATTTTAATTTAAAAATAAAAATAAATAAATAAATAATTTTAAAAAAAATTATTTTTTTCTTTTTCTTTTTCTTTTCTTTTTTTCTTTTTCTTTTCTTCTTTTTCTTCTTCGTTTTCTGCTTCGTTTTCTTCTTCGTTTGCTTCGTCAACCTTATGAACAAGGTTCTTCGGTTTCTTCGTCTTCTCACTGTCAGAAACCCACCAACCCCCAACCCTTTCTCTTCTTCTTCTTCCTCCTCCTTTCTCCTATTGCCTTTGTTCTTTTTCGTCGATGGCAGCCACCAACACCATATTTCCGTCAACCACAAACCTAGAACCCAGCTAAATACAAATCCTTGTCGAAGGTATAGAGCTTTTTCTGTCCACCTGCACACACATAAACACAGACACAGAATGGCTCTTAGCTTAGGAACTCAAATATAATGGGCGTTTTGGCTGCCACAACCGATACCCGTAAGAAATTTGGGCATTAACGAAAGAAAGAAACAGAGAGACAAGAGAGAGGAGCGCCAACGAGGAAACCTATGATCGTTTCCATCTGGGTTCATGATAGTGAAGGAAGGCCGTCAAACCAAGCAAAAATGAGAGAGAGAGAGACGAGCACCTGTGATTGTTTCCATCTGGGTATTTTGGGTTATCGTACTAGAGGGGTGAGGGTCATTGAAGATAGTAAACAGAGAGAGGGAGAGAGGTCTCTGGCAGCTGAGGAGGTTTTGGTTAGAGATTTAGGGTTTTTTTTTTTAAGGTCTCTGGCAGACGAAGAAGATGAAGAAGAAGAAAGAAAAAGAAAAAGAAAAAGAAAAAGAAAAAAAAATATTTTTAAATAATATATTTTTATTTTTATTTTTTTAAAATTAAAATAATAATTTGGACCAATAATATTTCGACACGTGGCAATTTTAGAAAAGTAAACGGCTCAGTTAAAATTAGGACTAACGGACAAATAAAAAACATGACCTTGAGGACTATTGCCGCTATTTTTGGAGGTTGGGGATTTATCTGTATCAAACTGAACTTTTTGGGGACTTTTGCTGCAAATTTCCCTAAATTATATTCAAATTTTGAAACAAAACTAAAATCAAAAGTCTAAGCAAACTTAGATTTTGAACAAACAAAATAAAAAAGAATAAAAGAAACCCAAATCTTCAATTATCCATCACCAATACAAAATTTCTTTGATACCCTAAAACAAACCAAGAACTTTCCAAGAACAGAAATCTTATACAGGATCCTAAATCAAAATATATTACAAATAAAATACAAATGCAACAAATGAAACTAAAACCCAGGTGAAGAACAAAGGTCAGACCTGTAAACAAACCCAGAATTCAAAACTCAAACCCAGAAATAGAACAAAGACCACAAATCGAAATGCCCAAATTCAAGCTTAGACCTGTAAATATTGAGGGGTTTTTTTTTTTAACAAAGGTCACATTCAGATAAAGGAGAAGAACGCACAAATGACATGCTAACTCTAAAAATTGCTCACCCTGTCGATTCGCATTCCAATATGGTGGTCCTCTTCGGCTTGTCGATCCTCATTCCCAGCACGAAACTTGTTAACCCTTTCAACCCCGCATGCTTCTGACTTCGATCTCGTGGTCACTCGCCGGTAGATCTTGAGTGATGAGAGATTTGTGGTTTTTTTAATTTTTTACAATTTGGTTATAGAGAGAAAAAGGAAGAAAAAGAGGATGAGATGTGGTGAAATAGGACTGTTGATAGTGAGAAACCAAACAAAGCTAGAGAAAACGAAAGAGAAATAAAAGTGTAGTGAGTATGTGTGTGTGGGCTTATTACTTACCAGTTGGAGGTGGCAGGTTTTAGAAAGAGGGATTAAAAACTCAAAGAACCAGAATCCTTGGATAGAGTAGGAAAGTAAAAAGGGATAATGCCAAGAGGAAACCCATTTCATAAGAAGGAGACTTGATGTATTTTAATAGCTGGACTTGCTCCAGTAACGTCCATGGGGAATGGCTCACCTGGTACAACCTTAGCGGGGCCTTCAAGGACTCAGGCGTAGCCACGTCCAAATCCCAGAACGCCGAATCCATGGTCGTCCTCAGCCTCGCCATGTTTTGGAGGAGTTGGAAGTTTATGTGTATTTTAATTTTGTAATTTTTTTAATTTAAAAAAATAAGTTTTATTTTTATTTTTTATACATCATAAATATATCATTTTAATTTTAAAATAATTTTTAAATAAGTTTTAATGAATTTTAAAATGAAAAATAAAAATTTATGATGTGGACTAATAAAAGGGTGACACATGGATACTTACTTGGAAGAAAACGGAGAGGTACCTACGGAAGTTCCAGAAGTGTGACAGAAGGTATTTTTACCGCCAAAAATACGACTTAAGTATTTATCTGCTACTCGGGATAAAACTTAAGTATTTTTGCCACAAATTACTCAAAAGAAAATGTATGGCTATTTGAATGTATAAAGTATACCGAGTATGAATATAAGATAAATGACCTTCGGTATATGCTCAAATTTAATAAGCGATCATATATCTATATATAAAATGTAATGTACGTCTTTCCATGTAATTAATCCTAAAAATTAATTGTAAAGTAGTTATTCCCTTACATTTGTTTACTTATTTAAATAAAATTATGAAAGAGGGAACTTAATTAAATAAGAAATAAAAGAAAAGAAATACTTCTCTTACCAATATTTTAAAGAATGTCATTAAGGGTATTAATTTTTATTTATTTTTATTTTATTTTTAATATTAAATATATAACGACAAGTTTTTTATTTAAAATATATATTACAAAATAACTATCATATACTCTAGTTTAACTCAAAATTGCAATTTAGTCAATTTGAGTATTCTAATTACGTTTCTTGATAAAGTAAATAAGAAAAATTATTATTATTTTATTTCTAAACAATTTTAGTAAATAATATATTATAAATATTAATTCTGGTTATTTTTTATTTATTCTGTTACATCTTTATTAATTTATTTCGATTCTAAATACTGTCTAGCAAACATTAGAGTTTTTGGACGAAATAATAAATAGCAAAATAAAAGTAAGATTTGAAAAATTTTACTATTAATTTACAAAATTAAATTATATTTTAAGTAGTTTTACGGTCAATATTAATTATAACAGTTTTTTTAATTTTTTTTTTCAAATTTACAGGTTAGTTTTCTAAAGTGGTTGCAGCGCTAGTTGCAATAGGGATTTCTATACGATTTTTTGTTGCAATATAAGTTGCACTGCTAGTTGCAATATGAGTTTCTATGTAAAATTCTAAAAATGTAAAAATATATATATCTATTCTATATAAAGTGTGCTTATATAACTGAATTCTTGGTTTATGAGAAAATTATGGGTGACTTTTTATTTATATTTAATAAAATAATAAAATATTATTTATATATAATAAAATAATAAAATAAAAATAAAACAAATCTCATTAATATTTGAACTGATATTTGATGCTAATCATTTATCTGTTTTTATTTTTTAAAAAATACTTGAGCTTACCAAAATTTATAAGAACAAAACCAATGAAGAAAATTTTAACAAAAAAATGAACGAAGAAAAAAAGTGTCATAAACATTATTGAATAATGGCAATTGCCAACACAAGAAATTCAGCATAAAAAATTATACTTGATCCCTAGACAAGATTATCATTTTTCAATCCTAATAATATAAATAATGAACAACACCTCATTAATTATTCTAGGAGAATGATGCATGGTAATGTCAAAAAAATCATTAGATGATAATAATATTTCTCTAACAATGATATCTTAAGTAAGAACTAAGAAGTATTGTTGCGTTTTATTTTTAAGAGCATGAATAATATTAAGACAATTGGATTCCTCAATCAAGCTCTTATTCTCCTATTAAAAAAAACACATTAATATACATGTAAATGATTCTTAGTTTTACAATAATAAATTATTAATAAACTCACAATTTCATAAAATTATAAAGTAGTAATTTCAATTAATTTTTAAAAATAATTTATAATTTTTTCAAAGTATCGGTTATAATTATTATTTCCAATATTATAAAAAATAAATATATTTTTTTAAAAAAAATAATTATTAGAAACTTGACATAAAAGGTTATTAGATTGTTACCTTATTAATTTTTTTTAGTGCCCATCAATGAGTATTACCCATTTAGAAGTGTTCCATATATATATAAAGTATTTTAACTAAAACATTTCACATTATAATTTGTGAAAAAGAGATTTTTTATCTACAACTTTTAGATAGATGTTATCTTCAATTATCAATAATTTAGAGATTGATTTTTAATTTTCTTTTTTATTTCACACAAATTTAAGTTGTGTTTTCTTTAGTATTTGAACATGAAATTTTAGTTTATTTTTGGATTATCTTAAGAACATATTACACTTAAATTATTAAGTTTTCTTAAACACTATAATATATTACATCTAGTATTTACTTTTAATTGTCAAAATTATAAATTACATTATTTAGATATACATAATAATAATCTCACCTAATAAGTAATAATATTTTTTCTTTAATTGTTAATTATAGGGAAAAAAATAGGAATATTCTAAAAAGGGAAAAATATTACAACAATACTGTGGGCCGGCCCAATGAACATTTGTACAGCCCAAAAGGAAAATATTACAAAAATACCACTTGCCCTTACCTTCAGCCGCACGTCACAAACGGAGAGGAGAATGAAGCTCCATCGATGCAGTCGGCCACGCAACCATAATGAAACCAGATCGAACGTAAAACAACTGTAAATCCTGTCGAATTTCAATAGGAAACGATCAAATCCAACGATCTAAACATAAATTTTTTTAAAAAAAAAGAGCAGGACAACCGTGGAGAAACTGAAATTCAACATTTGATTTCGGTTTTTATAGTGCAATATCACTCAAACGAGCGTCGAAAATTCAGATTGAAGCAATGTAAATCTGTATTGAACGTATCCGGAGCTCCCCTCAAATCCAAAAAAAAAGGTATGAACTGAATTTTTTTTTCAACAATGATACACGGCATTTTTAGTTGCATTCTGGTTGATTCAATGGTGTGCAACAGGCAATTCATATGGTAAAACCAATAAACAAGAACTGATTCTGATTAAGGAACCAAGGGATACTAATAACTTTTTTTAATTTTTTTTGGGTTGGCTTACAGTTGCATTATCGTTTGAAAATGGTTTAGAAATCATGAAGAACTGTTATATGACAAGTACCAAGAGCTAGCATATATACAGGGTAAGATTTATGTTAATGGTAGCAAATTAGTTTTATAATAGTTGTAAATCGATCTGATTCGAATAAACATGATGAAAAATGACAATGAGTAAGAACTATGTAATTTTGGGGATAGAATTGTGGTTTTTCAGTTGGTTTACAGTTGCATAATCATTTAATAATAGTTTCATTACGTTTTTTGCAGGAATTTAATGTGGAAAAGATAGAGGACAGAACAGTTTGAGAAATGGTTAGTTTCCCAAAATTTAAATGAAGTTTCTTAATAGTTTTATTCTCGTTTCTTTGTAGTTTATTAACAACCAAAAAATGGCAAAATCAGGAATCAGGACAGGAAATACAATGCTTGAACAAAGGAACAGAGATAGAAGTAAGTTTGTACTCTATTTCATAACATAATCAAACCAGTTTTAAAATTCGTTGGCTCGGACTAATAACCATTGCAAAAACACAGGAAAGGAAAGACATTCCATTCCTAGTCTTCTACAATGGAAAATTCGATGATCGAATGAATTATGAAAATTATGAAGCCAGTGGACACTACATTTCTGCCAATTGTAACTATGAAGATTTGCAACAGAAACTCAAAGATGCCCTGGAATGCAACCAAGAAAACACTGTTTTGCAACTGAAATATCAAGTGAAGGAAGGATACCAACCATTGAGGATAAAGGATGATCAAAGCCTGCATTTCTACATACAACTCAAACTGAAAGACCCCGACTTCACAACATACCCAATGTGTGTGAATGTCATCAACAACCCAACAACAACCATCGATGCATCATTCTTTGGAAATGACAATTCATTAATTACACATAGAAGCGCCTTCCAACCAATCGAATACAATGCAGCAACAACAGAAGACTCAACAAATCAACAACATATAATTGAAGCAACAGTACCGGAATTTGGGGAAGAAAGTTTTGACTTCATGGACTATGCAAAACTTGTGGCAGAGGAAATGGTTGAGCAACTGGAAAACAACAGAAAAAAGGAACCAGAAATCACAGATTCAGACGAACTACTAATCACAGATCCTCATCATCCAGAAATAGAAGAAGCACAAATATACAAAGACAAAGAAACACTGCAGAGTGTGCTTGGTTTCTATGCAATTAGGAACAACTTCCAATTCAGAGTTAAAAAATCATGTGCAAGAACATACAAGATTTGTTGTTTGGATCCAAAATGCAAGTGGGTACTAACAGCATCCAGAAACGGGCAAACAAAGTCATTCATCATTCGAAAGTACGGCAGAAAGGTGATACACACTTGTGATCTAAACATCAGATTTGCCGACAAGAGACAAGCTACAACGAAATTGATTGGAAACTACATCAAGCCACGGTTCACCAACATAAAAACAACTCAAACGCCACAAGACATCAGAGGAGAAATGAAACACAAGTATGGGGTCAGAATGAACTACATGAAAGCATGGAGAAGCAAAGAGCACACGCAAGAAGAATTACGAGGAAAAGCCAACGAATCATACGGAGTTCTGCCGCCTCGGTTTTTTGCACATGTTGCAAAAAACTAATCCCGGAAAAATAGTGCACATGGAAATAGAGGATGACAACAGCTTCAAGTACTTGTTTGTCGCACTGGATGCATCAATAAAAGGATGGAAGAAATGCAAACCTATAATAGTTGTTGACGGAACTTTCCTTAAATCAACATATGGAGGTACACTGCTCTCTGCTTGTACACAGGATGCCAATGGGCACATTTTTCCACTAGCTTTTTCTGTTGTGGATTCAGAAAACAACAACTCATGGCAATGGTTTTTCACAAAAGTGAGAGAAACATATGGGATTAGAGAGGAACAAAGGCTTGATCTCGTATAGACATGAGAGCATAAGTAAGGCACACTTGTCAAGTATTTCCGAAATCACACATTGCTATTGTGTATACCACCCGTTAAGCAACCTAAAAGCAACCTTCAAGAAGAATGCAAGCAAGCCGGATAAACCATTCTTCGCCGTGCAGCAGCATACACAGAGAGGAAATTTGAATACCATATGAGCGAGTTGGACAGCTTGGACATCCGTGTAAGACCATATTTACAACAAGTTGGATACCACAAATGGTCAAGATACCACTGCAAAAACAACAGGTATTCAACTATGACTTCAAACATTGCTGAATCTCTAAATGTAAAGAAACTTGGCAGCTAAAGAGCTACCAATCACAACACTGATGGAGTCATTGAGAGCATTGATTCAACAATGGACATACACAAACAGGAAAAAAGCACAGAAAACAACAACATTTTTAACACCTACAGCAGAAAAGAAATTAGTCGACAACTTTGTGGAATCATTGACAGAAAATGTAATGACATGTTTAATATTTTAGTTGCATTATAGTTTCTTTATAGTTTGTTTTTCGTTGTTATACATATTAACAGTTTTACACTTAATCCGCAGGTAAAACCAATAAATGAGACCATGTTCGAAGTCATTGAACTAACCAGATCATGGGTCATCAACCTGAAGGAGAAAACATGCAGTTGCAACAGATTCCAACTTGATGAGTTACCGTGTGCTCATGCGCTTGCTGTTATAAAAGAGATGAACTTGAATGTTTACAACTACTGTTCGGGTTATTACACCACGCGAACATGGCTTGAAACATACAGCGGCTCAACATATCCGGTACACAATCACACAACTTGGGATGTGCCACAAAACATAAAAGATATCATTGTTCTGCCACCAAACCAAAAAATAAGATCTGGAAGACCAAGGAAACGAAGGTTTTTATCTGAATGGGATACAAAAAAACATAACAGGTGCGGCAAATGTGGACAACACGGACACAATCGAAAGACATGCAACAATCAAGCAATAAAATATATACATATGAAATATTTGAATTGTTTAATTTTGTGTGCAAATTCAAAAAGGTTGATCTGTGATGTTCTAAATACATGGGATTTCATTTTTATGAAATTTGAAACAGTTTTTTAATAGTTTCAAAATCGTTTTGTTACAGTTGCGACCCTTTGTAAAATATTAAGTACCGGAATGACTTCTTCTTTACGCTTTAAAGGCAACAATCAATAATTGATAAAACATAACTTGAATAAAGGGAAAAGGATTAATGGAATACAAAGAATAAAAATACATTAATAGCACTATTTAGGAAAAATGAAAACATAGTTTGTATTCAGTTGGTTAATAGTTTCTTAATAGTTGTGCGACCGTATATAAGAATTTGAACAATTAAAAAAAACAAACAACTTTGGGAAATACAAACCTATACAATAAAGATATTATAAGGAGTAAATGTCAAATATCCTAAAAGTTTTAAACCAGCTACATAGTATAAAATCAAATATAATACCTACATTGAAACAACAACACTAAAACTTGTCAAGTAAATAGATTCAACAAATAACAGAATAGAGCCACCAAATTAAAAGATCCTATTTCTTCAATTTAGATGCCTTAGAAGACTTGGTTTGCTTCTCATCCTCGCTGTCAATACTTTCGTCAATTTTCCTTTGTCCGTACGAGTAGAAAAGTGAAGCAAGTCGGGTACGATAAACTTCGATGTCAAAGTCTGCAGGGACATCCTTTCCGTGGATAAAGAATTCAGCAAAGGCAGCAACATATGCCCCACAATCACTATTAAAAAACATAGAGAAAAAGTAAACAGTTTAGAAACTAAAAAACAACATAAAAGAAACTTAAAAGAAACACTCACTTCTTCTGCTGAGACGCAAGACCACTAAGCTCCACGATTCTGAATGGAGCTGTAGGTCGAAACCGAGGCAGAGCTTGTGCTCTATTCTTCCAGAACCCAAGTAAATCGAAAAACAAAGGCAGCAACACGGAATAAGCCTTCATCGCATTCCTAGCTGCGGCATTCATCTTCGCGGTTCTCAAAGAATTGTACAGAAACAACGTCCCTTCGTTCACGTCAAGACGCCCAAAAACCCAATGACTTTCCCTTCTTAAATTGATGATGAAAAGCACGTGATCGGCTTCATACCAAGGCTTGGAACAGGGAACGCGCATACCTCGGATGTAATGCGCAATTGGGTGGGCAGCGTGAATGTGTGACATCTTAGTGTTCATTGACTTGGCCTTGTTAAATTTGTGGTACAATGCTTGGATGGAATCATCAAAAAGACAATCAGTAGTTGCGAAATTCAACGTCACAGCGGAAGAATACTTACCTTTTTTCCGAAGGTAATAGAATATGGTGTTCATATGCTGAGAAAAAAAACAACACAGAAAACACAAATGAAAAGGTTTAACAACTGTAAAAAAACTGAAATGCAGTATCAAAACTAAAAAACATTTATAAAGCAACTGAAAACAAACTACCATAAGTACAATATAAATTGGAAACTTTACCGAGTCGTTCATAAACATGTCGCATGTGGCCAAATGGTAAAACCAAGTTTTATCCTCAACATAATCAACACCTAGCCTAAAACCCGGGGTAAATTTCTTTGCGCCATCTTCATAACAATTATAATGCCTACAATAACAAAAAAACAGCAAAAAAATAGCATTAAAACAGGAATAAAACTGAAAAAAAAAATAATACAAAAGCAGATTTAATAAAAACAGTCACCTAGGATGTTTAAGCAATCCTTCACCAATCCAAGAGTCAAATTTTGCCTCAATCTCGGTAGATACGGGATCAGCAAAAGCATCATTAAGAGCATAAAGGCCCTTCACATAAGTCACCATTTTGAAATCCCTATCATCCCCAGCTGATTGAGAACCTGAGGACATAAGCTCCATTGGAGTGCTCCCGACATCAGAAGACCCGAAATCAACAAATGGAGATTTCAAGGCCGGAGCACGCTTCCTCTTATCCAACAGAGGTGTATCAGAGACAGTATCCTCAGTTTCTTCATCAGTATGAAGGGCATCTGACTTTTCACCAACAACATCTGGATTGGGTGCGGGGACCTAAAAAATAAAGAATGCATTAAAACAGTTGCAAAACATACTAGAAACTAATGAGCAACCAAAAAGAAACCTAGTTTTTTTTTAAAACAATTAAAAGTAAACTTACATTGATTTTAGCAACAGCCTCCAAGCCAGCCAACACAACTTGATCATCATCTATTACAAGCTGGCTCAACCCATCAAAGAAATCGTCCCCCTTCAATCGAGACTCATCGCCCTTCGGCTTCTCAACATCCTTAACATTTTTATCACTCCCTCCAACATCCTCAGATGGATTCACATCAGCAGAAGGAACAAGAAGAATGACCTTGTCAGCATCATCAGCATCCCCACCAACTTTAACCAACTCACCACCATTGTCGGAGTCGGAATCAATATTTTCTGGATCAGGCAATTGCTTCTCATCATCCTCGGCATCATCATCATCATCAGCATCATCATCAGAATCTTGAGTTACTAATTCATCCGATGACTTTCCCTGTATCAACCAACATAAATGAAACTTAAATAAAACAGTAAAGAAACTATACAAAAAAAAATATAAAAAAACCTAAACAATAAAATAAGAATAAATACCTCGTCAGAAGGACGACGATGAATGGCATTAACCTTCTCTTGGATATCCTTAATTACAGTCATTACGGATTTGAAATTAAAATCAACAAAACACCTCAATGAAATGAAGTCCTCGGACAATGATGATTGATTCGAAATGAGCATCTCCAGCTTAGATTTCATCCAATCAATATCTGCTGAATCAGACTTCTTTGAAGATGACCCACCCTCGAAGGATTGCTTCGCTACACCACGTTCATCAATAGATTCATCGAGAAATAGACCGTCAAGTTGAAGCCGCCGCCTCTCTTCATCGCAGGACGCATGTTTTTTATCTTCAACCGAACAAAGATAATCAAACATAATATGAAAAAAAAATTAAAACAATTGGAAAAACCAAAAACAACAACATAAATAAAACCGAAAAGAAACAGAAAAAAACAAGAAAGAAACTGTAAAGTACCTTCTCCAAAGGTAAATCAAAAATCTTGCCCTTCAAGTCTCGAAGGGTTGGATTTTTGGTGACGATGGTGTTGCTCCAGTTCGTAATCCTGAATAAGATGAAACTCTCTTACGTAAAGGGTTCACCATTGCGGGACGACATTCATAAAACCAAACAGTGAAAACCCAAGGACATCCCAATGCCCTATACCAGCCATCATATTGGCCTCCCTTCTCTGCCTTTCTATTTTTCATAATGATCCCATGCTCGATCCTACCTTTGAATGAGTCAATTGTCAATTCAAATGATTCCCTACCCCAACAATACTCATCCCACCGACCGCTATCAACTACATCTAGAACAAACCTAGACACTTCTTTGTCAGGAGTATTGCTAAGAAGAAAACACTGAATGAAATACAAAACAGCCATTTTCAAACCAATAGACTCATCCAAACCCCACCGACTACCCAAAAAAGCATCCTCGATGGCTTTGTTGTCAATAGTTTTTACACCACGGAAACATGTTTCTACCAATTGACTTGTTTCCTGTGAAAACAACAACTTGTTGCAATCACCGAAACAATCTAAACCAGAAATAAGGTAAAATTCTTCGGCACTAAACCGTATGCAACGGCCAGCAACCTTAGCCCAAAACTCCTTAGGATTAGGCTGTAAAACTTCCCTTAGTAATAAACTATGTACGACTTGCGGATGAAAAACAAACTCAGGCATATCCAGAAAATGCCCAAACTGAGTTTGACGAAACAAAGAAAGCAAATTAACAGATAAAGTGTTTTTAATATTATCTATCACGGAATAAACACTGGTGCATACACACTTAGATCTGTAAAAATCAGAAGGACTAAATTTACAATCCCAAACCTGCAACATAACGAAAAGGGCCAAAATAAATTATAAATCCTGAATAACACAGTATGAAAACTGTAATACAACTACAAACAAACTAAAAACAAACTATCAATGGCAAACAACTACACAAAAAATAACAGTAAAGACCTGAAATCGTTTGGAAACATAGAAAAAACAGTAAACAACTAACCCTAAAAGAAATCGAAAAATGCAGTATAAAAAGAACAATAAAACTATATTAAAACAACAAACAAACTACAAAACATATACAACTATAGAAAAATATAGAGCAAAGAGTTGAAAATCGTTTTGAAATCTAATATATAACAGCAAACAACTAAACCTAATGAAAATCGAAAACACATCAAAACATACCAGTAACAAACTATTAAAAAACTGAAAAGAAACTACCGACGACTGATTGAAAACACCAAAAACGAAAACAAAACACATAACCTGTAAGCACAAAAACACCGAAAATAAAGAAAACAAAACCAAATTAAAGAACAACACCTGCACTTAATCAAAATGAAATGATCAAAACCAACAATAAATAACTAAAAAATTTAAAAACATGAAACAAAATGCGCAAATGAAACCCTAAAATTACACAAATCATAATGAACATGAAAACGCCAAAATCTGGGTAAAGCATAAATGAAAGAAAGGGGGAAACGAAAATAAAACTAAAAACCAACCTGAGTCCGATCTTCAGCATGTGTAATAGATTTTTGAAATTTTTTCCCAGAAATTTCTGGAACCGTGTGCTCCTCCAAGTTCAGCTTCGTTTTCTTCAAAGAATGGGGTCTCACACGCTTGGGCATTGGAGCTTCAAAATCAGAATCAAAATCATCAATGATTGGGCGTTTACCCTTGGATTTGTTGGCCAAAGATTTCTTGCCCATTTTTGATTTCTGTTTGAGAACTGGAGAAGGGGATGAAGATGAACGAGTGATTGCCATCCTATAAATAAGATTGAAAAAAACTGAAACAGAGAGGGAAAAACAGTTGCTAAATCGTGGGCTAAGAGGAAGTTGAAAATTCGTGGATGAACCAAAAAGAAGAGGGAAAAACGTGATAAATTATGGGTGGTTAATGGAGGTTACTTGAATTCAAATGAACTTAGAGAACAGAAATGAAGAATCGAAAATGAAATGAAAACAAAATGAAAAAAGAGAGGGAAGAGAGTATGATTTGATTGATGATGCATGGGGAGAGCACACGTGTATGCATGGTATGATGAGTAAGTGGTAAATGTGTAATAAAAATAACTTTGTAAGTAGAAATGTAGTAATAGGCGTGTGATGGTAATTTTGTAATAAAGTGTCTAAAAAGGATTTTTCATGTAAAAATTTCTTAATTATATCTTTTAAATAAATTAAAGTGTAAAAATGAAAAACCCAAAAATTAATAATATTTTATTATCTTGTATTAACCAAAATAAGAAAAGAATAAGAAAAAAGATAGACCCACGTGACAGGAGGGAGCAGAGATAAGATTGAAGAGTAAGTCTATAAGTGAGAGTTGGAGAAAAAGATTTAAAATTTGAGATGGAAAGAGAAACATAGTTTGAGACAGAGAAAGATTCATAGTTTGAGAGTTTCAGGGAGAGAATGAGACGCAGAGGAGGTGAAATCGATGACGTTCGTGCGTCCAAACTCTAAGGCCTATCACCGTCGTCGTCGAATGTGCGTCGTTGTTGTGCCTGGAACATCGACTTCTCACCTATAGATCTGGTATTTTTCTTGTTTCAAAAGTGTAATATGAGAAATTATTGTCATTGTTTCTTGTATAGACATGGCATCCAAAAATTAGTTGTTGTTTATGATATTGAAATCGAAATTTTCTTATGAATAATTTGTATGAATCTGTGTTTGTGCTCTCTCTCTGGTAGCGCTTTTCTGTTTTTTGGGAATCCCTAAATTCTAATTGGTCTTTAGGGCAAAGAGCTTAATCATTCTTTTTTTTTTTTTCCTTTCTTTCTTTGTTTTGATTTAAATGGGAAAAAGGAGGACTGTTTGGTTGATGGGAAAAAGAGAGTCAAAATTAAAAGAGTGTAATTGTTGTGGCCATGGCTAAAGGTTGAAGAGAGAGGAGTTTGAGATTGTTTGTGGCTATAGATTTTGAAGTGAAAAAATAATTTAATTTTTATTTTATAAATTAATTTACCTTAAAATAGCAAGGGGTATTAAAATCCATTCAATTTATCGATTAATTTTGACGTGTACTGCCATGTCACAATTTTAATTGTAAAATGAAACAGAGTATAACAGAAGGACACAATGTTAAGTGTTATATTTCAGTGGATTATAGTTACAAGCCATATATATTTGGGGGCATGAATGGGTTGTGTAAAAAGTAAATATTAATTATTATTTGCATCTCTTCAGCATTATTGTTAGTATGTTTTTGTTAAAACTAACTGAATTTATGTAATTATTCTGTTAAGCCACAAGAAATTATGTTAGATAGGCATTTATTGTTTAGGTAAGATATATGTTAAATAACCAAGTATTGATTATTATTGTTCATCAATTTTTCCAAAAATGTTTGGGATCATAATGATTTCTGGGATTAGTACATTGTTGCTTGATTGTCACTTGCAATCATAATTTTACATAAAGCATCTCTGTCTCAGCTGCATTATTCTATAGTATATACTAGGAAATTTTTGTCCTAATTTTTATAAATGCAATGATTAATTAATACAACATCTTAAATTGTTCAAGCATGGAGATTTGCAAAATTTGACCATTTTTTCTTTTTTTTGTTTTCTTACAGCCAATGGCAAGTCTTTTCCCATCAGCTACAATATATTATGGTTGTGTGAACTGTGGAGCTCCTAAATCATCTAAGCTGCAAAATGCCAGTGTTATATTATGTAGGGACACAGTTATGAACACCTTTGTAAAAATGGATGGAGAAAAAGTTCTATTTTATGGGCAAAGCATACCAAATTTTAGAAATCATTTCTCGAGGAATACTAATTTGGAAGTAAATGCTACATCACGGATGTCTATTCCATTTAAGCAAAGATTTTCAACAAAGACTGAAGCTGAAGAACTAGATAAGGCATCAACTTATCTCTTCAGGGCAGAAGTTGATGGGCTGGTGAAAGTTATTGTCAAAAAGAAAAGTGTTAATTGTGCTGTGCGGATTGAAGTTTCATCCTTACAACTGTCTAATAGTGATGATACCTTGATTCTATATTGGGGAATATTTAGAGGTGATTCATCCAATTTCATGCCTATAGAATTTAATACTTCGGCCCCTGATGAAAGAGCTATTGAAACTCCATTTTCCAAGACTTCTTTTGGCAGGTTTGTTGTAGAGATGGAATTTGAGGCTGAGAATATCCCCTGCTATCTCTCTTTTCTTTTGAGATCTTCAATTGGTAATGATTCAAGAGACTTAGAAATAAGAAGTCATAGGAAGACAAAGTTTTGTGTTCCCCTTGGTTTTGATTCAGGCTACCCAAGTCCTTTGGGTCTCTCCTTTTTGCATGATGGTTCCATGAATTTTGCCATTTTTTCCAGAAATGCAGAAAGTGTGGTTTTGTGCTTCTATGATGACACTAAGTCTGATATTCCTGCTTTGGAGCTTGATCTAGACCCATATGTCAATCGATCAGGTGATGTTTGGCATGCTTCATTCAATAATGCTCATAGTTTTGTGAGCTATGGTTATCGACTGAAGGGGACACATCTAGAGGGAAGGAAAGATATGTTGGAATCTTCACACATAATTTTGGACCCATATGCCAAGATCATTATGAGTTCTGCTTCTGGTGATCATAGAACTGGGCCACAGTATCTTGGACAGTTGTCCAAGGAACCTGGTTTTGACTGGACTGATGATATGCATCCAAACTTACCATTGGAGAAACTAATGGTGTATCGATTAAATGTGAAGCGTTTTACTGATCACAAGTCTAGTCAGCTACTTCACAACATAGCAGGTACCTTTTCTGGTTTGACTAAAAAGTTGGGGCATTTTAAAGATCTGGGTGTAAATGCAGTTTTATTAGAACCTATTTTCCCATTTGACGAGAAAAGGGGGCCATATTTTCCTTGTCATTTCTTTTCACCTATGAATATTTTTGGACCTACTGGTGACACTATATCTGCGATAAATTCGATGAAGGAGATGGTTAAGAAATTGCATGCCAATGGAATTGAGGTACTACTGGAAGTAGTTTTCACTCATACTACTGATAATGGAGCGCTTCAAGGAATTGATGATTCATCCTATTATTTGAATGGGTTGGAGGATCGGGAACCATTAACTTCTTTAAACTGTAATTTTCCTATTGTGCAACAAATTATATTGGACAGTCTTCGCCAGTGGGTGACAGAGTATCATATTGATGGTTTTTGTTTCATAAATGCTTCTTCTCTATTGCAAGGGTCTCGTGGAGAGCACTTATCCCGCCCTCCTTTGGTTGAAGCAATTGCTTTTGATCCTCTACTCTCAAAGACCAAGATCATAGCAGACTGCTGGGAACCCCGTGGTATGGTGGAAAGAGAAACAACACCTTTTCCTCATTGGAAGAGGTGGGCAGAAATGAACATGAGATTCTGTTATGATGTTAGGAACTTTCTGCGAGGTGAAGAACTCCTTAGCAGCCTTGCCACAAGACTTTGTGGGAGTGGGGACATTTTTTCAAAAGGGCGGGGTCCAGCATTCTCTTTCAATTTTGTTACTAGAAATTCTGGACTTCATCTTGTCGACCTTGTCAGCTTCAGTGATGATGAGTTAGCTTCAGAGTTAAGTTGGAATTGTGGGGAAGAAGGTCCTACAACCAATACGCTTGTCCTTGAAACTCGGCTTAAACAAATCCGCAATTTCCTTCTTATCCTGTATGTTTCTTTAGGTGTTCCTGTTCTTAATATGGGAGATGAGTGTGGACAAACCGCTGGCGGTTCTATTGCCTATAGTGATAGAAAATCATTTGACTGGAATGCATTGAAAACAGATTTTGGCTGTCAAGTTACACAGTTTATCTCTTTTCTGAGCTCATTGAGGCACCGGAGAAGTGACCTTCTTCAGAAGAGGAAGTTCTTGAAAGAAGAAAATATTGAATGGCATGGAAGTGACCAGTCTCCGCCAAAATGGGAAGAACCAACCTGCAAATTCCTTGCCATGAGTTTGAAAGTTGATGAAGAAAAAGTGAAGAACCAAACATCTTCTTCTTCTTCTTCTTCAAAGGGTGATTTATTTGTAGCCTTCAATGCTGCTGACCATTCAGAGTTGGTTTTTCTACCCACGCTAGCTGAAGGAATAGTATGGCAAAGATTGGTTGACACGGCTCTTCCATTCCCAGGGTTTTTCTCAACAGATGGTGAGCCTGTCATTATGCAGAAGGCAGGATTATTTACTTATGAAATGAAGTCCTTCAGCTGCACCCTTTTTGAAGCCATAAGCAAGTAGTGGAAGATGAGTATTCAGTACACTTAGATCTTATTGCTATCCAAGTTTGATCATTTTCTTGTAAATTATACTATAGAAATAAGCGTGAAAGTGCAGTAGAGTATTCGAGTACATAGCAGTTTGTTCAAATCTCTGTTTTGTAAATCAATAAAGTTCATCACTTCCTTTTTAAGTGAGATTATTGTTTTATTTTATCAATAAACAATGAATTATGGATGTGCTACTTTGCTATGTATAGTTTGGATTGGGTTATCCCAATTTACCATCTTGAAAACAAATGCAAATGTGGACTATCTACCACTCTACTCATAAGTCTAAATCTTACGAATTTAAATCAATTTTTAAGAAGACTAATTATTATAACCATAAATATACTTTAATTATCTTAATTTTTTGTTTTGCCTCTCAATCCTCTTCATGAAAATCAGAATTCTCCAATTATTGGTATTGTATATTTTCTATCAAAAAAATGAGAGTGGTGCTTCACTCTTTGAAATGATGTTATTCGATTCATATACAGAAGAAGCAAATAATACTAATCATTAATTTTATTGCCAATCAAACTAATCAAAAAGATTTTTAATGCCAAGATTGTCTTTTGATAAGTTTAATGAAAAGATTACATTTGATATAAATTTGTATATTTACAGCTGTTGACTAGTTATGGTTAGTGGTAACATACGGATTGCTTGAGTCCGGAAGCCACGGGTCTCTCAAGATACTAATATTGTGACCATTCCCAATCAATTGTCTAGCCCCAGACCGAACCAAATCTTGAGCTTCGAAAATACTACGCCAAAGGAAGCTTGGATTTTTTCCTAATGTAGCTGATAAAAAGCTTTCATTAGGATAATATCTAGCTTGATAAATCCTGCTCACAAGAGAGTTTCCACTTGTCAGCAACCTCCAGCCTTGCTTTGCTAAGAAAGAAAGATTATAATCCTGAAGATCACGAAAGCCAAGCCCTCCAACATTCTTGTGGCGACACAATCGATTCCAACTAAACCAGCTAACACCTCTGCTAGAAGAATTGGATTGGGACTTTCACCAAAATTTAGACATCATACCTTCGAGCTCAGAACAAATTTCTTTTGTTAACAAGAAAACACTCATAGCATAGCTCGAGAGCGCTTGAGCCACAGATTTTATTAAGACTTCCTTTCCAGCTTTTGACAGAAATCGACTCTCTCAATTAAAAATTTTCTTCTTCATTTTCTCCTTAAGAAAACCAAGAATCGCTAAATGCATCTATTTTATTTTATGAAAATTTTAAAAATTTGGTGACTAATTAAATTGATAATTTTTTTTTAATTAGTTATATTGTTTTAGGTGCTTCTATAATGCATCCATTTAAAAGGGATACACTGATACCCTCTCTACTTGTTTCGACATACATAAAAATATTTTTAATATTTGTGTATGTTATAGTTATTTAAAATATCCTACAAAATGTGGTCATGGGCATAGTGTTAGACTTTTATTTGGGCTTACATTATATTTTATTGGTTTTATTAAAACTTGGGTTGATTGGATAGTTCTTTGCTGTATTAGCCCATGTTGTTGGTGATCAATTGTTAATGGGCTTAGCATCTGTGAGTAAAGTCTAGGTGAAGCAGAAGTGTGGGCTTTTCTAGTTGACTGAAGCCTTTGATGAGCAGGCCCAGCCCAACTAGGGTTTTGTAGCTAAGTCCCCTCCCTAACTCTATAAATACATATTGTCTCATCACAATTGTATACCTTTTGATAATCAGATAAAAATAAACTGCTTCTGATTTAGAGATCTAGGGAGGAAGACTTAGTTGATAGTATTGCACTATCAAATTGAAGTAACTGCTGTGGATCAAACAGAGATAATTGCTATGGATCAATCAGGTACACATACCTAATTATTATATCTTATTATTGTGTTCTATGTTATATACAAATAGATCTTGGGTTAATTGTTAATTTATATAACACATAGCCTAGTGATTTCACACTTCTCCTCACAAAGAGAAGGTCCTAAGTTCAAATCCCCTCCCCAAAGTAAAAAAAAAAAATATCTTGCAAATTTTAAAAAAATCAGAATAATTTACAATATAGAAAACAGTGTTCAAACAGTCTATTTCACACGTGTATAAAATAAAATAGTCACACGTGCAACACACTGTTTGGATGTCGTTTTTGCCGTGTTAAAATTTTTTAAAATTTCTTAAAATTTTGCAGGATGTCTTAAATAACTATAAAGTATATAAACACGAAAAAAAATTGACTAAAAAATTATTTTGGATACCAAAATAGATAGGGGTACATTGCATCTCTTTTAAGGGGTGTATTGTAGATTTTTTTTTTATTTTTTCTTAAAAATAATTTAAATTTAAAATATAACAATTTCTGTGTGGATATATTTACTGTAAAAGTAATAATTTTATTTCTTTTATGAATATAAAAAGAAAAGATATTTTTTTTTCTTTTGTGAATACAGAAAAAGAAAATATTAGTTTAAAAAAAAAAGAATACATAAAAAAAAATATATTTATTTTTGGCGTTTAGCTTTGGTTTAAAGATAGCAAATCCCTCGTGACATTTTGAGGGGTCTAGAACCTCAAGAGCCCATTAGCTTTTGGATTGAATTGGTAGTTTATAGTAGAAATTACACAATAGGAAAATTATAAGTGTTGGGAATATTTTATCAGTATCTAGATTTACTAACAAGTATGTTGAATTAAGATTCCAAATATGAATATATCTAAAACAATGAAATTAAACACATAAGAGTTTAGAAAACCTTACATTGATTGCAGCGGAATAATATGACTCCTTCCGCTTAGATCTCTAACCCTTGTTCCTTTCTGTCGCAGAGTATCATCAAGATCTGAGCCTAGATCTCTTTCTCTCCTTCCAGTTGGTTACCACCGTCTTCCGCACTATGATTGAGTCCTTGACTTGCTATGTGTGGGCATGACACTCTATTACTATAGGCAAATTGTATGAAGAATAATTAAGGAGGGTTCAAAAACTGTATAGAAGGTGTCTCTCATCTACTAGTTGTCTGACAGAGTTAGAAACTAGATTTGGCAAGTTGAAGTGAATGGTTGGATGAGATGAGAGCATCATGTTCCTTTTATAGTGTTTCAATTAAGGCTTAAGTTTGAATTATATGGATTAAAAAAGAATAAAATATTAAGCAAAAATCACACACTAAGGTCGGCAACTAAAGGACCACTTTTTAGTTGCAATTTTGCCACTTATTTCAACCACTTATTCTTCTTTCAATAATACCCTATTTCTAATTTCAATCCTATAAATGTCAAAACTATTTATTTAATAATTATAATTAATTATCAAATAAAATTATCATTTATATTATTTATTAATTACACCATACAGAGTATCTTAATTAATAAATTAACTCCAAAATTTCTTTTCTTCACAATTAAGCCCTTGTTTAGTGAAAATTCATAAATAAGACATAGTCTAATTTTAGAATTATAATTGATTAATTAAAATCAATTAACTGAGTCTACAAGCAGTATTATCTCAACTAGTGAGGGGACCATGGGCCTATATAACTGAGCTTTCAATAAGTAGAGCTAGAATTTACAAAGTAAATTCTCTAACTTATTAATTCTGTCTTGCGCCACTATAGATTTGGAATTGCACTCTCAATTATATAGAACGCTCTATATGTACCAAGATATAGATACGTTATGATTATTCATTGTTACAATCCTAATAGTCAAAGATCCTCTATAGATGATCTACACTGAATAGGGACAAATTTACCGTTCTACCCTTCAATGTATTTTATCCTTAAAACACTTAGCTACCTACAAATGATATTTCAGTAAACTAATATAATTACTAAAATGAGATCTCAATCATTTATCTCTATGCAGCCAAGCTCGAAGGAAATCATCATTTCACTTCTAAATACTTATAGAAGTTATAGATTCCATATCTATAATTATCGCTCCCACTCAATTAAATTATCATGTCCTTAATCTATATGTCACGAGAAGATCCAATTGGTCGACTTTAACGAACAAATTGAAAAACATAAATAATAAAACTAAGATTGAACCTAACCATATTAGGATTAAGATCCATAGACCTAAGATCAACCAGTGATATTGACTTAGAAAGACATAACGGTAAGTTTATGATATCTTATCCAAGTTCAATATAAATTCAATCCAATGTATACTCCATACATCCGATACCGGTAAACTTTACCTGTAACACCCTAACTAGCATAGGCGTATTACGTGATTTTTCAAACATACTGTGCAGCTCGTTGCTAATCAACGAGGTTTATGGAAAACATGATTAATTAAAATTTTTGCTTATTAATTAAACTTGTAAAATATTTATACAAAAGACTCGGGATCCCGATTACAAAACCATTTACAAAAGTTTACTGATTATACAAAATACTTGTCGCCTAGCGACTAATTACAAAATAGCCTCGCTGTCCCGATGATCGTACGCTCCAGGCCTAACCGCCCCGACATGTACAATCTTCAACGGCTCGCTCACGGTCCATCAACTCTAGCCTTGCCCTTACCTACACATAAACATAGCACTGTGAGTCAACAGACTCAGTAAGAAAAGCATAATAATATTCATACATAAAACCCCGGTCATGATCAGACGCCCATACCCCTGATCATAACCCTAACTGCCGTGTCCAACACGATACTGAGTCCCCCTAACTGCCGTGTCCAACACGGTACTGAGTTCTGAACGTTCATAGGGACGGTACTATTGACAAGTAACAGCCTAATCGGTCGAACCGGTCATACTCCGGCTGCTGGTCATACTCCAGCCTGTACCGACATGTTACAGTATCAGCCTGATCGGTCGAACCGGTCATACTCCGGCTGCTGGTCATACTCCAGCCTGTACCGACGTGATACGTCAAATAGTACGGAACCACCAACCTAAGTATCAGCCTAATCGGTCGAACCGGTCATACTCCGGCTGCTGGTCATACTCCAGCCTGTACCGACGTGACACAGTTGGATGGTTCGAAGCCAACATACATATCTAATGTAATCTAACAGGCTTCCTACATGCACGCTAAACATGTAATCTTCATATGCATATTGTTATACTAATCTTACCTCAATTCCGAATTCAGGTGTGCCGGTCAACCTGACTAGAACGAACTGCGCGGCGGATTACAGGCTCCTAAACCGTAAAAATCACAACACCGATAAGTGACACGCTAAATCACAACGGGGACAGGTTTTAAAACCAAACTTAACCTACTGTAACTTGATACAAAAATACCCCAAACTAGCAGGAAACAAACTGCCAGAAAACCTGAAACTAGCACGAAACGACCAGTTGAAGAAAACCGGTTTCTCACCCTACTGTAAAATCCGGGTAACCGGTTTTACAAGCAGTGTAAAACCGGTTAGCCGGTTTTACCCAGAAAACCCACAAAAATCAATTCTCCAACCAAAACGTTTCCAAACTCAACCAAACTTTCCAGACCTGCTAATTAGACCCTAATAAACATTTTCCAAGTGGTAAAACAAAGCTTCATGCACAAAATCAAAATCCACCATTAAAGCTCCAAGATTTGAGTTCAAAACTCAAACTTGGTTAAATCTAACAAACAAGCATTCAAACCAACTCAAATCTACTTAGACATGCATAAAATCACCTCTGAAAACTACAGCAAACATCACAAAACAGTAGCAACAGATTTCAACAATTTTCTTTGAAAACCATAGTTTTGAGCCAAAATTTCATAACTTAATAAAATCAAGTAATCACCAGCCCTAACATGCTTGAATCAACATTTTAAATCAAAAATAAACCTCTGAAATCAACATCAAAATACAGCAGCAAGAACAACTCAAAAATAAGCATGGAAACCATTTCTTTTTCATCCAAAAATCAAGAAACTAAAAGAAAGGAAGCTAGGACAAGGATTACCTCTACAAGATTACTAAGAACTTGCTGAAAATCACAAGAATCAACCAAAGAAACCCAGCCCTAGCAGCTCCCAAGCTTGGCCGAAAAGAGAGAGAGAGAAAGAGCTTTGAAAAATTCTAATTTTCTAACTTTGAAATTTTTGAATAATGAGAAAATAAAAATGCTATTTTAACTCTTTACTTCAGCCAAAAGAAATGCCACATACTCATATAATTTCACCATATAAAGTCCACTAAAGGACAAAATAACAATGGGGCAAAATGACCATTTTGCCCCTTCTCACTAAAATAGCATAACTAACACTAAAGGGGTATTTTGGGAAATTCTAAATTCCCGGCCATTCCCGACATTCCCAATGTCTAATAAACCGTCCCAAACTACTAACATACTAAGTTGTGATTTTACTGAGCCAAACACCGAGTTCCAAAATACCGGGCACCGGAAATGCAAAATTATGAAACTACTAAATGACATAAAAAAATGCATCTCTGAATTCAATAATAACAGTATAATAATTATTTAAATAGCTATAAATAATTTTCATAATTAAACGTGATTAACTGCTAATTTCCAAATTAAACTAAGTGGTCTTTACAACTATTCCCCCCATAAAAGGATTTCGTCCCCGAAATCTAACCTGAATAACTCTGGATATTAAGCTCTCATATCTGACTCTAGCTCGCAGGTGGCTTCCTCCCCCTTGCTGTTTCTCCAGAGAACTTTGACCAATGCTATGGTCTTATTCCGAAGGACTTTATCCTTTCTATCCAGGATCTGCACTAGCTGTTCTTCGTAATTCATATCTGGCTGTAGTTCTAGGCTCTCATAACTGAGTATATGAGAGGGATCTGAAACGTATTTTCTCAACATCGAGACATGGAATACGTTATGAGCTGCTGATAAAGCTGGAGGCAACGCTAACTGGTATGCCACTTGACCTATCTTCTCGAGAATCTCAAAAGGTCCTGTAAATCTAGGGCATAACTTGCCTCTTCTCCCGAAACGTTTGATCCCCTTCATCGGAGATACCCGTAAAAACACATGGTCCCCTACTTGGAACTCAACATCTCTGCGTTTCGGATCTGCACAACTTTTCTGTCTACTCTGTGAGGCAAGCATTCTAGCTTTTATCTTCTCTATTGCCTCATTGGTCCGTTGCACTGACTCCGGACCTAAGTACTTTCTCTCCCCTGTCTCATCCCAGTGGATGGGAGATCTACATTTCCTACCGTATAACAGTTCATAGGGGGCCATCCCTATCGTACTCTGATAACTGTTGTTGTAAGAAAATTCTATCAACGGTAAATATTTATTCCAAGAGCCTTCAAAATCCATAACACAGGCTCGCAACATGTCCTCCAATATCTGAATTGTCCTTTCGGACTGACCATCTGTCTGAGGATGGAATGATGTACTGAATTTCAACTTTGTATCCATTGCTCGTTGTAAACTCTGCCAAAATTTGGAGGTGAACATCGGATCCCTATCCGAAACTATAGACTTCGGTACCCCGTGAAGTCTTACAATCTCTCTGACATACAATTTAGCCAACTGATCCACTGTGAATGTTGTTCTAACCGGTAGAAAATGAGCAGATTTCGTGAATCGATCCACCACTACCCAGATGGAATCAAACAAACCCGTGGTCCTAGGTAACCCGACCATAAAATCCATCGTGATATCTTCCCACTTCCATTCTGGTAGGGTTAGAGGCTGCAACAACCCTGCTGGTCTCTGATGTTCAGCCTTAATTTGATGACAAGTGAGGCATCTCGATACGAATTCTACCAAATTCTTCTTCATACCGCTCCACCAGAAGTACGGTTTAAGATCTTGGTACATCTTAGTGGTGCCGGGATGCAGAGAATACGGGGTAGAATGAGCCTCCTCAAAGATCTCATTCCTGAGTTCCACACTATTCGGAACGCAAACCCTAGCTTTATACAGAAGCATCCCGTTGTCTGACACTGAGAAATCCCTGGCTTGACCAGCCAAAACCTCATCTCTGATCTTCATTAATTCTGGATCCGTCATCTGAGCGGCCTTAATTCTTTCCAACAGATCAGATTGCAGCGTTAAGTTGTGAAGCTGACCTACCACAAACTCAATGCTGGATCTAACCATATCCTCTGCTAGCTGAGGAGAAATCTGAACCATGCTAGCTACCTGCCCGGGACCCTTTCTGCTCAGGGCATCGGCCACTACATTGGCCTTCCCAGGGTGATAAAGAATCTCACAGTCATAATCTTTCATTAATTCCAACCAACGTCTCTGTCTCATCTTCAATTCTTTCTGAGTAAAGAAATACTTGAGACTTTTATGGTCGGTATAGATTTCACACCTTTCTCCGTAAAGGTAATGCCGCCAAATCTTCAATGCAAAAACCTCTGCGGCCAACTCTAGGTCATGAGTCGGGTATCGCTGTTCATAATCCTTTAACTGACGGGAGGCATAAGCGATGACCCGATCGGCTTGCATCAACACACACCCCAGACCCTGTCTGGATGCATCACAATAAACTACAAACTTCTCATTGTCTGAAGGCAAAGCTAGCACTGGAGCGGTAATCAACCTTTGCTTCAGCTCCTTAAAACTAGCTTCGCACTTTTCTGACCAGACAAACCACTGATTCTTCTTTGTGAGTTCGGTTAGGGGCATTGAAATTTTTGAAAACCCTTCCACGAACCTACGGTAGTACCCAGCTAAACCCAAGAAGCTTCTGATCTCTGTCACAGTCTTCGGTCTCGGCCAATCCCTGACGGATTCGATCTTCCCGAGATCCACCTTGATCCCATCTTTGCTCACAATGTGCCCTAAGAAGGACACTTGAGATAGCCAAAATTCACATTTCTTGAACTTGGCATAAAGCTTGTGTTCCCGAAGCCGTTGCAGTACCATCTGAAGATGTAATTCATGCTCCTCTTTTGATTGAGAGTACACGAGGATGTCGTCGATAAACACAATCACACAGATATCGAGGAAATCCTTGAATACTCTATTGATCAAGTCCATGAATGCTGCAGGAGCATTGGTTAGTCCGAACGACATAACCAGGAATTCATAATGTCCATACCTAGTGCGGAAAGCCGTCTTCGGAATGTCCTCCTCTCGGATTCTCAACTGATGATAACCCGAACGGAGATCAATCTTAGAAAAGACTGTCTTCCCCTGAAGCTGATCGAACAAATCATCGATCCTAGGTAATGGATATTTATTCTTCACTGTCAGCTTATTCAATTCTCTGTAATCGATGCACATCCTCATAGTTCCATCTTTCTTCTTGACGAATAAAACCGGGGCTCCGCAGGGTGACACACTAGGTCGGATAAACCCTATGTCAAGCAACCCTTGAAGCTGAATCTTTAACTCCTTAAGTTCAGCTGGAGCCATTCTATATGGAGCTTTGGAAACCGGTTCCACCCCTGGTGCCAAATCTATCACGAAGTCAATCTCCCGCTGAGGTGGTAACCTTGGAAGTTCTTGATATCCTCTGGCCGAATGGTATCTGGCCGAGTGGTGTCCACCACCACGGCCAGAAACCCTAAACAACCGCCATGCAATAATTCTCTAGCTGACATGGCCGGAATTTATTTTACCAGGATCTTAGATCTACTCACAAGTATGTTGATTAACACCCTAAATATGAACTTTCTAAAACGATAAATTAAACACATATAAAGTTTAAGAAACCTTACATTGGGTGCAGCGGAATATAATGACTCCTTCCGTTCAGATATCTAGCCCTTGATTCCTTTCTGTAGCAGAGCATTATCAATATCTGAACCTGGATCTCTTTCTCTGAATCTTTGATGCTGAAACTCCTTTGCTGATGATCTTTCTTCACGATCTTCCTCACTATGATTGAGGTATCACTTGATGTGTGTGGGCACTACTCATACACTAAGGATTTCGAAATTATCAAGAGGGAAGAGAAGAAGTGGCAGCTAAAGATAGGGAGAGAGAAGGCTCAGTTTTTTCTGATTCAGAAAGTCTGAAGAAAAGTCTAATTTTTCTGAAGCCTTCACTATCTATTTATAGCATTCCACTAGGGTTAGGTTTGAATTATATGGCATTAAAATAATGAAAAAATCAACTTAAAAAAGCTACAATAGGTGGTCGGCCAAGCATTAGTGGATTGGGCCTTGGGCTTTGCAATTTTGCAATTTTAACACCTTTTGTATCTGATTTTCTCAAAAATGCCATTTTCCTAATTCAACCATTTAAATGCCAATTCTAACTATTTAATAACTATAAATAATTATTAAATAATATTGTCATTTATCATATTTATTAGTTGAACCATACAAAGTATCATAATTAACAAATATGCCCCTATAAACTCTTTCTTTACAATTTCGCCCTTACTTAGTGAAAATTTCACAAATAAACATAGTCTAACTTGTGAATTATAATTGATTAATCAAAACCAATTACATGAGTCTTACAAGCAATATTATCTCAACTAGTGGGGGGACCATGGGTCTATATAACCGAGCTTCCAATAAGTAGATCAAGAATTTAGCACTAAAATTCACTAACTTATTAATTCTTCGTTGAATCCACGCATAGAACTTAAAATTGCACTCTCAGTATATAGAATGCTCTATATGTTCCACCATATAGACACATCATTAGTTATCCATTGTTATAATCCTAATGAGATCAATGATCCTCTATATGAATGATCTACACTGTAAAGGGATTAAATTACCGTTACACCCTACAATGTATTTATTCCTTAAAACACTTGACCCCATATAAATGATATTTCAGCTTATGTGAAATGAGTACTCCACCATTTATGTTCGTTTGGTCAAGCTCGAAGGAGATCATCCTTTGCTTACTATTCGCCAGATAGAAGCTATAGATTCCATGTTTATGATAGCGCTCCCACTCAATTGCACTACCGTGTTCCCAAAATGTACGTATCACCCTGACCTAAAAGTAGGCTTAACTAACAAATCAAAGAACACGAATAGCCTCTCGAGATTGAGCCTAATCATATCAGGATTAAGATCATTTGATCTAGGATCAACTAGGCGATATTGACTTGAATAGATATTACGGTAAGTTTAATAAATCTAAGTCAAAGTTCAATATCGGTCCCTTCCGATGCATACTCCATGCATCCAACCTGAGCTTTACTTTAACCAATGTTCTGGAAAGAACATAGCACTTCTCCAAATGCAAGTAAACTCTATTGTAGATTATCATATCAGTAAAACGCTGTGTCTAATAAATCTAGGAAACTTTATTCACATAGTCATGTTTACTTTCCAATGTGTTGACGGCACAATAAACAGGATCAAGTATGTGAAAAGGATTTCAGATGAATTTATACATTATGTACATATAATCATGAAATAAATCATGTGAACCATGCAACATTAAATGTTATTTCTGATCTATATTAATAAGTAAATCTGATTATATTGAAATGAGTTTTATTTAGGGCATAAAACCCAACAACTGCGCCCTCAGCTCGCAGTGCCTTGTCCACCATCTCAGCATAGGTGGTCTTGTCGTCGGTGGTGATCATCAAGTCATGTTTAATCTTCGCATTTAACCCGTCCAGGTACTTCTCTTTCTTGTTGAAGTCGGTTGGCACTATTCTCGAGGCTAACCTCGCCAACCGGTCGAACTGAGTAGTATACTCGGTCACGCTCATATTCTCACGCTGGGTCAGGTGAGCGAACTCTTTCCTCTTGGCGCTTCTGACCGCCTCATTATAATACTTGGCGTTGAAGAGTTCCTGGAACCTTTCCCAGGTCATGGTGGTGACGTCGTGAATCTGAGACACCATGTCCCACCAGACAAGAGCGTCTTCCTGAAACTGGAAGGTGGCACACACCACTCTGGCATTCCCGGTGACACCCATAAAATTCAGGATTTTGGTGATCACCGTTAGCCACTGTTCGGCCTTCATCACATCTGGACCTCCCAGAAAGACCGGAGGTGCTTGCTTCCGGAACCGTTCATACAAAGGTTCCAATCTATTTGCCGCCACCACTAATTCGGCCTGAGCAGCAGGGGCAGGTGCCACTGGAACTAGTGGCACAGGAACTGCAGGAGCACCGTGCTGTCCCAATCTCTGAATCTCGAGGTCTTGCTCCTCTATCCGGGCTTACATTTTAGCAAACCTAACTTCCCAATTCTGGGCTCCCTGATCGGCTTGGGGAGCTTGGGCAGCCTGTGGCGGGCTCTCATCACCCCGACCACGAGCCCTGCCTCTGGGACCTCTACCTCGGCCCCTAGCTGGCGGGGGAAACTGAGCTCCCTGACCTTGATTTGACCCTACCGAATTGCCCTGGCTCCAGGTAGTCCGCCTGGCGTCCATCTAGTCGAAACCGCCTGCGAAACCAAGAGTTGGCATATCAGGTCGTATTCAAGAAGAGCTTACTAATGCCGCTTAATTTGGAAATTAAAAACGAAACATGCGCCTATTCTACTATCAGGCTACTAACATGCTTCCTATCAGGCTTTTCTTATCTCATAAAATAAATAAATAAACTACTAAAGCAATAAAAGCTTACTGAACCGTGGAACGAGCTAACTGCTGATGATGATTGTACATGTCGTGACGATCTTCGGAAGACAACCTGGCGGCTCTGATACCAAATTGAAACACCCTAACTAGCATAGGCGTATTACGTGATTTTTCAAACATACTGTGCAGCTCGTTGCTAATCAACGAGGTTTATGGAAAACATGATTAATTAAAATTTTTGCTTATTAATTAAACTTGTAAAATATTTATACAAAAGACTCAGGATCTCGATTACAAAACCATTTACAAAAGTTTACTGATTATACAAAATACTTGTCACCTAGCGACTAATTACAAAATAGCCTCGCTGTCCCGATGATCGTACGCTCCAGGCCTAACTGCCCCGACATGTACAATCTTCAACGGCTCGCTCACGGTCCATCAGCTTTAGCCTTGCCCTTACCTACACATAAACATAGCACTGTGAGTCAACAGACTCAGTAAGAAAAGCATAATAATATTCATACATAAAACCCCGGTCATGATCAGACGCCCATACCCCTGATCATAACCCTAACTGCCGTGTCCAACACGATACTGAGTCCCTCTAACTTTCGTGTCCAACACGGTACTGAGTTCTGAACGTTCATAGAACGGTACTATTGACAAGTAACAGCCTAATCGGTCGAAGCTTTGAGTTCAAAACTCAAACTTGGTTAAATCTAACAAACAAGCATCCAAACCAACTCAAATCTACTTAGACATGCATAAAATCACCTCTGAAAACTACAGCAAACATCACAAAACAGTAGCAACAGATTTCAACAATTTTCTTTGAAAACCATAGTTTTGAGCCAAAATTTCATAACTTAATAAAATCAAGTAATCACCAGCCCTAACATGCTTGAATCAACATTTTAAATCAAAAATAAACCTCTGAAATCAACATCAAAATACAGCAGCAAGAAAACTCAAAAATAAGCATGCAAACCATTTCTTTTTCATCCAAAAATCAAGAAACTAAAATAAAGGAAGCTAGGACAAGGATTACCTCTACAAGATTACTAAGAACTTGCTGAAAATCACAAGAATCAACCAAAGAAACCCAGCCCTAGCAGCTCCCAAGCTTGGCCGAAAAGAGAGAGAGAGAGAAAGAGCTTTGAAAAATTCTAATTTTCTAAGAAATTTTTGAATAATGAGAAAATAAAAATGCTATTTTAACTCTTTACTTCAGCCAAAAGAAATGCCACATACTCATATAATTTCACCATATAAAGTCCACTAAAGGACAAAATAACAATGGGGCAAAATGACCATTTTGCCCCTTCTCACTAAAATAGCATAACTAACACTAAAGGGGTATTTTGGGAAATTCTAAATTCCCGGCCATTCCCGACATTCCCAATGTCTAATAAACCGTCCCAAACTACTAACATACTAAGTTGTGATTTTATTGAGCCAAACACCGAGTTCTAAAATACCGGGCACCGGAAATGCAAAATTATGAAACTACTAAATGACATAAAAAAATGCATCTCTGAATTCAATAATAACAGTATAATAATTATTTAAATAGCTATAAATAATTTTCATAATTAAACGTGATTAACTGCTAATTTCCAAATTAAACTAAGCGGTCTTTACATTACCAATGCCCTAGAAAGGACATAACACTTATCAAAGGTGTAAGTATACCTTATCGTCGATTATCATGTTAGTCTAAATCTAGTGAATTGACAAATCATGGGACTTAAACTTTTGAACATATAATCATGATTATATTCCACTGTGTTGACGATACTATAATCATGAATAAATATATATAATGAACAGGACTTAATAGGATTTATACATTAAGTATAATAATGTGAACCATGCAACATAAAATGATTTCTGATCTTTTATTAATTAATAAATCTAATTATATGAAATGAGTTTTATTTAGGGCAAAAAGCCCAATAAACTCTCACTAGCACTAATATCAAACAAAAAGTGCATTTCAATTAATCTAAACACCTTGATATCCAGATCAAGTGTAGTATGTAGTATTCTGTAACATGATCTGACTGGTTGTATTCAATACAAACTTTTCTCCACCATTATATCTCCTTAATCACAAAATCCTTTATATTGTGAAATTCCTCTCTCTATTTGTCTACTCCTCTAGGGATTCTGGATTCTTTACTTTTTGACAACTACTTCTGTGTTAGTCAGGAAGTAACACTAGTAGTTAGTAAATTATTGGTACAATGCCAAAAATTGTATAGAACTTTCTATAGGTTGAATAAGTATCTTTCCTGCAACTTCAACATTCAGTCTCATTGGTAGAGTTAGAGACTCTAGATAGGTTTTTACACTTCTCCGAAATCACTGCTCCACCTCCAAAGTAATCACCATCTCATCAATAGACTTTCTAGCATCAAGGCAAGTCTAGAAATCTGATTTGGTGTAGTCTAAGAATATGAAAATGCCACCCTTATCGACTAACATATAGTTCCTCTTCTCGATCTTAAGAGTATTAAAATACCACCCTTATCAAAGATATAGAATTTATAGCTTCTATCCGGACATAGAAGTTAAAGGATGATTTCCTTCGAGCTTGGCTTAATAGAGATAAATGGTTGAGTACTCATTTCAGTGATTATATTAGTTCACTGGAATATCATTAGGTAGCTAAGTGTTTCAAGGATAAAATACATTGAAGGGTGTAATAATAAATTTGTCCCTACTCAATGTAGATCTTCTATAGAGGACCATTGATTATTAAGATTATAATAAATGGATAATCTCATAGCGTATCTATATCGTGGAACATATAGAGTGTTCTATATAATTGAGAGTGCAATTCCAAATCTATAGTGGTGTAAGGAGGAATTAATAAGTTAGGGAATTTACTTGGTAAATTCTAGATCTACTGATTAGAAGTTAAGTTATATAGGCCCATGGTCTCCATACTAGTTGAGACAAACTGCTTGTAAGACTCAGTTAATTGATTTTAATTATAAAATTAGACTGTGTCTAATTTATGATTTTTCACTAAGATATGGCTTGATTGTGGAGAAATAGGATTTTAGGATTTATTTGTTAATTAAGAGACTTTGTGGAGTCTAATTAATAAATAATATAAATGGCAATTTTATTTGATAATTAATTTTAATTATTAAATATTTAGTTTTGGCATTTATAGGATTAGAATTGTAAAATATGGCATTTATGAAATAATAGATAAATGATTGAAAAAATGGCAAAAATGTAACTAGTGTTGGGCCCACGTTATGGCCGGCCATTAAGTCCTATTTTTGCTATTATTTTATCATTTTGGTAATCCATATAATTCAATCCTAACCATAAGTGTATTAGTATAAAAAGAGAAGAATAGTCTCGTAATCTAACTAATGCTTCTAAATCTAGTTTTCATTTTATCAGACAGTTTGAAACTTCTTCTTCTTCTTTTCTCTCCACTATTTTGAAATCCTATAGTCTACTTCACCATTAAAATTTGAGCCTTAGTGATTGAGTGCATACCTACCCATAGCAAGTTAGTCCTCAATCATAGTGCATAAGACTGTGAAGAATCCAAACAACTAAAGGGGTGTCGGGCTCAGATCTTGATTATACTCTACGATAGAAAGGAACAAGGGTTGAAGATCTGAGCGGAAGGAGTCATTTAATTCTGCTGCAACCAATGTAAGGTTTCTCATACTTTATATGTGTTTAATTTTTATCATTTTAGAGATTCATATATAGGATGTTAAAAACATACTAGTTAGTAACTCTAGGTCCTGGTAAAATATATTCCGACCGTAAGTTTATCCTAGCATCAACGCCACCAACAAAGAAAGAATTGTGCACGAACCTCCAAGGTCCTGGCCGGACCTATAGCTGGCTCGCCAGGGGAGATAAGCCTCTATAGCGGGCAACCCATCAACATGGCTGGCCGGCCAAGCTTACAAATACACTTCAACACTTGTGTTTTTCCATAAGCCATCCAAATCATCTTCATCATTCCTACGACTTCGAAACAGTTCAAACTGCCCACAATTCTAGGGATTCAACGCCAGGATGTAACAACCCTATTCTTTAGAGATTATTAATTATTTATTTTGTGTTTCAAATATGCATGTAACTTCCCTATTTTAAAGAGATAGTTTTATATTCGTTATACGCAACACTTGTAAGCCCTAACACTATATAAAGGGCAAGATATGCACGTTCAAGACTGGAAGCCTCAAGTACGCTCAAGACTTGGACCTAAATCCTAAGTCTCAATCATGCTCATAAGCACTACATCCTAGAGTCATCTCTCTTTCTTCATAATTTTCACCTACAAAACACATTCTCATTGTAATACTGAAGAGAGCCACAGTTAGAAATTACAAGGTTTCAGCCTGTAATTTGCTTAGTATAATCTCAAGAGTGAATACAACTAAAAAGGGCGTAGGTCATTACCTGAACAAAGGGGCTAAACCTTTATAAATCTTTGTCTCTATATTAATTATTATTTCGTACGTGACAATCATAAGCGAAATTCGATCCTAGTCAAACTCCGCGTCGGTTGGCCAAATCCACAGTCAACAGTTAGCTAAATGTATTTTACATTATAAATTACCATAATATAACTTAAAAATAACTGATTAATTATTAAGACGTATACAAACAAGTTTGGGAGGTAACAAAAATATATTTTAAATTATATGATACAAAAATAATTTTTTTATGTAAAGGTAACTAATTAGTTGCTTATCAACACTGTTAGTAACCAAAAAGTTACTTTTAAAAATGCAAGAAAATGAATGTAAGAATATTAAGAGAGAGAAAGATGGAAATATGAAAGAAGTGTAAAAAGGCTCATCTGAAACTGATGAGACCAAAGCCATTATATAGATGAATGCAATAACAGTAATTGGTTACAACAGCTGGCAAACAGCTCAGCTAAAAAACAGTTAAACACTAACTGAAATAATAGACAAAGTAACTAACATAATCCTAACATCCCCCCTCAAGTTACACTTGGACAGCTAAGTGTTAACTTGTCTCTTAAGTACACAAATTGTTGAACCAGCAATGGTTTAGTCAAAATGTCTGCTATCTGGTAGGTAGAATCAACATATCGAACATCGAGTTTTTTGTCAATGACCTTGTCCCGAACAACGTGAAGGTCAATTTCAATATGTTTAGTTCTAGCATGATAAACCGGGTTGGAAGCAAAGGGAGCCAGCACCAAGGTTATCACACTGTAAAATCGGGCAGTGAGACAGGTTGATAGAAAGCTCAGTAAGGAAAGATTCAATCCAGACTAACTCAAATGTTGCTAAAGCAAGAGCCCGGTATTCAGATTCAATACTTGATCTGGCTACCACACTCTGCTTTTTGGAGGCCCAACTTATGAGATTTTGTCCCAGAAAAACACAATAACCCGATGTTGACTTTCTGTCATCATAACAGCCAGCCCAATCGGCATCTGTATAGCCTTGAAGATCGAATTGGTTGGCTGGTTTGAAGGTGAGTCCGAGATGAGATGTACCTGCAAGATATCTCAAAATTCTTTTACATGCTCCCCAGTGTTCGGTTGTGGGAGCCTTGAGGAATTGACTCAATTTATTCACAACAAAGGCAATGTCTGGTCTTGTCATTGTGAGATATTGGAGAGCCCCAATTACACTCCTATATTGTTTGGCATCTCCAAGAAGCTGTCCAGAAGTGAGAGACAACTTGGTATTAGCACACATAGGTGTAGATTGTGGCTTTGCTTCTGTCATGTTTGTCTTGTTGAGTAAATCCCTTATGTATTTTTGCTGAGTAAGATGATAAGTAGTGCCATTTCTAAAAGCCTCAAACCCCAGGAAATAATTGACCGATCCTAGCTTCTTTAGACCGAACTGTTTGTGCAGATTGTCTATGATACTCTGAACTTGCTTGAGTTCATGACCAGCAATTAATATATCATCTACATATACCAGTAGCATGATGAGTTTCCCATTTTTGTTGCTGTAGAACAAGCTATTATCGGCTTTGGAGTGCTGAAATCCTTGCTGAAGCAAGAATTGTTTAAGTTGTTCAAACCAGGTTCTTGGAGCCTGTTTTAATCCATATATGTCTTTATTTAGTTTGCAAACATAATCTGGGTGTTCTTCATCTACAAACCCGTGTGGTTGACTCATGTAAACATCTTCGTTGATTTCTCCATTTAGAAACGCATTGTTTATATCTACTTGCTGAATATCCCAGTTGTAATGAGCTGCGAGAGTAAACAAGATTTGAATGGTGCAAGGCTTTACTACCGGACTATATGTTTCAAAGAAGTAAATTCCTTGTGTTTTTTGGAAACCTCGAGCCACCAATCTTGCTTTGTGTGTGTTCACGGATCCATCTGCGTTATACTTTATTCTAAATAGCCATCTATTAGTAATAATAGTTGTTGCTCCAAAATTCGCCCAAAATACGTGGACCAGTCAAGAGGGGACACGTGGATCAGATAACTTGGAAAGATTTGCTAAGTCTTTTTATGCCACCAGGAAAGCGCTATTAACATGGGTCCGGAGGGGAACACCGAGTACAAGTTACTCCGGAAGCTAGTATAGCGTGAAGGCCCTCGGGATGTGTCGGATCTCTCGAGAAGTCAAGTCGCATTTAATGCGCATGGGAGGAAGCGTGTTGGGACTGTAACACGCAATAAAGTCGACGGCACAACCCCCAAACGGCGCTACAGTAATGATCATTTAAGTCTAGCGACGGCTGTTACTGCCGAAGAGTCACGTCAATCATAAGACAAAAAGGACATTCTCCATAAAAGCCCTACAGCACCTAGGGATTTGACCATGCATCACCCATGGTATATTCATCGGAAATGCCCAACTTTATGGATACTTACAGACACATGTGTAAGAACAATTCTAGGGATTCCCCCACCAAAACACTATAAATACCCCCTCAAAGCTCATTTAATGGGGTCGGAGAATCTTGGTTGCAAAAGAGTAAGAAGAGAAAAAACTCACCAAGAACATTCTCTGTATTAAAGAGAAAAACATTCTCTCAAGTGTAGAATCTGTATTAAACACATCCATTAATAGCAGTGGCTCGTGGACTAAGGCTCATTAACGCCCCAACCACGTAAAAAGTCTTCATCTCGCTTTCTTACAGCTCATTATTATAAACATATTTTAATAGTTGCCGAAAACCTCGGTCAACATTTTGGTGCTTTCATTGAGAGCTGAGGAAAGCAGCTTCACAACAAGCATTTTAACTTCACGATAATGGTGGAGACAAGAGCTACACGTCATCCTCGCCCTCTAGAAGACGCTCAAGATCCCAATGAGGAAGATGTAGCCTCAAGGGCAGCAGAGGAGTCCGAGGAAGAAGTCCCCGATGAAAACCACGAGGAACACCTCGACGAGTACGCTTATGATGATGGAAGCTACCAAGAGCTGGTGCTCCTCAGACAAAAAGCTATCGATCATGAAGCTGAGATCGAAGCTCAGAAAGTGCAAAATCAAAAAATGCATGAAGTGATGCTAGCCATGCAGAAAGCCATGGAGGCAGCTGGCATTCACGTGCATCCTAAGGCGATGGCCGCTGGACTCGACAAGGAGCCAGCGACGTCTTCGCCTAATTCCCAGCAGCAAAGGCCTAGGGAACCCTGGCCACATAAGGCACCTGGCCGAGAAAACCAAACAAAAAACCTACTTCGCCACGGTCGAAAGAAAAGGCGCGGGATCCGCGTAAGGTCAGCTCGTTTCCATTTCCCTAAGGGGAAAGGTCCGCGAGAGGGGCAAGCCCCAAAGAGGGAGTCTTGGCCCTCGGGATCGAGGGGACGGAAAAGCATTTCCGTGCACCGGGAACCGGGGGGTAGAGGAAGAGGAGGACGAGAGATGTCCATCCATTGATCCGAGAAATCAAATCAATGGGAATCAAGGTGACCTCGGGATCACCTTGACCCAAAAGATACTGAGACCGTAGTCTCCTCGGGTACGCATAAACGAAGGGATTATGGCGAGAACTTGCCATACTTCGAAAAGATATTGCCGAGTCTCCGGAGGCGGAGGGAGATGGCTCCGACTCGGACGGTGAAGATCGGGAGCCTTGTGCCAAACATATCCTGGAGGCGGAGCTCCCTAAAAACTTCAAGATGCCGAGATGGCGGCATATCTTGGGAACTCCGACCCCGGTGATCACTTGTCACGATTCAACCGAGTCATGACGGTCATGCGGGTCGGCAATGACGCCAAATGCCTATGCTTCCCCCTCACTACGAGCGGATCGAGCGGAGGAATGGTTCAAGAAATTGGAACCGGGATCGGTGGGATGTTGGAACAAACTCCAAACCAACTTCGGAGACAATTTGTCGCGCGGGGAAGGTCAATTTGGAGGTTAGTGCCTTGACCAACATCAAGCAGCGCCCACCGAGACCTTGAAGAATTACATCAAGAGGTTCGAGAGGAAGCCTCGAAGACCAAGAAGGTCGACGACGGACAACGACTTGCGCTTCTCCAGTGGAATCGCAGGGACTCCTGCAGAACGAATTACGACAAGAAGGCGGCGCAGCCTTCGGGACTTCCGAAGCGAGTCCAAAAATATATTAACCTCGAAGAAGCCCGGATCGTGGCTTACGGAGGCTATTATCACGGGATAGTAGGATACATGCCGGGAGTATCGCCCTCGGGTGCGTCGACCGCGACCCCTCAGATAAGTGGCATACGGTTTTGCGCTACTCCCGAGGATACGACGGGGCCAAGCTTTGCCCCCGGCATCTTCCCATTACGGCAACCCGTCCGGGGTGAATGGACGGACTCCTTCACGGGCACCCCGACCGCTGAGCTTGGAGGCCTACCCGGGGGTCGAGAAGCAGGTCTTCCAAGGGCGACACCGAACGGAGAGAAGCGCCAAAGAAGGGGTACACACCCCGATACACCCGGTACATAGAGCTCACGGACTCTCGGGAACGTGTCTATTTTGCCACAAGGCGAATACGCACTACGGAGACCCCGGCCATTGTACGGAGACGGCTCGGAGAGATCAGGAGTAAAGGTGCGAGTACCACAACGACATTGGCCACGGCACCAATGAGTGTAAAAATCTCAAAGATGAGATTGAGAATCGATCCGATTGGGCCACCTCTATGAGTGGATCAAGAATAGGTTACCCCACCTTAACCGGGGCGAGGTGGCGGGGGGTATGCCTTCGGGAACACCGGGGGTACGGCGAGTATTGCCTCCGGCTCCGCGAGTGACGCCCGACATATGCCGGACTACGCCCGGCCTAATGGACGGAGTAGCCATGATCTCCGAGGAGGTCCCCATATCGGAGGAAACACTCGAAAGGAGCGGAAGAGATATGCCGAGGCCGCAAGACACGATGAGGTGTGGGAGGTCACTCGACTCCCGGCTCAAAGGCCTCGGCTAATGGACCAGCCCATAACGTTCACGGAAGAAGACGCCAAGACGGTGCGTTTTCCTCATCACGACCCGGGTCATAGAGACCCCCATTGCAAATAAAAGTAGTGGCTAGGGTCACGATTGACAATGGAAGTTCGAGTGAACTTGCTCTTCAAGAGGCCTTCATGCGATAGGATTGGCCAGGACCTCTCTCCTAGTGGATCGCGACTCACGGGGTTTAACGGGACAACGCTAATCTAGATGGGAAAAGTCGGGCTCCCGGTTACCAGGATGCCCCCCCAAAGCACATTCAAGTATTGCACCTTTGTGGTGGTAGAGCATCCAACGGCCTACAACGCAATCTTAGGCCGGCCCTCGTCGACTTTGGTGCAATAACTGTCCAACACTATGCCTAAAATTCCCTACCCGGGAAGCGGAGTCGGAACGGTGAGGGGAAATCGAGGAGAGGCCGAGGCAATGTTACAACGTTGCCACCACCTTTGCCGGTACTCATGGTCCAGAGGCCCCCGAAATAGAGAGGCCGAAGAAGACGAGCTGGATCCTCGCATAGGATCCAGAAAGGGTCGTAGAACCAATGGAGGACGTCGAAGAGATACCGGTGTGCGACGACGACTCCACCAAGTACTCGGATAGGGAGAAGCCTAGGTCCGGAGGAAAAAGATAAAATAATAAAAACAACGAAGGGCGCCATCGACATTTTTGCATGGCGCCAAGAAGACATGGCCGGCATCAGCCCTCATGTCATCACCCATGTACTCGATGTCAGCCGGACATGCCCCCTGTACGTGACAAAGACGCCGCTCGACTCGGTGAAAGCCAGGAGCCTTAGAGAAGAGGTGGATGAAACTTTTATCCAATAGCATGATCCGCGACGTATACTATCCGGAATGGCTAGCCAATCGGTCCACCGGTCTTAAACCAAACGGGACTTGGCGGGTTTGTATAGATTTCACGGATCTAAACAAAGCACATGGCCCGGGCTCCGCTGCCCGGGATCGACCGGATGGTGGACGCCACGTCGGGTTTAAGCCCAACTATCTTTCATGGATGCCTATGCGGGTACAACCAAATAAAAATGCATACGGCGGACGGGGAGTGCACTAGCTTCGGGGCCAGGATAAGGGGGTATACGTACCTAGTCATGCCTTTCGGAGAAAAACGCCGGGCAACCTATCAAAGAATGGTTAACCGGATGTTTAAAAGCCTCTTTGGGACGAAACATGGAAGTATATGTAGACGACATGCTCGTCAAATCCAAAGCATGCAACGGCCATGCAAGCGACTTAGAGGAATGTTTCGATGTCGTCGGAGATACGGCATGAAACTCGGCAACCCGAAAAAATGCACCTTCGGGGTTAAGTCGGGAAAATTCACAGGCTTCATAGTCGGCCAAAGGGGGATCGAGGCAAACCGGAGAAAATCCAAGCTCTCACGGACATGCCATCCCCCAAGAAACATAAGGACGTGCAAAGTTTATTAGGAAAGGTAGCCGCCTTGGCCAGCTTTATCTCACGGTCCACGGACAAGTGCATACCCTTCTTCAACATACTGAAGAAATGCCAAAAGTTCGAATGGACAGATGAATGCGAGGAGGCATTCAAAAGGTTAAAAGACCACATGGCTAAGCCTCCTATCCTGTCAAAACCCGTCCTTGGAAGACTTGTTCCTCTACCCCGGCGTCTCGAGCATGCGGTCGATCTTTGCACTAGTCGGGAGGAAGAAAAAATTCAGCACCCGTATACTATGTTAGTAAACGCGTGGTAGGGGCCGAGACAAGGTACCCGGTTATTGAAAAGCTAGTATTCTGCCTCCTGATGGCATCACGGAAGTTGAGACCATACTTCCAAGCCCATCCGATCAGAATTTTGACCAATCACCCACTCCGGCAAGTTCTCCAGAAGCCTGAAGCATCCGGAAGACTCCTCAAATGGGCAATGGAGGTAGAGTCGATTCGACTTACATTACGTGCCCCGGATTTCCATAAAGGCCAAGCCTTGGCGGACTTCATCCTTTGAATGTAACGAAGGCGAGGGCAACAATACCGGAGCCACCCATCCCCACTTGGAGAGTATTTGTGGATGGAGCTTCTAATGAAAACGGTTCGGGAGGCGGGTGGCTATGATATCACCCTCTTTTGGGTTGCGGCTCCGAGGCGGCACTCGATTCAACTTCACGGCTTCGAATAATGAAGCGAATATGAGGCCACGATAGCGGGGCTAAAATTAGCTAAAGGTTGTAGGAGCCAAGAGGGTGGAAGTCTACAGCGATTCTCAGCTGGTAGTAAACCAAGTTTCCGGAGAATACCAAACTCGTGGCGAAAGGATGGTAGCGTACGTAACAATAGTCGAGAAGCGCTCCACGAGTTCACGGACTATAAAATAGAAAGAATCCCCAGAAAGAACGCTCACGCGGGCTGCTGCTAAGTTAGCCTCGGACGGCGAAATCGAAGAGGCGGGGTAGTACCGATGGAACGTTTGGCGAACCAAGCATCAAAATAAAAGAGACCACACAAACGGTTGGGCAAGAACCCATTTGGATGGTCCCCATCATAAGATACATAACCACGGGTGAGTTGCCCCGAGGAGAGCCTTTGTCTCGAAAGATTCGATATCGAGAGCTCATCGTTATGTAATGATGGATCAAATTCTCTACCGGAGAGGACTCGGCATGCCTTATTTAAGGTGTGTATCGGACCACGAAGCTAGACAAATCATGCGGGAGGTCCATGAAGGGTTCTGTGGAGATCATACGGGAGGACCCGGCCTCTCAAAGAAAATATTGAGGCGGGGATACTTCGGCCAACAATGAAAAAAGATTGTATAGACTATGTCCAAAAGTGTGACTCGTGCCAAAGGTACGCGAACATGCAGAGAGCTCCTCCAAATGAGATCACATTGATGACCAGCCCACCGGCCCTTCGCGGTGGGGCATAGATCTCATCGGGTCTCTACCTACGGAGAAAGGAGGAGTAAAGTATGCAATAGTAGCGAGTGGACTACTTCACCAAGTGGACGGAAGTGAGCCTATGAAGACAAATAGCGCTAAGAAGGCGTTGGACTTTGTTATTAAAAACATAGTGTGTCGATACGGCTTGCCTCACAAAATAGTCTCGGACAATGGAAAGCAATTTGATTGCGAGGAATTTGCGACTTTTGCAACCGGCACGGAGTAGTGAAAAGCTTCACTCCGCGGTTGCCGGCACTCAAACAAATGGCCGGCGGAAGCGTCAATAAAATCCTAAAGGTCACCTTGAAAAAGGAAATTTCTTTGTAAAAATAGCGCGGCGGAAGAATTGCCAAGGGTATTGTGGGCCTACGGACGACCCCCGAACCACTGGCAGGTCACTGGACCGTTCTCAATGGCGTACGGTTGTGAAGCAATGGTCCCGGTGGAAACATTATTCCCATCCCACGGGGAGGACGACTTACGATCCGGCCACCAATCGAGCCACTGCTCCAAGAAGCTCGGATCAAGTCGAAGAACTCCGGGATGAGTCCCGAATACGGATGGCCGCTTATCAAAAGAAGGTGACCAAGTATTTTAACTCCAAGGTTAAAAACGAGAAAATTCGCTATTGGGGATATGGTCCTAAGAAGGGTCTTCCCGGCCACCCGGGAGCCGGAGTGGGGGTACTTGGACCAAATTGGGAAGGACCATATGAAATCGAGGACGAAATCGGTTACGGCACTTACAAAGGCGAAAAGAATGGATGGAACTACGTCCCAAGAACTGGAATGCCGATCACCTCGGAAAATATTACCGGTAAGCGAATTAAACTTAGATTTTGTTCAAAGGGTTTGTGCGAGTCCAAATGTATGCCTCCTCCATATTAAATAAAGGCCCGAGTGCCTTAAAAACAAAGTTTCTATGCCACTCGGGGAAGTACTAGGGTATACCGCACGGACAAACAAAAACAATCTAAGTAAAATATCCCGACCCAAAGGGCGGAGTCGAAGCTAAGTAAAATATCCGACCCGAAAGGGCGGAGTCAAAGCTAAGTAAAATATCCGACCCAAAGGGCGAGGGTCAAGGCTAAGTAAAATATCACGACCCCGAAGGCGGGTCAAAAAATATGCGCAAAAATAAAAAGCGTAAGTATAAAAACCACGAGCCAAAGGACGGTTGAAATATATAAGTGTGAAAAAAGATCGCATATATATATATAAATAAAAAAAAAAATATCCTAGCCGAAGGGTAAGGTCATACACATGTAAATGGCCTGGGGACGGGCCTTAAATTGTCTCCCCCTTCAAATAAAAGTACTTGCTTTGTATGTAAATTGTTCTAAGGCAGCGGCAAGTATGTACAAAAAAAAAAGAAGTTATAAGAAGAACGGGTAAAATGCGGGTCAATAATATGGCGGCTCGGTCGGCCGCCGGTGGAAGACGAGGTCCCAATCAGTGCCTCGAAGCTCGGCATCGAGCCTCTTCTTCTTTTCCCGAAATTTGGCAATCATGTCCTCGGGTTTGGGATAAAAAGTAAGCTTGATACTCGATCATTGGTGGCCCAAGCCATGTAGACACCATCATCAAAGCGCTTTGGGCACGGGCGCGAGGAGACGGGGGAGAAAGGAGCTCGGCCCTCTTGGCCTTCCCCGGTAGGCCCGATCTTTGTAGTCCCGAAGCTCCTTCAACTCATGACTAGAGCGGCCTTGGATTCGATATCAGGCTGGTGAGTCTCCTCTAGAGACCTCACCTTGGCGGCCATTTCATCCAAAGCCTCCCACGGCCTCACGAAGATCTCGCCTAGCCTTCTCGGCGGCCTCGGTTTGAGCCCTTGGTTCCTCCCCCGATGATGGGTCTCCATCCTGCCCTCTCCGTGCCCAGGCCTCGGCACAGGATCATGGCCTGCGCGAGCCTCCTCCGGATGGCCTCCTCCTCCTTAGCCTTGGCCTTCTCTTCCTTGGCCTTGGCCATTGCTTCTGGCGCTCGGCAGCCTCTTGGTAGATACGCCTCTCGTGAGGTCTTGGAGGACCTTCACGACGTCGTTTATGTCCCGAAGTCGGACGGGGCGAAGCCATGGTTTATGATGTTCTGGAGAGGCGACCGGCCCTCGGCGGCAAGGCGAACCATAACGGGGTATAAGAAAAAATTTCTCAAAGGAAGAAAACAAAATACAAACAACAAAAAGGAAACGCAAAAATTGCATAGTACTTACCACCCTTTGTGAGGGAATGGTGAGGTCTGGACACGGAAGATGGAGTTCGGGGAAGCGCGAGTGGCGGAACGGTTTGGGCGCACGGCGTGTGGAGAAGCGAACTCACCGGTCATTTCCGCGGCAAAGGGAGCCAAAGTGGGCCCTAGGAGGGGACGGAACCAGTCAGTTAAAGGGTCCGGAGGTTGAGGTTCCACGGATCATGATAGTCGGATGGTTGATGCTCGCCTCGGCCTCGGCTCGCGAGAATCCTCCTAAGGGCCTCCACCTCGGCATATCCCGGGAGTACTCGTCCATAGCGTAGTTGTGTTTGGCTATGCGAAGCTCTGCCTCACCTCATCCCCGGAATCGGGGTAAGATCAATGTGAGGAGGAGCGAGATTTTCCTCCATCGGAGAAACCCCGCCGTCTAGGCCATGAGCGGGAGTGTCGGCCTCGAGGCCTCTTCGGCTCGTCACGGGCAATCATCTTGCCCTTACGCTTGCGAATCGAGCCACTTCGAGGCTCCTCCTCGTCCTCCTGCGCACACGGAAGGGCTTGAGGCTCTCCGGTACCCTCGGCGGCTTCTCGAGAAGTCCCACCCTTTCCATTGGCCTTCTCCGGAAGCACCTCCTCGTCATCCACTAAGTCAATGGTTTCGGGAGGAGCGCGGAAGGAGCCTTCAAGGAAGGAGCCGGGGAGAGGGGTGAAAGCCGGAGGAGCCACCGTAGTATGGACCACGGCAAGGCGTTGTTCCGGGATGGCATCCATGGAGGTACTGTTCGATAAAATAAGCAAGTGTTAGAAGTTCGTGAAGCTTCTACAAAAGGTGCAACAAATAAACTACTCCTACCGGACTTCCTAATTCGGCCACTAGCAAAGTCTGAACTTTAATGCGCGCATCATCTCCAGATAATTTGTCCAGGGGCCGAAACCGGCTGGACGCTATGTAAGCGACGGACCTAAGGGAATAGGTTCGGAGGGCGGGGGCCCATCCGGGACCGACCTAGGTAATCTCCTGAAAGTTTGTAAAATAAAATTCCTTCAGAATGATCCCCCCACTTGGGTGACGGCATCTTAAACCTACGGAGACGCTCGTCGAACCCTATGGGCCTACGGCGGTATATTCATCAACGGAAGGGACATAGTGAATTATCAAGGAGACTTACCACCGGCACGGAAGTGCTAGCACGAAGCACCCGAGTTTAGTTCGGGAGCGAAGGCCGAGGCGGGAAGTACGTTCTCGAAGAACCTTCAAGACGAAGGGGCCCCCGGCGGGAAGGACCCCCAATCTCTTCTTGAAGAATCTTGTCAAAAAATTTTGCCTCGGACTTCCTTGAATGGCTTGGCTCCTTTCTGGACTCCCCACGCGAAGCCCTCTCCCGAGAGGCGGCACAGGCCTTAGAATACGCCTTCTCCCTGGGCCTTCGGTAGAGATAATCTTGGTACTTCTTCTCTCTGCGTGGCAATGAGCTCATCCGGAAGGCCTTCTCATGGCAAGGCGCCACTCACATTAGGGCGATGACCTTGGAGAGGTTGGAGTCATCCACGGATTGATGAGAAAGGATAAGTTTAGCCTTTACGCAATTCTCCGTGGTGACCGGGCCCGAACATCAAGATCGGCATGGTCGTAGGAGGCGAAGGCTTGGGCCGCTTCGAAGGAAAGCACAGTGGGGAGCGTCCCGTGGTAAGGTGGGATCCGCACCCACTCAGTGAGAAGCTCGGGTGGTCCACGGCCACGAACCGGACGAGAAGAAAAATCGGTGGCGGTACTCCTTAACATGAGTACGCACTATTATACGGAACCATCCCTCGTTAGCGGGGTGGATCCGGGAACCCATAAAAACCATCCTTAAGTTTGTCCCCTTTCTTGGGGACGGATACAAGTTCGTAAAAATACAAAATTTCCGCCGGGTGGGAGACCCCCGGCGCGGGGCGGTGTAAAAAATAAATAAGCACGAGAGCAGGCGGTAAGCTTGAGGAATAAGTTGGTATGGCGCAAGGCCGACAAATACAAGAAAATTAACAAAATAATCTGGAGCGGGAGCATGGCCGGCCATCAAATGGGTACGACTCCAAGCCCGAAGCCGTCATAGTTGTGATTGGGCGTCTCAGGAGTCACGGGGAGGCCGGTGGAAGGTCCCCGAGGTAGAGGGTTTGATCCCGGCCACATTAATGATGTTCTCCGTTTGGTGAAGGCAAGTCGGGGGTCGATCGAAGCTCGGCGCTTCCCCAACCAGGTGGCGGCGGGACTTGTACCCTTCCTAGGCAAAAGGTCCCCGGAGAAACCTCCTCCCGGGGTGGCTATGTTTTTCCCTTTCTTCTTCGAAGATTTCGAGCCGAGAAGCGGACATTTTATGTTACGAGAAAAACAAAAAGAAAGAACCCGGCCGGTTAGGCCCCATACCAAACCCTAAATCGGGAAAAGGGAGTGGGGGTCCCCAACCGTGGAAAGAGGCCCCTCGGGACACGTGTCACACAGGAAACTCAGGAGAGAATCCCTGAACAAGTGTCGGGTGCAGTAAAATCGCAGAAAAGTGGTTTTGCAAAAAGAAAAAGAAAAGAGAAAAGCCTTCCTATGCCCTAAGCAATTGCTAAACGAAGAACACATGGCCTCCTTCAAGCAAAGCTGTATGCCTATTACAGAGGCATGACAATGGCGACTCTACAACTAACACAGTAAACATAAAGCATAACTCGAAGAACTCAAACACTCACACACCCAGAAGTCTCTAAGTGCGAACCCAGAAAACAAACAAAGTAAATGTAAGCATGTTATTATTTAAAGATGCAAGAAACTTACAGTTGATTGTTGAGCCAGAGTGCGAGTATGGTTGAATGAGAGTTGAAACCTTGGCCAGAACCTTTGGAAAATTAAAAGAAAGTGTTTAAGTGTTAAAGCCGAGTTGTGCTACTTTGAGGAATTTTCTCTCTGAGAAATTCGAGCAGAAATGGCAAGGAATGGAAAGTAACCGAAATGAAGGAAAGGTGGTGGCTTTTATAGGCAAAAGTGCATGAGGAACAGGCGTCTTCACCTACCAATCGTACGGTGGGGGAAACGCGCGATTCGAATTCCCAATAAATCAACGGACCAGATCAATCTACCATTAAGGCGGTGGAAACGTTTGAGTATCCGTCTGACACCATCAATGCGCCGCATCAATCATGGGGCGTGAAACGAATCGACCTCTGCAAAAGTGAATCGCCGCATTCAATGCCATTATTAGACACACCTTCACGCGCCCCCAAGTCGTATCAGAAGACCGAGGAGGCGGCTGGAAACATTCCTGCAAATAAACATATTGCTGCATTAAATGACATCATTTAATGTGCCCCCACGCGCTCGAGGCTCGAGCTAGGAAAACGAGGGGTCAACCGGAGACACTTGAACAAGCCTTGGTTTATTTTTACTAAGTAAACAAGGCTTGGGGGGTAAATGTTGCTCCAAAATTCGCCCAAAATACGTGGACCAGTCAAGAGGGGACACGTGGATCAGATAACTTGGAAAGATTTGCTAAGTCTTTTTATGCCACCAGGAAAGCGCTATTAACATGGGTCCCGGAGGAGCACACAGGAGTACAAGTTACTCCCGGAAGCTAGTATAGCGTGAAGGCCCTCCGGGATGTGTCAGATCTCTCCCGAGACGTCAAGTCGCATTTAATGCGCATGGGAGGAAGCGTGTTGGGACGTAACACGCAATAAAGTACGACGGCACAACCCCCGAACGAGCGGCGCTACAGTAATGATCATTTAAGTCTAGCGACGGCTATTCTGCGAAGAGTCACGTCAATCATAAGACAAAAAGGACATTCTCCATAAAAGCCCTACAGCACCTAGGGATTTGACCATGCATCACCCATGGTATATTCATCGGAAATGCCCAACTTTATGGATACTTACAGACACATGTGTAAGAACAATTCTAGGGATTCCCCCACCAAAACACTATAAATACCCCCTCAAAGCTCATTTAATGGGGTCGGAGAATCTTGGTTGCAAAAGAGTAAGAAGAGAAAAAACTCACCAAGAACATTCTCTGTATTAAAGAGAAAAACATTCTCTCAAGTGTAGAATCTGTATTAAACACATCCATTAATAGCAGTGGCTCGTGGACTAAGGCTCATTAACGCCCCAACCACGTAAAAAGTCTTCATCTCGCTTTCTTACAGCTCATTATTATAAACATATTTTAATAGTTGCCGAAAACCTCGGTCAACAATAGTCATATCCGGGGTAGGTGGAACAAGTTTCCATGTTTTCTTGTTTTTGAGAGCTGTGAACTCATTGTTCATGGCTTTATTCCATTTAGGATTAGCCAAGGCTTCTTTGACAGTAGTGGGTTCTTTTTCTGTTCTTATGTCTGCCAAGTATACTTTCGGTTTAAAAATGCCTTTCTTGGATCTAGTGATCATGGGGTGGTTGTTATGAGTACTGGGAGGTTGTGGAATATGTGATGGGTGGGAAGAGGAGGTAGTATGGGGTTCAAGTATAGCAGTAGGTAGGTTTGGAGAGGCTGTTTGTGAGGCTGCTGGTGTATGAGACTCAAAGGAGTGATTATTACTGAATTCTTGTTGTTGTATGGGAGCAGGCAGCGGCTGTGAGACACTTAAGGATGGATTTTGAGTATGGTTGATAGGTGGAAAGACATGTGTGGGAGATATGGGATAGGCAGTATAGTTGATAGATGGGTTCGCATTGTGATTATTCTGAGAGTTGGATTTAGAAAATAATTCTTGATAAGGAAATTCAGCTTCATTAAACTGAACACTTCTAGCCACATATATCCTACCACTAGGGTGGAGACACCTATAACCTTTTTGTGTCATGCTATAGCCAATGAATAAGAACTTGGAAGATCTAAATGAGACTTTGTGAGATTGATATGGTTTTAAGAGGGGAAAACAAGAACAACCAAAAATTTTGACAAGGTTATAATCTGGTGCTTCTTTATATAACTTTAGAAATGGAGATTGATAATTGTTCACCGGGGTAGGAAGCCTATTGATAAGATAGGCAGCAGACACATAAGCTTCCCACCAAAAGGTGAGAGGCATGTGTGCTTGGGCTAAAAGGGTGAGACCAACATCAACAACATGCCTATGTTTTCTTTCCACTCTTCCTTGTTGTTGATGAGTGTGAGGGCAAGAGTTTCTAAGAACAATCCCAGCATTTTGAAATTGTTGTTTAAGAGGGGAAAACTCTTTGCCAAGGTCAGATTGGATCTTTGTTTGGAATTGTCTTTCAACAAAAGCATTAAATTGATTGAATAAGCTTGGTGCTTCAGACTTAGTTTTCATAGGAAAAATCCAAACAAATTTACTAAAATCATCAACAAAGCTTATATAGTATTTGTATCCATCCATAGAAGTATGAAAAGAAGGACCCCAAACATCTGTATATACTAATTGAAAAGGAATAGATGTTTTATTTTGGACAGATTTAAAGCTAAATTGGTGCATTTTGCCTATTTGGCATGCATCACAAAAAGTAACATTTTTACATTTGAGAGTAGGACTAATATGTGAAAGAACTTTGGCTAAAATGGGCTTGGAAGGGTGACCAAGCCGACAATGCCAAGTGTTGACAGCAATAGCTTGATCTTGAACAGGATTGCTATTGGTTGTGGAGTTTAAAGCAGATGGACAATATTTGATAGAGTCTTGAATGTCAAGAATTGAGTGGGAAGACTTGTTTAGGGGCTGAACTTGAAGTTTGTAGAGGCCTTCATTGAGAGAACCCTTTGTTGACCAAAAGTCAATCACTCATTTATTTTGATGATAAATAAATATTTGATTATTATTTGTTACTAATCTTTTCTTGATCATTTTGCAAGCAAGTTCACAAAGTATCAATATTTGCTCGGTAAAGTCAAACATAATCAAAGAAGTAGATTCAACAAGTATATCAACTACTTCATACTTCATAAGAGCAAAAGATTCATCAAGGGATCAACAACCCAAGACCCTATTCAAAAGAGGTCTTCAAAAGTCCAAAGTCAAAAGTCAACCTGAAGTCAAAGTCAAAGTCAACTCTCGGGAAAAGTCAACTTTGGATCAAAACATGCAAATCAAGCTAGGAAGCTCATCTACATCAAGCCTACAAACAATCAAATGGTATAAATTTGCTTTAGTCTTGTTAAAGTGATTTGCATAGTACACTAGGATTTATAAGTTCAAAAGTTTGGCTCACTAACTTGTGCGACAAGTTATTTCACAAAAAATGATATCTAAATTTTCTAAATTGATTTTTAAGATCACATATCATTTAACTAAGAGAACGCAACTGGAATTTTTGAAATCGGATTAACGAGTAAAAAGTTATGCACGTTTGAGTTAAAAAAAAAAATGAACCTTTCGCATCTGGATTTCCGGTTCCCATCCGGAATTCCGGTTGCAAACCAATCGGAATTCCGGTTGTAACCAATTCGGAATTCCAGAACACGGCTGAATTGGCCTCGAAAAATGTGCTAACGGCTATAAACGGCTAGTTTTCATTCCTACACTATATAAACTCGTTTTTCACTAAAAAATGAAGGTTGGTTGAGCTTCTATTCATCATATAACATCATTCTAAGTGTTCTAAACTAAAGAGTTATCATCTTTTCATAAACACACCAACCACACACACTTGAGCCAAACTTGTTCTTATCTTCTCTAGTGTGCTTGCGATTCTCTCTAGGATTTTACATTGTTTTCCATCTTATTAGAGAGAGTTTGCTTTGTATTTCAAAATTACATATTCATTTTATTGAGAGGTGAGGTTGGCACCGGTAGAAAAACAACTCGGTTGTAGGTGAGGTTGACACCGGTTTTGTAAACAACCCGAGAAAAGTGAGATTGGCACTTCAACAATTCGGCGAGGTTGATAGTCCTTGGAAGAAAACTATTGTGAGAGGTTTGGGAAAAACCTTGGTAAAAAATTCCCCGGTTGTAAGGGTTAGTCAAGCCCGTTAACTTGGCTCGATATTGGAACTCAAAGCTAGGTCCATAGCTTTGAAGACCAAGGACGTAGGTGGCATAGTTCTACCGAACCTTGTAAAAATCGAGAGTTTGCATTTTCTAATCCTTAAACTCTTTACTTTACAAGTTTGATTATTTGTCATAATATATTGCTTGCCATATTACTTGCTTTTATTTGATTAAGTGGCTAATTGCTTAATTTTGTGTTAAAAGTTTTAATTTACCGAAATTAGTATAAATTTCCAATTCACCCCCCTCTTGGAAACATATCTTGGGCTAACAATTGGTATCAGAGCAAGGGCTCAAATTATTTGATTAGATTTCACAATCTATAGCATGGCGTTTCCAAGCAATTCACACAATAACATACTAGAAGGTTTAAGCACAAGTAGAGCACCATTCTTTGATGGGGTAGACTTTCCTTATTGGAAAATTAGAATGGAAACGTATCTTCAATCCATTGATTATGATTTGTGGCATATTGTATGTTATGGTCCTTACATTCCTATGCATGTTGTAGATGGTGTAGAAACTATAAAGAGATATGATGCATATAATGAAAATGATAAGAAGATGATGTCTAAGAATGCTAAGGCTAAGTATGCTTTAATATGTGGACTAGATAGAGATATATTTAAAAATATTGAGCATGCCTCCTCGGCTCATGACATGTGGAAAATGTTAGAAGTAACTCATCAAGGAACTAGTGCCATGAAAGAAACTAAAATTCAACTTTTAGTTACTCAATATGAAAATTTCAAGATGTTACAACATGATACAATTGCTAACATGTATACTCGTTTCACAACTATTACTAATGGTTTGAACTCTCTTGGCAAGGTACTTACACAAAAGGATATGGTGACCAAAATTTTGAGAAGTCTCACCAAAGCCTACCAAGGCAAAGTAGTTGCCATCTAAGAAGCCAAGGACCTCTCAACTCTACCATTGGAAGATCTCATTGGTTCTCTCATGAATCATGAGATTTTCATGAATGCTCAAGAAGAAGAGGAAGTTGATAAAAAGAAGAAGAACACAATTGCATTCAAATCCACTTCACATGATGATAGTGAAGCTAGTGAGGATGGTGATAGTGATATGGAGGATATGACCCTACTCATAAAGAACTTTAAGAAGTTTTTGAAGTTCAAGAAGAATGCAAATAGATTTTACAAAGGGAGTAACTCAAGGGAGAGCTCAAGAAAAGATGATCAAATTATTTGCTATGAATGCAAAAAGCCCAGTCATATGAAAACGGATTGTCCTTTGAGAAAGAGGAGTAGAAGAAGGGCAATGATGGCTACTTGGAGTGAAAGCGAGAAAGAAAGTTCTGAAGATGAACAACATGAGATAGCCAACACTTGTTTTATGGCCATTGATGATAAGGTAAGTAATCCTAACCATACAAGTGATTTTGAAAGTGAAAGTGATGATGATGCACTTGATATGTCTTATGATGAATTATCAAAATCCTTCAATGATTTGTTTGTTGATTTTGAAAAATTGCTTGATAAGAACTCAACTCAAAGAAAGAAAATAAGTTTATTGCTTGAAGAAGTTGAGGTTTTGAAAGTCAAAGAAAATGAGTTTTTGATTGAAACCCAATGCAATAATTGTTCCTTATTTGAAAAAGATCTTGTAAACTTGAAAGCTAAAATTGATGATTTAAACAAGGTGGTTTACAATTTTACAAAAGGAAAAGAGAATTTTGAAATGATGCTTGGGAGTCAAAAATGTGCTTTTTCGAAAAGTGGTATAGGATATAACACTAGTGTGAAACAAAAATTTCTTAGGAATTTCTTTGTCAAATCATCTAGTAATTTGAACTTAACTTGCACTTGTTGTAACCAAGATGGTCACACTAAATCCTATTGCCATATTTTGGTAAGGCTATTTGGATACCAAAGGTTTTAAAGACTAACATCAAAGGACCCAAAGTCATGTGGGTACCAAAAAGAAAGATGTAAGTTTGTTTTGTAGGTATCAATAAAGAGGAACCAAAGTTGGCTCTTGGGTGTTGATGCTTAAAGAAGAATGCCAAGTTCCTACATTACCAACAAGTCTCAAAAAGCATAGAAAAAGAGCGTGTCAATTCTTGAATACAACCCAAATTAATAAATTTGGGAATCGGTAATATTATTCTTATTCATTCTACTTATTTTGATGAGATTAAGATGCCTAGATGAAAAGAAAATAAAATTTGAAGTGTTTGGCTAATTGACTTGCTTTTGATCCTTCTTGTTCACTCTCTTATGCATACATGCTTAATTGGTATGTCGCATACTATTTCTATGAATAAAAATTTTGATTAGTTGAGTTTTGACATTCTTGAACTATACATGGTGAAAAATTGACATTATAGGTCATTATGTAAATTTTTGGTGAACTTTGGACATACCTTTGAATTAGTGAATATGTGAATTTTTACATATTTGGCTAGTATATGTGTTTATATGTTTGAACATGTTCAAATGAGTGTATTTAGCACGCCTAAAGGTTTTTCTTGATTGAAATATACTTTAAACAAAATTTTGGTATGTCATTTGCTTATTTTCAACTTTTTAAGGCCATAATGGGTGAAATTAGCCAAAATTTCATATTGTTGAGAAAATCGTTGTTTTGAAAGCTTGTACATCTCTAAATACTCATATATAAACTGTCTCAAAAAGAATTTTTCAAAAATAATGCTCAAATCTTGATTTTGGTACTATCTTGTATAATTTTGACTTTTTAAGACCTAAAAGAGTGTATTTCTCCAAACGTGCTCAATTTTCATTATTTTTCAATTCCGTAAGTTTGTACACCTCACATTTTACATCATCAAACTACTGGAAAAAGAATTTTTCAATTTAGTTGCATAGAACTCATTTTTGGTAGATTTCTAGTTTTTAAACAAATCGAAAAGCTTACCGAAAAGTTAGAATTTTTGACTTTTTTCTGATTTTCTTGTTTGAGCATGTTTGTATTATCATATATCAGCTGTCAAAAAAGATTTTGCATGAAAATTTTGCATAAAATCAATTTTTAGTAAGTAAGTTGCTTAAAATGACCTTAAATGACCAAAACGAGTAAAACTTGCCAAAATCTCTCATTTTTGAAGCTTTTTCTATTTTTCCAGCTTGTACACTTCATATTAATCATGTTTAAGCTGATACAAAAAGAATTTTTCAAAAAGGATGCATGAAACTAATTTTTGGTACATATGTTGTTTTTGCTTAAATTTTTGAAAAACTTACCAAAAAGTCTCAATTCTTGTCATCTTAGTGATTTAAGTGCATGAACACGTTAGTTTTATCATACTTGAGGTATGAGAAAAGGTTTGAAATCATAACCATGCCATTATTTACCTGCATCTCTTATTTTCAAGGTTTTTGATATATTTTTTTTGGTAGATTGAATGTTTAAACTTGTTTTGACTATATGAACTTTCATCTTTTTATGCATTTTGAAATTTCTCTTTACCTATTGTGCTTCATTGATACAAGTCATATCTTGTATGATTAAGGGGGAGAAATAGCTTGACCTTGCTTCCTATGCCACCCTTTTGATGAAATCAAAAGGGGGAGAAATATTAGAATTGATTATTTTGGCATTAATCATATTATGTTTTCAAGTATTAACAAGTTTATTGAGTATATGATAAAGGGGGAGCTTTGTCATGTTAAGAAAAGGTAACAATAAATATGCAAAGGTAAAACGGTATAAATAATATATGCATATATTAAAGGGGAGCTAAACTCAACATGTTTCAATTTACTTTTTCTTTCCTTTAAAATAATCAAATATTTTGATATCATCAAAAAGGGGGAGAATGTTGACCAAAAGTCAATCACTCATTTATTTTGATGATAAACAAATATTTGATTATTATTTATTACTAACCCTTTCTTGATCATTTTACAAGCAAGTTCACAAAGTATCAATATTTGCTCGGTAAAGTCAAACATAATCAAAGAAGTAGATTCAACAAGTATATCAACTACTTCATACTTCATAAGAGCAAAAGATTCATCAAGGGATCAACAACTCAAGACCCTATTCAAAAGAGGTCTTCAAAAGTCCAAACTCAAAAGTCAACCCGAAGTCAAAGTCAAAGTCAAAGTCAAAGTCAAAGTCCACTCTCGGAAAAAGTCAACTTTTGATCAAAACATGCAAATCAAGCTAGGAAGCTCATCTACATCAAGTCTACAAACAATCAAATGGTATAAATTTGCTTTAGTTTTGTTAAAGTGTTTTGCATAGTACACTAGGATTTATAAGTTCAAAAGTTTGGCTCACTAACTTGTGCGACAAGTTATTTCACAAAAAATGATATCTAAATTTTCTAAATTAATTTTTAGGATCACATATCATTTAACTAAGAGAACGCAACTGGAATTTTCGAAATCGGATTAACGAGTAAAAAGTTATGCACGTTTTAGTTCAAAAAAAATGAACCTTTTGCATCTGGATTTCTGGTTCCCATCCGGAATTCCAGTTGCCAAATGGAATTCCGGTTGTAACCAATCTAGAATTCCGGATCACGGTTGAATTGGCCTCGAAAAATGTGCTAACGGCTATAAACGGCTAGTTTTCATTCCTACACTATATAAACTCGTTTTTCACTAAAAAAATGAAGGTTGGTTGAGCTTCTATTCATCATATAACATCATTCTAAGTGTTCTAAACTAAAGAGTTATCATCTTTTCATAAACACACCAACCACTCACACTTGAGCCAAACTTGTTCTTATCTTCTCTAGTGTGCTTGCAATTCTCTCTAGAATTTTACATTGTTTTCCATCTTATTAGAGAGAGTTTGCTTTGTATTTCAAAATTACATATTCATTGTACTGAGAGGTGAGGTTGGCACCGGTAGAAAAAAAACTCGGTTGTAGGTGAGATTGACACCGGTTTTGTAAACAACCCGAGAAAAGTGAGATTGGCACTTCAACAATCTGGCGAGGTTGATAGTCCTTGGAAGAAAACTATTGTGAGAGGTTTGGGAAAAACCTTGGTGAAAAATTCTCCGGTTGTAAGGGTTAGTCAAGCCCGTTAACTTGGCTCGATATTGGAACTCAAAGCTAGGTCCATAGCTTTGAAGACCAAGGACGTAGGTGGCATAGTTCTACCGAACCTTGTAAAAATCGAGAGTTTGCATTTTTCTAATCCTTAAACTCTTTACTGTACAAGTTTGATTATTTGTCATAATATATTGCTTGCCATATTACTTGCTTTTATTTGATTAAGTGGCTAATTGCTTAATTTTGTGTTAAAAGTTTAATTTACCGAAATTAGTATAAATTTCCAATTCACCCCCCTCTTGGAAACATATCTTGGGCTAATACCCTTTAGAAGAAGTTGCCTCGTTGTGTTGTCCTTGATAAGACAACAAACATCTTTAAATTCTAAGACAACATTGTTATCTTTAATGAATTGGGAAATACTCAAAAAAAATTTGGTGACATTAGGCACATGTAACACATCTTTAAGAAGAAGGAAATGATTAGGATTAGTGGTAGAGATAGAATTAGATCCAATTTGTAAAATAGGCATAGAAGAACCATTACCCACTATGACTTTTGCTTTGCCTTTGTAATCGACTGTATTGTGCAAGTTCTGTGAGTCTGTAGTCATGTGGTGAGTTGCCCCGGTATCTAAAAACCATGCTCCAGAGATATCACTATTGGTGGGGGTCTCGGCCAAAGTTGCTTGAGGATTTTCATTGTTGGTGTCACTGGTTGCAGGGCCAGAAGGAGATGGTCCAGTGAAGGTGATATCGAACCGGTGATAGCATTTTTGGGCCGTATGTCCAGCTCTTCCACACAGCTGACACATAGGGCAATTTCCACGACCTCCTCTGTTTCCTGAGTAACCACGACCTCCTCGATTGTGTCCTCTGTTGCCGCGGCCAGTATAGCCACCTCTTGAATTGTGATTACGGGAGAAATTGGCTATATTAGCTTGGACATTAGCTAATGAGTCTGTTGTTTGTTGCTGAATACGCAGTTCATGACTATGTAACATGAATTGTACTTCTTGAAGGCTGAGAGGATTTTCACGAGTAGTAATGTTGACTATAACAGCTTCATATTCTTGTCCCAATCCTCCAAGAATGTACAGAATGAGATCATCGTCAGAGAGTTGTTGTCCAGCCGCAGCAAGTGCATCACCATAGCTTTTCATCTTCAAGAAATAGTCATCAATGGATGATGAACCTTTCTTGGTTGCTTGTAAGAGGCCACAGACTTGCATTATTCTGGCCCTTGATCTTGAAGCAAATATTTGAGCAAAAGTACTCCAAATCTCGTGAGAAGATTGACAATTGAAAATGTGTCCAAGCATAGGTTCAGAAACAGAATTCATAAGCCAGTGCATAAGGAACTGATCAAACCTCAACCATTGAAGATATCCTGGATTAGAAATGTTACCTTCAAGAAATTGAGGCGGCTGATGAAGTGTTCCTAAGATGTATCCATCGAGATTATATGCCCTGGTTGCAGCAAGAACCAGAGACCTCCAAAAAGTGTAGTTCGATCTGTCTAAGCGAAGATTTAGCGGAAGCAAGTTGTTGTTGGGTAATCCTGCTGGTGGAGCCTCATACGCAGGAGGATTCGGTGGTTGAGCGTTCGTAGGAGCGCCATTGCCGTCGACTTGACCTTGGTTACTGGAGAAATTTGCTCCATTCGACGCCATGAATGGCAATCTGATACCATGTAAGAATATTAAGAGAGAGAAAGATGGAAAGATGAAAGAAGTGGAAAAAGGCTCATCTGAAACTGATGAGACCAAACCCTTTATATAGATGAATGCAATAACAGTAATTGGTTACAACAGCTGGCAAACAGCTTAGCTTAAAAACAGTTAAACACTAAGGTGGCGTTTGGTTGGAAGTAATGAAATGGAATGGAATGGAAAGGAAACAATTTTCATTCCATTCCTTTGTTTGGTTGCATTTTAAAGTATTAGAATGGCATTCCAATGGAATGCTCTTTCCACCATTTTGGTGGAATGACTATTCCATTTTAAAAAGAAAGGAATGACCATTCCAGTGTAATAAGAAAAAAAAATTTAATGATTTTTTTATCAATTTTTTTTATGCATTTTAAATTTTATTCCATTCTATTCCTATTCCTATTCCCATTCCCATTCCTATTCCTATATTTTCATTCCTCCCAACCAAACGCCTCCTAACTGAAATAACAGACAAAGTAACTAACATAATCCTAACAATGAATAAAAAAATCACAACTTAGCTCACTTGGTCATTATTGTAAATTAAATACAAAAAATGTATATTATTGAAAAATACCCTATTATTTTTATATTGTTTGGATGCTATTTTCCTATTATTTTATGTGATTTTCTTATTTTCGTGTTCTCTTATAAAATATCATAAAAATGCAAAATAAAACATTTGAATGTAAAAGTGTACAAATTTTACCAAAATACTACTTTGTGTAAATTTTCCAAATTTTATAGCATATTTGAATCAAACATTTTTATATTGCCTGCCAAATAGGAAAGTAGAACGTTTTCCAAGTGTGATCACCAATTTAATTTAACATTGTAATAGTGCTATGAAAGTGAACGTTTATTTCTATGATTAACAGCATTCGATTTTCTATTAATGGTTTTAAGGTACAAAACTTTGCACGAGTGACCAATAATGGGTCAAACGTCTCTAATATAACTTACAACTACAACTGCCTAAACGTTTGTTACTAATATAAGTTAATTGCCAGGTCTAGTATAGCTTCTACTTGGCGAATGGCTCGTTGTTTCTCTTGTTGCTTCATTTTGTTTGCTACTGATTCAGGATCAAGTCCTTGTGCAGTTTCTGTTTCTCTCTGTTCGGTTCTCACCTCTCGTAGCAGTGCATCCACCTCTCTCACAAAGTCGACTCTCAGAAGGGCATCATCAGAATCGAGTGGTGGTCGTAGAGGCCCTTGATGCTGATTGAAGAGGGCAGAAACAAAATTCAAAAAAACAGATAGTTAGCTTTCGATGTGACTACTTTCAAGATGAGAGCTATGTTTTTCATTTCTTCCACAAATAGGACTGAATATATATATGTTTTAGAGCATGTTGCGAACGGGGTAAATAAGCAAAACACTAACAGAGTTCTGTAGTTTTTTGCTTTACTTCATACCGTATCGATGTCAAATCCTGCAGGAACAAGGATGCTAAATGGATCCTCTTGTGGGAAAGTGTCTGCCATGAGCTTCTTACATTCTTTCAACCACACTTCATCGTCAAACCCATCATGCATATTTAAAAGATCGTTGAGCAGTCTCATGGCAGGAGTTGCCTCCCTTTTCAAAATTTCTGTCTAAAATACCAAGTAACATTCAAGGTTTTAATACCAAGTAAAATTCAAGGTTTTTAGTTAAACAGTAATTAGAAGAAAACAAATCAAATAGAAGGATATAGATTCTTAAAGGAAGAGAAAAATGAAATAAGGAAGTGTAAGGCTAAACTCTATCTGGTGCATGTCATTACTAGTATAAAGAGAGCAACCACTCCTACCTCAACTCTTCTGTACAGCAGATCAAGACTTCTAATAGCATCCTTTTCCTCCTGCAAAAAGACACTTTAATGTGAATAATCCACACAAGAAATTACTAATGAGCAGTGCATTTCTTTATGATTCTTAACCTGTTACCTTTTCCATTCAAAATATTTGAAATCTCCAATTGTAAGGTTTAAGATAATACATCTTTAGATTTGTTGTCAATTTTTTCTTTTTTAAAAGGTTTTAAAGATCTTAAAATTAAAAAGTAAAATAAAATACAACTACAATTGGTACATAACATCTGAAAAGCTTATTTTATTGAGAGAAATACACTTCGACACACACTTACATCACGTCGAGCAAGATCAAGGCGATTCCATATGACCATTAGAACAAGCTCAGTAAGTTCTCCTTTCTCAGCTGCCTCCTCGATTTTCTGCAGAGATTATGAAGATAAATGACCAACAATAAGAGTTAAAGATAACTAATTATTTATCAAAACGATAAATGTTCTATAAATCCAAGCAGGAGATGCAGAGGGTGTTATTAAACTCATGCTGCTTCTTTTCAGTTGCAAGATTATTCATAGCCAGAAGTGCTACTAATGCTAACCCTTTATTACTTTTGCTTGTTTTAGAGCTCGTTAATAGACTTAAGGACCAGAATCAGCTTGAAGCTTCTCGCACCAAAATATTAGTTGGAATGAGGAAGGGGTTTGACAAATACTAACATATATCCATCACAGTGAAAACAAGTCTTAATGAGTAGCCAATTGGACTTTTGTAACAAAAGTGCCAATTGAATTTAATTTAAATTGCTCAAATTGTCCATCAGCTTACTCTTAAAGATCTGGAAAAGCAAGATCATGAGTAGCACAAAGGAATTGAGGAAACTAATAAAGAATACATCACTATTTTCCAGGCCTACGTTCAAAGAAACTATAGTGTATCTTATCTCCGTGGCATATTGTATTTGATTACCTCTTCCACTTCTTCAGCAGCTCGAATTAAGCTAGAAACCAATATTCGAGCATTGCGTACATCTTCTTCTGGATACCCCTTTAACCGCAAGCCAATTTCACGGTACTCTTCAACTTTCCTTTCTTCTTCTTCCTGTTCCTCTTGACGTTTTCGGTGCAGTTCCTTTGTTTTCTCCCTCTGTCGGGCTTGCCATTCCTAACCAAACAAGATTAAACTCTAATAATCTACCATTTGGTACATAGGATAATGAAACAAATCATATACTAATAAATGAACATACGCAACATAGTTAATAGAGCTAACAACAGAAGACTTATTTTTATAATAATAAAACAAAATCACTTCATACCACAATTAAGTACCCTATCAACATTTTTTTTTCATTTCAAAATATATAAATATAAACAAATTGATCAAACTAAAATCTTCTTTCACCATTTTAAAGTTTCAGAAATAGTTTATAAAAGAGACTCACTTACATCATCGTAGTACTCCTTGGGAAGCCCTTCTAGGAGTGGCTCATCCTTGCTCACACACCTCTTTAAATCTGGCAATTAAAATGCAGAAAGCAAATCATATATAACTACAAAAATATATCTATTATATGTTATGTATGTAGAAAATAGAGTAAGCTAAGTCATGTAAGTTTAAGCTAGCTATGAGTGACAGCAGGGACTAACCTACTCGGGGTTGAGAGTTGAGCTTAACAGACGAAAGGGAAATTGAGAGAGGTAGTCGTGTGACGATCGGTGAACATACCAGCGGTGAGCAAGTGAGCCAGAGCAACTTGCACTCCATTTTTGTCTGATTTTAGGAGAAAAATACATACAACAAAAAATTAGGAAAAAGACTTCCTTGTGTAGAATAATGAAGTTAAAACATAAAAATTTCAGTATAAAAGCAAACAAAAACACATGGCGTCTTCTAGTAGTATAGTAGCAATTAAGACCCATATCCAAGTTCGCAAACAGTCGTACATGACCAATTTGAATTGACTAATACAAAATGATAAATGAACAAAAGAGAGAAGGGTAGTCGACGTCGACCCACCAGGAGGCAATCGGCGACGGCGTGGCAGTTGGAGGTTAGAGGTTGGGGAAGAGAAGGGCGAACTGAGTGGAGCTGTGACTATTGGTGAATACACTGGATGGCATGGAGATTGGAGAAGAGATGGTGGTACTGGTACTGAGACTGATAGAAAGAAATTTAGATTTTAATGGCACAAGATAAAGAAAAGTTTATGTTAAATTAGTGGACAAATAGATTTTGGTTGAACTTACAAGAATAGCAGTCTTTTCAAAGGTTGTTTTGTTTAGATTAATTAGGGTACAATGCATTTATCAAAAAAAAATAAATTAGGGTCCAATGCCATATTTGTTTCAAAAATACCACAAAAAGAAATGTTGGTTTTCTACATGATTCTTGAAAGTGAAGGAAAAACAAACACTAGGGAATCTTTTGAATAATAAATGGAAGTTTTTTTAAGAGAAGGAAATATATGATAGAAAAATATGTTATTTTTCCAAAGAAAAACACTTAAGGGTATGATTTTCTTCTTAAGCCAAGGTGAACATCGATAGTTTATCTTAAGCCAAGGTGAACATCGATAGTTTAATGGGAAATTATAGTAAATGGCTCCAAATTATAGGAGTATGTTAGTTTATGTCCTCATTTCAAAAAAAATATAGTAAATGACCCTAAACTATAAGAGTATGTTAGTAAATATCCTTATTTCAAATATTTTTATTTTTTTTTATTTTTTTAGAATTAGAAGCAAATTATTTAAACATTATGGTATATCTATATTAGTTTTGTTAAAATCTTTTTTTATTTTAAAGTTATGTCAATTTTTTTAATTTTTTATGAGTTGTTTTGGGTTGTTGGTATATAAATTTTGTTGTACGGTATATTTCTATTTTGTTGTATGGTATATTATTATTCTTAGATGATATTTATTTTTTATTATTTATATGTATAATAGTGGTATATAATTTTATTAGCATAATAAAAATATTTTAATGTATGTATATAATTTTATTGCCATGCTACATATATTTAATTATTATTTTTATATTTTTTGATTGTATGATTATTTATTTTATATAATATTTAATTAGTTTTTATTTTATTATATACAATCGTCATGGTATATATATTTTAGGGAAAAAAACAAAAAAATACAAAAAAGGAAAAAAAATTACAAAAATACTTTGGGCAGGCCCATTAAACATTTATACAGTCCACATAAAAATATTTACAAAAATACCACATGCACTAAGCCTTCAGCTGTACAGAGCGAACCATGAAGATGAAAATACGCGCTCGTTTCAAAACCGCAAAACAACCAAAATGAAACCAAAACGAGAAAAATACAACTATTAATTCTGGCAAAATCAACTGGAAAAGAATACCTGCAATGATCTAAACTGAAAATGACGAAAAAAAAATCAGAAAAACTGTGAAGAAACTGAAATTACACATTTGTTTTCTATTTTATTCAATCAAAATAACTCCCCCTAATATCGAAATCTATATTCATGAAATGTAGATCTGTAACAAACAGATCTGGAGCTCCCACTAAATCCAAAACAATGTATGATGTGAAAAATTTAAAAAAAAACCTCATGAATAATACATCTACGTTATATACAGTTGCATTTTGATTTATTTTTTATTTTGGTTGCCTTATAGTTGCATTATCGTTTTATGATAGTTTATATATTATGCAAGAATTTAATTTGATGGGGACTAAGAAATAGTAGTTATACATAGTAAGTTTTGTGCAAATAGTTGCATATTAATTTTATAGTGAAATAACATATGCAAGTAGCAAAACTATAACAAAACTACAAAACAACTGTATGCAAGTGCAAATAGTTGCCTTATAGTTGCATTATCGTTTTATGATAGTTTATATATTATGCAAGAATTTAATTTGATGGGGACTAAGAAATAGTAGTTATACATAGTAAGTTTTGTGCAAATAGTTGCATATTAATTTTATAGTGAAATAACATATGCAAGTAGCAAAACTATAATAAAACTACAAAACAACTGTATGCAAGTGCAAATAGTTGCCTTATAGTTGCATTATCGTTTTATGATAGTTTATATATTATGCAAGAATTTAATTTGATGGGGACTAAGAAATAGTAGTTATACATAGTAAGTTTTGTGCAAATAGTTGCATATGAATTTTATAGTGAAATAACATATGCAAGTAGCAAAACTATAATAAAACTATAAAACAACTGTATACAAACTAAAATACGAAACTCTTTGAACATCAACATCCATGATAAATCTCATTGTTACCCATTGATGATATAAAAATGGGACTGACCAGGTTAATCTAATCTATTAGCTTTGCCACCTTCACTCATAAATCTTAATCATGTTTGTCCTGATACTTTTCTAATATTAATTTTATAACTCTACTCACGTCAATACTACTATAAGCATGAATTAGATCGTTTTCTTTTCAAGTATAGAATATCATTGGTAATTGTTTCTTATTATTTTATTTTGTTATCTAATTATTTCGACGTGGCTTTGAGCTAGTCCAGCGAGAATGAAAATGACATTAAAATTGTACGAATTTATTTGTACATGCTTATATCAGTTGAATGGCCTAGTCAAAGTCTTCTCTTTTGTCATGAATGTATTTCAGAAGTTGTAAAGTTAAACTAATAAGTTAAAAAGATTTAATTAAAAACTGAAATAAAATTAAAAATAAAAAGGAAAGAAGAAAAAAAGAGAGTGAAATGATGGATTGATTGATAGAAGTCAATCCTAGACCTAAGCAACAATATATAAGAAACTAGCTTTACAATTAAAAATTAAAAATAAAAAGAAAAGAAGAATTGTTATGGAAAAAAAATTAAAAATTAAAAACTGAAAATAAAATTAAAAATTAAAAATTAAAAACTGAAATAAAATTAAAAATAAAAAATTAAAAACTGAAATAAAATTAAAAATAAAAAGAAAAGAAGAAAAAAAGAGAGTGAAATGATGGATTGATTGATAAGGGAAGAGAGTAGGATTTGATTGATGATGGATGGAATGATGACTAAGTGGTATATGTGTAATAAAACAAACTTTGTAAGTAAAAAAGTAGGTATAAGCGTGTATGAGTAATTTTGTAATAAATTGTGTAAAATGGATTTTTCATGTAAAAATTTCTATATTTTAATTGTTGTATATATATTTTATTATTATTATTTTTTGTATATATGTTTTGGTGTATGGTATATGTATTTTTTGTTATACAGTATATAATTTTTTTAAATAATATTTAAGTTTTATTTTCTATTGTACTTTTGTTGACATGATATATAATTTTATTAGCATCCTATATATTTTTATTTTTATTTGTTGTTATTATTATATATATTTTTATTGTACGGTATATATTTTATGTTATATGGTATATAAGTTTTATTGTATAGTATATCATTTTATTTTAGATAATGCATGTTTAAATTTTATTTCAGTATACATAAAGGTGATATATAATTTTTTTAATTAATATGATATATATAATTTTTTTTAATAATATTATATTATTTTGTTTTATTTTTTATTGTAGGTATATACGTTTTATTGTATGGTATATGATTTTTGTTGTCTATAATATATTCTTTATTTAATATGATATTTAGTTTCTATTTTATGGTATGTAAATTTTTTGGTATGTATTCATATTTTAATGGTGATATATATAATTTTGTTAGCATGATATATATATATATTTTTAGTATTAATTTAGTATTGTTATAATTTCTTTGTGGTATATAATTTTATTACTACGTTATATTAATTTTATGTACTACAATATATCTAATACTGCTGTATATATTTAAATGATCTAATATATTTATTTATTTTTGTTATAATATAATAATATGCAATACTAAAAAAATTATGTAACTTAATTTTGTTATTATATATATTTTTTAAAAAAATATGTGATAAATCTATTTTTATAATTTTTATTAGCTAATTTATTAGATTTGGCCATTTTTTTAATTTTTTTAAAAAGTGGACATTTACTAACTTAGTTACCAAATTTAAGGCCATTTTGCATCTCAACCCTAGTTTAATTTCTTAACTTGTTAAATTTTAGGTTTTTTTAGGGGCTTTTAAGCAAAAAGTTACCAACGAATATGGGAAAAAGTCATGAGGAATGCCATAAAAAACTTTAAATTTGTGTTTCTTTTTATTTTTTTTTTCCTTTTTTAAAAAATAAAACACGAAAATAAATAAAAAAGATCACAACTGTAGATATGTTTTTTTTTTTCAAAAATTAAACCTGATTTTTATTTAAATTACTGTTTTTTTTTTTTTTGTTAAAAACTAATTATTTCATTACAAGCAGTAGAAAAAAAAAATCAATTTCTTCAACATCATCTTGAAAAAAAATAATATAAAAAATTACAGTATAACAATAATATAAACTTTAAAAATCAGTTTCATCAACATTGAAAAAATTAATAATTTCATTAAAAGAATAAAAAAATAGTTTCATCAACAAGATAATGAAAAAAAAAATTATAATCTAAAAATGATACTGTTGACCGAGATTTTCGGCAACTATTAAAATATGATTGTAATGAAGAGCTGTAAGAAAGTGAGATGAAGATTTTTTACGTGGTTGGGGCGTTAATGAGCCTTAGTCCACGAGTCTCTGTTATTAATGGATGTATTTAATACAGATTCTACACTTGAGAGAATGTCTTTCTCTTAAATACAGAGAATGTTCTTGGTGAGTATTTTCTCTCCTTGCTCTTTTGCAAACCAAGATTCTCGACCCCATTAAATGAGCTTTGAGGGGGTATTTATAGTGTTTTGGTGGGGTAATCCCTAGAATTGTTCTCACACATGTATCTGTAAGTATCCATAAAGTTGGGCATTTCCAATGAATATACCATGGGTGATGCATGGTCAAATCCCTAGGTGCTATAGGGCTTTTATGAAGAATGTCCTTTTTGCCTTGTGATTGACGTGACTCTTCGCAGAGTAGCCGTCGCTAGACTTAAATGATCATTACTGTAGCGCTGCTGTTCGGGGGTTGTGCCGTCAGACTTTATTGCGTGTTACAGTCTCAACACGCTTCCTCCCATGCAGCATTAAATGCGACTTGACTGCTCGGGAGAGACCTGACATATCCCGGAGAGCCTTCACGCTATACTAGCTTCCTGGAATACCTTGTACTCCGGGTGCCTCCTCCGGGACCCATGCTAACAGCGCTTCCTTGTGGCGCACAAAGACTTAGTAAATGTTTACAAGTTATCTGATCCACGTGTCCCCTCTCGACTGGTCCACGTATTTTGGGCGGGTACGGAGCAACATTTACCCCCCAAGCCTTGTTTACTTAGTAAAAATAAACCAAGGCTTGTTCAAGTGTCTCCGGTCGACTCCTCGTTTCCCTAGCTCAAGCCTCGAGCGCGTGGGGGCAAATTAAATGATGTCATTTAATGCAGCGATTTGCTTTTTGCAGGAATGTCTCCAGCCGCCTCCTCGGTCTTCTGATACGAACTCGGGGCGCGTGGAGGTGCGCCTGATAATGGCATTAAATGCAGCGATTCGCTTTTGCAGAGGTCGATTCGTTTCACGCCCCATGATTGATGCGGCGCATTAATGGTGTCAGACGGATACTCAAACGTTTCCACCGCCTTAATGGTAGATTGATCTGATCCGTTGATTTTCGGGAATTCGAATCGTGCGTCTCCCCCACCGTGCGATTGGTAGGTGATGACGCCTGTTCCTCATGCGTTTTTGCCTATAAAAGCCACCACCTTTCCTTCATTTCGGTTACTTTCCATTCCTTGCCATTTCTGCTCGAATTTCCCAGAGAGAAAAATTCCTCAAAGTAGCACGAACTGTCTTAATACTTAGACACTTCATTCAGTTTTCCAGTGTTTGACTTCGCCAGTTCTCCTCAACTTTCACCCAACCACATTCAGTACCCCCAGTTCAACGATCTACTGTAAGTTTCTTGCATCCTTAGATAATAACATGCTTATATTTACTTCGTTCGTTTTCTGGGTTCGTACTTAGAGGCTTCTGGGTGTGTGAGTGTTTAAGTTCTTCGAGTTCTGCGTTAGTTGTAGAATCGCCATTATCATGCCCCTGTTGTAGCCATACAGCTTTGTTTGAAGAGGGCCATGCATTCTTCGTTTAACAGTTGCTTAGGGCATAGGATGGCTTTTCTCTTTTCTTTTTCTTTTTACAAAACCACTTTCTGCGATTTCACTGCACCCGACACTTGTTCAGGGATTCTCTCCAGAGTTTCTCATGTGACACGTGTCCGGAGGGGGCCTCTTTCCGGCGGTTCGGGGACCCCCACTCCCTTTTTCTTGATTTAGGGTTTGGTATGGGACCTAACTTCTTTGGACTTTTCTTTTTCCCTTTTTGTTTTTCTCAGAACACAAAATGTACGCCACGGCTCAAAATCTTCGAAGAAGAAAGGGAAAGGTATGGCCACGGTGGACGAAGTTTCTCTGGGACCCGTTGCCCGGGAGGGGTATAAATCCCGTGCAGGCGGATTTGGGAAGCGGCCGAGCTTCGATCCACCCTGACTTGTCCTCACCAGCTGGAGAACATTATTAATGTGGCTGGGATCAAACCCTCCACCTCAGGGACCTTCCACCGGCCTCCTCGTGACTCGGAGACGCCTAATCATAACTATGACGGCTTCGGGGCTTGGAGTCAGACCCATTTGATGACCGGTGCCATGCTCCCGCTCCAAGATTACTTTGTTAATTTTCTTGTATTTGTCGGCCTTGCGCCATACCAACTTATTCCTCGAAGCTTACCGCTTTGCTCTCGGGCTTATTTATTTTTTACACCTCCCGTGGCTCGGGGTCTCCCAGCCCGGCGGAGAGTTTATATTTTTATGAACTTGTATCCGTCCCCAAGAAAGGGGACAAACTTAAGGATGGTTTTTATGGATTTCGGATCCACCATGCTAACGAGGGGTGGTTCCGTATAATAAGCGTACTCACGTTAAGGAGTACCGCCACCGCTTTTTCTTTTCTTCCGGGTTCAGGGCCGTGGACCACCCGGAGCTTCTCACGGAGTGGGTGCGGATCCCACCTTACCAGCGGACGCTTCCCACTCAGGCTTTCCTTCGAAGGGCCCAAGCCTTCGCCTCCTATGACCACGCCGATCTTGATGTCGGGGGCCTGGTTACCACGGAGAATTGCAGAAAGGCCAAACTTATCCTTTCTCATCAATCCGTGGATGACTCCAACCTCTCACGGGTCATTTGCCCCAATGTGAGGGCGCCGGTTGCGGAGAAGGCCTTCCGGGACGAGCTCATTGCCACGGCAGAGAAGAAATACCAAGATTATCTCTACCGGAAGGCCCAGGAGAAAGCGTACTCTAAGGCCCAGGCTGCCTCGGGGAGAGGACTTCGCGTGGGGAGTCCGGTGGAGCGAAGGAGCCAAGCCATTGCTGGGAAGTCCGAAGCTAAATTTTTTGACAAGATACTTCAAGAAGAGATTGGGGATCGTTCTGCCAGGCGGCCCCTTCGTATTGAAGATTCTTCCGAGAAGCAAACTTCCCGGCCACAGCCTTCGGCCCCCGAACCAAACTCGGGTGCTCCCGGTGCTAGCACCTCCGGTGCCGGCGGTAAGTCTCCCTTGATAATTCGCTATGTTCCTTCCGTTGATGAATACACCAGTCATAGGCCCGTAGGGTTCGACGAGCGTCTTCGTAGATTTAAGATGCCGTTGACCCGGTGGGGGGATCATTTGAAGGAGTTTTACTTTTCGAACTTAGGAGATTACCTAGGTCGGTCCCGGATGGGCTCCGGCCCTCCGAAACCTATTCTCTTAGGTCCATCAGCTTACATAACGTCCAGCTGGTTTCGGCCCTCGGACAGTTATCTCGGAGATGACGCCGCCAGCATTAAAGTACAGGACTTTGCTAGGGCCGAATTAGGAAGTTCGGGTAGGAGTAGCTTATTTGCTGTATCTTGTATAAGCGGTTCCTTGCGGACTTCTAACACTTATTTTTTTTTTTTGAAACAGATATCTCCATGGATGCCATCCTGGAACAGCTTGCCGGGGTTCATACTCCCGTGGCTCCTCCGGCCTTCACCTCTTCTCCCCCAGCCCCTTCCTTGAAGGTTTCTTCCAGCGCTCCCCCCGACACTATTGACTTAGTGGATGACGAGGAGGTGCTTCCGGGAGAAGGCCAAGGGAAAGGGTGGGACTTCTCGGAGGAAGCCGTTGAGGGTGCAGGAGAGCCTCAAGCCCTTCCGGAGGTAGCAGAGGAGGACGAGGAGGAGCCTGAAGTGGCTCTGATTCGCAAGCGTAAGGGCAAGATGGTTGCCCAGGATGAGCCGAAGAGGCCTCGGAGAGCCGACACTCCTGCCCATGGCCTAGACGGCGGGGTCTCCCCGATGGAGGAAAATCCTGCTCCCCCCCCACATCGAGCTTACCCCGATTCCGGGGGACGAGGTGAGGCAGGAGCTTCGCATAGCCAAACACAACTATGCTATGGATGAGTACTCCCGGGGGCATGCCGAAGTGGAGGCCCTTAGGAGGATTCTGCGAGCTGAGGTTGAGGCGAGCATCAACCACCCGGAATACTAGGATCCGTGGGACCTTAATCTGGACCCTTTATCGGACTGGTTCCGTCGCTTCCTAGGGCCTACCTTGGCTCCCTTTGCCGCGGAGATGACCGGCGAGTTCGCTTCTCAGCTCACACGTTGCGCGCCCAAGCGGTTTGCCACTTGCGCTTCCCTGAACTCCATCTTCCAGGTCCAGGACCTCAGCCATTCTCTCACGGTGGTAAGTACTTTGCAATTTTTGCGTTTCCTTTTGTTGTTTGTATTTTGTTTTCCTCTTTTGAGAAATTTTTTCTTATACTTTGTTATGGCTCAGCTTGCTGCTGAGGCTGGCCGCCTCTCCAAGAACATCATAAACCATGGCTTCACTCTGTCCGACTTTGGAGACATGAATGACGTCAGGAAGGTCCTCCAAGACCTCACAGCGGAGAGGCAGATCTACCAGGAGGCTGCCGAGCGCCAGGAGGCAGCGGCCAAGGCCAAGGAAGAGGAGGCCAAACGGAGGGAGGCTCAGGCGGAGGCCATGATCCGGGACGAGGCTCAGCGGAGAGACAGGATGGAGGCCCAGCACCAGGAGGAACTAAGGGCTCAAACCGAGGCTGCTGAGAAGGCCAGGCGAGATCTCCGGGAGGCCAGGGAGGCTTTGGATGAAATGGTCGCCAAGGTGAGATCTCTAGAGGAGACTCACCAGTCGGACATTGAATCCAAGGCCGCTCTAGCTGCGGAGTTGAAGGAGCTTAGGGATTTCAAAGAACAATCCACCAGGAAGGCCAAGAGGGCCGAGCTCCTTTCTCCTGTTTCCTGCGCCCGGTGCCCGAAGCGCTTTGATGATGGTGTCTATATGGCTTGGGCCACCAATGATCAGAGTATCAAGCTTACTTTTTATCCCAAACCCGAGGAGATGATTGCCAGATTTCGGGAAAAGAAGAAGAAACTTGATGCCGCGCTTGAGGCACGGATTGGACCTCGTCTTCCTCCGCGGGCTGACTGAGCTGCCATATTATTGACCAAGATTCTACCCATTTCTTTTATAACTTTTTTGTTTGTACATATTTGCTGCTGCCTTAGAACAATTTACATATAGGTGGCAGCTTTCGCTTGAAGGGGAGACAATTATATTTTAAGGCCTGTCCCCGGGCCATTTATATGTATATGACCTGCCCTTTGGGCCAGGGGTTTTTTTATGTGATCTTTATTTGTCACACTTATATATTTTAACCTGTCCTTTGACTCAGGGTTTTTATACTTATGCTTTTTATTTTTGTGCATACTTTTTGACCTGCCCTTTGGGTCAGGATATTTTACTTAGTTTGTTTTTGTTTGTCCGTGCGGTATACCCTAGTACCCCCCCTGAGTGGCATAGAAACTTTGTTTTTAAGGCACTCAGTTTTATTTAATATAGAGGAGGTATATATTTGGACGGTACAAACCCTTTGAATAAAATCTAAGTTTAATTCGCTACTGGTAATATTTTCTGAGGTGATCGGCGTTCCAGGCTCTTGGGACGGTGGTTCTGTCCATTCTTTTTAGTTTGTAAGTGCCAGAACCGATTTCGTCCTCGATCTCATATGGTCCTTCCCAATTTGGTCCAAGTACCCCCACTCCAGGTTCCTGGGTGGCTGGAAAAACCCTTCTTAGGACCATATCCCCAATAGCGAACTTTTGTTTTTAACCTTGGAGTTAAAATACTTGGTCACCTTCTTTTGATAAGCAGCCATCCGTATTTGAGACTCATCCCGGAGTTCTTCGACTTGATCCAAAGCCTCTTGGAGCGAAGGCACGATTGGTGGCGGATCATAAGTCGTCCTCCCGTGGGATGGGAATAATGTTTCCACCGGGACCAGTGCTTCACAACCGTACGCCATTGAGAACGGCGAGTGACCGGTTGTGGTTACGGGGTCGTCCGTAGGCCCACAATACCCTTGGCAATTCTTCGGGCCGGTTATTTTTACAGGCCAGTAGCTTCTTTTTCAAAGTGACCTTTAGGATTTTATTGACTGCTTCCGCCTGGCCGTTTGTTTGAGGCCGGGCTACCGCGGAGAAGCTTTTTACCACTCCGTGTCGGTTGCAAAAGTCAGTAAATTCCTCGTAATCAAATTGCTTTCCATTGTCCGAGACTATTTTGTGAGGCAAGCCGTATCGACACACTATGTTTTTGATAACAAAGTCCAATGCCTTCTTAGCAGTTATTGTCTTCATAGGTTCAGCCTCTGTCCACTTGGTGAAGTAGTCCACTGCCACTATTGCATACTTTACCCCTCCTTTTCCCGTAGGTAGAGACCCGATGAGATCTATTCCCCAGACCGCGAAGGGCCAGGGGCTGGTCATCAAAGTGATCTCATTTGGAGGAGCTCTCGGTATGTTCGCGTACCTTTGGCACGAGTCACACTTTTGGACATAGTCTATACAATCTCTTTTCATTGTTGGCCAGAAGTACCCTTGCCTCAATATTTTCTTTGAGAGGTTGGGTCCTCCCGTATGATCTCCACAGAACCCTTCATGGACCTCTAGCATGATTTGTCTAGCTTCAGGGTCCGATGCACACCTTAAATAAGGCATGCTGAGTCCTCTCCGGTAGAGAATGTGGTCAATCATTACATAACGATGAGCTTGATACTGAATCTTTCGAGACAGTGCCCTCTCTTGGGGCAACTCACCCGTGGTTATGTACTTTATGATGGGGAGCATCCAGCTGGGTTCTTGCCCAACCGTTTGTGTGGTCTCTTTTATTTTGATGCTTGGCTCTGCCAAGCGTTCCACTGGTACTACCCCCAGTTCTTCGATTTCACTGTCCGAGGCTAACTTAGCCAGACAGTCCGCATGAGCATTCTTCTCTCGGGGGATTCTTTCTACTTTGTAGTCCGTGAACTCGTGGAGCAGTTCTCGGACTATTGCTACGTACGCGGCCATCCGTTCGCTGCGAGTTTGGTATTCTCCGGAAACTTGGTTTACGACCAGCTGAGAATCACTGTAGACTTTCACTCTCTTGGCTCCTACAGCTTTAGCCAATTTTAGCCCTGCTATCAGGGCCTCATATCCGGCTTCATTATTCGAAGCTGTGAAGTTGAATCAGAGTGCCGCCTGGAGCCGCAATCCAGTAGGTGATATCATAGCCACTCCGGCTCCTGAACCGTTCTCATTAGAAGCTCCGTCCACAAATACTCTCCAAGTGGGGATTGGTGGTTCCGGTGTATTGGCTGTTGCCTCGGCTTCATTGCATTCGGTGATGAAGTCTGCCAAGGCTTGGCCTTTTATGGAAATTCGGGGCACGTAATGTAAGTCGAACTGACTCAGCTCCATCGCCCACTTGAGGAGTCTTCCGGATGCTTCAGGCTTCTGAAGAACTTGCCGGAGCGGATGATTGGTCAAGATTCTGATCGGATGGGCTTGGAAGTATGGTCTCAACTTCCTTGATGCCATCAGGAGGCAGAATACTAATTTTTCAATGACCGGGTACCTTGTCTCGGCCCTACCATGCGCTTACTAACATAGTACACGGGGTGCTGAATTTTTCTTCCTCCCGGACCGGTGCGGCGGCGACCGCATGCTCGGAGACGGCCAAGTAAAGGAACAAGTCTTCTCCAAGGACGGGTTTTGATAGGATAGGAGGTTTGGCCATGTGGTCTTTTAACCTTTTGAATGCCTCCTCGCATTCATCCGACCATTCGAACTTTTGGCATTTCTTCAGTATGTTGAAGAAGGGTATGCACTTGTCCGTGGATCGTGAGATAAAGCGGCTCAGTGCGGCTACATTTCCGGTCAAGCTCTGCACGTCCTTATGTTTCTTGGGGGATGGCATGTCCAGGAGAGCTTGGATTTTCTCCGGGTTCGCTTCGATCCCCCTTTGGCCGACTATGAAGCCCGGGGAATTTTCCCGACTTGACCCCGAAGGTGCATTTTTCGGATTGAGCTTCATGCCGTATCTCCGGACGACTTCGAAACATTCTTCTAAGTCGCTTGCATGGCTGTTGCATGCTTTGGATTTGACGAGCATGTCGTCTACATATACCTCCATGTTTCGTCCCAGAAGGCTTTTAAACATCCGGTTAACCATTCTTTGATAGGTTGCTCCGGCATTTTTCAGTCCGAAAGGCATGACTAGGTAACAGTATACCCCCTTATCGGTCCTGAAGCTAGTGCACTCTGGTCCGCCGTATGCATTTTTATTTGGTTGTACCCGGCATAGGCATCCATGAAAGACGGCGGCTTAAATCCGGACGTGGCGTCTACCATCCGGTCGATCCTGGGCGGCGGAAAAGCGATCCTTTGGGCGAGCTTTGTTTAGATCTATGAAATCTATACAAACCCGCCAAGTCCCGTTCGGCTTGGGCACCAGGACCGGATTGGCCAGCCATTCCGGATAATACACGTCGCGGATCATGCCATTGGACAAGAGTTTGTCCACCTCTTTCTCTAAGGCCTCGGCTTTCACCGAGTCGAGCGGGCGTCTCTTTTGCTGTATAGGGGGCATTTCCGGGTTGACATTAAGTACATGGGTGATGACATGAGGGCTGATGCCGGTCATGTCTTCTTGGCGCCATGCAAAGATGTCGATGGCGCCCTTCAGTGTTTTTATTATTTTATCTTTTTCCTCCGGATCCAGGCTCTTCCCTATCCGAGTACTTTGGTGGAGTCGTCGTCGCACACTGGTATTTCTTCGACGTCCTCCATTGGTTCCACGACCCTTTCGGACCCTATGCGAGGATCCAACTCATCCTCTTCAACCTTCTCTATCTCAGGGGGCCCCCGGACCATGAGTACTGGTAAGTGGGTGGCAACATTGTAACATTGCACAGCCTCTCCCCGATTTCCCCTCACCGTTCCGACTCGGCTTCACAGGTAGGGAATTTTAGGCATAGATGTCGGATTGAAGTAATTGCACCAAAGTCGACGAGTGCCGGTCGGCCTAGGATTGCGTTGTAGGCTGTTGGACAGTCTACCACCACGAAGGTGCAATACTTAAATGTGCTCTGGGGGGTATCCGGGCATAGGGTAACTGGGAGCCTGACTTTTCCCATCGGGATTAGCGTCGTCCCGTTAAACCCTGTGAGCTGTGATCCACTAGGCGAGAGGTCCCGGTCGGTCAACCCTATCGCAGTGAAGGCTTCTTTGAAGAGCAAGTTCACGGAACTCCCATTGTCAATCAGGACCCTAGCCACCACCTTATTTGCGATGGGGGTCTCTATGACCAGCGGGTCGTGGTGAGGAAAACGCACCGTCTTGGGGTCTTCCTCTGTGAACGTAATGGGCTGGTCCATTAGCCGGGGCCTTTGAGCCGGGAGTTGAGTAACCTCCCACACCTCACTGTGTCTTGCGGCCTCGGCATATCTTTTTCGCTCCTTGCGAGTGTTTCCTCCGATATGGGGACCTCCAGAGATCATGGCTACCCGTCCATTAGGCCAGGGCGGTAGTCCGGGGATATGCTGGGTGTCACTGCAGGAGCTTGTTGGAGGCAATACTCCTGCTGTACCCCCGGCGTTCCCGGAGGCATACCCCCGCCACCGCCCTGGATTAAGGTGGGGCAACCTATTTTTGATCCACTCATAGAGGTGGCCCAAACGGATCAAATTTTCAATCTCGTCTTTGAGATTTTTACACTCATTGGTGCTATGACCAATGTCGTTGTGGTACTCGCATCTTTTACTCGGATCTCTCCGGGAGCTATCTTTGTACAACGGCTGGGGCCTCCGGTAGTGCGTACTTTGCCTAGTGGCAAAATATACACGTTCCTGAGAGTCCGTGAGCTCTGTGTACTGAGTATATTGGGGTGTGTACCCCTTCTTTTGGCGCTTCTCTCCCGTTCGGGTGCTGCCATTGGAGGACCTTTTGCTCCTCGACCCCTGGGTAAGGCCTGTTAAGCTAGCAGTCGGGGCAGCCTGTGAAGGAGTTCGTCCATTCACCCCGGACGGGTTGCCGTAATGGGAAGATGCCGTGCCAAAGCTTGACCACGGCCGTATCCGGGAGTAGCGGAGAACCGTATGCCACTTACCTGGTGGAGTTGCGGTCGGGACAGTTCCCGAGGGCGACACTCCTGGCATGTATCCCGCTATCCCGGTGGGATAGTAGCCTCCGTAAGCCACGATCTGGGCTTCTTCGAGGTTAATATATTTTTGGACTCGCTTCTGGAAGTCCTGAAGGCTAGCAGCGCCTTCTTGCTGCAACTCGTTCCAGAAGGGAGTCCCAGTGCGGATTCACCTTGGAGAAGCGCAAGCTGTTGTCCGTCGTCGACCTTCTTGGTCTTCGAGGCCTCCTCTCGGAACCTCTTGATGTAATTCTTCAAGGTCTCGGAGGGCAGTTGCTTGATGTTGGTCAAGGCACTAACCTCCAAGTTGACCTTCCTGGCAGCGACAAATTGTCTCCGAAGTTGGTTTGGAGTTTGTTCCGGAACCCACCGATCCCGGTTCCGGTTTTTGAACCATTCCTCGGCTGATCCGCTCAGAGTGAGGGGGAAGCACAAGCAGTTGTCGTCATTGCCGACCCGCATGATCGTCATGACACGGTTGAACCGTGACAAGTGATCACCGGGGTCGGAGTTCCCGCATAGGCTGCCATTTCGGGCATCTTGAAGTTTTTAGGGAGCTCCGCCTCCAGGATATGTTTGGCACAAGGCTCCCGATCCTCACTGTCCGAGTCGGAGTCGTCTCCCTTCGCCTCCGGAGACTCGAGCAATATCTTTTCGAAGTATGGCAAGTTCCGCCATAATCCCTTCGTTTACAGTGCCCGAGGAGACTACGGGCCTGTATCTTTTTTGGTCAAGGTGATCCCGGAGGTCACCTTGATTCCCGTTGATTTGATTTCTCAGATCAATGGGAGGACATCCCTGTCCTCTTCTTCCTCAACCCCCTGGTTCCTGGTGCACGGAAACGCTTTTCCGGTCCCCTCGATCCTGAGGGCCAAGCCTCCCTCTTTGGGGCTTGCCCCTCTGCGGACCTTTCCCTTTAGGGAAATCTGAGCGGACCCTTCGCGGATCCTGCACCTTTTTCTTTCGCCCGGGGGTAGAAGTAGGGTTTTTTGTTTGGTTTTCCTCGGCGGGGTGCCTTATAGGGCTAGGTTCCCTAGGTCTTTCTTCGGGAGTTAGGCGAAGACGTCGGCCGGCTCCCCGTCGAGCCCGACTCGCCATCGCCTTGGGGTGTACGTGAATACCAGCTGCCTCCATGGCTTTCTGCATGGCTAGCATCACTTCCTGCATTTTTTGATTTTGCACTTTCTGAGCTTCGATCTCAGTTTCATGATCGATAGCTTTTTGTCTAAGGAGCACCAACTCCGAGTAGCTTCCTCCGTCATAGGCATACTCGTCGAGGTGTTCCTCGTAGTTCTCGTCGGGAACTATCTCTTCTTCTTCTTCCTCGGACTCCTCTGCTGCCCTTGAGGCTACATCTTCCTCATTGGGATCTTGAGCGTCTTCTAGAGGGCGAGGATGACGTGTAGCTCTTGTCTCCACCATTGTTGTGAAGTCAAATGCTTGTTATGTAGCAGCTTTCCTCAGCTCTCAATGAAAGCACCAAAATGTTGACCGAGATTTTCGGCAACTATTAAAATATGATTGTAATGAAGAGCTGTAAGAAAGTGAGATGAAGATTTTTTACGTGGTTGGGGCGTTAATGAGCCTTAGTCCACGAGTCTCTGTTATTAATGGATGTATTTAATACAGATTCTACACTTGAGAGAATGTCTTTCTCTTAAATACAGAGAATGTTCTTGGTGAGTATTTTCTCTCCTTGCTCTTTTGCAAACCAAGATTCTCGACCCCATTAAATGAGCTTTGAGGGGGTATTTATAGTGTTTTGGTGGGGTAATCCCTAGAATTGTTCTCACACATGTATCTGTAAGTATCCATAAAGTTGGGCATTTCCAATGAATATACCATGGGTGATGCATGGTCAAATCCCTAGGTGCTATAGGGCTTTTATGAAGAATGTCCTTTTTGCCTTGTGATTGACGTGACTCTTCGCAGAGTAGCCGTCGCTAGACTTAAATGATCATTACTGTAGCGCTGCTGTTCGGGGGTTGTGCCGTCAGACTTTATTGCGTGTTACAGTCTCAACACGCTTCCTCCCATGCAGCATTAAATGCGACTTGACTGCTCGGGAGAGACCTGACATATCCCGGAGAGCCTTCACGCTATACTAGCTTCCTGGAATACCTTGTACTCCGGGTGCCTCCTCCGGGACCCATGCTAACAGCGCTTCCTTGTGGCGCACAAAGACTTAGTAAATGTTTACAAGTTATCTGATCCACGTGTCCCCTCTCGACTGGTCCACGTATTTTGGGCGAATTCTGGAGCAACAGATACTAATTAACTTTAAAAACCAGTTTCATTAACATTAAAAGAAACTAATGATTTAATTAAAGGAAGCAAAAAAAAAATAATTTCATCAATAACATAATGGAAAATACACAATGTCTCATAACTAAATTTTTACAAACGATACTAAATTTAAAAACCAGTTTCGAACATATAAATTTTATATCAATATGTAATAACCAAATTTTTAATTTCATTCTTTATTTTGGCATTTAATTTTTTATTGCTTGCTCAAAAACTAGAGTTGATTTAATCATACAATATGCAGCAAATATAACAAAGAGAATCAGAAATTAAAATCAAAGAGAAAAAAAAAAAGAAAAATAAATAAAATAAAGAGACCAAAATACAATAAAAACTATAAAAGAATAATTAAAAAACAGTGGAATGTGAGAAACCCGTTAGTAAAACAATCAAAATAAAAACAAACAAATAAAAACCAGTTTCCTGAAATGATCAAATAAAAAAATTGAAACTTAAAACTCAATTATGAACAACAATAAAAAAAAAACAGCTATGAAAACAAGTTACTTAAAAAACTAGTTATAAAAATAATAAAATAATGTGTATCAGAAACTGAATAAAAAAAAAAAACAAAACAAAACAAAAATTGTTGTTCAAATATCATACAATAATAAAACTGATTTTATACAAACTAAAAAATATACAATAACATCATAAAAATGGAGCAACCCCATTACAAAACAATTAAAATCTGTGAAACCAGTTTTGACTCTGTGAAACCAGTTTCAACTCTGTGAAACCAATTTTGACGCTATAAAAAATCATAAAAAAATAATAAATGTTAAATAATAAAGTTAACTGAAACCAGTTTCATCAGGCAATCAAATGAAAAATAGAAAAACACACAAAACTACAAAAAAAAAAAGAAAATACAAATCACGAATATAATCAAGACAACACACAATACATACCAATAATTTAAAAATAAAATATAAGTGTAAGTTTCGAACCTAAAAACAAAATAATAAAAATGTAACTTAAATAAAAAATTTGTAATAACATCATAAAATAGAGCAACCCCATTACAGAACTCTCAAAATATGTAAACCAGTTTCGAACAATAATTTAAAAAAAAACACTAACAAACATAATAAAAAACAACTCATAACAGCAATTAAGAACATAATATAAATGTTAAAACTAATTTCAAATTTAGAAAAAAAAAATAATATAAAGAAACTTAAAATAAAAAAAATCATAAAATGAAGCGATTTCATTACAAAACCCTCAAAACCTGTAAAACCAGTTTCAACCATATAACAAAATAATAAGAGAAATTTAAAATGAAAAACAGACAAAATACTACAAAGAATGGAACAACCCTATTATATCAAAAAAAAAAAAAAAAAAAACTAGTTTCGTAAAGTGAACAAATTAAAATTTAATATACAAAATCTGATCTTGAGAAACGAGTTACAATTATCAGCTAGTGAAAAATCTAACATTGAAAAACCAGTTACATAAACTAGCTAGTTACGATAATCAGATATGAAACTTCAAAACATAGCAAAAGAGAGCGAGGATAAAAATAGAATCATGTGGGTAACATACATGGTATGTCAACTAGTTTTTTAACTAGTCATTCCTTAAAAAAAACAAAAATAGTATAAAAATATCTACAAAATTAAAGCATAACAAAATGACTAATCTTATGTTGGGTCCGCTGGTGGTAATTAGTCAATGTTAAGATAGTGTCATTTTGTTTTTTATTTCTATATAATTTTATTCATATTATGCATAAATTTACCATTTAAATAGTGTTTCTTATCTAAATGAGTCCATGATAGTAGAAATTAGAATAGTAGACCTACTACTATACTACACATATGTCTGAATGTGAAAATGAGTAGTCTAGAGTATTCAGAGAGAGATCAAAATAAACACTTAAAATGAGTAGTCCCTTAGAAAGTAGTCCAAATCGAAACTAGAATACCACCAAACATTAAAACTAATAAACCCAACCCACCACCACCCTAACATACTAAAAAAGTACTTGATCAGAAACCAGATTAATCTTCCAAAGAATTATAAAGACGATACCCCATGTATCAACATTCCACACATATAGTAAACATGCAATGTTGCAATAACAATAGACGATGCCTGAAGTAACAGATAATAAACAGAAGATATTAATAACCCAAGAACCCAATATTCAACTTTATACTGAGAAACATCTAACATAGCATCAAGAGCTTCCAACAAAATAAAGTGAATGAATTCATGAAACCAACTTCCTTACAAACGAATCAAAATACATCTAATTACATATATACCTGAAATAGCCCAGAGAGCATAATTGTTAAGCTTAGTACAATCTGCAATCTTCAAAGAACTCAAACACTTAAAAGCTCCAAGTCATCCATTCTCCATCAACATAATTTTAATCTCTGAGATCAACTTTCTCCACAATTTTCTTGAAAATTCTGAGTGAAAAAACAGAAACCTATATCAAAAATCATACCTTTAAACTTTGATAATAGATCAAAATATAATCTTTAGAGAAAATCACATCTAAGTCTGATTAAAAGATGAGAAAAATAAGATTATTTTGTTCTTCATACTTGAGTGATGAAGGGTAGAGGAGACGACGAGAGAGAAGATGTGAAGAAGAGCTTCGGCTAGGTGAGAAGGCAGACATTTGAGAGTTCATTTCTGCTTCTGCCATTGATCCACGTTGTGTTTGCTCTCATAAGTTGTAGCTATGCAAAGTTTGACTAGTTAGGTCTCTTCTTCTATTGCCATTACTTTGCTTGCTTATCAAGATCTGTACGAAGAGAATTGATGCCCTTTGCCGTCGAGTAGGAAGAGAAAGAAAGAGAGAGGTGTGGACGGTGGTGGAGCTATGGCCGGGGCTGCTGTTGGAGGGTGGAGGATACGGTTGAGTTGAACAGAGAAGGAGACCCTTCTTTTATTTTAGTTTTTTTTATAGATATGGTTTTTGAAATTAAATATATAAAAAATATGGCACAATATAAACCATATAAAAGTTTTAAAACAAAAAAATGCCATATAATGTGGTCAAAGTTAAAATTGCCATATTTAAGTAAAATATTTTCAAAAATCCATATTTGATGTAATTTTCACTTTATAATTTTTGACAATTAAAAGTAAATATCAGATGCAATATATTAGTGTACACTGTATTCCTTGTGGAGTTCTTATCTTGTTGTGCAGTAGTGACTGGTCAAATCAAAACTCTAACAATAAATGTTGTTTTTGCTCTTGATAAAACTATATATAAGTGAAAAACTTGTTGGGGTAATCTAATATTTGGCCTAGACTTATTTAATCATTGCAAACTTAAATCTTATAAAAAACTGAGTCTGTTTAAACGGAAAGCCACTATTTTAAAACAAGGATGTGGTAGAGAAATAGGGGAAGTAGAAACTTGATGATCAGTGTGCTTTATTTTTATAGTGTGAAAAGTTAATGACTTGTATAATTATTAATGAAACCAATAATGAGGAGTTAATTACTTTTGTTTAAAAGAAAAATTAAACAACTCGAAAGATGCAGATTAACAGTGCTACTAACCAACCGTATGAGTTTGACTAATAATATAGTATTCTTTTGATATGTGAGGGTTCTATTGAAAAGACAAAATGATTGAACAGAAGAGAAGTTTGGTCACAAAAGCTTCAGGAAAGTAATACTAATAAGGAGACATCATAAGAGACAAAGGAAGAGTGATGATGTGGATTTCTAGTCTTGGTCCTATATGTCAAAACAAAACAAGGTATCAATGGCTTCTGCATCAATTATTTCTATCCAAATAAAAAGAAAAGTTTCCTGTTTTCTAATCTCATTAGCAGATTAAAAACTTAAAACCCTAAGTACAGTACATGTTTTCCAATGAGTGAATATACATAAAACTTCAAAGTGAGCATGCAAACTCCAAATCTAATGAATTGAGTAACATTTTGTTCTTGAAAATTAGTGATGCATTAGGGGTATTGAATATAGTCATATAAATAAAGAGCAGAGAAAAACCCAATTCGATTAAAAAACATCAACGAAGATTTCTCACTAACCATACTTCTCAATCATATATGGAGAAGAGATTGTATATGAATTTTTTTTACAAAGCTTCCAAATGCCCAAATCAACTCTATTATAGATCGCAGATCTTCCATCTTCAATCGACTCATCCATGTGGCCAAATTACTCCAGCAGTCCAAATGGCAAGTTATACTTGGAGACTGAGGGGCCATCAATGGCTATGGGGTTTTGGTTTCTCGTCATTGTACGGAACGAAGGTGGCGAGGATGACTTACGGGGATGGATTTTCAAAGAGAGAGAGAGAGAGAGAGAGAGAGAGAGAGAGAGAGAGAGAGAGAGAGAGAGAGAGAGAGAGAGAGAGAGAGAGAGAGAGAGAGAGAGACTTGGTGCATTCGACAATCAATAATAATTGATGGTTCAAGAAGGAATTAAATATATATTTATTATTATGTATGTTTATATATTAGCTTACAAATGGTAAGCTATTTAATATTAATTATATATTTAATTTTATTTTATTGGCCTACTAGTTAAACTGATTATTTAGTCTTTCAAATGAGATTTATTGGCTCGATAAGATTTTTAAATTGATTGAGAATTTATTTTTTCTTTATAAAAAAATAAATAAGTTATTACTTAAAAACGATTAACAAATTATTACTTAAATAAGTTATTTTTTATAAAAAAAATATCAAGCAAAAAAATAAATAAGTTATTTTTTATAAAAAAAAAATAAATAAATTATTACTTAAAAATATCACAAATTTAATATTAAACTTATTTATTTCTTATTTAAAAAAATAAAATTAAAATATGTATGCATCACGTAGGTAATCATTTTTTCTATTATAAATATATAATTATATACCTTTATTTAAACAAATTATAAATATCTACTTTCTTTTAGGAATTGATTATCTTAAAATATATATTCTAAACCATCTAAGCATACGAGCTCACTCTTCTCTTAATTTCTCTCTGCTATTATTATTTTTTTTCTTTTTTTTTTCCAGTAGTAATTTATAGGAAGTTGACTATTAATTACTTGAAATAATTAGCAATGAAACTTAAAACAATCAATTCAATTTTTAATACTATGTACCCTTGCATTGAGATATCATGTTACGGAATATATAGCCCATATTCTATATTTTTCTTTTCTTTATTTCTTTAAATTATTATGGATAGTTCTTTGTTAGAAGTTTTGTTATTCAATGTCATTTCAAGAGAATGAATTTAATAACTGGTAAATGCACAAATAAAGCATTTTATAAAGTGAGTAGTTTTAGTGTGTATACATATGCATATATCTTATATATCTTTATATATTAAAAGTGCTTATCTAACTGCATTTCTTGGTTTAACAGAATATACTTAAAAATAAAAGAATATTCTGTTAAATTTAACGTTAATAAGTTTGATCTCCGTTAATAAATAAACCCAATAATTAAACCAAAAAATTAAACAATATTTTAAATATTATTAATCTCTTTTTAAATTAAAAAAATATCTTAGTCACATATCTCTCTAACAAACCTATCTTAATCGTTTCATTCTCACGCCAATCTCTTCACTCTTCCCTTCCATTCTCACTCCCAATCGTAGATCGTCAAAACCAACAGTCCAACGAACACCAACGAACCAAAGCTTCCTTTCACCGACTCCTCCATTTCACTCTCCCAATCCCAATTGGAGGTCATTCGATTTTATTCCCTCTGTTGGAGTCGACGATTGAAAACGATCCGTATCTGATTATGCCTTTGATTCGCTTAGAAAGCTCTTGAAGATCAAGGGATGGCAGGTCTTGGCGATTGGGAACATTAAAACGCCGTCGGATTGGAGCCTTAAAGATGCGATCTTTTTGTCTCTAGAGGAGCAAGCTAAATTGGGTTTTAGGGTTGTAAATTTCCTTCCTTATGATTCGTATGTTAGGAAAACTGTGGGTTATTTGTTTGCAATTCAGCATGGTGCGAAGAAAATCTTTGATGCTGATGATCGTGGTGAGGTGATCGATGGTGATTTGGGTAAGCATTTTGATGTTGAATTGGTAGGAGAAGATGCTAGACAAGAGACTATTATGCGGTATAGTCATGAAAATCCTAATAGGACTCTTGTGAACCCTTATATTCATTTTGATACATGTTGATTTCTCTTCTCTTATTCTCGGTTCCTGTTCTTCTTGTTATTGCCGATACCTTACTCCCTTCGGCGATTCTCTCTGCCTCGCTTTCTCCACACCATATGGCTTCGTTTCATGATGATAATACTAATCCCATTTCCACCTCTTATTCTCTGCTCGAAAATCTCTCTTTTCATTTCAGAAACTATGATTTTCGATACTCTCTCATTGATATTCTAATCATTTCCATTGTCAGATTAGCCGTAATCATCTGTAAGTAGTAGTACTCATCTATTGATACAATTATTTTATTTTAAAGAAAGAAAATTATTAATCAATCAATTAATAATTAGCTTTTGTATGTATTTGTGTGTAGGTGTTTATAGCTTCTGTGATGGACCAAAGTTATCGAGAGGACCATATTTGGGGATTACAAGAGTGTGTTCTCTGCTTCTCTTGTGTTTGTTTCGTTAAAAGCTTCTTATGTATTTGGGGTTTCGAGTGTTGATCAAGAAGGGTATATCAATATGAGAGTAGCTGAAGTAGCCCTTTTCTTATGCTCACTGATTTTGGCTGTGGGTCATATAATTGTGGCTTATAGAACTAGCTGCAGAGAAAGACGAAAGTTTTTAGTTTACAAAATCGACATTGAAGCTGTGAATAGTTCTATCTTTCTTCCTTAATTTTTTTTCTTTATTGTTTTCTTTCTTCCTTGCTTTCAATTTACTTGCTTGGGAAGAAAGTTGTGTAAATGATTTGGACTTTTTTTTTTAACTGAATATGAAAGGGTTGAATTTATGTTCTTCTTGAAATTCAATTGAAAAATAAATAACTATAATTATTGTGGTTTAACAATTGGCAGTTGGGTTTAGAGACAACAATTCATTTTTGTAAGGCTATTAATATTTCTTATTATTAATTAATGGGTTAGTCTATTGTCAATATAAAAATAAATGAAATTAAATTGGAGGAATCTGTGATCTGAGTCAGAGAAAGGCAACAACTTTTTGTTGGAGCTGTATTGTTTGTCTCTTTTTCTTGCTCAAACCAGAAAGAGGTGTGCATTATTTTATACATGTATGTTTTTTCCCTTTTTCTGTACCATTTTCATGAATTTTCCAATTCTTAGGTCGTCTTTGCTCTAACCATTTTTGTAGGTCTCCTTTGATCGATGAGAGGTTGTTGAAGTTTTGGAGAATATTTCAAGGTAATTACTATTCTTTTCGTTTTATTGTTGTAGAATTCAGAATTCAAGGCCCTGAAACTGTTCTTTTGATCAAGAGTATCAAATGAGTGACTTCTGGTCTTATATATTAAACAATTTTTTTCTTAAGTTGACATTTTTAGTTTTGGGTTCAATTATTTTTATTTATTTATTTTTACTAAGTTGGCATCTTTAGTTTTTGGGTTCAATTATGTTTTTGTATGTTAGCCCTCTATTGGCATAAATCTTCATTAAACTTGCTTCTTGTATTTGAGAATAAGTTAATTCTCCTTTAATTTTGTTTTCTTATGTTAGTCTTACGAACTTGTCACATAATTCTCTTGAAGTTGAAATAATCTACTCACATTTAGGATGACCATCTTCATTCCAGATTATGATAAAAACTTTTAAGACTAAGAAAGAAATAAAGTTATTTTCTAGGCATTCTTCATTTGGAAGTAGTTTAAGTATCACTAATTGGGTTTTTTCAAATTCAAGTTAATAAATATAAATATAATATATTAATGTTAGTAATTTTCAATCCACTTATTAATAATATGTTTTTAATCAATGGGTCTACTTACATGGTGTTAATACTTTGAAAGACTAATTTCTATACACTGATGCTCTAATGTTAAGCGTAGGTTCAATTAAAGTCATATTCAGACGAGATAAATATGAAAAAATAAATATATAAAATTTATACATTTTCATCCATAGAAGAATATTAAATCTTATTGTTAATTATTTTTACAGAAAAATAGGTTGTTTGTCTAGAAAACTACGGTGAAATTATCGGCCAAAAAATGGATAATTCAGTTGTATGTAGATCCAAAACGAACGATGAGTCCGAAATACAATCAATTCACCATTCAAGTAACTGAACTAATGGAAGATTAGGAGGAAGTTTCACTATACTCTTTTTAGTTTTTCTAATAATATTCCACATATTACGACTTTTTTTATTAATTTTTTCTTCTATTTTAAGATCGCACATTTTCTTTAATTTTTGTTTTAAAATTTGCAAAACTTATATCTTGTTCCTTTAAATTTTCTATAAGTAAATAATAAGTATTATTTTGTTATGGCTTATGTATACCTAATTATATTTTACTAACTAAATACAATAGCACATATTTTATTTTAATAAAACAAATCATTCGCATAATTATACCTATATAGAAAACTAAATAAAAAAAGAACTAAATTTTAAATAAAACTAATACTTACGTGCCTCGGCACGTAACTTCTAACTAGTATATATATATTTTGTTTTTTGTATGAGAGAATTTTTTATTTGAAATATTTTAAAAGTGTTAAAAAAGGGATAACACTTAAGTATTTTTGCCGCAAATTACTCTTTTCTTTTTAATCATTGTCTCTCTCATCTTTTTTAACATTTGTTGCTTGTTTGGTGTTGGTGTCATTATTTTTTTCTTTTTATAACATTTTTTATTAGTTTATTATTTTATTATTTTTGCTATTTATTATCCATCTCTCTCCACTTTATAATTTGATAATTATTCAAGTTTCAAAATTGTATTATAGTCTTTTTTATCTTTCTTTATTTTTTTTCAAAAGTTTTTTTAAAAAAAAAATTAGTCACACCATATATTTTTTAAAGTCAAAAATTACATTATTGTAACATATTTTTTTAAGGTGATCATTTTAACAAATGGGAAGCATATATTTTTTCGCCACCAAACAAAAAAAAAAAATTCCAAAATTAAAAGTAACACTAATGTATCTTAAACAACAACATTATTATATTTATCTAACATAATTTAACTTAAAAATCTAAAAAATAAAATTATAATTTTAAAGTTAAAAGTTAACTTTTTACTGTCTTTGAAAAAGAACAAAGAACGACCAAATATTAAAAGTAACATTTTTGTTTCTTTTTTATATTTTGTAACAAAAAGTAATAAAATCTTAAACTTAATAAATTTTAACATATCAAGTAACATCATAAATTACTATAAATTTTTGTGTTATGTTGTATTTAAAAGTTACGATATAGTATACTAATAACAAATTTATTTAATAAAAAAAGTTTGATATGTTAATATGAAAATTTATAAAGTTACCAAATAGTATCTTAAACATAGAATTAGTTATATTATAAAAATTATTATATATATGTTAATTTTAAAGTTGACTGATCAAATATTCAAAATAAACAATTAAATGTGTATGAGAAAAAAATTATCTTGAAATAATTTTTTTAATAAAAAGTAACTAATTGATATATTATTTATATCAAAAGCAACTAAAAGGTTACTTTTCTTTTTTTTAACACACTGAAATTTCTGGAAGCGATATCTTTTAAGTTTTTTTCATTTTCGGTAATTATTTTGGATTTCGGTATTTGTGCTGACGTGGCATATCGGTATTTGTGCAAATAATTTTATTGAAGGTATTTTTGTAAATAAAATCAATTTTAAGTATAATAATGAAAAAAACCCTAATTTTTATTACTTATTAGTAAACATGTCAGACATATCAATGCCACAATGTACATAGATGTATACGTAACAAATTTTTATAATATTAATTATTTAAATATTATTAAAAAAATTGAAAAAATAATAAATTTAAATTCTAAAATAAGTTAATTCTTTTTTTTCGTTCTTTTTCTTAATTTTCTTTCTCTTTTTCTTCTTTTTTATTCTTTCTTTTTCTTCCTCAGGCCACAAATCTCCTTTCTTCTTCGTGGCCCTTTTCTCGCCCAAACCACCAATCCCCTTTTCTTCTCCCACGGTCTACAGCCTCCTTTCCCCGGAGACAGTCACTATGGGTTGTGCATTATGGATTACAGTCTGAGTCTCTCCATTATAGGCTACACCTAATCGAAGCTCAATGATCCTCCACCAGTGGCATTGTGTCGAGATCGATGTAAATACCTAGACGAAACTCTCTGCTATAACAACGACTTCGTTGAAGCTCACGTCGCTTACCTTTTCTTCTTCTTTATCTCTGGCGGCCATGGCTTCTTCTTCCCTAGTGTATAAATCAAACTCGGGCTCTATTCGTCCAAATTTGTTATCCTTCTTTCTCTCTCTATATCTATCTTTTATATTTTTCTTTTAATTTATTTTTACTTTGGATTTGATCTGATTGTTATGGTGATTGTGGTATTGGATTTGGATATTTGACTTTTGTGTTATATTTTTTTTATTTTTATAATCAAGTTTTGTAAATGAGAAAGTGTTGTGGTAATAGATTTGGATATTTGATCTGGAATAATTAGGTTTTGTGCTTATGATGATGGTTGTTGTGTTGAGTTATTCCAAATCTGATTGCAGGTAATTTTTTTGTCTGGTTTGAGGATTATTGTGTCTATAAATTTTGAGTATTTTTTAATTTGGTATGAGAATTAATGTGTTCATAAAAGTTTGGTAGCGGTGGTGGTTTTTTCAAATTTTTCTAAGATTAAATTAGTACCATGCGCGGTTCCACCAGCAAAGACACCGTATAAGATGGGTCCTTCTGAACTAGAAGAACTCAAGAAGCAATTAAATGGGATGGTGGAATCTAGATACATGGTGCCCTCTAAAGCTCCATATGGTGTCCCAGTATTATTTTAAAGGAAATCAGATGGGTCAATGCGGATGTGCGTGGATTATCAAGCTTTGAATAAAGTCACGGTAAAGAACAAGTACCTGGTGCCAAGTGCAGCATATTTGTTCGATAGACTGACCAAAGCATCATATTTCACCAAGTTGGACCTCTGGGCGGCATACTGGCAAGTTCGAATTGTGGTGGGAGAAGAAGCGAAGACAACCTATGTGACTATATATGGGTCTTTCAAGTTCTGAGTGATGCCTTTTCGATTGACTAATGCCCATACGGCATTTTGAAATCTGATGAATGAGGTGCTATACGAATTCTTGGATCGGTTCATTGTAGTATATCTGGATGACATTGTGACTTATAACACCTCATTGGAGGAATACTTGCAGCACCTAAGAAAGGTGCTGACGAAGTTGAGGGAAGAAAAACTGTACATAAAAAAGGAAAAATTCGTGTTATGTAAGAAAGAAGTAAAATTCATTGGTCATTGGGTTGGCCGAGGGAATCTGGTAATGGATGAAGGAAAAATCAAGGCAATCATGGATTGGCCTTTTCCCACAAAAGTAGCGAAGCTGCGTTCATTTTTGGGATTGGCTAATTATTATCGAAATTTCATTAAGGGGTACTCAAAGAAGGTGAGTGATCTAACTGATCTCCTTGAAAAGGATCATAGATGGCACTGGTCTGAAGAATGCAATGAAGCATTTGAGAAGTTTCCTGACTTTAATCTTCCATTTGAAGTGCAAACAGATGCATCTGAACATGCATTAGGTGGAGTACTGGTATAGAATGGTCATCTGATAGCTTTCGAGAGTCGGAAGTTAAAAGATGTTGAACAAAGGTATTCTACCCACGAGAAGGAGATGGCTTCGGTAGTGCATTGTTTGGATGAGTGGAGACATTATCTTCTAGGGAAAAAATTAACGGTGATGACGGACAATGTGGCCAACACTTACTTTAAATCTCTGGAGAAGTTAACCCCAAAGCAAGCTCGTTGGCAAGAGTATTTGGCAGAGTTTGATTTTGTGTGGGTGCATAGAACGGGAAGAAAAATTAAGTTGTTGATGCACTAAGTAGAAAAGAAGTACACGCTTTTGTTTATGCGTCGTCTCAGGTGAGTTCAACTTTCATCGACCGGGTGAGGGAGCAATCACTGCTCGATCCCGGATACAAAAAGCTTTTAGAGGAAGCAAGAAATGGTGAACTGATGTGGTACTGGGAAGAGGATGATCTTCTCTATGCTAAGGGTGGCAAATTATTTGTACCAAATAGTGATGGTTTACAAAGGGAATTTCTTAAAGAAACCCACGATACTCAGTGGGATGGTCCTCGGGTGTGGCTAGGATGCTGGCTTTATTATTGAAGTCTTATTTTTGGCCGAAAATGGAGCAGGACATAGAGGTATACGTGAAGACCTGTCTTGTGTGCCAACAAGACAAGACCAAAAGTGTTGGGTTTTGTGCCCTAAATAAAACCCATTACAATCTGATTAGTTATCAATCTAAGAAATTTGAAGTGATTTATGTTTGCATGAATTTTTCATGCTTATGGTTTAATATATTTAATATATGCACAAAATCAGTTAAGTCCAGAACAGATACTTATTTACAATTACAGTTTTGTCAACATAGTGGAATGTGATTGTGATTATATGATTCAAAAGACTAAGTCCCTGTTTCATCAGTGTTTTGGATTTACACTGATGTGATAATCAGCGATGATGTGTACTTACACTTGGAGTAAGTGTTATGTTCTTTCCAGGACATTGGTAAAGTATACTAGTTTCGAATGTATGGAGTATACATTGGACTGGAGCGATATTGAACTTAGTCAAGATATTATAAACTTACCGTTGTATCTTTCCAAGTCAATATCACTAGTTGATCTTAGATTAAAAGAATCTAAATCCTGATATGCTTAGGCTCAACTCAAGAGTGTTATTCATGTTCTTTGATTTATTAGTTAAGCCTACTTTTGGGTCAGGGTGATACGTATATTTTGGGAACATGATAGTATGATTGAGTGGGAGCACTGAACATAAATATGGAATCTATAGCTTCTACTGGTGTATAGAAGTCAAGTGATGATTCCTTCGAGCTTAGCTAATTGGAAGTAAATGGATGAGCTCTTGTTTCAGTGACTATTTCTTAGATCACCAAAACATTATTTACAGGTATCTAAGTGTTTTAAGGGGCCAAATACATTGAGGGGTGAAAACGGTAAATTTATCCCATCTCGATGTAAATCATCTATATAGAGGATCTTTGATCACATTAAGATTATAACGATAGTTAAATGAGATAGCATATCTATATCGTGGAACATATAGAATGCTCTATATAAGTCTGAGAGTGCAATTCCAAGTTCTAAGAGTGGATTCAACAAGGAACTAATAAGTTAGGGAATTTACTTAGTAAATTCGGTTCACCTTATTGGAAGCTCAGCATTATAGATCCATGGTCCCCATTCTAGTTGAGACCATACTGCTTGTAAGACTCAATAATTGATTTATGATTAATCAATTATAATTCTGAAGTTAGACTATGTCTAATTCGTGAATTTTCACTAAGCAGGGGTGAAATTGTAAAGAAAAGAGATTTTAGGTTTATTTATTAATTAAGAGACTCTATATGTCTAATTAATAATTATATTAAATGACAATATTATTTAATAATCTATTTTAGTAATTAAATAATTAGTTTTGGCATTTAAATGGTTAGAATTAAAAAATTGGCGTTTTTGAGAAAATAGAAATAAAAATTGTGAAAACTGCAAAATCCAAGTGAGGCCCACTAACACCTATGGCTGGCCACTTGATTGGCTTTTTCCAATTAATATTTTCGTTATTTTAACGCCAAATAATTACTAACCTAAACCTAGTAGTTGCCTATAAATAGAAAGTGATGGCTCAGGCTAAAGTAAGCTTTTGTCAACAGTTTCTTAAGATTTCCTTTCAGAAAAACTGAGCCTTCCACTTTCTCTCTGTAGCCGACCCTCCCTCTCTCTCTCTTTTCTTCTTCATAATTTCAAAACCTCCTAGTGATAGAGTAGTGCCCACACACAGCAAGTGGTACCTCAATCATAGATTGGAAGACTGTGAAGGATCAAATTCAAAGAGAAGGACATTCGGGCTCAGATCTTGATAATACTCTGCGACAAAAAGGATACAAGGGTTAGAGATCTAAGTGGAAGGAGACATATTATTCCTCTGCAACCAATGTAAGGTTTTCTTAACTTTATATGTGTTTAATTATCGTTTTAGAAAGTTCATATTTAGGATGTTAAACAACATACTTATGAGTAGATCTAAGATCCTGGTAAAATAAATTCCAACAACTGGCCTCAGAGCCATGGTAATTGATTTTCTTGCAAAAAATTTGGACTTAAAACGATTTGTATGTGATTTGGATGGTTTCATGTTGATCTATGTGTTATATGATGATTGACTGATGTTTGTGAATTTTCGTGAAAAGTAATTGAAATTCTTTTTCTGGAATTATTTTTATTGGATAGTTTGGGAAAAATTAAGCAATTAACTTTTTTTCATAACTCAATTTCGATTTTATTTGAATTAGTTATGAATTTTTGAAAATCAGAAAATATCGGGATGGTGTCACCCACCCTACGCGCGCGGATGAGGATGAAACCCTCGACTGCACGCGCTCAGACACGAGCTCGACCGAGCTTCCTCGGTCAGACAAGATTTTGTCTGAAACTCGTCCCTTGCGCGCGCAGAGAGGCTGCATGCAGCCTCCTGCGCCGAGGGACCTCGGTCAAGCCTCCCTGCATACGCGCGCGGACAGTATGCAATGCATACTGTCCGTACCACTTGCAAATTTTTTCGTTTTCTTCGATTTTTCATGCTATTTCATGGAATTAACTTCCGATTTTTTGTGTAGTTTTGTATTTTGATTTTTACTTTTCAATTTTCAAATCTAATTATCAGAAATAAATTAATTTGATTTTTTAAAATTAATTTTAGATATTAGTGTAATTTGAATTTGAAAATAGGTAAAAATCTATCTTTTTGCTTAATTTTTTATCTTATTTTTAAATTTGATTATTTTATCTTATTTTTTAAATTTAAGGTCAAATATTAAATATTTTAAATTAATTTTTTTTAAAAAATAATTTGACCTTATTTAAATTTAAAATAAGATTACTATAATCATGATATTTTGAATAGAAATAAGATATTTTGCTAACTTTTAAATTTTGTTATTTTTTTTATTTAAATCAAATTATAAAATCAGAAAAGGATATTTATTTATCATTTTTTTATTGAATATTTAATTTATAAAATAACATGAAATTTTTAAAAGTGGTTAGCAAATTTTTTGAAATGATATTTAGGTTAGTTGAAACCTAATTTTTCAAAATTGTAGGTTTAATTTTAAATATTATTTTATTTTAATTTAAAATCCGAAAATAGTTTTTTATTATTAATTATTATTTTCGAAATTTATTTATTTAAAATTGAATAAATCCTACATCCAACTATCCAGTTCAACTTGTTGCAGGAGTATGTGTTTTAGCTTATGTGTAAGTTTTATAAAACCTATTATTGCTTGATCTAAATTGCCATGGTTAACTTGTTGACAGATCCAATGATCTGATTTTAACCCATGGTTCAATTGTCAATAGGTCAAGTAAATAATTTGTAACAAGTAAATTTTACATTCTTCTTTCATCTGTGTATGACCTAGTAACATGATAGGGTCCATCCAAAATCTGTGTGCCTGTGTGAGCCTATATGTTTATTTTATTATAGATGCATATAGGTTGTTGCTAAATAAAATGTCACACCCTCATAGATTTTATTTAGGTCAATTCAGTTTTTGGACCTATTCAATTAATAACAGTTATTTATTTTAAGGTTAAATTCCTCTCTTTTGGGCCTTGTGTGAGAGTTGGGGGCCAATAGAAGTGGGTACAAAATACTGAGCCCAGCTCCCCCTCACATGAACTAGGGCTGAGCATCGGTCGGTTTGGTCGGTTTTTTTACAAAAAAAAATCTGAAATTCGGTTTTCGGTTTAAATTAGTTTAACCTAATTGTTGACCGAGATTTTCAGCAACCAATAAATTAATAAGAGATTAAAGAGCTGTAAGAAATTAAGAGAAGGATTTTTACGTGGTTAGGGCGTTAATGAGCCTTAGTCCACGAGTCTGTATATTTATGAGTGTATTTAATACAAATTATAATGTTCTAGTGAGTATTTACTCTTCTTGTACTTATGCAACACCAAAATTCTCGACCAAAATAATGAATGACTTTAATAAAATTATTAGTGTTAAATTTTAATGATTTAATAAAATCATAGTACATATATTATATATTTTACTTATCAATAAAGTTGGGTGTTCACAATGAATATACCATGGGTAATGCATGGTCAAATCCTTAGGTGCTGTAGGGATTTTATGTGGAATGTCCTTATTGCCTTTTGACTGACGTGACTCTTCGCAGTGTAGCTGTCAATAGACTTGAGTGGTCATAGCCTTGTAGGTGCAGATCGGGGGTTGTGTCGTCAGACTTTATTGCGTGTGGTAGTTCCAACACGTTTCCTCCCATGCGGCATTAAATGCGAGATGACTGCTCAGGGGAAGCCTGACACTTCGCGGAGATGCTTTGATGCCACTTAGGCCTCCGGGAGCATAGGGGACTTCGTATGCCTTCTCCGGGAGGCAGGTCCCGGATGCTGCCTTTCTTTATAAAGACTTAGCAATTAATTTAAATGTTAAGATCTTTTGGTCCACATGTCCCTGTCTGGTTGGTCCACGTATATTGGGCAAAATTAGGGGCAACATTTACCCCCAAGCCTTGTTCATTTAAAAAATGAACAAGGCTTGTTCAGATGCCTCCGGTTGACTCCTCGGTTTCCTGGCACGTGCTTCGGGTGCGTGAAGGCGTATTTAATGATCATCATTACTGCAGCGATTCACTTTTTGCAGGCGTTGATTCGTTTTAAGCCCATTAATTGATACGACGGATTAATGGGTGTCAGACGGATACTCAAACGTTTCCACCGCCTTAATTACAAATCAATCTAGCCGTTGGATCTTGGGAATTCGAATCGTGCGCCTCCCTAGCCGTTCGATTGGTAGGTGATTGCGCCTGTTCCACATGCAGCTTGGCCTATAAAAGCCACCATCCTTCCTTCATTTGGTTACTTTCATCCTTTCACCAAATTTCTTCGAGTTTTTCAGAGAGAAAGAAAACCCTCAAACCTTCAAACACTATAGGTTTCTTATTAACCCTCATTCGTTCCTGTCAGTCAACATTTCTTCATCGATCAACAACAACTCCCAGTTCTAACACTTTATGTAAGTTTTTTGCATCCCTTGCTTTATTGCTTGTGCTCATGGCATGATTTACTGTTCATCTGTTTTTCTGGGTTTAATGTTCGAAGTTTCTGGAATTTTTCGCCTTGAGTTTTTGCGTAACACGTTTAGATTTCTCTTCTCTGGTGTTTGGGTCACTCTTATTTTGCACATTATATTTTTCGAAGGCCCATTTGTTCTTTACGTGATGGCCTTCAAGGGTATAGAGAAGACTTTGTCTCTCTCAATTTTTGCCCTTTCTCTTTCTTTCCCTTTCTTTGCTTATGTGTAATGTCACTATCTGTGAGATTCTTGCACCCGACTTTTGTCCAGGAAATCCTTCTAAGGCTTTCTTGTTGACAACCGTCCGGAGGGGGCCTCTTTCCAGCGGTTAGGGGACCCCCATTCCCCTTTTTTGATTTAGGGTTTGGTATGGGGCTTGACTGCTGGAATTTTAACTCTTTTTCAGAACCAACATGTCTACATCCAATTCTAAATCTTCCAAGAAGGGAGGAAAACGCCTAGCCACCCTAGAAGAGGTGATGGTGGGTCCCGTCGCCCAGGAGGGGTATAAACCTCGTGCTACGGGATGGGAAGCGGCCGAGCTTCACTCTGTTGGGTTTTATGCCCTAAATAAAACTGATTTCAATATAATCAGATTTACTTATTACTATAGATCAGAAATAACATTTAATGTTGCATGGTTCACATGATTTATTTCATGATTATATGTACATAATGTATAAATTCATCTGAAACCCTTTTCACATACTTGATCCTGTTTATTGTGCCGTCAACACATTGGAAAGTAAACATGACTATGTGAATAAAGTTTCCTAGATTTATCAGACATAGGGTTTTACTGATATGATAATCTACAACAGAGTTTACTTGCATTTGGAGGAGTGCTATGTTCTTTCCAGAGCATTGGTTAAAGTAAAGCTCAGGTTGGATGCATGGAGTATGCATCGGAAGGGACCGATATTGAACTTTGACTTAGATTTATTAAACTTACTGTTATATCTATTCAAGTCAATATCGCCTAGTTGATCCTAGATCAAATGATCTTAATCCTAATATGATTAGGCTCAATCTCGAGAGGCTATTCGTGTTCTTTGATTTGTTAGTTAAGCCTACTTTTAGGTCAGGGTGATACGTACATTTTGAGAACACGGTAGTGCAATTGAGTGGGAGCGCTAGCATAAACATGGAATCTATAGCTTCTATCTGGCGAATAGTAAGCAAAGGATGATCTCCTTCGAGCTTGACCAAACGAACATAAATAGTGGAGTACTCATTTCACATAAGCTGAAATATCATTTATACGGGGTCAAGTGTTTTAAGGAATAAATACATTGTAGGGTGTAACGGTAATTTAATCCCTTTACAGTGTAGATCATTCATATAGAGGATCATTGATCACATTAGGATTATAACAATGGATAACTAATGATGTGTCTATATGGTGGAACATATAGAGCATTCTATATACTGAGAGTGCAATTCTAAGTTCTATGCGTGGATTCAACGAAGAATTAATAAGTTAGTGAATTTTAGTGCTAAATTCTTGATCTACTTATTGGAAGCTCGGTTATATAGACCCATGGTCCCCCCACTAGTTGAGATAATATTGCTTGTAAGACTCATGTAATTGGTTTTGATTAATCAATTATAATTCTCAAATTAGACTATGTCTATTTGTGAATTTTTCACTAAGTAAGGGCGAAATTGTAAAGAAAGAGTTTATAGGGGCATATTTGTTAATTATGATACTTTGTATGGTTCAATTAATAAATATGATAAATGACAATATTATTTAATAATTATTTATAGTTATTAAATAATTAAAATTGGCATTTAAATGGTTGAATTAGAAAATTGGCGTTTTTGAGAAAATCAGATGCAGAAAAGATAAAACTGTAAAATTGCAAAAAGTGAGGCCCAAATCCACTAAGCATGGCCAGCCACTTTTGTAGGCAATTTAAACTGATATTTTTATCATTTTAATGCCAAATAATTCAAACCTGACCCTAGCGGAATGTTATAAATAGATAGTGAAGGCTTTAGGAAAATTACACTTAAATTTTCTATTTTTCCTTCAGAGAAAAACCTGAGCCTTCTCTCTCCCTATCTTTGGCTAAACCCACTCTCTTCCTCTTGAATTTCGAAATCCTTAGTGTATGAGTAGTACCCACACACAGCAAGTGATACCTCAATCATAGTGAGGAAGATCGTGAAGAAAGACATTCAGCAAGAAGGAGTTTCAGCATCAAAGATTCAGAGAAAGAGATCCAGGTTTAGATATTGATAATGCTCTGCTACATAAAGGAATCAAGGGCTAGATATCTGAACGGAAGGAGTCATTATATTCCGCTGCACCCAATGTAAGGTTTTCTAAACTTTATATGTGTTTAATTTATCGTTTTAGAAAGTTCATATTTAGGGTGTTAATAAACATACTTGTGAGTAGATCTAAGATCCTGGTAAAATAAATTCCAATAACTGGCCTCATAGCCATGGTAATTGATTTACTTGCAAGAAATTTGGACTTTAAAACGATTGTTTGTTTGTTTTTGGATGGTATCATGTTGTATTGAGTGTTATTTGATGATTGATTGATATTTGTAAATTTTCGTGAAAAATAATTGCGATTCTGTTTCTGGAATTATTTTTATTGGATAGTATGGAAAAAATTAAGCAAGTTAGCCTTTTACCGAACTCAATTTCGATTTTATTTGAATTAGTTATGATTTTTTGAAGATTCGAAAAAAATCGGAGCTGTGCTGAAATTTTCCTGCGATCGCGAAAACTGTCCGTACAGCTCACAATTTTTTCGTTTTTCTTCGATTTTTCATGCTTTTTCATAGAATTAACTTCCAATTTTTTGTGTAGTTCTGTATTTATACTATTACTATTCCTAATTCAATTCTAATTATCATATTGAATTAATTTAATATTTTTTAAATTTAATTCAAGTAATTAGTGTAATTTGAATTTGAAAATAGTTAGTATCTATCTTTTTTTTGCTTAATATCTATCTTATTTTTAAATTTGATTATATCTTATCTTATTTTTAAATTTAAGGTCAGATTTTAAATATTTTAAATTAAATTTTTTTTAATATTAATTTGACCTTATTTAAATTTAAAATAAGATAACTATAATCATGTAATTTTAAATAGATCTAAGATATTTTACTAACTTTTAAATTTTGTTATTTTATTTATTTAAATTACATTTAAAATCTGAAAAAGATATTCATTTATCTTTTCTAATGTTTTATTTAATTTTTATTTACAAAATAACATTTAAATTTTAAAAGTAGTTAGCAAATTTTGAAATGATATTTAGGTTGGTTGAAACCTAATTTTTTAAAATTGTAGGTTTAATTTTAAATTTAAATTTTTTTAATTTTCGAAATTTCTTTTATTTTATTTTAAATTTTCGAAAATATAAATATTTTATTTATTTAATTAAAAATTTCGAAATTAATTATTTAATTTAAAATTAAATAAATCCTACATCCAACTATCCAGGTAACCTTGTTGCAGGAGTATGTGTTTTAGCTTGTGTGTAAGTTTTCAAAACCTATTATTACTTGATTGCAAATAGCCATGGTTACCTTTTGCCAGATCTATTGATCTGATGGCTCCCTTGGTCAAGATAATAATTTGTAACAGGTATATTTACAATCTTCTTTCATCTGTGTATGACCTAGCAACATGATAGGACCCATCCAAAGTGTGCCTGTGTGAGCCTATGTGTTTAATTTTATTATAGATGCATATAGGTTGCTGTTGCTAAAATAAATTATCATAGTTCTTGATAGAATTTATTTAGGCTCATTTAGTTTTTGGGCCTATTCAATTAATAACAGTTGTTCTTATTAAGGTTAAATTCCTCTCTTTTGGGCCTTGTGTGAGAGTTGGGAGCCATAGTAGTGGGTACGACATACTGAACCCAGCACCCCCTTACATGAACCACCCCAATTATGAAGGCCATTTGCCTGATTTGAATAACTGTACTAGATTAATTAAACTAGTTTAACCTAATAAAATTGATTAGCAACATAATTAATTTGATTTATTTTGAAATTAATTTAAGAAAATTATAGTTTAAGGAATTTTTTATTCTAAGCTAAACTATATGTATTTTCTTGTATTTAATTAAATATAGAATTATAACCATCTAGATTCTTTCTGGAGCTTAATTTAAATTTTTCATTAAATATTCCTATTTAAGTTGATATTTAGTTATCTTCAACTAACCAACTTAAATCTGAATATCTTTTGGATTTAAAATTTCAAAATTAAGTTGAGGAATTTTAGGCATTGGTTATTAAGATTCTTTAGATATTTTATAAGTTAATATCTTTTCGAATATTAACTTAAAATGGAATATTTTAGATATTTTTTTAAGTTAATATCTTTTTCGAATATTAACTTAAAATGGAATATTTTCAAATTAAGTGGTTACAACTTAATTTTTGATTATTTAATTAAATTTAAATTTGAAAAATATTTAGGTTCTAGATTTTTTCTAATACAACCTAAATTAGATATTTTTTCAAATTTTGTGGAAAAGATACTTAGTCAAATAAGATATTTTCTAGATAGTTATTTCTAGACTACTTATTATTTCTAATATTAAAATAGGAAAATATTATAAATTGTGAAATTAATTATTTAAATAATTAATTTTGGTACAATTTATTTTAAGTATATTTTTTCCTAGTATTAAACTAGAGATTAATAATTAAGCCTTCTCTACACTTAATTATTTATTTCTTGAATTTAATACATTTAATTAATTTGAAAAATTAAATATCTAAGTTGATTTTCATCATGATACTTAAATATTTCTTTTTCATGACACTTAATTAAATAGACAATTATTTTTAGTTGAAATTTATTTTTTCAACTAAATTTAAATAATTTTTAAAATATATTTTTTCTTTATTTTATTAATCAAATTTCGAAATTGCATTTCTTAAATGCTGGAATTTCGAATTTTATTAAGTTGTAAATTAATTATTTATTTTAATTAATTCTTGGATCAACTTAAATCAATGACTTTTTCATTTATTGATTAATTTAAAATAAATTGAATTAAAGTATATTATTAGAAATTGAATTAATTAGTCAAAGGAAAATCTAGATATATGATATTTTTGCTTGAAGTATTTTTCTAGTGTATTTAATTAAATAGAAAATTAATATTTAAGTTGATTTTCATCATCATACTTAAATATTTGAAATTTTTCTTTATATTTAATTAAATAGAAAAATTATATTTTTTGTTGTAAATTAATTTTATTAATTAATTTTGGGCCAACATTAAATTAGAATAATTTTTCCAGGATTAATTTTTTATTTTAACATGCATTTTCGAAAATTGTGTCCTAGAATACTTTAATTTTTTGAAATGCAATATATATTTATAGAAAATTAAATTTGAGTTGTAAATTAATTTAAATTAATTTTGTAACAACTTAAATTGAATATTTTTCTAAATATTTATTAGAAATTATTACTAAGATGGAAATAATTCATGTTATTTTCATATCCATCTAAGTAAAATTTATAAATATTAAATTAAAATTTATATTTAGAATTTTTCATTCTAAATTGGAAATTTTAAATAAATATATATTTAAAATAAATAAATTAAATAAAGAGAATTAAAGAAAATACAACTCGCTTTAAATAATGAGCTTGATTATTATTAAGATATTCGATCTCCATTGTTGGTCTTACAAAAGTTAAATGTTTTCAATATAACCTCGAGACGCTAGACTTCGTCCCCCTATGGATGGTTATTCGTTGAACGCATTTAACACCGTAAGATTTCATTTGATAAGTGTTTTGTGAGTTTTCGTCTCTATTTAGACTCTCCCCTACGGTGACTACTAAGAGATAAACTCATAAAACATGAAACAATGGTGGAAGCTCATAAAATGAGAATAACCTTGACTCTCGCCTACCGGGACAACGTTGGATTCTTATTTTGATCGAATAAAAGGTTGCTAGAATGGTTTCTATTTTAGATGAGCTGACAACTCTATTCAATAAATGATACTTTGACTCTCGCCTACCGGGACACTGTATCAGTTTGTTGAAAACCTTGGAAATTATTTAGGATTGTATGTTTTAGTATTTTCACTAGTCATTCCTACTTGCTATATATTTATAATTTCTGAATTGTGTATGAATTTATATTGAACCATGTTATTTTCTGTTATTAAGTTGTAGTTTAATTTCAAATCTTCATTGTTGGTCTAACATGTTTGTTTTTCTAATGAGATAAATCCCTAATGGATTTTCACCATTAGACATACATAATAGTATAAGATCTCGAAAGATAAATATTGTATATGCAACATCTAGCTGTTCATCAATTGATGACACCTTAGACTAGTATTTTTACAATATGAAACAAGAAGATTACATAAATAAGATTACTTTGTCTTTCGCTAATCGAAGCATCGTTGGATTCTTATTTATAAACGAAATTATCCTAATTCCTCTTAGCTTATTCATTTCGAAAAGCTCAATAACATATCATTGGATGAATGGTCTATAAATCATTTCATGTCATTATATTTTCTATTAAGAAATTAAATGACGCATATGATTATAATCCCGAAATTCTATTCCCAATTGATATAAATCCTCAATCTTAGAAATCTCCTACTTGTATGGGAAAATCTGACTTAGAGTTTGTATTAGTAGTGCTGCTCCAAGATAGAATTACTCATTATATTTGGTATAAATTTAAGTCTTTGACTTTAATTTTAGATTCCAAATAGAAATTTTCTTATATTTCTAATTCCAGAATACAATACAGTTACACTTTCTCAAGTGTTTAATATCCATCTTCTATTAATGGATTCAAACTGTATGGAATATGAGTTAGGTATTCTGTGACCAGGATCCACTTGCAGTATTCTAAGAACTCTTTGATGTAACTAAACCTATGTCATCAAAAGACACTACCACATTTTTTTTTTAATCTATGGCATTTGTATCTTGTTCATAGTGGATTTGACAAGATCAATCTCTGCAAAGAGTTAATATGCCTATATCCACTGAAAGTAGTTCATCTCATTCGCAGATGGATGTACATTCAGGGGTGGATATGAGTTTTTCGTTGTATTCTTAAAACAATAACTCTAGATTATACCTTTTAGCAAGAAATTTGAAATGTTTAAAAATTTCATTAATTTCTAGCAATGGTTAAAACCATTAAGGTAAGTGGTTAAAGATCTTGCGAACTGATAGGGGTGGAGAAATAGTTAGTAGATATGCAGTTCAAAGATCATTAATTTGATTTTTGAATTATATCCAAACTTACCTCCCCAGAAATTTCGATTTGCACATTGATGATTAGTTACTAGTCGTTGCCTAATTCCTTCTATGGTAATACAATTTCAGAATGATGTAATGGTTGTATACTTAATGTAAATCATTACTAGATTCATGGATGACCTAATCAAAATCTTAAGAAAAGCTAGAACTGTTAACCATGGTTTGTTAGCTGTTCTAAGTGATTAGGGGTGGACCATCCCATTGTCAATAGATAAGAAAGTGTTTGTTCAAACAAATACTACTTTTCTAAGACAATGACTAAGTCTGAAAACAAGTAGCAAATAAAGGAGATATTTTTCTTGATTCCAAAAGTGTTCTATCATCTTATATAACATATGATGATCCCACTGTCTCTGTTGTCTTGTCACAACCGAAGAGATCAATACCATTTAGTTTTCTTCGACATAATTCACGGTACCTTGTCGTAGTGGGAGAGTTTCTAGGAACTCACCTTCTTATGACTTGGGAGACACTAGTGATTAAAATCCATTGTGAGTTTAAACAAGTAATGGATTGTGAAGATAAGAAACTAAGAAGAAAAGCCAATAGAACTATGGTTTAATCCATTCACATGGAATAACCTAAATTTTTCTATTACAAGGACATAAAAGGAAATTTTCGTTTATAAGTCTATTCAATGGACTTAACAAACTTCCTGTTCCTAGTATTATAGGTTTGAGTTTATCTAAACCTATGGCTTGTGGTATACCTGGTAATTACTTACTCTAATGCAAGCAACTTACTTTAGTAAGATGCTAAAGCATTTTCTTTCTAATGGCAATCTATAAAAGCTTCACAACTTCTTAGGTATAGATTTTATTTATCAAAGGAAAAGTCTCAACTATTCCAGAAAAGATAAAGCCATGAAAGAATTTCTTATATCAACAGTGAGAGGTCTTAGATATGCTTTTGTATGCCTTAGACCGTACACTGTTGTTGAGTGGGAGTAATGAGTAGGTATCAGATTAATCCAGGAGAAGAACATTGGAAGGCAATCAAGTAAATCCTAAGATTAAGAAGAGGAACTATATGTTAGTCTATAAGAGTGTGTTTAAAACTCTTAGACTACACCACATCAGATTTCAAAATTTGCCTTTGTGCTAGAAAATCTTTCTGATAAGATGGTGGTTACTCTGGGGGTGGAATAGTGATTTTGGAGAAGTGTAAAAACCTATCTGAAGTCTCTAGGTCTACCAGAAAGGGACTGAATGTTAAAGCTGCAGGAAAGGTACTTATTCAGTCTAAGGAAAGTTCTATACATCTTTGGCACCTTTCCAAATTGCCTTAAACTACTAGTGTTAATTTCTTGATTAACCAAAAGTAGTTGCCAAAGGTATAGAATCCAGTATCCCAAGAGAGTAGACATATAGAGAGGAATTTCACATTATCAATGATTTTGTGATTAAAGGAAGAGTAATGGTGGAGAAAAGGTTGTGTTTAATTCAACCTTTTAGATCCTATTACGAGGAGTTTACTACTACTACACTTGATTTGTATATCAAGGTGTTGAGATTATTTGAAATGCACATTTTGTTTTATATTAGTGCAAGTGGGAGTTTGTTGGGTTTTATGCCCTAAATAAAACTCATTTCAATATAATCAATTTACTTATTAATATAGATCAGAAATAACATCTAATGTTGCATGGTGGACAAGCAATTGCTTAAGTGGACCAAAACATACACAAATGAATGAAAAATACTTCTATTTCTTTATTGATGTTAAATAAAATAGATTACATTGAAATGGAGTTTTATTTAGGGCATAAAACCCAACACACCGGAGGTCCAGAACCCATCCGGGACCGACCTAAATAATCTCCTAAGTTGGAGAAATAATAATCCTTTGCATGATCCCCCCACCAGGTAGAGGGCATCCTAAACCTAAGGAGACGCTCATCGAACCCTACAGCCTTGCTAGCATATTCGCGAACACGAGGGACGTAATGTATTGTTAAGGGGACTTACCAGAGCTGGAAGTGCTGGCATCAGGAGCCCCTGTATTCAGCACCTGGACGGTAGGCCTTGGCCTGGGAGCTCTCTTCTCAACCGGGCTCCCAATGCGAAGGGGTCTCCCGGCAGCCGCCTGGGTCCTCCTCTCAACCGGGCTCCCGACGCGAAAGGGCCTCCCAGCAGCCGCCTGGGCCTTAGTGTAAGCCTTCTCCTGGGCCTTCCGGTAGAGGTACTCTCGGTACTTCTCTTCCGCAGTGGCAATGATTGTTGGGTTTTATGCCCTAAATAAAACTCCATTTCAATGTAATCTATTTTATTCAACATCAATAAAGAAACAAAAGTATTTTTCATTCATTTGTGTACGTTTTGGTTCACCTTATCAATTGCCTGTCTATTTGATTTATAAATTCATCTGAAACCCTTTTCACATACTTGATCCTGTTTATTGTGTTGTCAACACTTTGGAAAGTAAACATGACTATGTGAATAAAGTTTCCTAGATTTATCAGACACAGGGTTTTACTGATATGATAATATACAACAAGAGTTTACTTGCATTTGGAGAAATGCTATGTTCTTTCCAGAACATTGGTTAAAGTAAAGCTCAGGTTGGATGCATGGAGTATGCATCGGAAGGGACTGATATTGAACTTTGACTTAGATTTATTAAACTTACTGTTATATCTATTCAAGTCAATATCGCCTAGTTGATCCTAGATCAAATGATCTTAATCCTAATATGATTAGGCTCAATCTCGAGAGGCTATTCGTGTTCTTTGATTTGTTAGTTAAGCCTACTTTTAGGTCAGGGTGATACGTACATTTTGAGAACACGGTAGTGCAATTGAGTGGGAGCGCTAGCATAAACATGGAATCTATAGCTTCTATCTGGCGAATAGTAAGCAAAGGATGATCTCCTTCGAGCTTGACCAAACGAACATAAATAGTGGAGTACTCATTTCACATAAGCTGAAATATCATTTATACGGGGTCAAGTGTTTTAAGGAATAAATACATTGTAGGGTGTAACGGTAATTTAATCCCTTTACAGTGTAGATCATTCATATAGAGGATCATTGATCACATTAGGATTATAACAATGGATAACTAATGATGTGTCTATATGGTGGAACATATAGAGCATTCTATATACTGAGAGTGCAATTCTAAGTTCTATGCGTGGATTCAACGAAGAATTAATAAGTTAGTGAATTTTAGTGCTAAATTCTTGATCTACTTATTGGAAGCTCGGTTATATAGACCCATGGTCCCCCCACTAGTTGAGATAATATTGCTTGTAAGACTCATGTAATTGGTTTTGATTAATCAATTATAATTCTCAAATTAGACTATGTCTATTTGTGAATTTTTCACTAAGTAAGGGCGAAATTGTAAAGAAAGAGTTTATAGGGGCATATTTGTTAATTATGATACTTTGTATGGTTCAATTAATAAATATGATAAATGACAATATTATTTAATAATTATTTATAGTTATTAAATAGTTAAAATTGGCATTTAAATGGTTGAATTAGAAAATTGGCGTTTTTGAGAAAATCAGATGCAGAAAAGATAAAACTGCAAAATTGCAAAAAGTGAGGCCCAAATCCACTAAGCATGACCAGCCACTTTTGTAGGCAATTTAAACTGATATTTTTATTATTTTAATGCCAAATAATTCAAACCTGACCCTAGTGGAATGCTATAAATAGATAGTGAAGGCTTCAGGAAAATTACACTTAAATTTTCTATTTTTCCTTCAGAGAAAAACCTGAGCCTTCTCTCTCCCTATCTTTGGCTGAACCCACTCTCTTCCTCTTGAATTTCGAAATCCTTAGTGTATGAGTAGTACCCACACACAGCAAGTGATACCTCAATCATAGTGAGGAAGAACGTGAAGAAAGACATTCAGCAAGAAGGAGTTTCAGCATCAAAGATTCAGAGAAAGAGATCCAGGTTCAGATATTGATAATGCTCTGCTACAGAAAGGAATCAAGGGCTAGATATCTGAACGGAAGGAGTCATTATATTACGCTGCACCCAATGTAGGATTTCCTAAACTTTATATGTGTTTAATTTATCGTTTTAGAAAGTTGATATTTAGGGTGTTAATAAACATACTTGTGAGTAGATCTAAGATACTGGTAAAATAAATTCCAACACACTCTACTTTAACTTGCCCTCACCAACTGGAGAACATTATGGTGGTGGCTGGCATCAAACCCGCAACTTCCGGGACGTACCACCGGCCGCCCCATGATGCGGAGACGCCCAATCACAATTACGGAGGCTTCGGAGCTTGGAGCCAGACGCATTTGATGACCCGGGCTATGCTTCCCTTTCAGGATTATTTCATTAATTTCCTTGTATTTGTCGGCCTTGCGCCATACCAACTTATTCCACAAGCTTATCGCCTGCTTTCAGGCTTATTTATTTTTTCCTCTGCCCGGGGATGGGGCTCCCCCAGTCCGGCAGAGATTTTGTACTTTTATAAACTCGTTTCTGTACCCAAGAAGGGGGACAAACTTAAGGACGACTTTTACGGCTTCCGGGCCCACCCTCTGAATGAGGGCGTGGTCCCTTTCAACCAGCAAAAACACGTCAAGGAGTATCGCCATCGCTTCTTCTTCTCCTCCGGGTTTTGAGCTGTGGAACACCCGAAGCTTCTCACGGAATGGGTTAGGATCCCTCCGTACGAACGGACCGCGCCTACTCAGCTCTTCCTCCAACGGGCCAAGACCTTCGCCACTTATGATAGGAAGGATCTCGACGTCGGGGGATTTGTCACGATGGAGAATTGTCGGAAGGCCAGGCTAATCCTAGGGCATCAGTCGGTGGAGGACTCCAACCTTTCCAAGGTTATCTGCCCGAACGTAAGGGTTCCGGCCCCAGAGAAGACCTTCCGGGATGAGATCATTGTTGGAAATTATTTTACCAGGATCTTAGATCTACTCACAAGTATGTTTATTAACACCCTAAATATGAACTTCTAAAACGATTATGAAATAAACACATATAAAGTATTAGAAACCTTACATTGGGTGCAGCGGAATAATATGACTCCTTCCGTTCAGATCTCTAACCCTTGTATCCTTTCTGTCGCAGAGTATTATCAAGATCTGAACCTGGATCTCTTTCTCTGATTCTTTAGTGCTGAAACTCCTTCTTGCTGAAAGTCTTTCTTCACGATCTTCCTCACTATGATTGAGGTATTACTTGCTGTGTGTGGGCACTACTCTAATCACTAAGTGTTTCGAAATCTTAAGGAAGAAGAGAGAGAGAGAGAGTGGGCGGCCAGGTATAGAGAGGGAGAGGCTCAGGTTTTTTTTTCTGAATGAAAAGTGTAATTTTCCTGAAGCCTTCACTATCTATTCATAGCATTCCACTAGGGTTAGGTTTGAATTATTTGGCATTAAAATAATGAAAATATCAGAGGATAATTCCTATAAAAGTGGCCGGCCATGGCAGTATGGATTTGGGCCTCACTTTTTGCAATTTTGCAGTTTTATCACTTTTGCATTTGATTTTCTCAAAAACGCCAATTTTCAAATTCAACCATTTAAATGCCAATTCTAACTATTTAATAACTATAAATAATTATTAAATAATATTGTCATTTATCATATTTATTAATTGAACCATACAAAGTATCATAATTAACAAATATGCCCCTAAAACTCTTTCTTTACAATTTCGCCCTTACTTAGTGAAAAATTCACAAATAGACATAGTCTAATTTGAGAATTATAATTGATTAATCAAAACCAATTATATGAGTCTTACAAGCAATATTATCTCAACTAGTGGGGGGGACTATGGGTCTATATAACAGAGCTTCCAATAAGCAGATCAAGAATTTATAACCTAAATTCACTGACTTATTAATTCTTCGTTGAATCCACGCATAGAACTTAGAATTGCACTCTCAGTATATAGAATGCTCTATATGTTCCACCATATAGACACATCATTAGTTATCCATTGTTATAATCCTAATTTGATCAATGAACCTCTATATGAATGATCTACACTGTAAAGGGATTAGATTACCGTTACACCCTACTATGTATTTTATCCTTAAAACACTTGACCCCGTATAAATGATATTTCAGCTTATGTAAAATGAGTACTCCACCATTTATTTTTCGTTTGGTCAAGCTCGAAAGAGATCATCCTTTACTTACTATTCGCCAGATAGAAGCTATAAATTCCATGTTTATGTTAGCGCTCCCACTCAATTGCACTACCGTGTTCCCAAAATGTACGTATGACCCTGACCTAAAATTAGGCTTAACTAACAAATCAAAGAACACGAATAGCCTTTCAAGATTGAGCCTAATCATAACAGGATTAAGATCATTTGATCTTGGATCAACTTGGCGATATTGACTTGAATAGATTTTACGGTAAGTTTAATAAATCTAAGTCAAAGTTCAATATCAGTCCCTTCCGATGCATACTCCATGCATCCAACCTGAGCTTTACTTTAACCAATGTTCTGGAAAGAACATAGCATTTCTCCAAATGCAAGTAAACTCTTGTTGTATATTATCATATCAGTAAAACCCTGTGTCTAATAAATCTAGGAAACTTTATTCACATAGTCATGTTTACTTTCCAAAGTGTTGACAACACAATAAACAGGATCAAGTATGTGAAAAGGGTTTCAGATGAATTTATAAATCAAATAGACAGGCAATTGATAAGGTGAACCAAAACGTACACAAATGAATGAAAAATACTTTTGTTTCTTTATTGATGTTGAATAAAATAGATTACATTGAAATGGAGTTTTATTTAGGGCATAAAACCCAACAATCATTGCCACTGCGGAAGAGAAGTACCGAGAGTACCTCTACCGGAAGGCCCAGGAGAAGGCTTACACTAAGGCCCAGGCGGCTGCTGGGAGGCCCTTTCGCGTCGGGAGCCCGGTTGAGAGGAGGACCCAGGCGACTGCCGGGAGACCCCTTCGCATTGGGAGCCCGGTTGAGAATAGGGCTCCCAGGCCAAGGCCTACCGTCCAGGTGCTGAATACAGGGGCTCCTGATGCCAGCACTTCCAGCTCTGGTAAGTCCCCTTAACAATACATTACGTCCCTCGTGTTCGCGAATATGCTAGCAAGGCTGTAGGGTTCGATGAGCGTCTCCTTAGGTTTAGGATGCCCTCTACCTGGTCGGGGGATCATGCAAAGGATTATTATTTCTCCAACTTAGGAGATTATTTAGGTCGGTCCCGGATGGGTTCTGGACCTCCGGTGTGTTGGGTTTTATGCCCTAAATAAAACTCCATTTCAATGTAATCTATTTTATTTAACATCAATAAAGAAATAGAAGTATTTTTCATTCATTTGTGTATGTTTTGGTCCACTTAAGCAATTGCTTGTCTATTTGATTTATAAATTCATCTTAAACCCTTTTCACATACTTGATCCTGTTATTGTGTTGTCATCACATTGGAAAGTAAACATGACTATGTGAATAAAGTTTCCTAGATTTATCAGATACAGGGTTTTACTGATATGATAATCTACAACAAGAGTTTACTTGCATTTGGAGAAATGCTATGTTCTTTCCAAAGCATTGGTTAAAGTAAAGCTCAGGTTGGATGCATGGAGTATGCATCGGAAGTGACCGATATTGAACTTTGACTTAGATTTATTAAACTTACCGTAAAATCTATTCAAGTCAATATCGCCTAGTTGATCCTAGATCAAATGTTCTTAATCCTGTTATGATTAGGCTCAATCTTGAAAGGCTATTCGTGTTCTTTGATTTGTTAGTTAAGCCTACTTTTAGGTCAGGGTGATACGTACATTTTGGGAACACGGTAGTGTAATTGAGTGGGAGCGCTAACATAAACATGGAATCTATAGCTTCTATCTGGCGAATAGTAAGCAAAGGATGATCTCCTTTGAGCTTGACCAAACGAACATAAATGGTGGAGTACTCATTTCACATAAGCTGAAATATCATTTATATGGGGTCAAGTGTTTTAAATAGTTAGAATTGGCATTTAAATGGTTGAATTTGAAAATTGGCGTTTTTGAGAAAATCAGATACAAAAGTGATAAAACTGCAAAATTGCAAAAAGTGAGGCCCAAATCCAATAAGCCATGGCCGACCACTTTTTTAGCTATTATCCTCTGATATTTTCATTATTTTAATGCCAAATAATTCAAACCTAACCCTAGTGGAATGCTATAAATAGGTAGTGAAGGCTTCTGGAAAATTACATTTCTCATTCAGAAAAACCTGAGCCTCTCTCTCTACCTTTGGCCGCCACTCTCTCTCTCTCTTCTTCCTTCATATTTCGAAACCCTTAGTGATTAGAGTAGTGCCCACACACAGCAAGCAATACCTCAATCATAGTGAGGAAGATCGTGAAGAAAGATTTTCAGCAAAAGGAGTTTAAGCAGCAAAGATTCAGAGAAAGAGATCCAGGTTCAGATCTTGATAATACTCTGCGACACAAAGGATTCAAGGATTAGAGATCTGAACGGAAGGAGTCATATTATTCCGCTGCACCCAATGTAAGGTTTCCTAACTTTATATGTGTTTATTTCATAGTTTTAGAAAGTTCATATTTAGGGTATTAATCAACATACTTGTGAGTAGATCTAAGATCCTGGTAAAATAATTTCCAACAACTGGCCTCAGAGCCATGGTAATTGATTTGCTTTCAAGAAATTTGGACTTTAAAACGATTGTTTGATGTTTTGGATGGTATCATGTTGTATTGAGTGTTATTTGATGATTGATTGATGTTTGTGAATTTTCGTGAAAAATAATTGAATATCTGTTTCTAGAATTATTTTTATTGGATAGTATGGAAAAAATTAAGCAAGTTACTTTTTTACATAACTCAATTTCGATTTAATTTGAATTAGTTATGATTTTTTGAAGTTTCGAAAAAATCGGGGTTGAGCAGCACACCTACTGCGCGCGTGGATTTCATGCAAATGCTGCTGCCGCCGAGGTTCCTCGCCCAGATCACCCCTATGCGCGCGTGGACGGGTAGGCACAGCATCCCGTCCGTAGAGCTCGCAATTTTTTCGTTTTTCTTCGTTTTTTCATGCTTTTTCATGGATTTAACTTCCGATTTTTTGTGTAGTTCTGTATTTATACATTTACTATTCCTAATTCAATTCTAATTATCATAATTAATTTATTTAATATTTTTTAAATTTAATTCATGATATTAGTGTAATTTGAATTTAAAAATAGTAAATATCTATTTTTTTTGCTTAATTATCTATCTTATTTTTAAATTTGATTATATCTTATCTTATTTTTAAATTTGACTATATCTTATCTTATTTTTAAATTTAAGGTCAGATTTTAAATTTTTTAAATTAAATCTTTTTTTAAATAATTTGACCTTATTTAAATTTAAAATAAGATAACTATAATCATATAATTTTAAATAGATGTAAGATATTTTGCTAACTTTTAAATTTTGTTATTTTATTAATTTAAATTACATTTAAAATCTGAAAAAGATATTCATCTATCTTTTTTAATTTTTTATTTAATTTTTATTTGTAAAATAACATTTAATTTTTAAAAGTAGTTAGCAAATTTTGAAATGATATTTAGGTTGGTTGAAAGCTAATTTTTCAAAATTGTAGGTTTAATTTTAATTTTTTTAAAAAAAAATTCAAAATTTTTTATTTTTTTTTTTAAATTTTCAAAAATAAATTTTTATTTATTTAATTAATTATTTTTCGAAATTATTTATTTAAAATTAAATAAATCCTACATCCAACTATCCAGCTAACCTTGTTGCAGGAGTATGTGTTTTAGCTTGTTTGTAAGTTCTTAAAACCTATTATTGCTTGATTGCAAATAGCCATGGTTAACTTGTTGACAGATCCAATGATCTGATTTTAACTCATGGCTCCCTTGGTCAAGTAAATAATTTGTAACAGGTATATTTACAATCTTCTTTCATCTGTGTATGACCTAGCAACATGATAGGACCCATCCAAAGTGTGCCTGTGTGAGCCTATGTGTTTAATTTCATTATAGATGCATATAGGTTGTTGTTGCGAAATAAAATGTCAGTTCTTGATAGATTTTATTTAGGCCCATTTAGTTTTTGGGCCTATTCAATTAATAACAGTTGTTCATTTTAAGGTTAAATTCCTCTCTTTTGGGCCTTGTGTGAGAGTTGGGAGCCATAGAAGTGGGTACGACATACTGAACCCAGCACCCCCTCACATGAACCACCCCAATTGTGAAGGCCCATTTGCCTGATTTGAATAACTGTACTAGGTTAATTAAATAAGTTTAACCTAATAAAATTGATTAGCAACATAATTAATTTCATTTATTTTGAAATTAATTTAAGAAAATCATAGTTTAAAGAATTTTATATTCTAAGCTAAACTATATGTATTTTCTTGTATTTAATTAAATATAGAATTATAACCATCTAGATTCTTTCTGAAGCTTAATTTAAATTTTTCATTAAATATTCCTATTTAAGTTGATATTTAGTTATCTATAACTAACCAACTTAAATTTGAATATCTTTTGGATTTAAAATTTCAAAATTAAGTTGAGGAATTTTAGGCATTGGTTATTAAGATTTTTTAGATATTTTTTAAATTAATATCTTTTCGAATATTAACTTAAAATGGAATATTTTAGATATTTTTTAAGTTAATATCTTTTCGAATATTAACTTAAAATGGAATATTTTCAAATTAAGTGGTTACAACTTAATTTTAATTTAATTAAATCTGATTTAAAAGATATTTAAGTTGATTTTTTAGATTCTTCTAAAAACAACTTAAATAAGATATTTTCAATTTTGTTCCATTATATTCGAATTTATTTTTCGAATTAAATAATAATTAAAATTTAATTAAAGTTCATTTTTTATTTAAATCAACTTTGATTTGTAATTTTTCATTATTATAATATGGAACTTGTTCGATATTTATTCGAATTTATTTTTCGAATTAAATAATAATTGAAAATTAATTAAAGTTGATTTTTTATTTAAACCAACTTTAATTTGTAATTTTTCATTATTATAATATCGAATAGAATGATTATACAAAATACATATTTTTTTTTAAATAATGAGCTTTCAATCAAAAGATATTCGATCTCCATTGTTGGTCTTACAATAGTTAAATTTTTTCAATATAACCTCGAGACGCTAGACTTCGTCCCCCTATGGATGGTTATTCGTTGAACACTTTTAACACCGTAAGATTTCATTTGATAAGTGTTTTGTGAGTTTTCGTCTCTATTAGACTCTCCCTTACGGTGACTACTTAGAGATAAACTCATAAAACATGAAACAATGGTGGAAGCTCATAAAATGAGAATAACCTTGACTCTCGCCTACCGGGACAACGTTGGATTCTCATTTTGATCGAATAAAAGGTTGCTAAAATGTTTAATTTTCGATGAGCTGACTACTCTACTCAACTAATGTCATCTTTGACTCTCGCCTACCGGGACACTGTATTTCATTATGTTGGAAACCTTGGAAAATAAACTATGTTAGATTTAGTATTTTTATAACATATGTGAGTATTTGTTATTTTCTGAACTTGTGTATGAATTTGAACCAAAACCTTACTTATGTTTTATTGATGTGTTGTAGTGCCAATAACCCTCTTCCCATTCCACTCCTAGTTAATATCTTAGCAATTGAATAGAAGTTATAAACTCCTTGTCAGAGTAATACTTCACATATGCTCATGATGGACTTTAAATTCCAGAAAGCATGTAAGCTGGGAATTGTTCACTCTGAAGAGAAAATAGTTCATAACTTCATAAATCCTACTACTTCAAGCTTAGTTGAGAAGATAAGAGAAAGTGATTCCACTTCCTCAAGTTATACTTCACAACAAATTGTACCATGAAGAACAACAAATCACAAACGAATAAGCAGTAATGCTTTAGTCTTCGAATCATGTGTGTTAGAGAATGACAAATCCATTTGGATTCTTGATTCTGGGTCTACAAACCATGTAAGTTGTTCATTGCAATTGCTTGAGAATAGGAATTATTTGAAATCCGGAGAGTTGAAACTTAAGGTTGGTAATGGCAAAATGGTTTCGGTTAGAGCTAGAGGAAAAGCCAAACTCAAATTTCAAAACAGAATTTTGAAATTAGACAATGTCTTATACATTCCAAATTTCAGTAGAAACTTGGTTTCTGTTTCATGCTTACAATTGCAACAATACAAATTAGATTTTTCAAGTTCTGGTTCTACCATTTCTCGAAATGACATTAAAATTTGTGTTTCATCCATGGAACAAGGGCTTTATGTTCTTAGACCAGAAACACCATTTGCCCTACATAACGAACTTTTCAAAGTAGCTAAACCTAGAAACCACAAAAAGCAAAAGATCGTTGATGATAATGAAACATATCTATGGCATTTACGTTTAGGTCATATAGGCTTTGATAGACTCAATAGGCTAACCAAAGACGGTCCATTGAAAAATGTCGTCTTAGGTGAACTGCCAGTATGCGAGTCCTGCCTAGAAGGAAAAATGACTAAACGTTCTTTCTCTACAAAGGGAGAGCGTGCCAAACAACCCCTAGGGTTAGTGCATTCCGATGTCTTCAGACCTTTGAATGTAAAAGCCCGAGGTGGTTATGAGTACTTTGTCACTTTCATTGACGATTACTCTAGATATGGACATATTTACCTTATGCATAAGAAATCTGAAACATTTGCAAAGTTTCAAGAATTTCACGCATTGGCTCAAAACCAATTGGGTAAAACATTAAAGATCTTTCGAACTGATAGGGGTGGAGAATATATGGATATGCAGTTCAAAGATCATTTAATTGAACTTGGAATTGAATCCCAATTAACTGCCCCTAGCACTCCACAGCAAAATGGAGTTGCAGAAAGACGGAATCGCACGCTTTTGGAAATGGTTAAGTCCATGCTTAGTTTCTCAACTCTACCTACGTCCTTCTGGGGATATGCAATTCAAATGGCAACCGACATTTTAAATGTTGTTCCATCTAAATCAATCCCTAAGACACCCTTAGAACTATGGATTGGTCGTACACCTAGTTTACGCCATTACAAAATCTGGGGGTGCCCTGCTCATGTCTTAAGAAAGAAAGACGGCAAACTTGAGTCACGAACTGAAGTTTGCATGTTTGTCGGTAATTCTAAAGAGACTAGGGGTGGACTATTTTATAGTCGCAAGGATGATAAAGTGTTTGTTTCTACAAACGCAACTTTCCTTGAAGATGACTATATTAAGAATTTCAAATCACAAAGTAAAGTAGTGTTCGAGGAAATGCTTTCAGATATAAGTCCTTCCAATGTTCCGTTCCCTTCCACACGTGAAGAGGACAATCCCACTCCCTCAGTTGAACCAACTGAGAAATCTACTACTAAAGTTTATGTTCAGAAGATCACCGCACCTCGTCGTAGTGGGAGGGTTTCAACAAAACCAGCTCGTTATGGCTTGGATGGTGAAATCAATATGGTCGTTGGTGACGGTATTGAAGACGATCCATTAACCTATAAACAGGCAATGGCTAGTCCGCAACGGAAACGATGGTCGGTCGGCATGGATTCAGAAATGGATTCCATGAAAAAGAACAAAGTCTGGGAATATGTAGACGCACGTGACGACTATCATCCAATAGGATGCAAGTGGATTTACAAGAAGAAAAGAGGAGCTGGAGGCGAAGTCGAAACTTTTAAAGCTAGACTTGTATCCAAGGGTTATACCCAAAGAGAAGGTGTGGACTATGAGGAAACTTTTAGTCCTGTTGCCATGCTCAAATCCATCCGAATTCTTTTCTCCATAACTGCTGCTTTCGATTATGAAATCTGGCAAATGGATGTCAAGACTGCCTTCCTTAATGGGGTACTTGAAGAAACCATCTATATGGAGCAACCAGAAGGTTATGTTCTTCCTGGTCAGGAAAAGAAAGTTTGCAAATTAAATAGGTCTATCTATGGACTTAAGCAAGCTTCTCCCTCATGGAACAAAAGGTTTGATGAAATTATCAAGACCTACGGCTTTCTTCAGAATAAAGATGAACCTTGTGTTTACCAACTCAAGGAAGACCAAGTAATAGTATTCCTGGTCCTTTATGTTGATGACATTTTGATTATTGGAAACAATATCAAGAAAATGACTCACATCAAGGAATGGCTCAACACTCAATTCGATATGAAAGATTTGGGTGAAGCAGCCTATGTTCTTGGTATTCAGATTATCAGAAACCGGAAGAACAGATCTCTTGCTCTCTCTCAAACAACCTAAATAGACAAAGTCTTAGAGAGATTCTCCATGAACAACACCAGGCAAACATGCCTTCTAGATATGGTATTCGTCTATCTAAGGAACAATCTCCGACTGATCCTCAAGAGATACAGGACATGGCAAAAATTCCCTATGCTTCTGCAGTTGGAAGTCTAATGTATGCAATGTTATGCACTAGACTTGACATCTGCTATGCAGTGGGAAGCGTGAGCAGGTATCAGTCAAATCTAGGACAACAACATTGGAATGCAGTCAAGTATATTCTGAAATACTTAAAGAGTACAAGGAATCTTGTGTTAGTCTATAAGGGTGGTGCTTTAAATCCCATAGGCTACACTGATTCAGATTTCAAGGCAAGTCTTGAAGACAGTAAATATACATTTGGGATGGTGTTTACTCTTGGGGGTGGAGCAGTGGTTTGGAGAAGTGCAAAACAAACCGCGATATCGGACTCAACTATGGAAGCTGAATACATAGCTGCAGCCGAAGCTGCTAAAGAACTTGTCTGGCTAAGAAAGTTCTTCACCAGTATAGGTGTCGTTCCTGGAATGGAAAAGCCTCTGGTCCTACTTTGTGATAACAATGGAGCAATAGCAAACAGTAAAGAACCTCGAAGCCACAAGAGAAGCAAACACATTGAAAGGAAGTATCACATTATCAGAGAATATGTGGCAAGAGGGGATGCACTAGTTGAGAAAGTTGACGCAGAGGACAACCTAGCTGATCCATTTACCAAAGTCTTGGTCGTGACAGCATTTGAAAAGCACCGTCAGAATTTAGGATTAATTGATATGTACTAATTAGTTTTATATTAGTGCAAGTGGGAGTTTTTTGGGTTTTATGCCCTAAATAAAATTCCATTTCAATGTAATCTATTTTATTTAACATCAATAAAGAAACGGAAGTATTTTTCATTCATTTGTGTATGTTTTGGTTCACTTAATCAATTGCTTGTCTATTTGATTTATAAATTCATCTTAAACCCTTTTCACATACTTGATCCTGTTTATTGTGTTGTCATCACATTGGAAAGTAAACATGACTATGTGAATAAAGTTTCCTAGATTTATCAGACACAGGGTTTTACTGATATGATAATCTACAACAAGAGTTTACTTGCATTTGGAGAAATGCTATGTTCTTTCCAGAGCATTGGTTAAAGTAAAGCTCAGGTTGGATGCATGGAGTATGCATCGGAAGGGACCGATATTGAACTTTGACTTAGATTTATTAAACTTACCGTAAAATCTATTCAAGTCAATATCGCCTAGTTGATCCTAGATCAAATGTTCTTAATCCTGTTATGATTAGGCTCAATCTTGAAAGGCTATTCGTGTTCTTTGATTTGTTAGTTAAGCCTACTTTTAGGTCAGGGTGATACGTACATTTTGGGAACACGGTAGTGTAATTGAGTGAGAGCGCTAACATAAACATGGAATCTATAGCTTCTATCTGGCGAATAGTAAGCAAAGGATGATCTCCTTCGAGCTTGACCAAACGAACATAAATGGTGGAGTACTCATTTCACATAAGCTGAAATATCATTTATACGTGGTCAAGTGTTTTAAGGATAAAATACATAGTAGGGTGTAACGGTAATCTAATCCCTTTATAGTGTAGATCATTCATATAGAGGATCATTGATCAAATTAGGATTATAACAATGGATAACTAATGATGTGTCTATATGGTGGAACATATAGAGCATTCTATATACTGAGAGTGCAATTCTAAGTTCTATTCGTGGATTCAACGAAGAATTAATAAGTTAGTGAATTTTAGTAATAAATTCTTGATCTACTTATTGGAAGCTCGGTTATATAGACCCATGGTCCCCACACTAGTTGAGATAATATTGCTTGTAAGACTCATGTAATTAGTTTTGATTAATCAATTATAATTCTTAAGTTAGACTATGTCTATTTGTGAATTTGTCACTAAGTAAGGGTAAAATTGTAAAGAAAGAGTTTATAGGGGCATATTTGTTAATTATGATACTTAGTATGGTTCAATTAATAAATATGATAAATGATAATATTATTTAATAATTATTTATAGTTATTAAATAGTTAGAATTTGCATTTAAATGGTTGAATTTGAAAATTGGCGTTTTTGAGAAAATCAGATACAAAAGTGATAAAACTGCAAAATTGCAAAAAGTGAGGCCCAAATCCAATAAGCCATGGCCGGCCACTTTTTTAGCTATTATCCTCTGATATTTTCATTATTTTAATGCCAAATAATTCAAACCTAACCCTAGTGGAATGCTATAAATAGGTAGTGAAGGCTTTAGGAAAATTACACTTCTCATTCAGAAAAACCTGAGCCTCTCTCTCTACCTTTGGCCCCCACTCTCTCTCTCTCTTCTTCCTTCATATTTTGAAACCCTTAGTGATTAGAGTAGTGCCCACACACAGCAAGCAATACCTCAATCATAGTGAGGAAGATCATGAAGAAAGATTTTCAGCAAAAGGAGTTTCAGCACCAAAGATTCAGAGAACGAGATCTAGGTTCAGATCTTGATAATACTCTACGACAGAAAGGATACAAGGGTTAGAGATCTGAACGGAAGGAGCCATATTATTCCGCTGCATCCAATGTAAGGTTTCCTAACTTTATATGTGTTTATTTCATCGTTTTAGAAAGTTCATATTTAGGGTGTTAATCAACATACTTGTGAGTAGATCTAAGATCCTAGTAAAATAATTTCCAACACGGTGCCCGTTCCCTTGGATCCTTTGGCCTATCTTTCTTCTAGCAGGTTCCGTCCCTCGGACAGCTATCTCGGGGATGATGCAGCCAGTATTAAGATTTGGAACTTTGCTAGGGCCGAATTAGAGAGTCAGGGTAGGACTAGCTTGATTGCTTTTTAAGTGTTTACTGCTTTCACAGATATTCTAACACTTAACTCTTTTCTCTTGTTGCAGCAGCTAATCCCATGGAGGCGATCTTGGCCACTCTTGCCGGAGCCCACAGTCCTGATGCTTCCCTTCCTCCAACTTCTTCCCAGATGGTCACCCCCGTGAAGGCTTCTTCCAGTGCCCCTCCAAACACTATTGACTTAGTGGATGAGGAGGAGGTACTTCCTGAGGAAGCTAAAGAAGGTCAAGAAGAGCAGTGGTCTCTTCCTGGGGAAGTTGAAGAAAGTGAAGAAGAGCAAGAGGTTGCTCTGGTGCGCAAGCGCAAAGGCAAAATGGTAGTTGAGGAGACACCTAAACGGCCGCGGAGGGTGGACACTCCGGCCTCGAGCCATGATTCCGGGATCCCTCCCGAGGTGGAAGAATTTACACTGCCTCCTAGCATTGTGCTGACTCCGGTTCCCGGAGATGAGGCGAGGCAGGAGCTCCGGATAGCCAAGTACAATTATCCCCTTGACGAGTACTCCCGGGAGCATGCTGACGTGGAGGCCTTGAGGAGGGTTTTGCGAGAGGAGATGCACAATTCCCTTAACGAGGAGAACTACCAGAACCCGTGGGATCTAAACTTGGACCCCCTGACGGACTGGTTCAATCGTTTCCTCGGGCCTACCTTGGCTCCTTTTGCCGCGGAGATGACCGGCGAGTATGTCTCTCAGCTAACCCGGTGCGCGCCTAAGCGGTACGCTGCTTGTGCATCCTTGAACTCCGTCTTTCAAGCTCAGGATCTCAGCCACTCCTTTGTCGCGGTAAGTATTCTATGATTTACTTCTTTTCTCATTATTTTACTTAAAGACCTTTACTCATTCGTGCTTCCTTTTCCAGCTTGCTGCAGAGGCCGGCCGCCTTTCCAAAAACATAATTAATCACGGCTTTGTCTTGTCCGAATTTGGGGGCATAGACGAAGTCGTGAAGATCCTGCAGGACCTGTCTGCTGAAAGGCAGGCGTTCCAAGAGGAGGTTGCGCGGCAGGAGGCCCTTGCTAGCAAAGGCGATGATCCAAGAAGAGGTCCTTCGGAGGGATAGGCTGGAGGCAAAGCACCGGGAAGCATTGAGGGCGGAGGGCAAGGCTGTTGCCAAGGCCAAACTCGAGCTCTGGGAGGCTAAGGAGGCCTTAGACGAAATGGCCGCCAAGGTGAGGTCCTTAGAGGAATTGCACCAGGCGGACTTGGAGTCCAGGGCTAACTTGGTCGTGGAGCTGAAGGAGCTTAAGGACTTTAAGGACCAATCCTTGAAGAAGGCTAAGAAAGATGAGCTCCTTTCTCCTATCTCCTGTAGCCGGTGCATCAAGCGCTTTGACGATGGCATCTACATGGCCTGGTCAACAAATGGCCAGAGTATCAAGCTCGACTTCTACCCAAAACCTGCAGAGATGATTGCCAAATTCCGGGAGAAGAAGAAGAAGCTTGACGCCATGTTGGAGGTGCGCATTGGTCCTCGCCTTCCTCCTCGCATCGACTAGGCCGTTCTGAATCTAACCCATTAAAACCTAGATTTTTCTTATCTCTTTTTTATTTATTTATTTATTTACAGCTAACTTGCTTTTATTTAAGACAATCTTTATTTAATAGCTGTTTTTTTTTTTAGAGGAAACAATGGTTAAGTCCTGTCCCCGGGCCCTTTGTATATATTTTTTTTGACCTGCCCTTAGGGCCAGGATTTCTATATATATATGATCCTTTTTGGTGCACATATATTTTTTTTCTTTTTGGACCTGCCCTTTGGGTCACGATGTTTATACATATGCTCTTTTTTTGGTGCATACTCTTTTTTTTTTCTTTTTGGACCTGCCCTTTGGGTCAGGATGTTTTACTTTTGGCCTGTTTTTCGTCTGTCCATGTGGTATGCCTTAGTACCCCCTGAGTGGCATGAAAACTTTGTTTTTAAGGCACTCAGTTTTATTTAAAATACAGAGGCTGCATACACTTAGAGGGTACAAACCCTTTAAACAAAGCCTAAGTTACACTTTTGGACTATTAGTAATATTTTCGGAGGTGATCGGCGTTCCAGGCCCTTGGCACAATGGTTCCATCCATCCTTTTTAGCTTATAAGTGCCTGAACCGATTTCGTCCTCGATTTCATACGGCCCTTCCCAATTTGGCCCAAGTTCCCCCACTCCGGGTTCTTGGGTGGCTGGGAAGACTCTTCTTAAGACCATATCCCCAATAGTGAATTTTCTGTTTTTAACTTTGGAGTTAAAATATTTGGTCACCTTCTTTTGATAAGCTGTCATTAGTATTTGTGACTCGTCCTGGAGTTCTTCAACTTGATCTAGCGCTTCTTGTAATAAAGCTTGGTTTGTAGCTGGATCGTAAGTCGTTCTCCTGTGGGACGGGAATAACGTTTCTACCGGGACCATCGCTTCACAACCGTACGCCATTGAGAAAGGCGAGTGGCCGGTCGTGGTTCTGGGGGTCGTCCGGTAGGCTCATAACACTCTTCGCAACTCTTCGGGCCAGTTGTTTTTGCAGGCCAGCAGCTTTTTCTTTAGGGTGACCTTTAGAATTTTGTTGACTGCTTTTGCTTGTCCGTTTATTTGCGGCCTTGCCACCGCGGAGAAGCTTTTTACGACTCTGTGTTGGTTGCAGAAGTCAGTGAACTCTTCGCAATCAAATTGCTTTCCATTGTCAGAGACTATTTTGTGAGGCAAGCCATATTGACACACTATGTTTTTGTAACAAAGTCTAGTGCTTTTTTAGCAGTTATAGTCTGTTGGGAATTATTTTACCAGGATCTTAGATCTACTCACAAGTATGTTTATTAACATCCTAAATATGAACTTTCTAAAACGATAAAATAAACACATATAAAGTTAAGAAAACCTTACATTGATGCAGCGGAATAAATGTCTCCTTCCACTCAGATCTCTAACCCTTGATTCCTTTCTGTAGCAGAGTATAATCAAGATCTGAGCCCGAATCTCCTTCTTCTTCAAGCTTTGATCCTTCACAGTCTTCCAATCTATGATTGAGTTACTGCTTGCTGTGTGTGGGCACTTACTCTTTCACTAGGGTCACCAAAAAGATGAAGGAAAAGAGGGAGAGAGGTTTCGGCCAAGGTAGAGAGTGAGGAAGGCTCAGTTTTCTGAAGAGAGAAATTTCTGTCAGAAAGGCTTATTGAAAACTTGTGTTTTGACTGAGCCATCACTTTCTATTTATAGGCAACTTACTAGGTTTAAGTTTAGAATTATTTGGCATTAAAATAATGAAAATAATAATTTGAAAAAGCCTTATAAGTGGTCGGCCATAGGTGTTGTAATGGGCCCCACTTAATTTTGCAATTTTATCAAATTTTATCTCTATTTTCTCAAAAATGCCAATTTTCCAATTCTAACCTTTTAAATGCCAAAACTAATTATTTAATAATTAAAATACATTATTAAATAATATTGTCATTTAATTTAATTATTAATTAGACATATAAAGTCTATTAATAAATAAATAAACCTAGAAAACTCTTTTCCTTACAATTTCACCCCTGCTTAGTGAAAATTCATAAAATCAGACATAGTCTAACTTTAGAATTATAATTGATCAATCACAAATCAATTAATGAGTCTTACAAACAGAATGTTCTCAACTAGAATGGGGACCATGGATCTATATGCTGAGCTTCCAATAAGTGAAACAAATTTACCAAGTAAATTCCTACTTATTAATTCTTCGTTGAATCCACTCTTAGAACTTAGAATTGCACTCTCAGACTTATATAGAGCATATTGTATGTTTCACGATACCAATATACTATCTCATTTAACCATTGTTATAATCTTATTGTGATTTAAAGATCCTCTATATAGATGATTTACATCGAGATGGGATTTCTTTACCGTTCTCACCCCTCAATGTATTTTGCCCCTTAAAACACTTAGCTACCTGTAAATGGTGTTTAGTGATCTAATAATTAGTCAGTTAAACAAGAGCTCATCCATTTACTTCTATTTGCTAAGCTCGAAGGGAATCATCACTTAACTTCTATACACCAGTAGAAGCTATAGATTCCATATTTATGTTCAGCACTCCCACTCAATCATACTATCATGTTCCCAAAATATACGTATCACCCTGACCCAAAAGTAGGCTTAACTAATAAATCAAAGAACATGAATAGCACTCCTGAGTTGAGCCCAAGCATATCAGGATTTAGATTCTTTTCAATCTTAAGATCAACTACTGATATTGACTTGGAAAGATATGTATAACGGTAAGTTTGTAATATCTTAACTTAGTTGCAATATCGGTCCTGTCCAATGTATACTCCATACATTCGAAACTAGTATACTTTACTAATGTCCTGGAAAGAACATAACACTTACTCCAAGTGTAAGTACACATCATCGCTGATTATCACATTAGTGTAAATCCAATAACACTGATGAAACAGGGACCAAAACTTTTGATTCATATGATCACAATCACATTCCACTGTGTTGACGATACTGTAATTGTGAATAAACATATGATCTTGATTTAACTGATTTTGTGTGTATGAATGTAATAAACATATTAAACATATTAAACCATTAGCATGTAAAATTCATGCAAACATCAATCACTTCAAATTTCTTATATTGATAACTAATCAGATTGTAAAGAGTTTTATTTAGGGCATAAAACCCAACAAACTCCCACTTGCACTAATATAAAACAAACTTGCGCAAATAGGTCGAATTCGATGTCTTGATCTTCGCATCAAGTGTAGTATATTTGAATCCACCCAAACTTCGGAAACTAGTTCATAAATACTCTTATGAAACATCCTTTACTATATGCTTTACTCATCAAGGGATACCGAAATCTTTACCGTTTTAAAAGTACATCCGAATTAACGGAGGACATATCTCTCATATTTTAAAATATGTAATTGAGATAATACGGTGTAGACTTTTCTTCGGTGATATAACTTTCTGGTATTTTCGAATAGACCAAGTTATAGTTCTTCTCTGGTAGATCTTGAATTATTATACAATAATTCCTCCACCCCCAAAGTAAGCACCATCTTAAGAATTTCGAAATTAGATGGTGTGATACAAAGACAATCGATACACGCTCCTTAATATCTGACATATAGATCACTTTCATAAATCCTTCTTGAATATCTTCTAATGTTCCCTATTTGATTACATCTCAGATAGCTCCCACTCAATAGCAGATGTCTGGTTAAATAATACTTTTAACCTCTGATTGTTTAAAGAGTTACCTAGTTGTGACTTTTGTATTAGTCTGAAACTTTAAGTCAAGACTAAGTCATCAACTTAGCAGACTAGTATTTGAAGTGAAAAATACATGCCAGAGATTAAAGTAATCAAAATTAAGATACCATAAAATTTTATGAGGATTAAGAATTCTTGGTTCAAGTCATTCGAATGGACTGAACTAGAGTTCTTTATCTTATTCTCATAATTCTGATAAGCTATATCTATCCATGTGAATGGATAGATTTGCTTTTCAGTAGTGTTCTTAAGTACCTATCACAATTATCAACCTAATGAAGATGGGTATAGAACTTTAAAATTCTCCCACTCAATTAAGGTAGTGTGAAACTTTAACAAAGAACTTTCAAAGGTATCATGCTTTTACTTACAACAGTAAAAACGAAATGGAACATACAATCAAGATCAAGAATTTATATTGACAATAGCTGACTCATTATATTACTTCTATGTTTAAACAAGATATGTGTTTCATAGGGAATTGTGGAATAGACTCCACCCCTAAGAATATACATATAGGGTACTATGGAAAATCTCCACCCCTAAGTATATAGAGATTATGATCCACCCCTAAAGGTTGTAAAGATCATGATTCTCTGTGTGATAGAGTTTATGTGGAGTTGAATACTATCCAGAGTTCATTAGATATAAAAGATCGTTGAACTGCATAGTTTTCTTAACTTTTCTCCACCCCTATCAGATCATAAGATCTTTTTATTAAACAAATTCTTAATAATTGTATGAGAATTAACAATTATTGATAAACATAGAAATAATTTCTAATGTTTATATAATATAACTCTATGAAGAGTTGTAAATATTATAGAATTTGCATCAATAATAAAAACACTTACACATACAAACATACAAATATAATGTGGTAATAATTGATGAAGATAAAATAAATGAAGCTCAATCTCATAATTTGCAATAGTGAATTTCGAAAATAAAACTTTATTAATAATAAAAAAATGTATTGCAACAATATGAGAGAAACAGGGATAAATATCCCTAATTTGAAATCCAAATTGTCTTAAACTAAAACAATTAATTCAAATTTAAGAGCTTCATCTTCATCTGGACGATTTCACCCTTGGTCCAGCTTTCTGATCCAACTCAATTGAGTTCAAGTAGCTTGGCCTATAAGAAGAAGAAAACAAATAAACAAAGTTTAGTCCAGAATCATAAATCCAATTGGATAATAATTCACTAAACTCTTAAAGTTTATTAATGGAAATACCTTGTTTCTTTGCAAGAAGTTTAGGACACTGGGGTTTCCAATGACCTTTTTCATTGCAGTAGAAACACTTTCCTTTAAGTGTAGCATCACCAGAAGGAGCAGCCTTTTTCATGACTTTTGTTCGCTTCTTGGTGTTCTTCCACTTCTTCTTCGATTTGGGCTTTGAAGCAGAGGCGACATTTGCTTCAGGTTTCATCGTCCCATTACCATTACCAGGATGAGGTTTACTCCCTTTCTTCTTGGGTCCTCCAATCAAATTTTCATAAGTTTGAAGGTCATTGACTAATTCATGAAAGTCAATTTCCTTCTTATTCATGACATAATTTGATGTGTATGGTAGAAATGCTGGAGTCAGGCTATTCAAGATAAGACTAACTTGAGTAGCACTGTCCATTTCAGCACCATGATCCTGGGCTTCTTGGAAATAACTGGACATGAGGAGAACATGATCACGCACGTTTTGATGAGGTTCCATCCGTGCGTTGATGTACTTCTTAGTCGCGTCAAAGCGTGACTGAAGTGATGCCTTACCGAATAGCTCATTTAACTTCGTCATAACTTCAGCAGCCTTCTCAGTTTTAGAAAACCGAGTTTTGAGGGTGTCAACCATGCTAGAAAGCATAAAGTATAGAGCTTTGTCATTTGCCTTCTGCCAACGCTCATACTTTTCTTTCAGAGCTTTGGATGCATTGTCCCCAGGCACTTCAGGTGACGGCTCAGTTAAAACAAACAAGGCACTTTCTCCTATGAGAGCAATATTAATGTTCTCATTCCATTTATTAAAGTTAGATCCATTCAGCTTATTTTCAGTCAACATTGATAACATGGGATTCATTTTGACAAACAGGATACTACAAAATAATAGAAATCAACAAATAGAAATTAATAATGGTTTAACACACAAAATCAATTCAGAAATTATAAGCACATAGCAAGTAGGAATGATATGAGAAAATACTTAAAAAAAAATTCAATCCTAAATAATTTCCAAGGTTTTCAACAAACTGATATCAGTGTCCCGTTTAGGCGAGAGTCAAAGCTATCATCCATTGAATAGAGTTGTCAGCTCATCTAAAATGTTAAACATTCTAGCAACCTTTTATTCGATCAAGATCAGAATCCAGCGTTGTCCCGTTTAGGCGAGAGTCAAGGCTATTCTATCTTATGAGCTTCTACCATTGTTTCGCAATTTGCAAGTCAAATATGGTCGCCACCATTAGGGTGATCAATACCATATAAAACACTTACAAACCACTTATCATGCGAGATTAAACGGTGCGAAATTGCTAATGAACGTTCCTCCATTAGGGAGGATTACTCACTAAAACAAACGCGGTGTAAAACCCACAATGGAGATCGAGTATCTTAATAATAATAAAGCTCATTGTTTAAAATGTATTTTCTTATTATTCTAATAAATAAATCTCATTAAATTCTATTTAAGAATTAAAATTCAAAAATAAGAATTTAATATAATATTTATAAAATTATACTAGATGGTGATTGAAATAAAATTAATTATTTCCATCTTAGTAATAATCTTAAATATAAATATTAAGGAAATTAATTTAAGATGAATTAAATAAATAATTAGCAACTTAAAAATTTCCTTTGAGAATATATTTATTGGTTTCGAAAATTAAGTAAAAAAAAAAATACAATTTTCGAAAAATAATAAAAATAGAAAAGAAATACTTCAAGCAAAAATATCACCTATCTAGATATTCTTTTGACTAGTTAATTCAATTTCTAATAATATATATTTTAAATTCACTTATTTTAAATTAATCTATTAAATGAAAAAATCATTGACTTGAGTTGGTCCAAGAATTAATTAAAATAATTAATTAATTTACAACTCAATCTATTTTTCAAAAAAAATTCGAAAATATTGCATAATGCAATTTTTCGAAATTGATTAATAAAATAAAGAAAAATATATATTTTGAAAATTATTTAAATTTAAGTTGAAAAATTAAATTTCAACCTAAAAAAAAATAATTTTCTATTTAATTAAGTGTCATGAAAAATCAATAAATATTTAAGTATCATGATGAAAATCAACTTAGATATTTAGATTTTTCAACTTAATTAATTGTATTAAATTCAAGAAATAAATAATTAAGTGTAGAGAAGCCTTAATTATTAATTTCTATTTAATACTAGGAAAAATATACTTAATAAAATTGTACCAAAATTAATTATTTAAATAATTAATTTCACAAAAGTATAATATTTTCCTATATAAATATTAGAAATAATAAGTAGTCTAGAAATTACTATCTAGAAAATATCTTATTTGACTAAGTATCTTTTCAAAATTTGAAAAATATCTAATTTAAGTTGTATAGAAAAAATCTAAAACTTAAATAATTTCAAATCTAGATTTAATTAAATATCACAAATTAAGTTGTAACCACTTAATTTGAAGATATCTTTTAAAGTTAATATTTGAAAAGATATTAACCAAAAAATATCTAAGATATTCCATTTCAAGTTAATATTTGAAAAGATATTAACTTAAAAAATATCTTAAGAATCTTTAATAACTAATGCCTAAGATTCCTCAACTTGATTTAAAATTTAAATCAAATATTCAAATTTAAGTTAGTTAAGAAAAATCAGTTGATACAACTAATTTATAACTTAAATAGGAATATTTAATTAAATAAGCTCCATAAAGAATCTAGTTAGTTAAAATTCTATATTTAATTAAATACAAGAAAAATACAAATAGTTTGTCTAGAAATAATATCTAAACTAAAAGTGTTTTTCTTAAAATTAACTTTAAAATATTAAAATGAAAAAAAATTTTCATATATTTTAAAAGTTAATTATGTTGCTAATTCAATTTTATTAGGTCAAACTAATATAATTAACCTAGTACAGTTATTCAAATCAGGCAAATGGGCCTTCACAATTGGGGTAGTTCATGTGAGGGGGTGCTAGGTTCAGTATGTCGTACCCACTTCTATGGCACCCAACTCTCACACAAGGCCCAAAAGAGAGGAATTTAACCTTAAAATGAACAACTGTTATTAATTGAATAGGTTCAATAACTAAATGGACCTAAATAAAATCTATCATGGTGTGACATTTTATTTAGCAACAACCTATATGCATCTATATAATAAAATAAACATATAGGCTCACACAGGTACACTTTGGATGGATCCTATCATGTTGCTAGGTCATACACAGATGAAAGAAGATTGTAAAATTTACCTGTTACAAATTATTTACTTGACCAAGGGAGCCATCAGATCATTAGATCTGGCAAAAAGTAACCATGGCTATTTGCAATCAAGTAATAATAGGTTTTTAAAACTTACATACAAGCTAAAAACACATACTTCTGCAACAAGGTTAGCTGGATAGTTGGAAGTAGGATTTATTTAATTTTAAATAAATAATTTCGAAAAAAAATAAATAATTAAAAAAAATATTTTAATTAATTTCGAAAAATAAAAAAAAATTAATTAATTTCGAAAATAAAATAAATTTAAAATTTCGAAATTATTTTTTTTAAAAAAAAATAAATATTTAAAATTAAACCTACTATTTGAAAAATTAGGTTTCAACCAACCTAAATATCATTTCAAAATTTGCTAACTACTTTTAAAAATTAAATGTTATTTTAAAAATAAAAATTAAATAAAAATTAGAAAAGATAAATAAAATATCTTTTCAGATTTTAAATTTAATTTAAATAAATAAAATAACAAAATTTAAAAATTAGCAAAATATCTTATATCTATTTAAAATTACATGATTATAAATATCTTATTTTAAATTTAAATAAGGTCAAAATATCTAAAAATATTTAAAAAAATCTTAATAGATAAGATATTTTTAAAATATCTTAAAAGATAGGATATTTTTAAATATCTTAAAAGATATTATAAATATCCTTAAAAGATAAGATATTTTTAAATATCTTAAAAGATATTATAAATATCTTAAAAGATATTTTAAATATCTAAAAAAAAATCTGACCTTAAATTTAAAAAAATATAATCAAATTTAAAAATAAAATAGATTTTTAAGCAAAAAGATAAATACTAGTTCTATTCAAATTCAAATTAAACTAATATCTTGAATTAAATTAAAAAAAATTAAATTAATTCAAAATGATAATTAGAATTGAATTAGGAATAGTAATAGTATATATATATAAAACCATACAAAAAATTGGAAGTTAATTCCATGAAAAAATATGAAAAATTGAAGAATATTGAAAAAATTCGAAACTGTACGGACAGTTCTGCGATCGCAGGAAACTATCAGCACAGCCCCGATTTTGTCAAATCTTCAAAAAATCATAACTAATTCAAATAAAATCCAAATTGAGTTCTGTAAAAGGCTAACTTGCTTAATTTTTTCCATACTATCCAATAAAAATAATTCCAGAACCGTAATAACAATTATTTTTCACGAAAATTTCATAATCATCAATCAATCATCAAATAACACTCAATACAACATGATACCATCCAAAGAACATACAAACAATCGTTTTAAAGTCCAAATTACATGCAAGTAAATCAATTACCATGGCTCTGAGGCCAGTTGTTGGGAATTATTTTACCAGGATCTTAGATCTACTCACAAGTATGTTTATTAACATCCTAAATATGAACTTTCTAAAACGATAAAATAAACACATATAAAGTTAAGAAAACCTTACATTGATGCAGCGGAATAAATGTCTCCTTCCACTCAGATCTCTAACCCTTGATTCCTTTCTGTAGCAGAGTATAATCAAGATCTGAGCCCGAATCTCCTTCTTCTTCAAGCTTTGATCCTTCACAGTCTTCCAATCTATGATTGAGTTACTGCTTGCTGTGTGTGGGCACTTACTCTTTCACTAGGGTCACCAAAAAGATGAAGGAAAAGAGGGAGAGAGGTTTCGGCCAAGGTAGAGAGTGAGGAAGGCTCGCTTTCGAAGAGAGAAATTTCTGTCAGAAAGGCTTATTGAAAACTTGTGTTTTGACTGAGCCATCACTTTCTATTTATAGGCAACTTACTAGGTTTAAGTTTAGAATTATTTGGCATTAAAATAATGAAAATAATAATTTGAAAAAGCCTTATAAGTGGCCGGCCATAGGTGTTGTAATGGGCCCCACTTAATTTTGCAATTTTATCAAATTTTATCTCTATTTTCTCAAAAATGCCAATTTTCCAATTCTAACCTTTTAAATGCCAAAACTAATTATTTAATAATTAAAATACATTATTAAATAATATTGTCATTTAATTTAATTATTAATTAGACATATAAAGTCTATTAATAAATAAATAAACCTAGAAAACTCTTTTCCTTACAATTTCACTCCTGCTTAGTGAAAATTCATAAAATCAGACATAGTCTAACTTTAGAATTATAATTGATCAATCACGAATCAATTAATGAGTCTTACAAGCAGAATGTTCTCAACTAGAATGGGGACCATGGATCTATATGCTGAGCTTCCAATAAGTGAACCAAATTTACCAAGTAAATTCCTACTTATTAATTCTTCGTTGAATCCACTCTTAGAACTTAGAATTGCACTCTCCGACTTATATAGAGCATATTGTATGTTTCACGATACCAATATACTATCTCATTTAACCATTGTTATAATCTTATTGTGATTTAAAGATCCTCTATATAGATGATTTACATCGAGATGGGATTTCTTTACCGTTCTCACCCCTCAATGTATTTTGCCCCTTAAAACACTTAGCTACCTGTAAATGGTGTTTAGTGATCTAATAATTAGTCAGTTAAACAAGAGCTCATCCATTTACTTCTATTTGCTAAGCTCGAAGGGAATCATCACTTAACTTCTATACACCAGTAGAAGCTATAGATTCCATATTTATGTTCAGCACTCCCACTCAATCATACTATCATGTTCCCAAAATATACGTATCACCTTGACCCAAAAGTAGGCTTAACTAATAAATCAAAGAACATGAATAGCACTCCTGAGTTGAGCCCAAGCATATCAAGATTTAGATTCTTTTCAATCTTAAGATCAACTACTGATATTGACTTGGAAAGATATGTATAACGGTAAGTTTGTAATATCTTAACTTAGTTGCAATATCGGTCCAGTCCAATGTATACTCCATACATTCGAAACTAGTATACTTTACTAATGTCCTGGAAAGAACATAACACTTACTCCAAGTGTAAGTACACATCATCGCTGATTATCACATTAGTGTAAATCCAATAACACTGATGAAACAGGGACCAAAACTTTTGATTCATATGATCACAATCACATTCCACTGTGTTGACGATACTGTAATTGTGAATAAACATATGATCTGGATTTAACTGATTTTGTGTGTATGAATGTAATAAACATATTAAACATATTAAACCATTAGCATGTAAAATTCATGCAAACATTAATCACTTCAAATTTCTTATATTGATAACTAATCAGATTGTAAAGAGTTTTATTTAGGGCATAAAACCTAACATAGTCTTCATGGGCTCGGCCTCCGTCCATTTGGTGAAGTAGTCTACTGCTACTATTGCATACTTTACTCCTCCCTTTCCTGTTGGCAGGGACCCAATAAGATCTATTCCCCAGACTGCGAAGGGTCAGGGGCTAGTCATCAGGGTAATTTCATTGGGAGGAGCTCTCGGTATGTTCGCGAACCTTTGGCACGAATCACATTTTTGGACGTAGTCTATGCAATCTTTTTTCATTGTTGGCCAGAAGTATCCCTGTCTCAATATTTTCTTTGAGAGACTGGGTCCTCCTGTATGATCTCCACAGAACCCTTCGTGGACCTCTAGCATAATTTGCCTAGCTTCATGGTCCGATACACACCTTAAATAAGGCATGCTGAGTCCTCTTCGGTAGACAATTTTATCCATCATTACATAATGATGAGCCTGGTACTGGATCTTTCTAGACAGTGCCCTTTCTTGGGGCAACTCACCTTTTGTTATGTATTCTATGATGGGGACCATGTTGGGTTTTATGCCCTAAATAAAACTCTTTACAATCTGATTAGTAATCAATATAAAAAATTTAAAGTGATTAATGTTTGCATGAATTTTACATGCTAATGGTTTAATATGTTTATTACATTTACACACAAAATCAGTTAAATCCAGATCATATGCTTATTCACAATTACAGTATCGTCAACACAGTGGAATGTGATTGTGATCATATGAATCAAAAGACTAAGTCCCTGTTTCATCAGTGTTTTGGATTTACACTAATGTGATAATCAGCGATGATGTGTACTTACACTTGGAGTAAGTGTTATGTTCTTTCCAGGACATTAGTAAAGTATACTAGTTTCGAATGTATGGTGTATACATTGGACTGGACCGATATTGCAACTCAGTTAAGATATTACAAACTTACCGTTATATCTTTCCACGTCAATATCAGTAGTTGATCTTAAGATTAAAAGAATCTAAATCCTGATATGCTTAGGCTCAACTCAGGAGTACTATTCATGTTCTTTGATTTATTAGTTAAACTTAAAATGGAATATTTTTCAAATTAAGTGGTTACAACTTAATTTTTTATATTTAATTAAATTTAAATTTGAAAATATTTAAGTTCTAGATTTTTTCTATACAACTTAAAATTAGATATATTTTCAAATTTTTTAAAAAGATACTTAGTCAAATAAGATATTTTCTAGATAGTTATTTCTAGACTACTTATTATTTCTAATATTTAAATAGGAAAATATATACATTGTGAAATTAATTATTTAAATAATTAATTTTGGTACAATTTTATTTAAATATATTTTTCCTAGTATTAAACTAGAAATTAATAATTGAGCCTTCTCTACACTTAATTATTTATTTCTTGAATTTAATACATTTAATTAAATTGAAAATTAAATATCTAAGTTGATTCTCATCATGATACTTAAATATTTATTTTTCGTGACACTTAATTAAATAGAAAATTATTTTTAGGTTGAAATTTAATTTTTCAACTTATATTTAAATAATTTTCAAAATATATTTTTTCTTTATTTTATTAATCAATTTCGAAAAATTACATTTTAATTATGCAATATTTTTGAATTTTCTTGAAAAATAGATTAAGTTGTAAATTAATTATTTATTTTAATTAATTCTTGGACCAACTTAAATCAATAATTTTTTCATCTATTGATTAATTTAAAATAAATGAATTAAAATATATTATTAGAAATTGAATTAATTAGTCAAAAGAAAATCTAGATAGGTGATATTCTTGCTTGAAGTATTTTTTTCTAAGTATTTATTATTTTTTAGTATTTTCGAAAATTTAGTATAGTTTTATACTTTTTTTTCAAAATACAATAAATATATTCTTATGAAAATTTATTTTAAGTTGCTAATTAATTTAAATTAATACAACTTAAATTAAACTTTTTTAATATTTATATTTAAAATTACTACTAAGATGGAAATAATTCATTTTATTTCAATCACCATCTAAGTATAATTTTATAAATATTAAATTAAATTCTCATTTTGAATTTTAATTCTAAATTCGATATTTAATGAATATATTTATTAGAATAATAAAGAAAATACATTTTAAAGAATGAGCTTTATTATTATTAAGATATTCGATCTCCATTGTTGGTTTTACATTGCGTTTGTTTTAGTGAGTAATCCTCCCTAATGGAGGAACGTTCAGTAGCAATTTCGCACTGTTTAATCTCGAAAGATAAGTAGTTTGTAAGTGTTTTATATGGTATGGATCACCATTTGTTGAAAAACCTTGGAAATTATTCAGGATTGAATTTTTCTTATATTTTCTCTTATCATTCCTACATGCTATGTGCTTATAATTTCTGAATTGATTTTGTGTTAAACCATTATTGATTTCTATTTGTTGATTTCTATTATTTTGTAGTATCCTGTATAACCATGATGAATTCCATGTTATCACTGTTGACTGAAAATAAGCTAAATGGATCTAACTTTCCTAAATGGAATGAGAACATTAATATTGCTCTCATAGGAGAAAGTGCCTTGTTTGTTTTAACTAAGCCGTCACCTGAAGTGCCTGGGGATAATGCATCCAAAGCTGTGAAAGAAAAGTATGAGCGTTGGCAGAAAGCAAATGACAAAGCTCTATACTTTATGCTTTCCAGCATGGTTGACACCCTCAAAACTCAGTTTCCTAAAACTGCTGAAGTAATGACAAAGTTAAATGAGCTATTCAGTAGGGCATCACTTCAGTCTCGCTTTGACGTGACTAAGAAGTACATCAATGCACGGATGGAACCCCATCAAAACGTGCGTGATCATGTTCTCCTCATTGCAAGTTATTTCCAAGAAGCCCAGGATCATGGTGCTGAAATGGATCACACTACTCAAGTAAGTCTTATCTTGAATAGTCTGACTCCAGCATTTCTACCATACACATCAAGTTATGTCATGAATAAGAAGGACATAGACTTTCATGAGTTAGTCAATGACCTTCAAACTTATGAAAATTTGATTGGAGGACCCAAGAAGAAAGGGAGTAAGCCTCACAATTCTGGGAATGGTAATGGGACGATCAAACCTGAAGCAAATGTTGCCTCTGCTTCGAAACCCAAATCGAAGAAGAAGTGGAAGAACACCAAGAAGCGTGCAAAAGCCATGAAAAACAAAAAGGCTCCTGCTTTTGGTGATGCTACACTCAAAGGAAAGTGTTTCTACTGCAATGAGAAAGGTCATTGGAAACCCCAATGTCCTAAACTTCTTGCAAAGAAACAAGGAATTTCTTTCTATAAACTTTAAGAGTTTTAGTGAATTATTATCCAATTGGATTTATGATTCTGGACTAACTTTGTTTATTTGTTTCTTCTTCTTATAGGCCAAGCTACTTGAACTCAGATGAGTTGGATCGGAAAGCTGGACAAAGGGTGAAGTCGTCCAAGATGAAGATGAAGCTTTTTTATCTATTTTTGAATTAATTGTTTTAGTTTAAAGACAATTTGAATTTCGAATTTTCGTTAGGGATATTTATCCCTGTTTTTCTCATATTGTTGCAATACTTTTTTTTTATTAATAAAGTTTGTTTTCGAATTCAAACCAATTGCAATTAATGAGATTGAGCTTCATTTACTTTATCTTAAACATAATTACCACATTATATTTATATATTTGTATGTGTAAGTGTTTTTATTATTGATACAAATTCTATAATATTTACAACTCTTCATAGAGTTATATTAAATAAACACCAGAAATTAATTCTATGTTTATTAATAATTGTTAATTCTAATACAATTATTAAGAATTTGTTTAATAAAAGGATCTTTTGATCTGATAGGGGTGGAGAAAAGTTAAGAAAACTATGCAGTTCAACGATCTTTTATATCTAATGAACTCTAGGTAGTATTCAACTCCACATAAACTCTATTACACTTAGAGAATCATGATCTTTACAACCTTTAGGGGTGGATCATAATCTCTATATACTTAGGGGTGGAGTTTATCCACAATATCCTATATGTATATTCTTAGGGGTGGAGTTTACTCCATAATACCCTATGTTACACATATTTTCTTTAAACATGGAAGTAATAGAATGACTTAGCTATTATCAATATAAATCATTGATCTTGATTGTATGTTCCAATTTAGTTTTACTGTTGTAGTAAAAGTTTGATACCTATAAATGTTCTTTGATAAAGTTTCACACTACCTTAATTGAGTGGGAGAATTTTAAAATTCTATACCCATATTCATTAGGTTGATACTTGTGATAGGTACTTAAGAACACTACTGAAAAGCAAATCTAACCATTCACATGGATAGGTATAACTTATCAGAATTAGGAGAATAAGATAAAGAACTCTAGTTCAGTCTATTCGAATGACTTGAACCAAGAATTCTTAATCCTCATACAATTTTATGGTATCTTAATTTTGATTACTTAATCTCTGGCATGTATTTTTCACTTCAAATACTAGTCTGCTATGTTGATGACTTAGTCTTAACTTAAAGATTCAGACTAATACAAAAGTCACAACTAGATAACTCTCCAAACAATAAAGAGGTTAAAGGTATTACTTAACCAGACATCTGCTATTGAGTGGGAGCTATCTGAGATGTAATCAAATAAGGAGCATTAGAAGATATTCAAGAAAGGTTTATGAAAGTGATCTATATGTTAGATATTAAGGAACTGTGAATCAGTTATCCTTGTATCTCACCAACTCATTCGAAATTTATGAGATGGTGATTACTTTGGGGATGGAGGAATTGTTCTATAATAATTCAAGTTCTACCAGAGAAGAATTATAACTTTGTAAATTCGAAATTACCAGAAAGTTATATTACTGAAGAAAAGTCTACGCTGTATTATCTAAATTCCATATTTTAAAATATGGGAGATGTGTCTTCTGTTTATTCAGATGTACTTTAAAACAGTAAAGATTTCAGTATCCCTTGATGAGTAAAGCATATAGTAAAGGATGTTTCATAAGTGTATTTATGAACTAGTTTCCAGAAGTTTAAGTGGATTCAAATATACTACACTTGATCTGAAGATCAAGACATCAGATTGACCTATTTGCACACTTTGTTTTATATTAGTGCAAGTGGGAGTTTGTTGGGTTTTATGCCCTAAATAAAACTCTTTACAATCTGATTAGTAATCAATATAAGAAATTTGAAGTGATTAATGTTTGCATGAATTTTACATGCTAATGGTTTAATATGTTTATTACATTTACACACAAAATCAGTTAAATCCAGATCATATGCTTATTCACAATTACAGTATCGTCAACACAGTGGAATGTGATTGTGATCATATGAATCAAAAGACTAAGTCCCTGTTTCATCAGTGTTTTGGATTTACACTAATGTGATAATCAGCGATGATGTGTACTTACACTTGGAGTAAGTGTTATGTTCTTTTCAGGACATTAGTAAAGTATACTAGTTTCGAATGTATGGTGTATACATTGGACTGGACCGATATTGCAACTAAGTTAAGATATTATAAACTTACCATTATATCTTTCCAAGTCAATATCAGTAGTTGATCTTAAGATTAAAAGAATCTAAATCCTGATATGCTTAGGCTCAACTCAGGAGTACTATTCATGTTCTTTGATTTATTAGTTAAGCCTACTTTTGGGTCAGGGTGATACGTATATTTTGGGAACATGATAGTATGATTGAGTGGGAGTGTTGAACATAAATATGGAATCTATAGCTTCTACTGGTGTATAGAAGTCAAGTGATGATTCCCTTCAAGCTTAGCAAATAGAAGTAAATGGATGAGCTCTTGTTTAAGTGACTAATTCTTAGATCACTAAACACCATTTACAGGTAGCTAAGTGTTTTAAGGGGCAAAATACATTGAGGGGTGAGAACGGTAAAATTATCCCATCTCGATGTAAATCATCTATATAGAGGATCTTTGATCACAATAAGATTATAACAATGGTTAAATGAGATAGCATATCCATATCGTGGAACATATAATATGCTCTATATAAGTCTGAGAGTGCAATTCTAAGTTCTAAGAGTGGATTCAACGAAGAATTAATAAGTAGGAATTTACTTAGTAAATTCGGTTCACTTATTGGAAGCTTAGCATATAGATCCATGGTCCCCATTCTAGTTGAGAACATACTGCTTGTAAGACTCAATAATTGATTCGTGATTAGTCAATTATAATTCTAAACATAAAGAGAAGGACATTCGGGCTCAGATCTTGATAATACTCTGCGACAGAAAGGATACAAGGGTTAGAGATTTGAGTGGAAGGAGACATTAATTCCGCTACATCAATGTAAGGTTTTCTTAACTTTATATGTGTTTATTTTATCGTTTTAGAAAGTTCATATTTAGGGTGTTAAACAACATACTTGTGAGTAGATCTAAGATCCTGGTAAAATAATTCCAACAGCCCATCCAGTTGGGTTCTTGCCCAACCGTTACTATGACCTCTTTTATTTTGATGCTTGGCTCTGCCAAGCGTTCCACGGGTACTACCCCCAGTCCTTCAATTTCACTGTTTGAAGCTAACTTAGCCAGACAGTCTGCATGAGCGTTCTTTTCCCGGGGGATTCTTTCTACTTTGTAGTCCGTGACTTCGTGGAGCAGTTCCCAGTCTATTGTTACATATGCGGCCATTCGCCCGCTGCGCGTTTGATACTCTCTTGATATCTGGTTTACAACCAGTTGGGAGTCGCTGTAGACTTCTACTCTTTTGGCCCCCACGGCCTTTGCTAATCTCAGTCCTGCTATCAGGGCTTCATATTCGGTTTCGTTGTTTGAAGCTGAGAAGTCGAACCGTAGGGCTGCCTGGAATCGAAGTCCGGTCGGGGATATCATCGCAACCCCCGCTTCGGATCCGTTTTCATTGGAGGCTCCATCCACAAATACTCTCCATGTGGGGACCGATGGTATCGGCACATTCGCGGTTGCCTCGGCTTCATTACATTCGGTTATGAAGTCTGCCAAGGCTTGCCCTTTTATGGAGATGCGGGGTATGTAGTGTAAGTCAAATTGACTTAACTCCATTGCCCATTTGAGGAGCCTTCCGGACGCCTCTGGCTTTTGCAGGACTTGCCGGAGCGGGTGATTGGTCAATACCTTGATTGGATGTGCTTGGAAGTACGGCCTTAATTTTCTTGAGGCTATTAGGAGGCAGAAAACTAATTTTTTGATGATGGGGTACCGCGTCTTCGCCCTTATCATGCGCTTGCTGACGTAGTACACGGGATGTTGAGTTTTCTCTTCTTCCCAGACTAGGGCAACGCTGACCGCGTGCTCAAAGACGGCCAAATATAGGAACAGGTCCTCTCCAAGAACGGGTTTTGACAGGATTGGAGGCTTGGCCATGTGTTCTTTTAACTTTTTGAATGCCTCCTCGCACTCGTCCGACCATTTAAACTTTTGGCACTTCTTCAATATGTTGAAGAAGGGAATGCACTTGTCTATAGATCGGGAGATAAAACGGCTCAGGGCAACAACCTTTCCAGTTAGGCTCTGCACGTCTTTATGCTTCTTGGGGGATGGCATGCTCAGGAGAGCTTGAATTTTTTCTGGGTTTGCCTCAATCCCCCTCTGGCTGACGATGAAGCCCAGGAACTTCCTTGATTTGACCCCAAAGGTGCATTTCTTTGGGTTGAGCTTCATTCTGTATCTCCGGACTACCTCGAAACACTCTTCCAAGTCGTCCGCATGGCTACTGCATGCTTTAGACTTGACGAGCATGTCGTCTACGTACACCTCCATGTTTCGCCCCAAGAGGCCTTTGAACATCCGATTGACCATTCTTTGGTAGGTCGCACCAGCGTTCTTCAGTCCGAAAGGCATGACCAGGTAGCAGTATACCCCGTTATCGGTCCTGAAGCTAGTGCACTCTTGGTCCGCCGTGTGCATCTTTATTTGGTTGTACCCGGCGTAGGCGTCCATGAAGGATAGTAGTTTGAATTAGGAAGTGGCGTCTACCATCTGATCGATCCTGGGCAGAGGAAAACAGTCCTTCGGATAAGCTTTGTTTAGATCTGTGAAGTCTATACAAACTCGCCAAGTTCCGTTAGGCTTCGGCACCAGGACTGGATTGGCTAGCCATTCTGGATAGTATACGTCGCGGATCATGCTGTTTGTTAAAAGCTTGTCCACCTCTTTCTCTAAGGCCTCGGCCTTTACTGAATCGAGGGGGCGTCGCTTTTGCTGGACTGGCGGCATGTCTGGGTTGACGTTGAGGACTTGGGTGATGACATGGGGACTTATGCCAGTCATGTCCTCTTGGCGCCATGCAAAAATGTCGATGGCGCCCTTCAGTGTCTTTATTATTTTTTCTTTTTCCTCCAGGTCTAGGCTTTTTCCTAGCCGGAGTACCTTGGTGGAGTTGAGGTTGCACACTGATATTTCCTCGACATCCTCCATCGGTTCTAAAATTTTCTCGGATCCCACGCGGGGATCCAACTCATCTTCTTCAGCCATTTCTGGCTCAATGGTTTCCCGGACCATCAGTACGGGCAGGTGGGTTGCGACGTTGTAACATTGCCTCGCCTCCCCCTGATTTCCTCTCACCGTCCCTATTCCAGCTTCCTGGGTTGGGAACTTTAAGCACAAGTGTCGTATGGATGTGACTACGCCGAAATCTACCAGGGCCGATCGGCCGAGGATCGCGTTGTAAGCGGTTGGGCAGTCTACCACCACGAAAGTGCAGTACTTGAACGTGCTTTGGGGGGTATCCGGGCACAAGGTGACGAGGAGTCTCACTTTCCCCATTGGGATAAGTGTCGTTCCATTAAACCTCGTGAGTTGGGAACCACTGGGTGAGAGCTCTCGGTCCGTCAGGCCTATTGCAGTGAAGGCCTCTTTGAAAAGTAGATTCACGGAGCTTCCGTTGTCGATCAAGACTCTGACCACCACTTTATTGGCGATGGGGTCTCTATGACTAACGGGTCATGGTGGGGAAAACGCACCGTCTTGGCGTCTTCTTCCGTGAATGTGATGGGTTGATACATCAGCCGGGGCCTTTGAGCTGGGAGTTGAGTAACCTCCCAAACCTCATTGTGCTTCACGGCCCCGCATACCGCTTCAATTCTTTGCGGGTAGTTCCTCCGATATGGGGTCCTCCTGAGATCATGGCCACTCTCCCATTAGGTCTGGGTGGCAAATCGGGGATTTGCGGGGCATCTTCGGTGGGAGCAACTGGAGCCAATACTCCTGCTGCACCCCTTGGTGTTCCCTATGGCAAAGCCCCTGTCGCCTGACCCGGATTGAGGTGAGGCAGTCGATTCTTGATCCATTCATAGAGGTGCCCTAATCGGATTAGGTTTTCGATCTCATCTTTGAGATTTTTGCATTCATTGGTGCTGTGCCCAATGTCGTTATGATACTCGCATCTTTTGTTGGGGTCCCTCCGGGAACTATCCTTGTACAGAGGAGGTGGTCTCCGGTAGTGTGTATTTTGCCTAGTAGCAAAGTACACACGCTCTCGGGAGTCCGTCAACTCCGTGTACTGGGTGTATTAGGGAGTGTACCCCCTCTTTTGTCGCTTCTCCTCCGTCCGGGTGCTGCCTTTTGAGGATCTTTTACTCCTCGAGCTCTTGGAGGGACCTGCCAGGCTGGTGGTTGGAGCGGAGTGCGAGGGAGCTTGTCCATTTATCCCCGAGGGATTTCTAAAATGGGACGATGCGGGGGCCAAGACCTGGCCCTGACTGTATCTGGGAGTAGCAGAGAATTGTATGCCGCTCATTAGTGGGGCCGCGGTCGAGACAGTACCCAACGGCTGGGCTTCGAGCATATACCCTGCTATCCCGGTGGGATAGTATCCTCCATAGGCCACTATTTGGGCCTCTTCAAGGTTGATGTATTTTTGGACTCTTTTCTGGAAGTCCTGAAGGTTTGCAGCTCCTTCCTGTTGTAGTTCATTCCAGAATGGAGTCCCTGTACCGATGCCCGCCTGGAGAAGGGCAAGCTGTTGTCCGTCATCAACTTTCTTGGTCTTCGAGGCTTCCTCTCGGAACCTCTTTATATAGTTCTTTAAGGTCTCTGTAGGCAGCTGGTTGATGTTAGTCAAGGCACTGACCTCCAGGTTGACCTTTCTTGCAGCGACAAACTGTCTCCGGAAGTTGGTCTGTAACTTGTTCCAACAGCCCACGGATCCTGGCTCCAGTTTCTTGAACCATTCCTCCGCGGACCCGCTTAGAGTTAGCGGGAAGCACAGACATTTTTGCGTCATTGCTGACTCTCATGACCGTCATGACACGGTTGAACCGCGACAGGTGGTCGCTTGGATCGGAGTTCCCGATATAAGCTGCCATTTTGGGCATCTTAAAGTTCTTGGGGAGCTCTGCTTCCAGGATGTGCTTGGCACATGGCTCCCGGTCCTCACAGTCTGAGTCAGAGTCATCGCCTTTCTGTCTCTGGGAGACTCGGGCGATATCTTTTCAGAGAATGGCGAGTTCCGCCATGATTCCTTCATTTAACGTTCCCGTGGAGATCGTGGGTCCGTATTTCTTTTGGTCAAGGTGATCCTGGAGGTCACCTTGATTCCCATTGATTTGATTTCTCAAATCGACGGGAGGACATTTCTGTCCCCTTCTCCCTCTACCTCTGGGCTTCTGGTGCACCGAAACGCTTTTTCGGTCCTCTCGATCTTGAGGGCCAAGACTCCCTTTTTGGAGTTTGCCCCTCTGCGGACCTTTCCCTTTCGGGAAATCTGAGCGGACTTTTCGCGGATCCTGCGCCTTTTTCTTTCTCTCAGGGGTAGAAGTAGGGTTTTTCTTTTGGTTCCCTTCAGCGGGATACCTTATAGGGCTTGGTTCCCTAGACTTTTGTTGTTGGGTACTGGGCGAGGATTCCTCTCGTTCCTTGCTGAGTCCAGCAGACATAGCTTTGGGATGCATGTGGATGCCAGCCGCCTCCATGGCTTTTTGCATGGCCAACATTACCTCTTGCATCTTTTGGTTTTGTGCTTTTTGGGCTGCGATCTCAGCTTCATGATCGACAACCTTTTGTCTTAGAAGCACCAACTCTGAGTAGCTACCGTCATCGTAGGCGTACTCATCGAGGTTTCCCTCGTAATCATCATCAGGAATTCCTTCTTCTTCCTCAGAGCCCTCAGCTGCTCTTGAGGCTACGTCTTCCTCATTCGGGTCTTGAGCATCTTCTAGAGGGCGAGGTTGACGAGTGCTTCGAGTCTCCACCATTGTTGTAACGTAATGTGTGTTTACAGAAGCTTTCTTCAGCTCTCAATGAAAGCACCAAAATGTTGACCGAGGTTTTCGGCAACCAATAAAATAATAAGAGATTAAAGAGCTGTAAGAAATTAAGAGAAAGATTTTTACGTGCTTGGGGCGTTAATGAGCCTTAGTCCACGAGTCTGTATATTTATGAGTGTATTTAATACAGAGAATGTTCTTGGTGAGTATTTACTCTTCTTGCACTTATGCAACCCAAAATTCTCGACCCCATTAATGAGCTTTGAGGGGATATTTATAGTGTTTTTGGTGGGGTGATTCCCAGAATCATAGTACATGTATTTCTGTAACTATTAATAAAGTTGGGTGTTCCCAATGAATATACCATGGGTAATGCATGGTCAAATCCCTAGGTGCTGTAGGGATTTTATGTGGAATGTCCTTATTGCCTTTTGACTGACGTGACTCTTCGCAGTGTAGCCGTCAATAGACTTAAGTGGTCATAGCCTTGTAGGTGCAGATCGGGGGTTGTGTCGTCAGACTTTATTGCGTGTGGCAGTTCCAACACGTTTCCTCCCATGCGGCATTAAATGCGAGATGACTGCTCAAGGGAAGCCTGACACTTCGCGGAGATGCTTTGATGCCACTTAGGCCTCTGGGAGCATAGGGGACTTCGTATGCCTTCTCTGGGAGGCAGGTCCCGGATATATGCTGCCTTTCTTTATAAAGACTTAGCAATTAATTTAAATGTTAAGATCTTTTGGTCCACGTGTCCCTGTCTGGTTGGTCCACGTATATTGGGCAAAATCAGGGGCAACACTAATAAAATTAATTAGCAACATAATTAACTTTTAAAATATGTAAAAAAAAATTTCATTTTAATATTTTAAAGTTAATTTTAAGAAAAACACTCTTAGTTTTTAGATATTATTTCTAGATAAACTATTTGTATTTTTCTTGTATTTAATTAAATAAAGAATTTTAACTAACTAGATTCTTGCTGAAGCTTATTTATTAAATATTCCTATTTAAGTTATAAATTAGTTATTTTAAACTGATTTTTCTTACCAAACTTAAATTTGAATATTTTTTGAATTTAAAATTAAGTTGAGGAATTATAAGAATTGGTTATTGAAGATTCTTGAGATATTTTTGTTAAGTTAGTTTTAAACTTAAAATGGAATATTTTCAAAATTAGGTGGTTACAACTTAATTTTGATATTTAATTGAATTCAAATTTGAAAATATTTAAGTTTTAGATTCTTTCTATAACAACTTAAATTAGATATTTTTCAATTTTTTTTTTATTTTTTTGAAAAGATACTTAGTTAAATTGAGATATTTTCTAGATAGTTATTTCTAGACTACTTATTATTTCTAATATTAAATAGGAAAATATTATACAATATGAAATTAATTATTTTATAATTAATTTTGGTACAATTCAAGTTAAGAATATTTTTCCTAGTATTAAATTAGAGATTAATAATTAAGCCTTCTATATACTTAATTATCTATTTCTTGAATTTAATACATTTAATTAAATTGAAAAATTAAATATCTAAGTTCTTTTTCATCATGATACTTAAATATATTTTTTCATGACACTTAATTAAATAGAAAATTATTTTTAGTTGAATTTTTTTTTTCAACTTAAATTTGAATAATTTTCAAAATATATTTTATTAATTTTATTAATCAAATTCGAAATTGCATTTAATTATGCAAGATGATTTTGAATTTATCTTGAAAAATAGATTAAAGTTGTAAATTAATTATTTATTTTAATTAATTTTTGAACCAACTTAAATCAATGATTTTTTCATTTAATGATTAATTTAAAATAAATGAACTAAAATATATTATTATTAGACATTGAATTAATTAGTCAAAAAGAAAATCTAAATAGATAGTTTTTGCTTGAAGTATTTTTTCTAGTAATTATTTTTTAAGTATTTCGAAAATAGTATAGTATTATAATTTCTTTTTCAAAATACAATAAATATATTCTTATGAAAATTTAAATTTTAGTTGCAAATTAATTTAAATTAATGCAACTTAAATTAAATTTTTTCTTAATATTTATTAAAAAATTAATACTAAGATGAAAATAATTCAATTTATTTTCATAACCATCTAAGTATAATTTTATAAATATTAAATTAAATTCTATTTAGAGTTTTATTCTAAATTTGATATTTAATGAAAATATATATTATAAATAATAAAAGAAAATACATTTTAAATAATGAGCTTTATTATTATTAAGATATTCGATCTCCAATGTTGGTTTTACATAGCTTTTGTTTTAGTGAGTAATCCTCCCTAATGGAGGAACGTTCATTAGCAAGTTAACACCGTTTAATCTCGAAAGATAAGTATATTTGTAAGTGTTCTATATAGTATTGATCACCCTAATGGTGACGACTGTATTTGACTTACAAAATATGAAACAATGGTGGAAGCTCATGAAATAGGAATGACCTTGACTCTCGCTTAAACGGGACAACGTCGGATTCTCTTTTCGATCGAATAAAAGGTTGCTAGAATATTTATTATTTTAGATGAGCTGACAACTCTATTCAATGGATGGTAGCTTTGACTCTCGCCTAAACGGGACACTGATATTAGTTTGTTGAAACCCTTGGAAATTATTTAGGATTGTATTTTTAGTATTTTCTCTTGTCATTCCTACTTGCTATGTGCTAATAATTTCTGAATTGGATTTTGTGTTAAACCATAATTAATTTCTCTTTCTTATTTTGTAGTATCCTGTATAGCCATGTCAAATCCCATGTTATCACTCTTAACTGAAAATAAGCTAAATGGATCTAACTTCCCAAAATGGAATGAGAACATTAATATTGCTCTCATAGGTGAAAGTGCCCTGTTTGTGTTAACTGAGCCGTCTCCTGAACAGCCGGGTGACAATGCAACTAAAGCTGTGAAAGAGAAGTTCGAGCGTTGGCAGAATGCTAACAATAAAGCTCGATACTTCATGCTTTCCAGCATGGTTGATAGCTTAAAAACAAGGTTTGCAAAAACCGACACGGCTGCAGAAATTATGACGAAGTTAACTGAGCTATTCGGTATGGCATCTATTCAGTCTCGCTTTGATGCGACTAAGAAATTCATCAATGCACGGATGGAACCCCATCAGAATGTGCGTGATCACGTTCTCCTAATGGAAAGTTATTTCTAGGAAGCCCAGAATCATGGTGCTGAAATGGATCAGAGAACTCAAGTAAGCCTTATCTTGAATAGTCTGACTCCAGCTTTTCTGCCCTATACATCAAATTATGTATGAATAAAAAGGAGATAGACTTTCATGCGTTAGTCAATGATCTTTAGACATATGAAAATTTGATTGGAGGACCCAAGAAGAAAGGGAGTAAACCTCAGAATTCTGGAAATGGTAATGGGACGATTAAACCTGAGGCACATGTAGCCTCTACTTCAAGACCCAAGACAAAGAAGAAGTGGAAAAATACCAAGAAGCGAGCTAAAGCTTTGAAAACAGTTAAAAACAAAAAGGCTCCTGCTACTGGTGATGCACTAAAAGGAAAGTGTTTCTACTGCAATGAGAAAGACCATTGGAAACCCCAATGTCCTAAACTTCTTGCAAAGAAACAAGGTATTTCTTTCTATAAACTAATGAGTTTTAGTGAATTATTATCCAATTGGATTATTAATTCTGGACTACTAACCTTGTTTATTTGTTTTTCTTCTTATTATAGCCCAAGCTGCTTGAACTCAGATGCTATCTTAGTGAGTTGAATCGGAAAGCTGGACAAAGGGTTGAGTTCGTCCAAGATAAAGATGAAGCTCATTTATTCATTTATTTAATTTTGAATTAATTGTTTTAGTTTAAAAACAATTTCGATTTCGATTATTAGTTTGGGATTTTTATTCTCTGTTTTTCTCATAATGTTGCAAAACAATTTTTTCTTTAATTTTATAATTTTTCTTTTACAAATAAATTGCAATTTATGAGATTGAGCTTTGTTTGGGGGGGGAAAAATCAAACTTAGAAACACACGGCCCAATAAAATGAACAACGCAAAAAGGCCCACGTTAAAAGGCCCACAAAAATGAATGCATCCAGGCCCAAAGATATAGAGGGCGACCTAACCCGGTGTGGACCAGTTATTGATCCTTAAGGGAGCACTACGGACAAAAACAAAGGAAAACGATAAACGACAAGAACAAGTAAAGAAAGCACCGACGGAAGCGGAAGAAAGAACGGAAGAGAATAGGTAACCGACGGATTGAAGATCAACTGTAAGTGAAACGATAAACCAGAATCCAATGAGGCACCCAGGTAACTTGCCGACGGAGGAAGTACTTGAAACGCAACTAAGGGAGGATATCGAGGTAACACCACTAGCGAAACAAAGGCCCCCGACGGAAGAAAACTTGGATCTCCTCAGACGAGAGCTCCGACGGAAAAAGAAGGTCTCGAGCATAAAGTAAGAAACTGATACTTTCAAGAATGAGATGTCGACGGACACGACACCGTCGGATTTAGGGAAAATAATAGCATTAAAACCCACTAGAAACACAGACATGTGTAACACTGGAGTCATCTATTAGAATACGAACACGTGGCAGGGGCAAAAAGAATAAAAGAAAGAGAACACGTGTCGATAAGGGGATAGGAGGATGATAGATCGTACATGCAAGAGAAGGACGTACATATAAATAAAAGGAAAAGGACGTAAAAGAGGGGGATTAGGAACTGGAAAAAGAAAGAGCTCACAAAAGAAATTTTTACTGTTTTCGACCAAAACAGTTTGGCGCCGTCTGTGGGAAACTTTTTCTTTTTCTCAGTAAAAAGACCTTTTCGTAAGATAATCGATCAAAAACAAGAGAGAAATGGCAAATGAACAGGAAGATCTCACCCCTCAACACAACCCAGATAACGTCCTCGGAACACCAGCAGACACTGGCAACACCGCCGAGGACGTATTAAACCTAATCCCGCCATGGCGAGAGATCCTCGAAAGGCTGAAACAACAAGAAGGCAGAATGACAACTCAGGGTATGGAAATCGCCCTTTAAAAGGAACATATTCAAAGGCTTGAGAGCGAAAAAAAACAGATGAGAGTTGTCCTCGAAGGGTACCAACGACCCCCGCATACGGAAGAAACTGCTAATCGCCAAGTGGAAGGAGGGACCGAGAAAGAGAACCACGCTAACAATAACGACCACTCAGGCAACCATCCCCGATGCATGCATGAAGAAACTGGAGAAAAAGGAAACTTGGCAATTCAAGAGGCCCCAATTCACCATCGAGATCAGCCCAGAAGGGCTAGAGACGAGGTAGAAGAGATAACAGACGTAGAGGCGCTCCGCACAACACCCCGAAAGCGAACCATGGAACCAACAGTTTTTGGAAGTCCATCAATGGAGAGTAAAGAGACCAGAGGTTACAGGAAATGATGTGGAACAAATTATTAGCGTTAGAGGCAAAAAGCCAAATGGGAGTACACAGCGAATGGGCTCGAATGGAGGGATCAACCCTTTCACCCTTTGGGAACCACATCCTGCGTGTGGAGGCCCCTCAGCGTTATGTAGCCCCTAAATTACCAGAGTATAGCGGGATGGGAGACCCCTTGGAATACGTATGCCAGTTTGAGCAAAAATGTTAACCGTCTCCGTCCCGTTAGAGGACTTGGAAGCAATCAAATGCAAGACCTTTACGCAAGGGTTAAGAGGACCCGCTTTACGCTGGTTCCACAACTTACCATCCGGTACAGTAAATTCGTACCAGGATCTCATCAGGAGATTTCAGACAAACTTTACGATAAGTGTGCAGACTGTTAAAGTGGATACGGACCTAATGCTAATACACCAGCGCCTCGACGAACCTCTAGAAAAATTTAGTGAAGAATACGTCAGTATCGTGAAATGCACCGATTCAGTGGCAACGAAAGCGTTAATGCAAGGATTGATACATGGTTCAGAATTAAAGAAGGTGATGATAGTGGAACCTGGCCTGTCCCTCACAAGGGCCCTAACCATGGCAAGAGGATACATGGCCTTGGAAGTAGAAGAAAAACGACACAGTGAGGAGGTGTCGCGCGAAACCTCGTCGTTGGGAGATACTTTCCTCTTCGAACCAAAAAACCGGACACCAGCTGCACGGCCTCATAATAGGACTGACAACCGCTCAGCCAACGAAAGAAACACCCGAGGGGCAGTTATGGTGAGTATGGGCGAGCCGGGGCAGCCACACGCTCAACGGGGAGAAGAGGAGCTACCGTGGATGACCATTACTTTAACTGAGTTGATAAGACGACTGCGGGGATTGAAGGAAACGAAGTGGCCCCCGAGAATGACCACTGACCCCGATAAGAGGGACAAAGGGCGGTATTGCACCTTTCATGGAGAACATGGTCACGCAACTTACGAGTGCAACCGTCTGGTGAAAGAAGGATTCTTTCGGGACTGCCTCGCTTCGGATGCCACGCTCCACATCCAGTGGGGAAGTGGCAAAGGCCAAGATCAATCTCCTCCACCGTACATTAAGAAAACCGTGAATGTGATCTTGGGAGGGTCAGACCTAAGCAGGAATTCAGTACGAGCTTCAATGGCACACGCCCGTCGGGTCCAGTCTGTAAGGGCGATGGCGGTAATCGACAGCGATGGCCCCGACGTACACTTATCATTCAACCAAGGGGAAGCCTCCAAATTGGAACACCCCCACGATGACGCTCTTGTCATCACTCTAGACGTAGCCCATGTTCGAATGAAAAGCATGCTCGTCGACACTGGAAGCTCAGCCAACATTTTATTTGCCGGAGTTTTGAAAGAAATGGAAATCGAGGATTTAAAAGCCTAGGACACTTAGGTCACACTAGTAGGATTCTTGGGGGAAAGCGCTGTCGCTCGAAGTTTCGTCCAACTACCCGTCTACGCGAACGGAGTCAACAAATCAGTAAAGTTTCTAATTGTGGATTGCCCGTCGGCCTACAACGCCATCCTTGGCAGACCATGGATCCATGCAATGAAGGCGGTCGCGTCATCCTACCATCAAGTAATCAAGTTCCCCTACAAGGGTGAGGTAAGGGAGATTCGAGGGGACCAATTGGGGGCCCGCGAGTGTTACACCTCATCTTTGAGGAGTAAAAACAAGTTATAGCAATTAATCAACTCCTCGACCCCGGCGAAAGAACAATCACCCGCGGTGGAGGAGTTGCAGGAAGTACCCATACACCCGACGGACCCAACAAAAACAACCTATATCGGCATGGGACTTACCGGAGACCGGAAGAATCAAATCATAGGATTATTAAAAGAATATTTCCAAGTATTTGCGTGGGAACACTCGGACATGCCTAGGATAGATCCGGCCGTAATTACTCACAGATTGAATGTAAACCCGAATTACATCCCGGTCAAGCAGAAGAGGAGAAAAATGGGGGCAGATCGAAACAAGGCAGTAAATGATGAAGTCGCAAAAATGCTAGAAAACGATACCATTGAGGAGGTACAATATCCAACTTAGCTCGCCAACCTCGTGGTAGTTCCCAAAAGTGGAGAGTGTGTATAGATTTTACTGATTTAAACAAAGCTTGTCCAAAGGACAGTTTCCCACTGCCACACATCGACATGATAATCGACGCCACCGTGGGACACGAACTAATGAGCTTCATGGACGCCTTCTCAGGATATAATCAAATAATGATGCACCCTCCTGATCGAGATAAAACATCATTCATCGGTGAGAGGGGGACATACTGTTACAAAGTGATGCCTTTCGGACTCAAAAATGTCGGGGCAACGTACCAGCGAATGGTGAACAAAATGTTTGCCCAACAGTTAGGACTGACTATAGAAGCCTACACTGACGACATGTTAGTAAAATCCAAAGATGGCGCCGACCATGTTGACCATCTGCGAGAATGTTTTCAAATCCTCCTCGCCCACTCGATGAAACTCAACCCAGCCAAGTGCGCCTTTGCTGTCGGATCTGGGAAGTTCTTAGGCCATCTAGTAACGCGACGAGGGGTAGAAGTGAACCCGGATCAAATCGAAGCCTTTCAGGCGACAGGACAACCCCGAACCATAACAGACATCCAAAAGTTAACCGGGAAGATAGCCGCTTTAAGCCGCTTCATCTCAAAACTTTCAGACAGGAGCCTGCCATTCTACGACTTATTAAAGGGGAACCCCAAATTTAATTGGGAAGAGAAATGCCAGTTGGCCTTGGAGGCGTTGAAAAAATACTTGACAACGCCTCCGTCCTTTCAAAGCCAGAGCCCGACGAAACCTTACTCCTCTACCTTTCCTTGTCTAGATACGCCGCAAGTTCGGTATTGGTAAGGGAGCAAGGGAAGGCGCAGTTACCAATCTATTACACCAGTAAAACCTTCTCGGGGGCAGAGGGAAGATACCCAATAATCGAAAATTAGCATGGGCCTTAGTCACATCAGCAAGAAAACTTCGGCCGTACTTCTAATGCCATACAATCTCAGTCATGACATCATTCCCACTAAAACGGGTCTTGTACAAACCCGAGGTATCCGGGAGACTGATGAAGTGGGCGGTAGAATTGAGCGAGTTTGATATACAATACCTACCCCAGACGGCTATTAAGGGATAGGCATTACGGATTTCCTGGTCGAGATAACTCCGGAGCCTGTCTAGTTCGAGAAAGAATCCGCCGGAAGGGACTGGCAGCTGAAGGTAGATGGATCCTCGAATGTCAGAGGGAGCAGAGTGGGGATAATACTATTGTCGCCCGACGGAGAAATGATGGAGCAATCCATAAAGTTGGGTTTCCGAGCCACCAACAATGATGCTGAGTACGAGGCTCTGATCCATGGGATAAAATTGGTTAAGGAAATGGGAGCCGAAAGGGTACTAGTCCAGTCAGACTCTCAGTTGATAGTTCAACAAGTTAAAGGAGATTTTGAGGCTAAAGAACTAAAAATGGCCAGGTATTTGGCCGAAGTAAAAAAGTTGATTGCGACTCTCGACTATTTCCAAATTAGCCAGATTCCCCGAGAAGCAAATATGCATGTCGACGCCTTGGCCGGCTTGGGATCCTCTTCCCCCCTCCACATCACAAGGACAATACCATTCGACTTTATCCCGGAACCTAGTATTCCAGCGGAAGAAGAAGTTAAGTGCGCCAAAATTCCGATGGACACATCCGGAGACTAGAGACAGCCAATCCTTGAGTACTTGAAGGACGATAAGTTGCCATCGGACCCCAAACAGGCGAGAAAAATCATAGTAAGGGCGTTAAGGTACGCTATACTTCGGAACCAACTATATAGAAGATCCTACCACGGGTCGTACTTAAAGTGCATAACGAAGAAGGAAGGTAAACTAATCTTAACAGAGGTCCACGAAGGAGAATGCGGGAGCCACTCCGGGGGACGGGTGACCGCCCAGAGGGTGCAAAGGCAGGGGTACTACTGGCCCACAGTCCAGGAGGATTCGTCAAATCACTCACGAACATGCGAAAAATGCCAGAAACATTCTCCATCCATCCTAGCCCCCCCAACGGAGCTGACCACCGTCGAAAGCCCGTGGCCATTCATGAAATGGGGGATGGATATAGTAGGTCCCTTGCCAACAGCGCCGGCTCAGAAAAAATTCATGTTGGCCCTCACCGACTATTTCTCAAAGTGGATCGAAGCCGACTCATTCGCTCAAATAAAAGACAAAGAAGTAGAAGGGTTCGTCTGGAAAAACATAATATGCAGGTTCGGGCTGCCCCAGGAGATTATAGCGGATAATAGTTCCCAGTTCATCAGCCACAAGTTCAGAAGTTTCGGTGAACAATGGAAAATTAAACTCATATTCTCCACACCACGCTATCCGCAGAGCAATGGGTAGGCAGAGTCATCAAATAAAGTCATCATAAACAACATTAAAAAGCGACTCGAAAGCGCTAAAGGAAGATGGGCCCAAGAATTGCCTAGCGTACTGTGGGCCAACCGAACCACGCCACGTACTAGTACAGGTGAAACTCCGTTCTCAGTGGTATACGGGATGGAAGCACTTATCCCGACGGAAACGCAAGTGCCTACTTTGCGATCCGAACTAAGTAACGAAGACAACACTTTCCTCGGACTACAAGTCGCTGACGACGTCGAGGAAAGAAGGGAGTGCGCCTTGTCCTGAATGCAGAATTACTGTTCCGCGGTGGCAAAGCAATACAATAAGAAAGTTAGGCCCAGGAACTTCCTCCCGTGAGAACTAGTTCTAAGAAAAGTTTTTCAGAATATCGAAGAAGCCCGAGCGGGGAAGTTATCCACCAACTGGGAAGGACCGTACCGAGTGATAAGCCCGACGGGAAACGGAGCATACAGACTGTCCACCATGGACGGGGCCGAGATCACAAGAAGCTGGAATGCAAGGTACCTCAAAAAATTCTATGTATAAACTAAAAGCTAGGAACTCCAAATTTCACGATAACTGTCGTCGTACTCTCTCTTTTAAATAATGAAAAAAGGGGCTTCGAAAAAATATCAATCAAGTCAAAAACGAAAGGGATAAAGACCTTTTACGAAAGGCAATAAAAAGACCTTTTACGAAAGGCAATACAAAGACCTTTTGCGGAAGGCAATACAAAGACCTTTCACGAAAGGCATAATTAAGACCTTTTATGAAAAGGCATTCGATACGAGAATACGCAAACCATGAAAACCATAAGGGGACAATCAGCAAGTACAACATACGAAATAGAACTCCGTACGAAGTTTAAACGCATGGATAAGAAAGTACGCGCCAAAATAACAGGAGAATAAGTAAAATTAATATTATTAAAAAGGAGTTAAAGTACACAAACGGATAAACCACTACCCCCATACACAAAAATTAAATTAAAGTTTTATGAAAAGAGTACTCACTCTATTTCAAAAAACTGGGGGAGTAGTGGCCCACACAAAATATGAAACATGGCGCCAACGCGAACTTACAAAATTTACACATAAAACAAAAAGGCGCCGACGTAAGCCTACAAAGTAAATAAAAAAAAAAGAGGAGAAGAAGAAGGGCCCCCTATTCGGAGAAACTTTCCCTATGCTGAAATGTCCTCCGCATTGCAAGCCACCCTCGACGGTTAGAGGAAGAAGGAGGGCGTATAATCTCAGAAACCACCCGAGGTAACTCCTGAGGGAAGGAAGTAGCAGATATACAGAAAACCGAGGGCGAAGCATCCGTAGGAACAGGGACTTCTTCAAAATTCTCAGACTGGGCAGTAGACTCGAACTCAGGATAATAAGCCGCCGTCGTCTGAGTTGAGCTTCCCTCTGACACCTCGGGCTCCTCCTTGGCCGCCTCAACTGGTGCCAACACAGGAGGAAAAATAGCACAAAGGCACATAGCCAGAGGTGGCGTAACTTCGACTCGAGAAACAGCGTAAGTCCCTAAGCCCAGTGCAGCTTGCTCAAAACAGGGACAATTGCAGACCTCTGAAAAATGCAATGGGGGAAGCGTAGTGGTTCGAAATCACGAAAACTCGAAAAGGGATTCAATGAAAGAAAAGCAGGGTCCAGGGGCTGCAAGCCTGAGAAAATGTTGGAGGAGGAAGGCTCTTTTGAGTGCGGTATCTGATCTTTAAGTAGGGAAGCCATAATGCAGGAAGGATGGACAATAAACTCAACTGAACTTACCCAGAAAAAGAAAAGAGAGTCGAAAGAATTCTTAGATAAAAAAAAAAGAGCTCAACTAGAAGCTTATTTATACAACTAAAGATTGCATGCAGTTAATAAAGATGCCACAAAAACGGAAACAAAAAGTCACTTTTTTGCATTAAAACACGTGCCAAGCAAACACGTGCACCCAAATTTCAAGAAGCGGCCCTAAGAGTATATATGTCTTTCCACTTTCCAAAGCACCCCATTCAAAAAAAAAAAAACTCGGAATAAGTACGTATAAATATATGTATAAATGATAAGTAATAAATACACTTAACATAGCCGCAGTTCTCCCAACCTTATATGAAACAAACACAAAACATAGGAAGGGACACCGAGAGTAATAAATACAAACCCATTAAAAGATCGTAACCCAAACACAGGTTACACAAATATAACTAAAAATATAAAAAAAAAGAGACATAATAAACAGCGATTGTATACAAACGAAAGCCATGCACAAGGAAATAACAAACAGCTAACAAAACCTAAACTTAGGAATCAGAAGTGCTCGCGGTCGGGATGGTGCCAGCAAAGTATGCATAGAGAACCCGGGATTACGACAGACCCCTGAACAACCCTCCTCAGGCAACGACGGCAACCCGTAGGGAAGCCAGGGGGTAAAAGGGAGCCCCCTCCCTTAAACATTCCTCCATTCGCCTCTCGTTAGCCAAACGCTCCCTCTCCAGGTCCTCATCCCAGGCCCGCCGGTTGCGGGCTTGCATCCGACGGTTATCACGGCGGCGCTCAGCGCGCAAGCGAAGGGCGTGAAATTCGGCGGGGACCCTTGTGGTAGCTGAAATGTTACGTCCCTCATTCTCAAAGAAATTCTGAAGCCATTCCTCATCAGAAGATGAAGACGCATCGTTGTGTCTAGCCATGTAAGCCCTCATCATCCTTCCAACAATAGCTTCGCCACTGGGCCGGTTGTAATGGGAAAAAATTGAAGGACTCGGGGGGATCGATCCCCGACGTCAGAATGGAACTCATCGCCACTTGAAGACTCAGGAAGAGGAGAACCTGGAGAGTTTGACATTTCTGAAGCAGAGGAAAGGGAAGCAAAAAATATATATATACGTGTGAAGAGAGGAACTTAGAAGCTACACCAAAATGACACCATGAACAAAGAAGAATGTCTGTTTAAATAGAACGCAAAAGGTGGCCAAGGTAAGATAAAAGGAAGATGAAAAGGTAAATCCACCCACATATAAGGAATTAAATGACAATAAATGCGCATCCCCAAGTGTCAAAACGATTCGAAAAAATACCACACACGTGTAAATAACCATAATAAGAAAAATAAGTTGAAAGTACAAATTTAAAGAAAAATCCTTACAAATCCTTTATAATGATAAAATAAATAACAAATAAGAAATTGTTCCTCAAGCTTGTCCCACGCACACAAATAACACACACTAGGAAATTTATTAAAATAAGGACACGGTAAAATTCCCTCCCATCTCCAGGCTCCGTTGGCATCCTCACCCTCGCTACCTTCGTCAGACTCCGAGGAAGAATCCACCAAATCTTCATCCTTCTTAAACTCAGAATACTTTGCAAAAAACCCGTCCAGATCCCAGGTAGCAGATTTGCCTTCCTTAAACTCGGAGTACAATTTAAAAGACGACTGATAACTCCCACTAAGGAACGCCTTCTTCACTTGGCCCGTCAGGACTTTTATCTCCTTAGTCAGGGATTCCTTCTCATCGACCAAAGCCTTTTGGGCCTGGGCTGACGCCTTTTCAGCTTCGGACAACTTTCCACTCAAGGAAGAGAGTTTGTCCTTCGCCCCCTCGGCCTCAGAACGGAAGGCATCGCATGCTTGCAACAAAGTGGCCTTCTCCAGATTCACCGTCGACAGACTAGTCTCCAGGGAAGCCACCTTGTCACTTAGAACCCCCTTTTCTGACTCAAGGGCTGAACGAGTAAGATCCCAACCCCTCTTCTCCGACTCAAGACTGTCGGCCTTACTCTTCAAAAGCTTAATGTCGACCTCCAAGGCACTAACTTTAGTAAGAGCAGCCGTCTTCGCGGCAACAGCTGCTTCATAATTCTTCTTGTAGCGAGAATAGCCCTTAGCCAAGCTCTCCCTCTCCCTATCAGTCTGTGGAGCAAACTTCATAACATGGGCACATCTCAAAGCCGTCTGGCAAAAAAGGGGATTTTTTTAAATAATAATAATAATAAATAAAATAAATAATATAAAAAATATACATGAATGACAACAAGCGAAATAATAACTGAAGTAAAATGAGATACATGCAAGGAACAGATTACCTTTATTCCCGAGATGGTTGTATCCTTCACAATAGAATCACGCCCATGAGAGATGTAAAAATCATCATCAGGTTTTCTGACGGCATCCAGGAGAGTTTTGAAATAATTTTTAGCCGACTCCTCGAACAGAACATCCTTTTTGATCCGGAAAGCAGGGATCTCGTCCCATTCGGCCGAGGCCCGCGGGGGATGACTGGATAGAGGCAGGGAGCCTTGGCCAGAAGAAAAGGTTGAAGGATGTGCCAGAGCAGGAGAAAGGGCAAGATGGGAAGTCGACGGCGCTCCAAGGAGAGAAGCAGAAGTCTGAGCAGGAGAGGTGGATGAAAGCCCTGGATTTTGGCCCAGCATGACCGCCGAAAGGTTCTCAGGCTGAGAAAGAACTTCCTGATCAGGAGGCCCTAGATTGGAAGGTCTTGTCGGGGCCAACCCCCGGAATTACCCTCACCCTCGCCCGCACCCGATGAAACCTCAGGGAGGGCGCTAAGCAGGGCCCCAATGGCGTCGTCAGTGGCCGAGTCGTGCTGAGATGACATGCCGAGATCCGATTGAGTGGTTTCTTCAAGCCTCGCTGTCTTGCTTTTCTTCGCCCTGCTTTTTCGCTTAGGGGATTTCGACATAAGCCTCTTCCGACGGGCGGCGTTCTGGGCCTCGATCTCCTCAATGGTCAACTCAGATAGCCTCATTTTGGGAAGATGACGGGGGTAGGTCTTTGCAAGGCGGGAATGATCCTCAGAAAACTCTATCAAGAGTGGTTCGGGTGTTTGATTCAAGTGTCTTAAAGCACATTTTAAAAAATCAGGCCAAATAAAGTAAGGAGGATAATGAGTGGGGGTACTTAGGGGGATTCTGAGTTCGCGAGGCCAGGCGGAGGATTCAATTAAGGCTTCACGGGATAGAAGGAACTTGATTGATCAAAGCTTGGGATCTAGGGTTGTGACCTTACGAACCTTTTCAGAAAAAATATCACCGATGACAGTCTCCTCGTTGTCAGCAACGACTGCACAAGAACACCCCCATTAGAATAAGCATCAATACGTCCACAATGGAAAAACACGAAAATACACATAATATATATAAATAATAGTAAGACACCCGAATACCCAAAGATAAAAGAAAAGGGGGGAGGGAGAGAAGGAGGTTGAATAAGAAAAAGCCCCAGCGATAGAGGTAAGGAAATTACCAGGAGCCCCCCAGCTCCGATTTATAAACGGGGCTGTAGGGTCGTCAAACAAACTCAATGGGGCCTCGGGCGAAAAAGAACTTTTCCTTCCACCCTTTATGAGAAGTCTCTAAGTCAGTAAGCAGGGAACAATTCTTCCTGGGGCGAAGATGGTAACACCCCGGCTCTTTTTCCATCAGAGAATAAAAGTGGATGACGTCGGATACCTCCCATTGAACGCCCGCCTTATCCCCTAACACAATCAGACCTAAAAGAATAGCCCACACATTATGGAGTAACTGGGCAGGAGCAAGCGAGTAGTGTATTAGAAATTCCTTGATGAGCTTAGGAATGGGTAGCCTCAGCCTAATTTTCGACTCAAACCAATACGAGTGTAGGCACACCCACTCATTTGGAGAGGAATCTGCCCTCTCATGCTGTTTGGGAAGCCTAACTTCAACCCCCGCCGGAAAACCACACGGCAAAACCAGGGAGTCAAGTTCACGCTGGGTGAGGACCGACGGACAACTTGACTTAACATCCAAATAGGAACTACCCAGGGCATGTTTTTTCTCTTTTGACTTCTTCAACGGGGGAATCGCCAGAGTAACCCCCTCAGACGGGGCTGCTTGACTACTAACACCCGCCTCGCCCCCAAAGGCCAGAGCGAGAGCGGGGAATAACGGAGACACTACCCAGACACTCAACCTCTGGGTCATCGGGGACTTCAACATTCTCAGCCTCCATAGGAGGAGTATCAGAGACTAACAGCGACTCGATACAGTGTACACGTAGCACAATTTTATTGGTCCACACAAATAAATATTTAAAAAATAAAAAATTAATTATTTTAAAAACAAAAAATAAAAAAAATTCTTTCTCTTTAAAAATTAAAAAATAATTATAAAAATTAAAAAAAAACCCTAATTTCCTAACAAATTCTTTCTCTTATTCTCGTCTCTCTCTCATTGCCCTAATTCCCTAGCCGCCATCCCCGTCAAAGCCACCATCACCATCCACCACAACTGACCAATTCCACCACCACCAACCCTTACAACTACCCACCATCACTACCACTGTCAAAACAAATGCACACCATCACCACTGTCGAAACCACCAACTTCTCAAAACGACACTCACTGCCTTCATTACTATTACTATTATTACCTTTGTTGTTCAACGATGAAGGTCCAGGTCGGAGGGAGAGCGAGAGAGCCACCGCGGCAGTCGTGGAGGAAGTGGAAGAAGAAGAGGGACCGATAACTCCAATATCAGATCTGAAAGAAGGTGAAAAAGAAGAAGAAGTTGAACCTCGAATGGGCTGAATGCGACAAAGTTGTGGCCAAACGTCGAGAGAGGATGAAAGCCCTCAAAGCTTCACAAGAGCTCTTAAATACCACAGAAGATGACAATGAAACCAATAAAGAAAGGTCAGAACTGTACTATTCATATCTCTTCCCAACTCATTTCTCTTTCAATCAATTTTTTCTTATTTACTTTTGTTTCAATTAATGCAGGAATCTTAACATGAAATTTCAAAATTATGTTCCTCATGATAAGAAGCTTCAAGAGGCTAAGGTTGCCCCTCCAGTCCTTTCAAAATTTAAAGACCCTGTTGCAGCAGAGCCTCCACCATCTGAGAAGAAAGAGGTATATATGATTATTAATAACAATGAATGCATATGATAATGATAATGATACTGTGTTTGTAATTTTAGTTATCTTCTTGTTTATGGATCCTGATTCTTGTTTAATTTTCAGGACCCATTTGTCAATATAGCTCCTAAAAAATTTAATTGGGATCTTAGAAGAGATGTGCAAAAAAAGCTTGATAAGCTTGAAAAATGAACCCAAAAGGCAATTTATACTGTGTTTGGGGTGCCTATGCTGTTTTACAGAAGAAGAAGAAGAAGAAGAAGAAGAAGAAGAAGAAGAAGAAGAAGAAGAAGAAGAAGGAGGAGGAGGAGGAGATGGTGGCTACTGGCTAGGGTAGGGCAATAAGAGAGAGAGAGAACGAGGAGAAGAAGAGAAAGAGGGAATTAGTTTTTTTTTTAAAAAAAAATTATTTTTTTAAAATTTATTTTTTAATTTTTAAAGAAAAATAATTTTTTTTAATTTTTTATTTTAAATATTTATTTGCGTGGATTAATAAAATTGTGCTACGTGTAAACTTGTACACATAGACATTCTACAATGACATTTAACAGTTAAAAATAGATAGAAATTTTAAACTGTTAACAGAACACGAATTTAGGAGTAAATTTTAGAATTGAGGGTTAGTTGCGAAAAACTCAAATTGGAAAGCAATTAAAAATTTGCCAAGCAAAAACCCTTGGGAAAGAAAAAACAAAATAGCAAAAACCCTTGGGTTTGGTTAAAGACTGCGGAAGAGAAAGGACAGCCATCTATGTCTCCGTCGTAACTGGTGTGAGCTCTCTTCTTCAAATCTGCATTTGGTACGTATTGTTTGAGTTAGTTAGTGCAAATATCAGAAGCCCTTATAATAGAAGAGAAGACCTAAACCCAAAGTCAATTTCAACAAACTCTCTATCGGTCCTTTCTTCTGTCACTGACGCTGTACCATAAAAAGATTTTCAACCTCGTTCACAGATCGGAGAGGAGGCATCCGCTGCTGACTATAGGCCGTTGGGTTGTCGAACTCGGCTTCATTACCCGGATAAACAATTACTTCACTCACAGGTAGCTTTCATCTATTTCTAGAGACATTTCTTTTGCCCCTTTTATAATTTCTTTTTGATTTCTCTTTGTTCCTGTTTGTTTATATGGTTGTGTACTGTAGTGTAATGTTATTTATATTCTCTGATTAGTGTTAAAGCAATTAAATCAACCTGTGTTTTGTTCTTTAAACGCTTAGAGTTGAGATGAGACTATCAGTACCCCTCTGATAAATAATCAGTGAAGTGATTCTCTCTGTTTCGTATAAAGTTCTACATTGGCATTCAATTCTCTTTTCTTCAATATGTTAGTCAGGTCTGTCATAATTAGTTTATAATGTTTTGTTATAAGATTTAGAACCCTTTCGAATCGGGCCAGTGCTCTCTGAAGATAGACACCTTTCTCCAAACCGGCCACTTGATTGTCCTCTCTAAAATCAGCCTCTCGACCCTTCCTATTGTCCTCTTCGAAACTGGCCACTCGAACCCCTTTCCGTTTCGATCGTCCTCTTCCTCACGGTGGTGGTTTGAAGCTTTCTACTCTAACGTAACAGTGGTGGTTTGAAGGTCTCTGCTCTGACAAAGCTCTCAACGGAAGCTTCTCTCCATCTCATATTGCCCGAGTATCGCCCCACTAGTCAGGTAATATAATCCAAATTAGAAACTCCATTCAAGATTTAATTTTTCATTTCCATACATTTCGTGGTTGTTTTTTATCAAGTGCTTTATGGGTACTTGAAATTTCAGCTCTGTTTCTCAGATTTGATGTTTTTGGTAATAGAAATTTTGTCTTAATGATTCTAGCTTAGATTTTTCTTTCCTAGTAGTGGATGTTATACTAAATTTCTTTCCAATTGCCATGAACTGTTTGGCCATTGAAAAAATACAAGAAATGTAGAGGATTTAGAGCTGAATGTGTGTATATATATATATATATATATTTATACTAGATAATAACTAGGTGCAATGCACGCTATAAGTTGTTATGAACAACAACATGGCACCTCTAATGGCTGAGAAAATTTCCTTGTTGCAGAATCTCCACCCTTGATTTTTCGCAATAAAGTAATGTTTAAATTAAAGAAAACTCTTCAAGGAGAAGTGATATTAGTAAAATATTCACTAATATCCCATGTTCATATAAAATAAGGACTGTTAGTGTTGGTCAATGCATTCGATGATTAGTTATCACGAATATATCTCCAGTTCAGTGTATTTGGCTTCATGTATTGCAGCACTGGCCTACAAGTTTGGAATGTCTATGTGCACGTTTAAATTTAAGTGATCTGAAGTGATCAAGCAATTGTCTTTGTGTTTTTCTTTTCTTATTTTTTACAATCTTGGCCAATGTCAAATTCCTTAAAGATTTTACTATCCGGAAGTAGTTTACAATTTATAATAATCGTTTGCCTTCAATATATAAGCATATATTTTCATGTGACTTGTGATCTTTCCTTCTCATTTCTTTCCATTAAGAGTAAAAGTTAACTATATTTTAACTCTATTAGAAACCATTTTTCTGTTCCTTGGTCTGTGGTTATACTTATACTAATGTGGTGAGTTAGGAAGGATATGAATGTGTTAAACGTGCAAAGGCTGCAGAATTTCTGATAGATAAGTTTCAAGATTTTATTTGCCTCTGCTATTTATTTGTATAATAAACTTGAGGGAAGAAAAGTTGAATTTTAAAGTATTTCTTATTGTATTTGTTGGGTTGCTTATGAGATTTCTGTCAGTAGAAGATTAAATCAAACAATGTTTTATGATTAAGTAAGTCAAAAAAAAGATGTGATTAGTGAATGGCAAGGATCCTTTGATTTGGATAGTTGGAGAGTCCTACTTGCTAAATAATAAAAGGCTTCTTTTGGTGACCTTGTAAGCTCTAGTGCCTTTGTCAAGGTTGTTTGGACAACAACCACGTTATTAAAAGAGGCTGTAAAGGATAATTAACAAGCACTTTTTTTCTCTTTCTTTCTTTCTTTTTCAGCTGTATTGCAGGGGTTGCTGCAGCTTGTAAATAAAATAGGCATTTATGGATTTTATTTTTATTTTCATTCCTTTTTTCTTTGGTCAACTCATTTGGCTGCTAGAATATACATGTATTTGCATAAATATTGAAAAGGAAGAAAGAGCTAACATTTGAAATATTTTCAAAAAAAAAAAAAATAGATGTGATTGCATATAATTAACCTTAAAAAACTTGAGCAGCTTAGTGTCTATTCAAAGCAAATGGATGCAATTGTTTAGTGAATGCATAGAATTGTTTGGAGTTTTCCTTTAATAGTAATAAGGTGTTGTATGAGATGTCAAAAATTGAGGAAATTTTGTTCTTAGTTTACACTGTTGAGCACTTGAAATAGGAAAACTATTTTTCTCGGTATAGTGTATACTGAGAGGATTTTGAGAGCAAATAATGCTCTTTTTTGGTACTTTTTATGAGCACATAAATTAAGAGATTTAAATGTGGTAGGTATGCCCTATATTTGTCAAAGACAAAAAAAATAAAAATACTTGGGGATATATTTGATATGTTTCTGAGTAAATAGGCTTTTTTAGGCATTTACTAGCTTATAATATAGTATTTTACTTGAGAAATAAATATTACACATGATCATTATATTTCCTGTACAGTGGTTAAAGAAGACTAAAAGAAAAGCACTCTTTGCCTCTTTGGAGAAGATTAAAGAAGGTGAGTTGTCTAATAAAGAGTTATCGATGTATGATAACTCTGCTGCTGAGTCTTTTCTTCTTTTGCTTCAATTTGTTTTAATAATCCAACCTAAAATAAATTTATAATTGTTTTACATCTCCTAAAATACTACATTTGTGTATAAATTTATGACTTTTGTTTATGACTCTTATTAATACTATGTAATTATGCTACTATCAAGTATGTAGCCCTCAATTGCATGTCTTGAAACTGACAAGGCAACACCGTAGTGGTTATAAGATTTAGATATTGTGTATACTATATGTATGTAGACCTTATAGCGTTCTTTTAAACGTTAATAATATGAATATGTTGTAATAATCATACGAGATTTTGTTCTAATCTGGATGGTTATGAGTTTGTCCTCTATCTTTCTCCGTTTGAAACGAAAGAAACTTTTATAAATTTGTGATTTTGGTTCAATGGGATTACACTTTCAGAAAAGAAATTTATGTATATATCCACTCTAGACATTACATGGCCAATAATTTGTAAATGAATGTTCTGAGCCTTGTGGGGAATTCTTGTTTTATTTAGGTATGTTTGAGTCTAGGATAATTCTTTCTGGGATTTTGTGAAATAACGGTATTGATGTTGAGGAAGTGTTTGGTGAGATTGAGAAACTTTTCTCCAAATAAAATCTAATTTATGGTGTTTCTAAGCAATTTGAACTGGAGTTATTTTAAGTATTTATAGTGTCAAATAAGTGACCTTTGCATGCACTGTGGAACAATGTTGTGTTGTTGTTGATTGGAGAGATAATTTGTAGTTGTTTCAAATTTTATTCAGCATTTGAATAGTAGAAGCAAAATAGGTAATGCTTCATTAAATAGTTATTAATTATTAATCTGTTTAGAAAAGCTTTGAACCAAAATGGACAATACTTCATTGAATAGCTACCAACTAATAACCTGTTTAGAGAAGATGTTAACAATTATGATTTATTTCATTTGCATCTCTTCTGCATTATGTTAGGATCCCACATTAACTACGGGATTGGTTGGTGGTATATAATTACTTGGGCACCCTCTTTTCTTAGGCTAGCTTTTGGGAGTGAGTTCTACCCAAGTGGTTGCATCACGTTGTTGTTAGTATTTGACAGGTTTCTGTTAAAATTGACAGAGTTTTAAAAAGACTCTGTTAAGCCACAAGACATTTTGTTAAATAGGCATTTATTTTATAGGTTAGTGATGTATTGTCTTTTCATTTGTATTCTATTATTTTCTCTATTTTCATGTTTTTTCGCTTGAAATTATTTAATAAGAGAACAATCAAGGAAAGAGTTTCAACATTTGATCCACAATTCGCTCTAATGGGTGTCATTGACTTTGTTTCTGGTTTAATTTCTTTTGTAAAAAAATAAAACTAGGTGAGAGGCTCATTTCAATGGCTTTCCTCAGAGGTGCAAGACGTTCTCTTGGCCCTATTCTCTATAATAGGGTGTTCACTAGTAGTGGCAGTACTAGTACTACTTTTGCCACTTCTCGGCATAAGTTTTCTACTTGGGCTTTCACTAAAAGAGGTTCTCTTGATGAATCCACACAAACCAAGATCTCAATTCCTGCCTGTTATTCATCTGGCTCTGTCATCTCCCTCAGAAGATTCAGTGTGGGAGCTTCTAGTGCTGACCAAATGAGTCTCATCAAGCAACTCAGGGAGAGGACTAGTGCTCCCATTAAAGATGTTAAAGCTTCTCTCATTGAGTGCAATTGGGACATTGGTCTGAATTCTTCTGGCTAATGTTTTTTTTTTTGCTTATTTTTCTTGTCTTAATTGGCTGACCAAGACCATCAATGCAGAGGCTGCTCAGAAGGACTTGAGGAAAAGAGGAAAGGTACTGGCATCGAAAAAGTCATCTCGCACTGCCACAGAGGGAATGTTGGCATTGGCGCAGAATGGGAACAGAGCTGCTCTTATTGAACTCAACTGTGAGACTGACTTTGTTGCTAGAAATGAAATATTTCAACACTTGGTTAGTGTAACTAATACCAACCCTTTTATAGTTGCCATTACCTATATTGATTTGATTCTCATTGTACTTTTAATTAATTATAATTTCAATGAGTGCCTTTGTGGATATTTTTAATTTTTGAAATACTTGGTTTAGTTTTATCCGTATGATTATTAGAATTTGGAAAGAACTATAAATCCATGTGTTCTTCAGGTTCACAAGTGTATTCTCATTCTAATGTTGCTGTAGGCTTTAGCTTTGGCAAAGCAAGCTTTGATTTCTAACAGCTCTTCCGAGCAAGCTTCTGGTATCCTTCCAGTTAGACCTGACTATTTGGAGGTAATTCTAACATTGTGCTCTATTTTTGAATTCCTTTTATTTACTGTTTGCTTTTTATTTAAGAAGTCTTAAAAATTTTCAGATCTTATTATATCTTTTTTTTGAAAAGAGAAAGGATCCAACAGTCTACAGGATCCTTCCAAAATTATATTAAGAAGCCTCACTTATGGCGGAGGAAAACCATATTACAAAGAAATAGATAGGAAAATTAGCACATCAAAGGTGCTGAAAAAAACAGTAGAGATCTTGAATGACTCCCCTACAGCAATGAATTCCAATCTCTACATAAATCTAAGAAAGACAAGTCTTCAAAAAACTTGGTTTTAAAAAGCCAAGTAGCTGTCCAGAATTTAACTTTCTCCCACACGTCCTCTTCCGAAATCCCAACCCCTTCAAAAATTCGAGCATTCCTTTCCAACCACACAGCCCAAATTGTTGCTAGTATGGCCGTTCTCCAAATCTTTGTTTTACGCTTGCTACCATTTAATTTGCTAACTATCATTTGTGGTACCAACCTTGGCATAACCCACGACGTCTTAAATTCCTTTATCAATCTGGCCCATAATTGCCGGGTGAAACTGCATCCTAAGAACAAATGCCCAACGTCTTCCCCGCTAGCTTTGCAACAAACACACCATCCAGGGGAGATGGATAGGTAAGGCATCCTCTTTTGCATCTTATCGTGAACGTTCACTTTATCTAAAGATACGAGCCAACCAAAAACTTTGACTTTTGAAGGAACACAACTTTTCCATAGAGGCTTTGTCCAGTAAACTCCACTACCGTTCGGGTTAGATGTAAACCAGGATAGGGCTGATTTACAAGAAAAAATCCCAGACGGATCTGGTTTCCATAGGCGGCTATCGTTCGAAATATTCAGCACTCTAACATGTTCCACCTTTTGCAGTAGCAAAGTGAGTCTTGGAATTTCCCGCTCCAATAAATTCCTCCTAAATTTGAAATCCCAACTTTCTACCCGCCCCCCGGGCAGGCCTTCATCGACAATCAGGTCTTTGATCGACACATTTCTTGCCTTGGAAATCACTGCTAGGTCAGGAAAGGAGCTTGATAGGGAGGAGTCACCAAGCCAAATGTCTTCCCAAAATCGGATGCTTCCTCCATTGCCAACTTTGAATTGTACTAATCCAAGGTATTCGTCGTATAAATCTGAGATATCCCTCCAAGGGCCTTTAGGAGAGAGACGACTTCCTTTTCTTGTGTCCCAGAAGTTGTCTGCCTTACCATACCGACTCAACACCACCTTGTGCCACAAAGAGTTTGGTTCTAGGGGGAATCTCCACAACCATTTCATAAGCAGTCCCTTATTCCTCAAATCCAAGTTCCCAATTCCCAACCCACCCTCTTCACGAGGCCTGCAGACCTCGGTCCAAGCCACTAAATGATCCCCTCCCGACGATTCACTGCCTTCCCAAAAGAAGTCCCTCATCATCTTCTCCAAGGCTTTGGTTACAGATTTTGGTGCTTTAAAAAGAGAGAGAAAATAGATGGGGAGGGAGGATAGAACTGACTGAATAAGAGTCAACCTACCCCCGCGGGATAAAAATGAGCATTTCCATCCATCTAGTCTTTTAGCACACTTGTTCAGTATAGGCTCCCAGAAGTCCCATTTTCTAGGCGATCCCCCCAAAGGCATACCTAAGTACAACAAAGGCCAGCTGCCAACTTCACACCCTATCTGAGACGCGAGCCTTGATACCTTTTCCTCCTCCAAGCAAATTCCCAATAACTGACTTTTGCTCATATTAACTTTAAGCCCGGAGATAGCACAAAAGGCTTCCACTATTCGTACCAACTTCTGCAACGAGTCATCATCTTTGACAAAGAATAAAGTGTCATCCGCAAATTGAAGATGGCTGATATGAATCTTCTTTTTTCCTACCTCGAATCCGGAGAAATTGCCTGAACTTACTGCCTTCATCACCATCCTCCCAAGAACATCCGCGACCAGAGTAAACAAAAAGGGTGATAGTGGATCACCTTGTCTGAGGCCCCGAGAGCCAGTAAACTTTCCTCTCGGTCTACCATTAATGAATACCGAGAATGAAGTAGAAGACAAACATCCTTTGATCCATTTTCTCCAAATGGCTCCAAAACCCTTTTTGCACAATACCAAATCCAGGAAGGTCCAATCCACTCGATCGTAAGCTTTTTCAAAATCAATCTTTAGAACCAATCCTCTTTTGCCTCTGCATCTATAGTCCTCTACTGTCTCATTAGCCACAAGAACCGAATCCAAAATTTGTCTGCCTTCAACAAAGGCAGATTGAGTTTCAAGGATGGTTTTCTCCAGCACCCCTCTAAGTCTCATAGAGAGCATCTTTGCAATTATCTTATAGACACTTGTTATAAGGCTGATTGGTCTATAATCTTTTATCCTACAACTGTTGAGTTTTTTTGGGATTAGACATATGAAGGTCTCGTTGATGCTACCTTGGATAACTCCTTCTCTTTCGAATGACTTAACAACTCCCATAAGGTCTTCCTTAATTACCTCCCATTGAGTTTGAAAAACAGGCATACTGAACCCATCTGGCCCAGGGGCCTTACTCCCTTCGCAGCTAAAGACAGCTTCCTTGACTTCCTCTTCCTCAAAAGGCCTCTCCAGATCAGTGGCAGAGATCGTAGGAATCTTTTGCCATTCAATACCTTCTACACTTATGCCCTGTCTATTTTCAACTTTATACAGGTTTGAATAGAACGAAGTTATCTCTGTGACTATTTCTTCTTCTCTATCAATGATTGAACCATCTTCCCTTTCGAGTCTTGATATTGTGTTCTTGGCTTTTCTTGCATTCAGAAGACTGTGAAAGAGCCTTGAATTTGCATCACCCTCTTTAGCCCATTTGCACTTTGATTTCAACCACACACTTCTTTCCTCTTCAAAAGTTAGTTGCTGCCATCCTTTTTTTATGGCCTTTCTTTCCTCCATTAAAGACTGATTCCACACATTAGAGGCTTCCAGACGGTCCAGGACCAACAGTCTTCTTTCCATGGCAACCTTTACCTCTTGTTTGTTGCCATAAATTCCTTTGCTCCACTCCTGAATGTTTCCTCTTACTACTTTTAATTTACTCATGAATTTAGTACCTGCCCACCCAGAGACAGTTCCTTTTTTCCACCAATTCTGGAAGTTATTGGAAAACAAATTGTGTTCCAACCATTGATTATCGAATCGGAAAGGGCTAGGACCCCATTTAGGAGGGTTAGAATCCAGGATAACAGGACTGTGGTCCGAGACGATCCTAACCAGCATTTCCTGTCTCACGTAAGGGAACACGTTGCACCAATTAGTGGTGAATAAAAATCGATCCAACCTACAACAAATAGGTTTTTCTCGAAAATTTGACCAAGTGAAGCATCCATTGTTCAATTTAGGATCAATAAGCTTCAGTTCCCGCACTATCTGATCAAACATCTTCATACTCTTAGTCCGAGAATTACTATTCAATTTTTCTTGAACCCTTCTAACTACATTGAAATCTCCTCCCAAACACCAGAATTCTCCGCATATTGCGCTAAGACCAGCCAACTCATCCCAGAAATCATGTCTTGATTTGTACGAACACGGTCCATATACCCCAGAAAACCACCACGGGGTTCTACCTTCTGCTTCTATTAGTACTGAAATGGAGAAGTCACCAACCAAAGAATCCAACACCTTGACGCTTCTAGTGTCCCATACTAGCAACGTGCCTCCCGAACTCCCATTAGCTGGAATCAAGATCCAGGCTTTAAAGCGGGAACGCCAAATGCTACCAATAAAATTCCTGTCTACAGATGCTTTCTTCACTTCTTGTAATATTACCAAATCCGGATTGACTTTGCTGATAGATGCCTTAATTGCTTTTCTTTTCGACTTGTCTCCACTTCCTCTTACGTTCCATGTTAGGATTCTCATGATGATCTTTTTTGGGCTCCCTCTTTTTTCTGGCCTTTCTCATAGTCAATGTTAAAGGCCAGAATTTTGAGCTCTCTATTAAGTTTCCTCTCAACCTTTGATTGTTGCGTTATTTGTTTTACTTCACTCTCATTCATTATCAGATTCAATCCCAGTTCTTCCATGGCCTTCACAAGATTATTTTCTTGAGCAGCCTCTGTTTCGACTTCTACTGTAGCTTCTTCTAACACCACACCAGCTTCCTTGCACAGTTTAGAATTCACTGAACGCGTCCTAGGCATATCACTGTGATGCCAAAGACCCTTGATATCCTTTAAAATTTCCTCTTGATCTTCTTCCTCTTCTTCTACTCCTAGGTCATCTTCTTCTTCTGAATTGTCACTTTCTGAGGAAAATTCAAGAATGTCGTTCGTCAAGGGATCGTCGTCGCCCTGTGCCACTTCTTCAAGACTGTCTTCTCGAACTGAGGTCACTATTTCTTCTCCACTGCTGCTAGATATTGACTTTCTTTTTCTGATATACACTGCCATTTTGCGATCACTGACTGGTTCATCCTCCACTGGGATTGGTTCCGATTCTTTTAACACTGCCTTTGAACAATTTCTTCTTCTTGGGGCGAATTCTTCCCAGAATTTAATAATTGCCCTTCTAAAATCTTGTCGTTTTTTTGGCCTGACAGAGTTGAGGATGCCATCAAAAAATTCAGAGATTATCTGGGTCGGGTTCTTCTTGCTAACAATAGATAACGGCTTCATGTTGGCTAAACAAAGCGGCCTGCTTCTCTCCTGTTCAAATTTAGCCAATCTTAACGTGTAGGGCCCTTCATGGGTATATGCGTGCAGGCCCAAGCTTCTGGTCATAGAGTCCATAAAAACCAATTCCAATTTATTAACAAATGAATGTCCCTCATTTGTCTGGCCCACTCCATTAATTACTTGTCGGCCCATAACTTCTTGGCCCAATTTAAATGTCAACCCCTTCTCAACCGACTGCCATAAGAAATTTAAATTTAAATAGCCAGCTGGCCCTGAGAAATCCCCTACACGTGGCTCGTTCAGGTAACTCCATAGTCTTTGAAAGACTTTCTGAATTGGAACCGAACCCCTATAATTACGAAGCTTCTTATAGGGATTCTCTATCGTCACCATAACATTATCCCTAGGGCGGCATTCAATCTCGAGCGACGTGCCCCCACCAACTCTGGACTGTTCATTCCCATCCCGAAACTGTAGACCCTTTTTTTGCCTCTCTGCCGTTGCCGGAGAAGAAGAAGCTCTTGAAATCTGGGAAACCACCATTGATGCGCCTACAGTTTTCCGAGACTCACCAGACATCTGCCCGTACGACGACAAAGACACCTCTTTGACAAGTTCGGTTTCCTTTGAAGATTGACAATTTTCTGCTTCTTTATTTTTGTAAAACTCAGAATCCTGGTGCCATATTGTGTTGAAAAAACCACTAAATCTATAGCCCCAATCATTGAGTCTGAACAGTTTTAGAGGGAATTCAAAGCCGCCGTGACTTAACAAAATAGATTCATGAACGAATCCCTGTTCATCTCCTCTCAACTTGAGTCTCATGTGATGTAAGAAATTCTTTTCTGCAGTATCTTTCTCCACATCAAGCAGGCCACCGCATAATTCGCCAATCTTCCTCATGATCTCAAAGTTCCATAAGTTTAGAGGCACTCCTTCTACCCCAATCCACGAGCATCTGCAATCTACTTTCACCTCTTTGTGTTGTTCTTCCCCTGACCACTTAACGAAAGAGATGATAGTATCGCCTGTGTCTGGTATTACAGTTCTGTTGATCTTAAGTAAACTTTCCATCTCTTCCTCTGTCTTGCACCAAATTAGAGTGCGATCATCAAACATTTGGCTAACCACCAACTTTCTATTAATTTCCCGTGAAAGATTGTAGAATATGGCACTCCAAGACATCTCGCTATTGTTTCTGAACATAATCACAGCTCGACTCCAGTCCTTATCACAATCATCCGCTTGTAAAAATTCATGAAAATTTTTTTGTTCCATTCGCCTCCTTGGAAACGGATTCCGTGGTCTGAAGCTCCCATTTCCTTATCACAATCGTTTGGAATTTATTGATTACTACACTATGCTCCCATGTTATGAACAATCCCAAATTAGGAGCTTCAATTCATGCATATTTGGTAGAAACATGCATTCTTTTGATAAATAGTGCCAGTAATATTTTTAAAGTGAAGGTGTTGTTCAGTGAAATTTATGCTCTTTCTTTTTTATTCTTCTGAATATTTTTTTTTTTGTTTTGTTCTTAGTTTAGTAATTAAAAACCATAGAACTGACTTTTTAAATGTTACCGACCAGCACAGAAACTTTTACTCACATCTTGATTATAATTTTCTCTGGTGTTTTAAATTATATACTTCAAATACAACAGACAATAGTGATACAGAGGGAATATTTAAATTTTTATTTAATTTAATACGATTGTTGCTTGAAGCCTGCAACCTATAAAATTTGTTACTCGTAAACATTAATCAAAATAGCTCAATGGCAATGTATGCTAATTGATGATTTCATTAATTATTTTCTCTCCCAGGAGCTGACAATAAATCTTGAACATCAAAAGATTTCTGGAGAAACAACTGTTCAAAATGCAATTACTGAAGTTGCTGCAATGATGGGTGAAAATATTAAACTTAGACGGGCTTTTGTGATATCTGCATCATCACAAGGTGTTGTTTCTACATATCTCCACACAAGTCCCCAACCAGGTAGTTTAACTTTTAAATAAAGTTTGTTTGTGCAGTGCTTTAATATGGTTATAGGTCATAACTTTCAATATCTTGGTCCTTCAGTGATGTCTCAAGTCATTAAGTAGTTAGGGAAATGGAACCTTTGTGGGAATTTAATTTTGGCTTGATTGTTTTCTGCTTTATCCTATTCAAAGGGTTGGGTCGAATTGCCGGAGTTGTGTCTCTTGAAGTAGAAGATGGGAATTCGCAATCTGAGGCTCTCCAACGGGTTGGATCTGAATTGGCCATGCATGTGGTGGCAGCAAAGCCCTTATTCTTAACAAGGGAACATGTTACTTCTGATGCATTGGAGAATGAGCGTGAAATTCTCAAGTCTCAGGTAATTAGTGATACCTGGTTAATCTTTGAAGATGGCTATTGCTGTCTATGATATTATGACATTGTTTTAAAAGTTTTTTCTTCCTTCTCTATGTTGGTGACATTGTGCTACTTACATAGTTCAGATGGGACACCACCTGATCTTATTATTATTTTTTTTAATGAAACCAAGTGTCCCAGACTTAGCCCCATTTTTCAGTCTCTACTGAGCTTTTTATATTTCCAATAGCAGCCATTCTCTTTCTTTCTTCGCTTTTATCCTATTTGACTATTTGACTGTGCTTGAGATGGTGTATTTGAATGCCTACTTATATGAAAGGCTACAATTTGCTTTGATCTAAACATTGGGTTGTGGTGGAATGTTGCACAATATTGCTCTTATTTTGGGTACTACATATAAAACTGATGTAGGTTTGTAAAGCATTTTATTGGTTAGAAGACTAATTTCATAAAGTAAGGAAGATAATTAATATGAGTACTTGTTTAATTATATTGTTTTGGCAGCTGGGTAGCATCTTATTTATTCCATTGCGAAAATCTATTAGTCACGTTACTTCACCATTTTTCATGAAATTCTTCTTAAAACGCCATTGCAGCGCTCTCCCTTACTTTAGTACTCAAAATACCATAAACCCATTAGCCAAAGAATCCCAAATTTGCCAACTTTGTAGGATAGGTTCTCTTCCGGATGCATTTCAGATTCTGAACTCCATTGATCCCGGCGAAATCACAGTCAAGCCGATTCTATATGCTTCCCTTCTACAAACTAGCGTAAAAGTTCGTTCTTTCAGGCCCGGCCTACAAATCCATGCTCATGCGGTTAAGTCTGGCCTCGAGACCGATCGGTTTGTGGGAAATAGCTTACTTGCTCTGTATTTCAAGTTGGGTTCCAGTATTTTGGACACTCGGAGTGTTTTTGATAATCTTGTAGTCAAAGATGTCATTTCTTGGTCCTCAATGGTTACTGGGTATCTTCGGGTGGGAAAACCCGGCAAAAGCAATTGCATTGTTTTGGGATATGGTGGGGTTCGGGGTTGAGCCAAATGGGTTCACTTTATCTGCCGTGATCAAAGCTTGTTCTGAGCTTCGTGACTTGAGACTCGATCAATCTTTTCACGCAATGGTGTTGAGACGTGGGTTCGACTCGAATAATGTCATTGTTAGTTCTTTGATTGATATGTATGGGAGGAATTACGTATTGGAAGATGCAAAACAAGTGTTCGATGAAATGCTTGAACCAGATGCTATATGCTGGACATCAATTATTTCGGCCATGACAAGGAACGATTCGTTTGAAAATGCTTTGGCATTCTTTTACTCGATGCAGAGAAATGCTGGGTTGTTGCCGGATGGCTTTACATATGGAACGGTGTTGACTGCTTGTGGTAACATGGGGAGGCTAAAGCGAGGTAGAGAAGTGCATTCTAAGGTCATTACTTGCGGGCTTTGCGGAAATGTGGTCGTTGAGAGTAGCCTGGTTGACATGTATGGGAAATGTGGGTCAGTTAACGCAGCTCAAGCTGTTTTTGATCGGATGATGGTGAAGAACTCAGTTTCGTGGTCTGCATTGTTGGGAGCATACAGTCAAAATGGACAATTTGAATCTGTTTTCAAGCTATTCAAGATGATGGAAAAATTTGACCTTTACAGTTTCGGAACTGTTATTCGGGCATGTGCTGCTTTAGCGGCTGTAAGACAAGGCAAAGAGGTCCACTGCCAGTATGTAAGAAGAGGTGGTTGGAGGGATGTTATTGTAGAATCAGCTCTAGTTGATCTGTATGCCAAATGTGGATGTATAGATTTTGCTTATAGTGTTTTCGTTCAAATGCAAGTTAGAAATTTGATAAGTTGGAACTCAATGATTTGTGGGTTGGCACAGAATGGCAGAGGCCAAGAAGCAATTGACTTATTTGAAGATATGATTGAAAATGATATTAAGCTTGATTATATAAGTTTTGTTGGGGTTCTTTTTGCTTGTAGTCACTCAGGTTTGGTTGATCAGGGAAAGAAGTACTTTGATTTAATGAGAACAGATTATGGAATAAAGCCTGGTACTGAACACTATAATTGCATGGTTGATCTCCTATGCCGCACAGGGCTTTTAGAAGAAGCAGAGAATTTGATCGAGAATGCTGATTGCAGGAATACATCATCTCTTTGGGCAGTTCTTTTGGGTGCTTGCACTTCTTGTACTGAGTCCAATACTGCTGAGAGAATAGCCAAAAAAATGATGAAAAGGGAACCTGATAGCCACTTGAGCTATGTTCTTCTAGCTAATGTGTATAGAGCAGTTGGACGGTGGAGTGACGCCTTAAAGATAAGGAAGCTGATGAAAAGTAGAGGGGTTAAAAAGACGCCGGCCAAGAGCTGGATTGAAACGGATAACAGTTTTGGTGCAGATTATGAAAATGTTCATAAGGAAACCAAATTTTCAAGTGTAGGAAATGTTGGGTGGTGAATATCTAAGGTCATAATTGAGAATTCTATAATACCAGTTGTCGACCTGGTTAGTATCAATCACAACCACAGGAGTGGTGTTCCTCACTTAGGTCCAATTCCTATGTTATAAATCTTGTGATTAATCAATTTCTGAGTCTAACAAACAAATGAATAAAACATTTTCAATTCATAAAGTAAGGAAACAGGCGATTGCTTATAGAAACTAGCCAAATTGGAAGCATAAAGCAATAGTTAGAAAGTTCTGATTCAAACTCGAATATCTTTAAATTGAAACTAATTCATGTTATAATATACCAACTGTTCTGTATTCGGAACTATCATCATTGTCCTTGCTCTTAACCCTTTGCTGATTGTTTCATGTTGAACTTATCACTATTTTCACCCTTTTCTTATATAGGGGAAAGTTGATATAAATAACATTTTACTTGGGCTTTCAATAAATCATATATGGCTATAATTAAAATTCCATGGCATCCTGACACAAATATAATCTGGATTTATTCATTTTAGCTTTGCCTACATTTATATCTTTATAACGTATTTTGTTTCTATTTTAGGCTGAAAGTTCTGGGAAGTCTCAGATGGCAATAGAAAAGATGGTAGAAGGTCGATTGCGCAAATATTATGAGGACGTTGTGCTTATGGAGCAGAAGTTTATTATGAATGATCTAAACGTGAAGGTATCATAATAGTAGTATTACTAGTGTCTCATGTAGAATTTTGTGACAAACTCGGAAATGAACTAATAAATTCAGTAAAGAATCATTATTTTCACTCTATTCTCCACACAAAAAAAAAAAAATACAACTAGATTTGTGATTTATGATTGCCAAGTTATCATTGGATCAATGTGACCAACTTTTTAAAGTGAAGATTGAATCTTGTAGGGAACCCAATTTTATCGAGCATTGCTATAAAGCAACCTAGGGTGCTCAACACCGTAAAGATGGCATTTCGCTCTAGCTGCAATTCAGTAGCAGATCTCATGTGTTTCAACTTAAAATTAATGAAAGTTGAATATGTGGGACCCAATATTAATTTGCATGTATAGGGTGTTGGACACCCTAGGGTGTTCTTTAGCATTTCTTAATTTTATCAGTAGCTTTTCCTTGGAATGAATGTTTCCTGATTATTTGATCAAGGTTTCTTTATAAAGATGGTTTGTTTGGTTTCCCATAACTGTTTTTAAATCAAATTTAATGCTCTTGCATCTTCCAAGAAGCTGCGCACGTGTTTTATATCATGACATTGTTAGATTGCATCTTGAGTAGCCAGACTGCTTTGTTATATATGAATTGCGGCATGTTGCTACATAATGCACAAGTCGATGTAGGAGAGCACATTCATGCATTATGGATTTTTGGATATGAAACTATATTTTGCAAATGATTACTAATGCTTTAAATATATTCTCTGTAGACGGTATTAGATAATCTATCACAAGAAGTTGGATCTCTTGTCAAGATTGGGAGCTTTTTCAAAATGGAAGTTGGAGAAGGAATTCAACGGTAGAATCTCATTCTTTCTAATCTAAAATTGTGGCCATATTTATTTATTCTTTCTCGTAATTGTATGCACCTTTTAGTTGTCTTTAGGTTTATTTCCTGCTGTTTATATGAAGTGATGACAGTGCATGCTTATAGGTGATAATTATTTTCTTGCTATGATCATGAATGTTCCTTTGGTCATTTGCTTAGTTGATTTGAAGGGTTCCATTTGAGCCCTTTCTTGAAATGAAGAACATTAAATATGTGAAAGAGGATAATTATACTACCATTTACTTGTAATTTAGGGTTAGGAAGGGAGGTATGGTGGTTTCGTTGAGTTTGCAGGATTTCATATTACGAGCTCGAATATTTAAGCTCTACAGGAAAGCATTAAGAACTGCTCGAAGAGCACCTCCTCATGCTCGAGGGGAATTAAGGAGGACAATTAGGCAGGAGATGGAGAATAACAAGAATTGCAATGACAAGCAACGAATTCGTTTTTTGATGAGTGAAGGATTAGAAAGACTGAAAGGTCTAAATGAGTTGTTGGATATGCAAGGCCATCCTTAATCCTTAGCCCTTCTCTAGTATCTTGGAGCTTTCGTCCTCCATTTCGTTTATTTTTCCTTTTCATGTTATTTAATAAATCCTGACTCATGATATATATTTCTTCTTATTAAATATGTGAAAGACGATTTTTTTTACTCTCTCAAGGGCTTAGGAGGGTGGAAATTTCCTTGTCAGTGGCTTTTTCATTTCCTTGTTAGAGGGTTTAGTTTTCTTGGGTCTGTTCCCTTATATATTATCTTTTTCGTCTGTTCCTTCTCATGAATTTGAGTGTCGTGTTTGTCATTATTTTTCTAGTTTCTGACATAGATTTCTTCTCTATCAAAGACAAATTTCTGGAAAAACATTGATGAATATAAGGTTCCAAGCTTTTGAGAGGCTTGATCTCTCCTAATAAAGCTAGGCTCTCCCAAATTCACAAAATTATCACACTGGATCCTTTATCAGATACCCTTCCTCCCCCTAACCTATCAAGGCCCGAGTAACATTGTTAGAAGATTCTGGTTAGTGATGCATTATCCTGCTTGGTAGAAGCTGTGAATTGCCTTGGTAGTTTATAGACATGTGGTGCCGCCACAAGATGCGAGAGATGTTTCCTAGTGTTAGCATTATCTTGACCTATTTTGATCTTATTACCCAAACGAAGTCCCTATGCTCAGAAAATGCCCTCTTTTATTGCAGTAGTATGCTTATGTTGTAGTTGTACCAAGCTCATAACCATATCTAGCAAGTGATCTCTGTAGACTTTAATTTAAGTTACTCTAAGGTGGTGTTTGGTTGGAAGGAATGAAAACATAGAAATAGAAATAAAAATAGGAATGGGAATGGGAATAGGAATGGAATCAAATTTAAAATACATAAAAAATTATTATTAATTTTTTTCTCATCATGCATTGAAGTAGTCTTTCTTTCTATTTGAAAATGGAATAGTCATTCCATCAAAATGATGGAAAAATCAATTCATTAGAATGATATTCTAATACTTTAAAATGCAACCAAACAAAGGAATGGAATAAAACTTGTTTCTTTTCCATTCTATTTTATTACCTCCAATCAAACGCCGCTTTAGTTTTGAAGTGTTCAAAAACATATTCTCTTATCCAGAAGCTGTAGTGAATATTACCACTTGCAGTTCTACAACTTATAAAATTGTTACTGTAGCTTTGTTTCTTGTACTGGCATTAGATCTACTACTCATTTTTTTTCTCAAAGAAATAGGAGATCCAAATTTACATGTGCAGACAAAGATTCAAAGGATTATTTTTAAATGTTCTTTTTTCATGAGCAAAAGTGTGTGTGACCCTAGGAGGCATGGAGAAACAAATGAAAGGTTAATAGCCCATTAATGCTTCCTAGTTGAATAGAAATCTTTTGTCTCCAAATTACACGTCTCCTTATTGTCTTTGTCAATTTGATAAATCATCATTTATGTATGAAAGTATGGAATTAAATAAATATGTGAAAGAGTGAACATAAGTAAATAGTTGCTTTGTCAGTTTTAAATGGCGCGACAGAGAGAAGACATACACTGGAGATAGAAGATTTTTATTGTTCCTAGTTTTGACTACGAATAGTTGGATAACCATTTTAGTATGCTAAAACACTAGACTAAGGTTAACATCATATATTTAAAATATTGTCTTGCTTTTATGTGGTTTGTTTGTTACTGTATATTTCCCATTCAAGCACTCGTTTATTTCAGTTACTCTGTATTTTCAGGGTAGAAACCCCCACCGCGTCCGAACCAGTAGCCCAGGCTGTCTAATATTCCCTTCATCCGAGAAACTTGTGATGGTTAAGTTTGATTTATAAGATGCACCTCATGTGAGAAATTGTCTTTACCCTACTTACAACTTCTTTGGTGGTCTTCGTTATCCTTTCCAACACTGATGAGTTTAAGTTTCTTCCGCAAATGCAGAAGGAATCCTTGCCAAAAAAATAAAATTGTGAGCTGGTATTTACAAATTTTGTGGAAGAATTGCGTATAACTTATTCCTGCAAACCATAGTTAGTAATAAAAGAAAATGGGATATTTTTTTTATGCTATAAAGTTATATAGGTAGTAAGTTGGCTGACTTGAGACAACCCATTATGTTGCAGTTGTACTGCATTTTTAAGATAAATGTTTTTGGGTTTGTTCTGTAATTGCAGTCCTGTAAATCAGGAACTTAATAGCCCATTAATGCTCCATAAGATTGGTTAGTGGTTTTTTGCTAAACAAGATTGGTTAGTGGTTACTCTGGCAAAGTTTGCTAATTTGAGTCATGTAAATGATCAGTTTCCTACTTTATTTCCTGCTCACCTAGGGTCTGACGGGCCAAAGATCCAACTCTTTCTTGTTCTCTGTACGCTTCTGTCTATCATTGTTTATCCAATCAAAGTATTGCATGCCATTAAAAATTTTATATTTAATAAATCAAAGAGTTCTTTATTAAACAAAGAAGAAAAACTTGCAACCTTAGCATATCTTCTTATTTTCTTTTATTTATTACATGTCATAAAATGTGTGTATCCAACTGTTTAAAATAAGTAATATTACTTTAGTTTGAGAGAAATCCTTCAGTTGCTATTGGTGTCTGAATAGGAGGAACATGATAAACTATTGCCTGCCCCTAACTATATAAGCTTGTTGCCACTGTCCTCTCAAATAATGAGAGATAGAGTTCAGTTCCAGGTAACCTCAACCCATATATCCTCCGAACTCACACACTAGGCCTGACTGTTCGCCTTCTAACCTATCCTATTTATAAATACTTAGGGTAAGATATTATGGAAAAAGTGGGATTAGATCCATAAAAAAGATTATTAAAATAAATTTTTATTGATCCACTAAAAATAGTGCACCCTAAAAAAAGTGATTTGAGATTGTGAAAGTGGGTAAAATCATTGCAAATGAGGCTTTGTTACGTAGGAGCAAAGGATAGGGGATGAATAAAAAGTTTAATTAAAAAATTCTTTATTATAGTATACCAATCTTAGCAAACCACATGGATGAATAAAAAGTTTAATGGGAAGTATGACAATGTATTTAAATGAAAAGTTCTTTAATCTAAAAATATGACAATGTACCAGTAGTTCACCAACCTAAACATTCATTATACTAATGAATGATAGCACTAACATTATAATGTAAAGATATAAGTGCACTACTACTGTTTTCCCCTTAATATCTTAATCTTTAGTTTAATATAGAAATCTTTTTATTTGATAATTTACACACTATAATTGATGTATCAATGATACTTATAGAAATTCAGAAAAAAAAAAAAATGCTTATAGAAATTAGTCCCTCAAAACAAATAAAAAATGGTTAGAGAAAAAGGAAAAAAGAAGAAACATACCAGTTCAATAAGTTTCTGTTTTTTGTTGTTTTTTACTTTAATGATTTTATTCTCACTTGAGTCTAACTCAAGTAGCAGTGTGTAGGAGAAAGGAGTTCGAATCTCTAATCCAATATTAAAAAAAAGCAAATGTGTATGTGGTTTTTTTTTTTTTTTTTTTTTTTTTTTTAAAAAAAAAAAATTAAACTCTTATTAATAATAATCAGAGTTTAATACATCAATAGGAAATGATAGAAACCTATCAATCCAAGCTCGTTCACAATCCACCCTAGGTATATGCACAACTGATTCATGAACGGAGACATGAACTTGGGATGCTTCAAGAAAACTAGAAAGTAAACTAGCCAAATCAGCTAAGAAAGCATCCAAATTATTACATCAAGCGAAACGCTTAGAATAAGTTGAGATCAAAACTAAACAACCAGACTCTAGAAATGAATAGAAAGCTCTAACAAGCAAGAGAGATCAATCTAGTACTTCTATCAAAATAACTATTATTTGCTTGAATGATTGAAAATTTTCCTACAATAATAACAAAATAAAGAATGAGTTCTTACAAAATATCTTGTAACATCAAGTAAACTAACTATAAGAAACTATCGTAAGATAAGCAAAGCAAAATAAAAAAACTTATCTCATGTAAGAAACTCCAAAAGTGACCTTGAAAACCTCCATAAATAGTCACCAAGTAAAACAAATAAAACAAAACAAAAAAATACCATACTATAACGTAACATACACAAACATAAAAAAACCAAATAAACTTAAATTACTATTAATTAATAAATTTAAATAATTAACCAACATATACTATAAATAATTAATTTCACAGTAATACTAACTTTTATAAAATTTAAAATTCGTATTAACACCGTATAAAAATAACTAACTTTAAGATTTGAAAAAAGATTCTCAAAAATCAAAATAAGTTAAAAGGAAAAAGAAAAAAAAAACCAATAAAAATAATAGTTATTGTAATTACAATCTAATTTCTTACTTGATTATTTTTAAGAAAATATAAAAAGTTAAAATAAACTACTAAATGATAAATTAGATTAAAAACTTTACTATGAAAAACTAGAGAAAACTTAGCTAATATTTTTTTTAAAAAAAATACTAATAATTGACTACAAATAATTGAGAGGATGAGAATAATCAAATAAAAATATTCTTTGCAAATGTGTTATTCAATGTTCGTTTTGCACATTTATCGGCTGGTCTTATAAGTGGGTCTCTGTGACTTATTAGGGGCACTTTACACACATAGTTCTATAGTATATGTATGTTTATCTACAATTGAATTAAAATGAAAATTTGAATTTATATACAAATATTTAGTGCATATTAAATTTTTTGAGCACAAGCGTCGATTGGAAAAATAGTCAACTAACTCTGAATCAAATAATCACTGATTAATAACCAATAAAGAGATAGAAATAATAAATAAATAGAAAAAAATTAGGATTTATAGAGGTTAGACCCCCTTGTATATAAGTAATGATTTATTCCCCTTTTAGTTGTATTGATTGTGAGATAATACCGTCCAAATCACTAAGGAAGACAGATTGAATCCAAATCATGGATTGGCCTATTCCTACAAAAGTAGCGGAGCTGCGTTCATTTTTGGGATTGGCTAATTATTATCGGAAGTTCATTAAGGGGTACTCAAAGAAGGTGAGTGCTCTCACTGATCTCCTTAAAAGGATCAGAAATGGCACTGGTCTGAAAAATGCAATGAAGCGTTTGAGAAGCTCAAGATAGCAGTGTCTTCGGAACTGATATTAAAGTTGCCTGACTTTAATCTTCCATTGAAAGTTCAAACAGATGCATCCGACCGTGCATTGGGTGGAGTACTGGTACAGGACGGTCATCTGATAGCTTTTGAGACTCGAAAGTTAAAAGATGCTGAATAAAGATATTCTGCCCACGAGAAGGAGATGGCTGCGGTAGTGCATTGTTTGGATGTGTGGAGATATTATTTTTTGGGGACAAAGTTTACGGTGGTGACGGACAATGTGGCCAACACTTACTTTAAATCTCAGTAGAAGTTAACCCCAAAGCAAGCTCATTGGTAAGAGTATTTGGTAGAGTTTGATTTTGTGTGGGTGCATAGAACGGGTAAGCAAAATCAAGTTGTTGATGCACTAAGCAGAAAAGAAGTACATGCTTTTGTTTGTGCGTTGTCTCAGGTGAGTACAACTTTCATTGACCGGGTGAGGGAGCAGTCACTGCTCGATCCCGAATACAAAAAGCTTTTAGAGGAAGCAAGAAATGGTGAACCAATGCAGTAGTGGGAAGAGGATGATCTTTTCTATGCCAAGTGTGGTAGATTATTTGTACCAAATAGTGGTGGTTTAATAAAGGAATTGCTTAAAGAAACCCACGATACTCAGTGGGTTGGTCACTCGGGTGTGGCTAGGATGTTGGCTGTGATGTCGAAGTCTTATTTTTGGCCAAAAATGGAGCAGAACAAAGAGGTATACGTGAAGACATGTCTTGTGTGCCAACAAGACAAGATAGAAAGAAGGCAAGAAGCAGGATTACTACAACCCCTGCCAATCCCTGAGAAGCCATGGTAGTCAATAAGCATGGACTTCATAGTGGGATTTCCAAAAGTAAAAGGGTTTCGGTCCATCCTGGTGGTAGTGGATCGATTCTTCAAGTAAGGCATATTCCTTCCTACACTCCATGCTTGTCCAACGAATGTGGCAACATAACTCATTATGAAGAATGTGGTGAAGTAATTTGGGCTACCTGAAGACATCCTAAGTTATCAAGATTCCAAATTTACGGGAAGATTTTGTACGACGTTGTTCAACATGTTGGGTTCAGACTTGAAGTTCTCAATAGCAAACCATTCCCAAACTAATGGTCAGACAGAAAGGATGAATCAGTTACTAGAAGAGTAGTTACGACATTATGTGACAGCAAGTCAGAGGAACTCGGTTGAGTTACTGGATGTGGCACAATTTTGCTACAACATTCAACAATCCTCTACAATAGGAACGAGTCCAGCAGAGATTGTCTTGGGGAGGCAGCCGCTGACAACATATGAAGTGGCTAAACAGAAGTCTCAAGGTGTTTTCCTAGCAACATACCAGTTTGCGAGGGATAGAACCGAATTGTTTGAACTGGCTAGGGACATTCTGAAAAAAGCTTCAAGGAGGATGAAGAAGTATGCAGACAAGCATCAGAGAGACTTAGAGTTTTTTGTCGGAGATCAAGTGTTGCTGAAACTCACTCCACATATTTGGAAGAAAATAACTGACAAACGCTATCACAAGGGTTTGGTTCAAAAATATGATGGTCCATTTGAGATTTTCCAGAAGGTGGGGGCAGTAGCATACAAACTGAAGCTACAGGAGCGCTTCAAGCTACACCCGACTTTTCATGTCAGTTTCTTGAAGAAGTTTCATGAGGACAAAGCTGAAGGAAGGAAACAGGTGGTGCGAGCTTCGCCTATTGTGAGGAAATAGTTTGAGAAGAGGTTGACAAAGTTTCTCGACCATCGTACTTTTGGGGCATGCAAAAAGAACCAGAGAATTGAGTACTTGGTTCAATGGGAGGGTGAAGATGTAGCTGATGCTACATGGGAAAAAGCTGTGACTTTGTGGTAGTTTACGGACAAGGTGAACAACTATATTAGAAGTGTATCGACGAGGACGTTGATTTCTTCTGGTAGGGGTGGTTTGTGAGACCCTTACTTCGGTTCGCTCAGCGGATCTCAATGTCACTTGTGGGTAGCTTGTGGGATAGCAATATACGAGTGAAGTGCACCTGTCAGGGGGCAGTACGCAACAGTATCATTAGCATGCAGCAACATTGGGGGATGTTGGCTAGACTTGTCTACATGATGGTTCTAAGATTTACGTGATATTGCATGGGAATGCATGCAAGCGGTTTCTCAAACGATGTGCATGAAGATAACACATGTGAATGACGGTTACCGGTAGTTATCAATGCTTATCCAAGGGCATGCACGTGGGCTGAAGACATCTGTTGGTGAATAGATGCATTAATTCAGGCTTGAATGGCTGACACACGGGTGTGTTGGTTATTTGTACATGCGATGTTGATGTGTAAAATGCTGGTGAGACGAGCATGGCCTAGGCGGTTGGGGATGTCAACCGCAACCTAATGTTGGATTATAAAATAGGCTAAGAGTGCTTGAGTCATCAGAGTGTGATGTCCAGCGTTTGAACATTGTATTCCTTTAATAACAAGGTTGGGAAAGGGTTCTCGTATGCTGTGTGTGTTATTATGCTTTATGTGCATTTACTTGATAACGAGAGAGAGAGTGTGTTGTTGAGTGACGATGGGCAAACTAAACTATGAGTGTGTGTGCATACAAACGGGTGTTGGATTGGCTGACTAGATTGGGGAGAATCCATGCCATCGCAGTCTCACTCAGAAATTTCCCTGCGATGGCCTAGATTCTCCCCAATCTAGTCAGCCAATCCAACACCCTTTTGTATTCACACACACTCACGGTTTAGTTTGCCCATCGTAACTTAACAACACTCTCTCTTGTTATCAAGTAAATGCACATAAAGCATAAGAACACACACAACATACGAGAACCTTTTCCCAACCTTATTATCAACACAATATCAAGGAATACAATGTTCAAATGCTGGACATCATACTTTGATGACTCAAGCGCTCTTAGCCTATTTTATAACCCAACATTAAGTTGCGGTTGACATCCCCAACCGCATAGGCCATGCTGGTCTCACCAACATTTTACACATCAGCATGACATGTACAAATAACCAACACACCTGCGTGTCAGCCATTTAAGCCTTCAACCTGAATCAGTGCATATGTTCACCAACAAATGTCTTTAGCTCACGTGCATTCCCTTGGATAGACATTGATAACTCCCGATAACCGTCATTCATATGTGTCATCTTCATGCACGTCGTCTGAGAAACTGCTTGCATGCATTCCCATGCAATTTCACGTAAATCTTAGAACCATCACGTATACAAGTCTAGCCAACATCTCCCAATGTTGCTGCATGCTAAAGATACTGCTGCATACTGCCCCCTAGTAGGTGCACTTCACTCGTATGCTGCTATCCCACAAGCTAACCACGAGTGATATCAAGGTTTGCCGAGCGAACCTAAGTGGGGTCTCACAAATTACCCCACTAGAAGAAATCGACGTCCTCGTCGATACACTTCTGATATAGCTGTTCACCTTGTCCTCAAATTGCCACAAAGTCACAACTTTTTCCCATGTAGCATCAGCTACATCTTCACCCTCCCATTGAACCAAGTACTCGGTTCTCAGGTTCTTTTTCCTTGCCCCAAAAGTACGATGGTCGAGAATCTTTGTCAACTTCTCAAATTGTTTCCTCACAGTAGGCGGAGCTCGCACCACCTGCTGCCTTCCTTCAGCTTTGTCCTCATAAAATTTCTTCAAGAAACTGACATGAAAAGTTGGGTGTAGCTTGAAGCGCTCATGTAGCTTCAGCTTGTATGCTACTGCCCCCACCTTTTGGACAATCTCAAATGGACCATCATATTTTTCAACCAAACCCTTGTGATGCGTTTGTCAGTTATTTTCTTCCAAATCTGTGGAGTGAGTTTCAGCAACGCTCGATCTTTGACAAAAAACTCTAAGTCCTTCGATGCTTGTTTGCATACTTCTTTATCCTCCTTGTAGCTTTTTCTAGGTTGTCCCTGGCTAGTTCCAGCAATTGGTTCTATCCTTTGCAAACCGGTATGCTGCTGGGCAAACACCTTGAGACTTCTGTTTAGCCACTTCATGTGGTGTCAGCAGCTGCCTCCCTAAGACAATCTCTGCCGGACTCATTCCTGTTGCAGAGGACTGTTGAATGTTATAGCAAAATTGTGCCACATCTAGCAACTCAACCCAGTTCCAACTTGCTGTCACATAATGTCATAAGTACTTTTTCAGTAACTGATTCATCCTTTCCATCTAACCATCAGTTTGGGGATGATTTGATGTTGAGAACTTCAAGTCTGAACCCAACATGTTGAACAACGTCGTCCAAAACCTTCCCGTAAATTTGGAATCCCGATAACTTATGATGTCTTCAGCTAGCCCAAAGTACTTCACCACATTCTTCATAATGAGTTCTGCTGCCACATCCGCTGGACAAGCATTGGGCATAGGAATGAATATGCCATACTTGGAGAATCGATTCACTACCACCAGGATGGACCAAAACCCTTTTACTTCCGGAAATCTTACTATGAAGTCCATGTTTCTTGACTGCCATGGCTTCTCTGGGATTGGCAGGGGTTGTAGTAATCCCATTTCTTACCTTCTTTTTGTTGGAATTTATTTTACCAAGATCTTAGATCTACTCACAAGTATGTTGTTTAACATCCTAAATATGAACTTTCTAAAACGATAATTAAACACATATAAAGTTAAGAAAACCTTACATTGGTTGCAGCGGAATAATATGTCTCCTTCCACTCAGATCTCTAACCCTTGTATCCTTTCTGTCGCAGAGTATTATCAAGATCTGAGCCCGAATGTTCTTCTCTTTGAATTTGATCCTTCACAGTCTTCCAATCTATGATTGAGGTACCACTTGCTGTGTGTGAGCACTACTCTATCACTAGGATGTTTCGAAATTATGAAGAAGAAAAGAGAGAGAGGGAGGGTCGGCTATAGAGAGAAAGTGGAAGGCTCAGTTTTTCTGAAAGGCAATGTTAAGAAACTGTTGACAAAAACTTACTTTGGCCTGGGCCATCACTTTCTATTTATAGGCAACTACTAGGTTTAGGTTAGTAATTATTTGACATTAAAATAATGAAAATATTAATTGGAAAAAACCAATCAAGTGGCTGGCCATAGGTGTTAGTGGGCCTCACTTGGATTTTGCAGTTTTCACAATTTTTATTTCTATTTTCTCAAAAACGCAAATTTTTCAATTCTAACCATTTAAATGCCAAAACTAATTATTTAATAACTAAAATAGATTATTAAATAATATTGTCATTTAATATAATTATTAATTAGACATACAGAGTCTCTTAATTAATAAATAAACCTAGAATCTCTTTTCTTTACAATTTCACCCCTGCTTAGTGAAAATTCACAAATTAGACATAGTCTAACTTTAGAATTATAATTGATTAATCATAAATCAATTATTGAGTCTTACAAGCAGTATGATCTCAACTAGAATGGGGACCATGGATCTATAATGCTGAGCTTCCAATAAGCCGAACCGAATTTACTAAGTAAATTCTCTAACTTATTAATTCCTTGTTGAATCCACTCTTAGAACTTGGAATTGCACTCTCAGACTTATATAGAGCATTCTATATATTCCACGATATAGATATGCTATCTCATTTAACCATCGTTATAATCTTAATGTGATCAAAGATCCTCTATATAGATGATTTACATCGAGATGGGATAAATTTACCGTTTTCACCCCTCAATGTATTTAGCCCCTTAAAACACTTAGCTACCTATAAATGATGTTTTAGTGATCTAAGAAATAGTCACTGAAACAAGAGCTCATCCATTTACTTATATTTAGCTAAGCTCGAAGGGAATCATCACTTGACTTCTATACACCAGTAGAAGCTATAGATTCCATATTTATGTTCAGCGCTCCCACTCAATCATACTATCATGTTCCCAAAATATACGTATCACCCTGACCCAAAAGTAGGCTTAACTAATAAATCAAAGAACATGAATAGCACTCTTGAGTTGAGCCTAAGCATATCAGGATTTAGATTCTTTTTATCTAAGATCAACTATTGATATTAACTTGGAAAGATACAATGGTAAGTTTATAATATCTTGACTAAGTTCAATATTGGTCCAGTCCAATGTATACTCTATACATTCGAAACTAGTATACTTTACCAATGTCCTGGAAAGAACATAACACTTACTCCAAGTGTAAGTACATATCATCGATGATTATCACATCAGTGTAAATCCAAAACACTGATGAAACATGGACTTAGTCTTTTGAATCATATAATCACAATCACTTTCCACTGTGTTGACAAAACTGTAATTGTGAATAAGTATATGTTCTGGACTTAACTGATTTTGTGCATATATTAAATATATTAAACCATAAGCATGAAAAATTCATGCAAACATAAATCACTTCAAATTTCTTAGATTGATAACTAATCAAATTGTAATGGGTTTTATTTAGGACACAAAACCCAACAAACTTCCACTTGCACTAACATGAAACAAATTGTGCATTCCAATCAATCTGTTGTCTTGATCTTCAAATCAAGTGTAGTATATTTGAATCCACCCAAACTTCTGGAACCAGGTTCATAAAAATATTATGAAACATCCTTTACTATATGCTTTATTCATCAAGGGATACTGAAATCCTTATTGCTTATTAAGTACATCTGAATAAACAGAAGACATATCTCTCATATTTTAAAATTTGGAACTGAGATAATACAGTGTAGAATTTTCTTCAGCAAAATAACTTTATGGTAATTTCGAATTTATAAAGTTATAAATCTTCTCTGGTAGAGCTTGAATTATTATAGAAGGGTTTTTACACTCTTGTAGAATAACTCCTCCACCCCAGAGTAACCACCATCTCAAATTCTTGAATGAGTTGGGGTAGATATAAGGATAACTAATATACAGTTCCTTAATATCTAACATATAGATCACTTTCATAAATCTTTCTTGAGTATCTCCTAACGTTCCTTATTTGATTACATCTCAGATAGCTCCCACTCAGTAATAGATGTCTGGTTAAATAATACTTTTAACCTCTTATTGTTTGGAGGGATATCTAGTTGTGACTTATTGTATTAGTCTGAAACTATAAGTTTCTTTTAAGACTAAATCATCAACATAGCAGTCTAGTATTTGAAGTGAAAAATACTTGCTAGAGATTAAGTAATCAAATTAAGATACCATAAAATGTTATGAGAATTAGAAATCTTGGCTCAAGTCATTCGAATAGACTATGCAAGAATTCTTCTATCTTATTCTCACAATTCTGATAAGTTATTTCTATCCACATGAATGGTTAGATTTGCTTTCTCAGTAGTGTCCTTAAGTTCCTATCACGAGTGTCAACCAAATGAAGATGGGTAAAGAATTTTAAAATTCTCCCACTCAATTAAAGTAGTGTGATACATTATCAAAGAACTTTATTGGTATCATTATTTATTACAACAGTAAAACTAAACTGGAACATATAATCAAGATCAATGATTTATTTTGATAATAGCTAATTTATTATATTACTTCCATGTTTAAAAAAAATATGTGTTACAGAGAGTACTGTGGATTAAATTCCACCCCTAAGTATATAGAGATTATGATCCACCCCTTAAGGTTATAAAGATCATGATTCTCTAAGTGTTATAGAGATTATGTGGAGTTGAATATAATCCTGAGTTCATTAGATATAAAAGATCGTTGAACTGCATATTATTCTTAACTTTTCTCCACCCCTATCAGATCAAAAGATCCTTTTATTAAACAAATTCTCAATAATTGTTTTAGAATTAACAATTATTCATAAACATAGAATTAATTCCTTGGTTTATGTAGTAATAACTCTATAAAGAGTTTAAAATATTATAGAATTTGTACCAATAATAAAAATACTTACACATACAAACATATAAATATAATTGGTAATTGTTGTTTAAGATAAAGTAGATGAAGATTGTTTTGGTCGAAAACAGTAAAAATTTCTTTTGCGAGCTCTTTCTTTTTCCAGTTCCTAATCCCCCTCTTTTACGTCCTTTTCCTTTTATTTATATGTACGTCCTTCTCTTGCATGGACGATCTATCATCCTCCTATCCCCTTATCGACACGTGTTCTCTTTCTTTTATTCTTTTTGCCACTGCCACGTGTTCGTATTCTAATAGATAACTCTAGTGTTACACGTGTCTGTGTTTCTAGTGGGTTTTAATGCTATTATTTTCCCTAAATTCGACGGCGTCGTGTCCGTCGACATCTCATTCTTCAAAGTATCAGTTTCTTACTTTATGCTCGAGACCTTCTTTTTCCGCCAAAGCTCTCGTCTGAGGAGATCAGAGTTTTCTTCCGTCGAGGGCCTTTGTTTCGCTAGTGGAGTTACCTCGATATCCTCCCTTAGTTGCCTTTCAAGTACTTACTCCGTCGGCAAGTTACCTGGGTGCCTCATTGGATTTTGGTTTATCGTTTCACTTACAGTTGATCTTCAATCCGTCGGTTACCTATTCTCTTCCGTTCTTTCTTCTGCTTCTGTCGGTGCTTTCTTTACTTGTTCTTGTCGTTTATCGTTTTCCTTCTTTTTTGCCCGTGGCGCTCCCTTAAGGATCAATAGCTGGTCCACACCGAGTTGGGCCGCCCTCTATATCTTTGGGCCTGGATGCATTCATTTTTGTGGGCCTTCTAACGTGGGCCTTTTTGCGTTGTTCATTTTATTGGGCCGTTTATTTCTAAGTTTGATTTCACCCCCCCCCCCCAAACACTACTCCCCCCAGTTCCAGTTATAGTTTTATAATCTGGAACTGCCCTTGATAACTGCTTTAGCAGTTTTGATGTCAGTTTTCATTCGTCATTATTGGTTTCTCATTTCTATTATTATATATGTGTATAGTTTCTTCATTTTCGAATTTTTCAATTTCTTAGGAAGTGGCGGTTACCCTTGATGTGATGGTGGTACCTCGAGAACCGTTTTTCTTATAAATGCCCTATTAATTCCCTAACCTCCCTTTGTGTTTTGGCGACGCACTCTCGAGTATAAGACCCTCAATTTCGAAAATTCATTTCGTGTTCTTCTCTCTGCTGCTCGTTTCAACTTCTCTGTGCTAGATCTTGCTGTCTTCAGGTATATATACTCTGCTTCTCTATTTAACTTAATTTTATTTCTTTTCATCTTCTCTTTTTTTCTCTCTCCCTCTTTTTTTTTTATCTTCCTTTCGTCTTCGTCCCCTTTTTATTTATTTTTACCCCTTTTATATGTGTTGTTTTAATTATTGTGTATATTTTTGTATTTTCGCTTTTCCACTATCTTCCCTTCTCATTTTCTTCTGAGATCTTCTCCTTTCTTCCCCCTTATTCTCTTACTTTCCTTATCATTGAGATACTTAGGGCTTTCTGGCGTTTGGGATACAATCCCTGTTTCTAGGCCCGCTTTCTCTCCTCCGCCTATTTAGTTTTGGCATTCCCCCTTCTATGGTCTTTTCAGGGCGGCGGTCTTGCCTTTTCCCTGTTATGATTAGATTGAAAGGGCAGTTTCCTTTTTAGGGTTAGTCTCTTTTCTCGTGGGTAGGCTTTGGATTCCGATTGTCGTTTTGGCAGTGGTATAATGTCAAATGAGGATTGTCCAGGTGTCTCTCCTTCGGTTTCTGACTCTCTCTCTTCGAGTATCGCTCCTGGATTTACCATGGCAGTTAACAGCTAAAAATAGATGAAAATATTAAACTACTAACAGAACACGAGTTTAAGGGATTTTACCACCAAAATTTTAGAATTGGAGGTTAGTTGCAAAAACCTGGCCACTTAAGGAGGTTATGTCGCAAATAACTCGAAATATTATAATTAGAGGTGTACTATTATCAACATCTTATTACAATTTTTTAGTTAATTTTTATGTCCAAAAATATATATTGTAATACTTTTTTTTAGAATTTTTTTATGGCAATATTCGTTATTCTTACAATATCCTTGTAAATTTTTTTTTTTAAAAATTCAAATAGTTTATAGTGCCGAAAATACGTTTGAAATTTTTTGAATGCGCGTAATAAACTGGAATATCAGGAACTTTGTTTTCAGCATTGTAAACTATTCAGAATTTTTTAAAAATTTACAGGGATGATACTGTAACTATAACGAATATCGCTATGAAAAAAATTTGGAGAAAAATATTTCGGTATATAATTTAAGGCATAAAAATTGACTAAGAAATTATAATAGGAGATTATAATTAGCACTCATTTTATAATTATAGAGTTTTGCTTCCTAAATTAATTTTTGGTTAAAAACTTTCATCCAACTATAAAAATAATTGAAAATTTATATTTTATTCAACATATAATAGATAATTTATTGATGTGGTCAGATTAATATACACAATCATAAATTTATTCTTAAAATATTATCTATGCAATTATTTTTCACCTACACTATCGAATTAGAAAATTATTTGCAAATAACAAATTTGTTATTATTTTCATAGTTCAAGGACATTTTTTTATTTAAAATCAAGTGTCATAATTTAGGAGATAAAAATCCTATTTATTTTATTAAAAAACATCATATAAAATACTACCATCTTAATTTGAGTATTTTGGTACACCACTTTCTATGTTGGTCGAGATTTTTGACAATTAATTTTTATATGATTAAAGATGATAAAATGCATTTAGAGAGAGAAATTTTTACGTGATTCAAGCATTAATAATTCTTAATCCACGAGTCACTATGTTGGGAATTACAACAATGGTGGATTGTTTAGAGAATTTGGCAGCACTTTTACTTAATACCAAAATCAAATAATGCTCTTATTTGTAGGGAAATAGGAATGGGCCTTGTTAGTAGAAGGCCTTTTGTCGAAGGTTACCCTAACAGTGACTCCTTTTTAGTATTTTTGTCTAGCTAAGAAATGTTTTCCTTATGTTACACCTTCGGTTTAGGCCCAAATCAAGTGGTAGGTATGTGTGGATAAGACTTGTCCACTGATGATGTGACAGGCGAGGGCATGAGCTGCCTATGGATGCAAGGGGAAGGTACATGCTAGGAAAGGTAATGAGAGAATGCCAATTCTTATTCGCTTTATAAAAAATTCATTTTGTCATTGGTATAAAAAGGACATACTAAAATGTTTTTCCCAATTTAGGCGCTGATAAAAAATAGGAGACCACCCTTATTGAGAGATAGACTCGTTGTCTCTATAGAACCTAATAGGACCCTCCAAGATCATGAGGGGTTCCCATCCCAAAAGGAGTTGTTTGTTGGTTTTTATGGTCCAAATCAAAGCAAAAAGCAGAAGCGCTATATATTTATATAGTAAAATTTGTTTTTCATAACCTGAACCATAAGCCCCAGGAACACAATGTATTTAAAAATATTAAATCTACACTACGAGTTAAAGAACATTATACCTTTTTATGAACTATCAATGTATCATTGATTCTTTTCGTATACCAATCAAACATTCAATCCTCATGACAATAATGATGGTGACATATCTCACACCAAGATCTTCTAAAGCAGTCTCAACACGCTAGGATGAGTGTGGGGACATAGGAAAATAAGGATTGAGTATTTTTTATCACTGTGTGTACTCAACTCATGAGACATTGTGATAATGTGAGAGAAAGGAAGTGAAACTAGAGTGAGAGATATGAGAGGGGAGACTATATTAGGGTTTTTCTCTAGTGAAAAATAATGATTAATCATTTTAGGTTAAACTTATAATGATATATTTATAACCTTATTGTCTCTGCATCCTAAAACAACAACAACAATTTAAAAGAGACCTACCAAAGTTCACGCCTGGGCGTTGCCTAACCGAGTGGAAGAGCCTGCTCCAAACATCCGTTCTAAGGTCTCTCTGTAAAGATCATGGATACCTCTCACACTCAGTTTAACGCAGATTTTCGTTAACGATTATGAGCCTATTTTCGTAATAGATTTGGCACAGAAACTATAAGAGATCTAAGAAAAAAATAATAGAAATAGAAATAACACTAGGTTTTTATGTGGTTTTGCAGTTAACTCTACATAGTCCACGAGTCAATCTTATTCATATTTTTCTGATACAAAACTAGGGTTCTTTCACAAACATTGTATTTTTTTTTCTGTCACGGATTTTCCGTCCCCTTTTTTTGTATAATCTGCCCCTATTTATAGTAATATAGGTTGGCAGTTAATTACATTTAATTTCAAATCCCATAACAATATTCCCCGAAATTGTGGGCTTGAATTATGTTCCACGTAAATAAATAAAGTTATGATTTGAAAATCACACAACTGTGATTTAAACCGTGTTGAAGGAAGTCAACGCTGACGTGGATTAGGACACGTTATAAAGTATATTCGTAACTCGGTGTTGATAGGCTGCACTAGTAATTTGCGACTCAGCACGTTTCTCTTCCATTAGATCCAAGGACAATTTCAAGAGTTCTTGCTTTTCTTCTTGATTATAAAAGTCTTGTCTGTGGGTTGCAATATTGACTTCTACTGGCAGCATTGCTTCCGAGCCAAATTCTAGCAAGAATGGAGTATGCCCTATTGCTATTTTCTCAGTCGTTCTTGAGCCCAAAGCACTTGTGGTAGTTTATCTACCCATCTACCCTTTGCAGCGTTCAACTTCTTTTTGATAGTATCCTTCAAGGTTTTGTTAACAGCTTCTACTTGCCCATTTGCTTGAGGCCTTGAGACTGACAAGAAGCTTTTAATAATTTTATTTCTTTCGCAGAACTCAGTGAATAACTCACCATCGAACTGAGTTCCATTATCAGATACTATCTTAAAGGGTATTCCAAATCTGCAAATTATGTTTTTAAAGACAAAGTCGAGAACTTTCTTGCAGGTTATGGAAACCAGAGGTTCAGCCTCTGTCCACTTTGTAAAGAAATCGACAGCCACTACTACGTACTTTGCTCCTCCTTGCCTTGTGGGGAGTGCCCCAATTAGATCAATCCCCCATATTGTAAATGGATATGGCGAGGTCATCACTCTTAGTTCCGTTGGTGGTACGTGAGGTATATGTGAAAACCTTTGACACTTATCACATTTTTTGACAAACTCGTGTGTATCCTTATTTATAGTTGGCCAGTAATATCCTTGTCGAATTATTTTTTTTTGATAAGCTTTACCAACCTTCATGATCTGGACAAAAGCCCTCGTGAATTTTTCTGATTATCTCGCTTGCTTCTGCATGGAGAACACATCGTAGGAGAGGCATTGAATAGCCCCTTCAATACAATTTGCCTTCTACTATCATGTAGCGAGGCAGTGTGTACAAGAGTTTTCGTGCCTCGTTTTTGTCAGCTAGAAGTTGTCCATTGAGAAGATAATTGACTATGGTTGTCATCCAAGTAGGCGAGTTGTCGATCATCTCAACTTCTTCCTTTTGACATATACTCAGTTTGTCTCACAAATCCACCGGTACCAAGTTCAATGCATCAAGTTGTTGGGTTTTATGCCCTAAATAAAACTCATTTCAATATAATCAGATTTACTTATTAATATAGATCAGAAATAACATTTAATGTTGCATGGTTCACATGATTTATTTCATGATTATATGTACATAATGTATAAATTCATCTGAAACCCTTTTCACATACTTGATCCTGTTTATTGTGCCGTCAACACATTGGAAATAAACATGACTATGTGAATAAAGTTTCCTAGATTTATCAGACATAGGGTTTTACTGATATGATAATCTACAACAGAGTTTACTTGCATTTGGAGAAGTGCTATGTTCTTTCTAGAGCATTGGTTAAAGTAAAGCTCAGGTTGGATGCATGGAGTATGCATCGGAAGGGACCGATATTGAACTTTGGCTTAGATTTAATTAAACTTACCGTAAAATCTATTCAAGTCAATATCGCCTAGTTGATCCTAGATCAAATGATCTTAATCCTGTTATGATTAGGCTCAATCTTGAAAGGCTATTCGTGTTCCTTGAATTGTTAGTTAAGTCTGCTTTTAGGTCAGGGTGATACGTACTTTTTGGGAACACGGTAGTGCAATTGAGTGGGAGCGCTAGCATAAACATGGAATCTATAGCTTCTATCTGGCGAATAGTAAGCAAAGGATGATCTCCTTCGAGCTTGACCAAACGAAAATAAATGGTGGAGATCTCATTTCACATAAGCTGAAATATCATTTATACGGGGTCAAGTGTTTTAAGGATAAAATACATAGTAGGGTGTTACGGTAATTTAATCCCTTTACTGTAGATCATTCATATATAGGATAATTGATCACATTAGGATTATAACAATGGATAACTAATGATGTGTCTATATGGTGGAACATATAGAGCATTCTATGTACTGAGAGTGCAATTCTAAGTTCTATGCGTGGATTCAACGAAGAATTAATAAGTTAGTGAATTTTAGTGCTAAATTCTTGATCTACTTATTGGAAGCTCAGTTATATAGACCCATGGTCCCCCACTAGTTGAGATAATATTGCTTGTAAGACTCATGTAATTAGTTTTGATTAATCAATTATAATTCTCAAATTAGACTATGTCTATTTGTGAAATTTTCACTAAGTAAGGGCGAAATTGTAAAGAAAGAGTTTATAGGGGCATATTTGTTAATTATGATACTTTGTATGGTTCAATTAATAAATATGATAAATGACAATATTATTTAATAATTATTTATAGTTATTAAATGGTTAGAATTGACATTTAAATGGTTGAATTAAGAAATTGGCATTTTTGAGAAAATCAGATACAAAAGGTGTTAAAATTGCAAAATTGCAAAAAGCAAGGCCCAATCCACTAAGTGTATGGCCGACCACCTATGTGTGTATTTTAAGTTGATTTTTTCATTATTTTAATGCCATATAATTCAAATCTAACCCTAGTGGAATGCTATAAATAGATAGTGAAGGCTTCAGGAAAATAAGACTTTTCTTCTGGCTTCTTCTGATTCAGAAAACCTGAGCCTTCTCTCTCCCTATCTTTGGCTGACCCTTCTCTTTCTACTTCCCTCTTCAATTTCGAAATCCTTAGTGATTAGAGTAGTGCCCACACATCAAGCAATACCTCAATCATAGTGAGGAAGATCGTGAAGAAAGATCATCAGCAAAGGTGATTCAGCATCAAGGATTCAGAGAAAGAGATCCAGGTTCAGATATTGATAATGCTCTGCTACAGAAAGGAATCAAGGGCTAGATATCTGAACGGAAGGAGTCATTATATTCCGCTACACCCAATGTAAGGTTTCTTAAACTTTATATGTGTTTAATTTATCGTTTTAGAAAGTTCTTATTTAGGATGTTAATAAACATACTTGTGAGTAGATCTAAGATCCTGGTAAAATAATTTCCAACAACTGGTATCAGAGCCATGGTAATTGATTTACTTGCAAGAAATTGGGACTTTAAAACGATTGTTTGTATGTTCTTTGGATGGTATCATGTTGTATTGAGTGTTATCTAATGATTGATTGATGTTTGTAAATTTTCGTGAAAAATAATTGCGATTTTGTTTCTGGAATTATTTTTATTGGATAGTATGGAAAAAATTAAGCAAGTTAGCCTTTTACAGAACTCAATTTCGATTTTATTTGAATTAGTTATGAATTTTTGAAGATTTGAAAAAATCGGGGCTGTGCTGATATTTTCCTGCGATCGCAAATCTGTCCGTACAGTTCACAATTTTTTTTGTTTTTCTTCGATTTTTCATGCTTTTTCATGGAATTAACTTCCGATTTTTGGTATAGTTTTGTATTTATACTATTACTATTCCTAATTCAATTCTAATTATCATTTTGAATTAATTTAATATTTTTTAAATTTAATTCAAGATATTAGTGTAATTTGAATTTGAATAGAATTAGTATCTATCTTCTTGCTTAAAAATCTATCTTATTTTAAAATTTGATTATATCTTATCTTATTTTAAATTTAAAAATAAGATATTTATAATCATGTAATTTTTAAATGATATAAGATATTTTGCTAATTTTTTAAATTTTGTTATTTTATTTATTTAAATTACATTTAAAATTTGAAAAAGATATTTATTTATCTTTTCTAATTTTTTATTTAATTTTTATTTATAAAATAACATTTAAAATTTAAAAGTAGTTAGCAAATTTTTGAAATGATATTTAGGTTGGTTGAAACCTAATTTTTCAAAAATTGTAGGTTTAATTTTTAAATTTAAATTTTTTAAAAATTTCGAATTTTTCAAATTTTTTTAAATTTTCGAATTTTTTTTTATTATTTAATTAATTATTTTCGAAATTAAATATTTAATTTAAAATTAAATAAATCCTACATCCAACTATCCAACTAACCTTGTTGCAGGAGTATGTGTTTTAGCTTGTTTGTAAGTTTTCAAAACCTATTATTACTTGATTGCAAATAGCCATGGTTACTTTTTGCCAGATCTAATGATCTGATGGCTCCCTTGGTCAAGATAATAATTTGTAACAGGTATATTTACAATCTTCTTTCATCTGTGTATGACCTAGCAACATGATAGGACCCATCCAAAGTGTGCCTGTGTGAGCCTATGTGTTTAATTTGATTATAGATACATATAGGTTGTTGTTGCTAAAATAAATTATCATAGTTCTTGATAGAATTTATTTAGGCCCATTTAGTTATTGGGCTTATTCAATTAATAACAGTTGTTCTTATTAAGGTTAAATTCCTCTCTTTTGGGCCTTGTGTGAGAGTTGGGAGCCATAGAAGTGGGTACGACATACTGAACCCAACAGCCCCTCACATGAACCACCCCAATGGTGAAGGCCCATTTGCCTGATTTGAACAACTGTACTAGGTTAATTACACTAGTTTAACCTAATAAAATTGATTAGCAACATAATTAATTTCATTTATTTTGAAATTAATTTAAGAAAATTATAGTTTAAAGAATTTTTATTCTAAGCTAAACTATATGTATTTTCTTGTATTTAATTAAATATAGAGTTATAACCATCTAGATTCTTTCTGGAGCTTAATTTAAATTTTTCATTAAATATTCCTATTTAAGTTGATATTTAGTTATCTACAACTAACCAACTTAAATCTGAATATCTTTTGAATTTCAAATTTCAAAATTAAGTTGAGGAATTTTAGGCATTGGTTATTAAGATTCTTTAGATATTTTTTAAGTTAATATCTTTTCAAATATTAACTTAAAATGGAATATTTTCAAATTAAGTGGTTACAACTTAATTTTTGATATTTAATTAAATTTAAATTTGAAAATATTTAAGTTCTAGATTTTTTCTAATACAACTTAAATTAGATATTTTTTTCAAATTTTGTGGAAAAGATACTTAGTCAAATAAGATATTTTCTAGATAGTTATTTCTAGACTACTTATTATTTCTAATATTAAATAGGAAAATATTATACATTGTGAAATTAATTATTTAAATAATTAATTTTGGTACAATTTATTTTAAGTATATTTTTTCCTAGTATTAAACTAGAGATTAATAATTAAGCCTTCTCTACACTTAATTATTTATTTCTTGAATTTAATACATTTAATTAATTTGAAAATTAAATATCTAAGTTGATTTTTATCATCATACTTAAATATTTCTTTTTCATGACATTTAATTAAATAGAAAATTATTTTTAGTTGAAATTTATTTTTTCAACTAAATTTAAATAATTTTCAAAATATATATTTTTTCTTTATTTTATTAATCAATTTTCGAAATTGCATTTCTTAAATGCTAGAATTTCGAATTTTATCTTGAAAAATAGATTAAGTTGTAAATTAATTATTTATTTTAATTAATTCTTGGATCAACTTAAATCAATGATTTTTTCATTTATTGATTAATTTAAAATAAATTGAATTAAAGTATATTATTAGAAATTGAATTAATTAGTCAAAGAAAAATCTAGATAGATGATATTTTTGCTTGAAGTATTTTTCTAGTATATTTAATTAAATAGAAAATTAATATTTAAGTTGATTTTCAAAATCATACTTAAATATTTGAAATTTTTCTTATATATTTAATTAAATAGGAAAATTATATTTTTTGTTGTAAATTAATTTTATTAATTAATTTTGGGCCAACATTAAATTAGAATAATTTTTCCAGGATTTATTTTTTATTTTAATATGCATTTTTCGAAAATTGTATTCTTATATACTTTAATTTTTCGAAATGCAATATATTTATAGAAAATTAAATTTGAGTTGTAAATTAATTTAAATTAATTTTGTAACAACTTAAATTGAATATTTTTCTAAATATTTAGTGGAAATTATTACTAAGATGGAAATAATTCATGTTATTTTTATATCCATCTAAGTAAAATTTATAAATATTAAATTAAAATTTATATTTTGAATTTTTCATTCTAAATTGGAAATTTTAATTAAATAAATATATATATTTAAAATAAATAGAATAAATAAAGAGAATCAAAGAAAATACAACTCACTTTAAATAATGAGCTTGATAATTATTAAGACATTCGATCTCCATTGTGGGTTTTACATCGCGTTTGTTTTAGTGAGTAATCCTCCCTAATGGGGGAACGTTCATTAGCAATTTCGCACCGTTTAACCTCGCATGATAAGTAGTTTGTAAGTGTTTTGTATGGTATGGATCACCCTAATGGTGGCGACCATACTTGACTTGCAAATTATGAAACAATGGTGGAAGCTCATAAGATAGAATTGCCTTGACTCTCGCCTAAACGGGACAACGCTGAATTCCAATCTTGATCGAATAAAAGGTTGTTAGAATGTTTAACATTTTAGACGAGCTGACAACTCTATTCAATGAATGGTAGCTTTGACTCTCGCCTAAACGGGACACTGATATCAGTTTGTTGAAAACCTTGGAAATTATTTAGGATTGTAAGCTTTAGTATTTTCACTTGTCATTCCTACTTGCTATATGTTTATAATTTCTGAATTGTGTATGAATTTATATTGAACCATGTTATTTTCTGTTATTAAGTTGTAGTTTAATTTCAAATCTTCATTGTTGGTCTAACATGTTTGTTTTTCTAATGAGATAAATCCCTAATGGATTTTCACCATTAGACATACATAATAGTGTAAGATCTCGAAAGATAAATATTGTATATGCAACATCTAGCTGTTCATCAATTGATGACACCTTAGACTAGTATTTTACAATATGAAACAAGAAAATTGTATAAATAAGATTACTTTGACTTTCGCTAATCGAAGCATCGTTGGATTCTTATTTAAACAACGAAAATATCCTAATTCCTCTTAGCTTATTCATTTCGAATTAGCTCCATAATATATCATTGGATGAATGGTCTATAAATCATTTCAAGTCATTATATTTTCTCTTAAGAAATTAAATGACGCTTATGATTATAATCCCGAAATTCTATTCCCAATTGATATAAATCCTCAATCTTAGAAATCTCCTACTTGTATGGGCAAATCTGACTTAGAGTTTGTATTAGTAGTGCTGGTCCAAGATAGAATTACTCATAATATTTGGTATAAATTTAAGTCTTTGACTTTAATTTTAGATTCCAAATAGAAATTTTCTTATATTTTTAATTCCAGAATACAATACAGTTACACTTTCTCAAGTGTATAATATCCATCTTCTATTAATGGATTAAAACTATATGGAATATGAGTTAGGTATTCTGTGACCAGGATCCACTTGCAGTATTCTAAGAACTCTTTGATGTAACTAAACCTATGTCATCAATAGACACTACCATTTTTTTTAATCTATGGCATTTGTATCTTGTTCATAGTGGATTTGACAAGATCAATCTCTGCAAAGAGTTAATATGCCTATATCCAATGAAAGTAGTTCATCTCATTCGCAGATGGATGTACATTCAGGGGTGGATATGAGTTTTTTCGTTGTATTCTTAAAACGATAACTCTAGATTATACCTTTTAGCAAAGAAATTTGAAATGTTTGAATAATTTCATTAATTTCTAGCAATGGTTAAAACCATTAAGGTAAGTGGTTAAAGATCTTGCGAACTGATAGGGGTGGAGAAATAGTTAGTAGATATGCAGTTCAAAGATCATTAAATTGATTTTTGAATTATATCCAAACTTACCTCCCCAGAAATTTCGAGTTACATGTTGATGATTAGTTACTAGTCGTTGCCTAAATCCTTCTATGGTAATACAATTTCAGAATGATGTAATGGTTGGGTACTTAATGTAAATCATTACTAGATTCATGGATGACCTAATCAAAATCTTAAGAAAAGCTAGAACTGTTAACCATGGTTTGTTAGCTATTCTAAGTGATTAGGGGTGGACCATCCCATTGTCAATAGATAAGAAAGTGTTTGTTCAAACAAATACTACTTTTCTAAGAAAATGACTAAGTCTGAAAAACAAGAAGCAAATAAAGGAGATATTTAATTCTTGATTCCAAAAGTGTTCTATCATCTTATTTGATATATGATGATCCCACTGCCTCTGTTGTCTTGTCACAACCGAAGAGATCAATACCATTTAGTTTTCTTAGACATAATTCACGGTACCTCGTCGTAGTGGGAGAGTTTCTAGGAACTCACCTTCTTATCACTTGGGAGACACTAGTGATTAAAATCCATTGTGAGTTTAAACAAGTAATGGATTGTCAAGATAAGAAACTAAGAAGATAAGCCAATAGAACTATGGTTTAATCCATTCACATGGAATAACCTAAAGTTTTCTATTACAAGGACATAAAAGGAAATTTTCGTTTATAAGTCCATTCAATGGACTTAACAAAACTTCATGTTCCTAGTATTATAGGTTTGAGTTTATCTAAACCTATGGCTTGTGGTATACCTGGTAATTACTTACTCTAATGCAAACAACTTACTTTAGTAAGATGCTGAAGCATTTTCTTTCTAATGGCAATCTATAGAAGCTTCACAACTTCTTAGGTATATATTTTATTTATCTAAGGAAAAGTCTTAACTATTCCAGAAAAGATAAAACCATGAAAGAATTTCTTATATCAACAGTGAAAGGTCTTAGATATGCTTTTGTATGCCTTAGACCAGACACCTGCTGTTGAGTGGGAGTAATGAGTAGGTATCAGATTAATCCAGGAGAAGAACATTGGAAGACAATCAAGTAAATCTTAAGATAAAGAAGAGGAACTATATGTTAGTCTATAAGGGTGTGTTTAAAACTCTTAGACTACACCATATCAGATTTCGAAATTTGCCTTTGTGCTAGAAAATCTTTCTGATAAGATGGTGATTACTCTGGGGGTGGAATAGTGATTTTGGAGAAGTGTAAAAACCTATCTAAAGTCTCTAGGTCTACCAGAAAGGGACTGAATGTTAAAGTTGCAGGAAAGGTACTTATTCAGTCTAAGGAAAGTTCTATACATCTTTGGCACCATTCCAAATTGCCTTAAACTACTAGAGTTAATTTCCTGATTAACCAAATGTAGTTGCCAAAGATATAGAATCCAGTATCCCAAGAGAGTAGACATATAGAGAGGAATTTCACATTATCAATGATTTTGTGATTAAAGGAAGAGTAATGGTGGAGAAAAGGTTGTGTTTAATTCAACCTTTCAGGTCCTATTACGAGGAGTTTACTACTACTACACTTGATTTGTATATCAAGGTGTTGAGATTATTTGAAACGTACTTTTTGTTTTATATTAGTGCAAGTGGGAGTTTGTTGGGTTTTATGCCCTAAATAAAACTTATTTCAATATAATCAGATTTACTTATTAATATAGATCAGATTTAACATTTAATGTTGCATGGTTCACATGATTTATTTCATGATTATATGTACATAATGTATAAATTCATCTGAAACCCTTTTCACATACTTGATCCTATTTATTGTGCCGTCAACACATTGGAAAGTAAACATGACTATGTGAATAAAGTTTCCTAGATTTATCAGACATAGGGTTTTACTGATATGATAATCTACAACAAGAGTTTACTTGTATTTGGAGAAATACTATGTTCTTTCCAGAACATTGGTTAAAGTATAGCTCAGGTTGGATGCATGGAGTATGCATCGGAAGGGACCGATACTGAACTTTGACTTAGATTCATTAAACTTACCGTAATATCTATTCAAGTCAATATCGCCTAGTTGATCCTAGATCAAATGATCTTAATCTTGTTATGATTAGGCTCAATCTTGAAAGGCTATTTGTGTTCCTTGAATTGTTAGTTAAGCCTGCTTTTAGGTCAGTGTGATACGTACTTTTTGGGAACACGGTAGTGCAATTGAGTGGGAGCGCTAGCATAAACATGGAATCTATAGCTTCTATCTGGCGAATAGTAAGCAAAGGATGATCTCCTTCGAGCTTGACCAAACGAAAATAAATGGTGGAGATCTCATTTCACATAAGCTGAAATATCATTTATACGGGGTCAAGTGTTTTAAGGATAAAATACATAGTAAGGTGTTACGGTAATTTAATCCCTTTACTGTGTAGATCATTCATATAGAGGATAATTGATCACATTAGGATTATAACAATGGATAACTAATGATGTGTCTATATGGTGGAACATATAGAGCATTCTATATACTGAGAGTGCAATTCTAAGTTCTATGCGTGGATTCAACGAAGAATTAATAAGTTAGTGAATTTTAATGCTAAATTCTTGATCTACTTATTGGAAGCTCGATTATATAGACCCATGGTCCCCCCACTAGTTGAGATAATATTGCTTGTAAGACTCATGTAATTGGTTTTGATTAATCAATTATAATTTTCAAATTAGACTATGTCTATTTGTGAAATTTTCACTAAGTAAGGGCGAAATTGTAAAGAAAGAGTTTATAGGGGCATATTTGTTAATTATGATACTTTGTATGGTTCAATTAATAAATATGATAAATGACAATATTATTTAATAATTATTTATAGTTATTAAATAGTTAGAATTGGCATTTAAATGGTTGAATTAGGAAATTGGCATTTTTGAGAAAATCAGATACAAAAGGTGTTAAAATTGCAAAATTGCAAAAAGCAAGGCCCAATCCACTAAGTGTATGGCCGGCCACCTATGTGTGTATTTTAAGTTGATTTTTTCATTATTTTAATGCCATATAATTCAAATCTAACCCTAGTGGAATGCTATAAATAGATAGTGAAGGCTTCAGGAAAATAAGACTTTTCTTCTGACTTCTTCTGATTCAGAAAACCTGAGCCTTCTCTCTCCCTATCTTTGGCTGACCCTTCTCTTTCTACTTCCCTCTTCAATTTCGAAATCCTTAGTGATTAGAGTAGTGCCCACACACATCAAGCAATACCTCAATCATAGTGAGGAAGATCGTGAAGAAAGATCATCAGCAAAGGAGATTCAGCATCAAGGATTCAGAGAAAGAGATCCAGGTTCAGATATTGATAATGCTCTGCTACAGAAAGGAATCAAGGGCTAGATATCTGAACGGAAGGAGTCATTATATTCCGCTGTACCCAATGTAAGGTTTCTTAAACTTTATATGTGTTTAATTTATCGTTTTAGAAAGTTCTTATTTAGGATGTTAATAAACATACTTGTGAGTAGATCTAAGATCCTTGTAAAATAATTTCCAACACAAGTTCGTTCTGCGAGGCCAGTTTTGCTAAGGCGTCGACATTAGAGTTTTATTCTCTAGGACTTTGATCGATTTTGAAATAATCAAACTTTTCCAAGTTCTTCCGAACGTTCTCTAGGTATTTTGCCATTTTTAATCCCTTTGCCTGGTTTTTGCCTAAAACTTGGTTCACAATTAACTGCGAGTCACTGTAACATACCCGATTCTTGACTTTTAACACTTCAGCCACTCTCAAACCAGCTATCAAGGCTTCATACTCAGCCTCGTTGTTTGAAGTGTCGAATTGAAATCTTAGGGCAGAGTGAAACTTAAAGCCTTCTGGAGAAATCAATATCACCCCTGCACCCGAGCCATGCTCATTGGATGCCCCATCCACGTACAACTTCCAAGTGTCCGCATCTCGCTGAACAAGTAGATTTTCATCTAGAGTTATCCTTCTATCAAGAAATCTACCAAAGCTTGGCCCTTGATGGATGTCCTTGGGTGATAAGTTATGTCGAACTGCCCCAGTACGATAGACCATTTTATCAATCTTCCAGAGGCATCTAGTTTTGATAAAACTTGTCTCAGGAGTTGATCAGTTAACACCTTTACTGGATGTGCCTGAAAGTAGGGCCTCAATTTGCGAGATGCATGAATTAGGCATAGGGCAAGTTTTTTAAGAGGCGGATATCTCCATTTTGCCCCCAGTAACCTTTTACTAACATAGTAAATTGGTTGTTGGTGCTTTCCCTCTTCTCGGACTAATGCTGCATTAATAGCATTCTCTGAGATAACCAAGTAAATAAGTAAAGTCTCTCCAGTTATTGGTTTAGCCAAAACTGGAGGATTTAACAGATGTTTTTTTATGTTTCTGAAGGCATCCTCGCACTCGACTGTCCATTCGAACTTCTTGTTGCCTTGCAACACATTGAAGAATGGTAGGAACTTATCAGTTGATTTCGAGATGAATCTGTTAAGAGCTGCCATTCTTCATATTAAGGCCTGTACTTCCTTCGGCTTTGTTGGCGATGACATTTCTATCAAAGCCTTGATTTTCTTTGGATTTGCCTCAATGCCCCTCGCGTTGACTATGAATCCCAGAAATTTTCCTAAGGAGAATCCAAAGGAACACTTCTTTGGGTTGAGTTTCATATTGTACTTTTTCAATATTTCAAAGCACTCCACGAGGTGTTTTGTGTGATCTCCACTTTTCATTGACTTCACTAACATATCATCGACGTAGACCTCCATGTTTCTTCCTATCTGTTTCGCAAACATTTCGTTTACTAGTCGTTGATACGTTGCCCTAACATTCTTTAAACCAAAAGGCATGACTTTATAATAATAAAGTCCCATGTTGGTTACGAAGCTTGTATGCTCTTGATCAGGGACATGCATTTTAATCTAGTTATATCCAGAATATGCGTCCATGAACATCATAAGCTCATGCCCAGCAGTAGCATCCACTAACTGGTCGATCCTTGGTAGTGGGAAGCAATCCTTTGGACACGCCTTGTTCAAATTCGAGAAGTCGATACAAGTTCTCAAAGTTCCATTTGGTTTTGGGATAAGGACAGGGTTGGATATCCACGAGGGATAAAATTCCTCGCGTATAAAGTCGTTAATCAACAACTTATCCACTTCCTGCTTAAGTGCCCGTTGTCTTTCAGAATCTAAGGGTCGCATCTTTTGTCTCTTGGCTGAGTAATTTGGGTCGATATTCAAGTGGTGATAGATAATTTTAGGGTCAATTCCTATCAAATCTGAATGAGCCAAGGCGAATTGATCCTGGTTTGCCCTCAGAAAACTTATTAGTTGCTATTTTAGTCTTTCATCCAGGTTTTTCCCAATGAGTACACACTTTGTGGGATTTTTTGGATCTAAAATAACTTCCTCCAATTCCTCAATTGGTTTCAGCAGGTTCTGTTCCTCTTGAACTGAGGATCCAGATCCTCGTCTTGCTTCTCGCCTTCCTCAGTTGTGACTGCCATTAGCTGATGACCAACTCTTTTATTTTGCAGTTCTATGCAATAGCATTCCCGAGTCAGTAGTTGGTCACCTCGCACTACCCCTACACCTATCGGTGTCTGAAACTTCAGTGATAGGTGTTTAATTGAACTAACTGCCCCTAGTCCAATCAGTGTGGGTCGACCCAGCAATATATTGTAGGCTGATGGTAGGTCAGCAATAAGGAAGTCTTGCATTATGATAGTGGATAAAGGTGTCTCACCTACTGTTAATGGGAGCTCAATTATTCCTTGACTGGCGACACTATCGCCCGTAAATCTACATAGATTTACCATGCAATTTTGTAACTTTGCTCTTTCCAGTCCCATTTTCTTTATTCTGTCCTTATAAAGGATATTCACTAAACTTCCATTATCCACCAACGTGAGGATACCTCACATTATCCACTAAAAACACAATTGGAGGTTTGTCAGCCTTGGTTCTCTTAGAGGATTCTAGAGCGAAAGCTGATTGCTCGTTCTTAACTTCTTTGTCATATTTCTTTTGGGCATTGTTACTTTCTCCCGCAAGATGTGGCCCTCTCGAGATAACCAGAATACCCTCTCCTACAAGAGGAGGAGGTTGTAATCCCTGGTTGCTTGGGTTATTGGGCGGATTCGACTGGTTTTGTCCATTGCCTTGTCATTTCACATATTGTTGAAAGTAACCACACGAGATAAGGCCCTCTATCTCATCTTTCAATTGACAACATTCTTCTGTCGTATTCCTTATGTCCTTGTGGAATTTACAAAATTTCGTTGCATCCCTTTTGTATCTTGCATGTCTCATGGGCTCAGGTTTACGAAATGCGACCCTGTGCTCACGTGCAGGATAGATATTTTTGTAAGTTTCATTAAGCTCGGTATAAATAGTGCAGATTGGCACGTACTTGTTGTGCTCCTTCTTTTTTTTCTTATCTTTGGCTGATTCCTTAGAGTCATCTTTCCTCTTTGTACTAGAGCCTCCTAGATTGTCAGCCTTTGTCGAGACGGTGCTTGTCGAGACAGTGCTGGGTTTACCTCCCGAGCCAGTCTTTAAAAACTTCATCTCTTTCCTTGCTTCCTCCTTTCGTACAAACACTTGAGCTCTTTCATTGAACTCATTAATATTTTTTACAGGGTGACCATGCAAGTCATTCCACAGCTCGCCTCCAGCTGTTGAGAGATCAGTTGTAATCCCCGCTTGAAGTGTAGTAAGATGTATACTGTCGTTCAAGTTTCTAACTCTTGCAGCAGGTGTGCTGAAAAGACTTAAGTAAGCCTAAGCGTCTCGCCCAGTTACTGCTTTATGTTAGTAAAGGAAGATGCTTCAGGTCGCCTGTCTCTTGCTGCCTGGAGCTGTTTCTTGAAGTCTTTAGACAGCTGGTCCCAAGAGGTGATAGAGTGATGGGTGAATTTGTTGAAGCAGCTGTTCGCTGCCCCAGTTAGCGAGGTGGGGAACAAGATACAACGTAAGTCATTTGTAACATTACTGACTCGCATTATCGTATTAAAGTTGTTGAGGTGAGCGACCGGATCCGTAGTCCCATCATATGACAAGACGTGAGGGTTTTTAAATCCCTAGGGAAATTCAACACTCATAATGGCTGGATGGAAAGGCTCAGGTTCTTCGTCCGAGTCATAACCGGGCAGTTTCCCATATTCCCTATCTTCGTATCTCCTGAATTTTTCCTCCAACTCAATGATTCACAATTGGATAGGATCATCTTGCTTTTAATTGAGTTGTTGACGTAAATCAAGCTTCTTTTGATTCAATTGATTAAGAAGGTTCGGCCGCTGTGGATCATAGTTACTTACTAACCTCGTTTTTGAGTAACTTTCAGTCCCAATTGTGCCCGAACTTTCTCCATCACCACTGTGACGAGTTTTATCCCCTCCTCGCGTAGATCGACTGTAATCTCGAGATCTCATACGTCCCGAGCTAGAACTGGCCTCGTCACGTATGCGCCTTCTCCTTTGGGAACAACTTAATACATGTCCCTTGTTGGGGTTTGTATACGCCCTTTCCCTATTAGTGCGAGAAGGACGTTAGCGACGACTTGGTGGTAACCCACTTGTCCTAGGTTGAGTCCCAATATTTATCTCGTTATCATGAGGGATTTCCTGTTCCCTAGTCCTGGGTTGTCTTCTATTCTCGTTTTTAGGAGAAGGCTCCTGTAAATCATTGTCTTCATTCCCTTGGGTTAGGCGTCCCCGAGGTCTTCGAGGCACTTCTTGATGAGGTGCTTGGGTCTTCGAGGCACTTCTTGATGACGTGCTTGGTCATTTGGTTGCTCACGTTCAGGAACATTCCTAGTTTCCCCAGGTTGTTCTTCTTGAGCATTTTGGGGGTCTTCCTGAGTCGTCTCCTGCCTCCTGTCTCGTGAGCCCCGAGGTCTGCCTCGCGACCTTCTCACTTTAGGATCAGGTTGGTTTTGTGTGTTGTTTTCTTGATTCATCCTGGATGCGACTGCCTCCCTTTTTAACTCAGTATTTCGTTTGTTTGCTTCTTCCAAACGTTGCCAGAGTTGACGATTTTCATGTTCAACCAACGACACGTACCTGGTGGGGTCGTAGGCATCCTCAGCCCGAGGTACATAACCATCAACTTCATTATTGGTTTCCTCATTCCCAGTTTCTGGGTTCTGATCACTGTCACGTTGGGTTCTTCTAGAACGTGTTGATCGTGTAGAGCGTGTAGCTCTTGAAGTGGGTGGCCTCCTGAGCCCATGGGCTCTTTTCTAGGACGACGATTAGTTTCTTCAGGATGGGTGTTGTCATTTTTCCCATTATTAGCCCGGGGAAACAATTCCTTCTTTGGTCAGGAGGGATTTTTCTGAGCTTTTATCACGTAGGCTCTCAATGAAATCACCAAACTGTTAACATGGATTTTTGTTAACGATTATGAGCCTATTTTCATAGTAGATTTGGCACAGAAACTATAAGAGATATAAGAAAAAATAATAGAAACAGAAATAACACCAGGTTCTTACATGGTTTTGCAGTTAACTCTGCATAGTCCACGAGTCAATCTTATTCATATTTTTCTGATACAGAACTAGGGTTCTTTCACAAACAGTGTATTCTTTTTTCTTTCAAGGATTTTCCGCCCCTTTTTCTTTATAATCGACCGCTATTTATAGTAATACAGGTTGGTAGTTAATTACATTTAATTTCAAATCCCATAACAATATTCCTTGAAATTGTGGGCTTGAAGTATGCTCCACGTAAATAAATACAGTTATTATTTGAAAATCACACAGCTGTGATTTAAACCGTGTTGAAGGAAGTCAATGCTAACGTGGATTAGGACACGCTATAGAGTGTATATCGCTTAGACGTCTTGCCTTGTGCATGGATGAATGGCTTTGCTTACATATATTCCAGCAATGGCATGATCACCAGTGTATTGAGCAAACTTAAGAACTGCTCTTTGACCATAAGGCCTTGCAGACCGGACAATCATTTCTTGGGAGTTCTCAATAACAACAATAACCCTGGGAGCAAGCTGAAGCTTACCAGGAGTATGCCTTCCTATAGCGATATGGATGTCTTGCTATGCGTTATACATGCCCTCCTTGGGATTATGCCTTCGGATATGAAATGATATCTCGTCAATACGCGAACCAATAGTTTGCACATCCTTATCTCGCTTAAGACCGTGCAGTCAGCGAGTTACAAATATACTCTATTAATTCCGTATTTAATGAGTTATTCCATTTAATATTTAATAATACGATTGCCATTACATTTGCTGGTTCATATTCTCTGAGACTAACACGTGTCACCTTTTGAAGCACCAGTCGAATTTCGAGTATAACACTTAGTATGAGACGGGCTTGATGAACATTCTCCTCCTCCAATTGCTGGTTCTCCTACTGCAAATCCCTAATCTAAAACCTAGCCTTAGTAAGCTCAGCTCGAAGGGTCTCATTGGCGGCACGCAGGTCACAGTTGGCCGCTTTGACTTGCTCCAGCTCCATCACTAGCACACTAGCCTCCTTAGTAGCCCTCTTTGCCAACAGGGCCACCTATCAGAATAGGTCAAGTCAGAGAGGCCAAAGTATCAGAATAGGGGGCAGGATATAAAAAGAAAAAGAAAGGTGGAAGAAAATGGTGGAAATATTTTTACCAGGATCTAGATTTACTACCAAGTATGTTTTATTAACATCCTAATATGAATTCTAAAACAATGAAATAAACACATAAGAGTTTAAGAAAACCTTACATTGGGTGCAGCGGAATATAATGACTCCTTCCATTCAGATCTCTAGCCCTTGATTCCTTTCTGTAGCAGAGCATTATCAAGATCTGAATTTGGATCTCTTTCTCTCCTTCTTTGATGCTGATTTTCCACAGTCTTACATACTATGATTGAGGTACCACTTGATGTGTGTGGGCACTACTCTATCACTCAAGGGAATTTCGAAATTAGAAGAGAAGAAAAGAGAGAGAAGGGACGGCTTGGCTTTTCTCTGAAGGAAACAATGTGCAAAGTTATGAGTTTCCTGAAGCCAACACTTTCTATTTATAGAATGCCTTCTAGGTTTAGGTTAGAATTGTGTGGCATTAAAAAATGGAAAAATAAAATGGTAAAGGGCTTTGCATAGTGGGCAGCCATTTAAGGAAATTGAGCCACACTTTGCAACTTTCCCATTTTGTTATTTCTCATTCCCATTTTTTCAAAAATGCCAATTTTCTAATTTAACCTTTTAAATGCCAATTCTAATTATTTAATAACTTAAAAATAATTATTAAATAATATTGCCATTTAATATATTTATTAATTTAGACATATAAAGTATCTTAATTAATAAATAAATCTAGAATCTCTTTTCTTTACAATTTCGTCCTTGCTTAGTGAAAATTCATAAAGTAGACATAGTCTAACTTTTAGAATTACAATTGATTAATTAAAATCAATAAACTAAGTCTTACAAGCAGTATGGTCTCAACTAGTATGGGGACCATGGGTCTATATAACCGAGCTTCCAATAAGTCGAACCGAATTTACTAAGTAAATTCCCTAACTTATTAAATCCTTTATTGAATCCACTCTTAGAACTTGGAATTGCACTCTCAGTCATATAGAATGCTCTATATGTTCCACGATATAGATACGTCATTAGTTATCCATTGTTATAATCCTAATTTGATCAATGATCCTCTATATAGATGATTTACACTGTAAAGGGATTAAATTACCGTAACACCCTACAATGTATTTTATCCTTAAAACACTTAACCCTGTATAAATGATACTTCAGCTAAGTGAATTGAGTACTCTGTTGGAAATTATTTTACCAGGATCTTAGATCTACTCACAAGTATGATGATTAACACCCTAACTATGAACTTTCTAAAACGATGAAATAAACACATATAAAGTTTAGGAAACCTTACATTGGTTGCAGCGGAACATAATGACTCCTTCCGTTCAAATATCTAGCCCTTGATTCCTTTCTGTAGCAGAGCATTATCAATATCTGAACCTGGATCTCTTTCTCTCAATCTTTGATGCTGAAACCTCCTTCTTGCTGAAAGTCTTTCTTCACGATCTTCCTCACTATGATTGAGGTATCACTTGCTGTGTGTGGGCACTACTCATACACTAAGAATTTCGAAATCTTGAAGAAGAAAAGAAGAGGGAAGTGGCGGCTAAAGATAGGGAGAGAGAGAGGCTCAGTTTTTCTGAATCAGAAGTGTAGAAAATTTTGTGTAATTTTACTGAAGCCTTCACTATCTATTTATAGCATTCCACTAGGGTTAGGTTTGAATTATTTGGCATTAAAATAATGAAAATATCAGCTTAAATTTCCTACAAAAGTGGCAGGCCCTATACTAGTGGATTTGGGCCTCACTTTTTGCAATTTTGCAGTTTTATCTTTTCTGCATCTGATTTTCTCAAAAACGCCAATTTTCTAATTCAACCATTTAAACGCCAATTCTAACTATTTAATAACTATAAATAATTATTAAATAATATTTTCATTTATCATATTTATTAATTGAACCATACAAAGTATCATAATTAACAAATATGCCCCTATAAACTCTTTCTTTATAATTTCGCCCTTACTTAGTGAAAAATTCACAAATTGACATAGTCTAAATTGAGAATTATAATTTATTAATCAAAACCAATTATATGAGTCTTACAAGCAATATTATCTCAACTAGTGCGGGGACCATGGGTCTATATAACCGAGCTTCCAATAAGTAGATCAAGAATTTAGCACTAAAATTCACTAACTTATTAATTCTTCGTTGAATCCACGCATAGAACTTAGAATTGCACTCTCAGTATATAGAATGCTCTATATGTTCCACCATATAGATGCATCATTAGTTATCCATTGTTATAATCCTAATGCGATCAATGATCCTCTATATGAATGATCTACACTGTAAAGGGATTAGATTACCGTTACACCCTACAATGTATTTTATCCTTAAAACACTTGACCCCGTATAAATGATATTTCAGCTTATGTGAAATGAGTACTCCACCATTTATGTTCGTTTGGTCAAGCTCGAAGGAGATCATCCTTTGCTTACTATTCGCCAGATAGAAGCTATAGATTTCATGTTTATGATAGCGCTCCCACTCAATTGCACTACCGTGTTCCCAAAATGTACGTATCACCCTGACCTAAAAGTAGGCTTAACTAACAAATCAAAGAACACGTATAGCCTTTCAAGATTGAGCCTAATCATAACAGGATTAAGATCATTTGATCTAGGATCAACTAGGCGATATTGACTTGAATAGATATTACGGTAAGTTTAATGAATCTAAGTCAAAGTTCAGTATCGGTCCCTTCCGATGCATACTCCATGCATCCAACCTGAGCTATACTTTAACCAATGTTCTGGAAAGAACATAGTATTTCTCCAAATACAAGTAAACTCTTGTTGTAGATTATCATATCAGTAAAACCCTATGTCTGATAAATCTAGGAAACTTTATTCACATAGTCATGTTTACTTTCCAATGTGTTGACGGCACAATAAACAGGATCAAGTATGTGAAAAGAGTTTCAGATGAATTTATACATGATGTACATATAATCATGAAATAAATCATGTGAACCATGCAACATTAAATGTTATTTCTGATCTATATTAATAAGTAAATCTGATTATATTGAAATAAGTTTTATTTAGGGCATAAAACCCAAAAAACTCCCACTTGCACTAATATAAAACAAAAAGTACGTTTCAAATAATCTCAACACCTCGATATACAAATCAAGTGTAGTAGTAGTAAACTCCTCGTAATAGGATCTGAAAGGTTGAATTAAACACAACCTTTTCTCCACCATTACTCTTCCTTTAATCACAAAATCATTGATAATGTGAAATTCCTCTCTATATGTCTACTCTCTTGGGATACTGGATTCTATATCGTTGGCAACTACTTTTGGTTAATCAGGAAATTAACACTAGTAGTTTAGGCAATTTGGAATGGTGCCAAAAATGTATAGAACTTTCCTTAGACTGAATAAGTACCTTTCCTGCAGCTTTAACATTCAGTCCCTCTCTGGTAGACCTAGAGACTTTAGATAGGTTTTTACACTTCTCCAAAATCACTATTCCACCCCCAGAGTAATCACCATCTTATCAGAACGATTTTCTAGCACAAAGGCAAATTTCAAAATCTGATGTGGTGTAGTCTAAGAGTTTTAAACACACTCTTATAGACTAACATATAGTTCCTCTTCTTAATCTTAGGATTTACTTGATTGTCTTCCAATGTTCTTCTCCTGGATTAATCTGATACCTACTCATTACTCCCACTCAACAGCAGGTGTCTGGTCTAAGGCACACAAAAGCATATCTAAGACCTCTCACTGTTGATTTAAGAAATTCTTTCATGGCTTTATCTTTTCTGGAATAGTTGAAACTTTTCCTTAGATAAATAAAATCTATACCTAAGAAGTTGTGAAGCTTCCATAGATTGCCATTAGAAAGAAAATGCTTCAGCATCTTACTAAAGTAAGTTGCTTGCATTAGAGTAAGTAATTAACAGGTATACCACAAGCCATAGGTTTAGATAAACTCAAACCTATAATACTAGGAACAGGAAGTTTGTTAAGTCCATTGAATAAACTTATTAACTAAAATTTCCTTTTATGTCCTTGTAATAGAAAACTTTAGGTTATTCCATGTGAATGGATTAAACCATAGTTCTATTGGCTTATCTTCTTAGTTTCTTATCTTGACAATCCATTACTTGTTTAAACTCACAATGGATTTTAATCACTAGTGTCTCCCAAGTGATAAGAAGGTGAGTTCCTAGAAACTCTCCCACTACGACGAGGTACCGTGAATTATGTCTAAGAAAACTAAATGGTATTGATCTCTTCGGTTGTGACAAGACAACAGAGGCAGTGGGATCATCATATATCAAATAAGATGATAGAACACTTTTGGAATCAAGAATTAAATATCTCCTTTATTTGCTTCTTGTTTTCAGACTTATTATCTTAGAAAAGTAGTATTTGTTTGAACAAACACTTTCTTATCTATTGACAATGGGATGGTCCACCCCTAATCACTTAGAATAGCTAACAAACCATGGTTAACAGTTCTAGCTTTTCTTAAGATTTTGATTAGGTCATCCATGAATCTAGTAATGATTTACATTAAGTACCCAACCATTACATCATTCTGAAATTGTATTACCATAGAAGGATTTAGGCAACGACTAGTAACTAATCATCAATATGCAAATCAAAATTTCTAGGGACGTAAGTTTGGATATAATTCAAAAATCAATTTAATGATCTTTGAACTGCATATCTACTAACTATTTCTCCACCCCTATCAGTTCGCAAGATCTTTAACCACTTACCTTAATGGTTTTAACCATTGCTAGAAATTAATGAAATTTTTCAAACATTTCAAATTTCTTTGCTAAAAGGTATAATCTAGAGTAATCGTTTTAAGAATACAACAAAAAACTCATATCCACCCCTGAATGTACATCCATCTGCGAATGAGATGAACTACTTTCAGTGGATATAAGCATATTAACTCTTTGCAGAGATTGATCTTGTCAAATCCACTATGAACAAGATACAAATGCCATAGATAAAAAAAAATGTGGTAGTGTCTATTGATGACATAGGTTTAGTTACATCAAAGAGTTCTTAGAATACTGCAAGTGGATCCTGGTCACAGAATACCTAACTCATATTCCATACAGTTTTAATCCATTAATAGAAGATGGATATTAAACACTTGAGAAAGTGTAACTGTATTGTATTTTCTGGAATTAGAAATATAAGAAAATTTCTATTTGGAATCTAAAATTAAAGTCAAAGACTTAAATTTATACCAAATATAATGAGTAATTCTATCTTGGACCATCACTACTAATTTAACTCTAAGTCAGATTTGCCCATACAAGTAGGAGATTTCTAAGATTGAGGGTTTATATCAATTTGGAATAGAATTTTGGGATTATAATCAGATGCGTCATTTAATTTCTTAAGAGAAAATATGGAATGACATGAAATGATTTATAGACCATTCATCCAATGATATATTTTGAAGCTAATTCGAAATGAATAAGCTAAGAGGAATTAGGATAATTTCGTTTATAAATAAGAATCCAACGATGCTTCGATTAGCGAAAGACAAAGTAATCTTATTTATGTAATCTTCTTCTTTCATATTGTAAAAATACTAGTCTAAGGTGTCATCAATTGATGAACAGCTAGATGTTGCATATACAATATTAATCTTTCGAGATCTTACACTATTATGTATGTCTAATGGTGAAAATCCATTAGGGATTTTTCTCATTAGAATAACAATGTTAGACCAACAATGAAGATTCGAAATTAAACTACAACTTAATAACAGAAAATAACATGGTTCAATATAAATCCATACACAATTCAGAAATTATAAACATATAGCAAGTAGGAATGACAAGTGAAAATACTAAAACATACAATCCTAAATAATTTCCAAGGTTTTCAACAACCTGATATCAGTGTCCCGTTTAGGCGAGAGTCAAAGCTACCATTCATTGAATAGAGTTGTCAGCTCATCTAAAATGTTAAACATTCTAGCAACCTTTTATTCGATCAAGATTGGAATTCAGCGTTGTCCCGTTTAGGCGAGAGTCAAGGCAATTCTATCTTATGAGCTTCCACCATTGTTTCATAATTTGCAAGTCAAGTATATTCGCCACCATTAGGGTGATCCATACCATACAAAACACTTACAAACTACTTATCATGCGAGGTTAAACGGTGCGAAATTGCTAATGAACGTTCCTCCATTAGGGAGGATTACTCACTAAAACAAACGCGGTGTAAAACCCACAATGGAGATCGAATATCTTAATAATAAAGCTCATTATTTAAAGAGAGTTGTATTTTCTTTGATTCTCTTTATTTATTCTATTTATTTTAAATATATATTTATTTAATTAAAATTTCCAATTTAGAATGAAAAATTCTTAATATAAATTTTAATTTAATATTTATAAATTTTACTTAGATGGATATGAAATAACATGAATTATTTCCATCTTAGTAATAATTTCCAATAAATATTTAGAAAAATATTCAATTTAAGTTGTTACAAAATTAATTTAAATTAATTTACAACTCAAATTTTATTTTCTATAAATATATATATTGCATTTCGAAAAATTAAAGTATTTAAGAATACAATTTTCGAAAAATGCATGTTAAAATAAAAAATAAATCCTGGAAAAATTATCCTAATTTAATGTTGGCCCAAAATTAATTAATAAAATTAATTTACAACAAAAAATATAATTTTCCTATTTAATTAAATATATATAAGAAAAATTTTAAATATTTAAGTATGATGATGAAAATCAACTTAAATATTAATTTTCTATTTAATTAAATACACTAGAAAAATACTTCAAGCAAAAATATCACCTATCTAGATTTTCCTTTGACTAATTAATTCAATTTCTAATGATATATTTTAATTCAATTTATTTTAAATTAATCAATAAATGAAAAAATCATTGATTTAAGTTGATCCAAGAATTAATTAAAATAAATAATTAATTTACAACTTAATCTATTTTTCAAGATAAATTCAAAATCATCTTGCATTATGAAATGCAATTTCGAAATTTGATTAATAAAATAAAAAAAAATATATTTTGAAAATTATTTAAATTTAGTTGAAAAAATAAATTTCAACTAAAATAATTTTCTATTTAATTAAGTGTCATGAAAAAGAAATATTTAAGTATGATGATGAAAATCAACTTAGAAATTTAATTTTCAAATTAATTAAATGTATTAAATTCAAGAAATAAATAATTAAGTTTAGAGAAGGCTTAATTATTAGTCTCTAGTTTAATACTAGGAAAAATATACTTAAAATAAATTGTACCAAAATTAATTATATACATAATTAATTTCACAATGTATAATATTTTCCTATTTAATATTAGAAATAATAAGTAGTCTAGAAATAACTATCTAGAAAATATCTTATTTGACTAAGTATCTTTTCCACAAAATTTGAAAAAATATCTAATTTAAGTTGTATTAGAAAAAAAATCTAGAACTTAAATATTTTTCAAATTTAAATTTAATTAAATATCAAAAATTAAGTTGTAACCACTTAATTTGAAAATATTCCATTTTAAGTTAATATTCGAAAAGATATCAACTTAAAAAATATCTAAAATATTCCATTTTAAGTTAATATTCGAAAAGATATTAACTTAAAAAATATCTAAAGAATCTTAATAACCAATGCCTAAAATTCCTCAACTTAATTTTGAAATTTGAAATTCAAAAGATATTCAGATTTAAGTTGGTTAGTTGTGGATAACTAAATATCAACTTAAATAAGAATATTTAATGAAAAATTTAAATTAAGTTCGAGAAAGAATCTAGATGGTTATAATTCTATATTTAATTAAATACAAGAAAATACATATAGTTTAGCTTAGAATAAAGAATTCTTTAAACTATAATTTTCTTAAATTAATTTCAAAATAAATGAAATTAATTATGTTGCTAATCAATTTTATTAGGTTAAACTAGTGTAATTAACCTAGTACAGTTGTTCAAATCAGGCAAATTGGCCTTCACAATTGGGGTGGTTCATATGAGGGGGTGCTGGGTTCAGTATGTCGTACCCACTTCTATGGCTCCCAACTCTCACACAAGGCCCAAAAGAGAGGAATTTAACCTTAATAAGAACAACTGTTATTGATTGAATAGGCCCCAAAACTAAATGGGCCTAAATAAATTATATCAAGAACTATGATAATTTATTTTAGCAACAACAACCTATATGTATCTATAATAAAATTAAACACATAGGCTCACACAGGCACACTTTGGATGGGTCCTATCATGTTGCTAGGTCATACACAGATGAAAGAAGATTGTAAATATACCTGTTACAAATTATTAACTTGACCAAGGGAGCCATCAGATCATTAGATCTGGGAAAAAGTAACCATGGCTATTTGCAATCAAGTAATAATAGGTTTTGAAAACTTACAAACAAGTTAAAACACATACTCTTGCAACAAGGTTAGCTGGATAGTTGGATGTAGGATTTATTTAATTTTAAATTAAATAATTAATTTCGAAATAATTAATTAAATAAAAAATAATTTTTCGAAAATTTTTAAAAAAAATTTGAATCATTCGAAATTTTAAAAAAAATTTAAATTTAAAATTAAACCTACAATTTTGAAAAATTAGGTTTCAACCAACCTAAATATCATTTCAAAATTTGCTAACTACTTTTAAAATTTAAATGTTATTTTATAAATAAAAATTAAATAAAAATTAGAAAAGATAAGTTAAATATCTTTTTCAGATTTTAAATTTAATTTAAATAAATAAAATAACAAAATTTAAAAGTTAGCAAAATATCTTACATCTATTTAAAATTACATGATTATAATTATCTTATTTTAAATTTAAATAAGGTCAAAATATCTAAGAAAGATTTAATTTAAAAAATATATATAAAATCTGACCTTAAATTTAAAAATAAGATAAGATATAATCAAATTTAAAAATAAGATAAATTTTTAAGCAAGAAGATAGATACTAATTCTATTCAAATTCAAATTACACTAATATCTTGAATTAAATTTAAAAAATATTAAATTAATTCAAAATGATAATTAGAATTGAATTAGGAATAGTAATAGTATATATACAAAACTATACAAGAAATAGGAAGTTAATTCCATAAAAAAGCATGAAAAATCGAAGAAAAACGAAAAAATTGTGAGCTGTACGGACAGTTTTCGCGATCGCAGGAAATTTTTTTTTTCGAATCTTCAAAAAATCATAACTAATTCAAATAAAATCGAAATTGAGTTCTGTAAAAGGCTAACTTTGTTAATTTTGTCCATACTATCCAATAAAAATAATTCCAGAAATAGAATCGCAATTATGTTTCACGAAAATTTACAAACATCAAACAATCATCAAATAACATTCAATACAACATGATACCATCCAAAAACAAACAAACAATCGTTTTAAAGTCCAAATTTCTTGCAAGTAAATCAATTACCATGGCTCTGAGGCCAGTTGTTGGAAATTATTTTACCAGGATCTTAGATCTACTCACAAGTATGTTGATTAACACCGTAACTATGAACTTTCTAAAACGATGAAATAAACACATATAAAGTTTAGGAAACCTTACATTGGTTGCAGCGGAACATAATGACTCCTTCCGTTCAGATATCTAGCTCTTGATTCCTTTCTGTAGCAGAGCATTATCAATATCTGAACCTGGATCTCTTTCTCTGAATCTTTGATGCGGAAACCTCCTTCTTGCTGAAAGTCTTTCTTCACGATCTTCCTCACTATGATTGAGGTATCACTTGCTGTGTGTGGGCACTACTCATACACTAAGAATTTCGAAATCTTGAAGAAGAAAAGAAGAGGGATGTGGCGGCTAAAGATAGGGAGAGAGAGAGGCTCAGTTTTTCTGAATCAGAAGTGTAGAAAATTTTGTGTAATTTTACTGAAGCCTTCACTATCTATTTATAGCATTCCACTAGGGTTAGGTTTGAATTATTTGGCATTAAAATAATGAAAATATCAGTTTAAATTTCCTACAAAAGTGGCATGCCCTATACTAGTGGATTTTGGCCTCACTTTTTGCAATTTTGCAGTTTTATCTTTTCTGCATATGATTTTCTCAAAAACGCCAATTTTCTAATTCAACCATTTAAACGCCAATTCTAACTATTTAATAACTATAAATAATTATTAAATAATATTGTCATTTATCATATTTATTAATTGAACATACAAAGTATCATAATTAACAAATATGATACTTTTGCCTTTCAGACCGCTGATAGTACGACCACTTTCTTGCGAACTTGTAGCTATTCTACCTCCAAGTGCCCCTTCAAAGCCCTGTTCACTTCCCTCTCCCTCTACATGTCGACATGATTAAGAGGAACACTCTTCCTCGGGAAAGTGAACCCCACCGGGGGTATTTTTAGCATGACCAAAGGACGAGACGGCCGAGGCTGGCCCAGCCTCAATTAAGGATCTTGGCCTAGGGGTGGGCCCTCATCCTAGAAGCAGGTGTCTCGACCCTCTACTTCTTCCTAGTTGAACTACCACCTGTTGCTTTGGAAGAGCCAATTCTCTCCATGATTCAGATTTGATACACTTGCCAGAAGTCGACACAATACCAAAAAAGGGTCATCACATGACCTCGAAATTCTCGAAAATGGCAAACACAGAACCAATGTTCCTAAAATAAATGCACCCTCACAACTCCCTCAAAAACTCTACAACAAGTAAATAGAAAAGGAAACTTACTAGTTATTAAGAGAAATATGAGGCTAGTGACCTTCGGGTAGTGTCCTTGTCGGATGAATTAGTGTCTAACTATAAAGGTGTTGAAAAGGTCTCGAAGATAGGAGAAAAACTGGAACAAAAGAACTCTGAAATGGCAGATAGAAAAAAATGTGAAATGTGGAATAGTCGCTGAAGGTATTTATTGGGTACCAGGAAGAGGCACCTTCCACGAGAAGTTAACAGTTCGACTCGTTTGCCCAAGGGACATTCGACGGTTGGATAAGTGGGAAGCTGAGAGGGTATCTCACCTATTAACAGTTGTCTTCCATCATTTCATGCACTGTGTAAAGCGCTCAGTAAATGAGAAGACTACACAAATCCAATCACTGCCATTATTGGGCATCCCACAAAACACACACACAAAACTCAAATGTTGGCATTTAAAGCCCCAACAAGGAAAAAAAAGTAGTAATCATGCCTTCTAAATAATGACACTTCAGTTTGGCGGCTGATGACGTAATGTAATGAAATGTTCATCGTATGTGCCCAAAACCACTCAGGGGAAGATAATGCAAGATCCCAGACCATGTTACGCCCCGGAAGCTTGGGGTAAATGTTATTCACATTTTCGTAAGCATGACACATGGATTCTAATCAAGGAAGGCCGAAGAGTCATTAGCTGCTCTAATCCCTCAATTGGTGCTCTAGGAAAATAAAGGCATCAACCTCGCAGAATGAGCCTCCATGTTGGGGAGTTCCCCAACTGCTAGCCACATGAAGTGGATCGATGAACCAAAATCCCCTTCCTTTCTAAGAGTTATGGCAGTCAGCCTCCGCGAGGAGCATGGATTGCCCAGAGGGGCTAAGGCATTCTAAAACACGGGGAACTAGGTTATGCTCTTAACCTGTGGAAGCTTCACCCATACGTGTCAGGCTACGAACCTAGGGACCATGCCTTTTCAAGTACAACGTCAGAGGTTTTCTCCCACGACACGCCATCATACAGAGTATGCTTGTCCTTGCGTACCAAACCAATGATCCAATGACTAGGCATAAGGGAAATTTAAAAGGGAGAAGCCCTGATATGACACGCGTTTGAAGCCCAGCTCGTACGATCTGACACTCATAAATGCCATATGAGAAATATGCCACCTACCAATCCAATGATAGGATTTCATCCCTACGATGATCCATCCAAGATGGCCCATGCAAAGAAGTTGGCTAAACACCCCAGAAAAAGCACAAGAGGAGAGGGGACCTTCTCTTTGGATTGAAGACCCATTCTTCATCATCCCAAGCAAACATATGTCTATAACCCTACTATTAACTCCAGAATATTCCTACTAAGCTTCCTATTCTTCTAGAGGAACACGACAGGGAGGAGTCTTAGTCCATCGTATCTTTATTTGTATAACAGTTATCGACCAATGAGCTTAATAAAATAGACTCATGGACTAAGGATAATTAACGCCTGAACCACGTAAAAATCTCTTATTTGTTATTTCACAATTTACTCCATTATTACTTTCTTAAGCTCAAAAAATATTTAGTTGCCAAGAAACTCGATAAACACCTTTGATAGAATTTTCCTACAACAATAGCTACCAAAGTACGATAGGAATGGCTCTCTATGAAATGTTGTACGGTAGGAAGTGTCGTTCTCTAATTTATTGGGACAAAATGGGGGAAATGAAGTATTTGTGTCCTAAGTTAGTTCAAAGGACCAATGAAGCAAAAGACAGATCAAGGCTCGGATGCTTACTTCGCAAAGCAGGCAGAAAAGTTATGCTGATCTGAAGGGCAGAGATATTGCATTTCAGGTAGGAGAACATGTTTTCCTGAGAGTTTTGCCAATGAAAGGTATCATGTGCTTTGGAAAGAGGAGCAAGTTAAGCCCTAGGTTTATAGGGCCATTTGAGATACTCGAGAAGGTTGGGCAAGTAGCGTATTAACTAGCCTTACCAACAACATTATCGACTGTTCATAATGTATTTCATATTTCGATGTTGAGGAAATATGTTTTAGACCCGACTCATATCTTGAGTTACGAAGCCCTAGAGCTACAATCAAACTTATCTTATGAGGAACAACTATTTCAAATCCTTGATAGGAAAGAAAAGGTTCTTCAAAACAAGACCATAGTTTTGGTCAAGGTACTTCTGAAAAACAATAAGGTGGAAGAAGCCACCTAGGAATTAGAGTCCAGCATAAGGGCTCAATATCTGGAGCTATTCATGTTAGATTTTGAGGATGAAATCCTTTTAACGGGGAATAATTGTAATGACCGCATGTTAGATTTTGGATTAGTAAAGGCAATTAGCATTAATTACTGACATTTTATAATTATATATGATTTTATATTGTTGTGGGTCTCATTTATAGAAATGGGTATTAGAGTTATAATTTCTCAATTTCAGAGATTTTACTAAACTCTAAGGGCCCGTTTGGGCATCAGGAAAAGGAGTTGGACTGGGTTTATTAATCCTAAGCCCATGTTTGGTGATAAATTTTGACTAGACTATTAGTCCATTGACTAAATTTAATGCCTTTTTTATGGGATAACTAGTCCCTGTTAGACTTTTATATGTATAAACTGAAACATATATATTTATGTATAAAATGCGGAATTAAGTCAAACATATATATACTATGAATAAGGATCGAAATACCTCCAGTCATTGATTTTTGAGCTTCAAACTCACATAAGCTTTGATCTGCAAAGAAACTGGTTGATGTGGGTAATCGGGCTTCCTCGCTCTCTCAACTCTCTTTAGATGGATTTTGCTGTTATGAACAGAATGAGTGAGGAGCTCGGGGACCGAGACCCTATATTTATAGGTGAGATACTCCATCAGTATCTGCGCCACATTAATTGTCAGAATATTTTGACAATTAATTCAGGAAATCAAATCAGATAATGAATATAGAAATCTGACCATATATAGAATATTACATAATTGATTTTGTCCAGATTCAATGAATATAAAATATTCATTTATCAGAAAATCAATTATTTATTTATTTCCTTAAATAGAAATTAATTTCTTTAAATAGAAATATATTTCCTTAAATAAAAATATTCTTATATTCTCCCACTTGGTTAGCATTTAGACTAAAACATTCAAACCCAAACGTTCCTCATTATATAATAAACATACGAATCATAGCGACATGTCCTCATTATAAGTCGAGTATTATCTTCCATGTATTACGATATATTTATTATATAACAATGTACTTTATGTTGCAATGTACTTAAGTGAATAAACCCTAACCCTTATGTTTATTCAGGTCCTCTTACGATAATTTTCTCAGATGAAATTAAGGTGCACATAAATATGAGAAAATATCGAAATTAGAGTTTCATTGAATAATTTTTGGTTGTACAAATAAAAAACTGCATATGGGTTAACTGAATCCCATATTTACTTTATGATCCTTGAATTTGTGTTGCGGCATGCCTTTAGTCAAGGATATATGCGATCACCCAATTCAGTTTGCGTGATTAATGACCAATTATCACCCCTTTTTATGGCTAAATACTTAATGTCGATATGCTAGTTTCGACCAGTACTCTTATAGTTATTAGCCATAAATATTGTAGCTGAATTTATCGCAAAATTTTCTTAATGGCCTAATGAAACTGTAATTCTGAACTCTAGGCCTACTATGAAACTCTATAATACATCATACGAGATGTATCCTCAAAACAATAAATGAATGTGACTTCTATAGTGGAAATAACAATCAAGATTCTCCATAATATAACTTACTGGTAATCTTATGGTTGTAATAAAATATTGACTTACGTGAATCAATATAACCAGTGAAGTGTGGAAGAATCTAATTGGTTAACTATACTTCTAGATGGTCAATTCATCTTAACAAATATGTATGATTATAATTTTTAGTATCTTAAAGACACCTCATCACTTTGTATGAAGAATAAAGTGGTCTTAACTTTAGTTATTCTGATACTACTTAACGATCCTGAAACAAATGTAATGCAAAGTCTTATTCAGACTCTTAGGCATACATTAGGCTTCTAAAATAGAAGCAAATGAATGTTCTTAATTTATTCTCACTCCAGATCATTTTTCAGATGCTAGTTCGAGTTGAATTTATCACACTTAAAGATAAAAGTTATATCAGATGAATAATACATAATTTTATTTAATCAGAGATGCTGTGGCTACTCTCTAATTAATTAAAATTATATATGTTATTTATATGCATTATCTCAAAATAATAATTTGAGATATGAATTATTTCAACTTATATAGAAAACTTTTATCATCATTTGCCAGTAACATATTGTCTACGTATAAAACAAATATTACTCCCACTAACCTTCTGGTATATAATTATTTCCATAATTCTCTTTTCAAACCTAAAGGAAAAGATGATATAATACCAATTTGTGAGATGTTTGTTTTAATCTATAGGTAGACACTTTAAGCTTACATATGTTCACCACTTATTAGAGGAAAAATTTTATGGCAGTTTGTATACCTTCTCCTCTAGTTCACTGTCTGGACTTGATTAATAAATTGAAACGAGCAACAAATGCAAGGTCTATAATAGAATCATTTATAAAAACAAGTGAGAATGTAAATCTCCTTTGTTATTGATTCTTATTTCAAAATGAACTTCTTAGCAATGAATATTCTTTTATATCTTTATGTTTCTCAATGTTGCCTAATGAATATTATTGGTGAAAAAAATCTATGCTTAATTAATGTTGTCCACCCCATTAGGCAACTTTACTAAAGATAAACTTTATTGCTCTTTAAGATATTCATTTCTTCATTCATGGCATATTGTACTACAACTTCAATTCTTTATCATCCTATAATTTAGTTTGTGTCTCAAATTAATATTATAGTTGAACTCTTATAGTACAAAATGTAATCACTAGAAAAACATTGATCTTATAGTTCTAATAAGTCATCTTAAGGATGGACCAACAAACTCTTAAAAAGGCAAATGGTTCAATATGCATGTTATTTTAGAAATTATAAGCAATTACTAAATAATGTAACTTATTAGAATTTTATCAATGACTTGTAGATTATCAATGATTAGTTATGAATTCTCAATAACCATTAACCTTAAGGGTTGTTGTGAATCATAATTAATCTAACACTTGAGGTGGAAGTTTGAGAAAATATGAATGATCTTTCTCTAAAACTAGGTTCCTAGATTGATCACTCCCACTGATCAAGTCAATTCTTAATTCCACAGTTCTAGTGTTGTGAGATGGATAATAAAATATGTAACCCTTAAACCTTATAGCTTTTCAAAAGAAATATGCTCATTTATGGTTTTGGGCCCAGATCTTTTCTTCGACAATTGTACTCTAACTATATATGAGTATTTATAAAATGTGTACATGTCATCCAGTCGGTTTTCAACCTTATCACAACTCAAAATATATTTGAGAAACAACTTTGGTTAGAACACGATTCGATATGTACACCCCATTGAAGAGTATCAATAGACAAAGATTTAGGAAGGTTTGGAGTTTTCTATGTAGGCTCCACCCCATGTCCAAATAATGCTTAGTTTCTTAAATTTGTCACACACTATGATTTAGGTGTACCAGGCATATGTATTGGACAAAGAACCCAAAACTTTACAAATGGACTGGGAGTTTATCCATACTCATGAATTTTAATGTAGTATTCTCCATTTTATAATTGATCTCACTATCTTAATATGCAAAATGCACTATTTCTCTACTTAAGATTTAAATGTCTTTGAAACATATAAATCTATACTTTTGTAGAAAAATAATTTATGTGAGTAATCGTTAAAAATGAGATGCGAAATTTGAGTCCATGTCTTCAAAATTAATTGACTTGTAAGATTTCTAATATGATAGAATTCTAATATGCACCAATTTTGGCTTGTTGGAATACAAATTCTTAATGAATTTCACACAAGTTCTAAATAAAGTTAGTAAAATCAAGTGTAATGAATATCCCCACCATTTACTAATATTTATTCTATTTATGGATATATGTTCCATCATTTTTGGTGCTATAATGTAGAAGAATTCTTATTAATAACACATTTCTTATTGTCAGATTAAACTTGCATATCTTTATGAGTGACATCATTTTGTAGTAAAGACCTCTAAATGTGTCTAAATCAAGTTTCAAAAGAATCTTGGAACATAAAGGTCTTTGCCAATTTTAAAACAAAGCCACTACTATATTGCTTGTTCCTTAAACTTCTAAATGTGAGAACTTATCTTGTCTGTGGATAAGATTTGCTCACAGTTACTGACTTTCTCAGGTTTATTTGTAAACCTTGCAAGAAATTATGAATGTGGAATAACAATCTAAAATAATCCACTATGTGTTAATAATCACATTAACTATATTATAATGAATTCATACACAATAAATTAAAATTTATTGGTGATAATATAGTGTGATTTATTTTTCTTAATTATACAGTAAAAACTGTATATTCTAAATGAAGTTATCAGAATAAATTTCGAAAATTTCTACTGGTATGGAAGAAATTTATGAATAGTGATGTAATAAAATTACATATATAGTTTTGAGGTTTAAATGAATCATGTTTTTACCAATGAAGAAACATGCTTAAATATGAAATCTTATTAAACAAAAAATTGCCTGTGGGCTAAATTTTTAATTTAATAAGATTAAATTTAGATGTAGATTATGATAGATTTACACAATTTATGAAAAAACTTAAAGTTTAATATTTCTATCTCAATGAAAGGTATGAAACACTTATAAATGTTTCAAAATTTTATACTTTATGATAAAATTATCAAATTAAATCTACATAATTCCCTGTGGGATAAATTAAGAGAATTTAATTTAACATATTAATTATGTAAATATAATAAAATCCCTGTAGGGTAAGATTATTATGTTCACATAATTCATGTCCATTATGTGATCTTGATCCACTTAATATATATAATTTATATAATTAAGGATGCTGTGGCTACTCCCTAATTATTTAAAATTATGTGGTTCACTAGACACCAAAGTATAAACTGAAGATTAAAATTTTATTAAATCCAAAATTGCCTGTGGGCTAAATTTTAAATTTAATAAGATTAAATTTAGATGTACCTTATGATAGATTTAAATTAGTTTAGGAAAATGAAGGTTTATTATCTATCTTTAATTAAAGGGTAAATACCATTTCGGACCTTCTGTTTTGCAAAAATTACCAATTGGACCCTCTGTTTTGTTAAATGACAAAATGGACCCTGTATTTTCTAAAATAGTACAAATAGGACCCTGAATTGATTTTTTTGTCAAAATAAAGTTTAATTATAAACCGATCTAAAAGTGCTATGACAAAACTGTTTACATTTTTTTATATCTATTCGTATTAAGCATTGTCTTCAAGTTGGTTGTATCAAAAAAAAATTGTCAAAAATTAAGCTCATGGTCCTATTTTTACTATTTTAGAAAATACAGGGTCCATTTTGTCATTTAACAAAACACAGGGTCTAATCTGTAACTTTTGCAAAACACAGGGTCCAAAATAGTATTTACCCTTAATTAAATTTGTGATAACACTATTAAATTAAATCCCCATAACTCCCTGTGGGGTAAATTAAGAAAATTTAATTTAACATATTATCCTAATTAATTATACAAATATAATAAAATCCCTGTGGGGTAAAATTATTATACCTATATAATTAATTACACGTTATGTCCATTAAGGTGAATTTTAACTAATATATAATTTTATACAAATAAGGATGTTGTGGCTACTCCCTAATTATATAAAATTATATTTTCACTTTGACATTAGGTATTGGGCTCTACCTAAAAGTAATTTCGTTATTAACATAATAGACAATCACTGAGATTAGTGCTCCTAGTGTGGTCGTCCGAAGATCATTAAAAACCGTTCTAGATATGATCATTTGTCCCAAGTTCATGTTTTCTTATGTCAAACCACAAAATTACTTACATTTTATTCATATTTTATTCATTTTAGGAAGTTTTATGAATATTTTATGAATAATTTTATGAAGTTTTATGAAACTTAATGTGCTATATAAAATATTCAACCTATCTTAATGTTTGAATATTTCTAAATATATCTAGCACTATAAAAGGAATTTATGTATAGCATTTAAATCATACAAATCAAAATTAATTGTATTAAAAAAAGTTTGCCAAATAAATACAAATTAATACAATTATTGTATGATAATAAATTAAATGCTTAATTCCATAATATATAATTAATTATGCATTTATGACCATATAATATCTTAAATATTTATAAATAATTAATTTGTATAAATAAGGTAAATATACAAATTAGTACAATTAATTATATGGAATGAATTAAATGCAAAATTAAAGACTATACTTAATGGCAGATTTTTCAAATTTTATTAATTTAAACAATAAATTACATAAATTTGGTAATAAATAATTAGATGCACAATTATACAAATTGCACAATTATTACATGCCTAAATAAATCATGTAATTAATTACCAAATTAAAACAAATTTCTATTTTCAATTTATACTAGATATATGTATTAAACAAAAATAGAAAATTGACTAAATGTAATTTATGGACTAAATTAACACAAAATAGGAAAATAATTAATATTCCAAATAAATAAAAATTTATAAAAAAATTCAGAATTTTTTCCTTTTTTTTTTTTTGAAAAATGCACTGCCTATAAACGATATGTCGTTTTTGCAAAAGGGAAAAACGACACGTCATTTTTCAACATGGAGGGCTATCACAAGGAAAAAACGACACGTCGTTTTCCCAGGGGGGAAAAAACGACACGTCGTTTTATCGACTGAAGCTGTCCAGAACGACGGAAACGACATGTCGTTTGTGACCAACGACGGCTGCCACAATCCACAAAAAACGACATGTCATTTTCCACAGTGTGGAAAACGATACGTCGTTTGGCAGCTTCTTCAACCTCCATCCGGGTCAAATTTGACCCATTTTTCTGCATGCGGGTCCGACGGACCCGACCCAAACCCGATCGGAAATAGCGTTTCCGACGACCAAATTACGTGTTTTCAAATCTAAAATGTTCTAAATCAAATAATAAAGAGATCCACATAGATTTTATGCACGAAAACACGAAAAAATATAAACTTTAATATCACGAAGTTAATCGGGTCTGAAAAAGTTTTAACTGAAATTTTTTTTCATCTTTAAGTTTTGCAAGGGATTTTCAATGCTTATATCGATCTATAATACTATACGAATATAGTAATATATATAGAATTCGAAATAAACACCAAAAAAATACAAAACGGAAAAAATTCAACTTTACACCGATAACTTTATCTTATATATATATGCATGTATATATATATATATATGCATGTATATATCACATAAATAAAAATGGATATTATGAATATTATTATGCGATAAAACATACATATAATATACAATATATATATAAACATATATACATATATATGTATATATAAATATACCAAAAAATGAAAATTATATATACCGTGCGTGTATATAGTATATATATATATGAATGGTATGAATAAAGATATATATATATATATATGTATATACTGATGAAAATGTATATATAATATAAATGGTATGAATATAAGTATATATATATACACACGAACTGAACCGAAAACAAATATATATATATGAACAATATATATGTGTATATATATGAAACTCAACCAAAATCAAGGCAGAGATAAAACCGCTCTGATACCAACTGTTAAAATTTTATATGTATAAACTGAAACATATATATTTATGTATAAAATGCGGAATTAAGTCAAACATATATATACGATGAATAAGGATCGAAATACCTCCAGTCATTGATTTTTGAGCTTCAAACCCACATAAGCTTTGATCTGCAAAGAAACTGGTTGATGTGGTTAATCGGGCTTCCTCGCTCTCTCAACTCTCTTTAGATGGATTTTACTGTTATGAATCGAATGAGTGAGGAGCTCGGGGACCGAGACCCTATATTTATAGGTGAGATACTCCATCAGTATCTGCGCCACATTAATTGTCAGAATATTTTGACAATTAATTCAGGAAATCAAATGAGATAATGAATATAGAAATATGACCATATATAGAATATTACATAATTGATTTTGTCCAGATTCAATGAATATAAAATATTCATTTATCAGAAAATCAATTATTTATTTATTTCCTTAAATAGAAATTAATTTCTTTAAATAGAAATATATTTCCTTAAATAAAAATATTCTTATAGTCCCAACTAAAAAGGTGAGATTAGGTGGGAATGCTTTATTTTTCCAAACCCTTCACCTTCTGACAAACTCTTGGCTTCACTGTCTGAAGGAGTGGTAGTCGCACCACTCTTGCCGTATCCTCTCCGACCGCCGTCACGAAACCTCACCACCATCACTGTCACGAAGTCTCACCACCTCACCGCCACGTTCTCACCACCGATGTACTTGAGCTCCCACCACCACTGTGAGGTATTTCATTGTCCTTTTCTTCTTTTATTTTTTTTCATCTCTTTATTTTTTTTGTGCTCCATTTTCAGATTCTACTTGTATTTTTTTTTATTTTGCTTTTTCAATTTTTTTGGCTTTTAATCAAATCCAGATCTATAAAATATATGCCCATTTTGAAGTTGGGATTAAGAGTGCATCTATTCCTCCTTTGATTCGTTCTCTTTTTTCTTAAATTTCAATTGGTTCTCAAAATATAAATTACTATAAGAATATTGTTAGTGATTCTTTGTATCATCTAACACTAATTATATTTATAAAAAAATAGAAAATCATTGTAAGTTCACTTCAGTGAGTGACTTATTTGGCCATTTACTCTTTTAATTTTTTCTAGAAGCTTAGAGCATATAATGAGCTTCTGCTTATTATGATATATGATATACAACCAATGAAAGAGAAGTGATAACTGAGGAGAAACAACTACTTGTTTTGGACTTTTGTTTGATTGTTATCATATAAAAATAATTAACTTTTAATTTTTTGAATTATATTTGGATTGGAAAATAAATAACTTAATATATGAATGCTTTATATAAATTTGTATATAATTTGGGTTTTTTTTATTTATTAGAGTCTTCAATTATATTTGATATGAATGCTCTTTAATTGATTTTAGTATTTTAAACATTGTATGATTTTGTTACTTTATATCATTTGATTGGTTTATGTACTATTAAATTAACAAGAAAAAAATAAGGAAATGGATTAATTGTGTATGTATGAAGGGTATATTAAGGGAGTGTGTAGTGTATGTGTATATATTTAGTAATGATAATTTTGTTTGTGTATTATATCTAGTTTTTTATTCTTGAAATTTCTTGCATACTTTGATTGGCCTAGAATATTTTACTTATGTGACACCTTCGTATAGAAAAAAATTAGGATAATAGTTGAATTAAATTATATATTTTAACATTAAAGGTAGGATAATTGTTTGATGTTTTTAATTATTAATTGTATAACTTTTGTTAGTTACACATGTCTTTATCATGGTATCTTATATTTTACATATATTTTTTAATTTCTTTAATAGTTATATGGACATTGTGGTGTTTGTGCGTGTAAGAAATTTACATTTTAGACGAATAATAATGGGTATTTTAGTGCTAATAAATGCCTATATCAAAGTTCAACAATATTATGAAAAACACATGCTTAAAAATCGAACTTTTGTGAATAATGAGACTAGGCTAAGTATACTAGATACTTATATACGAAATGGTGATATAGAGTGTGTGAACGAACTTCGAATGGATAGAAGAACTTTTGGTGTATTATGTGAGTTACTTAGACATAATGGAAGATTAAAAGTAGATGGATTGGTGACTATAGAAGAGAAAGTATGTATTTTCTTAAATAGACTTGCTCATCATGTTAAAAATAGAACAATTCACCATAATTTCAAGCAGTCGGGTGAAACTGTTAGTAGATACTTCAATGCGGTATTGAGTGGAGTTCTTCGATTACAAGCTAGCTTGTTAGTTGTGCCAGAACGTGTTTCAGAAAGTTGCAATGATGATAGATGGAAATGGTTCAAGGTATATTAACAATTTTTAACTAAGAAGTTATTAGATTTTGGACCATTAAAATTTAGTGTTTATATTCAAATTAATATTTTGTTGGCTTTATTTTGTAAAGAATTGTTTAAGAGCATTAGATGGGACACATATTGAGGTGCACATTAGTGAAACTGACAAGCCGACCTATCGAAATAGAAAGGGCAAGGTTACCACCAATATGTTAGGAGTTTGTGATCGAGATATGAATTTTATATTTGTTTTATCGGGTTGGGAAGGTTTGGCATCAGATTCAAGAGTTCTACGAGATGCAATAACTAGAGCACATGGTTTAAGAGTTCCTGAAGGTAAAGTTTGTTTTGAAATGTGCAATGCACTTTAATTTATACCTTAAACCACATAGAGTCCTCAATAATATATATTTATTTTGTTAGGTTATTATTATCTTGTGGATGCTAGTTATACCAATTGTGAAGGGTTTCTTGCACCATACAGAGGAACAAGATATCATTTGTCAGAATGGCAACATGGATGTGCACCTACAAATGAGAAAGAATTTTTTAACATGAAACATTCATCTGCTAGAAATATTATAGAACGTTGTTTCGGTTTGCTTAAGATTCGATGGGCTATATTGAGAAGCCCTTCTTTTTATCCAATCAAAACTCAATGTAGAATAATGACTGCTTGTTGTCTTCTTCATAACTTTATTAGGAGAGAAATGTCATATGATCCTATGGAAGCAGAATTAGATGCACAAGATAGTTCAAAAAACTAAACTCTTGAGCTTATAGTTGCTTAAGTTAGAGGTTAAAGGGGCATTTTGGGAATTTGAGGTGTTTGTTAAGGTGGCTGCTTGTGAGGTTGGCAACTGGCCATATCATTTAATTTCAACCTAATTTTCTTAGGATTATTTGGTTTAATCAATTAAGGAATAAGACAAAGGAAAAAATTGGGAACTTCCATCTTGTTCTCTCTCTCCTTCGACCCTAACTAGAACTAGAGGAAAACATCCTCAAATTGCTGCTATTTACTGTGAATTCATCAAAGGTCTGAGGAATTCTAACCAAGGTAAGAGCCCTAGCTTCTTTTTGTTGAGTTTAAAAGTTGTTTTGTTAAGATTAAGCATGTTGATGTGGTGTTTTTGCTACTATTCGAGTTAGGCTTAGTATTTGGTTGTTTTCTATTAATTAGTGGGGTTATTTTATGTTTGAATCTTCTGGTTTTGGTGCTTGATTCTTAGGTTGAGCAAGTTTCAGTTCTAAGAACTCAAACTTGGCTCAACAATGGTATTTTGAAATTCTGTGGAAAATTATGGCTTTTTTTGGTTGGAAACTATCCTTTGATGTTATTACAAGTGTTCTGGAAGGTTTGGTATAGTTTGGACATGAATTGGCCAAGTTTTGGACTTGTTTGGGTTATCTGGTGCAAACTAGCTAACCGGTTATACAAGTCTTGTAGAACTAGTTAACCAGATTAATGGCAGGGTTTTCGAAAAATCCATTTTGTCAATTCGTGTTATTTTCAGAGCCTTAGTTTGTTGTTTCCTCGATAATTAGGTTATGGACAAGTTAGTTATTGATAGTGAAACTCATAATTGTGAGTTTAGGTTCTTGGAATAGGTTTTGGCGTGTTATTTACCTATTTACCTATTTACGTAAATGTGACATAGGGCATCCATCTAGCACGTGATTTTCCATTCAGGTCGGCCATCACACTTGAATTTAGAAATGAGGCAAGACTAGCATAGAACATATTTAATATGAATATGTGTATGTTTGATATATGCATGCTATTTGTGATTCGTACACTACCAACGCTAGTACGGTAGTGGTACTGAGTGCATTGGTACAGTGTATGATGTTCAAAGGGTACAATACGGTGTTACCAACACTAGTATGGACAGATACGGAATGTATGTGGTATAACTGATGTCGCCCAATTAGTTACACTGCGGTCGCGGTAGTAAACGGGCTATATGTCGTATCCACAGGGAGGTAAATTACCACTAAAGATTAGAATAAATAGAAAATGATAGAAATGTGAATGAAGTAAAAATAATAAAATGATGAGTTAAAGAGTGTGATCAGATAACGAGTTTGGTAAGGTAGAAATGTAGTTATGCAAATCCTATTCTAATACCGATATTAATTCAAAATACAACAAATTCTACACCATTAATTACAACTGGAAGATACATATATTATGAGCACAAATTAAATAATCTTGAATAAATTGAATCTCAACTCTAACTTAACAACATATCATATTATATATCATAAATCGACAAAATACCAATAAAATATAATAAATATACCAAAATATTAATAGCCTAACTTACATAAGAAAAGCATGACTGAACTTATATAAAAGATACTATTAAATTTGGAAGAAAAATTAGAAGATGGAGAACAATTTAATAAAAATTAGATATGGAGATGAAACACAAAAGAATCAATACCAATAATAGAAATAAGAATTGCAAAAGCTACACTCTAACCTCACCAATATTACTATTCTAATACACTCATTTTTGTCACTAAAATAAGTATAGATAAAATAGTAATAAGAGATAAAAATAGAATGACAAAGTGTATTTTCTCTACTCTCCAATCTGATATCTTTACACTTGCTTTGGGGTCTATTTATAGAGAAAATCTGATGGTAGTTGTGATATAATCATGTATGTAGTGGGCAAGTTGGCACAAATGGTGAGATAATTAAGCATAAGTGGGAACTTGGATTAGTAGAAATCGTGGCTTGGACAAGCTTGTTCACCACGCTACTAATATTTGAGAATAGAGTAGGCCCACCAAAAGAGCATGTTGATACGTGGGTGGTTTTATTAGTTTCCTTTGGTCTGACTGTCACTTTGGCAAGTTAATGAAGCTTTCATTGACTTCAACTTAGTACATATTATGTACTATGAAGGAAGACCACGTTTATGGTAATTGGAGTTGGGCAAGAGCTTCCTTGACATGTAATTGGCCCAAATTGAAGTCTTACTTTGGCCCAAATAATAGTAAAGAAGATTAATGAAATGGAGTTGGACATTAGGCTTTAGAATAAATGACCCATGATGAGACTTTAATTGGAAAGATGGGTTAGGGTGACTCCATTCATTTTGCCTTCAATGTATAGACCTCTTGATCTCTTTTTGCTTATATTTATACCATTTTGCTCAAATCTGAAAAATAATACAAAAATTAAAATAAATTAAATATTTTTGACTAGAATAAATTTACCATAAAAAATAAGAAATATTTAATTTAAATTAATTTTTTATGCATAATTAAATATTTAAAATGTATAAATATGAGCTTTAATCACAACCCCCAACTAGCTTATTGCTTGTCTCTAGCAATTCAAGCGAAAAGAATTAATGTCAACAAAACATATTCATATCAAAATTTATAAAAATTACACAAGTATTCAAACAAAATGTTAGTAACAAGCCAATAAGAACTATACAAAATTACCTTGAATAAATCTAGAGTTGTGAGTGTGTGCACCAAACTTGAACCTTTCTTACCGCAAACCGTAACACATAGATACTTTCGAAAAATATACCAAGTGAAAGTCTCAACTCTATTTGCCTCACAGGTGTTTGAAAATATATATTCATGACTAAGGATTTCACTCATGGAGTTAGAAATTGAAAAGTGAGCACTCGAAAAGGATAGATCAATTTAGGACAAACATTTGAATAAATATTGAAACGAAGATAGGTTATGAATTATTTGGACAAACCACCATAAGAGTACCACAAACCAACTTTTCGGGATTTTTTAACCAAAAATAGACAATCATTTACATTTATTCTAGGAGCCAAAACAAATAAAAAATAAAATACAACAATTTTTTTCTTTTCTTTTCCTTTTTTTTTTCTTTTGAACAAGAGGCAACATGTTGGATATAATGATGGAAATGTTGCTCTTGTATTTTCTTTCTTTTCTCTTTTTTTTTTTTTTTTTTTTTTTCTTTCAACAAGAAAATAATTACAAAAAGGCTCCCTAATAAGATTTGTCTATAGAAAACTCATCCCTTAAAGCAACATCTAATCAAACCCTAGTACCATGTCCAAAATAATTATAACCATTTCTAAGAATCAATGAAAATTCAAAAGTTGTTTTCTCAAATCTCGTCACTCACAAAAACATAAACACTTAAACTTGGTAGCCTTTCTAAGTAAATATGTGCTAACAACCATCTTACCACAGAGTTTGGCATGTGCATTTTATAACTCTAGAAAAATTCTAAGTAACAAAGATAGCAAAAATTGACTTGAAAATAACATTCTACAAGAATAAATAGGTAATTTTTGAAAAATTTGACCATGAAAATATTAATATGACAAAAATTAAGAAAAACACTTGAATATGCTCACCACCCCCAACTAAAACAAGACAATGTCTTCATTGTTTAAAGATATATATATATCTATATATATGAAATGCATGAAATGAGAATACTTAGAGAGTGAGCCTATGCAAAGTGACATGATATTGATTCTTAGAAAAATAAAACTAACGGAAGAAATAAACAAACGAAACAAAAGTTAAAACACCGAAAATAAAAGAAAGCAAGGAAAGATAGAACCTGATTAGTCTTGGCAAGCTAGAGACAAGTCTCCTCAGGTGGGCTTACCAACTCAATATTCTTTACTATCCAGTATCAAAAATGAATTTTCTTTTATCCTGTGTCTCAAAAATAGAAGCATTAGTTACATTTTCAGGAAAAAGAAAATAGTCATTGTCTAAGTCATAGAGGAAATAGTGTAAATGACTAAGTGAAAATAATTTTCTAATTTCCTCAACGACTTTGTCTATCACATCAGTATGATAGCATTTCTTTTCATCCAGAATTAGGGGAAGAATGGTAGAATGAAAAAGAGCTTCATTTCGAATAGTGGTGATATCATCCTCCTTTACGAATAATGTGGGTACCACATTAGTATGGTAACCCTCATATGTACTCAGTAGAGTGGATTCTTCAAAATTTTCACCATTAGAGGTAGAGTTGACACTTACCTCGTCAAAATTGTGAAAGGTGGTACTTGAGATTAGTGCTTTACTCACTGGTTGTGGAGGAAAACCATTAACATGCGAACTTACCAGGTGATTAGAAAATTTGCTCAATTCCTGCTTTATTTGTTTCAGCTCAGCAAGTAAGTCTTTCATCATCTCGCAATTTATCGCCATAGATGCTTGTAACTCAACAATAGTGTCACTGAGGGAACTATTGTATGGATGTTGGGAGTTATAAGAATACGAAGGATCTTCCTTTTCACAATTCCACTCATATAATGGATTATAGTCATACTCAGGCTTCCAACTATAATCATCAAAACTTTTGTGATTAAACCAAAGATCTTCCTCTTCATAACTCCACTCATATAAGGGGTTATAGTTGTACTCAGGCTTCCAACTATAATCATCAAGACTATTCTGATAGAAAGAGTTGTAGGATTGTTCTTCCATGTCATCATAAAGATGTGCAAAAGATGGCGTATGTTCACAAGGACGTGGTCGATGAGACTCGTACCAAGCCTTCCACTTTTTGGAACTATCACTCTTATAAAAAGAATAGTATTGGAAAGCTTCCTCTCCGTCACTAAATTCTGGTTTGATAAAATTACTAGTCCCTTTAGTAGCACTAGAATTTTCATTTAATGAAGCAAGATATAATGGATACAAATATTCAAATCGGCGATGATCTTCTTCATTCATATTTTTTTTTAATTAGTATAAAGTTCAAATATGTAATAATTTAAGGGTATTTACATGAGATATTCCCAGGCCAATTGGGAAGGTTGCCAAGGTACCGCTTCGACCCACACTTTACTAGAACTCCCCGAGGTTGCTAGAAAGCGTAGAGGGTACTCTACCACAAACCTTTAAAGCCAATCTTTCTTAGGCAGAATAATCTCAATTTTTACCACTTTCACCATTACACAACTGTTCTTGACACTAATTTTTTTTTATAAAAAAATATATATATATATTTTTTATAAACTAAAATTTAAGTAATGTATTTTTTTAAAACTAAAAGATAAAGTCTATAACTAACCTAAAAATAAAATAAAATAACGGTCTAATCCTAGAAGCAAAAGTGTACAAAAAATAAAAAGCAAAGAAAAATTGACAAACTTATAGCTAAAAGAAAACTATGATAAATCAAAATAACTAATGAAGCAAATTTAATTGATCTCTCTTATTTTTTTTTTCAAAAACAAAATTCTATATATTTATATATATATATATATATATATATAGATATACTCTAGCAAAAAGAAAAAAAAAATTACACTAACGATAGAAGGGAAAAAAAAAGAAGTTGATTACAATTTTTTTTTTTAAAACCTATATATATTTATAACTATACCAATATAAAATTATTAAGAAAAAGAATAATAAAAAAAAATAATAAGCTATACATACACTATATTAACTATTTATTTTTTTATTTTTTTTTATGAAATAAACAAACAAAGAGAAACAAATAATAAAAAGAAAAGAAAGAAAAAAAAATAAACTACTATACTAACCTTTTGTAGCGCAGAAATCTCCCCGGCAACGGCGCCAAAAATTGTTGTCGCCCAATTAGTTACACTGCGGGCGCGGTAGTAAACGGGCTATATGTCGTATTCACAGGGAGGTAAATTACCACTAAAGATTAGAATAAATAGAAAATGATAGAAATGTGAATGAAGTAAAAATAATAAAATGATGAGTTAAAGAGTGTGATCAGATAACGAGTTTGGTAAGGTAGAAATGTAGTTATGCAAATCCTATTCTAATACCGATATTAATTCAAAACACAGTTGTAATTCTACACCATTAATTACAACTGGAAGATATATATATATATATATATTATGAGCACAAATTAAATAATCTTGAATAAATTGAATCTCACCTCTAACTTAACAGCATATCATATTATATATCATAAATCGACAAAATACCATTATTGCGTAATGCAAAGAAACGACATAAAATATAATAAATATACCAAAATATTAATAGCCTAACTTACATAAGAAAAGCATGACTGAACTTATATAAAAGATACTATTAAATTTGGAAGAAAAATTAGAAGATGGAGAACAATTTAATAAAAATTAGATATGGAGATGAAACACAAAAGAATCAATACCAATAATAGAAATAAGAATTGCAAAAGCTACACTCTAACCTCACCAATATTACTATTCTAATACACTCATTTTTGTCACTAAAATAAGTATAGATAAAATAGTAATAAGAGATAAAAATAGAATGACAAAGTGTATTTTCTCTACTCTCCAATCTGATATCTTTACACTTGCTTTGGGGTCTATTTATAGAGAAAATCTGATGGTAGTTGTGATATAATCATGTATGTAGTGGGCAAGTTGGCACAAATGGTGAGATAATTAAGCATAAGTGGGAACTTGGATTAGTAGAAATCGTGGCTTGGACAAGCTTGTTCACCACGCTACTAATATTTGAGAATAGAGTAGGCCCACCAAAAGAGCATGTTGATACGTGGGTGGTTTTATTAGTTTCCTTTGGTCTGACTGTCACTTTGGCAAGTTAATGAAGCTTTCATTGACTTCAACTTAGTACATATTATGTACTATGAAGGAAGACCACGTTTATGGTAATTGGAGTTGGGCAAGAGCTTCCTTGACATGTAATTGGCCCAAATTGAAGTCTTACTTTGGCCCAAATAATAGTAAAGAAGATTAATGAAATGGAGTTGGACATTAGGCTTTAGAATAAATGACCCATGATGAGACTTTAATTGGAAAGATGGGTTAGGGTGACTCCATTCATTGGGCCTTCAATGTATAGACCTCTTGATCTCTTTTTGCTTATATTTATACCATTTTGCTCAAATCTGAAAAATAATACAAAAATTAAAATAAATTAAATATTTTTTACTAGAATAAATTTACCATAAAAAATAAGAAATATTTAATTTAAATTAATTTTATATGCATAATTAAATATTTAAAATGTATAAATATGAGCTTTAATCAATAACACTTAGGGGTATTCGAGGAACGGGGCAAACCCTACCAACACTCATGCAGTAGCGGTATGTAGTGCATGTGGTACAATGGTTGTACCTTAGTAAAGAACGTTCTTACTTATTTGATAAGTCTTGTGGATAGGTGTATAAGCGCCTAGATGCAAGTCGGTATTATATTATATGCTATGTGCTTTTCTTATTGAGTTTGTCGACTCAGATATTATTTCCGTGTGTAGGTAAAGGTAAGACAAAAGCTGAACAGGAGTGAGTTCCGAGCTTGGAGGATGATTGTACATGTCGAGATGGCACGACCTAGAGTGTTAGGTCTTGGGACAACTTGGGTTGTATTTTGTAGTCGTTGTGCGACATGATGTAAAAGTATTTTGATAAAGATTGTAAAAGTTTAAACACGAGATCCCGGTTTATGTATATATATGTTATACTTGAAATTCGGCTGGAGGACACGTGTCAAGATAAAGGGAATGTGAATCGGTGCAATAGCTTTTTATGGAATAGATCATTAATTACATAGGAGTCAGAGTATATTTGTAACCCCCTGACTGTAAAGTCTTAGGCGAGGAATCAATGTAAAAACTGGCACTTAGTGTATTAGCGAGAAACCATACATCGCTAAATGTGAATAGTGAGGCACTGGAGAAAGTGACACATACCAACTATAAAAATCCTTAGCTTGCAATAAGCAAACTAAGTGAAAAGACGGATCGGCTCAAAGAACAAATAAGTGAGGTAACCATCTCGCTATGAGAAGACTTCCTATAGCTTCATCCAGCTAACAGGAGTGAGGCTTACAAATTTTAGCGAGTCAGAAGAATTCTTTGTAAATAACCGTGATCGACACAAGACATACATTGTCGACCTCAAAAGGAAGAATGGCCCCAGCTCGCTATTGGGATCACTACAATCAAGTTTCTATCGAGACATCTCCAGATACAACAATCAAAGACGTGTTTAATACATGATATTTTTGACCTCGTAAAAGCGGGAAAATAAAAATTATTTGATTTTCAAATCATAAACTGCATTTACACTACATAATAAGTAATCAAATCCCACAATTTTAGGGATGATTGTTGTAAAATTATTTCGGTCAACTTTGTAACTAACTGTCCACTATGTAATTATAAATAGTGGCAGATAAGCTCAAAAAGGGACGAAAAAACTTATACAAAGGAGGCCCTAAAAAAAACACAATTAGAAATCTAAATAAGATTGATTCGTGGACTATGTAGAATTTTAACTGCAAAACCACGTAAAAAACCCTGTCTTCATATTCTTTATTTTGATAGCTTTAATTTTTCTGTGTGAAATCAATATTGTGAGGCTCAAATTTGGTTAACGAAAATATGCGTTAACAGTTTGGTGCTTTCATTGAGAGTCTCTGTGAAAAAGCTCAGAAAAAATCCTCCTTTCTTTCCAAGAAAAACAACCTCCTACATGGCTGAAAATCCAGAAAATGTTAACACCCCACATGAGAAAGCCAACCATCGTTCTGGAAAAGAGCCCATGGGCTCCAGAAGATCTACCAATCCGCAGTCCAGAAGGACCACCCGTTCCAAGAGGGTTCAACCTAAGGGTGGCCCCAGCGCACGGACCACACATTCCCAGAGAACTCGACCAGATGTTGTTCCTAGTACGCGGACAACACGCTCGAGGAGAACTCAACGTGGGAATGGTCAGAACCCCAGGGCGAGGGATGAAGAGCTCAATCGTGGAGGTACCCAATCCGTGGGAGAAAGAACTTATGAAATGTAAAGTCGTCGCCTGAGACGCCGTTTGGAAGAGGCACAGCGTAGAAACGTTGAGTTAGAACATGAAGCAGCCTCGGCCAGGGCGGCACAGGGGGCAAATACTCAAAATCAACCTAAACCTGGAATGAGAAGACCACAAGGCAGACCTCGTGGCTCACGAACCAGGAGACAAGAAAAGGCCTGGGAAGAACGACCCGGGGAAAATGAGACACCCCCTTAGAATCAGGATGAACAGCCAAATGGGAGACAACATGAAACTGATGAATGAGAAATCCCTCATGAAAATGAGGAGGATCTTGGGACTCAGCCAAGAGAACGGAGATCACTTGCTAGAGATCACCAACGTTCTTCCCAAATCCATAGAGCGAGGACTCGTACATACTCTGACGGGGAAATACGACAAACTGCTCTCGGGAGGAGAGAACAGAGCGTGACGAAGCAAGTGTGACTTCGAGGCGATCCAGTACCCATAGTCGATCAACCCGAAGAGGAGAAAGTACTCAACGAGCTAATGACCGAGAAAGTATGGGAACTAGTAAATCTGTGAGCCACTCAAAGACAAGGTCAATGAGTAAGACGCGATCTATGAGTAAGACAAGATCTGCCAGCAATTACTCCCAGCCGGACCTGCAAGAGCACTTGAATCGGAAGAAACCTGAACTTCGCCAACAACTTGGTCCAAAGCAAGAGGATCCAATCCAATTACAGATAAACAAGCTGGAGGACAAGTTCAGGAGATATCAAGTGGGGGAATTAGGGAAACTATCTGGATACGACTCTGACGAGGAGCTTGAGCCGTATCACCTAGATATTATGAATACCCCTTTTCCTTCGGGATTCAAAAACCCACATGTCTCGTCCTATGACGGAACCATAGATCCAGTCTCGCATTTGAATAACTTTAACACGATAATGTGAGCGAGTAATGTGACGAACAATTTACGCTGTATTTTCTTCCCCACCTCGCTTGTTGGAGCAGCGAGTAGCTGGTTTAACAAGTTTACTCATCATTCAATAACATCCTAGGAGCAGCTGTCCAGGGATTTTGAAAAGCAATTTTAGGCCGCTAGGGATAGGCGACCCGAAGCGGCCTCCCTAACCAATATAAAACAATAGCCCAACGAAACACTTAAGGCATACTTAAGTCGTTTTAGCACGACTGCCGGCAGGGTTAGAAATTTGGATGACATCACACAACTTATAGCCCTTCAGGCAGGGATCTCTATTGATCCATTAACCGCAGGGGGCAAGTTGTGGGATGACTTATAAGGACGTCCAGTGAGAAGCATCACTGAGTTCAACGAGAGGGCTCGGGTGTTTGTCTGGAAAGAAGTAGCGCGAAAGGAAATGAACTTGTTGAAAACAAGCTCGAGAGGTAAACCCAGTAATGTCTCAATAGGAACTGCTTCCACGAGAATTGATAACTCGGGGGCTTCTGTCTAAAGAGAAAGGACGAAATTAAGGAACTGTCGAAGGATAGAAAGAAACAAAAGAAGCATGACAAAGACGTGCCAGTGTATACTATTTATACCTTGCTTAGTGAAACTTGGGAGAATATTTACCTCACACATGAGTAGAAGGTGGCCTTCGGCAAGCCCGAGCCTATGAAGAATTCAAGAAGCAAAAGAGATCCTAACGAATATTGCAAATTCCATAAGGATATTACGCATACGATCAACGAATGTCGTCAATAGAAAGACGTGATAGAAGGTCTCATCGCTCAAGGCCATTTTAAGCAGTACGTGAAAAGATAAGGCCAGGGATACAACCACCCTAGTTTTCCTAATAACCCAAATAACCAGGGGTTACAACCTATTCCTGTGGAAGGAGAGGACATCCTACTTATTTCGAGAGGGCCGCATATAGCAGGGGAAAGCAATAACACCCAGAAAAGATATGTGAAAGAAATAAAAAACAAGCAGTCCGTCTTTGCTCTAGAACCTTCCAAGAAGGTGAAAATCGAGGAACCTCCCATTACATTCACGGAGGAAGATGAGAAAAACGTGAGATATCCTCATGTCGATCCATTGGTGATAACCATTCAACTCGCCAATAAAAGAATCAAGAGAGTGTTAATAGACAATGGGAGCTCGGTAAATATCCCTTATAAGGAGACCATAAAGAAAATAGGGATCGAAAAAGGCCAAATTAAGGCCCTGTATGGTGAACCTTTGTGGATTCACCGAGAACAGTATCGCCAGCCTTGGCATAATCGAGCTCGCATTAACTTTAGGCGAGGCGCCTTTTATCTGGTACTGTTATACAAGACTTCTTAGTCGGTGACCTGCCCTCGGCTTACAACATATTGTTGGGTCATCCAGCATTGATCAGACTAGGGGCAGTCAGTTCGATCAAGTACCTATCCTTGAAATTTCAAACACCAGATGGCGTGGGAGTGGTGCGTGGTGACCAAATGTTGGCTCGCGATTGCTATCGCATAGAGTTGCAACATAGAAAGGCCGGTCATCAGTTGATGACGATCTTGGCAGGAGATAACGAGAAGAAAGGCGAAGATCTTGATCCCTGAGTTAAAGATGAAAGAAACCTGCTAAAACCAATCGAAGAATTGGAATAGGTTATTCTTGACCCAGGAAATCCCACAAAATGTGTATACATTGGGAAGAACCAGTACGAGCAGCTAATAAACTTTTTGAAGGTAAACCAGGATCAGTTTGCCTGGAGCCATGGAGATATGATAGGGATCGACCCTAATATTATCTGCCATCACTCAAATGTTGATCCAAGCTACCCAACAAAGAGATAGAATAGGAGGCCCTTGGATTCTGAGAGGCAAGGGACACTAAAACAGGAGGTTGACAAATTGTTAGCCTACGACTTTATACACGAGGTGTTTTATCCCTCATGGATAGCCAATCCTGTTCTCGTCCCGAAGCCCAATAGAACTTGGAGAACTTGTATTGACTTGTTTGATCTAAATAAGGCGTGCCCAAAAGACTATTTTCCACTTCCCAAGATCGACGAGTTAGTGGATGCAACTGCTAGGCAGAAGCTTATGTCATTTATGGACGCATATTTTGGATATAACCAGATACAAATGTCCCAGATCAAGAACATAAAAGCTTCGTAACTAACATGGGACTCTATTGTTATAAAGTCATGCCGTTCGGACTGAAGAACACTGGGGCAATGTATCAGTGACTAGTAAACAAAATGTTCGCAAACCAAATAAGGTGAAATATGGAGGTTTACGTCGATGATATTTGGTGAAATCGATAAAGAGTAAGGATCATACCTTAGACCTCGCGGAATGCTTTAAAATGTTAAAAAAGTATAACATGAAGCTAAACCCAAAAAAATGTTCCTTTCGAGTCTCCTCGGGAAAGTTTTTGGGATTCATAGTTAACGCGAGGGGTATTGAGGCAAATCCTTAAAATATCAAGGCATTAATAAACATGCCATCACCGACAAAGCCTAAGGAAGTACAGGCCCTGACAGGAAGAATGGCAGCACTTAACAGGTTCATTTCAAAGTCAACTAATAAGTGTGTGCCATTCTCCAACATATTGCGAGGCAACAAAAAGTTCGAGTGGACAAAAGAGTGCGAAAAGGCCTTTCAGAACATAAAAAGGCATCTCGCAACGCCTCCCATTTTGGCGAAACTAATAACGGGAGAGACGTTGTTTCTCTATTTAGCCATCTCAGAAGATGCGATTAGTGCAACTATAGTGCGAGAAGAGGGCAAGCACCAACAACCTATTTACTACGTAAGTAAAAGGTTATTAGTGACAGAATTCAGATATCCCCCTCTAGAAAAACTCGTGTTGTGCCTAGTCCATGCGTCTCGTAAGCTACAACCATACTTCCAGGCTCACCCCATAAAAGTGTTAACCGATTAGCCCTTGAGACAAGTTTTATCAAAACCAGATGCTTCTGGAGGATTGACAAAGTGGTCGATTGAACTGGGGCAGTTCGACATAACATACCATCCTCGAACATCTATCAAGGGCCAAGCTTTGGCTGACTTCTTGATAGAAGGTATAACTCCAGAAGAAATTCCACCTGATCAGCAAGACGCGAAAACCTACAAATTATATGTGGATGGCGCTACCCACGAACAAGGTTCGGGTGTCAGGGTAATATTAATAACACCAGAAGGCTTTAAGTTTCACTATGCTCTGAGATTCTAATTTGACGCATCTAATAACGAGGCTGAATATGAGGCCTTAATTGCCAACTTAAAGATAGCAGAGGTGCTGAAAGTCAAAAATCTCATTTGTCATAGTGATTCGCAGCTGATCGTGAACTAGGTCCTCGGGGAATACCAATGAAAGTATTCAGAGAAAGTTCAGAAGAACTTGGAAAGATTCGATTACTTTAAAATCGAACAAATTCTGAGAGAACAAAACTCTAACGTCGATGCCTTAGCAAAACTGGCCTTGGAGAACGACCTGGATCAACTGAATCTCATTCCGGTAGAGATGCTGAGCGAGCCAAGTATATGTGAAACTGAAGACGTCGAGATGATAGATAGCTCTCCAACATGGATGATGCCTATTATCAATTATCTACACTACATGTAACTTCCAGATGACAAAAATGAGGCGCGAAAACTATTGTATTCAGTGCCTCGCTACACAAAGATCGAAGGCAAACTATATAGAAGAGGGTATTCGATGCCCCTACTTCGGTGTGTTCTTCCTACAGAAGCAAATGAAATCATCAAAGAAATTCATGAGGGCTTCTATGGGGATCATGCGGGTTGGCAAAGTCTGTCTAAAAAGATCATTAGACAAGGATATTACTGGCCAACGATCAATAAGGACACACATGAGATTGTCAAGAAATATGATAAGTATCAGAGGTTTTCACATATACCTCGCGTACCGCCAACAGAACTTAAAATGATGACTTCACCCTACCCATTCGCTATATGGGGAATTGACCTAATTGGGGCCTTACCCACTGGGCGAGGAGGAGCTAAGTATGCAGTACTAGCAGTCGACTTCTTCACTAAATGGACGGAGGCCGAGCCCCTCGTTTCCATAACCTGCATGAAAGTCCTTGACTTTGTTGTCAAGAACATTCTCTGCAGGTTTGGAGTCCCCATAAAGATAGTATCTAATAATGGAACCCAATTTTATGGCGACTTGTTCACTGAATTCTGCGAGAGGAACAAAATTATCAAAAGCTTCTCGTCAGTATCCAGGCCTCAGCCAAATGGACAAGTGGAAGCTGTTAATAAATCCTAAAGGATACTATAAAGAAGAAGCTAGACGTTTCCAAAGGGAGATGGGTTGACGAGCTACCTCAAGTACTCTGGGCCCACAGAACTATCAAGAAAACAGCCACGAGACACTTGGTGCTAAGACGAATCTTTGCAAATACGAGAGATGCATCAGCAGGAGTGTTCAACCTGAACTGGGAGGGTCCATATGTAATTGAAGCAGTAGTTGGAGTTAGAGTCTATAAATTGGCTCGACTTGATGGCTCGCTAATAAAGAACTACTGGAACGTAGAACATTTGCGACCCTACTACCAATAAATAAATGATGTAACTCGCATTACTGATGTAAACTTTAAACTTCAGTTATGAATGAAGAGAATCATTTATATTAAGTATTACAAAGTTTCGTTCCTTAAAAATTACTTAAGGGGCATTTATGTATGATTAACCAGAATTCATTTGGAAATACATTGTATAATGCAAACCCATTATTTCAATTTTTTTTGAAATTCAAAGCTTCTCGACTAAACCTCTTTGACGAAAGTGGAGTCGAACTGTTATAACTCCCTGACCAAACTTTTTTGACGAGAGAGGGGTCGAATCATTATAATACCTTGATCAAACCTTTTTGACGAAGAAAGGATCAAACAACTATAATTTTTGATTTATAACGTATCAAGTGGGAAAGGAAAATCGAAAGTTATAACTCGCGTATAAAACTGAATACTAACGATTCTCGCGAGCTAGGAAAGTACAAAACGAGGCATCACGATGTTGGATATATTTTACCAGGATCTAGATTTACTAACAAGTATGTTTCATTAACATCCTAATATGAATTCTAAAACAATGAAATAAACACATATAAAGTTTAGTAAACCTTACATTGGGTGCAGCAGAATATAATGACTCCTTCCGTTCAGATCTCTAGCCCTTGATTCCTTTCTGTAGCAGAGCATCACCAAGATCTGAACCTGGATCTCTTTCTCTCCTTCCTTTGATGCTGATTCTCCTTCTTGTTGGTTGATTGTCAAAAGTCTTACACACTATGATTGAGATACCACTTGATGTGTGTGGGCACTCACTCATTCACTTAAGGATTTCAAAATTTAGAAAAGAAAAGAAGAGAGAAGGTGGCAGCTAGAAATTTTTCTCTGAAGGAATGATATGTATCATCTTTTCCTAAAGCCATCACTACCTATGTATAGGTAACAACCTAGGTTTAAGTTAGAATTATTTGGCATTAAAATAATGAAAAATAAATGATAAAAGCCTATAATAGTGGCCGGCCTGGGCTTTGGATAATGGGCCTCACTTATGCAATTTTACTGTTTTATCATTTCGGCATCTCATTTTCTCAAAAAAGCCAATTTTCAAATTCAACCATGTAAATGCCAATTCTAATTATTTAATAACTAAAATTAATTATTAAATAATATTGTCATTTAATATATTTATTAATTAGACATATAAAGTCTCTTAATTAAGAAATAAACCTAGAATCTCTTTTCTTTACAATTTCGCCCTTGCTTAGTGAAAATTCACAAAGTAGACATAGTCTAACTTTAGAATTATAATTGACTAATTAAAATCAATTAACTGAGTCTTACAAGCAGTATGGTATCAACTAGTATGGGGACCATGGGCCTATATTTCCGAGCTTCCAATAAGTCGAACCGAATTTACCAAGTAAATTCTCTAACTTATTAATTCCTTATTGAATCCACACTTAGAACTTTGAATTGTACTCTCAGTCATATAGAACGCTCTATATGTTCCACGATATAGATACGTCATTAGTTATCCATTGTTATAATCCTAATTTGATCAATGACCCTCTAATAGATGATCTACATTGAATAGGCACTAAGTTACCGTTACACCTTCAATGTATTTTATCCTTAAAACACTTAGCTCCGTATAAATGATATTTCAGCGAAGTGAAATGAGATCTCCACCATTTATCTCTGTTTAGCCAAGCTCGAAGGATATCATCGTTTAACTTCTAAATTACTATAGAAGTTATAGATTCCATATTTATGTTAGCGCTCCCACTCAATTATACTATCATGTTCCCAAAATGTACGTATCACCCTGACCCAAAAGTAGGCTTAACTAACAAATCAAAGAACAAGTATAATACTCTTGAGATCGAACCTAAACATATCAGGATTAAGATCATTTGATCTAGGATCAACAGGTGATATTGAATTGAATAGATATTACGGTAAATTTTAACAAATCTAATCAAAGTTCAATATCGGTCCCTTCTGATGTATACTCCATACATCCGATGTTGGTAAACTTTGCCAATGCCCTGGAAAGGACATAACACTTATCCAAGGTGTAAGAATACCTATCGCTGATTATCATGTCAGTCTAAATCCAGTGAACTGACAAATCAGGGAATAAACTTTCGAACATATAATTAAGATTATATTTCACTGTGTTGACAACACTATAATCATTAACAAATTGATATGTTCTGGACTTAAATAGAATTCATACATTATGTACATAATCATGAAATAAATCATGTGAACCATGCAACATTAAATGTTATTTCTGATCTTTATTAACTAATAAATCTGATTATATTGAAATGAGTTTTATTTAGGGCATAAAACCCAACACACGATGCCTTGATAAAAGTACTTAAACCTAGAAATTTGATACATAATATAACTATTCATACGAGCAAAGTAAAAATATACAAAGTGATAAAATCCTTAAAGTATATTTAAGTTTGCTTACGGCAGATTATAATTGCAATTGTGAGGCAGAATTAACAACTACTCGAAAATCAAAAAGTTTGGTAGATTACTGTCAAGGAATATCAACAGTCCAAGGAGTTAGTTAATTCAGTAAGTCTTAATTCTGCTAGTAACTGTTCCTAATCTGTTAGGATCATAACTAACAGTTGTTGTTGCTTGAGTCTGTTATGTGTTCTGTTATGAGTGTTGTATATAAACCATGTACTGTACTCTTTTCGTTCAATAAGACAGAATGCACTTCTTCATTTCTCTCTCTGTTTCGATTGCTTTTACTTCTTGATTGTATCTTCACATGGTATCAGAGCAAGCTCTCGTTCATCTATGGAGATTCCTGTTTCTTCCAATGGCGCAACATCAAGATTGAATAATGCTCAGCCACAAAACAATCAGCAAGTACCTTTACCAAAATCCTACCCTGTTTCGTTTAATCACTCTCTATCTATTAAGCTCGACGAACATAACTTTCTACCATGGAAGCACCAGGTTCTAGCATCGATCAAAGGCAACAAACTACAGAAATTTCTTGAAGCAGATCGAGCTCCTCCACAGTTCCTGACACCAGCTGATCAAAGACTCAATAAAGTAAATCCAGAGTATGAGGACTAGGAACAGCAAGACAACCTTCTTGTCTCTTGGCTTCTTTCTTCTATGTCTGAGAAAACCACCAATAGGATGATCGGATGTGATACCACGGCACAAATCTGGGAACAACTTACAGAGTATTATACGGCCTTAAATGTTGCAAACACAAGTCTTTACAAGACTCAATTGAGAAACACAAAGATGACAGTGTCACTGAATGATTACCTGCTCAAGATCAAAGGTTTGGTGGATCGCCTTGCTACGATCGGTCATCGACAAACCACTCAAGATCACATCGAAGCTATATTCAATGGATTACCAGCTGAGTATGATGTATTTGTTACATCAGTTACAATAAGAAAAGATCTCTATAGTGTGGCAAAAATTGAAGCATTGTTGATGGCTCAATCGGTTCGAATTGAGAAGAATGCCAAGAATCTTGACATTTCTAAAGCTGAAGCCAACCTCTCTCAAGCTCGAAACAATGGCTTTGGCACTTATGGGCGTTCTAACTTTCCTGCCCCTACGGTTCCACCTGGGTTCAACGGCTACAATTCTGGTTTCAATAAAAATTTTACTAATTTCAGCAACCAAGGACATCAATATCAGTATCCTATGGCACGTGGTGGTCCTCCTCCTCATCGTGGTGGTCCTACACCTAATACTACATCTAGCCGTGGTCTCCCCTTCAATCGTGGACAAAACAACAGTAATGGGCAAAAAGTGCAGTGTCAGCTGTGTCACAAATTGGGGCATACTGTAAAACAGTGTTTCTACCGATTTGACAAGTCATTTACAGGTCCAGAATTCACCAATTTTCCTCCTGTTGCTAATGTTGCAGAAATGCAAGCCATGCTTGCAGGACCTGAATTTGTAAGTGATGAAAATTGGTACCCCGATACTGGGGCTAACCATCATCTAACACCTGAAATGGCTAATCTCCACACCAGCTGTCCCTACACTCGAAATGAGCGAATCTATGTAGGTAATGGAGCAGGACTGGGCATTGAACATATAGGTAACTCATCTATCCTATCTCCTTTCTCATTACAGCAATTGCATCTTCAAAATCTGCTTCATGTTCCTACAATAACCAAAAATCTGCTTAGTGTTTCTCAGTTTGCTAAAGATAACCAAGTTTTCTTTGAGTTTCACCCTTCCTATTGTTGTGTTAAGGACATAGCAACCAAGAAGATCTTGTTGGCTGGGAACCTTGACCAAGGCTTGTACAAGTTTCAACCTATATCTCTCAACACTTCTCCAAGACCTTCACTACAGATCAGTCACACTCAATCTCTCAACTCTCAGTGTCACAGTCATACTACATGTAGCAATAATTCTTCTTTTTCTTTGTGGCATAGCAGGCTTGGCCATCCTGCTGCTAGAGTTGTAACATTGGCTCTATCCAAATGTAATATCCCTTTTTCTAATAAAAATGTCAGTGAAGTTTGTCAAGCTTGTTCTCTTGGAAAAACACATAAGTAACCTTTTCCTACATCCACTACACAATACAATGCTCCTTTAGAATTGATACACTCTAATTGATGGGGTCCTGCCCCTATCAATTCATCAAGTGGATATAGGTATTATATTAGCTTTGTTGATGCTCACACTAGGTATAATTGGATCTATTTGTTAAGGACTAAAGATGAGGCCCTACCTACCTTCACTAAATTCAAGGCACAGATAGAATTACAACTTGGAACCAAAATAAAAACACTTCAATCTGACTGGGGGGTGAATTCAGATCCTTTACAACACTTCTTGAAAATTCTGGGATTGTGCACAAGCTTGCTTGTCCACATACTCATGAACAGAATGGAGTTGTTGAAAGGAAACACAGGCACATAGTTGAAACAGGTCTAACCTTACTTGCACAAGCCTCTCTACCCTTGAAATATTGGGATGAAGCCTTTAGGACAACCACCTATCTCATTAATAGGATGCCTACACCTGTCCTACAAAATCTCTCTCCCATTGAAGCATTATTTCATACACCACCTAATTACTCTATGCTCAAAATTTTTGGTTGTTTGTGTTATCCTAATCTTAGGCCTTACAATAAAAATAAACTCCAATATAGATCTACACCTTGTGTATTTCTAGGGTATAGTATGTCTCATAAAGGCTACAAGTGTTTGTCTAAAGACAAAAGACTATACATCTCGAGAGATGTTGTCTTTGATGAGAGTCAATTTCCTTATGCTCATACTGCTGCTATGCAAACGAAAGAATACTCTCAACACCTTACTGTCACAACAGGTTTACCACCTGTTCATTGTGTGCCTTCATCTCTCATTCCTACATCTCAATCTGTGCCTCACAACTTACCTACTCCCTCAAATTCTGTCCAACAGCAACATCCTACTCCAATTATCCCTACTGTTAGTATTCAACCGTGCACTCACACTGATGCTCCTGTACCAATAGTTCCCAGTCACACCAGTAGCAATACTGCTGCACCAGTACCCACAAATCTCAGTCCACATCCTACATCTCTCCCAACTACTTCTACTCACCCAATGACCACCAGATTAAAAGCTGGTATTCGAAAACCAAAGGCTCTTTTGGCTATTTGTGAACCAAAAACAGTCAAAGAAGCTCTTCAAGAACCACATTGGAACAATGCCATGAGTACTGAAGTTGTTGCTCTCAAAAAGAACAAAACATGGATTGTTGTACCTAGACCAGCAGACAAAGTTCCTATAGGTTGCAAATGGTTGTTTAGAATAAAATTAAATGCAGATGGGAGTCTTGAAAGGTTTAAAGCTAGGCTTGTAGCTAAAGGTTATCATCAACAAGCAGGCTTTGATTTTCAAGAGACTTTTAGTCCTGTGGTAAAGGCTGTCACTATTCGAGTTGTTCTTACTATTGCTATTACAAATGGGTGGAAAGTAAGACAACTTGATATCAACAATGCATTTCTCAATGGTGATCTCCAAGAAGAAATCTACATGGAACAACCACCTGGCTTTGTTGACCCTGAGTTTCCAGATCATGTTTGTAAACTTCAAAAGGCCATTTATGGTCTCAAACAAGCTCCTAGAGCTTGGTTTGAAAAGTTATCCTCTGTTTTGCTGCACTATGGTTTTCAGTCATCCAAAGCTGATCATTCTCTCTTCATCAAGGTAACTAACTCAAGTTCTCTCTATGTGTTAGTCTATGTTGATGATATCTTAATCATGGGCAGTGATGACATCATGGTCAATCATCTTGTTGCTGATCTGAGTTCTACCTTTGCCTTAAAAGATCTTGGGTTTGTCAACTACTTTCTGAGCATTCAGGTTGTTCCCACAGAAGAGGGTATTCTCCTTTCTCAAACAAAATACTTGCAAGAGATTCTTTGCAAAGCTGATATACAAAATGTCAACACACAAAATACCCCAATGAATAGTGGCTTGAAGCTCTCCAACTATGGTAGTAAACCAGTCAAGGATGCCACTCTCTATCGATCCATTGTTGGAGCTCTTCAATATGCAACTGTGACAAGGCCTGAAATTGCATACTCTGTCAACAAAGTATGTCAATTTATGCATCAACCACTTCTGTCACATTGGATGGCAGTCAAGAGGATTCTCAGATATCTTGCAGGTACACTTGATTATGGACTTCTCATCAAACCAGCTCCTGATTTTTCCATTGAAGCCTTTTGTGATGTTGATTGGGCTTCGGATCGCGATGATAGGAGGTCCACAACAGGGTATTGCATTTACTTTGGGAAGAATTTAGTGCACTGGAAATCCCAGAAACAAACAACCATTAGCCGGTCTTCTACTGAGGCTGAGTTTCGAAGCTTGGCAAGTGTAGTCATTGAAGTTACTTGGCTGCAATCATTACTTCAGGAATTACATGTTTCATCTCCTGGTGTCCCTTCCATCTGGTGTGACAATCAAAGTACAGTACTTCTTACAGCCAGTCCAATTCTTCATGCTCGCACAAAGCATATTGAGTTGGATTTATACTTTGTTCGAGACAAGGTTTTACAACATCAGATTCAAGTCAAACATGTGCCTTCTCATGCTCAATTGGCTGACTGCTTAACTAAACCCATCTCTAGCTCCTTGTTCAGTAGTATTCGATCCAAACTCAGTGTTGTTTCTACAGCTACACTGAGTTTGAGGGGGCTGTCAAGGAATATCAACAGTCCAAGGAGTTAGTTAATTCAGTTAGTCTTAATTCTGTTAGTAACTGTTCCTAATCGGTTAGGATCATAACTTACAGTTGTTGTTGCTTGAGTCTGTTATGTGTTCTGTTATGAGTGTTGTATATAAACCATGTACTGTACTCTTTTCATTCAATAAGACAGAATGCACTTCTTCATTTCTCTCTCTGTTTCGATTGCTTTTACTTCTTGATTGTATCTTCACAATCACTAACTACTTAAATAGGAAGATTACGAGCAATGGAGAAACCCAAAAGTACTGTATATTTGATCAAAATATAGTTGTTTACATTGTGAATAAAAACACAAGCAAATACAATTGTATTAAGTTTGAATGAAAACAGTACAAGGCATTTAAGATAAGAGAAACCTAAGACTGGTTACAAACTTGTCTTTACAAAAATGCCACTAGGGGCAAACCATTAAGTCATTCTCCTAAACAAAAGATGAGAGGGGACGCCGATGAACTCGAGAAAGACTGTCTGCACATAGCTTGAAAAAGACTGTCTACATGTAGCTCGGAGAAAGACCGACTACAAATAGCTTGAGAAAGACCGGCTACACGTAGAGAGCCTTGATTACTGCACAGACCTCATTCCCCTCATCATCAGAAGATCCCATTTCCTGAAGCCGAGATCTTTTTCCCAGCCTTAGGAAATTCCTCGATACCAGAAAGAGGTTGGCGCAAAAGTCTTCTGGCGCAGGTTTGGGCCTTGGGTTGGCTAGATTCTCTAATAGAAACCACGCCAACTTCCTTCCCAGATTCATCCGCATCCATGCCAACCTTCCTCTGGAATTCTTTATCAGCCTGAGGTGGACCTTTTAAATCGCCCACAGATCTATGAAAATCCTTTGCGGGGATTGCCCATGGCAGGCTATAGGGTTCCCCTAGTTTGGATTGGTCAGAAGCTCCTCAGCTTTGGAATCCATCGTTTTCGGCTCCAGTTGAGGCTTGAAGTCTGTAGGAACAAATGGAAAATGGTTGGTGCATCTAGGTATTATGAGTTTGGAAAGATGAACTTCTGAACTCATAATGGACATTTTGGAGGAAAAGAAATGATCCATTCTGAAAATAAATCTCATTAAAAAGCCAGAGGTTTGTGAAAAATGACAAGCTTGAGCCGTCCTTTTATACATGAAGTCCAGTGACAAGAAAGCCAAAGATTGAGAAATCTAACAGTTGGAAGTTGTGCAAAATATGAAGAGACGATTAATAATGACCCTCGAAACCGTACAACCGTCAGAATTATAGGATGTGTTTTTTTTCCAAGAAAAGATCTTGACAAAAATGCCCTCTGTAATTATTAAAAAGCTCTTTTTACTAAAAGAACTTTTTAAGGGGCAACTGTTATACCCGAAATTTGGCTGGAGGACACGTGTCAAGATAAAGGGAATGTGAATTGGTGAAATAGCTTTTTATGGAATAACTCATTTATTACATAGGCATTAGAGTATATTTGTAACCCGTTGATTGTAAAGTCTTAGGCGAGGAATCAATGTACAAACTGGCACTTAGTGTATTAGCGAGAAACTATACATCGTTGAATGCGAATAGCAAGGCACCAGAGAAAGTGACACATACCAAGTACAAAAATCCTTAGCTCGCAATAAGAAAACTAAGTGAAAAGACAGATCAGCTCAAAGAATAAATAAGCGAGGCAACCATCTCGGTATGAGAAGACTTCCTATAGCTTCATCCAGCTAACGGGAGCGAGGCTTACAACCCTAGTGAGTCAGAAGAATTCTTTGTAAATAACCGCGATCGACACAAGACATACATCGTCGACCTCGGAAGGAAGAATGTCCCCAGCTCGTTATTGGGATCACTATAATCAAGTTTCTGTAGAGACACAACAATCAAAGACGTGTTTAATACATGATATTTTTGACCCAGTAAAAGTGGAAAAATCACAATTATACGATTTTCAAATCATAAACCGCATTTACACTACATAATATGTAATCAAATCCTACGATTTTAGGGATGATTGCTGTAAAATTATTTCGGTCAACTTTGTTATTAACTGTCCGCTATGTAATTATAAATAGTGGCAGATAAGCTCAAAAAAGGGACGAAAAAACTTATACAAAGGAGGCCCTAAAAAAAATACAATCAGAAATCTGAATAAGAATGACTCATGGACTATGCAGAATTTTTAACTGCAAAACCACGTAAAAACTAAAGGAACCTGACTTCACAACATATCTATTGTGTGTGAACGTCATCAACAACAACCATCAATCCATCGTTCTTGGAAAATAGTAACACATTAGTTGCACAGACAAATACAATAGAATCAATGGAATACAATGCAGCAACAACAGAAGACTCAACAACTCAATAACATACAATGCAAGGGACAATGCTGGAAGATGGGGAAAAAAATTCGACTTCATGGACTATGAAAACTTGTGGTAGAGGAAATAGTTGAGCAACTGAAAAACAACAAAAACAGAGAGGCAGAAATCACAGATTATGACGAACTACTAATCACAGATCCGCAACATCCTGAAATAGAAGAAGCACAAATATACAAGGACAAAGAAACACTTCAAAGTGTGCTTGGTTTTTATGCAATTAGAAACAATTTCCAATTTAAGGTGAAAAAGTCTTGCACAAGCACATACAAAATTTGTTGCTTGGATCCAACCAAGTGGGCACTCATGGCATCTAGAAATGGACCAACCAAGTCATTCATAATTCGTAAATATGACAGAAAGGTGATTCACACTTGTGATCAAAACATATGATTTGCAGACAAAAGACAGACTATAACAAAGTTGATTAGAAACTACATCAAGCCAAGGTTTACCAACATAAAAACAACTCAAACGCCATAAGACATCAGAGGAGAAATGAAACATAAGTATGGCGTAAGAATGAACTACATGAAAGCATGGAGAAGCAAAGAGCACGCGCAAGAAGAATTATGAGGAAAAGCAAACGAATCATACAAGCTGCTGCCGAGTTTTTTGCACATGGTGCAGAAAACTAATCCCGAAACAATTGTACACATGCAAGCAGAAGAAGATAACAACTTCAAGTACTTGTTTGTGGCACTAGATGCTTCAATAAAAGGATGGAAGAAGTGCAAACCGATACTAGTTGTTGATGGAACATTCCTTAAATCAACATATGGAGGGACATTGCTCTCTGCTTGTACACAAGATGTAAATGGACATATTTTTTCCCTAGCTTTTTTGTTGTGGATTCAGAAAACAACAACTCATGGCAATGGTTTTTCAAAAAATTAAGGGAAACATATGGGATTAGAGAAGAATAGTGCTTGATCTCAGACAAACATGAGAGCATAATTAAGGCAGTTGCTCATGTATTTCCAGAAATAACGCATGGCTATTGTGTTACCACCTGTTAAGCAACCTTCAAGAAGAATGCAAGCAAGCTCGATAAACCATTCTTTGCAGCAGCAAAAGCATACACAGAGAGGAATTTGAATGCCATATGAGCGAGCTTGACAGCTTGGACATTCATTTTAGACCATATTTACAACAAGTTGGATACCATAAATGGTCAAGATACCACAACAAACACAACAGGTATTCAACTGTGACTTCTAACATTGCTGAATCTCTAAACGCTGCAAACTTAGCAGCTAGAGAACTACCAATCACAACACTAATGGAGTCATTGAGAGCTTTGATACAACAATGGACATACACAAACAGGAAAAAAGCACAGAAAATCACAACAATTTTGACACCTACATATAGAGAAAAAGCTAGTCAACAACTTTGTGGACTCATTGGCAGAAAATTGATAATCACTTAAAACTACAAGTTTCCTTATAATTTCTTTTTAGTTTTCTTTATAGTTAGAACATTGATTATCTTGACCTAATATGTAGGTAAAGCCAATAAACGAGAGCATGTTCAAAGTGGTAGAACCAACAAGATCATGGGTGATCAATCTGAAGGAGAAAACATGCAGTTGCAACAGATTCCAACTTGACGAATTACTGTGTGCTCATGCGCTTGCTGTAATAAAAGAGATGAACTTAAATGTTTACAATTACTATTCACATTATTACATGACAAGAACATGGCTTGAAACATACAACGAGTCAATATATCTTGTACCACAATCACACAATATGGGATGTACCACAGAACATAAAAGATGTCCTTGTTCTGCCACCAAACCAGAAAATAAGATGTGGAAGACCAAGGAAAAGAATATTTATAGCTGATTGGGATACAAAAAAAATAGAATAGGTGCAGCAAATGTGGTCAACATGGTCACAACCGAAAGACATGCAACAATCAAGCAATTAAATAGATACAACAAAATTATTTGAATTGTTTAAATCTCTATGAGAATTTTGACAACATGAAATGTTAGTTTTGGTAGATTGCTATTACTTAGTAAAATTGAAATAGTTTTTTCGTAGTTGTAAAATAGTTTCTGGATAGTTATGATACTTATGAAGAATTTATTACATTAAGAATTTCAAAAGAAATGGCTTTTAAAAGTCGGATATGAGTTTTTTATAAGTTGTATAATAAAAAGTACAAAAAAGTTGCATAATAGTTGGTAGTCTGTTGAGATAAGATGTTTGAAATAAATTGACAAATATTTTTGCTACCAAATTAGTTTGTGCACAGTTGCATAATAGTTTTTTTTTTTAAAGTTGTACGCCTAAAAATATACAAAAAAAAATATTAATTGTAAAATCATAACACAGTTGCTGTTAAAACATAAAAAAGAATGAACATAATATAATGGCTAATTTCAAATATCCTATAAGTTGATAACCGGTTGCATAACATCAAACGTATAAAGTACCTAAAAACATTAAAAGACCAAATATTGTCTGAAATAAAAATCAACCAAGCACAACAAACTTTCCCATAAAATGACCCTACTTTTTCCCTTTAGAAACCTTGAAAGACTTGCTTTGCTTCTCATCCTCACTATCAATACTTTCATCATTTTTCTTTTGACCATATGAAAACAAGAGGGCAGCAAGACGAGTGCGGTAAACTTCAATGTTAAAGTCAGCAAGGACATCTTTCCCGTGAATGAAGAACTTCGCAAAAGTAGCCACAAATGCTCCGCAATCACTATTTTCAAAAAAGGAAACAAAACAGTTAAACACCTATTATACAACATAAAGAAAACTCAATAACAACAACTCACTTTTTCTCCTGAGATAGAAGACTAGAAATCTCCACAACTCTTAGAGGAGCTTTCGAGTCAGAACCTAAATCAGGAACGTGAGACCTATTCTTCCAAAATCCAAGGACACCAAAAAACAAAGGGAGAAGAACAAAATAAGCCTTCATTGCATTTTTTTGCTCCAGAATTCTTTTTGGCAGTCCTAAAAGAATTATAAGGAAATATAATCCCCTCATTCAAATCAAGACGACCAAAAACTCAATGACTTTCTTTCCTAAGATTTATAATGAATAGGACATGGTCGACTTCATACCAAGGCTTAGAATAAGGAATTTGCAAGCCTATGATATAATGCGCTATTGGGTGAGCAGTATGGATGTGAGCCATCTTTATTTTCATTGACTTGGATTTGCAGAATTTATGGTATAAAGATTGAATAGAATCATCAAAAAAGGCAATTTGTTGTAGTGAAATTCACAGTAATAGCAGAAGAATACTTCCCTTTTTTTTTCTAAGGTAATAGAATATAGTATTTGTTGGGAATATTTTACCAAGATCCAAATTTACTAACAAGTATGTTGATTAAAATCCTAAATATGAATTCTCTAAAACAATGAAATAAACACAAAGGGTTTAAGAAAACCTTACATTGATTGCAGCGAAATATAATGACTCCTTCCGTTCAAGATATCTAGCCCTTGATTCCTTTCTGTAGTAGAGCATTATCAAGATTTGAACCTAGATCTCTTTCTCTCCTTCGGGTTTGGTTACCACCGTCTTACTCACTATTATTGAATACTTACTTACTATGTGTGGGCACGTCACTCATTCACTAAGGGTTCGAATAGGAAGAACAATGAAGGAGGTGAAATCTGTATGGAAGGAACTCTCTCATCTAGGTTTGGTTGAATAGTCAAGTTGACATTGATTTGATGAGTGAGAGTATCATGTTCCTTTTATAGTGTTTCAACTAGGGCTTAGGGTTGAATTATATGGATTTACAAAGAATAAAATATTGGGCAAAAAAATACCTCTTGGCCGTACACAATAAGTGGACCAACTCTAGTTACAATTTTGCCACTTTATTTCAACCACTTATTTTTCTTTTCAATAATACCATATTTTCCAATTCAATCCCATAAATGCTAAAACTATTTATTTAATAATTATAATTAATTACTAAATAAAATCATCATTTATGTAATTTATTAATTAGACCATACAAAGTCTCTTAATTAACAAATTGACCCCAAAACCTCTTTTCTTCACAATTAAGCCCTTGCTTAATGAAAATTCATAAATAAGACATAGTCTAATTTTAGAATTATAATTGATTAACTAAAATCACTTAACTGAGTCTGTAAGCAGTATTATCTCAACTAGTGAGGGGACCATGGACCTATATAACCGAGCTTTCAATAAGTAGATCTAGAATTCACCAAGTAAATTCTCAACTTATTAATTCCTCATTGAACCACTATAGAACTTGGAATTGAATACACTCTCAGTTATATAGAACGCTCTATATGTACCACAATATAGATACGTTATGATTATCCATTGTTACAATCCTAATAGTCAAGGATCCTTTATAGATGATCTACACTGAATAGGGACAAATTTACCGTTCTATCCTTCAATGTATTTTATCCTTAAAACACTTAGCTACCTATAAATGATATTTTAGTAAACTAATATAATTACTGAAATGAGATCTCAATCATTTATCTCTATTCAGCCAAGCTCGAAGGAAATCATCGTTTCACTTCTATGTCTAAATAGAAGCTATAGATTCCATATCTATGTTTAGCGCTCCCACTCAATTGTATTATCATGTTCCCAAAATGTACGTATCACCCAAACCAAAAGGTAGGCTTAACTAACAAATCAAAGAACACAAATAACACTCTTGAGATCGAACCTAACCATGTCAGGATTGAGATCCATAGACCTAAGATCAACCATTGATATTGACTTAGAAAGATATAATGGTAAGTTTATGATGTCTTATCTAAGATCAATATCGGTCCCTTCCAATGTATACTCCATACATCCGATACTGGTAAACTTTGCCAATGCCCTAGAAAGGACATAACACTTATCCAAGGTGTAAGTATACATATCGTAGATTATCATGCCAGTCTACATCCAGTGAACTGACAAATCATGGGAATTAAACTTTTGAACATATAATCATGATTATATTCCACTATGCTGACGACACTATAATCATGAACAAATACATATGTTCTGGACTTCATAGAATTTATACATTAAACATAATCATGAAATAAATCATGTGAACCATGCAACATAAAATGATTTCTGATCTTTATTAATTAGTAAATCTGATTATATTGAAATAGGTTTTATTTAGGGCACAAAACCAAACAAACACCCACTTGCACTAATATAAAACAAAAAGTGCATTTCAATTAATCTCTACACCTTGATATCCAAATCAAGCGTAGTATGTAGTATACTCTCCGTAATAGGATCTGATAGGTTGTATTCAAATACAACCTTCCTCACCATTACATTTCCTTCATCACAAAATCCTTGATATTGTGAAATTCCTCTCTATATATCTTTTCCTGTAAGGATACTGGATTCTTTACTTTTTTGCAACTACTTCTGTGTTAGACAGGAAGTAACACTAGTAGTTAATAAATGTTGGTACAATGGCAAAAATGTATAGAACTTTCCTTGGACTGAATAAGTATCTTTCCTGCAACTTTAACATTCAGTCTCTCTGGTAGACTTAGAGACTTCAGATAGGTTTTTACACTTCTCCAAAATCACTACTCCACCGCCAGAGTAATCACCATTTCATCAGCAAACTTTCTAGCATTAAAGCAAGTTTAGAAACCTGATTTGGTGTAGTCTGAGTATTAAAATACCACCCTTATCGACTAACATATAGTTCCTCTTCTTGATCTTAGATTTACTTGATTATCTTCCAATGTTCTTTTCCTGGATTAATCTGATACTTACTCATTACTCCCACTCAACAGCAGGTGTCTGGTCTAATGCATAACAAAGCATATTTGAGACCTCTCACTGTTGATCCAAGGAGTTCTTTCATCGACCTTTATCTTTTCTGGAATAGTTAAAACTATTCCTTAGATAAATGAAATCTATGTCTAGAAGTCAAGAAGCTTCTATAGAAGAAAAACGCTCTAGCAGCTTACTAAAGTAAGTTGCTTGCACTAGAGTAAGTAAATTACCAGCATACCATAAGCCACAGGTTTAGATAAACTCAAACATTTAATACTAGGAACAGGAAGTTTGTTGAAACCATTGAATAGACTTAATTAACAAGACTTCTTTTCTTGTCCTTGTAATTAAAAACTTTTGGTTACTCCATATGAATGGTTTTAATCATAGTTCTCTTGGCTTTACTTCTTAGTTTCTTATTCTGACTATCCATTACTTGTTTAAACTAACAATGGATTTTATCACAACTGTCTTCCAAGTCATAGCAGGGTGAGTTCCTTAAAACCCTCCCACTACGACGAGGTACCGTGACTATCTGTCTAGGAACACTAATGGTATTATCCTCTTTGGTCGTGTCAAGACAAAATAGGCAGTGGGACCATCTTATTTCGAATAAGATGATAGAGCACTTTTAGAATCAAGAAAAAAAAATATCTCCTCTACTTTAGTACTTTATTTTTCAGACTTAGTCATTTTCTTAGAAAAGTAGTATTTGTTGAAACAAATACTTTCTTATCTTAATGACCATAGGATGGTCCACCCGTAATCACTTAGAAGAGCTATCAAACATGCAAACCTTAGTTAACAGTTCTAGCTTTCTTAAGTTCACGATCAGGACATTGATGAATCTAGTAATGGTTATACTAAGTACACAACCATTCCATCATTCTGAAACTATCCTATCACTAGGGTATTCCCTAGAAGGACTTAGGCAACTGCTAGTAACTAATCATAGACCTTATACTATCATCAATACGCAAATCAAATTTTTAGGGAGGTAAGTTTGAATACAATTCAAAATTCAACTTAATGATCTATGAACTGCATATCCAAATATTTCTCCACCCAAATCAGTTCGCAAGATCTTTAACCACTTACCTTAATGTTTTCAACATTGCTAGAAATTCTTGAAATTTCTCAAACATTAATTTCAAATTTCTTTGCATAAGGTACAATCTAGAGTGATCGTCTTAATAACATAACGAAAACTCATATCCACCCCTGAATGTACGTCCATATTTGAATATAGATGGTCTTACTTTCAAGTAGATACAAGCATATTACTCTTTACAGAGAATGATCTTGTCAAAACCATTATGAATAAGATACAAATGCCATAGATTTATCAAATATGTGGTTGTGGTCTTTCGATGACTTAGGTCTAGTTACATCAAAGAGTTCTTAGAATAGTCCAAGTGGATCCTAGTCACAGAATATTAAACTCATATTCCATACATTAACATACAGTTTGAATCCATTGACAAAAAATGGATATTAATAACTTGTGAAAGTTGAACTGTATTGTATTCTAGAAACAGAATTATAAAATTTCTACTTGGAATCTAAAATTTAAAGTCAAAGACTTAAATTTATACTAAATATACATGAGTAATTATTCTTTCTTGGACCACCACTACTATCTAACTCTAAGTCTAATTTGCCTAAAGTAAACATCTACAAGTAGGAGATTCTAAGATCGAGGATTTATATCATTTCGAGATAGAATGTCGGGAATATAATCATATGCGCCATTCAATTTCATAAGAGAAATTAGAGTGACATAACAAGCAGATGATTTATAAACCATTCATCCAATGATACATTATTTAAGCTAATTCGAAATGAATAAGCTAAGAGGAAAAATTAAAGGATAATTTCGAATAAAATAAGAAGCCAAAAATGTCTCGGTAGGCAAGAGTTAAAGTTATTATTATTTTACACGAAATTTACAACTACAATTAATAACTGAAAACAACATGGTTCAATATAAATTCACACACAATTTAGAAATTATTTAGCATTTAGCAAGTAACAAAGACATGTGAAAATACAAAACTATCACATCTTAAATAATTTCTAAGGTTTCCAACAAACTGATACAATGTCCCGGTAGGCGAGAATCAAAGTATCATTCATTGAATAGAGTTGTCAGCTCATCTAAAATGGACACCATTCTAGCAACCTTTTATTCGATCAAAATAAAAATCCAACGTTGTCCCGGTAGGTGAGAGTCCATCAATATTGGACTAGATTGATTTTTCGAGTCCATTTTGTGTTAGACATAATAGCCTGGGACATAAAAGGGGTATGTTTCTAGTCCAACATTATTGGACTAGAAAAACATTTATAGTTCAATAATGTTGGACTAGAAAAATATTTCTAGTCCAACATTATTAGACTTTAAAGGCGATCCCACAACATAAAACTTAATTGTTGGACTAAAAAGTTATTTCTAGTCCAACAGTGCTGGACTTGAAAAGCGATCTCATGCCGAGAACCCCTTTCTAGTCCAGCTAAGTTGGACTTGAAACTTGATTTTTTTTATTTTTTTTCTAAATTAAATGCTGTAAAATTAATTTCATTTCTTTATTTTTATATTAAATTATAAATATTTATTTATAATATACAATATATTTTTTTCCAAAAAATTATTTATAATAATTTAACGCAATTAATAAACATAAAAAGAATACAAATTTTAAACTATTATAAATATCTCAAAATTTATAATATTTGTTAAATATATATACATAACGAAATTAACAAATATTGTATTAAAGAAAAAAAATATATATTTAACTGATATTATTAGCTAAATATTTGTCCTAAATAATATTTTTTAAAAAAAAAATGCTTAACTAATGACCCATAATGTAATGATTCTGTAAGTGTTGAAGCAAATGTGTCGTCCACTCTTTCCTCATCTCGTCCATCATAGCTTTTGAATATGACTTTTTGTCTATTAGCTACAAAATATAAAAGAGAAATTAATTTTTTTAAAATAATAAAACATAAATTTATATTTAATAATTATTTTATAAATATTTATGTACCTCTTTTTTTATATAGTCACATTGATTAGGCGACTTAACTAGATCTTTCATCATTCTCATAGCATAGTAGCCACACTCTACATTACTTAGTTAGTTGGTGAGGACACTACAATAATTTGTAATTTAAATATTTACATTAATAATTTATTAAAACCTTAAATTATCATTAAAATTTATATATACTTACTAGGTGCTCTTTGATACTTAAATTTTTTGGGATCTCCATGCTCCTTCTCAGTCTGTGCCATATGCTTCCTTGATCGTTTTCAGAATTACAGGATAATTTGTTATGGGTGCATTAACGGGGTCCAAGTAATATACGTGGTATGTCTCAGGTACCAATATAGCACACACCCAATGCATTCTATAAGAAAAATAAATTATATACAAGTAAAGAAGAAGCGAAAGGGCTGTTAATTTGGGATTTTTTTTATTATTATTTTTAAGAGACATGGAAGAAACAACTTGTCTCATGCAAGTTCAGCCTCTTTTTTATGCTTCTACTTTTGCTACTACCACTCTATTAAACAAAATACTAGACTACAAGTCGAAAACTACTACTATAACATTCAACCATAAATCTAAACAAAGCCTTGGACTTTGATTAACTCATTTTACGAAGAAAAAAAATCTCAGTATAATCTCTATTGATATATGTACAAAGATTATGTTGTTCAAGGCTTCCTAAACAATCAGCAATCTCAAATAAACTTTCACCTAAAACACACTTAAATAAACTCAATTGAATAAATATTTTTTTTCTTTTTCTTTTTTCATTAAATATGGCTGAAAAATATTTTTAGACAATTAGTAAATTGTCAAAAGCATCCTTGTTTGAGCTATCACTTAAAAGTTATTTTAGGTGCCATTACCAACTTGGTAAAGGGTGATTCTTAGATATAACTCATCTAGTTCAAGTAATAAATAAATAGAAATTTAGACTATATTGCCTTCATATCAAGCTTATACAAAATAGAATCAATTAGATACGAGACTTCCAAGTTTAACATTACCATATCAAACCAATATAAATTCTAAATGGAAATCCAAATGAAAAAACATTGAATATCAAAAGTTGCAAAAAATATTTAGTTTCAACTTAACTGTGTTGTAATACATCATAACGCATTTCAAGTTGCCAATCTGTCATAATGAAACAATGAAATATTTAGCAAAATAAACATTACTACCTCAATCTCGGTAGCCTTAAAATCCTCCTGAAGAATTGATTGCAAGGCAGAAGTTGCAGTCTGCAAAATTTCAATAATTAGACACAATACAATTCTATAAATATAAGAACATGATAATTTTCTTGATAAACTGCATAATCAAAGTTGCTACATGCCCTTTATTCAAATACAAAAAAGTTGCTACATTCCCTACAGAAAACACTACATCTACCATGGACTGCGCAGTTTGGAAAAGAATAAAGAATTCACAACTTTTTATAGCCAACATTGCACTAAAGTCCTAAAATTAGAATTTAAATATCTCTATTGTGAAATCATAGCTGAAATGATCAGCGTGTGGTTTGCTAGGCTAGGAATTATCATACACAAAGTAGATTTGGGCTAGGAACCCAATTTCAAGAAAGTTAATTATGCACAAATTAATAATTTGAAGCCAAAACAATCCACCTCTTTTCAAGCCCGAATTCCTTAACTTCTCCACCTCTTTTCAAGGAAGAAGTCAAAGCAATTGAATTTTCTCTAGTGTTATATAGAAATAGATAATTGGAACTTTCTTCTTTCTTACGGGAAAATCATTCAACCAGATCTTAACTTATTTATCAAAATAAAACACAAAATCAACAATATTCATAGTTCAAATAAAACCCTATAAAAATTGAGAAAAAAAATTACCTCTTGGTGACTGAAATCGGCTCCATGCAGCTTGAAATGAATAGTGGTATAAAATTAACCCCTATCCTAAAAGGATATCTAATTTTGCATATTCGATTCTCGTTGTATACTGTTATTCACAAATATTGTTTGTATCTATATAGTAGTGTTCCTAATAGTGAGTTCTTATCATACACGATTCCATATGTAGGTAAAGAATTGATTTTTATGAATTAAAGCACAGAAAACCAAAATTCCATGGATGAATTCGAAGAGAAAATAGAGAAAGAGAATAAAGGTGATAGGATAGGAATACCTTCTGTTGCCCCTGATTTTGTCCAATATACGTGGACCAACCGGACAGAGACACGTGGATCAAAACGTCTTAATGCTTGAATTATTTGCTAAGTCTTTGTGATATAAGGTAGCATCCGAGAGAAGCCTCCCGGAGAAGGCATGCTGAGCCCCATACGCTCCCAGATGCCCAAGTAATACTAAGGCATCTCCGCGAGGTGTCAGACTTCCCCTGAGCAGTCAATTCGCATTTAATGCCGCATGGGAGGAAGCGTGTTGGGACTGCTACACGCAATAAAGTCTGACGGTATAACACCCAATCTACAGTTGCGAAGTAATGATCATTTAAGTCTATTGACGGCTACACTATGAAGGGTCACATCAGTCGAAAGGCAATAAGGACATTCCACATAAAAGCCCTACTGCACCTAGGGACTTGACCATGCATTACTCATGGTATATTCATTGGGAAAACCCATCTTTATGGATTTTACAAATACACATGTACAATAATCCTGGGGATTACCCCACCAAAAACACTATAAATACCCCGTAAAAGCTCATTAAATGGGGTCGAGAATTTTTAGGTTGCATAAGAGCAAGAAGAGTAAATACTCACCAAGAACATTCTCTGTATTTATAAGAGTAAATACTCACCAAGAACATTCTCTGTATTAAATACATCCATAAATAACACAGACTCGTGGACTAAGGCTTATTAACGCCCCAACCACGTAAAAATCCTTCTCTAATTTTCTTACAGTTCTCGTATCTTATAATATTTTATTGGTTGCCGAAAACCTCGGTCAACATTTTGGTGCTTTCATTGAGAGCTGAAGAAAGCTTCTGCAAAAATACACTTCACGTTACAAAAATGGTGGAGACTAGAAGCACTCGTCAACCTCGCCCTCTAGAGGATGCTCAAGATCCAAATGAGGAAGACGTAGCCTCAAGAGCAGCTGAGGGCTCTGAGGAAGAAGAAGGAATTCCTGATGATGACTACGAGGGAAACCTCGATGAGTATGCCTACGATGAAGGTAGCTACTCAGAGTTGGTGCTTCTAAGGCAAAAAGCTATCGATCACGAAGTTGAGATCGAAGCCCAAAAAGCACAAAACCAAAAAATGGAAGAGGTGATGCTGGCCATGCAAAAAGCCATGGAGGCGGCTGGCATCCACGTGCATCCCAAGGCAATGACTGCTGGGCCTGGCAAGGAACCAGAGGAATCCTCGCCTAGCACCCAACAGCGAAGGTCTAGAGAACCTAGCCCCATAAGATATCCCGTTGAAGGGAACCAAAAGAAAAACCCTACCTCTACCCCTGGGCGAAAGAAAAAGGCGCAGGATCCGCGAAAGGTCCGCTCAGATTTCCCGAAAGGGAAAGGTCCGCAGAGGGGCAAGCTCCAAAAAGGGAGTCTTGGCCCTCAAGATCCAGAGGACCAAAAAAGCGTTTCCGTGCACCAGGAGCCCGGAGGTAGAGGAAGAAGAGGAGAGAGATGTCCTCCGTTGATTTGAGAAATCAAATCAATGGGAATCAAGGTGACCTCCGGGATCACCTTCACCAAAAGAAATACGAGCCCGCGGCCTCCACGGGAACGTTAAATGAAGGAATCATGGCAGAGCTCGCCATACTCCGAAAAGATATCGCCCGAGTCTCCCAGAGACAAAAAGGGGACGACTCCGACTCAGACTATGAGGACCGGGAGCCATGTGCTAAGCACATCCTGGAAGCAGAGCTCCCCAAGAATTTTAAGATGCCCGAAATGGCAGCTTATACCGGGAACTCCGATCCAAGCGACCACTTGTCGCAGTTTAACCGTGTCATGACGGTCATGAGAGTCAGTAATGACGCTAAATGTCTGTGCTTCCCGCTTACTCTAAGCGGGTCCGCGGAGGAATGGTTCAAGAAGCTAGAACCAGGAACCGTGGGCTGTTGGAACAAGTTGCAGACCAACTTCCGGAGGCAATTTCTCGCCACACGAAAGGTCAACCTGGAGGTCAGCGCATTGACTAACATCAAGCAGCTGCCCACCGAGACCTTGAAAAACTACATAAAGAGGTTCCGAGAGGAAGCCTCGAAGACCATGAAAGTTGATGACGGACAACAACTTGCCCTTCTCCAGGCAGGCATCCGTACAGGGACTCCTTTCTGGAATGAACTACAACAGGAGGGAGCTGCAAGCCTTCAGGACTTCCAGAAGAGAGTCCAAAAGTATATCAACCTTGAAGAGGCCCAAATACTGGCCTATGGAGGATACTATCCCACCGGGATAGCAGGGTACATGCCCGGAGCACCGCCCTCGGGTACTGTCCCAACCGCGGATCCACCAATGAGCGGCATACAGTTCTCTGCTACTCCCGGATATAGTCAAGGCCAGGCCTTGGCACACGCATCATCCCATTTTGGAAACCCCTCAGGGATAAATGGACAAGCTCCCTCGCACTCCGCTCCAACCGCTAGCCTAGCAGGCCCTTCCTAGAGCTCAAGGAGTAAACGATCCTCCAAAGGCAGCACCCGGACGGAGGAGAAATACCAAAAAAGGGGGTACACTCCCCAGTACACCCAGTACACGGAGCTGACGGACTCCCAAGAGCGTGTGTACTTTGCTACTAGGAAAAATACGCACTACCGGAGACCACCTCCCTTATACAAGGACAGCTCCCGGAGGGATCCAAACAAAAGATGCGAGTACCACAACGACATTGGGCATAGCACCAACGAATGCAAGAATCTCAAGGACGAGATTGAAAACCTGATCCGATTGGGCCACCTCTATGAGTGGATCAAGAATCGGCTGCCTCACCTCAATCCGGGCCAGGCGACAGGGGTTGTGCCACAGGGAACACCAGGGGGTGCAGCAGGAGTATTGGCTCCAGTTGCTCCCGCCGGCGATGCCCAGCACGTCCCCGGTCTGCCGCCCAGACCCAACGGGAGAGCAGCCATGATCTCCGGAGGACCCCATATTGGAGGAACCACCCGCAAAGAACTAAAGCGGTACGCAGGGGCCGTAAAGCACAATGAGGTTTGGGAGGTTACTCAACTCCCAGCTCAAAGGCCCCGGCTGATGGATCAGCCCATCACGTTCACGGAAGAAGACGCTAAGACGGTGCGCTTCCCTCATCATGATCTGTTGGTCATTGAGACCCCCATCGCCAATAAAGTGGTGGCCAGAGTCCTGATTGACAACGGAAGTCCGTGAACCTACTTTTCAAGGAGGCCTTCATTGCAATAGGCCTGACGGACCGAGACCTCTCACCCAGCGGTTCCCAACTCACAGGGTTTAACGGAACAACGCTTATCCCAATGGGAAAAGTGAGGCTTCCCGTCACTTTGTGCCCGGACACCCCCCAAAGCACGTTCAAATACTGCACTTTTGTGGTGGTGGACTGCCCGACCGCTTATAACGCGATCCTCGGCCGACCGACCCTGGTAGATTTTGGCACAGTCACATCCATTCGGCACCTATGCTTAAAGTTCCCTACCCAGGAAGCTGGAATAGGGACGGTGAGAGGAAATCAGGAGGAGGCAAGGCAATGTTACAATGTGGCAACCCACCTGCCCGTACTGATGGTCCGGGAAATCGTCGAGCCAGGAATGGCTGAAGAAGATGAGTTGGACCCCCGGGTGGGGTTCGAAAAAATTGTGGAACCGATGGAGGATGTCGAGGAAATATCAGTGTGCGACCTCGACTCCACCAAAGTACTCCGGCTGGGAAAAAGCCTAGATCCGGAGGAAAAAGAAAGAATAATAAAAACACTGAAGGGCGCCAACGACATTTTTGCATGGCGCCAAGAGGACATGACCGGCATAAGTCCCCATGTCATGACCCACGTGCTCAACGTCAACTCGGACATGCCACCAGTCCAACAAAAGCGACGCCCCCTCGACTCGGTAAAGGCTGAGGCCCTAGAGAAAGAGGTGGACAAGCTTCTGACGAACAGCATAATCCGCGACGTATACTATCCGGAATGGCTAGCCAATCCGGTCCTGGTGCCCAAGCTGAACGGAACTTGGCGAGTTTGTATAGATTTCACCGATATAAACAAAGCTTATTCGAAGGACTGCTTCCCGCTGCCCAGGATCGACCAGATGGTAGATGCCACTTCCGGATTCAAATTACTATCCTTCATGGACGCCTACGCCGGGTATAACCAAATAAAGATGCACACGGCGGACCAAGAGTGCACTAGCTTCAGGACCGATAAGGGGGTATACTGCTACATAGTCATGCCTTTCGGACTGAAGAACGTTGGAGCGACCTACCAGAGGATGGTCAACCGGATGTTCAAGGGCCTCCTGGGGCGAAACATGGAGGTATACGTGGACGATATGCTCGTCAAGTCCAAAGCATGCAATAGCCATGAGGACGACTTAGAAGAGTGTTTTGAGGTAGTCCAGAGATACGACATGAAGCTCAACCCAAAGAAGTGCACCTTTGGGGTCAAATCAGGAAAATTCCTGGGCTTCATCGTTAGCCAGAGGGGGATTGAGGCAAACCCAAAAAAAATCCAAGCTCTCCTGAGCATGCCATCTCCCAAGAAGCATAAAGACGTGCAGAGCCTAACCGGAAAGGTTGCTGCCCTGAGCCGTTTCATCTCCCGGTCTACAGACAAGTGCATCGCCTTCTTCAACTTATTTAAGAAGTGTCAAAAGTTTGAATGGTCGGACGAGTGCGAGGAGGCATTCAAAAAATTGAAAGAACACATGGCCAAGCCCCCCATCCTATCAAAACCCATTCTCGGAGAGGACTTATTCCTATATTTGGCCGTCTCCGAGCACGCGGTCAGTGCTGCCCTAGTCCGGGAAGAAGAGAAAACTCAACATCCCGTGTACTATGTTAGCAAGCGCATGATAGGAGCGGAGACGCGATACCCCATCATCGAAAAACTGGTTTTTTGCCTCCTAATGGCCTCCAGAAAACTAAGGCCATATTTCCAAGCACACTCGATCAAGGTACTGGCCAATCACCCACTCTGGCAAGTCCTACAAAAACCAGAAGCATCCGGTAGGCTCCTCAAGTGGGCAATGGAGTTAAGCCAGTTCGACTTATACTACGTTCCCCGAATCTCCATAAAAGGCCAAGCCTTGGCAGACTTCATTACTGAATGCCATGAAGTCGAGGCAACCGCGAATACGCCAACAGCATCAATCCCCACATGGAGAGTGTTTGTGGACGGAGCCTCCAATGAAAATGGATTCGGAGCAGGGGTGGTAATGATATTCCCGACCGGACTTCAACTCCAGGCAGCCCTACGGTTCGACTTCTCAGCTTCAAACAACGAGGCCGAATACGAGGCCTTGATAGCAGGGCTAAGGCTAGCGAAGGTCGTAGGGGCCAAAAGAGTGGAAGTCTACAGTGACTCTCAGCTGGTCGTAAATCAGATATCAGGAGAGTACCAAACACGTGGCGAGCGAATGGCCGCGTATGTAACAATAGTCCGGGAGCTGCTCCACGAGTTCACGGACTACAAAGTAGAAAGAATCTCTCGAGAAAAGAACGCTCACGCGGACTGTCTGGCTAAGTTAGCTTCAGATAGTGAAATCGAAGGGCTGGGGGTAGTACCAGTGGAACGCTTGGCAGAGCCAAGCACCAAAGTAAAAGAGGCCATAATAACGGTTGGGCAAGAACCCAGCTGGATGGTCCCCATCATAGAATACATAACAAAAGGTGTGTTGCCCCAAGAAAGGGCACTGTCTCGAAAGATTCAGTATCAGGCTCATCGTACGTAATGATGGATCAAATTCTCTACCGAAGAGGACTCAACATGCCTTATTTAAGGTGTGTATGGGACCCTGAAGCTAGACAAATCATGCTAGAGGTCCACGAAGGGTTCTGTGGATATCATACAGGAGGACCCAGTCTCTCAAAGAAAATATTGAGACAGGGATACTTCTGGCCAACAATGAAAAAAGATTGTATAGACTACGTCCAAAAGTGTGATTCGTGCCAAAGGTTCGCCAACATACCGAGAGCTCCTCCCAATGAAATTACCCTGATTACTAGTCCCTGGCCCTTCGCGGTTTGAGGAATAGATCTTATTGGGTCCCTGCCAACAGGAAAGGGAGGAGTAAAGTATGCAATAGTAGCAGTATGTTAGGTTTCATGCCCTAAATAAAACTCTTTACAATCTGATTAGTTATCAATATAAGAAATTTGAAGTGATTGATGTTTGCATGAATTTTACATGCTAATGGTTTAATATGTTTATTACATTCATACACACAAAATCAGTTAAATCCAGATCATATGTTTATTCACAATTACAGTATCGTCAACACAGTGGAATGTGATTGTGATCATATGAATCAAAAGTTATGGTCCCTGTTTCATCAGTGTTATTGGATTTACACTAATGTGATAATCAACGATGATGTGTACTTACACTTGGAGTAAGTGTTATGTTCTTTCTAGGACATTAGTAAAGTATACTAGTTTCGAATGTATGGAGTATACATTGGACTGGACCGATATTGCAACTAAGTTAAGATATTACAAACTTACCGTTATACATATCTTTCCAAGTCAATATCAGTAGTTGATCTTAAGATTAAAAGAATCTAAATCCTGATATGCTTGGGCTCAACTCAGGAGTGCTATTCATGTTCTTTGATTTATTAGTTAAGCCTACTTTTGGGTCAGGGTTATACGTATATTTTGGGAACATGATAGTATGATTGAGTGGGAGTGCTGAACATAAATATGGAATCTATAGCTTCTACTGGTGTACAGAAGTTAAGTGATGATTCCCTTCGAGCTTAGCAAATAGAAGTAAATGGATGAGCTCTTGTTTAACTGACTAATTATTAGATCACTAAACACCATTTACAGGTAGCTAAGTGTTTTAAGGGGCAAAATACATTGAGGGGTCAGAACGGTAAAGAAATCCCATCTCGATGTAAATCATCTATATAGAGGATCTTTAAATCGCAATAAGATTATAACAATGGTTAAATGAGATAGTATATTGGTATCGTGAAACATACAATATGCTCCATATAAGTCTGAGAGTGCAATTCTAAGTTCTAAGAGTGGATTCAACGAAGAATTAATAAGTAGGAATTTACTTGGTAAATTTGGTTCACTTATTGGAAGCTCAGCATATAGATCCATGGTCCCCATTCTAGTTGAGAACATTCTGCTTGTAAGACTCATTAATTGATTCGTGATTGATCAATTATAATTCTAAAGTTAGACTATGTCTAATTTTATGAATTTTCACTATGCAGGGGCGAAATTGTAAGGAAAAGAGTTTTCTAGGTTTATTTATTTATTAATGGACTTTATATGTCTAATTAATAATTAAATTAAATGACAATATTATTTAATAATCTATTTTAGTTATTAAATAATTAGTTTTGGTATTTAAAAGGTTAGAATTGGAAAATTGGCGTTTTTGAGAAAATAGAGATAAAATTTGATAAAATTGCAAAATTAAGTGAGGCCCAATAACACCATATGGCCGGCCACTTAAATAGATTTTTCAAATTAATATTTTCATTATTTTAATGCCAAATAAATCCTAACCTAAACCTAGTAGTTGCCTATAAATAGACAGTGATGGCTCAGTCACAACACATGCTTTCATTAGCTTTCTGACAGAAATTTCTCTCTTCAGAAAACTGAGCCTTCCTCACTCTCTACCTTGGCCGAAATACCTCTCTCTCTTTTCCCTTCATCTTTTTCGTGACCCTAGTGAAAGAGTAAGTGCCCACACACAGCAAGCAGTAACTCAATCATAGATTGGAAGACTGTGAAGGATCAAAACTTGAAGAAGAAGGACATTCGGGCTCAGATCTTGATTATACTCTGCTACAGAAAGGAATCAAGAGTTAGAGATCTGAGTGGAAGGAGACATTAATTCCGCTGCATCAATGTAAGGTTTTCTTAACTTTATATGTGTTTAATTTATCGTTTTAGAAAGTTCATATTTAGGATGTTAATAAACATACTTGTGAGTAGATCTAAGATCCTGGTAAAATAATTCCCAACAACTGGCCTCAGAGCCATGGTAATTGATTTACTTACATGTAATTTGGACTTTAAAACGATTGTTTCTATGTTCTTTGGATGGTATCATGTTGTATTGAGTGTTATTTGATGATTGATTGATGTTTGTGAAATTTTCGTGAAAAATAATTGTGATTTCGTTTCTGGAATTATTTTTATTGGATAGTATGGAAAAAATTAAGCAAGTTAGCCTTTTACATAACTTAATTTGGATTTTATTTTAATTAGTTATGATTTTTTGAAGATTTGACAAAATCGGGGCTGTGCTGATATTTTCCTGCGATCGCAGAACTGTCCGTACAGTTTCGAATTTTTTCTTTTTTCTTCGATTTTTCATACTTTTTCATGGAATTAACTTCCGATTTTTTGTATGGTTTTGCATATATACTATTACTATTCCTAATTCAATTCTAATTATCATTTTGAATTAATTTAATATTTTTTTTAATGTTAATTCAAGATATTAGTGTAATTTGAATTTGAATAGAAATAGTATCTATCTTCTTACTTAAATATCTATCTTATTTTTAAATTTAATTATATCTTTTTTTTTTTTAAATTTAAGGTCAGATTTTATAAGATATTTTTAAGATATCTTATCTTTTAAGATATTTTTAATTACATCTTATCTTTTAAGATTTTTTTTTAAATTAAATCTTTTTATATATTTTGACCTTATTTAAATTTAAAATAAGATATTTATAATCATGTAATTTTAAATAGATGTAAGATATTTTGCTAACTTTTAAATTTTGTTATTTTATTTATTTAAATTAAATTTAAAATCTGAAAAGATATTTCATTTATCTTTTCTAATTTTTATTTAATTTTTATTTTTAAAATAACATTTAATTTTTAAAAGTAGTTAGCAAATTTTGAAATGATATTTAGGTTGGTTGAAACCTAATTTTTCAATAGTAGGTTTAATTTTAAATATTTTTTAAATAATCTCGAAATTTAAATTTTTTTTATTTTCGAAATAATTTTTTTTTATTTTTTTTGAAAATTAAATTAAATTTCTTTTAAATTATTTAATTATTTATTTTTCGAAATTATTTATTTAAAATTAAATAAATCCTACTTCCAACTATCCAGCTAACCTTGTTGCAGGAGTATGTGGTTTTAGCTTGTATGTAAGTTTTCAAAACCTATTATTACTTGATTGCAAATAGCCATGGTTACCTTTTGCCAGATCTAATGATCTGATGGCTCCCTTGGTCAAGTTAATAATTTGTAACAGGTAAATTTTACAATCTTCTTTCATCTGTGTATGACCTAGCAACATGATAGGATCCATCCAAGTGTGTGCATGTGTGAGCCTATATGTTTATTTTGTTTTAATATAGATGCATATAGGTTGTTGCTAAATAAAATGTCACACCATGATAGATTTTATTTAGGTCCATTTAGTTATTGGACCTATTCAATTAATAACAGTTACTTATTTTAAGGTTAAATTCCTCTCTTTTGGGCCTTGTGTGAGAGTTGGGAGCCATAGAAGTGGGTACGACATACTGAACCCAGCACCCCCTCACATGAACTACCCCAATTGTGAAGGCCCATTTGCCTGATTTAAATAACTGTACTAGGTTAATTATATTAGTTTGACCTAATAAAATTGAATTAGCAACATAATTAACTTTTAAAATATATGAAATTTATTTTCATTTTAATATTTTAAAGTTAATTTTAAGAAAAACACTTTTAGTTTAGATATTAATTCTAGACAAACTATTTGTATTTTTCTTGTATTTAATTAAATATAGAATTTTAACTAACTAAGATTCTTTCTGGAACTTATTTAATTAAATATTCCTATTTAAGTTATAAATTAGTTGTATCAACTGATTTTTCTTATCTAACTTAAATTTGAATATTTGATTTAAATTTTAAATCAAGTTGAGGAATCTTAGGCATTAGTTATTAAAGATTCTTAAGATATTTTTTAAGTTAATATCTTTTCAAATATTAACTTAAAATGGAATATTTTAGATATTTTTTGCTTAATATCTTTTCAAATATTAACTTTAAAAAGATATCTTCAAATTAAGTGGTTACAACTTAATTTGTGATATTTAATTAAATCTAGATTTGAAATTATTTAAGTTTTAGATTTTTTCTATATAACTTAAATTAGATATTTTTTTAAATTTTGAAAAGATACTTAGTCAAATAAGATATTTTCTAGATAGTAATTTCTAGACTACTTATTATTTCTAATATTTAAATAGGAAAATCATACTTTGTGAAATTAATTATTTAAATAATTAATTTTGGTACAATTTTATTAAGTATATTTTTCCTAGTATTAAACTAGAAATAAATAATTAAGCCTTCTCTACACTTAATTATTATTTCTTGAATTTAATACATTTAATTAAGTTGAAAAATCTAAATATCTAAGTTGATTTTCATCATGATACTTAAATATTTATTGATTTTTTCATGACACTTAATTAAATAGAAAATTATTTTTAGGTTGAAATTTAATTTTTCAACTTAAATTTAAATAATTTTCAAAATATATATTTTTCTTTATTTTATTAATCAATTTCGAAATTTGCATTTTAATTATGTAATATTTTTGAATTTTTATTTTGAAAAATAGATTGAGTTGTAAATTAATTATTTATTTTAATTAATTCTTGGACCAACTCAAGTCAATGATTTTTTCATCTAATTGATTAATTTAAAATAAATGAATTTAAAATATATATATATATATATTATTAGAAATTGAATTAACTAGTCAAAAGAATATCTAGATAGGTGATATTTTTGCTTGAAGTATTTCTTTTCTATTTTATTATTTTCGAAAATTGTATTTTTATATACTTTAAATTTTCGAACCCAATAAATATATTCTCAAAGGAAATTTTTAAGTTGCTAATTATTTTATTTAATTCAACTTAAATTAATTTCCTTAATATTTATATTTAAGATTATTACTAAGATGGAAATAATTAATTTTATTTCAATCACCATCTAAGTATAATTTTATAAATATTATATTAAATTCTTATTTTTGAATTTTAATTCTTGATTTAGAATTTAATGAGATTTATTTATTAGAATAATAAAGAAAATACATTTTAAATAATGAGCTTTATTATTATTAAGATATTCGATCTCCATTGTGGGTTTTACACCGCGTTTGTTTTAGTGAGTAATCCTCCCTAATGGAGGAACGTTCATTAGCAATTTCGCACCGTTTAATCTCGCATGATAAGTGGTTTGTAAGTGTTTTATATGGTATAGATCACCCTAATGGTGGCGACCATATTTGACTTGCAAATTGCGAAACAATGGTAGAAGCTCATGAGATAGAATAGCCTTGACTCTCGCCTAAACGGGACAACGCTGGATTCTGATCTTGATCGAATTAAAGGTTGCTAGAATGTTTAACATTTTAGATGAGCTGACAACTCTATTCAATGGATGGTAGCTTTGACTCTCGCCTAAACGGGACACTGATATCAGTTTGTTGAAAACCTTGGAAATTATTTAGGATTGGTTTTTTTTTAAGTATTTTCTCATATCATTCCTACTTGCTATGTGCTTATAATTTCTGAATTGATTTTGTGTTAAACCATTATTTAATTTCTATTTGTTGATTTCTATTATTTTGTAGTATCCTGTTTTTGTCAAAATGAATCCCATGTTATCACTGTTGACTGAAAACAAGCTGAATGGATCTAACTTTAATAAATGGAATGAGAACATTAATATTGCTCTCATAGGAGAAAGTGCCTTGTTTATTTTAACTGAGCCGTCACCTGAAGTGCCTGGGGACAATGCATCCAAAGCTGTGAAAGAAAAGTATGAGCGTTGGCAGAAAGCGAATGACAAAGCTCTATATGCTTTCTAGCATGGTTGACACCCTCAAAACTCGGTTTTCTAAAACTGAGAAGGCTGCTGAAGTTATGACGAAGTTAAATGAGCTATTCGGTAAGGCATCGCTTCAGTCACGCTTTGACGCGACTAAGAAGTACATTAACGCACGGATGGAACCTCATCAAAACGTGCGTGACCATGTTCTCCTCATGTCCAGTTATTTCCAAGAAGTCCAGGATCATGGTGCTGAAATGGACAGTGCTACTCAAGTTAGTCTTATCTTGAATAGCCTGACTCCAGCATTTCTACCATACACATCAAATTATGTCATGAATAAGAAGGAAATTGACTTTCATGAATTAGTCAATGACCTTCAAACTTATGAAAATTTGATTGGAGGACCCAAGAAGAAAGGGAGTAAACCTCATAATCCTGGTAATGGTAATGGGACGATAAAACCTGAAGCAAATGTTGCCTCTGCTTCAAAGCCCAAATCGAAGAAGAAGTGGAAGAACACCAAGAAGCGAACAAAAGCCATGAAAAAGGCTGCTCCTTCTGGTGATGCTACACTTAAAGGAAAGTGTTTCCACTGCAATGAAAAAGGTCATTGGAAACCCCAGTGTCCTAAACTTCTTGCAAAGAAACAAGGTATTTCCATTTATAAACTTTAAGAGTTTTAGTGAATTATTATCCAATTGGATTTATGATTCTGGACTAACTTTGTTTATTTGTTTTCTTCTTCTTATAGGCCAAGCTACTTGAACTCAGATGAGTTGGATCAGAAAGCTGGACCAAGGGTGAAATCGTCCAGATGAAGCTCTTCAATTTTTTGAATTAATTGTTTTAGTTTAAAGACAATTTGGATTTCAAATTTTAGTCAGGGATATTTATCCCTGTTTCTCTCATATTGTTGCAATACATTTTTTTTATTAATAAAGTTTCTAATTTTCGAAATCACCATTGCAAATTATGAGATTGAGCTTCATTTATTTTATCTTCATCAATTATTACCACATTATATTTGTATGTTTGTATGTGTAAGTGTTTTTATTATTGATGCAAATTTTATAATATTTACAACTCTTCATAGAGTTATATTATATAAACACTAGAAATTATTTCTATGTTTATCAATAATTGTTAATTCTCATACAATTATTAAGAATTTGTTTAATAAAATGATCTTATGATCTGATAGGGGTGGAGAAAAGTTAAGAAAACTATGCAGTTCAACGATCTTTTATATCTAATGAACTCTGGATAGTATTCAACTCCACATAAACTCTATCACACTAAGAGAATCATGATCTTTACAACCTTTAGGGGTGGATCATAATCTCTATATACTTAGGGGTGGAGGTTATCCATAGTACCCTATATGTATGTTCTTAGGGGTGGAGTCTATTCCACAATTCCCTATGAAACACATATCTTGTTTAAACATAGAAGTAATATAATGAGTCAGCAATTGTCAATATAAATTCTTGATCTTGATTGTATGTTCCATTTCGTTTTTTTTACTGTTGTAAGTAAAAGTTTGATACCTTTGAAAGTTCTTTGTTAAAGTTTAACACTACCTTAATTGAGTGGGAGAATTTTAAAGTTCTATACCCATCTTCATTAGGTTGATACTTGTGATAGATACTTAAGAACACCACTGAAAAGCAAATCTAACCATTCACATGGATAGGTATAGCTTATCAGAATTATGGGAATAAGATAAAGAACTCTAGTTCAGTCCATTCGAATGACTTGAACCAAGAATTCTTAATCCTCATAAAATTTGATGGTATCTTAATTTTGATTACTTTATCTCTGGCATGTATTTTTCACTTCAAATACTAGTCTGCTATGTTGATGACTTAGTCTTAAACTTAAAGTTTCAGACTAATACAAAAGTCACAACTAGGTAACTCTCTAAACAATCAGAGGTTAAAAGTATTATTTAACCAGACATCTGCTATTGAGTGGGAGCTATCTGAGATGTAATCAAATAGGGAACATTAGAAGATATTCAAGAAGGATTTATGAAAGTGATCTATATGTCAGATATTAAGGAACTGTGTATCAGTTGTCTTTGTATCTCACCATCTAATTTCGAAATTCTATAAGACGGTGCTTACTTTCGGGGTGGAGGAATTATTGTATAACAATTCAAGCTCTACCAGAGAAGAACTATAACTTGGTCTATTCGAAAATACCAGAAAGTTATATCACTGAAGAAAAGTCTACACTGTATTATCTCAATTACATATTTTAAAATAAGAGAGATATGTTTTCTGTTAATTCAGATGTACATTTAAAACAGTAAAGATTTCAGTATCCCTTGATGAGTAAAGCATATAGTAAAGGATGTTGTTGGAAATTATTTTACCAGGATCTTAGATCTACTCACAAGTATGTTTATTAACACCCTAAATATGAACTTTCTAAAACGATAAATTAAACACATATAAAGTTAAAGAAACCTTACATTGGGTGCAGCGGAATAATATGACTCCTTCCGTTCAGATATCTAGCCCTTGATTCCTTTACGTAGCGAGCATTATCAATATCCGAACCTCGGATCTCTTCTCTCGAATCTTTGATGCTGAAGCTCCTTTGCTGATGATCTTTCTTCACGATCTTCCTCACTATGATTGAGGTATCACTTGATGTGTGTGGGCACTACTCAAATCACTAAGGATTTCGAAATTCTAAGGAAGAAGAGAGAGAGTGGTCAGCTAAAGATAGGGAGAGAGAAGGCTCAGTTTTTCTGAATAGAAAAAGTCAGAAGAAAAGTGTAATTTTCCTGAAGCCTTCACTATCTATTTATAGCATTCCTACTAGGGTTAGATTTGAATTATATGGCATTAAAATAATGAAAAAAATCAGTTTAAATTTCCTACAAAAGTGGCTGGCCCTAAACTTAGTGAATTGGGCCTTGCTTTTTGCAATTTTGCAATTTTAACACCTTTTGTATCTGATTTTCTCAAAAATGCCAATTTCCTAATTCAACCATTTAAATGCCAATTCTAACTATTTAATAACTATAAATAATTATTAAATAATATTGTCATTTATCATATTTATTAATTGAACCATACAAAGTATCATAATTAACAAATATGCCCCTATAAACTCTTTCTTTACAATTTCGCCCTTACTTAGTGAAAAATTCACAAATAGACATAGTCTAATTTGAGAATTATAATTGATTAATCAAAACCAATTACATGAGTCTTACAAGCAATATTATCTCAACTAGTGGGGGGACCATGGGTCTATATAACCGAGCTTCCAATAAGTAGATCAAGAATTTAACACTAAAATTCACTAACTTATTAATTCTTCGTTGAATCCACGCATAGAACTTAGAATTGCACTCTCAGTATATAGAATGCTCTATATGTTCCACCATATAGACACATCATTAGTTATCCATTGTTATAATCCTAATTTGATCAATGATCCTCTATATGAATGATCTACACTGTAAAGGGATTAAATTACCGTTACACCCTACAATGTATTTATTCCTTAAAACACTTGACCCCGTATAAATGATATTTCAGCTTATGTGAAATGAGTACTCCACCATTTATGTTCGTTTGGTCAAGCTCGAAGGAGATCATCCTTTGCTTACTATTCGCCGTATAGAAGCTATAGATTCCATGTTTATGATAGCGCTCCCACTCAATTGCACTACCGTGTTCCCAAAATGTACGTATCACCCTGACCTAAAAGTAGGCTTAACTAACAAATCAAAGAACACGAATAGCCTTTCAAGATTGAGCCTAATCATATCTGGATTAAGATCATTTGATCTAGGATCAACTAGGCGATATTGACTTGAATAGATTTTACGGTAAGTTTAATTAAATCTAAGTCAAAGTTCAATATCGGTCCCTTCCGATGCATACTCCATGCATCCAACCTGAGCTTTACTTTAACCAATGTTCTGGAAAGAACATAGTATTTCTCCAAATACAAGTAAACACTTGTTGTAGATTATCATATCAGTAAAACCCTGTGTCTGATAAATCTAGGAAACTTTATTCACATAGTCATGTTTACTTTCCAATGTGTTGACGGCACAATAAACAAAGATCAAGTATGTGAAAAGGGTTTCAGATGAATTTATACATTATGTACATATAATCATGAAATAAATCATGTGAACCATGCAACATTAAATGTTATTTCTGATCTATATTAATAAACAAATCTGATTATATTGAAATGAGTTTTATTTAGGGCATAAAACCCAACAAACTCCCACTTGCACTAATATAAAACAAAAAGTGCGTTTCAAATAATCTCAACACCTTGATATGCAAATCAAGTGTAGTAGTAGTAAACTCCTCGTAATAGGATCTGAAAGGTTGAATTAACCACAACCTTTTCTCCACTATTACTCTTCCTTAATCACAAAATCATTGATAATGTGAAATTCCTCTCTATATGTTTACTCTCTTGGGATACTGGATTCTATATCTTTGGCAACTACTTTTGGTTAATCAGGAAATTAACACTAGTAGTTTAAGGCAATTTGGAATGGTGCCAAAGATGTATAGAACTTTCCTTAGACTGAATAAGTACCTTTCCTGCAGCTTTAACATTCAGTCCCTCTCTGGTAGACCTAGAGACTTCAGATAGGTTTTTACACTTCTCCAAAATCACTATTCCACCCCCAGAGTAACCACCATCTTATCAGAAAGATTTACTAGCACAAAGGCAAATTTCGAAATCTGATATGGTGTAGTCTAAGAGTTTTAAACACACCCTTATAGACTAACATATAGTTCCTCTTCTTTATCTTAAGATTTACTTGATTGTCTTCCAATGTTCTTCTCCTGGATTAATCTGATACCTACTCATTACTCCCACTCAACAGCAGGTGTCTGGTCTAAGGCATACAAAAGCATATCTAAGACCTCTCACTGTTGATGTAAGAAATTCTTTCATGGCTTTATCTTTTCTGGAATAGTTAAGACTTTTCCTTAGATAAATAAAATCTATACCTAAGAAGTTGTGAAGCTTCTATAGATTGCCATTAGAAAGAAAATGCTTCAGCATTTTACTAAAGTAAGTTGCTTGCATTAGAGTAAGTAATTACCAGGTATACCACAAGCCATAGGTTTAGATAATCTCAAACCTATAATACTAGGAACAGGAAGTTTTGTTAAGTCCATAGAATAGACTTATTAACGAAAATTTCCTTTTATGTCCTTGTAATAGAAAACTTTAGGTCATTCCATGTGAATGGATTAAACCATAGTTCTATTGGCTTTCTTCTTAGTTTCTTATCTTGACAATCCATTACTTGTTTAAACTCACAATGGATTTTAATCACTTGTGTCTCCCAAGTCATAAGAAGGTGAGTTCCTAGAAACTCTCCCACTACGACAAGGTACCGTGAATTATGTCGAAGAAAACTAAATGGTATTGATCTCTTCGGTTGTGACAAGACAACAGAGGCAGTGGGATCATCATATGTTATATAAGATGATAGAACACTTTTGGAATCAAGAATTAAATATCTCCTTTATTTGCTACTTGTTTTCAGACTTAGTCATTATCTTAGAAAAGTAGTATTTGTTTGAACAAAAACTTTCTTATCTATTGACAATGGGATGGTCCACCCCTAATCACTTAGAATAGCTAACAAACCATGGTTAATGGTTCTAGCTTTTCTTAAGATTTTGATTAGGTCATCCATGAATCTAGTAATGATTTACATTAAGTAGCCAACCATTACATCATTCTGAAATTGTATTACCATAGAAGGATTTAGGCAACGACTAGTAACTAATCATCAACATGCAACTCGAAATTTCTGGGGAGGTAAGTTTGGATATAATTCGAAAATCAATTTAATGATCTTTGAACTGCATATCTACTAACTATTTCTCCACCCCTATCAGTTCGCAAGATCTTTAACCACTTACCTTAATGGTTTTTACCATTGCTAGAAATTAATGAAATTTTTCAAACATTTCAAATTTCTTTGCTAAAAGGTATAATCTAGAGTTATCGTTTTAAGAATACAACGAAAAACTCATATCCACCCCTGAATGTACATCCATCTGCGAATGAGATGAACTACTTTCAATGGATATAGGCATATTAACTCTTTGCAGAGATTGATCTTGTGAAATCCACTATGAACAAGATACAAATGCCATAGATTAAAAAAAATGTGGTAGTGTCTTTTGATGACATAGGTTTAGTTACATCAAAGAGTTTTTAGAATACTGCAAGTGGATCCTGGTCACAGAATACCTAAATCATATTCCATACAGGTTTAATCCATTAATAGAAGATGGATGTTAAACACTTGAGAAAGTGTAACTGTATTGTATCTGGAATTAGAAATATAAGAAAATTTCTGTTTGGATTCTAAAATTAAAGTCAAAGACTTAAATTCAACCAAATATAATGAGTAATTCTTTCTTGGACCACCACTACTAATACAAACTCTAAGTCAGATTTGCCCATACAAGTAGGAGATTTCTAAGATTGAGGATTTATATCAATTGGGAATAGAATTTCGGGATTATAATCATATGCGTCATTTAATTTCTTAAGAGAAAATATAGAATGACATGAAATGATTTATAGACCATTCATCTAATGATATGTTATAAAGCTAATTCGAAATGAATAAGCTAAGAGGAATTAGGATAATTTCGTTTAAAATAAGAATCCAACGATGCTTCGATTAGCGAAAGACAAAGTAATCTTATTTATGTAATCTTCTTGTTTCATATTGTAAAAATACTAGTCTAAGGTGTCATCAATTGATGAACAGTTAGATGTCGCATATACAATACTTATCTTTCGAGATCTTACACTATTATGTATGTCTAATGGTTAAAATCCACTAGGGATTTATCTCATTAGATAAACAAACATGTTGGACCAACAATGAAGATTCGAAATTAAACTACAACTTAATAACAGAAACTAACATGGTTCAATATAAATTCATACACAATTCAGAAATTATAAACATATAGCAAGTAGGAATGACTAGTGAAAATACTAAAACATACAATTCTAAATAATTTCCAAGGTTTTCAACAAACTGATACAAAGGTCCCTAAGTAGGCGAGAGTCAAAGCATCATTTATTGAATAGAGTTGTCAGCTCATCTAAAATAGAAACCATTCTAGCAACCTTTTATTCGATCAAAATAAGAATCCAACATTGTCCCGGTAGGCGAGAGTCAAGGTTATTCTCATTTTATGAGCTTCCACCATTGTTTCATGTTTCATAAGTTTATCTTTAAGTAGTCACCGTAGGGGAGAGTCTAATAGAGACGAAAACTTACAAAACACTTATCAAATGAAATCTTACGGTGTTAAATGCGTTCAACGAATCACCATCCATAGGGGGACGAAGTCTAGCGTCTCGAGGTTATATTGAAAACATTTAACTTTTGTAAGACCAACAATGGAGATCGAATATCTTAATAATAATCAAGCTCATTATTTATAGTGAGTTGTATTTTCTTTGATTATCTTTATTTATTCTATTTATTTTAAATATGTATTTATTTAATAAAAATTTCCAATTTAGAATGAAAAATTCCAAATATAAATTTTAATTTAATATTTATAAATTTTACTTAGATGGATATGAAAATAACATGAATTATTTCCATCTTAGTAATAATTTCCAATAAATATTTAGAAAAATATTCAATTTAAGTTGTTACAAAATTAATTTAAATTAATTTACAACTCAAATTTAATTTTCTATAAATATATATTGCATTTCGAAAAATTAAAGTATATAAGAATACAATTTTCGAAAAATGCATATTAAAATAAAAAATAAATCCTGGAAAAATTATTCTAATTTAATGTTGGCCCAAAATTAATTAATAAAATTAATTTACAACAAAAAATATAATTTTCCTATTTAATTAAATATATAAGAAAAATTTCAAATATTTAAGTATGATGATGAAAATCAACTTAAATATTAATTTTCTATTTAATTAAATACACTAGAAAAATACTTCAAGCAAAAATATAATCTATCTAGATTTTTCTTTGACTAATTAATTCAATTTCTAATAATATACTTTAATTTAATTTATTTTAAATTAATCAATAAATGAAAAAATCATTGATTTAAGTTGATCCAAGAATTAATTAAAATAAATAATTAATTTACAACTTAATCTATTTTTCAAGATAAAATTCGAAATTCTAGCATTTAAGAAATGCAATTTCGAAAATTGATTAATAAAATAAAAAATAAATATATTTTGAAAATTATTTAAATTTAGTTGAAAAATTAAATTTCAACTAAAAATAATTTTCTTTTTAATTAAATGTCATGAAAAAGAAATATTTAAGTATGATGATTAAATCAACTTAGATATTTTATTTTCAAATTAATTAAATGTATTAAATTCAAGAAATAAATAATTAAGTGTAGAGAAGGCTTAATTATTAATCTCTAGTTTAATACTAGGAAAAATATACTTAAAATAAATTGTACCAAAATTAATTATATAAATAATTAATTTCACAATTTATAATATTTTCCTATTTAATATTAGAAATAATAAGTAGTCTAGAAATAACTATCTAGAAAATATCTTATTTGACTAAGTATCTTTTCCACAAAATTTGAAAAATATCTAATTTAAGTCGTATTAGAAAAAATCTAGAACCTAAATATTTTTCAAATTTAAATTTAATTAAATATCAAAAATTAAGTTGTAACCACTTAATTTGAAAATATTCCATTTTAAGTTAATATTCGAAAAGATATTAACTTAAAAAATATCTAAAGAATCTTAATAACCAATGCCTAAAATTCCTCAACTTAATTTTGAAATTTGAAATTCAAAAGATATTCAGATTTAAGTTGGTTAGTTGAAGATAACTAAATATCAACTTAAATAGGAATATTTAATGAAAAATTTAAATTAAGTTCCGTAAAGAATCTAGATGGTTATAATTCTATATTTAATTAAATACAAGAAAATACATATAGTTTAGCTTAGAATATAAAATTCCTTAAACTATATTTTTCTTAAATTAATTTCAAAATAAATGAAATTAATTATGTTGCTAATCAATTTTATTAGGTTAAACTAGTTTAATTAACCTAGTACAGTCATTCAAATCAGGCAAATGGGCCTTCACAATTGGGGTAGTTTGTGTGAGGGGGTGCTGGGTTCAGTATGTCGTACCCACTTCTATGGCTCCCAACTCTCACACAAGGCCCAAAAGAGAGGAATTTAACCTTAATAAGAACAACTGTTATTAATTGAATAAGCCCAAAACTTAATGGGCCTAAATAAAATCTATCAATGACTATGACATTTTATTTAGCAACATTAACCTATATGCATCTATAATAAAATTAAACACATAGGCTCACACAGCACACTTTGGATGGGTCCTATCATGTTGCTAGGTCATACACGGATGAAAGAAGATTGTAAATATACCGTTACAAATTATTATCTTCGACCAAGTGGAGCCATCGTATCATTAGATCTGGCAAAAAGTAACCATGGCTATTTGCAATCAAGTAATAATAGGTTTTAAAAACTTACACATAAGCTAAAACACATACTCCTGCAACAAGGTTAGCTGGATAGTTGGATGTAGGATTTATTTAATTTTAAATAAATATTTAATTTCGAAAATAATTAATTAAATAAAAAAAAAATAAAAAATTTAAAAAAATTCGAAATTTAAAAAAAAATTTTAAAATTAAACCTACAATTTTTGAAAAATTAGGTTTCAACCAACCTAAATATCATTTCAAAAATTTGCTAACTACTTTTAAATTTTAAATGTTATTTTATAAATAAAAATTAAATAAAAAATTAGAAAAGATAAATAAATATCTTTTTCAAATTTTTTAAATGTAATTTAAATAAATAAAATAACAAAATTTAAAAAATTAGCAAAATATCTTATATCTATTTAAAATTACATGATTATAAATATCTTATTTTAAATTTAAATATGGTCAAAATATCTAAAAAAAATTTAATTAAAAAATCTTAAAAGATAAGATATTTTTAAAATATCTTAAAAGATATTATAAATATCTTTAAAAGATATTATAAATATCTTAAAATATCTGACCTTAAATTTAAAAAAATATAATCAAATTTAAAAATAAGATAGATTTTTAAGCAAAAAGATAAATACTAATTCTATTCAAATTCAAATTACACTAATATCTTGAATTAAATTAAAAAAATTTAAATTAATTCAAAATGATAATTAGAATTGAATTAGGAATAGTAATAGTATATATACAAAACCATACAAAAAATTGGAAGTTAATTCCATGAAAAAGTATGAAAAATTGAAGAAAATTGAAAAATTCGAAACTGTACGGACAGTTCTGCGATCATAGAAACTATCAAGACACTAGATTTTGTCAAATCTTCAAAAAATCATAACTAATTCAAATAAAATCCAAATTGAGTTCTGTAAAAGGCTAACTTGCTTAATTTTTTTCATACTATCCAATAAAAATAATGACAGAACCGAAATAACAATTATTTTTCACGAAAATTTCACAATCATCAATCAATCATCAAATAACACTCAATACAACATGATACCATCCAAAGAACATACAAACAATCGTTTTAAAGTCCAAATTACATGTAAGTAAATCAATTACCATGGCTCTGAGGCCAGTTGTTGGAAATTATTTTACCAGGATCTTAGATCTACTCACAAGTATGTTTATTAACACCCTAAATATGAACTTTCTAAAACGATAAATTAAACACATATAAAGTTAAAGAAACCTTACATTGGGTGCAGCGGAATAATATGACTCCTTCCGTTCAGATATCTAGCCCTTGATTCCTTTCTCAGAAAGGAAGAGCATTATCAATATCCGAACCTCGGATCTCTTTCTCGAATCTTTGATGCCGAAGCTCCTTTCGTCGATGATCTTTCTTCACGATCTTCCTCACTATGATTGAGGTATCACTTGATGTGTGTGGGCACTACTCAAATCACTAAGGATTTCGAAATTCTAAGGAAGAAGAGAGAGAGTGGTCAGCTAAAGATAGGGAGAGAGAAGGCTCAGTTTTTCTGAATAGAAAAAGTCAGAAGAAAAGTGTAATTTTCCTGAAGCCTTCACTATCTATTTATAGCATTCCTACTAGGGTTAGATTTGAATTATATGGCATTAAAATAATGAAAAAAATCAGTTTAAATTTCCTACAAAAGTGGCTGGCCCTAAACTTAGTGAATTGGGCCTTGCTTTTTGCAATTTTGCAATTTTAACACCTTTTGTATCTGATTTTCTCAAAAATGCCAATTTCCTAATTCAACCATTTAAATGCCAATTCTAACTATTTAATAACTATAAATAATTATTAAATAATATTGTCATTTATCATATTTATTAATTGAACCATACAAAGTATCATAATTAACAAATATGCCCCTATAAACTCTTTCTTTACAATTTCGCCCTTACTTAGTGAAAAATTCACAAATAGACATAGTCTAATTTGAGAATTATAATTGATTAATCAAAACCAATTACATGAGTCTTACAAGCAATATTATCTCAACTAGTGGGGGGACCATGGGTCTATATAACCGAGCTTCCAATAAGTAGATCAAGAATTTAACACTAAAATTCACTAACTTATTAATTCTTCGTTGAATCCACGCATAGAACTTAGAATTGCACTCTCAGTATATAGAATGCTCTATATGTTCCACCATATAGACACATCATTAGTTATCCATTGTTATAATCCTAATTTGATCAATGATCCTCTATATGAATGATCTACACTGTAAAGGGATTAAATTACCGTTACACCCTACAATGTATTTATTCCTTAAAACACTTGACCCCGTATAAATGATATTTCAGCTTATGTGAAATGAGTACTCCACCATTTATGTTCGTTTGGTCAAGCTCGAAGGAGATCATCCTTTGCTTACTATTCGCCAGATAGAAGCTATAGATTCCATGTTTATGATAGCGCTCCCACTCAATTGCACTACCGTGTTCCCAAAATGTACGTATCACCCTGACCTAAAAGTAGGCTTAACTAACAAATCAAAGAACACGAATAGCCTTTCAAGATTGAGCCTAATCATATCTGGATTAAGATCATTTGATCTAGGATCAACTAGGCGATATTGACTTGAATAGATTTTACGGTAAGTTTAATTAAATCTAAGTCAAAGTTCAATATCGGTCCCTTCCGATGCATACTCCATGCATCCAACCTGAGCTTTACTTTAACCAATGTTCTGGAAAGAACATAGTATTTCTCCAAATACAAGTAAACACTTGTTGTAGATTATCATATCAGTAAAACCCTGTGTCTGATAAATCTAGGAAACTTTATTCACATAGTCATGTTTACTTTCCAATGTGTTGACGGCACAATAAACAGGATCAAGTATGTGAAAAGGGTTTCAGATGAATTTATACATTATGTACATATAATCATGAAATAAATCATGTGAACCATGCAACATTAAATGTTATTTCTGATCTATATTAATAAACAAATCTGATTATATTGAAATGAGTTTTATTTAGGGCATAAAACCCAACAGATGTTTCATAAGAGTATTTATGAACTAGTTTCCAGAAGTTTGGGTGGATTCAAATATACTACACTTGATCTGAAGATCAAGACATCAGATTGACCTATTTGCACAGTTTGTTTTATATTAGTGCAAGTGGGAGTTTGTTAGGTTTTATGCCCTAAATAAAACTGTTTACAATCTGATTAGTTATCAATATAAGAAATTTGAATTGATTGATGTTTGCATGAATTTTACATGCTAATGGTTTAATATGTTTATTACATTCATACACACAAAATCAGTTAAATCCAGATCATATGTTTATTCACAATTACAGTATCGTCAACACAGTGGAATGTGATTGTGATCATATGAATCAAAAGTTATGGTCCCTGTTTCATCAGTGTTATTGGATTTACACTAATGTGATAATCAGCGATGATGTGTACTTACACTTGGAGTAAGTGTTATGTTCTTTCCAGGACATTAGTAAAGTATACTAGTTTCGAATGTATGGAGTATACATTGGACTGGACCGATATTGCAACTAAGTTAAGATAGTACAAACTTACCGTTATACATATCTTTCCAAGTCAATATCAGTAGTTGATCTTAAGATTAAAAGAATCTAAATCCTGATATGCTTGGGCTCAACTCAGGAGTGCTATTCATGTTTTTTGATTTATTAGTTAAGCCTACTTTTGGGTCAGGGTGATACGTATATTTTGGGAACATGATAGTATGATTGAGTGGGAGTACTGAACATAAATATGGAATCTATAGCTTCTACTGGTGTATAGAAGTTAAGTGATGATTCCCTTCGAGCTTAGCAAATAGAAGTAAATGGATGAGCTCTTGTTTAACTGACTAATTATTAGATCACTAAACACCATTTACAGGTAGCTAAGTGTTTTAAGTGGCAAAATACATTGAGGGGTGAGAACGATAAATAAATCTCATCTCGATGTAAATCATCTATATAGAGGATCTTTAAATCACAATAAGATTATAACAATGGTTAAATGAGATAGTATATTGGTATCGTGAAACATACAATATGCTCTATATAAGTCTGAGAGTGCAATTCTAAGTTCTAAGAGTGGATTCAACGAAGAATTAATAAGTAGAAATTTACTTGGTAAATTTGGTTCACTTATTGGAAGCTCAGCATATAGATCCATGGTCCCCATTCTAGTTGAGAACATTCTGCTTGTAAGACTCATTAATTGATTCGTGATTGATCAATTATAATTCTAAAGTTAGACTATGTCTAATTTTATGAATTTTCACTATGCAGGGGCGAAATTGTAAGGAAAAGAGTTTTCTAGGTTTATTTATTTATTAATGGACTTTATATGTCTAATTAATAATTAAATTAAATGACAATATTATTTAATAATTTATTTTAGTTATTAAATAATTAGTTTTGGCATTTAAAAGGTTAGAATTGGAAAATTGGCGTTTTTGAGAAAATAGAGATAAAATTTGATAAAATTGCAAAATTAAGTGAGGCCCAATAACACCATATGGCCGGCCACTTAAATAGATTTTTCAAATTAATATTTTCATTATTTTAATGCCAAATAAATCCTAACCTAAACCTAGTAGTTGCCTATAAATAGAAAGTGATGGCTCAGTCACAACACAGGCTTTCATTAGCTTTCTGACAGAAATTTCTCTCTTTAGAAAACTGAGCCTTCCTCACTCTCTACCTTGGCCGAAATACCTCTCTCTCTTTTCCCTTCATCTTTTTCGTGACCCTAGTGAAAGAGTAAGTGCCCACACACAGCAAGCAGTAACTCAATCATAGATTGGAAGACTGTGAAGGATCAAAACTTGAAGAAGAAGGACATTCGGGCTCAGATCTTGATTATACTCTGCTACAGAAAGGAATCAAGGGTTAGAGATCTGAGTGGAAGGAGACATTAATTCCGATGCATCAATGTAAGGTTTTCTTAACTTTATATGTGTTTAATTTATCGTTTTAGAAAGTTCATATTTAGGATGTTAATAAACATACTTGTGAGTAGATCTAAGATCCTGGTAAAATAATTCCCAACAACTGGCCTCATAGCCATGGTAATTGATTTACTTACATGTAATTTGGACTTTAAAACGATTGTTTGTATGTTCTTTGGATGGTATCATGTTGTATTGAGTGTTATTTGATGATTGATTGATGTTTGTGAAATTTTCGTGAAAAATAATTGTGATTTCGTTTAAAGAGTTTGTACCGTCTAAGTGTATACAGCCTCCGCATCTTAAATAAAACTGAGTGCCTTAAAAACAAAGTTTCTATGCCACTCACGGGGGTACTAAGGTATACGACACGGACAGACAAAAAACAAGCTAAGTAAAATATCCTGACCCAAAGGGCAGGTAAAAAAAAAAGAGTATGCACAAAAAAGAAGCATATATAAACATCCTGACCCACAGGGCAGGTTCAAAAGAGAGATATATGCATCGAATAAGATCATATTTATATAAAAAATCCTGGCCCTCAGGCCAGGTCAAAAAATATATACAAACGGCCCGGGGATAGGCCTTAACCATTGTCTCCCCTTAAATAAAAAACAGCTATATAAATAAGATTGTCTTAAATGTAAGAGAATTAGCTGTAAATAAAAAAAAATATAATAAGAAAAATCTGGGTCAAATTCACAACGGCCTAGTCAATTCGCGGAGGAAGGCGAGGACCAATGCGCGCCTCTAGTATCGCATCAAGTTTCTTCTTCTTCTCTCGAAATTTAGCAATCATCTTCGCGGGTTTGGGGTAGAAGTCGAGCTTGATGTTCTGGCCATTTGTAGACCAGGCCATGTAGACGCCATCGTCGAAACGCTTGACGCACCGGCTGCAGGAGACGGGAGAAAAGAGCTCATCTTTCTTAGCCTTCTTCAAGGCTTGGTCTTTGAAGTCCTTGAGCTCCTTCAGCTCCACGGCCAAGTTGGCCCTGTTGGGTTTTATGCCCTAAATAAAACCCATTACAATCTGATTAGTTATCAATTTAGAATTTTTAAAGTGAATTATGACTACATGTATGTTACATGTTTATGGTTTAATATATATACTTGATATATGCACAAAATCAGTTAAATCCAGAACATATAGTTATTCACAATTACAGTATTGTCAATACAGTGGAATGTGATTGTGATTATATGATTCAAAAGATTTGGTCCCTGTTCATCAGTGTTTTGGATTTACACTGATGTGATAATCAGCGATGAAGTATACTTACACTTGGAGTAAGTGTTATGTTCTTTCCAGAACATTGGCAAAGTATACTGGTTTCGAATGTATGGAGTATGCATTGGACTGGACCGATATTGAACTTGGTCAAAGATATTGTAAACTTACCGTTGTATCTTTCCAAGTCAATGTCAGAAGTTGATCTTAGATTAAGAGAATCTAAATCCTGATATGCTTAGGCTCAATCTCAGGAGTGTTATTCTTGTTCTTTGATTTATTAGTTAAGCCTACCTTTGGGTCAGGATAATACATATATTTTGGGAACATGATATCATAACTGAGTGGGAGTGCTGAACATAAATATGGAAATCTATAGCTTCTACTGGTGTATAGAAGTAAAGTGATGATTCCTTTTGAGCTTAGTTAAATAGAAGTAAATGGATGAGCTCTTGTTTCAGTGACTGTATATCAGATCACTAAAACATCATTTACAGGTAACTAAGTGTTCAAAGGGGCAAAATACATTGAGGGGTGTAAACGGTAAATTGGTCCCATCTTGATGTAAATCATCTATATAGAGGATCTCTAAATCATATTAAGATTATAACAATGGTTAAATGAGATAGCATATTGATATCGTGAAACATATGATATGCTCTATATAAGTCTGAGAGTGCAATTCCAAGTTCTAAGAGTGGATTTAACAAGGAATTAATAAGTTAGGGATTTACTTGGTAAATCGGTTCAACTTATTGGAAGCTCAGCATATAGATCCATGGTCCCCATTCTAGTTGAGACTATACTGTTTGTAAGACTCTGTAATTGATTTATGATTAATCAATTATAATTCTAAAAGTTAGACTATGTCTAATTTGTGAATTCTCACGGTTTAAGGATGAAATTGTAAATAAGAGGGTTTCTAGGTTTAATTATTAATTAAGAGACTTTGCATGTCTAATTAATAATTATTTTAAATGGCAATATTACTTAATAATCTATTTTAATTATTAAATAATTAGTTTTGGCATTTAAAAGATTAGAATTGGAAAAATGGCATTTTTGGAGAAATAGAAATAAAATTGAGGAAACTGCAAAATTCCAGTGAGGCCCATACACACCATGGCCGGCCACCCTTTGCATATTTCCCAATTATTATTTTCAATTTAAATTGCCATATAATTGCTAATCAAAGCCTAGTCTAAATAGGAAAGTGGTGGATCACACTAAATAAGGCAGTTATTCAATTACACAGTAAAAGAGGAAACTATTTATTTGGAAAGTTGTGCTCTTCCTTTTTCCTATATATAGCCGCCCCCTCTCTCTACTCTTGGTATGCTTTGACAAGCTTTTTGCTTTGTATTGTATTACACGAAATCAAGAGAGAAAAAAAAGAGAGAATTTCGAAATACCTAGTGAGAGAGAAGTGCCCACACACATCACTCAGTACCTCATCATAGTTTGGAAGACTGTGAAGGATCACATCCAACTGAAGGACTTTCGGGCTCAGATCTTGATTATACTCTGCTACAGACAGGAATCAAGGGTTAGAGATCTGAGTGGAAGGAGACATTAATTCTGCTGCCATCACTGTAAGTTATTCTTAACTTTTATGTGTTTAGTTCATCGTTTTAGAAGTTTAATATTAGGTTGTTAAATCAACATACTTGTGAGTAGATCTAAGATCCTGGATAAATATAATTCCAACAGGCCCTAGACTCCAAGTCTTCCTGGTGAACTTCCTCTAAGGACTTCACCTTGGCAGCCATTTCATCTAAGGCTTCCCTAGCCTCCCGAAGCTCACGTTTGGCCTTGGTGGTAGCCTCGCCCTCCGCCCTCAGCTCCTCATGATGCTTGGCCTCCAGCTTAACCCTCCGAAGGGCCTCATCCTGGATCATCGCCTCCGCTTGTGCCTCTCTCCGCCTGGCCTCTTCCTCGAACTTGGCCTTGGCAAGGGCCTCCCGGCGCTCAGCATCCTCCTGGTACGTCCGCCTTTCAGCAGTCAAATCCTGAAGGATCTTCATGACTTCGTCCATGCCCCCAAATTCAGACAAGACGAAGCCATGGTTAATTAGGTTCTTGGAAAGGCAGCCGGCCTCGGCAGCGAGCTGGAAAAGGATACAAGTATGAGTAAAAGTCCTTAAGAGAAAATAATGAGGAAAAAAGTAAACTACGAAATACTTACCACCGTCAGGGAGTGGCTGAGATCTTGGACTTGAAAGATGGAGTTCAAGGATGCACAAGCAGTGAACCGCTTGGGTGCACACCGGGTGAGCTGAGACACGAACTCGCTGGTCATCTTCGCGGCAAAGGGAGCCAGGGTAGGCCCGAGGAAACGATTGAACCAATCCGACATGGGGTCCAAATTTAGATCCCACGGATTTTGATAGTTCTGATCGTTAAAGGTATTTTGCATTTCAATTCGCAAAACCCTCCTCAAAGCCTCCACGTCAGCATGCCCCCGGGAGTACTCATCCATGGCGTAGTTGTGTTTGGCTATCTGGAGTTCCTGCCTCGCCTCATCTCCAGGAACCGGAGTCAGCACTATGTTGGGAGGCACTGTGTATTCCTTCGCCTCGGGAGAGATCTCGGAATCAGGGCCAGGGGCCGGAGTATCAACTCTCTGCTGCCGCTTGGGCACCTCCTCGGCAACCATCTTGCCCTTGCGCTTGCAAATCAGAGCAACTTCTTGCTCTTCTTCACTTTCTTCAACTTCCTCAAGAAGAGCCCATTGCTCTTCTTGACCTTCTTTAGCTTCCTCAGGAAGCGCCTCCTCCTCATCCACTAAGTCATAGTGTCTGGAGAGGCACTGGAAGAAGCTTTCAAGGGAGTGGCCACCTGGGAGGAAGTTAAAGGAAGGGGAGCGTCAAGAGTGTGAGCTCCGGCAAGTTCAGCCAAAATGGCATCCATGGAATTACCTGCTACAACAAAAGAAAAGAGGCAAGTGTTAGAATATCCATGGAAACAGTAAACGCTCGAATAAAGCAATCAAGCTAGTCCTACCCTGACTCTCTAATTCGGCCCTAGCAAAGTTCTGAATCTTAACGCTGGCTGCATCATCCCCGAGATAGCTGTCCGAAGGCCGGAACCAGCTGGAAGAAATGTAGGCCGAAGGGTCCAAGGGAACGGGTTCCGGAGGACCAGAACCCATTCGGGACCGACCTAGGAAATCTCCTAAGTTGGAAAAATAATAATCCTTCATATGGTCTCCCCACCGGGTCGAGGGCATCCTAAACCTACGGAGACGCTCATCGAACCCTACAGGCCTAAGGCTGGCATATTCGCTAATAGAATGAACGTAATGTACTACTAAAGGAGACTTACCGGAGTCGGAAGTACTGGCATCAGGAGCCCCGGTGTTCGGCACCTGAACCGAAGGCTTTGGCCTGGGAGCCCTCCTCTCAGCCGGGCTCCCAATGCGAAGGGACCTCCCAGCAATCGCCTGGCTTCTCCTCTCGACCGGGCTCCCCACACGAAGGGGCCTCCCGGAAGCTGCCTAGGCCTTGGAATAAACCTTCTCCTGGGCCTTCCGGAAGAGATACTCCTGGTACTTCTTCTCTGCGGTGGCGATGAGTTCATCCCGAAAGGTCTTCTCCGCGGCAGGCACCCTCACATTCGGACAGATAACCTTAGAAAGGTTAGAGTCCTCCACTGATTGGTGCAGCCGGATCAGCTTGGCCTTCCGGAAGTTCTCCGTCGTGACTAAGCCCCCGACGTCAAGATCTGCTCGGTCGTAAGTCGCAAAGACCTGGGCCCTCCGGAGAAAGACCTCAGTAGGCGCGGTCCTCTCGTAGGGGGGAATCCTGACCCACTCTGTGAGAAGCTCCGGGTGCTCCACAGCTCGGAACCCGGAGGAGAAGAAGAAGCGGTGGCGATACTCCTTAACATGAGTTTGCCGATTATAAGGGACCACCCCATCATTTGAAGGGTTGGCCCGGAATCCGTAAAAACCGTCTTTAAGTTTGTCCCCCTTTTTGGGGACGGAAACAAGTTCATAAAAATACAAAATCTCCGGCGGACTGGGAGAGCCCCATCCCCGGGCAGAGTAAAAAATAAACAAGCCTGAAAGCAGGCGGTAAGCTTGGGGAATCACTTGGTATGGCGCAAGGCCGACAAATACTAAAAAATTAATAAAATAGTCTTGAAGAGGAAGCATGGCCCCAGCCATCAGGTGCGTCTGGCTCCAAGCCCTGAAGCCGCCATAGTTATGGTTGGGTGTCTCCGCATCTCGGGGCAGCCGATGATACGTCCCGGATGTTGAGGGTTTAATTCCAGCCACCTCCACGATGTTCTCCAGTTGGTGGGGGCAGGTTAGGGTGGAATGAAGCTCAGCCGCCTCCCATCCTGTGGCCCGAGGTTTATACCCCTCCTGGGCAACGGGACCCAGCGTGACGTCTTCAAGGGTAGCCAGACGCTTACCACTCTTCTTGGACGATTTTGAGTCGGACGCAGACATGTTTTGATACTGAAAAAAAAAGTTAAGATTCCAGCAATTAGGCCCCATACCAAACCCTAAATCAAAAAAGAGAACGGGGGTCCCCTAACCGCTGGAAAGAGGCCCCCTCCGGACATCTGTCAACTAGAAAACCTTAGAAGGATTTCCTGGATAAAGTCAGGTGCAAAGAACTCACAGAAGGCGACATTGCGCGTAAAAGAAAAAAAAAGGGGCTGAAAATTGAGAAAAACGAAGTCTTCTCTGTGCCCTTGAAGGCCAGTACACGAAGAGTGTATGGTCCTTTGCAAAAAATAACGACAAGTACATGACAAGAGTAACCCTAACACCAGAGAAGGTGAATCTAGACCTGTTACGTGGAAAACTCAAAAGAATACATTCCCAAAAACTTCAAATACCAAACCCAGAAAAACAAACAGATAAGTAAAGCATGCCATAAACACGAACAGTAAAGCAAGGGATGCGAGAAACTTACAGTGAAGTGCTAAAACTAGGGGCTCTGTTGTCGATCAAACAAAGGAAATATAGGCTGACAGTGGTGAATGAAGGATAGCAGGGAAATTTGTAGAGTGTTCGAAGGTTTTTTCTTGGTCTGGGGATTTTGCTCTAAAAAACTTGAACAAAGTTGGCAAGAAATGGAAAGTAATCAAATGAAGGAAAGATGGTGGTTTTTATAGGCCAAAGTGCATGAGGAACAGGCGCCATCACCTACCAATCGAACGGCTGGGGGCGCACGATTCGAATTCCCAAGAATCAACGGTTGGATTGATTCGTAATTAAGGCGGTGGAAACGCTTGAGTATCCGTCTGACACCATTAATGCGCCGTATCAATCAATGGGCATGAAACGAATTGACATCTGCAAAAAGTGAATCGCTGCATTAAAGGCGATCATTAAATGCACCTTCACGCGCTCAAAGCTCGTACCAGGAAACCCAGGGGTCAACCGGAGGGACTTGAACAAGCCTTGTTTTCTTTTTCAAATAAACAAGGCTTGGGGGGTAAATGTTGCCCCTAATTTTGCCCAATATACGTGGACCAACCGAACAGGGACACGTGGATCGAAACATCTTAATGCTTGAATTATTTGCTAAGTCTTTGTGATATAAAGTAGCATCCGAGAGAAGCCTCCCGGAGAAGGCATGCTGAGCCCCATACGCTCCCGGATGCCCAAGTAATACTAAGGCATCTCCGCGAGGTGTCAGACTTCCCCTGAGCAGTCAATTCGCATTTAATGCCGCATGGGAGGAAGCGTGTTGGGACTGCTACACGCAATAAAGTCTGACGGCACAACACCCAATCTACAGCTGCGAAGTAATGATCATTTAAGTCTATTGACGGCTACACTGTGAAGGGTCACATCAGTCAAAAGACAATAAGGACATTCCACATAAAAGTCCTACTGCACCTAGGAACTTGACCATGCATTACTCATGGTATATTCATTGGGAAAACCCATCTTTATGGATTTTACAGATACACATGTACAATAATCCTGGGGATTACCCCACCAAAAACACTGTAAATACCCCCTAAAAGCTCATTTAATGGGGTCGAGAATTTTTGGGTTGCATAAGAGCAAGAAGAGTAAATACTCACCAAGAACATTCTCTGTATTTATAAGAGTAAATACTCACCAAGAACATTCTCTGTATTAAATACATCCATAAATAACACAGACTCGTGGACTAAGGCTCATTAACGCCCCAACCACGTAAAAATCCTTCTCTAATTTTCTTACAGTTCTCGTATCTTATAATATTTTATTCGTTGTCGAAAGCCTCGGTCAACATCTTCCAACGTAATCCCTAAGGAGTTGTTTGGTCTTCTTGCACTTTATGATGAACTATCTAGGCTCGATCGACCTCCTCCGTTGGGCACTTGGAGCTGACAACCCTCCTGGTGGTGCAACGTGGAAAAATTATCTCTTGTAGGAAAAGGGGTTAGGCTCTACCAACATCAAGGCTGGACGGCCCTGATGGACATTGGGCCTCTCTAAAAGAAATTCTCTCTTTTTAATTTATCACATCCCCACCTCTCTGAGTAGTTTTCTTTTAGTTAAAGGTTATTTCAAAACCCGAAACATGAATTCTTAATTTCATTATTGAATGTTAATTTTTAGTTTCCATTATATCAAATTGCTTCTATTTTTCTATGTTCAATGTTATGATTATTATTTTAATCTTGTTTAGACGACCGCTAAATTAGGTTTTACTTTAATCTACCGTCATCTTAGGATTACTATTCACCTAATAGTCTAGGATTCTAAGTGTTTGTAACAAATTGTAATTTTTATTTGTGATGAAGAATGGAACTTAGGTTAAATGAATTATATGCTTCATTGATTTGTTCCCTAGATTAGTCTATCTCCATAAATCTCAATGCTTTATCTAAGTTAAATGAATTGCATGCTTCATGGATTTACTGCTTTAGGTAAAAGAGTTAATTATTGAGCACTTCTCCTAGATTACATACAATAGGGAGATTGAGATAATTGACTGCTTCAGCGTTATCTGCGGGATTAATAGTTTGATTGGAAACTGAAAATTACATTTTTTAATAGGAATTAGGAATGCTTGTTGAGAGTGGCGAATAACCTTTAACTAGTTTCTCATATCGTATTCTTTGTTTAAACTTGTTTTCTTTTTAATTTTTATTATTGCTATTCTGATGATCAAAGCTCTCTTTTTTTCTAATTTTTGTTACTAATATGTGAATAATTGAATAAACATAGTCCTCGTGGGATCGACCCTTACTTACGATTATACTAAGATAATTGGAAGTATTGGAATTAAAAAAAGGGAAATTTACATGGTATACTAATATTTGTCATTTTTTTTACAAAAATACTGTGAGGCGGAATTTTTTACTTTTTTACTGTATTTTTTTATAAGTTTCATACTGCAGTATACTGTGTTAAGTTTCACTGGTGTTCTACTGGTATTTTTTAGTTGCTCTACTGTTGTTTTGAGTTGTTTTGTTTTGTGTTTTACTGGTGTTTTATAAAAACACAGTATTTTTGAAAAAATTTCCGTGTGACAGTATTTTTGTAAAAGTTAACTCAAATTTCAGTATTTTTGTAAATTTGTTGTGGCTTACGACACGCATCAATTACTTTTATCCTTAGTATTAATTTTCCAATAAATATTATGAAAATTACTTAATTTAAGTTGGTTCAAAACTAATTAATTAATTTTCAACTCAAATTTAATTTTTCAATAAATATATATAACTGAACTTCGAAATCCAATGTATAAAGATACATTTTCTCGAAATTCTCTAAAAAAAATAAAATAAAATAACTGGAAAAATTATTCTAATTTATGTTGCTCTAAAATTAAATAAATTAATTTTCAATATAAATATAATTTTCCTATTTAATTAAATCTCTTAAGAAAAATATCAAATATTTAAGTGTCTTGAACAAAATCAACTTAAATATTAATTTTCTTATTTCATTAAATATATCTAGAAAAATACTAAAAAGTCTACCTAGAAAATATCTATCTAGTTAATTCATAAACTGATTACTAATTTTCTAATAAAAAACAATATATTTTAGTCTATTTATTTTAATTAAATCATTAATGAAAATTACTTGATTTAAGTTGATCTAAAATTAATTAAAATTAATTTTCAACTTAATCTAATTTTCAAAATTGAAAAATTTTGAAATATTTGCATTTAAAATAAATAAATGCAATTCAAAATTAGGTGGGAAAATGATTATTAAAATAAATTAATATATATTCTGAAAATTATTTTAATTTAAGTTGATCTGAAATTGAAAAATTTCCAACTTAAATGGAATTTCTATTTAATTAAATTCATTCAAATAGAAATAATTAAGTATCTTGAATAAAATCAACTTAATTATTAATTCTAATTTAATATTTAAGAAAAATATTCTAATTTAAGTTGGTCTAAAATTCATTAATAAATTAATTTTCAACTTAAATATATTTTCTAATTTAATTAAATTTCATGAAATAGAAACAAATAATTAAGTATCCTGAATAAAATCAACTTAATTATTAATTCTATTTAAGTTATAAGAAAAATAATCTAATTTAAGTTGGTCTAAAATTAATTAAATAATTAATTTTCAACTTAAATATATTTTTCTACTTAATTAAATATTAGAAAATATAAATTAATTACTAGAAATCACTATCTAGAATATTTCATTAAACTAAGTGTATTTATCTAAATTAATTTTAAAATAATCCAATGAAAAATTAATTTTATTTATTTTAAAATTAATTATGTTGCTAATTCAATTTTAATTAGGTTAAACTAGTATAATTAGCCTAATACAATTATTTAAATAAGGCAAATGGGCCTTCACAATTGGGGTTGTTCATGTGAGGGAGGGGTGGGTTCAGTATGTCGTACCCACTACTAATGGCCCCCTAACTCTCACACAAGGCCCAAAGGAGAGGAATTTAACCTTTCATTAAATATTTGTTATTCATTGAATAAGCTCAATACTAATTGGGCCTAAATAAAACTATCAATGGTGATATTTATTTTATTTTAGCAACCTAGTCCATTAAAATATCTAGAAATAAATGGGCTCCCTATATGCATCTAAGTCTAAAAGCAAACATATATGCTCACACAGGTCAAATTGATTTGGATGAGCCCTATCATGTTACTAGGTTTACACAGATGAAAGAAATTACAAAATTTACCTGTTACAAATTATTTATAAGATCTATTGGCAATTGGACTATGATTAAAATCAGATTATTGGATCTGTCAACAAGTTAATCATAGCAATTTAGATCAAATAAATAATAGGTTTGTTAAAAAAAATGTTTGAATAAACAATTAAATAAAACAAACACAATATCCATTTAACAATATGTGAAATAAGATATTAAAATAATTAAATTATTATTTTAAACTAACCAACTAAATTTTGAAAATTTAGGGTTGTTAAAAAAAACCTTAAATATCTTTTCAAAATTTAAAATTCAAAAATAAAACTAATTTAAAATATCTAGGTTTAAAATAGATATGGTTAGGCAATTATTATTTTAAGAATAAAACAATAATTATCCTAATTATATGTCAAAATATCTCAAATTAAGCATTATTCAAATTTCTACAAAAATATCTAGGCTATTTAAATATTTAAAATACTATTTATAAATTTCTAATAAGTAAAATGATATAAAATAGCATAAATATCATTTTTCTAACTTATAATTTATAAACAATTAAATATTTAACAAAATAACCAAATTTGAATTTGAAAATATTATGGTTAGAATATCTATAAAAATATCTACGTTAATTTCAAAATTATTAATTATTTAATTTGTCTTATAAGATAATTTTAATATAATATTTCAAATTAAAAGTGTTGCCCCTGATTTCGCCCAATATACGTGGATCAACCGAACAGGGACACGTGGATCAGATAATTTATAAATATTTGCTAAGTCTTTGTATGCCAAAAGGAAACATCCTGGACATAGGTCCCGGAGGAGGCACCCGGAGTTCAAGGTGCTCCCGGAGGCTTTCGTAGCACTAAAGCATCTCCATGAGGTGTCAGGCTTCTCCTGAGCAATCAAGTCGCATTAAATGCTGCATGGGAGGAAGCGTGTTGGGACTGCAACACGCAATAAAGTCTGACGGCACAACCTCCAACCAGCAGCGCCACAGTAATGATCATTTAAGTCTAGCGACGGCTACACTGTGAAGAGTCACGTCAATCACAAGGCAAAAAGGACATTCCTCATAAAAACCCTACAGCACCTAGGGATTTGACCATGCATTACTCATGGTATATTCATTGGGAATACCCAACTTTATGGATACTTACAGATACACTTGTAAGAACAATTCTAGGGATTACCCCACCAAAACACTATAAATACCCCCTCAAAGCTCATTAAAGGGGATCGAGAATCTTGGGCTGCATATGAGCAAGAAGAGTAAATACTCACCAAGAACATTCTCTGTAATTATAAGGGTGACATCCTCCCAAGTATAAATTCTGTATTAAATACATCCATAAATAACAAAGACTCGTGGACTAAGGCTCATTAACGCCCCAACCACGTAAAAATCCTTCTCTCACTTTCTTACAGCTCAATAGTATAATCATATTTTATTAGTTGCCGAAAACCTCGGTCAACAAAAAGGATAAAATTATCTTTTAATTTAAAATATTCCCAATATTAAAATATTTAATCTTATAATTAAATAATATATAAATATTAAAGAAATTAACAAATTTTCAAATCTAACCATAATTTAAAAATAAAATAAACAACTTTTAAATTTAAACCTCAAAATATCAAAAAAAATTAATAATAATCTATTAAAAAATTAAATATTATTAATTTAAAATTGATATTTAAGTTTAAATATTTTAAAAATAATATTTTATTTTAATTTTAGGGTTTGAAAATTGCAAAAAATCGAAATTTGGGGAAAAATCCCAAAAAAAATCGAAAATTGGGTGTTGGCTGGCAGCAAGGTTGCACGTGCAGCCGTCACAGGTTGCAAATGGACAAGGCGCGCGCGCGGAAGGGGAGTTTACAGGGTGTCACGCTGAGTTTTCTCGGTGCCTGCAGGGAGGGAGGCACGCGTATCGTGTCTGAAGGCAAGGGACACACGCGACTTCAGACAGGAAATTATCCCTGTCACGCGCGCGCATGGGGCCTTCTTGTCTGAGATGCTGGTGCGATTGGCACCATCTCGACACTCACATGCATTCGGTTTTCAAAACACCATAACCTCTTCGTTTTTCATCGGAATTGAGTTCCGTAAAAAAAATTGCTTAATTTTTCACAAGGACTCCAAATAAAATATTTTCAGATTGAAAATAAAATTATTTTCATGGAAAAATTTCGTAAATCACATACATTCATCATATAACACATAAACCAACATGAACACATCCAAATCAACACACAAAACAATATTCATTGTTGTAAATCCATATTTCATGAAAGTAAATCATTACCATGGCTCTGAGGCTAGTTGTTGGGAATATTTTACCAGTATCTAGATTTACTAACAAGTATGTTGATTAATATCCTAAATATGAATTCTCTAAAATAATGAAATAAACACATAAGGGTTTAAGAAAACCTTACATTGATTGCAGCAAAATATAATGACTCCTACTGTTCAAGATATCTAGCCCTTGATTTCTTTCTGTAGCAGAGGATTATCAAGATTTGAACCTAGATCTCTTTCTCTCCTTCGGGTTTGGTTACCACCGTCTTACTCACTATGATTCAATACTTGACTTACTATGTGTGGGCACTGTTGGGTTTTATGCCCTAAATAAAACTCATTTCAATACAATCAGATTTACTTATTAATATAGATCAGAAATAACATTTAATGTTGCATGGTTCACATGATTTATTTCATGATTATATGTACATAATGTATGAATTCATCTGAAACCCTTTTCACATACTTGATCCTGTTTATTGTGTCGTCAACACATTGGAAAGTAAACATGACTATGTGAATAAAGTTTCCTAGATTTATCAGACATAGGGTTTTACTGATATGATAATCTACAACAGAGTTTACTTGCATTTGGAGAAATGCTATGTTCTTTCCAGAGCATTGGTTAAAGTAAAGCTCAGGTTGGATGCATGGAGTATGCATCGGAAGGGACCGATATTGAACTTTGACTTAGATTTATTAAACTTACCGTAATATCTATTCAAGTCAATATCGCCTAGTTGATCCTAGATCAAATGATCTTAATCCTGCTATGATTAGGCTCAATCTCAAGAGGCTATTCGTGTTCTTTGATTTGTTAATTAAGCCTACTTTTGGGTCAGGGTGATACGTACATTTTGGGAACACAGTAGTGCAATTGAGTGGCAAATAGTAAGTAAAGGATGATCTCCTTCGAGCTTGACCAAAGGAAAATAAATGGTGGAGATCTCATTTCACATAAGCTGAAATATCATTTATACGGGGTTAAGTGTTTTAAGGATAAAATACATTGTAGGGTGTAACGGTAATCTAATCCCTTTACAGTGTAGATCATTCATATAGAGGATCATTGATCAAATTAGGATTATAACAATGGATAACTAATGATGTGTCTATATGGTGGAACATATAGAGCATTCTATATACTGAGAGTGAAATTCTAAGTTCTATGCGTGGATTCAATGAAGAATTAATAAGTCAGTGAATTTAGGTTATAAATTCTTGATCTGCTTATTGGAAGCTCGGTTATAACTAATCAACTTTAATCTGAATATCTTTTGAATTTCAAATTTCAAAATTAAGTTGAGGAATTTTAGGAATTGGTTATTAAGATTTTTTAGATATTTTTTTTAAGTTGATATCTTTTCGAATATTAACTTAAAATGGAATATTTTCAAATTAAGTGGTTACAACTTAATTTTTGATATTTAATTAAATTTAAATTTGAAAATATTTAAGTTCTAAATTTTTTCTAATATAACTTAAATTAGATATTTTTTTCAAATTTTGTGGAAAAGACACTTAGTCAAATAAGATATTTTCTAGATAGTTATTTCTAGACTACTTATTATTTCTAATATTAAAGAGGAAAATATTATACATTGTGAAATTAATTATTTAAATAATTAATTTTGGTACAATTTATTTTAAGTATTTTTTCCTAGTATTAAACTAGAGATTAATAATTAAGCATTCTCTACACTTAATTATTTATTTCTTGAATTTAATACATTTAATTAAATTGAAAATAAATATCTAAGTTGATTTTCATCATGATACTTAAATATTTCTTTTTCATGACACTTAATTAAATAGAAAATTATTTTTTTTTTTAAATTTATTTTTTCAACTAAATTTAAATAATTTTCAAAATATATTTTCTTTATTTTATTAATCAATTTCGAAATTGCATTTCTTAAATGCAGAAATTTTGAATTTTACTTGAAAAATAGATTAAGTTGTAAATTAATTATTTATTTTAATTAATTTTTGGACCAACTTAAATCAATGATTTTTTTCATTTATTGATTAATTTAAAATAAATGAATTAAAGTATATTATTAGAAATTGAATTAATTAGTCCATGAAAATCTAGATAGTCATTATCTATTTTTGCTTGAAGTATTTTTTCTAGTGTATTTAATTAAATAGAAAATTAATATTTAAGTTGATTTTCATCATCATACTTAAATATTTGAAATTTTTCTTATATATTTAATTAAATAGGAAAATGATATTTTTTGTTGTAAATTAATTTTGGGCCAACATTAAATTAGAATAATTTTTCCAGGATTTATTTTTTATTTTAACAAGCAATTTCGAAATTTGTATTATTAAATACTTCAATTTTTCGAAATGCAATATATATTTATAGAAAATTAAATTTGAGTTGTAAATTAATTTAAATTAATTTTGTAACAACTTAAATTGAATATTTTTCTAAATATTTATTGGAAATTATTACTAAGATGGAAGAAATTCATGTTATTTTCATATCCATCTAAGTAAAATTTATAAATATTAAATTAAAATTTATATTTATAATTTTTCATTCTAAATTGGAAATTTTAATTAATAAATATATATTTAAAATAAATAGATTAAAATAAGTTTCAAAGAAAATACTGTTGGGTTTTATGCCCTAAATAAAACTCATTTCAATATAATCAGATTTACTTATTAATATAGATCAGAAATAACATTTAATGTTGCATGGTTCACATGATTTATTTCATGATTATATGTACATAATGTATGAATTCATCTGAAACCCTTTTCACATACTTGATCCTGTTTATTGTGCCGTCAACACATTGGAAAGTAAACATGACTATGTGAATAAAGTTTCCTAGATTTATCAGACATAGGGTTTTACTGATATGATAATCTACAACAGAGTTTACTTGCATTTGGAGAAGTGCTATGTTCTTTCCAGAGCATTGGTTAAAGTAAAGCTCAGGTTGGATGCATGGAGTATGCATCGGAAGGGACCGATATTGAACTTTGACTTAGATTTATTAAACTTACCGTAATATCTATTCAAGTCAATATCGCCTAGTTGATCCTAGATCAAATGATCTTAATCCTGATATGATTAGGCTCAATCTCGAGAGGCTATTCATGTTCTTTGATTTGTTAGTTAAGCCTACTTTTAGGTCAGGGTGATACGTACATTTTGGGAACACGGTAGTGCAATTAAGTGGGAGCGCTATCATAAACATGGAATCTATAGCTTCTATCTGGCGAATAGTAAGCAAAGGATGATCTCCTTCGAGCTTGACCAAACGAACATAAATGGTGGAGTACTCATTTCACATAAGCTGAAATATCATTTATACGGGGTCAAGTGTTTTAAGGAATAAATACATTGTAGGGTGTAACGGTAATCTTATCCCTTTACAATGTAGATCATTCATATAGAGGATCATTGATCACATTAGGATTATAACAATGGATAACTAATGATGCATCTATATGGTGGAACATATAGAGCATTCTATATAACTGAGAGTGCAATTCTAAGTTCTATGCGTGGATTCAACGAAGAATTAATAAGTTAGTGAATTTTAGTGCTAAATTCTTGATCTACTTATTGGAAGCTCGGTTATACAGACCCATGGTCCCCGCACTAGTTGATATAATATTGCTTGTAAGACTCATATAATTGGTTTTGATTAATCAATTATAATTCTCAATTTAGACTATGTCTATTTGTGAAATTTTCACAAAGTAAGCGCGAAATTGTAAAGAAAGAGTTTTAGGTGCATATTTGCTAATTATGATACTTTGTATGGTTCAATTAATAAATATGATAAATGACAATATTATTTAATAATTATTTATAGTTATTAAATAGTTAGAATTGGCATTTAAATGGTTGAATTAGAAAATTGGCGTTTTTGAGAAAATCAGATGCAGAAAAGATAAAACTGCAAAATTGCAAAAAGTGAGGCCCAAATCCACTAAGCATGGCCAGCCACTTTTATAGGCAATTTAAACTGATATTTTCATTATTTTAATGCCAATAATTCAAACCTAACCCTAGTGGAATGCTATAAATAGATAGTGAAGGCTTCAGGAAATTTACACTTAAATTTTCTACTTTTTCATTCAGAAAAACTGAGCCTTCTCTCTCCCTATCTTTGGCCGAACCCACTCTCTCTCTCTTCCTCATTGAGATTTAGAAATTCTTAGTGTAAGAGTAGTGCCCACACACAGCAAGTGATACCTCAATCATAGTGAGGAAGATCGTGAAGAAAGACTTTCAGGAAGAAGGAGTTTCAGCATCAAAGATTCAGAGAAAGAGATCCAGGTTCAGATATTGATAATGCTCTGCTACAGAAAGGAATCAAGGGCTAGATATCTGAACGGAAGGAGTCATATTATTTCGCTGCACCCAATGTAAGGTTTACTAAACTTTATATGTGTTTATTTCATCGTTTTAGAAAGTTCATATTTAGGGTGTTAATTAAGATACTTGTGAGTAGATCTAAGATCCTGGTAAAATAAATTCCAACAAATACAACTCTCTTTAAATAATGAGCTTTATTATTATTAAGATATTCGATCTCCATTGTTGGTTTTACATCGCGTTTGTTTTAGTGAGTAATCCTCCCTAATGGAGGAACGTTCATTAGCAATTTCGCACCGTTTAATCTCGAAAGATAAGTAGTTTGTAAGTGTTTTATATGGTATGGATCACCCTAATGGTGGCGACCATATTTGACTTGCAAATTATGAAACAATGGTGGAAGCTCATAAGATAGAATTGCCTTGACTCTCGCCTAAACGGGACAACGCTGAATTCCAATCTTGATCGAATAAAAGGTTGCTAGAATATTTAACATTTTAGATGAGCTGACAACTCTATTCAATGGATGGTAGCTTTGACTCTCGCCTAAACGGGACACTGATATCAGTTTGTTGAAAACCTTGGAAATTATTTAGGATTGTATGTTTTAGTATTTTCACTTGTCATTCCTACTTGCTATATGTTTAATAATTTCTGAATTGTGTATGAATTTATATTGAACCATGTTATTTTCTGTTATTAAGCTGTAGTTTAATTTCGAATCTTCATTGTTGGTCTAACTTGGTTTGTTTATCTAATGAGATAAATCCCTAATGGATTTTCACCATTAGACATACATAATAGTGTTAGATCTCGAAAGATAAACATTGTATATGCGACATCTAGCTGTTCATCAATAGATGACACCTTAGACTAGTATTTTTACAATATGAAACAAGAAGATTGTATAAATAAGATTACTTTGACTTTCGCTAATCGAAGCATCGTTGGATTCTTATTTAAACAACGAAATTATCCTAATTCCTCTTAGCTTATTCATTTCAAATTAGCCCAATAACATATCATTGGATGAATGGTCTATAAATCATTTCATGTCATTATATTTTCTCTTAAGAAATTAAATGACGCATATGATTATAATCCCGAAATTCTATTCCCAATTGATATAAATCCTCAATCTTATCCTACTTGTATGGGAAAATCTGACTTAGAGCTTAAATTAGTAGTGGTGGTCCAAGAAAGAATTACTCATTATATTTGGTATAAATTTAAGTCTTTGACTTTAATTTTAGATTCTAAACAGATATTTTCTTATATTTCTAATTCAAGGATACAATACAGTTACACTTTCACAAGTGTTTAATATCCACCTTCTGTTAATGGTTTCAAACTGTATGGAATATGAGTTTAATATTCTGTGACCAGGATCCACTTGCACTATTCTAAGAACTCTTTGATGTAACTAAACCTAAGTCATCAAAAAGACACAACCATATTTTTATTAATCTATGACATTTGTATCTTGTTCATAGTGTTTTTTGAAAAGATCAATCTCTGCAAAGAGTTAATATGCCTATATCCACTGAATGTAAGTTCATCTCATTCGTAGATTGATGTACATTCAGGGGTGGATATGAGTCTTTCGTTGTATTCTTAAAACGATAACTCTAGATTATACCTTATGCAAAGAAATTTGAAATGTTTAAAAAAAAAATTCATTAATTTCTAGCAATGGTTAAAACCATTAAGGTAAGTGGTTAAAGATCTTGCGAACTGATAGGGGTGGAGAAATAGTTAGTAGATATGGAGTTCAAAGATCATTAAATTGATTTTTGAATTATATCCAAACTTACCTCCCCAGAAATTTCGATTTGCATATTGATGATTAGTTACAAGTCGTTGCCTTAATCCTTCTATGGTAATACAATTTCAGAATGATGTAATGGTTGTATACTTAATGTAAATCATTACTAGATTCATGGATGACCTAATCAAAATCTTAAGAAATGCTAGAACTGTTAACCATAGTTTGTTAGCTATTCTAAGTGATTAGGGGTGGACCATCCCATAGTCAATAGATAAGAAAGTGTTTGTTCAAACAAATACTACTTTTCTAAGATAATGACTAAGTCTGAAAATAAAGTAGCAAATAAAGGAGATATTTTTTTCTTGATTCCAAAAGTGTTCTATCATCTTATTTGACATATGATGATCCCACTGCCTCTGTTGTTTTGACACAACCGAAGAGGTCAATACCATTTAATTTTCTTAGACTTAATTCACGGTACCTTATCGTAGTGGGAGAGTTTCTAGGAACTCACCTTCTTATGACTTGGAAGACACTAGTGATTAAAATCCATTGTGAGTTTAAACAAGTAATGGATTGTCAAGATAAGAAACTAAGAAGAAAAGCCAATAGAACTATGGTTTAATCCATTCACATGGAGTAACCTAAAGTTTTCTATTACAAGGACATAAAAGGAAATTTTTGTTTATAAGTCTATTCAATGGACTTAACAAAACTTCCTGTTCCTAGTATTATAGGTTTCAGTTTATCTAAACCTATGGGTTGTGGTATACCTGGTAATTACTTACTCTAATGCAAGTAACTTACTTTAGTAAGATGCAGAAGTATTTTCTTTCTAATGGAAATCTATAGAAGCTTCACAACTTCTTAGGCATAAATTTTATTTATCTAAGGAAAAGTCTCAACTATTCCAGAAAAGATAAAGCCATGAAAGAATTTCTTAAATCAACAGTGAGAGGTCTTAGATATGCTTTTGTATGCCTTAGACTAGACACCTGCTGTTGAGTGGGAGTAATGAGTAGGTATCAGATTAATCCAGGAGAAGAACATTGGAAGACAATCAAGTAAATCTTAAGATTAAGAAGAGGAACTATATGTTTGTCAATAAGAGTGTGTTTAAAACTCTTAGACTACACCACATCAGATTTCGAAATTTGCCTTTGTGCTAGAAAATCTTTCTGATTAGATGGTGATTACTCTGGGGGTGGAACGGTGATTTTGGAGAAGTGTAAAAACCTATCTAAAGTCTCTAGGTCTACCAGAAAGGGACTGAATGTTAAAGTTGCAGGAAAGGTACTTATTCAGTCTAAGGAAAGTTCTATACAACTTTGGCACCATTCCAAATTGCCTTAACTACTAGTGTTAATTTCCTAATTAACCAAAAGTAGTTGCCAAAGGTATAGAATCCAGTATCCCAAAAGAGTAGACATATAGAGAGGAATTTCACATTATCAATGATTTTGTGATTAAGGAAGAGTAATGGTGGAGAAAAGGTTGTGCTTAATTCAACCTTTCAGATCCTATTACGAGGAGTTTACTACTACTACACTTGATTTGTATATCAAGGTGTTGAGATTATTTGAAATGCACTTTTTTGTTTTATGCATCGAAAGGGACCGATATTGAACTTTGACTTAGATTTATTAAACTTACCGTAATATCTATTCAAGTCAATGTCGCCTAGTTGATCCTAGATCAAATGATCTTAATCCTGTTATGATTAGGCTCAATCTCAAGAGGCTATTCGTGTTCTTTGATTTGTTAGTTAAGCCTACTTTTGGGTCAGGGTGATACGTACATTTTGGGAACATGGTAGTGCAATTGAGTGGGAGCGCTAACATAAACATGGAATCTATAGCTTCTATTTGGCAAATAGTAAGTAAAGGATGATCTCCTTCGAGCTTGACCAAACGAAAATAAATGGTGGAGATCTCATTTCACATAAGCTGAAATATCATTTATACGGGGTTAAATGTCTTAAGGATAACTATAAATAATTATTAAATAATCCTAATTATTAAATAATATTGTCATTTATCAAAATTTGCGTTATAAAATATCATAGTTATTAAATAATTAGAATTGGCATTTAAATAGTTGAATTAAAAAATTGGCGTTTTTGAGAAAATCAGATGCAGAATTGAGAAAACTCCAAAATCCAAGTAAGGCCCATTACACTACATGGCGGCCACTTGGAATGATTTTTCAAACTGATATTTTCATTATTTTAATGCCAAATAATTCAAACCTAACCCTAGTGGAATGCTATAAATAGATAATGAAGGCTTGAGGAAATTTACACTTAAATTTTCTACTTTTTCTTTCAGAGAAAAACCTGAGCCTTCCCTCTCTATACCTAGCTGCCACCATCTTCTCTTTCTTCCCTCTTCAATTTCGAAATTTCTTAGTGTTAGAGTAGTGCCCACACACAGCAAGTGATACCTCAATCATAGTGAGGAAGATCGTGAAGAAAGACATTCAACAAGAAGGAGTTTCAGCACTAAAGAAGGAGAGAAAGAGATCAGGTTCAGATATTGATAATGCTCTGCTACAGAAAGGAATCAAGGGCTAGATATCTGAACGGAAGGAGTCATTATATTCCGCTGCACCCAATGTAAGGTTTACTAAACTTTATATGTGTTTATTTCATCGTTTTAGAAAGTTCATATTTAGGGTGTTAATAAACATACTTGTGAGTAGATCTAAGATCCTGGTAAAATAATTTCCAACAGGCACGTCACTCATTCACTAAGGGTTCGAATAGGAAGAACAATGAAGGAGGTGAAATCTGTATAGAAGGAACTCTCTCATCTAGGTTTGGTTGAATAGTCAAGTTGACATTGATTGGATGAGTGGGAGTATCATGTTCCTTTTATAGTGTTTCAACTAGGGCTTATGTTGAATTATATGGATTTACAAAAGATAAAATATCGGGCAAAAAATACCTCTTGGTCGTACACAATAAGTGGACCAACTCTAGTTACAATTTTGCCACATTATTTCAACCACCTATTTTTCTTTTCAATAATACCATATTTTCCAATTCAATCCCATAAATGCCAAAACTATTTATTTAATAATTATTATTAATTACTATATAAAATTATCATTTATGTAATTTAATAATTAAACCATACAAAGTCTCTTAATTAACAAATTGACCCCAAAACCTCTTTTCTTCACAATTAAGCCGTTGCTTAGTGAAAATTCATAAATAAGACATAGTCTAATTTTAGAATTATAATTGATTAACTAAAATCAATTAACTGAGTCTGCAAGCAGTATTATCTCAACTAGTGAGGGGAACATGGCCCTATATAACAGAGCTTTCAATAAGTAGATCTAGAATTCACCAAGTAAATTCTCAACTTATTAATTCTTCATTGAACCACTATAGAACTTGGAATTGAATACACTCTTAGTTATATAGAACACTCTATATGTACCACGATATAGATACGTTATGATTATCCATTGTTTCAATCCTAATAGTCAAGGATCCTCTATAGATGTTCTACACTGAATAGGGACAAATTTACCATTCTACCCTTCAATATATTTTATCCTTAAAACACTTAGCTACCTGTTATCCCAAATTTTGCACTCTGACGTGGCATCACAAGAATAGTGACACGTGGAGCCCACTTGGAGCATCTGCTCGAGAAGATAGACCGAGCAGGATGCCTCCCTGGTACATCCAGAATAAGATATTCAGCGATCCGTGCAGAGCGCTCAACACTTAGCGAATTCAGCTTTCGCATCATGAGTCATCAGCTCAATCCCTATAACTCAGGGATCACCTTATGTGGATACGGCATACACGTGATCCCACTATCAGTGTATTCAACCTCAATCCCACGATCCTTGCATTTAGCATTGATCACACGATCTTTCCGTTTATGCGCATTGTAACGAGAGAGGAAACTCTTCCTCCTCAAGTTTCCTAGCCTTATAAATAGTGAGGAATGTTCACTGGGCAAGGGGACCGGGAGATTGAAAGTCGATACTGTTGGGTTTTATGCCCTAAATAAAACTCTTTACAATCTGATTAGTTATCAATATAAGAAATTTGAAGTGATTGATGTTTGCATGAATTTTACATGCTAATGGTTTAATATGTTTAATATGTTTATTACATTCATACACACAAAATCAGTTAAATCCAGATCATATGTTTATTCACAATTACATTATCGTCAACACAGTGGAATGTGATTTTGATCATATGAATCAAAAGTTTTGGTCCCTGTTTCATCAGTGTTATTAGATTTACACTAATGTGATAATCAGCGATGATGTGTACTTACACTTGGAGTAAGTGTTATGTTCTTTCCAGGACATTAGTAAAGTATACTAGTTTCGAATGTATGGAGTATACATTGGACTGGACCGATATTGCAACTAAGTTAAGATATTACAAACTTACCGTTATACATATCTTTCCAAGTCAATATCAGTAGTTGATCTTAAGATTAAAAGAATCTAAATCCTGATATGCTTAGGCTCAACTCAGGAGTGCTATTCATGTTCTTAGATTTATTAGTTAAGCCTACTTTCGGGTCAGGGTGATACGTATATTTTGGGAACATGATAGTATGATTGAGTGGGAGTGCTGAACATAAATATGGAATCTATAGCTTCTACTGGTGTATAGAAGTTAAGTGATGATTCCCTTCGAGCTTAGCAAATAGAAGTAAATGGATGAGCTCTTGTTTATCTGACTAATTATTAGATCACTAAACACCATTTACAGGTAGCTAAGTGTTTTAAGGGGCAAAATACATTGAGGGGTGAGAACGGTAAAGAAATCTCATCTCGATGTAAATCATCTATATAGAGGATCTTTAAATCACAATAAGATTATAACAATGGTTAAATGAGATAGTATATTGGTATCGTGAAACATACAATATGCTCTATATAAGTCTGAGAGTGCAATTCTAAGTTCTAAGAGTGGATTCAACGAAGAATTAATAAGTAGGAATTTACTTGGTAAATTTGGTTCACTTATTGGAAGCTCAGCATATAGATCCATGGTCCCCATTCTAGTTGAGAACATTCTGCTTGTAAGACTCATTAATTGATTCGTGATTGATCAATTATAATTCTAAAGTTAGACTATGTCTAATTTTATGAATTTTCACTATTCAGGGGTGAAATTGTAAGGAAAAGAGTTTTCTAGGTTTATTGATTTATTAATAGACTTTATATGTCTAATTAATAATTAAATTAAATGACAATATTATTTAATAATGTATTTTAGTTATTAAATAATTAGTTTTGGCATTTAAAAGGTTAGAATTGGAAAATTGGCATTTTTGAGAAAATAGAGATAAAATTTGATAAAATTGCAAAATTAAGTGAGGCCCATTAACACCATATGGCCGGCCACTTATAAGGCTTTTTCAAATTAATATTTTCATTATTTTAATGCCAAATAATTCTAAACCTAAACCTAGTAGTTGCCTATAAATAGAAAGTGATGGCTCATTCACAACACATGCTTTCATTAGCTTTCTGACAGAAATTTCTCTCTTCAGAAAAACTGAGCCTTCCCTCACTCTCTACCTTGGCCGAAATACTTCTCCCTCTTTTCCCTTCATCAATTTCGTGACCCTAGTGAAAGAGTAAGTGCCCACACACAGCAAGCAGTAACTCAATCATAGATTGGAAGACTGTGAAGGATCAAAGCTTGAAGAAGAAGGAGATTCGGGCTCAGATCTTGATTATACTCTGCTACAGAAAGGAATCAAGGGTTAGAGATCTGAGTGGAAGGAGACATTTATTCCGCTGCATCAATGTAAGGTTTTCTTAACTTTATATGTGTTTATTTTATCGTTTTAGAAAGTTCATATTTAGGATGTTAATAAACATACTTGTGAGTAGATCTAAGATCCTGGTAAAATAATTCCCAACAACTGGCCTCAGAGCCATGGTAATTGATTTACTTGCATGTAATTTGGACTTTAAAACGATTGTTTGTATGTTCTTTGGATGGTATCATGTTGTCTTGAGTGTTATTTGATGATTGATTGATGTTTGTGAAATTTTCGTGAAAAATAATTGTGATTTCGTTTCTGGAATTATTTTTATTGGATAGTATGGAAAAAATTAAGCAAGTTAGCCTTTTACAGAACTCAATTTGGATTTTATTTGAATTAGTTATGATTTTTTGAAGATTTGACAAAATCGGAATTTGTCTTGATAGTTTCACTGCGATCATGAGAACTGTCCGTACAGTTTCGAATTTTTCTATTTTCTTCAATTTTTCATACTTTTTCATGGAATTAACTTCCAATTTTTTGTATGGTTTAATATATATACTATTACTATTCCTAATTCAATTCTAATTATCATTTTGAATTAATTAATATTTTTTTTAATTTAATTCAAGATATTAGTGTAATTTGAATTTGAATAGAATTAGTATTTATATTTTTGCTTAAAAATCTATCTTATTTTTAAATTTTATTATATTTTTTTTAAATTTAAGGTCAGATTTTTTAAGATATTTATAATATCTTTTGAGATATTTATAATATCTTTTAAGATATTTAAAAATATCTTATCTTTTAAGATATTTATAATATTTTTTAAAGATATTTATAATATCTTTTAAGATATTTAAAAATATCTTATGTTTTAAGATATTTTAAAAATATCTTATCTTTTAAGATTTTTTAAATCTTTTTAGATATTTTGACCTTATTTAAATTTAAAATAAGATATTTATAATCATGTAATTTTAAATAGATATAAGATATTTTGCTAACTTTTTAAATTTTGTTATTTTATTTATTTAAATTAAATTTAAAATCTGAAAAGATATTTTATTTATCTTTTCTAATTTTTATTTAATTTTTATTTTTAAAATAACATTTAATTTTTAAAAGTAGTTAGCAAATTTTGAAATGATATTTAGGTTGGTTGAAACCTAATTTTTCAAAAAAGTAGGTTTAATTTTAAATATTTTTTTTTTAAATTTTGAAATTTTATTTATTTCCGAAATTAAATTTTTTTAAATTTTATTTTATTTTTCGAAAATTAAAATATTTTTTTTTAATTATTTATTTTTCGAAATTATTTATTTAAAATTAAATAAATCCTACTTCCAACTATCCAGCTAACCTTGTTGCAGGAGTATATGGTTTTTAGCTTGTGTGTAAGTTTTTAAAAACCTATTATTACTTGATTGCAAATAGCCATGGTTACTTTTTGCCAGATCTAATGATCTGATGGCTCCCTTGGTCAAGTTAATAATTTGTAACAGGTAAATTTTACAATCTTCTTTCATCTGTGTATGACCTAGCAACATGATAGGATCCATCCAAAGTGTGCCTGTGTGAGCCTATGTGTTTATTTTATTATATAGATGCATATAGGTTGTTGCTAAATAAAATGTCACACCATGATAGATTTTATTTAGGTCCATTTAGTTATTGGACCTATTCAATTAATAACAGTTATTCATTTTAAGGTTAAATTCCTCTCTTTTGGGCCTTGTGTGAGAGTTGGGAGTCATAGAAGTGGGTACGACATACTGAACCCAGCACCCCCTCACATGAACTACCCCAATTGTGAAGGCCCATTTGCCTGATTTGAATAACTGTACTAGGTTAATTATATTAGTTTGACCTAATAAAATTGAATTAGCAACATAATTAACTTTTAAAATATATGGAAATTTATTTTTCATTTTAATATTTTAAAGTTAATTTTAAGAAAAACACTTTTAGTTTAGATATTATTTCTAGACAAACTATTTGTATTTTTCTTGTATTTAATTAAATATAGAATTTTAACTAACTAAGATTCTTTCTGGAGCTTATTTAATTAAATATTCCTATTTAAGTTATAAATTAGTTGTAACAACTGATTTTTTCTTATCTAACTTAAATTTGAATATTTGATTTAAATTTTAAATCAAGTTGAGGAATCTTAGGCATTAGTTATTAAGATTCTTAAGATATTTTTTAAGTTAATATCTTTTCAAATATTAACTTAAAATGGAATATTTTAGATATTTTTTGGTTAATATCTTTTCAAATATTAACTTCAAAAGATATCTTCAAATTAAGTGGTTACAACTTAATTTGTGATATTTAATTAAATCTAGATTTGAAATTATTTAAGTTTTAGATTTTTTCTATATAACTTAAATTAGATATTTTTCAAATTTTGAAAAGATACTTAGTCAAATAAGATATTTTCTAGATAGTAATTTCTAGACTACTTATTATTTCTAATATTTAAATAGGAAAATCATACTTTGTGAAATTAATTATTAAAATAATTAATTTTGGTAAAATTTTATTAAGTATATTTTTCCTAGTATTAAATATAAATTAATAATTAAGCCTTCTCTACACTTAATTATTATTTCTTGAATTTAATACATTTAATTAAGTTGAAAAATCTAAATATCTAAGTTGATTTTCATCATGATACTTAAATATTTATTGATCTTTCATGACACTTAATTAAAAAGAAAAATTATTTTTAGGTTGAAATTTAATTTTTCAACTTAAATTTAAATAATTTTCCATATATATATTTTTCTTTATTTTATTAATCAATTTCGAAATTTGCATTTTATTTATGCAATATTTTCGAATTTTTTTATTTTGAAAAATAGATTGAGTTGTAAATTAATTATTTATTTTAATTAATTCTTGGACCAACTACAATCAATGATTTTTTCATCTAATTGATTAATTTAAAATAAATGAATATATATATATATATTATTAGAAATTGAATTAACTAGTCAAAAGAAAATCTAGATAGGTGATATTTTTGCTTGAAGTATTTCTTTTCTATTTTTATTATTTTTCGAAAATTGTATATTTTATATACTTTAAATTTTCGAACCCAATAAATATATTCTCAAAGGAAATTTTTAAGTTGTTAATTATTTGTTTAATTCAACTTAAATTAATTTCCTTAATATTTATATTTAAGATTATTACTAAGATGGAAATAATTAATTTTATTTCAATCACCATCTAAGTATAATTTTATAAATATTATATTAAATTCTTATTTTTGAATTTTAATTCTTAAATAGAATTTAATGAGATTTATTTATTAGAATAATAAAGAAAATACATTTTAAACAATGAGCTTTATTATTATTAAGATATTCGATCTCCATTGTGGGTTTTACACCGCGTTTGTTTTAGTGAGTAATCCTCCCTAATGGAGGAACGTTCATTAGCAATTTCGCACCGTTTAATCTCGCATGATAAGTGGTTTGTAAGTGTTTTATATGGTATAGATCACCCTAATGGTGGCGACCATATTTGACTTGCAAATTGCGAAACAATGGTAGAAGCTCATGAGATAGAATAGCCTTGACTCTCGCCTAAACGGGACAACGCTGGATTCTGATCTTGATCGAATAAAAGGTTGCTAGAATGTTTAACATTTTAGATGAGCTGACAACTCTATTCAATGGATGGTAGCTTTGACTCTCGCCTAAACGGGACACTGATATCAGTTTGTTGAAAACCTTGGAAATTATTTATGATTGAATTTTTTAAGTATTTTCTCATATCATTCCTACTTGCTATGTGCTTATAATTTCTGAATTGATTTTGTGTGTTAAACCATTATTAATTTCTATTTGATGATTTCTATTATTTTGTAGTATCCTGTTTTGTCAAAATGAATCCCATGTTATCACTGTTGACTGAAAATAAGCTGAATGGATCTAACTTTAATAAATGGAATGAGAACATTAATATTGCTCTCATAGGAGAAAGTGCCTTGTTTGTTTTAACTGAGCCGTCACCTGAAGTGCCTGGGGATAATGCATCCAAAGTTGTGAAAGAAAAGTATGAGTGTTGGCAGAAAGCAAATGACAAAGCTCTATACTTTATGCTTTCTAGCATGGTTGACACCCTCAAAACTCGGTTTTCTAAAACTGAGAAGGCTTCTGAAGTTATGACGAAGTTAAATGAGCTATTCGGTAAGGCATCACTTCAGTCACGCTTTGACGCGACTAAGAAGTACATTAACGCACGGATGGAACCTCATCAAAACGTGCGTGATCATGTCCTCCTCATGTCCAGTTATTTCCAAGAAGCCCAGGATCATGGTGCTGAAATGGACAGTGCTACTCAAGTTAGTCTTATCTTGAATAGCCTGACTCCAGCATTTCTACCATATACATCAAATTATGTCATGAATAAGAAGGAAATTGACTTTCATGAATTACTCAATGACCTTCAAACTTATGAAAATTTGATTGGAGGACCCAAGAAGAATGGGAGTAAACCTCATCCTGGTAATGGTAATGGGACGATAAAACCTGAAGCAAATGTTGCCTCTGCTTCAAAGCCCAAATCGAAGAAGAAGTGGAAGAACACCAAGAAGCGAACAAAAGCCAATAAAAAGGCTGTTCCTTCTGGTGATGCTACACTAAAAGGAAAGTGTTTCTACTGCAATGAGAAAGGTCATTGGAAACCCCAATGTCCTAAACTTCCTGCAAAGAAACAAGGTATTTCCATTAATAAACTTTAAAAGTTTAGTGAATTGTTATCCAATTGGATTTATGATTCTGGATTAAAACTTTGTTTATTTGTTTTCTTCTTCTTATAGGCCAAGCTACTTGAACTCAATTGAGTTGGATCAGAAAGCTGGACCAAGGGTGAAATCGTCCAGATGAAGATGAAGCTCTTCAAATTTTTGAATTAATTGTTTTAGTTTAAAGACAATTTGGATTTCAAATTTTAGTTAGGGATATTTATCCCTGTTTCTCTCATATTGTTGGAATATTTTTTATTATTAATAAAGTTTTATTTTCGAAATTCCTTATTGCAATTTATGAGATTGAGCTTCATTTAATTTATCTTCATCAATTATTACCACATTATATTTGTATGTTTGTATGTGTAAGTGATTTTATTATTGATGCAAATTCTATAATATTTACAACTCTTCATAGAGTTATATTATATAAACATTAGAAATTATTTCTATGTTTATCAATAATTGTTAATTCTCATACAATTATTAAGAATTTGTTTAATAAAAGGATCTTATGATCTGATAGGGGTGGAGAAAAGTTAAGAAAACTATGCAGTTCAACGATCTTTTATATCTAATGAACTCTGGATAGTATTCAACTCCACATAAACTCTATCACACTAAGAGAATCATGATCTTTACAACCTTTAGGGGTGGATCATAATCTCTATATACTTAGGGGTGGAGGTTATCCATAGTACCCTATATGTATATTCTTAGGGGTGGAGTCTATTCCACAATTCCCTATGAAACACATATCTTGTTTAAACGTAGAAGTAATATAATGAGTCAGCTATTGTCAATATAAATTCTTGATCTTGATTGTATGTTCCATTTCGATTTTACTGTTGTAAGTAAAAGTTTGATACCTCTGAAAGTTCTTTATTAAAGTTTCACACTACCTTAATTGAGTGGGAGAATTTTAAAGTTCTATACCCATCTTCATTAGGTTGATAATTGTGATAGGTACTTAAGAACACTACTGAAAAGCAAATCTAACCATTCACATGGATAGGTATAGCTTATCAGAATTATGAGAATAAGATAAAGAACTCTAGTTCAGTCCATTCGAATGACTTGAACCTAGAATTCTTAATCCTCATAAAATTTGATGGTATCTTAATTTTGATTACTTTATCTCTGGCATGTATTTTTCACTTCAAATACTAGTCTGCTATGTTGATGACTTAGTCTTGACTTAAAGTTTTAAGACTAATACAAAAGTCACAACTAGGTAACTCTCTAAACAATCAGAGGTTAAAAGTATTATTTAACCAGACATCTGCAATTGAATGGGAGCTATCTGAGATGTAATCAAATAGGGAACATTAGAAGATATTCAAGAAGGATTTATGAAAGTGATCTATATGTCAGATATTAAGGAACTGTGGATCAGCTGTCCTTATATCTCACCATCTAATTTCGAAATTCTATAAGATGGTGCTTACTTTGGGGGTGGAGGAATTATTGTATAATAATTCAAGCTCTACCAGAGAAGAACTATAACTTGGTCTATTCGAAAATACCAGAAAGTTATATCACTGAAGAAAAGTCTACACTGTATTATCTCAATTACATATTTTAAAATATGAGAGATATGTCTTCTGTTAATTCAGATGTACTTTTAAAACAGTAAAGATTTCAGTATCCCTTGATAAGTAAAGCATATAGTAAAGGATGTTTCATAAGAGTTTTTATGAACTAGTTTCCAGAAGTTTGGGTGGATTCAAATATACTACACTTGATCTGAAGATCAAGACATCAGATTGACCTATTTGCACAGTTTGTTTTATATTAGTGCAAGTGGGAGTTTGTTGGGTTTTATGCCCTAAATAAAACTCTTTACAATCTGATTAGTTATCAATATAAGAAATTTGAAGTGATTGATGTTTGCATGAATTTTACATGCTAATGGTTTAATATGTTTAATATGTTTATTACATTCATACACACAAAATCAGTTAAATCCAGATCATATGTTTATTCACAATTACAGTATCGTCAACACAGTGGAATGTGATTGTGATCATATGAATCAAAAGTTTTGGTCCCTGTTTCATCAGTGTTATTGGATTTACACTAATGTGATAATCAGCGATGATGTGTACTTACACTTGGAGTAAGTGTTATGTTCTTTCCAGGACATTAGTAAAGTATACTAGTTTCGAATGTATGGAGTATACATTGGACTGGACCGATATTGCAACTAAGTTAGATATTACAAACTTACCGTTATACATATCTTTCCAAGTCAATATCAGTAGTTGATCTTAAGATTAAAAGAATCTAAATCCTGATATGCTTGGGCTCAACTCAAGAGTGCTATTCATGTTCTTTGATTTATTAGTTAAGCCTACTTTCGGGTCAGGGTGATACGTATATTTTGGGAACATGATAGTATGATTGAGTGGGAGTGCTGAACATAAATATGGAATCTATAGCTTCTACTGGTGTATAGAAGTTAAGTGATGATTCCCTTCGAGCTTAGCAAATAGAAGTAAATGGATGAGCTCTTGTTTAACTGACTAATTATTAGATCACTAAACACCATTTACAGGTAGCTAAGTGTTTTAAGGGGCAAAATACATTGAGGGGTGAGAACGGTAAAGAAATCCCATCTCGATGTAAATCATCTATATAGAGGGTCTTTAAATCACAATAAGATTATAACAATGGTTAAATGAGATAGTATATTGGGATAATGAAACATACAATATGCTCTATATAAGTCTGAGAGTGCAATTCTAAGTTCTAAGAGTGGATTCAACGAAGAATTAATAAGTAGGAATTTATTTGGTAAATTTGGTTCACTTATTGGAAGCTCAGCATATAGATCCATGGTCCCCATTCTAGTTGAGAACATTCTGCTTGTAAGACTCATTAATTGATTCATGATTGATCAATTATAATTCTAAAGTTAGACTATGTCTAATTTTATGAATTTTCACTATTCAGGGGTGAAATTGTAAGGAAAAGAGTTTTCTAGGTTTATTTATTTATTAATAGACTTTATATGTCTAATTAATAATTAAATTAAATGACAATATTATTTAATAATGTATTTTAGTTATTAAATAATTAGTTTTGGCATTTAAAAGGTTAGAATTGGAAAATTGGCATTTTTGAGAAAATAGAGATAAAATTTGATAAAATTGCAAAATTAAGTGAGGCCCATTAACACCATATGGCCGGCCACTTATAAGGCTTTTTCAAATTAATATTTTCATTATTTTAATGCCAAATAATTCTAAACCTAAACCTAGTAGTTGCCTATAAATAGAAAGTGATGGCTCATTCACAACACATGCTTTCATTAGCTTTCTGACAGAAATTTCTCTCTTCAGAAAAACTGAGCCTTCCCTCACTCTCTACCTTGGCCGAAATACTTCTCCCTCTTTTACCTTCATCAATTTCGTGACCCTAGTGAAAGAGTAAGTGCCCACACACAGCAAGCAGTAACTCAATCATAGATTGGAAGACTGTGAAGGATCAAAGCTTGAAGAAGAAGGAGATTCGGGCTCAGATCTTGATTATACTCTGCTACAGAAAGGAATCAAGGGTTAGAGATCTGAGTGGAAGGAGACATTTATTCCGCTGCATCAATGTAAGGTTTTCTTAACTTTATATGTGTTTGTTTTATCGTTTTAGAAAGTTCATATTTAGGATGTTAATAAACATACTTGTGAGTAGATCTAAGATCCTGGTAAAATAATTCCCAACAGATACACCGCTAAGCTAAGACTATATTATTATCTAAGAATTATATATTCAGAGATACAATTGTAAGAGTTATAAGAAAAGGAATCTTCTTCCTTGTTCTTGAGTCAATACAAATAACGAGGATTAGGCTATTACCGAACTGCTCGGGGCTAAACCTCTATAAAATTCCGATGTCTTATTATTGCTTTATTATATATTCATTACGAAATATCGTTTATCGCTTATCAAAAAGACTCATTGTCGTTGGCTAAAAGCAAAGTCAACATTTTGGTGCTTTCATTGAGAGAAGGATCACAGATCGCTCTTTTCAACACTCAACACGATGGTGCAAACTCGCAGAGGCCTGTCTGACCCAGCAAATTCACAGACGCTGGATCCAACATTACAAAACCCAGGGAGTTCAAGGATTCCACCTGCTGTCAATCCTGGACAGACAGAAAGCGTGGTGAATGGTGAAACAGCTCCTGTTACTGAAACTGCGCCTTGTGTGCAAGAGACTAGGAATAACAGTTTTGCACACAGCCAGGGCATTCATAACACGATTGTTCTGCCTGGAACCACCGCCCAAACGACCATCGGAGACGCAACCAAATTGCAAAATCTCCATGCTGCGCTCGGACTCATGCAGAGTCATAGCAACACTCTACATCATGATCAAGATGAACTGCGTGCTGGAGTGAATCTCGCGTTTGACGAACAAAGGCGTATGTTCGCTGAATGGAGAGACAAAGAGATGGAGGCATTAAGGGCTCACCATGCAGAGATCGAAGATCGTAGCTGGTAAGCTACCGTGTTGATACGAAGAGCCTACTGGACTGTAGGTCAGCAAACGTCGAACGTCATTCCTCTGGGAGAAACGGAGGATCACCTGACGATGAATACCTCCAAGACAACCAATGGTCAACCGTCCAATCCCCGGTTACGAGTTCCACTCGTGGGCCAAGAGGTAGGCGGGCAGACCTTGTCCGAGAATTCATCAGGAGGAGCCATACCTGACGGATCCAACCAGAATAATGGTGTTATTCCACCTGTTAACCAAGCGAATCAATCGCTAAGGCAACTAGGCTCTTCTGTGTTCGATAGGCGAGGAACAACCTATGACCTAAGGAACGATCTAAACAGAAGAAGGGGAACAGACAAGTAGAATATTGCAACGATCGTGCAGCCCGGAGCCCATACTCAAATCCCCGCTCAGAAAGACGCTGACGTAATCCAAGTTGACCAGAATGCCGAGCAAGTCAGCCCAGCCATACAGGCCCAGCTTGACGAGTTGAAGAATATGTTTCATGGCATGGCCGGACATCGTAACAATGATCTTGAGTTAGACCGTGCTCGCGGAACTCCCTTCTCACCAGAGATCAATCTCCTACCACTGCCTCACAAGTTCAAAATGCCAACATGGAAGATGTATACTGGGAGAGAAGATTCTCTTTCCCATCTCAAGTACTTTGAGATGCAAATGGATTTACAAGGAGTACGAGGGGACGTATGCTACAGAATCTTCCCCGCCACTCTGTCGGAAGCCGCACAACAATGGTATTTCAAGTTGGCTCCTGGAAAGTTTAGTTAATGGAAAACCTTTTCTTCGGAATTCCATGCGCAATTCTCTTCCTCGCGTCAACTCCCATTGCATCTGGGAGATTTGGTCGAAGTAAAGCAACGACCAGGCAAGCCACTCCGGGCATACATCAACAGATTCATGACGGAAGCGACCAAAGTCTCGCGGGTAACCGAGGATGGAAAGTTATTCGCGATACTGGGGGGCATTGAAGTCCTTGGTGAACTATGGAAGGATATAAGGAAGAATGGGTCGGTAGACTCAATGAGTGATTTCCTTGACCGAGTTGAAAGCTTCATCAAGCTCGAAGAAGCCATTCAACGAGCAGAAGGTGAGCAAAAGCCAGGCAAAACGAAGGCTCCTTCCACTGGAACATCCCCCCAACTTCCCAACTATTCTAACAATTCAAGTGGCGAGCGCTCAAGCAACAACCACAAGCAGGGAAACGGGAAGAAGGGAAAGTTCACAGATAAATCCGGACAAGCTCCCCGTGATCATGCCAAACATACTGCATTCACTATTCTAACTGAAGATATAGAGAGTGTGTATATGGCAACTCAGTCGTTAATTCCGTACAGAAAGCCCGGGCCCGTGAAGAAAGATACCAACAAAAGGGACATGACAAAATTTTGTAAGTTCCACGGAGACTACGGCCACGACAGCAACGAATGTTATAATTTGAAGCAGGAAATAGAATTTCTGATCAAGAAAAACAACCCGCACCTGCAGAAGTATGTCAAAACCAACCAAGGTCAAAACAACCAGGATCTGCTACTTCCACCGATAGATGGACACTTGCAAGTCATTATTGGAGGCCCGCACATCGCCGGAGATACGGGCAAAGCTCGAGAGAGCTACGCTCGAACAGCTCAGTACGAATAAGAAGAAGTCATCCTGGCCGTGGAAGAAAGGAAGCCCAAAGTTCCACGAGCAGGAGAGTCAACCATAACTTTCAACGATGAAGATGCTATCAAGATTAAATTTCCGCACAACGACCCGCTGGTCGTGGAAGTCCAGAGAGCAAATAAAATGGTGGCTAGAATCATGATCGATAATGGAGCTTCTTCAAACATTTTGTTCAAGACTGCTTACGAGAAGATGGGGCTCCAACTCAAGGATCTAACTCCATGTGTAAAGCCCGCTTAGTTAATTTGGAAATTAGCAGTTGTTTTTGACTATTTATGAAATTATTTATAGCTATTTAAATAATTAATTACTGTTATTTATGGAATTCAGAAATGCATGGTTATGTTATTCAGTAGTTTTTCATATTCTGCATTTCCGGTGCCCGGTATTTTGGAACTCGGCGTTTGGCTCAGTAGAAATCACAACTTAGTATGTTAGTAGTTTGGGGACGGGTTTTAGACATTGGGAATGTCGGGAATGGCCGGGAATTTAGATTTCCCAAAAATACCCCTTTAGTGATTTTTATGTGATTTTAGTATGGAGGGGCAAAATGGTCTTTTTGCCCCAATGACTTTTTGTCTTTTAGTGACTTGTTTATTTGAAAAATAAATGTTACTTTATTTAAAACTTGGCTGAAATGAATAATGCATGTTAGTTTATTTCATTTTCCCTTTTTATCAAAAAAATCACAAACTTAGAAAATAGGAAACCTCTCTCTTTTCCTTCTCATTTTCGGCTGGGTGCATGTGGTTCAAAGGCTGGGTTTTTCATCAAAATTCAAGCTAGATTCATCAAAACTTTGGAACTCTTATTTGTGGTAGGTGTTTCTTAATTTTTCCTCTTTTATTTTCTTAAAGAAAATGGTGAAAAGTTGAGTAAATGCATGCTTTTTGTGGCTGTTATTATTGCTGTGTTTGATTGTTGATTTCTGAGGTTTAAATCATGTTTAATTGATGTTAATGGAGCTGTTTTGAAGAATGTTAGTTAGGTTGTTTAAAGCTTTGAGTTTTCTATGGAAAAATGTGATTTTTGGAAGAAAATGTTGTGAATCTGTTTCTGAGTTATTGTTGTTGTTGTTAATTGTTTTCAGAGGCTTAGATAAGCTTGATTAAGTAGAATTAAGCTAGTGGAATGCATGATTAGGTAGTTTTGCTCAAGTTTGAGTTTAGAACTCAAAGCTTGAGCTCCAATGGTGATTTGTGAATCTGTGATTTCTGGGTTAGTTTGAGGCCTTAGAAATGTTCTAGGGAAGGTATAGAACAGGTCTGGAAAGTTTGAATCAATTTGGGGTTGAATTGGTCGAGTTATGAAAATTTGATGTTGCTGCCTGCGAGGAACCGGAATTCCGGTTGTGCATCCGGAATTCTGGATGGGCTTCGAAAATTCCCAGAACCGGAATTCCGGTTGGGCAACCGGTCTGCCGGTTGGGGAATTTTCAGAACCCGTGTTTTTCCTCGTTTTTATGTTTTTAGGGGTATTGCCATGCTTTTTATCGATAGGGAAACTTTTAGTTCCTAGTTTAAGTCCCCGGGAAGTGATTTAGCGTGTCACTTATAGCGTTGTGATTTTTATGGTTTAGGAGCCAGTAATCCGCCGCTCAGCTTCAGTTCCAGTCAGGTTGACCGGCACACCTGAATTCGGAATCCAGGTAAGATTAGTATAACAGTATGCATATGTAGATTACATGTTTAGCGTGCATGTAGGAAGCCTGCTAGATTACATTAGTTATGTATATAGGCTTCCAACCATCCAACCCGTCACGTCTACGAGGCATGTGCCGGAGTATGACCAAGACGGAGTATGACCGGTTCGACCGATCAGGCTGACATTTGGTTGGTGGTTCCGTGCTATTGACCTATCCCGTCGGTACAGGCTGGAGTATGACCAGCAGCCGGAGTATGACCGGTTCGACCGATCAGGAGGATACTTGTCAATAGTACCGTCCCTGTGAACGTTCAGAACTCAGTACCATGTTGGACATGGCAGTAGTGGCTCAGTACCATGTTGGACATGGCAGTAGCGGGACTCAGTATCGTGTTGGACACGACAGTTAGAATTATGTATGATATTATTATGCTTTTCTTACTGAGTCTGTCGACTCACAGTTCTACGTTGATGTGTAGGTAAAGGCAAGGCTAGAGCTGATGGACCGTGAGCGAGCTTATGAAGGTTGTACATGTCGGGGCGGTTAGGCCTGGAGCGTACGATCCTCGGGACAGCAAGGCTGATTTTGTAACTGGTCGTTAGACGACCTTTATTTTATGTATCAGTTATTCAGTTAAATCCTTTTGTAAATGATTTTATAGATCAGGATCCCGAGTCTTTTGTAATATTATTTTACAAGTTTAATCAAAAAGCAAAATTTTAATTAATCACGTTTTTCCATAAACCTCGTTGATTAGCAACGAGCTGCACAGTATGTTTAAAAATCACGTAATACGCCTATGTTAGTTAGGGTGTTACAATTTGGTATCAGAGCCGCCAGGTTGTCTTCCGAAGATCGTCACGACATGTACAATCATCATCAGCAGTTAGCTCGGTTCACGGTCCAGTAAGCCTTTATTGCTTTAGTAGTTTATTTTATTCAGTTATGAAAAAGAAAAGCCTGTTAGGAAGCATGTTAGTAGCCTGATAGTAGAATAGGCGCATGTTTCGTTTTTAATTTCCAAATTAAGCGGCATTAGTAAGCTCTCGATGATCGTGACCTGAAGTGCCAACTCGGGATTTCGAGGCGGTTCAGACTAGATGGACGCCAGACGAAATATTAGGAGTCAGGCCATCTCAGTCGGGTCAGATCAAGGTCGAGGAGCTCAGTTCCCCTCAAGTGTTTTGGGCCGAGGTAGAGGTCCCAGGGGCAGGGTTCGCGGTTGGAGTGATGTTAACTCGCCGCAGGCTACCTAAGTCAATCAGGAAGCCCAGAAATGGGAAGTTAGGTTTGCTGAAATGCAAGCCCGGATTGAAGAGTAAGACCTCGAGATTCTGAGGGTGAGACAGCAGGGTGCTCCCGCAGTTCCAGTGCCAGTAGTTCCAGTGGCACCTGCCCCTGCTGCCCAGGCCGAGATAGTGGTGGCGGCCCATAGATTGGAACCATTGTATGAGCGGTTCCGGAAGCAAGCACCTCCGGTTTTCCTGGGAGGTCCGGACGTGATGAAAGCCGAACAGTGGCTGACGGTGATTACCAAGATCTTGAACTTCATGGGTGTCACCGGTAATGACAGAGTGGTGTGTGCCACTTTCCAGTTTCAAGTAGACGCTCTGGTCTGGTGGGACATGGCGTCTCAGATCCATGACGTCATCACTATGACATGGGAAAGGTTTTAAGAACTCTTCAGCGCTAAATATTATAACGAGGCGGTCAGACGCGCCAAGAGGAAAGAGTTCGCCCACCTGACCCAGCGAGAGAATATGAGTATGACGGAAGATATTACTCAGTTCAACCGGTTGGCGAGGTTAGCCTCGAGTTTCGTGCCAACCGATTTCGGTAAGAAAGAAAAATATCTTGATGGACTTGATGTGAAGATCAAGTATGACTTTGTGATCACTACCGACGATAAGACCATCTATGCTGAGATGGCAGAGAAAGCATGGTGAGCTGAGGGCGCTGTTAGATGTATGTGGAATCAGTTAGGACTCCGGAATGTGGCGGGGCTCCTACCCCTCCTGCGTCAGGTTTCAGCTGGGGAGGTAGTGGTTCGGCCATGGACTGGAGGAGGAACCATCCACTGCATCCGGTGGCTCGAGGCAGAACAAGAGGTTCCGAGGGAACCAGAATCAAGACGATCGTCAGGGTAGTGTTGAGACCCATTGTTCCTACTGGAGTGTCTCATTAGTAAGAGGCATCCCCCGGGTGAGTGCTTGGGTCAAGGTTGTTTTTGTGTGGCTGCTAGAATCTTTAGTAAATTGGATAGACCGTATGATAGATAAGAATCAGGGTTTGGAACCCTGTTACCTAGCGGAGAATTGGTTATCTCCAATAGGGGGATTAGGTCTATGCCGATCAGGATAGATGGTAGAGAGTTAAGTGCTGATCTGATAGAGATGAGTTTAGTCGAATTCGATATTATTTTAGGAATGGATTTCCTATCTAAATATTCGGCGAGCATTGATTGTAAAAGGAAGATGGTGATCTTCCAACCGGAAAGTGAGGAACCATTTGTGTTCGTTGGTTCAGTTCAGGGATCTCGGATCCCGGTGATCTCGGCTATGTCAGCGAGAGAATTGTTGCACGGCGGTTGCTTAGGGTTTCTGGCCGTGGTGGTGGACACCACTCGGCCAGATACCATTTGGCCAGAGGGCATCAGAGTGGTTCGGGAATTTTTGGATGTTTTTCCCGAAGAACTTCCAGGGTTACCACCTCAGCGGGAGATTGATTTTGTGATTGACTTGACACCAGGGGTGGAACCGGTTTCCAAAGCCCTGTATAGGATGGCTCCAGCTGAACTTAAGGAATTAAAGATTCAGCTCCAAGGGTTGCTTGACATAGGGTTCATTCGGCCCAGTGTGTCACCCTGGGGAGCCCCGGTTTTGTTCGTCAAGAAGAAGGATGGATCTATGAGGATGTGCATCGACTACAGGGAGTTGAACAAGCTGACGACGAAGAATAAATATCCATTACCTAGGATCGATGACTTGTTCGATCAGCTTCAGGGGAAGACGGTCTTTTCTAAGATTGATCTCCGTTCGGGTTATCATCAGTTGAGAATCCGAGAGGAGGACATTCCGAAGACGGCTTTCCGCACTAGGTATGGACATTACGAATTTCTGGTTATGTCATTCGGACTAACCAACGCTCCTGCAGCATTCATGGACCTGATGAATAGAGTATTCAAGGATTTCCTCGATATCTGTGTGATTGTGTTTATCGACGACATCCTCGTGTACTCTCAATCAGAAGAGGAGCATGAGTTACATCTTCAGATGGTACTGCAACGACTTCGAGAACATAAGCTTTACGCCAAGTTCAAGAAATGTGAGTTCTGGTTGTCTCAGGTGTCCTTTCTAGGGCACATTGTGAGTAAAGATGGGATCAAGGTGGATCCCGGGAAGATTGAATCCGTCAGGGATTGGCCAAGACCGAAGACAGTGACAGAGATCAGAAGCTTCTTGGGTTTAGCTGGGTACTACCGTAGGTTCGTCGAAGGGTTCTCCAAAATTTCAATGCCCCTAACCGAGCTTACAAAGAAGAATCAACAATTTATCTGGTCAGATAAATGTGAAGCTAGTTTTCAGGAGCTGAAACAGAGGTTGATTACCGCTCCAGTGCTAGCTTTGGCTTCGGACAAAGAGAAGTTCGTAGTATATTGTGACGCATCCAAACAGGGTTTGGGGTGTGTGTTGATGCAAGCCGAGCGGGTCATCGCTTATGCCTCCCGTCAGTTAAAGGATTATGAACAGCGATACCCGACTCATGATCTAGAATTGGCCGCAGTGGTTTTTGCACTGAAGATTTGGCGGCATTACCTTTATGGGGAGAAGTGTGAGATCTATACCGACCATAAAAGTCTCAAGTATTTCTTTACTCAGAAAGATTTGAACATGAGACAAAGGCGTTGGTTGGAATTAGTGAAGGATTACGATTGTGAGATCCTCTATCATCCCGGAAAAGCCAATGTAGTGGCCGATGCCCTGAGCAGAAAGGGTCCCGGGCAAGTAGCTAGTATGATTCAGATCTCACCTCAGCTAGCAGAGGATATGGTTAGATCCAGCATTGAGTTTGTGGTAGGTCAGCTTCACAACTTGACGCTGCAATCTGATCTGTTGGAAAGAATAAAAGTCGCTCAGATGACAGATCCGGAGTTAGTGAAAATCCGAGATGAGATGTTGGCCGGTCAAGCCAAGGACTTTTCAGTGTCACATAGTGGGATGCTTTTGTATAAAGCCAGGGTTTGTGTTTCGAACAGTGTGGAACTTAGAAATGAGATCTTTGAGGAGGCTCATTCTACCACATATTCTCTGCATCCCGGCACCACTAAGATGTACCAAGATTTGAAACCGTACTTCTGGTGGAGCGGTATGAAGAAGAATTTGGTAGAATTCGTATCGAGATGCCTCACTTGTCAGCAGATTAAGGCTGAACATCAGAGACCAGCAGGGTTGTTGCAGCCTCTAACCCTACCAGAATGGAAATGGGAGGATATTACGATGGATTTTGTGGTCGGGTTACCTAGGACTACGGGTTTATATGATTCCATCTGGGTGGTGGTGGATCGATTTACGAAATCTGCTCATTTTCTGCCGGTTAGAACAACATTTACAGTGGATCAGTTGGCAGAGTTGTATGTCAGAGAGATAGTGAGACTTCACGGGGTACCGAAGTCTATAGTTTCGGACAGGGATCCGAAGTTTACCTCCAAATTTTGGCAAAGTTTGCAACGGGCAATGGGTACAAAGCTGAAATTCAGTACAGCATTCCATCCTCAGACAGATGGTCAGTCCGAAAGGACAATTCAGATATTGGAGGATATGTTGAGAGCCTGTGTTATGGACTTTGAAGGCTCATGGAATAAGTATCTACCGTTGATAGAATTTTCTTACAACAACAGTTATCAGAGTACGATAGGGATGGCTCCCTATGAACTGTTGTACCTGCAGAGAAAATGTAGATCCCCTATCCACTGGGATGAGACAGGGGAGAGGAAATACCTAGGTCCTGAGTCAGTACAGCGGACCAATGAGGCGATAGAGAAGATAAAAGCTAGAATGCTTGCCTCACAGAGCAGACAGAAGAGTTAAGCAGATCCGAAACGCAGAGATGTTGAGTTCCAAGTAGGGGAACATGTGTTTTTACGGGTATCTCCGATGAAGGGGATTAAACGTTTCGGGAAAAGAGGCAAGTTATGCCCTAGATTTACAGGACCTTTCGAGATTCTAGAGAAGATAGGTCAAGTGGCATATCGGTTAGCGTTGCCTCCAGCCTTATCAGCAGTTCACAACGTATTCCATGTCTCGATGTTGAGAAAATACGTTTCAGATCCCTCTCATATACTCAGTTATGAGAGCCTTCAGCTACAGCCAGACATGACCTATGAGGAACAGCCAGTGCAGATCCTGGATAGAAAGGATAAAGTCCTTCGGAACAAGACCATAGCATTGGTCAAGGTTCTCTGGAGAAACAACAAGGTGGAGGAAGCCACCTGGGAGCTAGAGTCAGATATGAGAGCTCAATATCCAGAGTTATTCAGGTTAGATTTCGGGGACGAAATCCTTTTAAGGGGGGAATAGTTGTAAAGCCCGCTTAGTTAATTTGGAAATTAGCAGTTGTTTTTGACTATTTATGAAATTATTTATAGCTATTTAAATAATTAATTACTGTTATTTATGGAATTCAGAAATGCATGGTTATGTTATTCAGTAGTTTTTCATATTCTGCATTTCCGGTGCCCAGTATTTTGGAACTCGGCGTTTGGCTCAGTAGAAATCACAACTTAGTATGTTAGTAGTTTGGGGACGGGTTTTAGACATTGGGAATGTCGGGAATGGCCGGGAATTTAGATTTCTCAAAAATACCCCTTTAGTGATTTTTATGTGATTTTAGTATGGAGGGGCAAAATGGACTTTTTGCCCCAATGACTTTTTGTCTTTTAGTGACTTGTTTATTTGAAAAATAAATGTTACTTTATTTAAAACTTGGCTGAAATGAATAATGCATGTTAGTTTATTTCATTTTCCCTTTTTATCAAAAAAATCACAAACTTAGAAAATAGGAAACCTCTCTCTTTTCCTTCTCATTTTCGGTTGGGTGCATGTGGTTCAAAGGCTGGGTTTTTCATCAAAATTCAAGCTAGACTCATCAAAACTTTGGAACTCTTGTTTGTGGTAGGTGTTTCTTAATTTTTCCTCTTTTATTTTCTTGAAGAAAATGGTAAAAAGTTGAGTAAATGCATGCTTTTTGTGGCTGTTATTATTGCTGTGTTTGATTGTTGATTTCTGAGGTTTAAATCATGTTTAATTGATGTTAATGGAGCTGTTTTGAAGAATGTTAGTTATTGTTGATTTCTATGCAAAAATGTGATTTTTGGAAGAAAATGTTGTGAATCTGTTTCTGAGTTATTGTTGTTGTTGTTAATTATTTTCAGAGGCTTAGATAAGCTTGATTAAGTAGAATTAAGCTAGTGGAATGCATGATTAGGTAGTTTTGCTCAAGTTTGAGTTTAGAACTCAAAGCTTGAGCTCCAATGGTGATTTGTGAATCTGTGATTTCTGGGTTAGTTTGAGGCCTTAGAAATGTTCTAGGGAAGGTATAGAACAGGTCTGGAAAGTTTGAATCAATTTGGGGTTGAATTGGTCGAGTTATGAAAATTTGATGTTGCTGCCTGCGAGGAACCGGAATTCCGGTTGTGCATCCGGAATTCCGGATGGGCTTCGAAAATTCCCAGAACCAGAATTCCGGTTGGGCAACCGGTCTGCCGGTTGGGGAATTTTCAGAACCCGTGTTTTTCCTCGTTTTTATGTTTTTAGGGGTATTGCCATGCTTTTTATCGATAGGGAAACTTTTAGTTCCTAGTTTAAGTCCCCGGGAAGTGATTTAGCGTGTCACTTATAGCGTTGTGATTTTTATGGTTTAGGAGCCAGTAATCCGCCGCTCAGCTTCAGTTCCAGTCAGGTTGACCGGCACACCTGAATTCGGAATCCAGGTAAGATTAGTATAACAGTATGCATATGTAGATTACATGTTTAGCGTGCATGTAGGAAGCCTGCTAGATTACATTAGTTATGTATATAGGCTTCGAACCATCCAACCCTGTCACGTCGGTACAGGCTGGAGTATGACCAGCAGCCGGAGTATGACCGGTTCGACCGATCAGGCTGACATTTGGTTGGTGGTTCCGTGCTATTGACCTATCCCGTCGGTACAGGCTGGAGTATGACCAGCAGCCGGAGTATGACCGGTTCGACCGATCAGGAGGATACTTGTCAATAGTACCGTCCCTGTGAACGTTCAGAACTCAGTACCATGTTGGACATGGCAGTAGTGGCTCAGTACCATGTTGGACATGGCAGTAGCGGGACTCAGTATCGTGTTGGACACGGCAGTTAGAATTATGTATGATATTATTATGCTTTTCTTACTGAGTCTGTCGACTCACAGTTCTACGTTGATGTGTAGGTAAAGGCAAGGCTAGAGCTGATGGACCGTGAGCGAGCTTATGAAGGTTGTACATGTCGGGGCGGTTAGGCCTGGAGCGTACGATCCTCGGGACAGCAAGGCTTATTTTGTAACTGGTCGTTAGACGACCTTTATTTTATGTATCAGTTATTCAGTTAAATCCTTTTGTAAATGATTTTATAGATCGGGATCCCGAGTCTTTTGTAATATTATTTTACAAGTTTAATCAAAAAGCAAAATTTTAATTAATCACGTTTTTCCATAAACCTCGTTGATTAGCAACGAGCTGCACAGTATGTTTAAAAATCACGTAATACGCCTATGTTAGTTAGGGTGTTACACCATGCCTCCAGCCTGTCTATGGTTTCTCCGGTCAAGGAGTTGAACCTCTAGGACAAATCTAGCTACCCCCCACTGTTGGACAAGCTCTGACGAGCATAACTATCATGGCACAGTTCCTGATGTTGGATGTTCCTTCAGCCTTTAACGTAATGCTTGGCCGACCAGCCTTGTATGACTTAAAAGCTGTCACATCAATATTTCACTCGTGCCTGAAGTTCCCAACAAAGAATGGGGTAGGGTGTCTTAGAGGGAATCAGCAATCTTCTCGGGAATGTTACAACCTTACAGTGGCCAAGGCTAAGAAGGAAATATCCTCCAGCCAGAGCCCAGTCAAGGGAAAAAATATTCCCAAGTAGGAAACTTCCCAAGGCGAGGATGAAGATGTAGATCCTCGACTTGGGGACCCAAGCAGGAATGTTGGGCCTGTGGAAGAATTAGAAGAGATCGAGATCGATCCAGCTATCCCTGCCAGAAAGCTAAAAATTGGAAAGGGTTTGTTGCTCGAAGTAAAATCAGAGTTGATAAAATTTCTGAGAGCAAACCTAGATGTTTTTGCCTGGTCACATGTGGATATGGTCGGAATCGACCCTTCTATTATTTCACACGTCCTGAATATCGATCCTAACATCCGGCCCGTTCAGCAAAAACGAAGATTGCTGGATAAAGAACGAGCAGTAGCCCTGAAAGATGAAGTTAAAAAACAGCGCAACAACAACTTCATAATTGAAGCTTTTTACCCAGCTTGGGTCACGAATCCCGTACTCGTGCCCAAGCCGAACAAGAAATGGCGAGTCTGTATTGATTTCACAGACCTCAATAAAGCATGCCCCAAAGACTGTTTTCCACTTCCAAGGATCGATCAGCTCGTCGATGCAATAGCCGGACACAAAATTTTAAGCTTCATGGACGCTTATTCAGGCTACAATCAAATCAAAATGCATCCGCTATCCCAAGAACATACAAGTTTCCGAACAGATATGGGTCTCTACTGCTACAAAGTCATGTCGTTTGGTCTAAAAAATGCTGGAGCTACATACCAAAGATTGGTAAACAAAATGTTTAAAGACCAGGTCGGCAAAAATATGAAAGTGTACGTGGACGACATGCTCGTCAAATCCAGAAAGGCTGGGGGGCACATAGACGACCTGGACGAATGTTTCAAAGTCCACAGGAAATACAACATGAAACTAAATCCTTTAAAATGCTCCTTTGGAGTCAGCTCGGGAAAGTTTCTAGGCTTCATCGTCAATGCCCGAGGAATTGAAGCCAATCTAGAAAAAATCCAAGCCCTCCTGGATATGAACTTGCCAACAAAAACAAAATAGGTGCAAAGCCTAACTGGTCGAATCGCCGCACTTAGAAAATTCGTGTCAAAATCAACAAACAAATGTGTTCCATTCTTCAACATCCTGTGAGGAAACAAGAAGTTCGAGTGGACAGAAGAATGTGAAAGAGCTTTTCAAGATTTAAAGGCACAACTCGCAAAACCTCCCGTCCTTTCTAAACCTCTGGACGGTGAGGAGCTGAGGATATACCTAGCGGTTACGGAGCATGCCATAAGTGCCGTGCTGATCAGAGAAGAGAACAGCGTGCATCACCCACTCTATTACATCAGTAAAAGACTCATCAAGGCCGAAGGTCGATATCCGTTGATAGAAAAGCTCGCCTACTGCCTCATTCTAGCAACAAGGAAGCTGAGGCATTACTTTCAAGCTCATCCTGTTCGAGTGTATACCGACCAACCACTACGACAAATACTGTAAAAGTCAGATGCCTCTGGACGGTTACTCAAGTGGGCGGTAGAATTGGGTCAGTACGAAATCAACTTCCAACCCCGAACAGCTATCAAAGGCCAAGCCCTGGCTGACTTTGTGGTGGAATGCACAGGCAAAGAAGAAAGCATACCAGAAAGCGATCCCGAGCCAGTACCACAGCCAATTAACGAAGAACACAAACTGACCTGGAAACTACATGTGGATGGGTCGGCGACAAATCAACTATCGGTGCAGGAATTGCCCTTGTCACACCTGGGGGGCAACACCTGCACGCTGCAGTCAAGTTCGGATTCAAGGCCTCTAACAATGAAGCCGAATACGAGGCCCTAATCGCTGGACTTAAGCTAGCCAAGGAAATGAAGGTCGAACACATTGAGATCTGCAGTGATTCATAGCTGGTGGTAAATCACGTATTCGGCGAATACGAGGCTCGAGGAGAAAAAATGATAGCATATCTGAGCAAAATACATGATCTGCTCGCACAATTCAAAAGCTACGATCTCAGACAAATTCCAAGAGAAGAAAATACAACTACAGACGCGTTGGCTCGATTGGAAAGCAACAATATAAGTGACAAGGCAAACTTGGTTCCTATCTAGTTCCTTGAAGAGCCTAGCATCACTAGCACGGAAGAAATCGAAATGATCGACACATCCCCAAACTGGATGACGCCAATAGCAGCCTACCTCAACTCTAGGTAACTCCCAGATTACCGAAATGAAGCTCGGAAAATGAGAAGAAAGGCAGCACGGTACATCATAGTAGAAGGGGTCATGTACAGAAGATGATTCTCGATGCCATTACTCAGATGTGTCACAAAAGATGAAGCTGCACGGCTTCTATTCGAAGTTCACGACGAATTCTATGGAAATCACACAGCCGGACAGAGCTTATCAAAGAAAATTCTAAGGCAAGGCTACTTCTGGCCAACGATGATTGAAGATTCGAGAGCCTATGTCAAGAAGTGCGACATATGCCAGAGATTTTCAAAGATACCATGAGCTCCGCCCAACGAGCTGACATAGATGCAAAGTCCGTGGCCCTTTGCCATTTGGGGAATTGACCTAATCGGGCAATTACCTAAAGGTAAAGGCGGAGTGCAGTACGCAGTGGTAGCAGTCGACTACTTTACTAAGTGGACTGAAGCCGAACCACTTGCAACTATCACATCAAAGAAGGTTCAAGACTTTATAGTGAAGAACATCATATGCCGGTTTGGACTACCGCACAAAATAGTCTCAGACAATGGCAAACAGTTCGACAGCCAATCTTTCACTGATTTCTGTGCGAACCATGGTATCATCAAAAGTTTCTCAGCAATGGCACATCCTCAAGCAAACGGTCAAGTTGAAGTTGTCAACAAAACCTTGAAGGATACACTAAAGAAGAAACTTGAAGATGCCAAAGGAAACTGGCCAGAAGAACTCCCCGAAGTTCTATGGTCATATCGTACAACGGGAAAAATAGCAACCGGTCAGACACCATTTGCAATGGCGTACGGTTATGAAGCTATGCTGCCCGTCGAACTCGAGCCACCTTCCCACAGAAGATTGACGTACGATCAAGGTACCAATCACATACTCCTTGCAAAATCACTTGATGAAATCGAAGAAAAACGAGCAACTGCAAACTTAAAGTTGATAGCTCATCAACAAAAAGTAGCTCGGTATTTCAACAAACAAGTGAAAGCTTGGAAATTCTTCGTGGGAGATATGGTCCTAAGAAGGGTATTCCTAAACACCAAAGACAACACGTCAGGTGTACTAGGACCCAACTGGGAAGGACCATAGCAAGTGGTCGAAGTTCTCGACTCCGGAGCATACAAATTAGGTAAGTATGACGAAAAAATGCAACTCATTCGAGTACCTCGGTACTGGAATGGAGAACATTTAAGAAAATACTACCAATAAAGTATCAGGTCCGCATGACCACTTCAAAGTATTAGGTCCGTATGACCACTTCAAAGTACTCAGGTCGGGTTGACCACTTCAAAGTACTCAGGTCAGGTTGACCACTTCAAAGTACTCAGGTCGGGTTGACCATTTTAAAGTACTAAATGAACATTCGCTTCTAAGTGAATGGCCTTCTGGGCGAATTACGCGCAAAAGTTTCAGAAACAAAGTACTCAGGTCGGGCAGACCACTTTAAAGTTCAGTTTCTTATGTCTGCAATTTGTTTTATTTCATGTTAAGCTAAAAGATCAGATTAGATCAAATAGCTCTGATGTAAGTTACTACGGTAACAAATACATTTTCGATCAATAAATGAATAAAGATAGTATTTCCAATTCTATTGAGTCGAAAAAATCAGCATGATTATAATTTACCTAAAGCATGTAGAAAAGGTTTAGTCAAACCCAAAACACTGAACAGATAAGCAATATATTTGCGAAAAACAAGTGACCAAGAGTCATACGTCTGCTCGGTCACTTGGGGGCACCTATACCTGTACAAAGCATTTGGTAAAAATAAAACAATCACAATTGCACGGCAATTATAAACAGAGAATAAAATTCATTAAGGATGACAAAAGCACGTAGTACTGAGATTAAAAGTTGCCCGGTCAGCCCGTTGTCCAAAAAATGAAAAATAATTCCAAGTTTAAAGACCGCTTGGGCGATCGAGATGTCTTAGAAAAGGCCTGAAGGCTGAATAAGATATATAAAAAAAAGAGAGAGATAAAGGAAATGTTTAAACAACTGGAGTCCCATGCTCTTGGTTCGGTTCTTCTGGGCCAACTGGAGCAGGAGGATCTGTTGTTTGAACAGGAGAAGCATCAGCATCCTGACCGAAGGTTGAAGTAGCTTGGCCGGACGTTGAAGTAGCCGCCTCACTCCCACCATAAGCCACTTGGGCCATGCAGTATTCAAGGTACATGTCCTTAGCCTCGCCCAAGTAGTCAAAGTTGGCCCAGGGATCAGCCTTCCAAAAATCAAAGAAGAGCTCGAGACCGGCTGTCTCCAAGGAATTGACTTCTCCTTCAACCTGTCCACTTCGGTCGTAAGCTCCCCCACCCTTGCGTCCTTCTCCTCCTTCATCCGAAGAAGAACTACTCGGAGAGAAGTCCTCTCATCCTGAAAACTGTTTACTTCAGTAGATAAGATTCAATGGTCTCCTCAAAACGGTCAGCAGCTTCGAGATCCTTTGTTATCATGGAGATCTTCTTCTCGGCAGCGAACAGCTTCTTGTTGGCCTCGCCCAACTCCAACCGAACAGCTCCAGCTTCCGCCTTGGCTTCCTCAGCTTCCTTCTTGGCCAAGTCCACCTCCGCCTTCAAGGTGTCGGACAGAGCCGCGCTCTTAGAAGCAACAGACTTAGCCCAGCAGTAAATTTAAGCCAACTTCAGACCGGCCTGCACAAAGGAAAAACTTTAGCATGTGGAGCTAAGTGTGGAAAGTTAAAGGGAAGTATCAAAAAAGACTTACCCTGAAGAACTCCTTCAGGACTCCGCCCACCAACACATCCAGAGATGAGTCACTATCAGCACTAGCCAGTTGCTCACTGACCTCGGGAACCAGCCGGTTCATATAGTGGGCCAGCATCTCCTTGCCCTTTTTTACCTCTGGAAGCACGGGCAAAGGTGAAGTTGGTGCCTGCATCTGCTCCGGATTACTCCTAACCAGTTCAGACCCAGCCGTTGGTGGTCCAGACTCCTTGGACTTGGCAGACTTGGGGGTAGAGGGGTTTGCAGCAGTCAGCTCCTCAGAAAGATCAATGACCTCTCCAGAAGGTCTCTTTTCCGTAAAAGAGGACCCCTCACCGCCCTTGGACTTCTTGGCCGGAGGAGAGGCACTAGAGCTTCTGCCCATTCTCTTCCTTAGAGCATCGATCATCTGCCGAGACATGTCTGCACAAAACAAAAACAGTATGGTTAGAAAACAGCCATCAAAAAAACACAAGGTATGAAAGTCAAGAAGCTCAAAACTAAAGTAAAATGCAAGGTGACCACCCACCCAGAGACTCAGAAGTCCATCATCACCTGACATTGATCTTATCGAAGACACGACAGCCTTCCCTTTTCCAGCAAAGGGGGGAGATGGCCGAACAGGTGAAATGGGCTCCCTTATGCAAATTGCATGTTCAACAGGCCTGGGCATGGCCGGGAGTTTCTTCTTTCTCTTCAATGGGGTCACCTGCTCGTCCTCGGCCTCATCTTCAGGATTCAAAGGCTCCTGAGCATACTGCTTGGCCCTGGCACCTCCTTTCAACTTAGCCTCGCCCTTCAGTTGAATCAACTCATTCTCCGGATGAGTTCGTTCAGGCCGGCCAGCATCAAACTTCCTCTTCTTCCCCGCCACGGACTTAGGAGAAAAGTCCTCGAGATAAAGCCAGTACTTCACCAGATTATCATTGGAGGTCAAACTGGATAATATTCCTGTCTTCCCCCGGCAACCGGGAAAGTTTCTGAGCTCTATCCCTAAGAGCAAGAGTGAGGGGAGGACGGTATTATGTCAGAATCTGCTGAAACCGAGTCCGGGTAATGCTCGGATCCTTAACCATGAAGTAGTCATCAACAAAATGCCCTATTTTGCTGATGGCCTTGGCATCCGTGCCGGTCAACCACTTGAAGTCTGACTGAGAGAAGTAGAAGTACCTCGACCTGCCTTGTTTGGGGGTAGACTTCAGATCAAAGAACCAAGCAACCTCGTGGGGAGGAGCATCCCATCCTTGGGAAGCGTAGAGGACGAAGAGGGCGGACAAATACTTAATACCCTTTGGAGTGATCTGGGCCGGGCAGAGACTAAAGAAGTCTGCCATTTCCCTGAAGTACTTGTGCAAGGGCATCAGCGCCCCTTGCTGGCCGTGAGGCCCCGACCAGGTGCACATCCCCTTGTCAGGGTTTGTGGCACGATTGTTGTGGGCAGGAATGTAGCAGTCCAGCTCACCCAGGTACCCGTCATGGTCAAGAGTTTGAAGGCGCGCCTTCGTAATCTTGGACGGAGGACTTACCCAACTAGCGCCTAAGGCACCCTGCCTCCTATGAGGAACCGCCGCAGCAAGCTCCTCACTGACGAAGTCCATGCCCTCAACCAGGATGTCTCCGTCAGCATCGACTGGCTGCCCAGCCTCGTTGTACTCCCCGAAATTTGGGGGTTCAACCTCTCCCTCTGCCTCGAAAGAACTGCCCGGACGCGCATCGTCTAGCTCCTCAACCTCCTGGACCTCAGCGTCCCCCTTGTAATCCTCCTCCATCGGGACGGCCGAATCCTATTCGGCGTCGGGCAGAGTGGCAAGCCGAGCCACTTAAGGATCAGAAGCGTCGGCCAGACGCGTGGTTTTCTTTGTACAAGCCATCATCCTATGGCTGGGTACAAGATCAGAAGAATGTCCTTCGCTAGAAGGAGGACTAGCACAAAGACGAGGATGATCTTCGTGCAGAAGTTGAAGCAGATCCTGGTCGATTTGATGCCCGAGTTCCCAAGACTCACCTGAGTTCATCTACAAAAGACAACACACAAGATGAGTGTTGGACTCAATATCAAACGATAAACAAGCAAATATGCCGACCAGGAGTACTCAACAGATTAAAGAACGGCTATGTCTAAAGAAAAGTCAGAACTCAAGAAGTCAGAAAGTTTTCTTGAGTTAGGGCAAAAAAGTTCATAAAGCTTAGAATAAGCAAGATGAAAGACAGATGCAATGCGGTTCAGAGACAAGCTCTATGGCTGTAAACCCTCATAAAGACATGATAAAGAAGAGTCGCAGAAGTTTCTAACCCTAGGGTTTCCTAAGCGTTTTTCTACAGCATAGTTGCATTCAAAGTATAAACATGCAAAGAAAAGCATAAAGGGAATCAGAGACTTACTCAAAGATTCGAGTGTCGGGTTCGAGCAACGTCAAGCCAACCAGCAGTCGTTTGAAAGAACTTCGGCAACTTTGAAGCCAGAAAACTCTCTTTTCGCTCTGAAGTTAACTTAACAGCGAAGGGTGGTAAAATGAGTTTATGTGCTAATGCTATGGGTATTTATAGGCAAGTCATGAAAAGAGGTAACTGCATCAAAGGAACCTTAGACGCCTCAGCTTCCCGCCTCAAAAACGAATATGGGAAATCAAAAGTAATCGAGTGCAACCGTCAGCCGTGGAGAGAGAAAATCAGATTTCAAAATATTAATTGTCAGAGCATTTATTAGCCGAAAACCGAAGGGACGCCCAGTCAGCTTCACATCAAGTCTCGAACGGTCATACTCGACATGTGTCCCCATCCAAAGGCAGAGCCAGCTCGGAAGAAGTCTACACGCAACCTCAGAGGTCCCGTACAGACTTGGGGGGCAAATGTTATCCCAAATTTTGCACTCTGATGTGGCATCACAAGAAGAGTGACACGTGGAGCCCACTTGGAGCATCTGCTCGGGAAGATAGACCGAGTAAGATGCCTCGCTGGCACATCCAGAATAAGATATTCAACGATCCGTGTAGAGCACTCAACACTTAGCGAATTCAGCTTTCGCATCATGAGTCATCAGCTCAATCCCTATAACTCAGGGATCACCTTACGTGGATACGGCATACACATGATCCCACTATCAGTGTATTCAGCCTCAATCCCACGATCCTTGCATTCAGCATTGATCATACGATCTTTCTGTTTATGCGCATTGTAACGAGAGAGAAAACTCTTCCTCCTCAAGTTTCTCAGCCCTATAAATAGTGAGGAATGTTCACTGGGCAAGGGGACCGGGAGATTGAAAGTCAATACGCCACTAAGCTAAGACTATATTATTATGTAAGAATTATATATTCAAATATACAATTGTAAGAGCTATAAGAAAAGGAATCTTCTTCCTTGTTCTTAAGTCAATACAAATAACGAGGATTAGGCTATTACCGAATTGCTCGGGGCTGAACCTCTATAAAATTCCTGTGTCTTATTATTGCTTTATTATATATTCATTACGACATATCGTTTATCGCTTATAAAAAAGACTCATTGTCGTTGGCTAAATACGAAGTCAACACTACCTATAAATGATATTTCAGTAAACTAATATAATTACTGAAATGAGATCTCAATCATTTATCTCTATTCACCCAAGCTTGAAGGAAATCATCGTTTCACTTCTATGTCTAGATAGAAGCTATAGATTCCATATCTATGTTTAGCTCTCCCACTCAATTGCACTATCATGTTCCCAAAATGTACGTATCACCCAGACCTAAAGGTAGGCTTAACTAACAAATCAAAGAACACAAATAACACTCTTGAGATCGAACCTAACCATGTCAGGATTGAGATCCATAGACCTAAGATCAACCATTGATATTGACTTAGAAAGATATAATGGTAAGTTTATGATATCTTATCTAAGATCAATATCAGTCCCTTCCAATGTATACTCCATACATCCGATACTGGTAAACTTTGCCAATGCCCTGGAATGGACATAACACTTATCCAAGGTGTAAGTATACCTATTGCAGATTATCATGCCAGTCTAAATCCAGTGAACTGACAAATCATGGGAATTAAACTTTTGAACATATAATCATGATTATATTCCACTTTGCTGACGACACTATAATCATGAACAAGTACATATGTTCTGGACTTAATACAATTTATACATTAAACATAATCATGAAATAAATCATGTGAACCATGCAACATAAATTAATTTTTGATCTTTATTAATTAGTAAATCTGATTATATTGAAATGGGTTTTATTTAGGGCACAAAACCCAACAGTATTCATATGCTGAAACAACACAATAAAGAAACACAAAAAAATGTGAACTAATATTACAAAAACTTAAGAACAATAGATAAACTAAAAAACAATGATAAAACAACTATAATAAAACTATATAAAAATGTAAAAGGAATAAAAAATATTACCAAGTCATTGATAAACATGTCACAGCAAGACAAATGATAAAACCAAGTTTTATCTTCAACATAATCTACACCTAATATGAACCCCGAGGAAAATTTCTTCGCACCATCCTCGTAAACATTGTAAGGCCTATATTAAAAAACAAATGATTAAGAAAAAATATTAAATTCAAATAATTGGCAAAATAAAATGAAATGCAAACAAAGAAAAATAAAAAAAAAAATCATCTAGGATATTTTAGCAATCCTTTGCTAATCCAATCATCAAACCTAGCCTCAATTTCAGGAGAGACGGGATTGAAAATTGAATCGTTAAGAGCATAAAGGCTTTTATGTTAGTTTAGAAACTTTTACTTTTCTTGATTTTTTAATTTTTTCTTTCAGGTTCTAGATTCCATTCCTGATGTGGTTGGTGAAAAGATAGATGACATTTCTTCTAATGAAAAAGAGGATGATATTGTTACTTGTACTACTCTGTTGGATAAGAGGAAGCATGCCCCGGCATTGAAATATAAAACAACTAATATGCTAACACAATCTAAAAAAGTATAAAAAGTACACTTACATTGATTTTAGCAACAACCTCTAAACCAGCCAAGACAACTTGGTCATCATCAATCTCAAGCTGGCTTAAACCATTGAAAAAATCATCTCCCTTTACATCAGATTCTTTGCCCTTGACATTTTCAACATCCTTGGACCTATCTTCAATGCATGCAACAACGTCATTTTGAACCACATCAATAGCCGAAACATCAGCACCAACCTTAGCATCACCAAAACCATCACCACCATCTTTACCCAACTCATCACCATCAACAGAATCAATTTTAATATTCTCTAAATCTGGTAATATTTTGTCATCATTATCATCATCATCATCATCATCATCAGAATGTTGGGCAACAAATTCATCAGATGACTTTACTTGGTTGAAAACAGTATTGCAACTGAAATAAAACAGGAAAAAACCAACAATAACAGAAAAAATATGAAAAAAAAAAACTATGAAAATAAATGCCTGAACAGAAGGTCGATCATAAATGACATTAACTTTTTCCTGAATATCCTTAATAACAGTTATGACAGACTTAAAATTAAGGTCAACAAAACACCTCAAAGAAATGAAATCTTTGGCCAAGGATTCTTGACTAGAATAACCAATTCCAACTTAGATTTTAACATTTTTATATCATCTGAATCAAATTTTTTAGAAGATGAACCACTCTCGAATGTTTGCTTTGTTGTACCACGATCATCGATAGATTCATCTAAAAATAAGCCATCCAAGTACAACTTCTACCTTTCTTCATCAGATGGACGAATGTTCTTAACCTTTCACTGAAATAAAAACAAGAAACAAAAATAGTAAATCTAAAACACAAAAAATAAAAATAACAAAGATTAATAAAATGGGACAAAAAAAATAAAACAGTAAAGAAACTGAAAATCACCTGCTTCAACGACGAATCAAATATCTTGCCTTTCAAGTCCTTGAAAGTTGGATTTTTGGTCCCAACATCATTGGTCGAATTCAGAATTCTTGGAATCCTGGATGCAACTCTTTTGTAAAATGTATTTACCATCGCATGACAACATTCATAAAACTAGACTATGAACACCCATGGACATCCCAACGCTCTATACTAATCATCGTAAGACTGACATCCCTTTTTCTCTTTTTTATTTTTCATTTTGATACCATGCTCAATTATGCCTTTGAATGAATCAATCGTCAACTCAAATGACTCTCTACCACAACAATACTCATCCCAACGACTGCTGTCAATGATATCTAAATCAGACCTAACAACTTTCTTATCAGGAGTATTGCTAATAAGGAAACAATGGATGAAATACAACACAAACAGTTTCAAACCTAGGGATTCATCTTGTCCCCACCTACTGCCCAAAAAAGCATCCTCGATAGACTTATGATCAAAAGTTTTTGTTCCAGGAAAATAGACATCAACTAACTGGTTTGATTCCTGAGAAAATAACAGTTTATTGCAATCGCCAAAACAATCAAGACTAGAAATCAAGTAAAACTCTTCAGCACTGAACCGTATACAGTTGGGTTTTATGCCCTAAATAAAACTCCATTTTAATGTAATCAATTTTATTCAACATCAATAAAGAAACAGAAGTATTTTTCATTCATTTGTGTATGTTTTGGTTCACTTTATCAATTGCTTGTCTATTTGATTTATAAATTCATCTTAAACCCTTTTCACATACTTGATCCTGTTTATTGTGTTGTCATCACATTGGAAAGTAAACATGACTATGTGAATAAAGTTTCCTAGATTTATCAGACACAGGGTTTTACTGATATGATAATCTACAACAAGAGTTTACTTGCATTTGGAGAAATGCTATGTTCTTTCCAGAACATTGGTTAAAGTAAAGCTCAGGTTGGATGCATGGAGTATACATCGGAAGGGACCGATACTGAACTTTGACTTAGATTTAATTAAACTTACCGTAAAATCTATTCAAGTCAATATCGCCAAGTTGATCCTAGATCAAATGTTCTTAATCCTGTTATGATTACGCTCAATCTTGAAAGGCTATTCGTGTTCTTTGATTTGTTAGTTAAGCCTACTTTTAGGTCAGGGTGATACGTACATTTTGGGAACACGGTAGTGCAATTGAGTGGGAGCGCTAGCATAAACATGGAATCTATAGCTTCTATCTGGCGAATAGTAAGCAAAGGATGATCTCCTTCGAGCTTGACCAAACGAACATAAATGGTGGAGTACTCATTTCACATAAGCTGAAATATCATTTATACGGGGTCAAGTGTTTTAAGGATAAAATACATAGTAGGGTGTTACGGTAATCTAATCCCTTTACACTGTAGATCATTCATACACAGGATCATTGTTCAAATTAGGATTATAGCAATGGATAACTAATGATGCGTCTATATGGTGGAACATATAGAGCATTCTATATACTGAGAGTGCAATTCTAAGTTCTATGTGTGGATTCAACGAAGAATTAATAAGTTAGTGTATTTTAGTGCTAAATTCTTGGTCTACTTATTGGAAGCTCGGTTATATAGACCCATGGTCCCCGCACTAGTTGAGATAATATTGTTTGTAAGACTCATGTAATTGGTTTTGATTAATCAATTATAATTCTCAAATTAGACTATGTCTATTTGCGAAATTTTCACTAAGTAAGGGCGAAATTGTAAAGAAAGAGTTGTTAGGGGCATATTTGTTAATTATGATACTTAGTATGGTTCAATCAATAAATATGATAAATGACAATATTATTTAATAATTATTTATAGTTATTAAATAGTTAGAATTGGCATTTAAATGGTTGAATTAGAAAATTGGCGTTTTTGAGAAAATCAGATACAAAAGTGTTAAAATTGCAAAATTGCAAAAAGCAAGGCCCAAACCCAATAAGCCATGGCCGGCCACTTTTGTAGGCATTTCAAACTGATATTTTCATTATTTTAATGCCAAATAATTCAAACCTAACCCTAGTGGAATGGTATAAATAGGTAGTGAAGGCTTCAGGAAAATTACACTTCTGAATCAGAAAAACTGAGCCTTTCTCTCTCTACCTTGGCCGCCACCCTCTCTCTCTCTTCTTCCTTCATATTTCGAAATTACCTTAGTGATTAGAGTAGTGCCCACACACAGCAAGCAATACCTCAATCATAGTGAGGAAGATCGTGAAGAAAGATCATCAACAAAGGAGTTTCAGCATCAAAGATTCAGAGAAAGAGATCCAGGTTCAGATCTTGATAATACTCTGCTACAGAAAGGATATAAGGGTTAGAGATCTGAACGGAAGGAGTCATTTAATTCCGTTGCACCCAATGTAAGGTTTCTTAAACTTTATACGTGTTTATTTCATCGTTTTTAGAAAGTTCATATTTAGGGTGTTAATAAACATACTTGTGAGTAGATCTAAGATCCTGATAAAATAATTCCAACAACTGGCCTCAGAGCCATGGTAATTGATTTACTTGCAAGAAATTTGGACTTTAAAACGATTGATTGTTTTGTTTTTGGATGGTATCATGTTGTATTGAGTGTTATTTGATGATTGATTGGTGTTTCTGAATTTTCGTAAAAATAATTGAATATCTGTTTCTGGAATTATTTTTATTGGATAGTATGGAAAAAATTAAGCAATTTACTCTTTTACAGAACTCAATTTCGATTTAATTTGAATTAGTTATGATTTTTTGAAGTTTCGAAAAATATCGGGGTTGAGGAACAGGGACACGCGCGCGCACGAGGCTTGTCCCTCGGACAGCACGCGCGCAGACAGATTTTTTGTCTGAATTTTCTGGGCTCCGCGCGCGGAGAGGCTGCTGGCAGCCTCCTGCGCCGAGCTCTCTCGCCCATGCTCCCCTTCCTGCGCGCGCGGACAGTATGCAATGCATACTGTCCGTACAGCTCGCAAATTTTTCGTTTTTCTTTGTTTTTTCATGCTTTTTCATGGAATTAACTTCCGATTTTTTTGTGCAGTTTTGTATTTATACTATTACTATTCCTAATTCAATTCTAATTATCATAATGAATTAATTTAATATTTTTTAAATTTAATTCTTGATATTAGTGTAATTTAAATTTAAAAATAGTTAGTATCTATTTTTTTCACTTAATAATCTATCTTAATTTTAAATTTGATTATATCTTATCTTATTTTTAAATTTAAGGTCAGATTTTAAATACTTTAAATTAAATCTTTTTTTAAAAAAAATAATTTGACCTTATTTAAATTTAAAATAAGATAACTATAATCATGTAATTTTAAATAGATGTAAGATATTTTGCTCACTTTTAAATTTTGTTATTTTATTTATTTAAATTACATTTAAAATCTGAAAAAGATATTCATTTATCTTTTTTTAATTTTTTATTTAATTTTTATTTATAAAATAACATTTAATTTTTAAAAGTAGTTAGCAAATTTTGAAATGATATTTAGGTTGGTTGAAACCTAATTTATCAAAATTGTAGGTTTAATTTTAAATTTAAATTTTTTAATTTAATTTCGAATTTTTTCAAATTTTTTTTAAATTTTCGAATTTTTTTTTTAATTAATTATTTATTTCGAAATTAATTATTTAATTTAAAATTAAATAAATCCTACATCCAACTATCCAGCTAACCTTGTTGCAGGAGTATGTGTTTTAGCTTGTGTGTAAGTTTTCAAAACCTATTATTGCTTGATTGCAAATAGCCATGGTTAACTTGTTGACAGATCCAATGATCTGATTTTAGCTCATGGCTCCGTTGGTCAAGTTAATGATTTGTAACAAGTATATTTACAATCTTCTTTCATCTGTGTATGACCTAGCAACATGATAGGACCCATCCAAAGTGTGCCTGTGTGAGCCTATGTGTTTAATTTCATTATAGATGCATATAGGTTAATGTTGCTAAATAAAATATCATAGTTTTTGATAGATTTTATTTAGGCCCATTTAGTTTTTGGGCTTATTCAATTAATAACAGTTGTTCATTTTAAGGTTAAATTCCTCTCTTTTGGGCCTTGTGTGAGAGTTGGGAGCCATAGTAGTGGGTACGACATACTGAACCCAGCACCCCCTCACATGAACCACCCCAATTGTGAAGGCCCATTTGCCTGATTTGAACAAACTGTACTAGGTTAATTACACTAGTTTAACCTAATAAAATTGATTAGTAACATAATTAATTTCATTTATTTTGAAATTAATTTAAGAAAACCATAGTTTAAAGAATTTTATATTCTAAGCTAAACTATATGTATTTTCTTGTATTTAATTAAATATAGAATTATAACCATCTAGATTCTTTCTGGAGCTTAATTTAAATTTTTCATTAAATATTCCTATTTAAGTTGATATTTAGTTATATACAACTAACCAATTTAAATCTGAATATCTTTTGGATTTAAAATTTCAAAATTAAGTTGAGGAATTTTAGGCATTGGTTATTAAGATTCTTTAGATATTTTTTAAGTTAATATCTTTTCGAATATTAACTTAAAATGGAATATTTTAGATATTTTTTAGGTTAATATCTTTTCGAATATTAACTTAAAATGGAATATCTTCAAATTAAGTGGTTACAACTTAATTTGAATTTAATTAAATGTGATTTGAAAGATATTTAAGTTGATTTTTTAGATTCTTCTAAAACAACTTAAACAAGATATTTTCAAATTTGTTCCATTTATTATTCGAATTTATTTTTCGAATTTAATTAATAATTGAAAATTAATTAAAGTTGATTTTTTATTTAAACCAACTTTGATTTGTAATTTTTCATTATTATATTATAAAACTTGTTCGATATTTATTTGAATTTATTTTTCAAATTAAATAATAATTGAAAATTAATTAAAGTTGATTTTTTATTTAAATCAACTTTAATTTGTAATTTTTCATTATTATAATATCGAATAATATGATTATACAAAATACATATTTTTTAAATAATGAGCTTTTAATCAAAAGATATTCGATCTCCATTGTTGGTCTTACAATAGTTAAATTTTTTCAATATAACCTCGAGACGCTAGACTTCGTCCTCCTAGGGATGGTTATTCGTTGAACACTTTTAACACCGTAAGATTTCATTTGATAAGTGTTTTGTGAGTTTTCGTCTCTATTAGACTCTCCCCTACGGTGACTACTTAGAGATAAACTCATAAAACATGAAACAATGGTGGAAGCTCATAAAATGAAAAGAACTTGACTCTCGCCTACCGGGACAACGTTGGATTCTCATTTTGATCGAATAAAAGGTTGCTAAAATGGTTTTATTTTAGATGAGCTGACAACTCTATTCAACTAATGTTATCTTTGACTCTCGCCCACCGGGACACTGTATTTCATTATGTTGGAAACCTTGGAAAATAAACTATGTTAGATTTAGTATTTTTATAACATATGTGATTATTTGTTATTTTCTGAACTTGTGTATGACTTTTGAACCAAAACCTTACTTCTGTTTTATTGATGTGTTGTAGTGTCTATAATCCTCTTCCCATTCCACTCCTAGTTAATATCTTAGCAATTGAACTTGAAGTTATAAACTCCTTGTCAGAGTAATACTTCACATATGCTCATGATGGACTTTAAATTCCAGAAAGCAGGTAAGTTGGGAATTGTTCACTCTGAAGAGCAAATAGTTCATAACTCCATAAATCCTACTACTTCAAGCTTAGTTGAGAAGATAAGAGAAAGTGATTCCACTTCCTCAAGTTATACTTCACAACAAAATGAACCAGCAAGAACAACAATTAACAAACGAATAAGCAGTAATGCTTTAGTCTTCGAATCATGTGTGTTAGAGAATGATAAATCCATTTGGATTCTTGATTCTGGGTTTACAAACCATGTAAGTTGTTCATTGAGATTGCTTGAGAATTGGAATTATTTGAAATCTGGAGAGTTGAAACTTAAAGTTGGTAGTGGCGAAATGGTTTCGGTTAGAGCTAGAGGAAAAGCCAAACTCAAGTTTCAAAACAGAATTTTGGAATTAGATAATGTCTTATACATTTCAAATTTCAATAGAAACTTAGTTTCTGTTTCATGCTTACAATTGCAACAATACCAATTAGATTTTTTGAGTTCTGGTTCTACCATTTCTCGAAATGACATTCAGATTTGTGTTGCATCCATGGAACAAGGGCTTTATGTTCTTAGACCAAAAACACCATTTGCCTTACATAACGAACTTTTTAAAGTACCTAAACCTATAAACCACAAAAAGCAAAAGATCGTTGATGATAATGAAACATATCTATGGCATTTACGTTTAGGTCATATAGGCTTTGATAGACTCAATAGGCTAACCAAAGACGGTCCATTGAAAAATGTCATCTTAGGTGAATTGCCAGTATGCGAGTCCTGCCTGGAAGGAAAAATGACTAAACGTTCTTTCTCTGCAAAGGCAGAGCGTGCCAAACAACCCCTAGGGTTAGTACATTCCGATGTCTGCGGACCTTTGAATGTCAAAGCCCGAGGTGGTTATGAGTACTTTGTCACTTTCATTGACGATTACTTTAGATATGGACATCTTTACCTTATGCATAAGAAATCTGAAACATTCGCAAAGTTTCAGGAATTTCACGCATTGGCTCAAAACCAATTAGGTAAAACATTAAAGATCTTGCGAACTGATAGGGGTGGAGAATATATGGATATGCCGTTCAAAGATCATTTAATTGAACTTGGAATTGAATCCCAATTAACCGCCCCTAGCACTCCACAGCAAAATGGAGTTGCAGAAAGACGGAATCGCACGCTTTTGGAAATGGTTAGGTCCATGCTTAGTTTTTCAACTCTACCTACGTCCTTCTGGGGATATGCAATTCAGATGGCAACCGACATTTTAAATGTTGTTCCATCTAAATCAATCCCTAAGACACCCTTAGAACTATGGATTGGTCGTACACCTAGTTTACGCCATTACAGAATCTGGGGGTGCCCTGCTCATGTCTTAAGAAAGAAAGACGGCAAACTTGAGTCACGAACTGAAGTTTGCATGTTTGTCGGTAATTCTAAAGAGACTAGGGGTGGACTATTTTATAGTCGCAAGGATGATAAAGTGTTTGTTTCTACAAACGCAACTTTCCTTGAATATTACTATATTAAGAATTTCAAATCACAAAGTAAAGTAGTGTTGGAGGAAATGCTTTCAGATATAAGTCCTTCCAATGTTCCGTTCTCTTCCACACGTGAAGAGGACAATCCCACTCCCTCAGTTGAACCAACTGAGAAATCTATTACTGAAGTTTCTGTTCAGAAGATCACCGCACCTCGTCGTAGTGGGAGGGTTTCAACAAAACCTGCTCGTTCTGGCTTGGATGGTGAAATCAATATGGTCGTAGGTGACGGTATTGAAGACGATCCATTAACCTATAAACAGGCAATGGCTAGTCCGCAACGGAAACGATGGTCGGCCGGCATGGATTCAGAAATGGATTCCATGAAAAAGAACAAAGTCTGGGAATATGTAGACGCACCTGACGACTATCATCCGATAGGATGCAAGTGGGTTTACAAGAAGAATAGAGAAGCTGGAGGCGAAGTCGAAACTTTTAAACCTAGACTTGTAGCCAAGGGTTATACCCAAAGAGAAGGCGTGGAGTATGAGGAAACCATTAGTCCTGTTGCCAAGCTCAAATCCATCCGAATTCTTCTCTCCATAGCTGTTGCTTTCGATTATGAAACCTGGAAAATGGATGTCAAGACTGCCTTCCTTAATGGGGTACTTGAAGAAAACATCTATATGGAGCAACCAGAAGGTTATGTTCGTCCTGGGCAGGAAAAGAAAGTTTGCAAATTAAATAGGTCTATCTATGGACTTAAGCAAGCTTCTCGCTCATGGAACAAAAGGTTTGATGAAATCATCAAGACCTACGACTTTCTTCAGAATGAAGATGAACCTTGTGTTTACCAACTCAAGGAAGACCAAATAGTAGTATTCCTGGTCCTTTATGTTGATGACATTTTGATTATTGGAAACAATGTCAAGAAAATGACTCACATCAAGGAATGGCTCGACACTCAATTCGATATGAAAGATTTAGGTGAAGCAGCCTATGTTCTTGGTATTCAGATTATCAGAAACTGGAAGAACGGATCTCTTGCTCTCTCTCAAACAACCTACATAGACAAAGTCTTAGAGAGATTCTCCATGAACAACACCAATGGGGCAAACATGCCTTCTAGATATGGTATTCGTCTATCTAAGGAACAGTCTCCGACTGATCCTCAAGAGATAGAGGACATGGCGAAAATTCCCTATGCCTCTGCAGTCGGAAGTCTAATGTATGCAATGTTATGCACTAGACCTGACATCTGTTATGCAGTTGGAATCGTGAGCAGGTATCAGTCTAATCCAGGACAACAACATTGGAATGCAGTTAAGTATATTCTGAAATACTTGAAGAGTACAAGGAATCTTGTGTTAGTCTACAAGGGTGGTGCTTTAAATCCCATAGGCTACACTAATTCAGATTTCCAGGCAAGTCTTGAAGACAGGAAATCTACATCTGGGATGGTGTTTACTCTTGGGGGTGGAGCAGTGGTTTGGAGAAGTGCTAAAAAAACCGCGATATCGGACTCAACTATGGAAGCTGAATACATAGCAGCAGCCGAAGCTGCTAAAGAACTTGTCTGGCTAAGAAAGTTCTTCACCAGTATAGGTGTTGTTCCTGGAATGGAAAAGCCTCTGGTCTTACTTTGTGATAACAATGGAGCAATAGCAAATAGTAAAGAACCTCGAAGCCACAAGAGAAGCAAACACATTGAAAGGAAGTATCACATTATCAGAGAATACGTGGCAAGAGGGGATGTACTAGTTGAGAAAGTTGACACAGAGGACAACCTAGCTGATCCATTTACCAAAGTCTAGGACGTGACAACATTTGAAAAGCACCGTCAGAATTTGGGATTAATTGATATGTACTAATTAGTTTTATATTAGTGCAAGTGGGAGTTTGTTGGGTTTTATGCCCTAAATAAAACTCCATTTCAATGTAATCAATTTTATTCAACATCAATAAAGAAACAGAAGTATTTTTCATTCATTTGTGTATGTTTTGGTTCACTTTATCAATTGCTTGTCTATTTGATTTATAAATTCATCTTAAACCCTTTTCACATACTTGATCCTGTTTATTGTGTTGTCATCACATTGGAAAGTAAACATGACTATGTGAATAAAGTTTCCTAGATTTATCAGACACAGGGTTTTACTGATATGATAATCTACAACAAGAGTTTACTTGCATTTGGAGAAATGCTATGTTATTTCCAGAACATTGGTTAAAGTAAAGCTTAGGTTGGATGCATGGAGTATGCATCGGAAGGGACCGATATTGAACTTTGACTTAGATTTAATTAAACTTACCGTAAAATCTATTCAAGTCAATATCGCCAAGTGGATCCTAGATCAAATGTTCTTAATTCTGTTATGATTAGGCTCAATCTTGAAAGGCTATTCGTGTTCTTTGATTTGTTAGTTAAGCCTACTTTTAGGTCAGGGTGATACGTACATTTTGAAAACACGGTAGTGCAATTGAGTGGGAGCGCTAGCATAAACATGGAATCTATAGCTTCTATCTGGCGAATAGTAAGCAACGGATGATCTCCTTTGAGCTTGACCAAACGAACATAAATGGTGGAGTACTCATTTCACATAAGCTGAAATATCATTTATACGGGGTCAAGTGTTTTAAGGATCAAATACATAGTAGGGTGTTACGGTAATCTAATCCCTTTATAGTGTAGATCATTCATATAGAGGATCATTGATCAAATTAGGATTATAACAATGGATAACTAATGATGCGTCTATATGGTAGAACATATAGAGCATTCTATATACTGAGAGTGCAATTCTAAGTTCTATGCATGGATTCAGCGAAGAATTAATAAGTTAGTGAATTTTAGTGCTAAATTCTTGATCTACTTATTGGAAGCTCGGTTATATAGACCCATGGTCCCCGCACTAGTTGAGATAATATTGTTTGTAAGACTCATGTAATTGGTTTTGATTAATCAATTATAATTCTCAAATTAGACTATGTCTATTTGTGAAATTTTCACTAAGTAAGGGCGAAATTGTAAAGAAAGAGTTGTTAGGGGCATATTTATTAATTATGATACTTAGTATGGTTCAATTAATAAATATGATAAATGATAATATTATTTAATAATTATTTATAGTTATTAAATAGTTAGAATTGGCATTTAAATGGTTGAATTAGAAAATTGGCGTTTTTGAGAAAATCAGATACAAAAGTGTTAAAATTGCAAAATTGCAAAAAGCAAGGCCCAAACCCAATAAGCCATGGCTGGCCACTTTTGTAGGCATTTCAAACTGATATTTTCATTATTTTAATGCCAAATAATTCAAACCTAACCCTAGTGGAATGCTATAAATAGGTAGTGAAGGCTTCAGGAAAATTACACTTTTGAATCAAAAAAACTGAGCCTTTCTCTCTCTACCTTGGCCGCCACCCTCTCTCTCTCTTCTTCCTTCATATTTCGAAATTACCTTAGTGATTAGAGTAGTGCCCACACACAGCAAGCAATACCTCAATCATAGTGAGGAAGATCGTGAAGAAAGATCATCAGCAAAGGAGTTTCAGCATCAAGGATTCAGAGAAAGAGATCGAGGTTCAAATCTTGATAATACTCTGCTACAGAAAGGATACAAGGGTTAGAGATCTAAACGGAAGGAGTCATTTAATTCCGCTGCACCCAATGTAAGGTTTCTTAAACTTTATACGTGTTTATTTCATCGTTTTTAGAAATTTATATTTAGGGTGTTAATAAACATACTTGTGAGTAGATCTAAGATCCTGGTAAAATAATTCTAACATATACAACAGCCAGCAATCTTTGCCCAAAATTCTTTAGGATTCGGCTAGTTAACCTCCATCAACAGAAGGCTATGAACAACTTGGGGATGGAAAACAAACTCAGGAATATCTAAGAAATGACCGAATTGCGTATCTCGGAAGATTTTCAACAAATTCCCCGATATAGCATCCTTAATATTAACAATAACAAGGAAATTACTAGTACATACACATTTGGATCTATAAAAATCACTGGGACTGAATTTATTTACCCAATCCTGCATTTTTCAAAGAAAGTAAATATAATAAATGGGCATACGAAAGTTGCAAAACTCTAATATAACTACAAAATAACTATAAACAAAACAACACATAGGAAAAAAAATAATAAAAACATAGATATAAAACCAAACATAATATAAACAACAAATCATATAGAAACAAAATAAAAACATAAAATAAAAGAAAGTAGTAGACCAACCGAATTATTGTCCTTCAATATTAACATTCATGATAGTTCTAATTTTTACCCATTGATGATATATAAATGGATACAAAATCAACTATTTAAAAACTATTTCAATACAAACACACATAAAAAATGTGTTGAAACTATAAAAAAACTATAAAAGAAAATAAAAATTGATTAAATAAAAAAATGAAATGAAAAACAAAACCACATTTGCAGATCAAAACAAACAAAAAAAAAACAACAAAAAATGTAATAGAATTTAAAACTAAAAAAACAAAAAAAGAAAGAAGAGAAAAAGAGAGGAAAATGATGTATGGTTGATTGATAGAGTGTGTAAGTGGTAAAATTGTAATAAAATAAAATTGAAGAGTAAAAATGTAAGCTTAACCATGTGGTGATATTTTAGTAATAAAATGTACATTTTATATTTTTGGTGTAAAAATTTCTTAATTTAAACAATTTATTACACTGTTTCATTAGAAAAAAAAACAAAACTGCATCGGCCCTCATCCATCAATTACTGTCGATCACAGCAGTAAAAAAATAAAATAATTGAAAAGAAATCCACAGACACAACGGCTGACCCGGAAACGGCCCACCCAACCCAACCCACGGTCTCTGGAATCTCTTTCTCTTGTGGGCGAAGACGTAGTCGTAGTTGTAGTTGTAGATAGTCGTTGTCCAAGTCGTATTCCTTCCTTAAACAATCTCAAACACTATTCTCCCAATAAAACAAAAATGGCTGGGATCCGATTGCAGCCGCCGGAGGATTCTGACCTTTCTCACCAGACCCGAGCTACTCCTCCCGCCGCCGATCTCGTTTCCGACGACGACCGCTCCATCGCCGCCGACTCTTGGTCCATCAAGAGCGAGTACGGTAGCACGCTCGATGACGACCAGCGCCACGCCGACGCCGCCGAAGCCCTTTCAGTCGGCAACTTCCGCGCCGCCTCTGATTACAGGTTTTTCTTTCATTTTGTTTTTCGGTTTGACTCTGGAGAAAATGTTGCTATGAAGGTGTCTTGGGAAACAACTAGGATTATTGAATACAAGTTAGGGTTGCAAACATGGATTGGCTGTGTGTTGGAATTATGTATTACTTTGTTAGTGAATTCATTGAAATATATGTATAATTGGAACTTTCTCCATGTATGAATAGGCATCTGATTATGCTTTGGTTATTCTAGATTGTTTGAATAGACGTAGCTTAGGCAACTGGTTTTAGAATTTGGTGTTTTATTATGTGTACAGTTCTGACAAGGATGAACCAGATTCTGAAGCAGAGGCATCAATGTTAGGTCTTCAGAGTTATTGGGATTCCGCATATGCCGATGAGTTGACTAATTTCCGCGAACATGGCCATTCCGGTGAAGTTTGGTACAATATACTTTACCACTGCTTTTACTTCTAAGTTCTTTATTCCCGAAAGTTGGATAGGCTTATTTTTTTTACTATGAATTATCAGCAATGTCTCATGCAAGCATCTACCGTCTTCTTCTTCTTCCCTGTAATCCGATGAATGGCATTCACTTTTGTATATTACCTGATGAATTGCGTTCACTTTTGTATATTACCTGATGAATTGCGTTCACTTTTGTATATTACTAATTAGAGTTTGTAAGAATCACCATTTTAATTGAAATGAGGCTTAATTGTTTGATTTGTTGAGCTGATATATAACAGTTGAGTGTGGAATGCACCCGGGCCTACACATCTGTGGGAATCTTCTGGCTCCTTGCTCTTAAAACCTTTGTTATTTGTCCTCACAAATTGTGCTAGAGACTTAGAATACATCTATTTTCTTGCTATCTGTTTCTATAGGTTCGGAACTGATGTCATGGAAGTTGTTTCTTCTTGGACCAAAAGCTTATGCATTGATATTTCTAAAGGTCACCATCCAAATCACGTTGATGAAACATCTGATTCTGTTGAATATGGTGATAAATATCTTACTTCTTGGAGTGTCTTGGACATTGGGACTGGAAATGGTTTGCTACTTCAAGAACTAGCCAAGCAAGGGTAAGCTTTACCATATGGTGGAATTTTATTGGTTTTTATCTCTTGCCTGACAAGCAGATAAGTATGAGATGGAAAGTTAGGAACTTTTTGTTTGAAAAAACTCAGCTGTTGGTCTTAAATATAACTGTGTTTAGAGAATCTTGTATATGCCGAAAGGTGAATCACTCTGCTAGTTTTTTATGCGGGACAATAATATGTTAATAGTATAACATCACATGTTTTGGTTGAGGTAGTGGAGAAAGATGCACGAGCTAAAATCGTACATGCAAACTTTTTTTTCTTATTTAATTTTTATGATTAGGGCTAATATATTCCATGTGCATGGCTTTGTCAATTAGTGCTGCGTCTTTCAATGGAAAAGATAGAAATGGACAATAGAAATTGTAAGAACTATTATAACAAGAAAGTTCATTTTCATTACAAACCAAATATGAATGCATCTTGATTCTAGGTTGTTATTTTTATTTTTAGGGAACAGAAAGAAAAGAAAAACAAAAGAGCTCTGATAATTCCATTCACCTTATAATAACCTTGGCTGTATTGCGTTAGCATTAAGTTATGAGTGCCAAATGTCTGTTAGGCTTTAAATTAGCCTAAAAATATTGGGCCTTTTTCATTTTTATAATTCAAAACAGTTTTTTTTTTTTTTTTTTTTTTTTTTTTTTTTTGTATTTTTACATAATTTTACATAGAAACCCCTATTGCAATTAGCGCTGCAACCACTTTAGTGGCTGAGATGTAATGTTTTTAAGTGAAGTTCTCAAATACTTATAAGTGAAGCGCTGCAACCACTTTAGAAACCCAAACCGTAAATTTGAAAAAAAAAATTAAAAAAATAGTATATGGGGTAATTCCCCAAAAATATTTTTGCACAAGAAAAACTAATTTGGATGATGGTTGCTAAGTTGTCAAGTCTTTAGTGGCTGAGATGTAATGTTTTTAAGTGAAGTTCTCAAATACTTATATTTTCAATGGTTGGCTGGCTACGGGTCCTTGTTAGATTAGCTTATAAGTACTCAGATTAAGTGTTATGAAGGCCATGGATTGATTTTGTGATTTTTTAGAGTAAGAGGTTTCTCAGGGAGTTTTGCAAAGTTTCTCGGATAACATGGAGTTTTGGTACCGTTCTTTTGGCTCCTATCAATAAAAATAGGCTTCCATAGCTCTTTCAAGAAGCGAACTGTTCCATTGATGTCCTTGATATTGTAGTTTTTTATAATTATAAATTAATGCTTGAGATGTTGAATGTCAATTTTTTTGAAATGGCTGTTTAATCATATTCCTTTCTCTTGTAAGCACGCTTTTGCTTTGGGTATACTTTTTATTTTAATTTTTGCAAATAGCCCATTGTCTTAAGAGAGTATTCAGAAAGTGATTTCTTAGAAAAGTGTCCGCTAGAGGGCTTAGTTGATCCATGATTTATGTTTCGTCTTTTGTTTATTTCAAGAAATATATCTATCAATTCTGGTTCTTTATTTTTCTATTAATTCTTTTTTAATTGAGATGTATGAACTTTATTCCATGATATTTACTTGAGATTCCTCTTTATTCTAATTCAGAATGGTAAAATGATTCAACCCAATTATTGAAAGATGATTTATAGCATTAAAAATGAATGAGCTCTTCTTTTTTCCCTCCATCTCTTTTGGATGCAATGGAACACTATCACATTGTATTACTATGTGTAGGAAAATGCTAGTTTCTCTCCACTCATTTCATGTTTTCAGAGTTTATGGCTTTAGTATTTTCAGAACAAAATTCTCTTGTGGTATAAGCTTCCCTTTGGTTTCAAGATATTTGTAACTACCTCATTTTAAGTAAAACTGCTGGTTTGGTTCAGGTTTTCGGATCTAACAGGAACTGACTATAGTGATGGAGCAATTGACCTTGCTCGAAGGCTTGCTCAGCGTGATGGATTTGTTAATATTAATTTCTTGGTATGATCATACTCCTAGAAAATTATGCAATTATAAGCTTTTGTCTTTCTTTCTAGAATGATATATATCTATGCCATGATGTAGTTGTGTGTGCATTTCAATCTTTTCTGCTGGAAGTAATATGACTTGTTCCTTGACATGTTTTTACTGTGAAGTTTATTATTTTGTGGATCTGCTTAGTAATATGATCCATTCTTTGGCAAGTTTTTAATGTGAAGTTTATGTATTCTGTGGATCTGCTCTTAGTATTTATTGGATTTTTAATCATGAGGAAAATGGAAAACTGACATCATATAGACCTTGTTAGATCTGTCAAAGGTCTTGTCTTTTGGAGACAAAGATTATGTAGACTGTAATTTGGTGACTAGAGTGCCAATGGTTCATGCTGGCTTTTGTTTTTTGTTAAAGAAATTGATTACTGATTTAAGTATGATTGGTAATAGTTATTGAGGGTTGATACCATTGCCCAATGGTTAAACCAACAGCTGTGGGGCTAAGAAGCTGATTCATCACAAATATAATTGCTAGCATACTCATAGTCCAAAACATAGTCTATAAATTACAAATGCACCAAGTTTTTAGTGAAATTTATTATTACTAAAGTTTATGTCGTTATGTGTATGTATAGCCATTGTATCTAAATATGCTTTCTTTGTGTGTGTTTATGCATGTGTCTATATCATCATTGTTTAAATGTATGCACATGTTTGTTGGAATGTAAGTAGTTATGCATATTTATGGCTATTTAGATTTGTTTAAGAAAATGGAGGAAGAAACTATTGCTTGTTTTTCAAAAACTTCGGAAACAATTTGTTAATTTTCTACATCAAAACTAATTTTTGTCTGCTAAACATTATTTGCTAATTTAATAGAGGCAATGGCTTTCAAAAAACTTTATTTGATAATCACTTGTTCTAACTTTAATGAGTTTACATTTTATAGACGTGATATATTGTGTTGAGATTTTCCCCTTTTTATTTTTATCAGGGTATATTGGTAAATAAATTATGCATAGCTTTATCCTGAATAGGATACTGGGAATGTGATTAAAGAGAAGGCCTAGTGAATTAGAATCTCTTATTCAAGAATTCCATAACCGATTTTCATAGCTTCTTGTTCTTCAGTCTATTGTAAGTAAACACATAAATTTCAATATATTTTCTACAAATTATGTTTGAAGTATTAACTTATCACTGTCTTTAGTAATATCGTTTTCTCTAGAATTGTCTTAGATGCACACTTGGATTCTAATTTAGTATGGGAAACAGTATCAAATCTCTTTTCAGTTTCTTAAAGTTTGAATCAAACTCTCAAAATTTTCACTCTTTTGTGTCCTTTTCTTAACTGATGTCTAAAGGTGTAGAAATGTTTAAATACATCTCAAATAATTCATTATTATTATTATTATTATTATTTGGCACCAATGTGTATCAGTGACCATACTCATAGAAATCTGCATCAATTGATTATTTGTTGGTTGCTTTTCCCCTTCCAATTGTTTGAACCTGTGTATCGACAGACTCTGCATAAACAGTTATGTTCTATAATTTAAATTTTCATGTTTGTATGTTTATGATATACCTATTATCATATCTTGTTTATTTCTTTATTTTTTCCAAGGATCTTATCTTGTTTATTTGTGTTCTTTTGGTTTAATTGCGTCAATGGTTTCATTTGTTTAAGGTTGATGATGTTCTTGACACGAAGCTGGGCCGACAGTTTCAACTTGTGATGGATAAAGGAACTTTAGATGCCATTGGACTGCATCCAGATGGGCCTATTAAAAGGTAACGGTTTCAATATCATCATCCAATGCAGAAACATGTATAGAAGCCATTTGAGTCGTGCTGCTGCATGTTGCAATTGATTGGTCCACATCTCAGAAAATCCTGGCATTTGCTTAGGACTTTTGAGCATTTCATAACATTTGGCTCTATTACTACCTCTTATTATTTTGATCTTAAAAGAAAGTATTCATATCAAACACTTGAGGGATTTCAGGCCTCAATTATAAATGATTTAACAATTTTAATCACATCTGAGGACTAATGGATTTTGTATCATTTTACATCTTCAGGATGATGTATTGGGACTCGGTTTCAAGATTAGTTGCTAAAGGAGGATTATTGGTAACATATTTACTTTATCTTAACAATTGTGACTGAATTTCTACCCCCTTGTTAGTGTTTCTTGTGTGGCTATTAATTTATAGATGTAGATAGATACTCCAAGAGGATCTTTTTTCTTATAAAAGGAAGCAGGAAGTATGTTAATTTTATCATCCTAATGTTTGGAGCCAAAGTCATTTCTCATCAAAGATTTTCCACTGTTTCTTACACTTTGGTGGTGCTTGTAGGTGATCACGTCCTGCAACAACACAAAAGATGAATTGGTAGAAGAAGTTGAAAGTTTCAACAAAAGAAGCATCGGTATCTCCCAGGAAGCTGAAGAATCCAACAAGGACCAGGAAGCGAGCAAGGTGGTGCCTCCATTTCAGTATTTTAGTCATGTTCGCACCTATCCAACTTTCGAGTTTGGTGGTTCTGTAGGATCACGGGTTGCCACAGTTGCATTTATCCGTAATTAGTGTGAATTTCTAGTTTTTGTTGTTGTTATAATGTACTGGTTTGATACATTCCAAAACATTTATGCATGTGAGAAAGATTGGATTTACTGGACTTCTCATATTCGTTGGTAAGCAGCCCTGAAATCTGTTGATTCATTCGAAAGGTTCAAATGACTTCTTCCTACCTTTTTCTTTAACCCTCCTCTTCACTTTACTATTTGATTTCTGATGTACTCAACCCTCCTAAGGGGGAGTGATTAGCAATTTGCTATTACACTTTACAATCATTTATTACTACCATGTGAAAGATATATAATTATCATTTTGTTTTCAAATTTTAAATGAGTTCTAAGCTCCGGATCTGTTCTTCATATTTTGTAACATAGATCTTTCTTATACGTTCATTTATTTATTTTTGAAGTCTTAAAAATGAATTAAGTAATGTAAAGGTAAGCACAACAGAAACCTTGTATTTGAAACTGAAAATTATATGTCTAGATTTCTGAGAGGCTTAACTCTCCCTAAAGACAGCTCAATTACACAGAATACCTTTTTTCTTTACTAAAAAAGGCACAATTATCTTCCCAATTTCAAGGCCTAACCGAAAAGTATACGACAAACCCCAAAATACCCATGCCAAAAACAAAAGCAGCGAAAATCCAAGTAAATAAGGTAATTAACTCTAGCTGTGTAGGCGATCTTGTCCGAGATCCAAGAAACTGGTAATTCTCTAAAGTAGCTTCAAAAGGTGGCAAGTTCTTCCACTTAATTAAATAATCCAATGTTTCATGTGCCTCAGGCTTTGGACGCACATCTATGAGAGACTCGGGCTCAACCAACATCTCAAACTGGTCAATGAGTTGTGGAGGTACTACCAAGGACGAAGAATGAGACCGGCCTTTAGCTCATCACAGCTGTAATATGTAAAAAAAACGAAGACCATCTCTAGATGCGTAAAAGTTATTCCATATTTGAAAAAAAAAAATAATTTTATGTTATAAAATAATATAGAGTAATATCTTTATATATTAAAAGTACCAATCTAACGGCAATTCTTGGTTTAACGGGAATTCTTGGTTTAACGATTTTTTTTTTTAACGCCAAAAGAATAATTTTTATTTTTTTTAAACGGGTTCTTTTAACGCCGTTACCTTTTTTCTTATAAAAAAATATATAAAAGAAAAAACATTCATCTCAATCGTTTCAGACTTTTCACTCTTCTCAAAGAGACAACCATGGTTAAAACTTAAAACTGTTCAATCCTATCCTCATTGAGGTTGAGACCAGCCATGGCATCAGCCAAACCAGTGCTCGTTTCCACAAGCACATGGGGATCATTGTAATGCCTAACAGCCTGAGTTATGCCTCTCACACGCTTATACGGATCAGAAGAATTGAAAATCTCCGAACCCACAAAAACACCGTCGCATCCCAATTGCATCATCAGTGCCGCATCGGCCGGTGTCACAATCCCTCCGGCGGCAAATTGAACTACGGGAAGACGACCCATTTGCTTGGTCTGAGCAACCAGATCATAAGGCACAGCTATCTTCTTCGAAAAGGCAAACACTTCATCTTCATCCATGTTGTTTAAAACCCTAATCTCCCTTACTATTTATCTCAAGCTCCGTACAGTCTCGGAAACGTTACCTGAACCTGTTAATTCCCCTTGAGTCCTTACCATATCGGCTCTTTCCCTAATCCTGCTCAAAGTGCCTATCTAACGGCAATTCTTGGTTTAAGGGAAATTCTTGGTTTAATGATTCTTTTTTTTTTTTTAACGCCAAAAGAATAATTTTTAGTTTTTTTTAAACGGGTTCTTTTAACGCCGTTAACTTTTTTCTTATAAAAATATATATAAAAAAAACATTCATCTCAATCGTTTCAGACTTTTCACTCTTCTCAAAGAGACAACCATGGTTAAAACTTAAAACTGTTCAATCCTATCCTCATTGAGGTTGAGACCAACCATGGCATCAGCCAAACCAGTGCTCGTTTCCACAAGCACATGGGGATCATTGTAATGCCTAATAGCCTGAGTTATGCCTCTCACACGCTTATACGGATCAGAAGAATTGAAAATCTCCAAACCCACAAAAACACCGTCGCATCCCAATTGCATCATCAGTGCCGCATCGGCCGGTGTCACAATCCCTCCGGCGGCAAATTGAACTACGGGAAGACGACCCATTTGCTTGGTCTGAGCAACCAGATCATAAGGCGCAACTATCTTCTTCGAAAAGGCAAACACTTCATCTTCATCCATGTTGTTTAAAACCCTAATCTCCCTTATTATTGATCTCAAGCTCCGTACAGTCTCGGAAACGTTACCTGAACCTGTTAATTCCCCTTGAGTCCTTACCATATCGGCTCCTTCCCTAATCCTGCTCAAAGCCTCCCCAAGATTTCGACACCCACAAAGAAATGGGGTTCGAAAATTATGCTTGTTGATGAAATTATCCTCGTCGGCCAAAGCCAAAGCTTCGCTCTCATCGATGTAATCAACACCGATGGCTTCTAATATCTGAGCTTCAACGAAATGCCCAACTCTAGATCTCGCCATTACAGGGATCGAAACAGCTGATTGCTAGTGGCGGACCCAAAATTTAAAGTGAGGGGGGGAGTAAATAAATTTAAAAAGAAAATATAAAGTGTAGTTAGTGGGATTTGAACCTTTACCCTCTAACCTATATACCAACTACCTTAACCATTACACTAAGGTTACTATTATGTTTATAAATATCATCTTTTAATACAAATATATGTTGTAACTAATTAAAATACATATACATTTTTTTCTCGATTTTTTTTTCAGGGGGCGACTGCCCCCTCGCTACAATGTGGGTCCGCCCCTGAAGGTACATAATGTTGCTTTTTATATTTTCGTTTCATACAACCCATTTTAAGTCTCCTATAGTAAATCATCCGATGTTTTCCTCTTCTTCTTCCTGGCTTGATCTACAGACACAACCTAAAAAAATATGCTCTCAAATTGGTCTCTGTGCTTTTGACGGAACTCGAGGTGTTAGGTGAGATGAAAGTACATCTGGCTGTTCTAGGAAAAGTTCATTTAACTTTATTTCAAATGATTGCTGTATCTATCTTCTAATTTAATTGTTTCCATATATATTTACAGCTTTGGAATTGAAAGTGTGATTGATGAGAAATTGGGAAGGAAACACGATAGCAGCCTTCATGGTGCACCATGTACTGCTTGTGAGATGGCAGTAGTATGGATTCAAAATCAGCTAAACCGTAATATGATATTGAACTACGTTAATGAGGTAAATATTTGTTGTCTCTTACTCATCAATACATGCATGATAATGATGAATTGATGCAAGCTAATCATGCCCTCAAATGTTTAAAATCACAGCTCTGTGAACGGCTGCGCAGTCCAAATGGCGAGTCAGCTGTTGATTGCAGCAGCTTATCATCCATGCCAAGTGTTTCATTCACCATCGGTGGTAAATTATTTGACCTTGCTCCAGAGCAGGTATAGCAGACTTCTTCAGTTTGGTCATTTTAAACTTTAAAAGTCCCAATTAGCAAGCTTGATTATGAAAAAAGATTTCAGTTCACTCTCTTTAGTCAGTTCCGAGCTGCTATTAGCTGCTTATAAATTTTGGTGTTTGTTGCCATCAGTACATTCTCAAAGTGGGAGAGGGTTCCGCAGCTCAATGCCTTAGCGGATTCATTGCGTTGGATGTGGCTCCTCCTCGTGGACATCTCTGGTAATCTATCTAATGGAATGTTCCATTTAGATAGATTTTTCTGTTATTTTTTTTTTGTTTAAATATGAATTTGAATTAAAGTAATATACGTGTATATTAAATAAATATAAATATACATATGTTTCCTATTTAAAAGTTATTTGAATGTTATTCAAATTATTGTTTTTTTTTTTTTTAAGAAACTGGATATTTTTAGTTATGCTTATAAATATCATCATAAAATAAGGAAGCAGTTTTAATTTGAAAAGCTTTTATACGCATTCTTTGTATCTAGGACTCTGAAACTTCTTGGTTATTCTTCTCTCGCTCTCTCTTTCTCCCTGTGCAAGTTAGTAATCCACACTTGGCCATCCTTTTTCATCAACAAAGCTTTTATTTGAAGACCAAAGCTTGGTATATATACCAACATTTCAAATTATTATTTTCTATTTTATTACTGTGTACTACATTACTCTTTTCTATTTTTTCAATCCAAAAAAGAATTCGCACCTCTCTATATATATGTATTACATGTACATGTCTATTTTTATACCTGATTATCCTTCTATTTATAAATTTTCTTTCCTTTATTGTTGTGTGGGTAATTTATGATTTTTTATTTCAATATCAAACATGTATTTGGGTTAATTAAATGATTGGATTTTTGTTAATTTGTTAGTTGGAATAGTAATAATTTGATATATACATAAATATATATAACGTTATTGGTTTTCTAAAGTTTAGTACAATATGAGGAATTCAGGACCACTAATGCATAATATTTAGTGTTTACGTTCGGCACAAAGGTAAGTGACTGATGATATTTATATGTTCTGTACTGTGAAGTGGCAGAGTATCAAAATTGCATAAGTAGTAATCGTTTGTTACATATTCTTTGCTCACATACGATCACAGACAAGTAGTAAATCTCCCTCTCCTTTTTTAGACTTCTATATATCCATCTGTCAATGTTAGTAATATTGCAAAATATCACTTTTTTTTTTAATTTATTATCTTATCTATTTTTCATTGTATGCAGCTGTTATAAAACAGATATCAAAATTGCATAAGTAGCAATTGTTTGTTATATATTCTTTGCTCCCATACAATCACAGACAAGTAGTAAATCTCCCTCTCCTTTTTTAGACTTTTATATATCCATCTGTCAATGTTATTAATGTTGCGAAATATCACTTTTTTTTTTATTTAATCTCTTATCTATTTTTCATTTTATGCAGCTGTTATAAAACAGAGATTTTGGAGGGTTTTCATCTGCGGAGGACCTTTGGCTTGGGTGACACACTGAAGAAGTCCATCATTCATATTTTTTGCGCAGAGGTAATATAAGTGAATATTAAAATTTTTGTTTGATATTAAGTTATTATTGTGAAAATTACTTGTCTATATTAAAATATTGTAGTATAATCAGCATTACAAGTTTTTGTTGAGATCATGTAGTCTGAAGGTTTCACCGTATGTTTGGGATCATAAAAAAATTTACAAATCACTTCTGAATTCATGTCAGATGTTATATGTAAAATTCTTTACTCTTTTGGTAGTTTTTTTAAACAACTTTTAGTATTGATTTGAATCTAAAACCCACTTTGTATCTTGTATACAATTGTGTGAGTATGTCCACTTCGTTTTGATCGGATGAAAGGTGAGGAGCCTTTAAGTGATAAGTTTAACTACTGCTCGAAATTGTGTTCAGTTAGTTTGAAAAATATATCAATGTTCAGTCATATATTAATCTATGAATTACTAATTCAAAATTGTGAAAACATATTTTTCTCCCTTTTCGAACAGCCACTATAAACTATTTTGATTTGTTGTTTTCAGATTTATGATTACATAAAAAATTACTTTTTTAAAGGTTACCGAACAGTATCATTATTTGCCACATTATAATACTATATTAATTTGTTTTTGTGCAACTGATCACTTAAGTTTAGTTTAAAATCTATGCCAAACTTTTCTTTTCTTTTCTTTTTTTCTTTTGGAATTGGGGGTATTAGGCGAACAAAAAAAGGGGGGGGGGGGGGTTGAGGAGTTGTTAAATGTGTATGACGTAAGTGCATGCGTCAAGTTGTGAGTATGTTTAATTGGAAAGAAAGATCATTTTTGGACTAATTAATTTTGTTGTATATATAATATAAGAATATATATGTATAAAAGTGAATAAATAAACACAGATAATGAGATGAGATTCCTAAAAGTAAAACATATTTTTACTTTTTGCTGGTTGAGATTCTTGAAAGTCATCATATAACATTTTTTTTACAGTGGAAAGTGTGTTGTCTAAGACATAACATTATGAAACCATTAATTTGCATTCCCTATATTACTTTTTTATTTGATGTTAAGTTATCATATAATCTATGTATATATATATAAACTGAAGTTTGGATGTGTCAGTGTCTTCTTGATGAAACAGTATTGTCGTATTTTATTTACATTGTCGTTCTTCTTTGTAGGTTGCTGTCATTTATCGCCGTTTTAGATTATTTGTGTCGTACTCTCCATTTGAATATCAGGTATTGTTTTACTCATATTAATTTATATTTATTAATGTATTTATTGTGATATATACAATGGAAAACGCTTGGGAAAAAATGAAAAGACCAAAAGATATATACTTTAAAGTTAATAGAGCATCATAATTATTATACTGACCTTAATATTTTATTGATGTAGAATGATATTTGACGTCTGAAACCTACATTTCCTTGATTGACATAATGACAGATGGTATACCATACTTACAAAATTTAAATTCAAATCTACATAATATTAAACCACAAATTTCTTAAAACATTTATGTATTGCGATTTGATTTTTTGAAGATCAAAACACACGAGCTTCTAAAAGAATCTCATATAGAGAATTGCCAGAAGATAAGAAGGAAGAAATACGTAGGAAACAACGAGAGAGATATGCTAAACAAAAAGCATTGAAAAACTACCAAATTGATACGACTAATTCAAGTTATTTGAATCGTAACAATTTACCTTTATGTACTGATGATCATGCGGCATCTACAAGTACACAACATTCGTATTATCATGCTGATAATATTAACAATGATCGACAACATGGAGATGGTAAGATTGTACAGATACCATACTTAAAAATTTAAATTCAAATCTACATAAGATTAAACCACAAATTTCATAAAATATTTATGTATTGCGATTTGATTTTTTGAAGATCAAAACAACCGAGCTTCTAAAAGAATCTCATATAGAGAATTGCCAGAAGAGCAGAAGGAAGAAATACGTAGAAAACAATGAGAGAGATATGCTAAACAAAAAGTATTGAAAAACTATCAAATTGATACGACTAATTCAAGTTATTTGAATCGTAACAATTTACCCCCATGTACTGATGATCATTCGACATCTACAAGTACGCAACATTCGTATTATCATGCTGATAATATTAACAATGATCGACAAGATAGACATGGTGACAGAGTATCAAAGAGACAATGCAATCATCATACCAACTTAAGCTCTACTGACAAGAGATCTTCTTATCAAGATCTAGATTCTTCAAATGGATGCAGTGGTAAAAATAGTCTCTACCAAAATTCATCTTCCGAAAATAATGGGAGATTTGATCAGGTATATACAGAACACCGCCTTCTTTTTTCTAATTGATCTTACCTTCGGTTTTTTCTCAACAGTCCACCTAATAAAAATTCCACACAGATACATTCAGTTGATCTCGAGAACTCAATTAGCCACACAATTATGTCAACAACTTCTAGAAGTAAGTGTTATTCCAACATCACAATATTTGTTTCATATTAGTATACATTCATAATAACAAAATATCAGTATTCTACTTTGACCTAATTAAACCATTCATTATGATAGGTCAATCGCAAAATAGGGTCACTCGATTTCGAGATTTGCTACAAAATGTGCCATCTGAAGCATTTTCACTTCCGTCGGTCCCCATATGCATACATTGTAAAGCAAAGAGATTTATCCATGAAACAAATGGATTCTGTTGTGCAGATGGAAAGATCTATCTGGCCACAAATGAAGTTCCAAATGAACTTTTTGCATTATTAACCTCCAACACAAGTGATTCTGCACATTTCCGGACATATATTCGAACTTATAACAACCAATTTGCATTCACATCTTTGGGTGTTAAATATGATCACAATCTCTGCCAAAGAAACAATGGAATATACACTTTTAGAGCACAGGGACAAATCTACCACAACATCACAGATTTACTTCCTTCTGATGGTCGTCCTTCTAATCTCCAATTATATTTCTATGAGACGGAACATGAGTTAGATAATCGACTATTAGATTCACAATACAGAATGCTCCCAACAGTCACAAGTCAACTCATCCATATTCTTCGCATCAATCCGTACTCTATTTTCTTTCGTTCACTTGGTGATATGCCAAATTTGGAAAGACAAATAATACATGTTAGGAGTGACGTTGGCCTAGATCAACGTGTATTCAATGCCCCTACTTCCTCACAAGTAGCGGCAATATGGGTTGAAAATGACAACGAGAACCAAATTGGAAGGCGTGATATCTTTGTATATAACCATACCGGTAGACAATTTAAAGTTCAATATTACTACGGGTGTTATGACTCACTGCAATATCCATTGTTATTTCCGTACGGTGATAATGGTTGGCATAAAGGGATTGAAAGGGTTGGAGAAACCCAATCAAGATCCGTCGAACAAACTCAAACAACAAACCCTCGACGATCATCAAATGTAGAAGAATTATTAGCAGCAGAAGAAGCAGGTAAACAATCCTTGAATATGTATAAATATATATATTTAAATAAATAGGTACAAATCACTCAATGTTCACATCTAACTATATTATACTCCCTTCAATTCAAATTGATGCAGTATCAATCCAAAAAACGAAAGAACCAAAGTTTTCGTGCCGTGAATATTACTGCTTCAAGTTCCGAATACGGGAAGATGAAAGATCGATTTTGCTACTCTCTGGTCGGCTACTACAACAATATGCAGTAGACATGTATGTCAAGATGGAGACTTCAAGATTGGATTATTATAGAGGCCAGCAAATGCACATACGAACAGAATTATATCAAGGTATAGTTGACACAATTACGCTGGGAGAACGAGACGCTTCTAATGTTGGGAAGCGAATCATACTCCCTTCATCTTTCATAGGAGGACCAAGAGACATGAGGAAGAGATACATGGAGGCAATGGCGTTGGTACAACGCTATGGTAAACCTGATATTTTTCTAACGATGACATGCAATCCAAACTGGAAGGAAATCACAAATGAATTATGTCAACACGAGGAGAGCCACAATAGACCTGATCTGGTTGCACGAGTTTTCCATGCAAAACTAGAGGAATTAAAGGACAGGTTATTCAAGAAAGAGATATTCGGCAAGGTCGCAACATATGTTTACGTTATTGAGCACCAAAAAAGAGGTCTTCCACATGCACACTTTTTAATTATATTGAAAAGGGATTGGAAAGTCCATGCTCCTGAATCCTTCGATGAGATCGTGTCACCAGAGATTCCAGATAAAAACTCTAACATCCACTTGCACAAGGCGGTTGTAAAACACATGATGCATGGACCTTGTGGGGATTTGAACAAAACAAATGTTTGCATGAAGGGGGAGAATCCACGTTGCAAAAATAATTTTCCAAAAAAGTATGCTCCATTTACGTCTGTCGGAAATGACTGTTTCCCTATTTATAGGCGTTCAAATAATGGTGTGACCGTAAAGGTCAGAGGGGCAACATTAGACAATCGTTGGGTTGTTCCCTACAACCCATATCTCCTTGTCACATTTGACTGCCACATTAATGTAGAAATTTGCTCTACAGTGAAGGCGGTAAAGTATCTCTATAAATACATTTACAAAGGCCATGATCGTGTTGCCTTCAACTTGGTCTCCGAAACAAACAACCAACAAGTTGATGAAATACATCAGTTCCAGACAGCTCGATGGATTGCTGCCCCCGAAGCAATGTGGAGAATATACGGATTTATTGTAAATGAGATGTCCCCAACAGTATATAGCTTGCATTTACATCCCAAGAATCAGCATACGGTTACATTCCGAGGAAATTCTGACCTGTCAAACATTGCTAATTCGGAACATTACAAAAAATCTATGTTAACAGAATTCTTTGAATTAAATAAAGTAGATGAAAATGCAAGGATGTTACTGTACAGACAAATTCCTGAATACTATGTTTGGAACAATCAAAACAGAAGGTGGACTCCACGCAAAAAAAAGACAGTAATAGGGCGTATTGTAACAGCAAACCCATTAGAAGGCGAAAGATATTTTTTGCGAATACTGCTAAATCACATAAAAGGCATGTTATCTTTCGAAGATATCAGGACAATACATGTCATATTGGCGCCAACATATCGTGACGCAGCAACAATGCATGGATTGCTACAGAGAGATAGTTGCTTAGAAGACTATTTACACGAAGCATCCCTTTATCAAATGCTTTCCAGTTTGAGGCGATTGTTTGCAACAATATTAGTCTACTGTAATCCGAACAATCCCAGAGAACTTTGGGAACATTTTGAGGAACAAATGTCACTCGATATCAAAAAAACAGAAAATGGTACACAAAACGTAAGATATCAAGTATTGCGGTCGATATCTTCGACAATTGAGTCTATGGGAAAAGACATTAATTCATACCAACTGCTTGACGAAGACGTCATCTTTAATAATGACGAATTTCAATCCAGAGAAATTAACGATGAATTGAATGTAGAAACTCCAGAGGAAGATGTTACAGCGTCAGAAAGACTTAATACTAAGCAACAACAAGTGTACAATGCAGTAATGGATAGTATTTCATCAAAAAAAAGCAATGCATTCTTCGTGGACGGGCCTGGTGGGACAGGTAAAACATACCTATACAAGGCGTTACTTGCAGCCGTACGATCTAATGGTGCCGTGGCACTCGCAACTGCTTCATCAGGTGTGGCAGCATCTATTCTTCCAGGAGGTCGTACAGCTCACTCACGTTTCAAGCTTCCCCTCGATGCCGATGGAAAAAGCACATGCTGTGTAAGCAAACAGAGTGCACTGGCCAAACTACTTTGTGCAGCAAAATTAATTATATGGGATGAGGCCCCAATGACTCGAAAGCAGCACATAGAAGCGTTAGATAAAATGCTACAAGACATTAACGATACAACCTTACCATTTGGTGGAAAGGTAATTGTTTTTGGAGGAGATTTTCGCCAGGTGTTACCTGTGGTACAAAAAGGAACGAGACAGGAGCAGATAAATTCCAGCTTGGTATATTCATACCTGTGGCCTACTTTGACTGAATTTCGACTAATTCAAAACATGCGAGCTAGGCTGGATCCGTTGTTTTTGGACTACGTGTTGTCGGTGGGCAACGGCACGCCATCAAACACAGTCAATGACATAATAAAAATTCCAAATGAAATGCTTGTACCGTATGATGACGACATCAGTTCCTTAAATATCTTGATAGAAGACGTTTTCCACAACATTCAGCAATATCCAGAAAATGTGTCTACCATGATGAACCGTGCAATACTGACACCAAAGAACAGCTTTGTCGATGAAATAAATTCGTTGTTAATTGGACGGTTCCCAGGAGAAGTCCACCTATACTATAGTAGGGATGAGACGGTAGATAATACTGAGCAATCGGTAATGGAGGACTTCTTGAACACCCTAACTCCGAATGGATTACCCCCACATGAATTAAAACTCAAAAAAAATTGTCCCATAATGCTGCTTAGAAATATTAATCCTTCTGAAGGTTTATGCAATGGAACACGTTTAATATGTCGGGCATTCGACCAAAATGTCATAGATGCTGAAATTGTTGTGGGACACCATATCGGAAAAAGAGTGTTCATTCCAAGGATACCATTCCTACCAAATGTGGATGAAAATAGTGGTTTTGCATTCAAACGAACGCAATTCCCGATCAGATTGAGTTTTGCAATGACTATAAATAAGTCCCAGGGACAAACATTGGATTACGTTGGGATCTATTTACCACAACCTGTTTTTTCACACAGTCAGTTATATGTAGCAATATCACAAGCAAAGATGTCATCAACAGTTAGAGTCCTGATCCGACCTGTGTCAACTTCGCAACAAGATAAGAACTCGACTAAAAACATCTATTAGCATTATCTTGTTTTAATCTCTTCAAACAACTTGCAAAGTGACCGAGTAATTAGCTATCCTAAACTCATGCATATCAATCTAAGTGCTTTTTTTATATGAATTATAATTTCTACCATATTAACATTATATTGCATTAATAATTTATTACATTTGAAATGCTACTTATACACAATAATTTTTAATATTATTTAATTAACAATTAACGAAATATAATTATTAAATGTGCATTTCAGATGCCGACTCTACACCAATCAGTTGATGACATCACTCCAACCACAGTTGGATGGAAAATAAAAATGACAGTTCTACAAAAATTTCCACCACGAACAAGCATGAGTTCACCAGTCCGATATCAGAAGCTGTTTTTATCTGATCCAAAGGTAAATTTATTCCTCTTATATTGATAAACTTTACACAGGGGACGAGAGTAGATGCAGTAATTTTCGCAGAAGATATTGAAGCTTTGGAGGACACTTTGCATGAGTTACACACCTACCACATCAGTGATGCCCGTGTCAACAGAACCCCTGCCAGATACCTTAAAAATGGCACAAATTACCATTTTAGCTGGACGCTGAACTCAAAAACACAAGTTGTTGAAGTCCAAGAAGAAGAAAAACAAATTTCTAAGCCAGTCCATGAGTTCGTTTCGTTTAAGAACTTGTCATCTGACAAATACTCCAACACACCACAAGGTAACTTCGGATCCCAACGATATACCAACATGACAAATGATTTACGAAGTTTTAACTAACATCACATTCAATTTTTAGATATCATAGGAGTAGCTGTCAAAATAAACCCAACAAAAGGGGTGAACACAGTGTATGGACATCGAACCATACAAGAAATTTATCTAATCGATGACAGGTATATATAATATAACATACAAATACATAATGATAATCTTCATTGGAGCACTCATAATAATTTCATATGGATTTAAAATTATGATACATAGCAAAACTAATAATTACCATTACTATTTTCAATTACAGCTGTAGCTTCCACCCGATATGTTTAACTCTGTGGGGTGCTTTGGTACAAGATATTAGTGAAAAATTGTCTGAAGTTACTGGAAACAACCCAATAATAATGGGAACAAAGATGATTGTTCAAACTAAGAGAGGTACTTATATACTAACTATCACCATTATATTTCTATCAATTTCGTACACTTAAATATGCTGAAAATATTATTTTCTTACAGGACTGTCGTTGTCAAGCCGTGAATCAAGTACAATCGAAATCAATCCTGACAATTACGAAGCAACTACTCTTCATCAATGGTACAGCTCTTAAACAAATTGATTTACCTTCATTAAATATCATATTTTGATTAAATAATATTGATTGTTTATTACTTTAATAAGTAAGCTAACATTTAAATTACAATGTCAAGGGCTGAAAATAACAAAGCAGACATAAATAATATTACTATTCAAGCACCTACATATCAGTATTCTCTAAATTCATCTGCTGCAAACCGAGAATATGTTAATAACAACGAAGTTACCGATTTGGTAAAGCAATTAAAACCAACTCAGGTAAAAAGAAAATATATAGTACTACTTAATACTTTTAAATGTATAATATATATCGCTTAGTAATTACTAATTACTATCTTGATTTTTGTTTTTATACTCTTTGTTGTTTATTATGTATTTATACTCTTTGCTGTTTGTTTTCATACTATTTGATGTTTACTAATCACCTACCCATACCTGTGTTGTTTATTCTTGGGGCTGTATTGGAACTCATTTTCACATTACTTGTTTATGACTCAATATTTATGTAGATAATATTATCCAATAAAATCTAATCATCTAATCACGAATTTAACTAATCATGTTGAGCCTACCTTATAATCAATATTTAACACCACAGGACATAATTTATATTAATTTGGCAATATATTTCCACATTTCAGTACAGGACAGACCCATTCGCATTTATTCTTTTTTCTTTTTGTTTTGATCTGAGACCCATTTTTTGAGATGGGAAGAATGTGTAAAGTATATTATAGGAGTCAAGTGGTGGCCCTTAACATTTCTATTTGAGAATGTGCAGTGTAAACTGTACAATGTCAAGTCAACTCAAGTCAAATTTAGAAAAATCAGTTTTTCATGTCTTTCCAAGAGTCTATCCCTTTCGTTACGTTTAAGGGTGAGGTAAACACTCATTTTCACTAGGCCAGAGTATATCAACATTGTGTTGGAAATTATTTTACCAGGATCTTAGATCTACTCACAAGTATGTTTATTAACATCCTAAATATGAACTTTCTAAAACGATGAAATAAACACATATAAAGTTTAAGAAACCTTACATTGGGTGCAGCGGAATAATATGATTCCTTCCGTTCAGATATCTAGCCCTTGATTCCTTTCTGTAGCAGAGCATTATCAATATCTGAACCTGGATCTCTTTCTCTGAATCTTTGATGCTGAAAACTCCTTCTTGCTGAAAGTCTTTCTTCACGATCTTCCTCACTATGATTGAGGTATCACTTGCTGTGTGTGGGCACTACTCTTACACTAAGAATTTCGAAATCTCAATGAGGAAGAGAGAGAGAGAGTGGGTTCAGCCAAAGATAGGGAGAGAGAAGGCTAAGGTTTTTCTCTGAAGAAAAAAATAGAAAATTTAAGTGTAATTTTCCTGAAACCTTCACTATCTATTTATAGCATTCCACTAGGGTTAGGTTTGAATTATTTGGCATTAAAATAATGAAAATATCAGTTTAAATTTCCTACAAAAGTGGCAGGCCCTATACTAGTGGATTTGGGCCTCACTTTTTGCAATTTTGCAGTTTTATCTTTTCTGCATCTGATTTTCTCAAAAACGCCAATTTTCTAATTCAAACATTTAAATGCCAATTCTAACTATTTAATAACTATAAATAATTATTAAATAATATTGTCATTTATCATATTTATTAATTGAACCATACAAAGTATCATAATTAACAAATATGCCCCTATAAACTCTTTCTTTACAATTTCGCTCTTACTTAGTGAAAAATTCACAAATAGACATAGTCTAATTTGTGAATTATAATTGATTAATCAAAACCAATTACATGAGTCTTACAAGCAATATTATCTCAACTAGTGGGGGGACCATGGGTCTACATATATAGGAAACTTCCAATAAGTAGATCAAGAATTTAGCACTAAAATTCACTAACTTATTAATTCTTCGTTGAATCCACGCATAGAACTTAGAATTGCACTCTCAGTTATATAGAATGCTCTATATGTTCCACCATATAGACACATCATTAGTTATCCATTGTTATAATCCTAATGTGATCAATGATCCTGCTATATGAATGATCTGCGTAAAGGGATTAAATTACCGTTACACCCTACAATGTATTTATTCCTTAAAACACTTGACCCCGTATAAATGATATTTCAGCTTATGTGAAATGAGTACTCCACAATTTATGTTCGTTCGGTCAAGCTCGAAGGAGATTATCCTTTGCTTACTATTCGCCAGATAGAAGCTATAGATTCCATGTTTATGATAGCGCTCCCACTCAATTGCACTACCGTGTTCCCAAAATGTACGTATCACTCTGACCTAAAAGTAGGGTTAACTAACAAATCAAAGAACACGAATAGCCTTTCAAGATTGAGCCTAATCATAACAGGATTAAGAACATTTGATCTAGGATCAACTAGGCGATATTGACTTGAATAGATTTTACGGTAAGTTTAATTAAATCTAAGTCAAAGTTCAATATCGGTCCCTTAGATGCATCTTGCATGCATCCAACAACTTTACTTTAACCAATGTTGGAAAGAACATAGTATTTCTCCAAATACAAGTAAACTCTTGTTGTAGATTATCATATCGGTAAAACCACATGTGTACGATAAATCTAGGAAACTTTATTCACATAGTCATGTTTACTTTCCAATGTGTTGACGGCACAATAAACAGGATCAAGTATGTGAAAAGGGTTTCAGATGAATTTATACATTATGTACATATAATCATGAAATAAATCATGTGAACCATGCAACATTAAATGTTATTTCTGATCTATATTAATAAGTAAATCTGATTATATTGAAATGAGTTTTATTTAGGGCATAAAACCCAACAAACTCCCACTTGCACTAATATAAAACCAAAAGTGCGTTTCAAATAATCTCAACACCTTGATATACAAATCAAGTGTAGTAGTAGTAAACTCCTCGTAATAGGATCTGAAAGGTTGAATTAACCATAACCTTTTCTCCACTATTACTCTTCCTTAATCACAAAATCATTGATAATGTGAAATTCCTCTCTATATGTTTACTCTCTTGGGATACTAGATTCTATACCTTTGGCAACTACTTTTGGTTAATCAGGAAATTAACACTAGTAGTTTAAGGCAATTTGGAATGGTGCCAAAGATGTATAGAACTTTCCTTAGACTGAATAAGTACCTTTCCTGCAGCTTTAACATTCAGTCCCTCTCTGGTAGACCTAGAGACTTCAGATAAGTTTTTACACTTCTCCAAAATCACTATTCCACCCCCAGAGTAATCACCATCTTATCAGAAAGATTTACTAGCACAAAGGCAAATTTCGAAATCTGATATGGTGTAGTCTAAGAGTTTTAAACACACCCTTATAGACTAACATATAGTTCCTCTTCTTTATCTTAAGATTTACTTGATTGTCTTCCAATGTTCTTCTCCTGGATTAATCTGATACCTACTTATTACTCCCACTCAACAGTAGGTGTCTGGTCTAAGGCATGCAAAAGCATATCTAAGACCTCTCACTGTTGATATAAGAAATTCTTTCATGGCTTTATCTTTTCTGGAATAGTTAAGACTTTTCCTTAGATAAATAAAATCTATACCTAAGAAGTTGTGAAGCTTCTATAGATTGCCATTAGAAAGAAAATGCTTCAGCATCTTACTAAAGTAAGTTGCTTGCATTAGAGTAAGTAATTACCAGGTATACCACAAGCCATAGGTTTAGATAAACTCAAACCTATAATACTAGGAACAGGAAGTTTTGTTAAGTCCATTGAATAGACTTATAAACGTAAATTTCCTTTTATGTCCTTGTAATAGAAAACTTAAGGTTACTCCATGTGAATGGATTAAACCATAGTTCTATTGGCTTTCTTCTTAGTTTCTTATCTTGACATTCCATTACTTGTTTAAAATCACAATGGATTTTAATCACTAGTGTCTCCCAAGTCATAAGAAGGTGAGTTCCTAGAAATTCTCCCACTACGACAAGGTACCGTGAATTATGTCGAAGAAAACTAAATGGTATTGACCTCTTCGGTTGTGACAAGACAACAGAGGCAGTGGGATCATCATATGTTATATAAGATGATAGAACACTTTTGGAATCAAGAATTAAATATATCCTTTATTTGCTACTTGTTTTTCAGACTTAGTCATTTTCTTAGAAAAGTAGTATTTGTTTGAACAAACACTTTCTTATCTATTGACAATGGGATGGTCCACCCCTAATCACTTAGAATAGCTAACAAACCATGGTTAATGGTTCTAGCTTTTCTTAAGATTTTGATTAGGCCATCCATGAATCTAGTAATGATTTACATTAAGTATACAACCATTACATCATTCTGAAATTGTATTACCATAGAAGGAATTAGGCAACGACTAGTAACTAATCATCAATATGCAACTCGAAATTTTTGGGGAGGTAAGTTTGGATATAATTCAAAAATCAATTTAATGATCTTTGAACTGCATATCAACTAACTATTTCTCCACCCCTATCAGTTCGCAAGATCTTTAACCACTTACCTTAATGGTTTTAACCATTGCTAGAAATTTAAGAAATTTTTCAAACATTTCAAATTTCTTTGCATAAGGTATAATCTAGAGTGATCGTTTTAAGAATACAACGAAAAACTCATATCCACCCCTGAATGTACATCCATCTGCGAATGAGATGAACTACTTTCAGTGGACATAGGCATATTAACTCTTTGCAGAGATTGATCTTGTCAAATCCACTATGAACAAGATACAAATGCCATAGATTAAAAAAAATGTGGTAGTGTCTATGATGACATAGGTTTAGTTACATCAAAGAGTTCTTAGAATACTGCAAGTGGATCCTGGTCCCAGAATACCTAACTCATATTCCATACAGTTTTAATCCATTGATAGAAGATGGATATTTAAACACTTGAGAAAGTGTAACTGTATTGTATTCTGGAATTTAGAAATATAATAAAATTTCTGTTTGGATTCTAAAATTAAAGTCAAAGACTTAAATTTATACCAAATATTATGAGTAATTCTATCTTGGACCACCACTACTAATACAAACTCTAAGTCAGATTTGTTCATACAAGTAGGAGATTTCTAAGATTGAGGATTTATATCAATTGGGAATAGAATTTCGGGATTATAATCATAAGCGTCAATTAATTTCTTAAGAGAAAATATAATGACATGAAATGATTTATAGACCATTCATCCAATGATATATTATGGAGCTAATTCGAAATGAATAAGCTAAGAAGAATTAGGATAATTTCGTTTATAAATAAGAATCCAACGATGCTTCGATTAGCGAAAGACAAAGTAATCTTATTTATGTAATCTTCTTGTTTCATATTGTAAAAATACTAGTCTAAGGTGTCATCAATTGATGAACAGCTAGATGTTGCATATACAATATTTATCTTTCGAGATCTTACACTATTATGTATGTCTAATGGTGAAAATCCATTAGGGATTTATCTCATTAGAAAAACAAACATGTTAGACCAACAATGAAGATTCGAAATTAAACTACAACTTAATAACAGAAAATAACATGGTTCAATATAAATTCATACACAATTCAGAAATTATAAGCATATAGCAAGTAGGAATGACAAGTGAAAATATTAAAACATACAATCCTAAATAATTTCCAAGGTTTTCAACAAACTGATATCAGTGTCCCGTTTAGGCGAGAGTCAAAGCTACCATTCATTGAATAGAGTTGTCAGCTCATCTAAAATGTTAAACATTCTAGCAACCTTTTATTCGATCAAGATTGGAATTCAGCGTTGTCCCGTTTAGGCGAGAGTCAAGGCAATTCTATCTTATGAGCTTCCACCATTGTTTCATAATTTGCAAGTCAAGTATGGTCGCCACCATTAGGGTGATCCATACCATACAAAACACTTACAAACTACTTATCATGCGAGGTTAAACGGTGCGAAATTGCTAATGAACGTTCCTCCATTAGGGAGGATTACTCACTAAAACAAACGCGGTGTAAAACCCACAATGGAGATCGAATATCTTAATAATAATCAAGCTCATTATTTAAAGTGAGTTGTATTTTCTTTTATTCTCTTTATTTATTCTATTTATTTTAAATATATATTTATTTAATTAAAATTTCCAATTTAGAATGAAAAATTCTAAATATAAATTTTAATTTAATATTTATAAATTTTACTTAGATGGATATGAAAATAACATGAATTATTTCCATCTTAGTAATAATTTCCAATAAATATTTAGAAAAAAAAATATTTAAGTTGTTACAAAATTAATTTAAATTAATTTACAACTCAAATTTAATTTTCTATAAATATATATTGCATTTCGAAAAATTAAAGTATATAAGAATACAATTTTCGAAAAATGCATATTAAATAAAAAATAAATCCTGGAAAAATTATTCTAATTTAATGTTGGCCCAAAATTAATCAATAAAATTAATTTACAACAAAAAATATAATTTTCCTATTTAATTAAATATATAAGAAAAATTTCAAATATTTAAGTATGATGATGAAAATCAACTTAAATATTAATTTTCTATTTAATTAAATACACTAGAAAAATACTTCAAGCAAAAATATCGCCTATCTAGATTTTCCTTTGACTAATTAATTCAATTTCTAATAATGTACTTTAATTCAATTTATTTTAAATTAATCAATAAATGAAAAAATCATTGATTTAAGTTGATCCAAGAATTAATTAAAATAATTAATTTACAACTTAATCTATTTTTCAAGATAAAATTCGAAATTCTAGCATTTAAGAAATGCAATTTCGAAAATTGATTAATAAAATAAAGAAAAAATATATTTTGAAAATTATTTAAATTTAGTTGAAAAATTAAATTTCAACTAAAAATAATTTTCTATTTAATTAAATGTCATGAAAATGAAATATTTAAGTATGATGATAAAAATCAACTTAGATATTTAATTTTCAAATTAATTAAATGTATTAAATTCAAGAAATAAATAATTAAGTGTAGAGAAGGCTTAATTATTAATTTCTAGTTTAATACTAGGAAAAATATACTTAAAATAAATTGTACCAAAATTAATTATTTAAATAATTAATTTCACAATGTATAATATTTTCCTATTTAATATTAGAAATAATAAGAAGTCTAGAAATAACTATCTAGAAAATATCTTATTTGACTAAGTATCTTTTCCACAAAATTTGAAAAAATATGTAATTTAAGTTGTATTAGAAAAAATCTAGAACTTAAATATTTTTCAAATTTAAATTTAATTAAATATCAAAATTAAGTTATAACCACTTAATTTGAAAATATTCCATTTTAAGTTAATATTTGAAAAGATATTAACTTAAAAAATATCTAAAGACTCTTAATAACCAATGCCTAAAATTCCTCAACTTAATTTTGAAATTTGAAATTCAAAAGATATTCAGATTTAAGTTGGTTAGTTGTAGATAACAAAATATCAACTTAAATAAGAATATTTAATGAAAAATTTAAATTAAGTTCCAGAAAGAATTTAGATGGTTATAATTCTATATTTAATTAAATACAAGAAAATACATATAGTTTAGCTTAGAATAAAAAATTCTTTAAACTATAATTTTCTTAAATTAATTTCAAAATAAATGAAATTAATTATGTTGCTAATCAATTTTTATTAGGTTAAACTAGTGTAATTAACCTAGTACAGTCATTCAAATCAGGCAAATGGGCCTTCACAATTGGGGTGGTTTGTGTGAGGGGGAGTCTTGGGTTCGGATATATCGTACCCACTTCTATGGCTCCCAACTCTCACACAAGGCCCAAAGAGAGGAATTTAACCTTAATAAGAACAAGGCATTATTAATTGAATAGGCCCAAAGACTAAATGGGCCTAAATAAATTCTATCAATAACTATGATAATTTATTTTAGCAACATTAACCTATATGCATCTATAATAAAATTAAACACATAGGCTCACACAGGCACACTTTGGATGGGTCCTATCATGTTGCTAGGTCATACACAGATGAAAGAAGATTGTAAATATACCTGTTACACATATTATCTTGACCAAGGGAGCCATCAGATCATTAGATCTGGCAAAAAGTAACCATGGCTATCTGCAATCAAGTAATAATAGGTTTTGAAAACTTACAAACAAGCTAAAACCACATACTCCTGCAACAAGGTTAGCTGGATAGTTGGATGTAGGATTTATTTAATTTTAAATTAAATAATTAATTTCGAAATATTATTAAAATGGATTTTCAAAAAAATTTAAAAAAAAATTTCGAAAATTAATTAAATATTTAAATTTAAAATTAAACCTACAATTTTGAAAAATTAGGTTTGAACCAACCTAAATATCATTTCAAAAATTTGCTAACTACTTTTAAATTTTAAATATTATTTTATAAATAAAAATTAAATAAAAAAATTAGAAAAGATAAATAAATATCTTTTTCAAATTTTAAATGTAATTTAAATAAATAAAATAACAAAATTTAAAAAATTAGCAAAATATCTTATATCTATTTAAAATTACATGATTATAAATATCTTATTTTAAATTTAAATATGGTCAAAATATCTAAAAAGATTTAATTAAAAAATCTTAAAAGATAAGATATTTTTAAAATATCTTAAAAGATATTATAAATATCTTTAAAAGATATTATAAATATCTTAAAAGATAAGATATTTTTAAATATCTTAAAAGATATTATAAATATCTTAAAAAATACGACGCTTAAATTTTAAAAAAAATATAATCAAATTTAAAAATAAGATAGATTTTTAAGCAAAAAGATAAATACTAATTCTATTCAAATTCAAATTACACTAATATCTTGAATTAAATTAAAAAAAAAATTTAAATTAATTCAAAATGATAATTATAATTGAATTAGGAATAGTAATAGTATATACACAAAACCATACAAAAAAATTGGAAGGTAATTCCATGAAAAAGTATGAAAAATTGAAGAAAAAAGGAAAAATTCGAAACTGTACGGACAGTTCTGCGATCATAGCATCAATATGGCCACGATTTTGTCAAATCTTCAAAAAATCATAACTAATTCAAATAAAATCCAAATTGAGTTCTGTAAAATGCTAACTTGCTTAATTTTTTCCATACTATCCAATAAAAATAATTCCAGAAACGAAATTACAATTATTTTTCTCGAAAATTTCACAAACATCAATCAATCATCAAATAACACTCAATACAACATGATACCATCCAAAGAACATATAAACAATCGTTTTAAAGTCCAAATTTCTTGCAAGTAAATCAATTACCATGGCTCTGAGGCCAGTTGTTGGAAATTATTTTACCAGGATCTTAGATCTACTCACAAGTATGTTTATTAACATCCTAAATATGAACTTTCTAAAACGATGAAATAAACACATATAAAGTTTAAGAAACCTTACATTGGGTGCAGCGGAATAATATGATTCCTTCGTTCGGATATCTAGCCCTTGATTCCTTTACGTAGCGAGCATTATCAATATACGAACACTGGATCTCTTTCTCTGAATCTTTGATGCTGAAAACTCCTTCTTGCTGAAAGTCTTTCTTCACGATCTTCCTCACTATGATTGAGGTATCACTTGCTGTGTGTGGGCACTACTCTTACACTAAGAATTTCGAAATCTCAATGAGGAAGAGAGAGAGAGAGTGGGTTCAGCCAAAGATAGGGAGAGAGAAGGCTCAGGTTTTTCTCTGAAGAAAAAAATAGAAAATTTAAGTGTAATTTTCCTGAAACCTTCACTATCTATTTATAGCATTCCACTAGGGTTAGGTTTGAATTATTTGGCATTAAAATAATGAAAATATCAGTTTAAATTTCCTACAAAAGTGGCAGGCCCTATACTAGTGGATTTGGGCCTCACTTTTTGCAATTTTGCGATTTTATCTTTTAAAAATACGATTTTCTCAAAAACGCCAATTTTCTAATTCAAACATTTAAATGCCAATTCTAACTATTTAATAACTATAAATAATTATTAAATAATATTGTCATTTATCATATTTATTAATTGAACCATACAAAGTATCATAATTAACATATATACCCCTATAAACTCTTTCTTTACAATTTCGCTCTTACTTAGTGAAAAATTCACAAATAGACATAGTCTAATTTGTGAATTATAATTGATTAATCAAAACCAATTACATGAGTCTTACAAGCAATATTATCTCAACTAGTGGGGGGACCATGGGTCTATATAACCGAGCTTCCAATAAGTAGATCAAGAATTTAGCACTAAAATTCACTAACTTATTAATTCTTCGTTGAATCCACGCATAGAACTTAGAATTGCACTCTCAGTATATAGAACGCTCTATATGTTCCACCATATAGACACATCATTAGTTATCCATTGTTATAATCCTAATGTGATCAATGATCCTCTATATGAATGATCTACACTGTAAAGGGATTAAATTACCGTTACACCCTACAATGTATTTATTCCTTAAAACACTTGACCCCGTATAAATGATATTTCAGTTTATGTGAAATGAGTACTCCACCATTTATGTTCGTTCGGTCAAGCTCGAAGGAGATTATCCTTTGCTTACTATTCGCCAGATAGAAGCTATAGATTCCATGTTTATGATAGCGCTCCCACTCAATTGCACTACCGTGTTCCCAAAATGTACGTATCACTCTGACCTAAAAGTAGGCTTAACTAACAAATCAAAGAACACGAATAGCCTTTCAAGATTGAGCCTAATCATAACAGGATTAAGAACATTTGATCTAGGATCAACTAGGCGATATTGACTTGAATAGATTTTACGGTAAGTTTAATTAAATCTAAGTCAAAGTTCAATATCGGTCCCTTCCGATGCATACTCCATGCATCCAACCTGAGCTTTACTTTGTGCAATGTTGGAAAGAACATAGTATTTCTCCAAATACAAGTAAACTCTTGTTGTAGATTATCATATCGGTAAAACCACATGTCGATAAATCTAGGAAACTTTATTCACATAGTCATGTTTACTTTCCAATGTGTTGACGGCACGATAAACAGGATCAAGTATGTGAAAAGGGTTTTCAGATGAATTTATACATTATGTACATATAATCATGAAATAAATCATGTGAACCATGCAACATTAAATGTTATTTCTGATCTATATTAATAAGTAAATCTGATTATATTGAAATGAGTTTTATTTAGGGCATAAAACCCAACACATTGGATGGTGTACAATTATTTAAGCTTAATCAGTACAAATATGGTGCCTTTTCTTGGTCGGGTTGTCTTTTTATTGGTGTATTCCACTTACTTTTGTGACTGATATGTACTCTAATCACCTACCCATACCTGTATTGGAACTCATTTTCACATTACTTGTTAGTGGTTATTATATTTAACAGCCTAGAACAAGAAAAATAAATTTATATATTCGATTGTCATTGCTCCCATTTCATTATTACTAACCAATTCAGACTGTATAATTAGTGTAGTTATTTATTTGTTTTAGGTGTTTTAAGAGCTTAATAATATTGAATTAATTAAAAATCATTGATTTTTTTGTACTTAATATAATATTGAATTCTATTACATATGTAGTTTTTTTGTTTGTTTGCAGAAAGCATATTATTGGATTGAAGCTGAAATCATATTAAATAATATCAACCAAGATTTTTATTACATGTCGTGTGATTTTTGTAATAAGAAACTTATGTTCTACAACGACAACGAAGAAACAAATTGTGAAAATCCAAAATGCGGAAAAAGATGTCTTCCTACACCACGGTAAGCACATTATAACTAAATTAATATTTGAACTTCTTGCATATTCATACTAACCGTTACATATTCTGTATAAATTATTAGTGCAAGGACATATGTACAACTCGACGATGGTACAGAGTTGCTAGATGCTGTGATGTTCGGTGATGTTGCAGAAAACATATTCTCATGTACTGCAGTTCAATTAAGATCATATTCGGACGAGGTAACTATAAAAAAATAAATATGTAAAATTTATACATTTTCGTACATAGAAATACATTAAAACTTATAACTAATCATTTTTTTTACAGAAACATAAGTTGTTTGTCCAAAAAACTACGAAGCAATTATCAGCAAAAAAATGGAGAATTCAGTTGTACGTAGATGCAAACCGAACAATGAGTTCAAAGTACAATCAGTTCACCATTCAAGCAGTTGAACCAATGGAAGATTAGGCAGAAGTTACCCTTTTTTTTTACAGTAATTTTATTTTATTTAGTGTTAAGACTTTTCTTGGTGTCGAGCTTCTTTCACTTTCTATTTACTTGTTCTCTATGGATTTACATGGAGTATTGTATGCAAGTATTTCATATACCCAATTTTCTAGAAGTAAATAATAAGTATCATTTTATTATGATTTATATATACCTAATTATATTTTACCAACCAATTATAATAGCACAAATATTAATTTGCTAAAACAAATCATTCGTATAATCATACCTTCACATACAATCTAAATAAGAAGGAAAAAAAATTAAACTTTACCTAAAACTAATATTTACGTGCCTCGGCACATAACTCCTACCTAGTTAAATAGATAAGGATAAAAAAAAAAGAAGAAGATGAAGAGAGAAAGAGAAACTGAATGAGAATTTCTTAATTATTTATTTCGGGTGAACCTTTATTTATACAAAAATATGACTAAAAAAGTGGAAAACTAAATCATTGTAATAAAAGAAAATACAACCAAGTATTAATGGTCATAATTAATTTGGTGATTTGGACATCCATAAATAATATTTTATAACATTTTCCCTTGGATGTCCACAAAAACTGTTTCATTAAAAATCTTGCTGGAAAACTTGGTCAAAGAAAAAATAGTATAGTGTAAACTAACTTTCCCTCATTTAGGCATTCGTAGAGATCTTCTTATCGACGAAATTCGATCTTGTCTGTTGTCTTCTCAAATGTTGATACAGGTAATAATTTTGTGAATAAGTCTGCAAGATTGACAATTAATTGAATATGTTAGACACCAAAATACATTCTCTTGAAATGTATAAAGAAGAATTTGGTGAAATGTGTTTTAATTCTATCTCCTTCAATGTACACTCCTCTTAGTTGAGCGATGTAAGTAGTATTTGTTGGGTTTTATGCCCTAAATAAAACTCATCTCAATATAATCAAGTTTATTAGTTAATAAAGATCAGAAATAACATTTTATGTTGCATGGTTCACATGATTTATTTCATGATTATATGTATATAATGTATGAATTCTATTTAAGTCCAAAACATATGAATTTGTTAATGATTATAGTGTTGTCAGCACAGTGGAATATAATCTTGATTATATGTTCGAAAGTTTATTCCTTGATTTGTCAGAACTCTGGATTTAGACTGGCATGGTAAAATCAGCGATTGGTATTCTTACACCTTGGATAAGTGGTATGTCCTTTCCAGGGCATTGGCAAAGTTTACCAGTATCGGATGTATGGAGTATACATTGGAAGGGGCAGATATTGAACTTTGATTAGATATATTAAAATTTACCGTAATATCTATTCAATTCAATGTCACCTGTTGATCATAGATCAAATGATCTTAATCCTGATATGTTTAGGTTCGATCTCAAGAGTATTATACATGTTCTTTGATTTGTTAGTTAAGCCTACTTTTGAGTCAGGGTGATATGTACATTTTAGGAACATGATAGTGCAATTGAGTGGGAGCGCTAACATAAATATGGAATCTATAACTTCTATCTGACAAATAGAAAGTAAAGGATGATTTCCTTCGAGCTTGACCAAACGAAAAATAAATGATAGAGTACTCATTTCACTTAGCTGAAATATCATTTATACGGGGTTAAGTGTTTTAAGGATAAAATACATTGTAGGGTGTTACGGTAATCTAATCCCTTTACAGTGTAGATTATCTATATAGAGGATCATTGATCAAATTAGGATTATAACAATGGATAACTAATGATGTGTCTATATGGCAGAACATATAGAGCGTTCTATATACTGAGAGTGCAATTCTAAGTTCTATGCGTGGATTCAACGAAGAATTAATAAGTTTGTGAATTTAAGATATAAATTCTTGATCTGCTTATTGGAAGCTCGGATATATAGACCCATGGTCCCCATACTAGTTGAGACCATACTGCTTGTAAGACTCAGTTAATTGATTTTGATTAATCAATTATAATTCTAAAGTTAGACTATGTCTAGTTTATGAATTTTCACTAAGCAAGGGCGAAATTGTAAAGAAAAGAGATTCTAGGTTTATTTATTAATTAAGAGACTTTATATGTCTAATTAATAAATATATTAAATGACAATATTATTTAATAATTAATTTTTAGTTATTAAATAATTAGAATTGGCATTTAAATGGTTAAATTAGAAAATTGACGTTTTTGAGAAAATGGGATGGAAAAATGACAAAATGGCAAAATTGCAAAGTGAGCCCATTATCCATTCTATGGCCGGTTACTTAGTGTGATTTTACTATTTATTTTTCTATTATTTTAATGCCAAATAATTCTAACCTAAACGTAGGTGGTTACCTATAAATAGATAGTGATGGCTCTCATTCACACTTAACTTTTGTGAGATGAAAAATGAGTCTCTTTCTATTTACCCTAGCCGCCACTTCTTCTTCTCTTTTCCTCTTCAATTTTTTTTTTCGAACCTTGAGTGAATGAGTGAGTGCCCACACACATCAAGTGGTATCTCAATCATAGTGTGTAAGACTGTAGGAGATTCCAAACAACAAGAAGGAGAATCAGCATCAAAGGAAGGAGAGAAAGAGATCCAGGTTCAGATCTTGGTGATGCTCTGCTACAGAAAGGAATCAAGGGCTAGAGATCTGAACGGAAGGAGTCATTATATTCCGCTGCACCCAATGTAAGGTTTCCTTAAACCCTTATGTGTTTATTTCATTGTTTTAGAATTCATATTAAGATGTTAATGAAACATACATGGTAGTAAATCTAGATTCTGGTAAAATATTTCCAACAACTAGCCTAAGAGCCATGGTAATGATTTACTTTCATCAAATATGAATTAAAACGATGATATGCATTGATTTGGATGGTTTCATGTGGTTTCTGTGCTTATTTGATGATAGTTTAGAAATCACAATATATGTTACTGAAATATTTTTTTTGATCTAGAATCATTATTTCTGGAAAGTAGACGAAAAATTAATAAATTTAGGCTTTTACAGAACCTAATTTGGATTTTTTATGAATTAGTTATGATTTTTTGAATTTGAATGAAAATATCTAGTTTCGGGATGCACACGCGCGCGCATGAGGACAGGTGCGGCTCGCTCGGACAAAATTCGCTTCAGACAACTAGCGTGTCCGAAGCTTGCCCCATTCCGCCCATGTCCCTCGGTCAGATAGGCTGCATGCAGCCTTGATGCTCGGTCAAATGGGCCATTCCGCTCGCGCATGAGTATGCAATGCATACCCTTGTGCACCAAACTTGTTTTCTTCATAACTTTTGATTAAAAAATCGTTTTTCATTAAAACAAAAGCCAATTTTTGGTAGAATTTTGTGTAGAATCTGAATTTTCAATCAAAAATCTAATTGTCAGAATAAAATTAATTTTTATTATTCTTTTAATTAATTAAAATTAATTTCTGATATTAGTAGGCTTTGAATTTTGAAAATTTGATTTCTCACGAAGGAGCCTTATGGTTCATTTTAAAATTTTAGATTATTTTATTTATTTTAATTATAAGATCAGATATTATTTTTTATGATCTTACTTTGATATTAAAATATTATCTTTTAAAATAATCTTGTTCAAATTTCAAAGTTTGCTAACCATATCATATATTTTTTTTCAAATTTGTTATTTTTAGAAATATATTTATTAATTAAAATTATAAGATTAGGAATATGTTAGGTTTAACATTTTATCTTATTATATATATATATTTTTTATTAAAATTATATTTTGCCAAAAATAACATGATGATTTCAAAATTTGGTTAGTTTAGTTTGAATAGATATTTTAGGGTTTCAAACCATAATTTTTTCAAACTTATTATTTTTTTTAAAAATATTCTAACCATATAAAATATCTTATTTTTTAATTAGTTTATTTATGTAATATTTAAATTTATTAAATTATAAGACTTAGAATATAATAATAAAATATCTAAATTTAAAATTCAAGATATTTTATTATATTATCTTATTAGAAATTTTAAATAAATTTAAATTTTGAATAAACTTGATATTTGAAAAATTGGTTAGATATTTTTTGAGTTTTTGTTAGAATTTAAGAAATTTAGGAGTTTGTTGAATTTTGAATTTTTTCAAATATTCTCTAACAACCTAAATTTGAATTCTAGTTAAGATATTTATTTTAAAATTTAATTTTATTTTAAATTTTAAAATTGAGATATTTGAGCTTACTTTCCAGATATTCTAGATCAGTTATTTGTTTGTATTGTTTGTTTATATATTAAAATACAATTTTTTTTTACAAACTTAATATTTATTTGATCTAAATTGCTATGATTAACTTGTTGACAGATCCAATGATCTGATTTTAATCATAGTCCAATTGTCAATAGATCTTATAAATAATTTGTAACATGTAATTTTTGTTATTTCTTTCATCTGTGTAAACCTAGTAACATGATAGGGCCCATCCAAATCATTTTGACCTGTGTGAGCCTATATGTTTGCTATTGGGCTTAGATGCATATAGGAAGCCTATTTAAGTTTTACTAAGTAAATGGACTAGGTTGCTAAAATAAATTTTGACATAAGTAAATTTATTTAGGCCCAATTAGATTTGGGCTTATTCAATGAATAACAATTGTTTATTTAAAGGTTAAATTCCTCTCTTTTGGGCCTTGTGTGAGAGTTGGGGGCCAATAGAAGTGGGTACGACATACTGAACCCAACTCCCTCTCACATGAACTACCCCAACTGTGAAGGCCCATTTGCCTTATTTAAATAATTGTATTAGGTTAATTATATTAGTCTAACCTAATTAAAATTGAATTAGCAACATAATTAACTTTTAAAATATATGAAATTTAATTTTTCATTTTATATTTAAAGTTAATTTTAGAAAAACACTTAGTTGATGATATATATTCTAGATAGTTATTTCTAATACTAATTATATTTCTAATATTTAATTAGGAAAATATCATAGATTGTGAAATTAATTTTTTAATAATTAATTTTGATACAATCTAAGTTAAGTATATTTTTCCTAGTATTAAATTAGAATTAATAATTAAGTTTTCTCTATACTTAATTATTTATTTCTTGAATTTAATACATTTAATTAAATTAAAAATTTAAATATTTAAGTTGATTTTCATCATGATACTTAAATATTATTATTTTCATGTTATTTAATTAAAATTGAAAATTATTTTAAGTTTGAAATCTTATTTCAGAATAAATTAATTTTGTATAATTTTCAAAATATATTTTATTTTATTTTATTAATTTTTTTCCCACAATTTCGAAATTGCATTTCTTAAATGCAGAAATTTCGAATTTTATTTGAAAAATAGATTAAAGTTGAAAATTATTTATTTTTATTTTGGACCAACTTAAATCAATGATTTTTTCATTTAATGATTAATTAAAAATAAATGAATTAAAATATATTATAATTAGAAATTGAATTAATTAGTCAAAGAAAATCTATTAAAAATAAATGAATTAAAATATATTATAATTAGAAATTGAATTAATTAGTCAAAGAAAATCTAGATATATATTATCTATTTTGCTTGAAGTATTTTTCTAGTGTATTTAATTAAATAGAAAATTAATATTTAAGTTGATTTTCATCATGATACTTAAATATTTGAAATTTTTTTATAATATTTAATTAAATAGGAAAATTATGTTTTTGTTGTAAATTAATTTTATTAATTAATTTTGGGCCAATATAAAATTAGAATAATTTTTTCCAGGATTTATTTTTATTTTATTTTAACAAGCAATTTCGAAAATTGTATTCTTAAATACTTCAATTTTTTTTCGAAATGCCATATATATTTATAGAAAATTAAATTTGAGTTGTAAATTAATTTAAATTAATTTTGAAATAACTTAAATTGAATATTTTTCTAAATATTTATTGGAAATTATTACTAAGATGGAAATAATTCATGTTATTTTCATATCCATCTAAGTAAAATTTATAAATATTAAATTAAAATTTATATTTAGAATTTTTCATTCTAAATTGAAAATTTTAATTAAATAAATATATATCTAAAATAAATTGATTAAAATAAATATTAGAAGAAAATACACTTTAAATAATGAGCTTTATTATTAGGACATTTGATCTCCATTGTTGGTTTTACATAGCTTTTGTTTTAGTGAGTAATCCTCCCTAATGGAGGAACGTTCATTAGCAAGTTAGCACCGTTTAATCTCGAAAGATAAGTATATTTGTAAGTGTTTTATATGGTATTGATCACCCTAATGGTGGCGACTGTATTTGACTTACAAAATATGAAACAATAGTGGAAGCTCATAAGATAGAATAGCCTTGACTCTCGCCTAAACTGGACAACGCTGGATTCCAATCTTGATCGAATAAAAGGTTGCTTGAATGTTTATCATTTTAGATGAGCTGAGAACTCTATTCAATGGATGGTAGCTTTGACTCTCGCCTAAACGGGACACTGATATCAGTTTGTTGAAGACCTTGGAAATTATATAGGATTGTATGTTTTAGTATTTTCACTTGTCATTCCTACTTGCTATGTGTTTAATGATTTCTGAATTGTGTATGAATTTATATTGAACCATGTTATTTTCTGCTATTAAATTGTAGTTTAATTTTGAATCTTCATGGTTGGTCTAAGTTGGTTTGTTTTTCTAATGAGATAAATCCCTAATGGATTTTCACCATTAGACAAACATAATAGTGTTAGATATTGAAAGATAAATATTGTAAGTGCAACATCTAGCTGTTCATCAATTGATGACACCTTAGATTAGTATTTACAATATGAAACAAGAAGATTGTATAAATAAGATTACTTCGACTCTCGCTAATTGCAGCATCGTTGGATTCTTATTCAAATACGAAATTATTCTAATTCCTCTTAGCTTATTCATTTCGAATTAGCTGAATAACATATCATTGGATGAATGGTCTATAAATCATTTCATGTCATTCTATTTTCTCTTAAGAAATTTAATGACGCATTTGATTATATTCTCGAAATTCTATCCCGAATTGATATAAATCCTCAATCCTAGAAATCTCCTACTTGTATGGGCAAATAAGACTTAGAGTTAAATTAGTAGTGGTGGTCCAAGAAAGAATTACTCATTATATTTGGTATAAATTTAAGTCTTTGACTTTAAATTTTAGATTCCAAATAAATATTTTTTTACAATACAGTTACACTTTCACAAGTGTTTAATAACCATTTTCTCTCAATGGATTCAAACTGTATGTTAGTAAGGAATATGAGTTTAGTATTCTGTGAACAGGATCCACTTGCACTATTCTAAGAACTCTTTAAAGTAGCTAAACCTAAGTCATCAAAAAGACACAACCACAAATTTTTTTAATCTATGGTATTTATATCTTGTTCATAGTGGTTTTGACAAGATCAATCTCTGCAAAGAGTTAATATGCCTACATCCACTGAAAGTAGTTCATCCCATTTGCAGATGGATGTACATTCAGGGGTGGATATGAGTTTTTCGTTGTATTGTTAAAACGATCAGTCTAGATTTTACCTTATGGAAAAGAAATTTGAAATGTTTGAAAAATTTCATGAATTTCTAGCAATGGTGAAAAACCATTACGGTAAGTGGTTAAAGATCTTACGAACTGATAAGGGTGGAGAAATAGTTAGTAGATATGCAGTTCAAAGATCATTAAATTGATTTTGAATTATATCCAAACTTAACTCCTTAGAAATTTGATTTGCATATTGATGATTAGTTATTAGTCATTGCCTAAGTCCTTCTAAGGTAATACCCTAGTAAAAGGAAAATTTCAGAATGATGCAATGGTTGTGTACTTAGTGTAAACCATTACTAGATTCATGGATGACCTAATCAAAATCTTAAGAAAAGCTAGAACTGTTAACCATGGTTTGCATGTTTGTTAGCTATTCTAAGTGATTAGGGGTGGACCATCCCATAGTCATTAGATAAGAAAGTGTTTGTTTAAACAAATACTACTTTTCTAAGAAAATGACTAAGTCTGAAAATAAAGTAGCAAATAAAGGAGATATTTCTTTTGATTCCATAAGTGTTCTATCATCTTATTTTACATATGATGATCCCACTGCCTCTGTTGTCTTGACACAACCGAAGAGGTCAATACCATTTAGTTTTCTTAGACATAATTCACGGTACCTTGTCATAGTGGGAGAGTTTCTAGGAACTCACCTTCTTATGACTTGGAAGACACTAGTGATTAAAATCCATTGTGAGTTTAAACAAGTAATGGATTGTCAAGATAAGAAACTAAGAAGAAAAGCCAATAGAACTATGCTTTGATCCATTCACATGGAATAACCTAAAGTTTTCTATTATAAGGACAAGAAAGGAAATTTTCGTGTATAATTCTATTCAATGGACTTAACAAGACTTCCTGTTCCTAGTAGTATAGGTTTGAGTTTATCTAAACCTATGGCTTGTGGTATACCTAGTAATTACTTACTCTAATGTAAGCTACTTACTTTAGTAAGATGCTGAAGCATTTTCTTTCTAATGGCAATCTATAGAAGCTTCTCGACTTCTAGGCATAGATTTTATTTATCTAAGGAAGAGTCTCAACTATTCCAGAAAAGATAAGGCCATGAAAGAATTCTTTAAATCAACAGTGAGAGGTCTCAGATATGCTTTAGTATGCCTTAGACCAGAAACCTGCTGTTGAGTGGGAGTAATGAGTAGGTATCAGATTAATCCAGGAAAGGAACATTGGAAGACAATCAAGTAAATCTTAAGATTAAGAAGAGGAACTATATGTTAGTCAATAAGGGTTTGTTTAAAACTCTTAGACTACACCACATCAGATTTCTAGACTTGCTTTTGTGCTAGTAAGTCTGCTGATAAGATGGTGATTACTATGGGGGTGGAGTAGTGATTTTGGAGAAGTGTAAAAACCTATCTGAAGTTTCTTAGTCTACCAGAAGAGACTGAATGTTAAAGTGGCAAGAAAGGTACTTATTCAGTCTAAGGAAAGTTCTATACGTACATTTGTGGCACCGTTCCAACTTGTCTTAACTACTAGTGTTATTTCTTGATAACCAAAAAGTAGTTGCCAAAAGTATAGAATCCAGTATCCCCAGAGAGTAGACATATAGAGAGGAATTTCACATTATCAAGGATTTTGTGATTAAGGAAGAGTAATGGTGGAGAAAAGGTTGTGTTGAATTCAACCTGTCAGATCCCGTTACGAGGAGTATACTACTACTACACTTGATTTGTATATCAAGGTGTTGAGATTATTTGAAATGCACATTTTGTTTTATATTAGTGCAAGTGGGAGTTTGTTGGGTTTTATGCCCTAAATAAAACTCATCTCAATATAATCAGATTTATTAGTTAATAAAGATCAGAAATAATATTTTATGTTGCATGGTTCACATGATTTATTTCATGATTATATGTATATAATGTATGAATTCTATTTAAGTCCAGAACATATGAATTTGTTAATGATTATAGTGTTATCAGCACAGTGGAATATAATCTTGATTATATGTTCGAAGTTTATTTCCTGATTTGTCAGAACACTGGATTTAGACTGGCATGGTATAATCAGCGATTGGTATTCTTACACCTTGGATAAGTAGTATGTCCTTTGCAGGGCATTAGCAAAGTTTACCAGTATCAGATGTATGGAGTATACATCGGAAGGGGCCGATATTGAACTTTGATTAGATGTATTAAAATTTACCGTAATATCTATTCAATTCAATGGCACCTGTTGATCATAGATCAAATGATCTTAATCCTGATATGTTTAGGTTCGATCTCAAGAGTATTATACATGTTCTTTGATTTGTTAGTTAAGCCTACTTTTGGGTCAGGGTGATACGTACATCTGGGAACATGATAGTGCAATTGAGTGGGAGCGCTAACATAAATATGGAATCTATAACTTCTATCTGACAAATAGAAAGTAAAGGATGATTTCCTTCGAGCTTGACCAAACGAAAAATAAATGATGGAGTACTCATTTCACTTAGCTGAAATATCATTTATACGGGGTTAAGTGTTTTAAGGATAAAACACATTGTAGGGTGTTATGGTAATCTAATCCCTTTACTGTGTAGATTATCTATATAGAGGATCATTGATCAAATTAGGATTATAACAATGGATAACTAATGATGTGTCTATATGGTGGAACATATAGAGCGTTCTATATACTGAGAGTGCAATTCTAAGTTCTATGCGTGGATTCAACGAAGAATTAATAAGTCAGTGAATTTAAGATATAAATTCTTGATCTGCTTATTGGGAGCTCGGATATATAGACCCATGATCCCCATACTAGTTGAGACCATAATTCTTGTAAGACTCAGTTAATTGATTTTGATTAATCAATTATAATTCTAAAGTTAGACTATGTCTAGTTTATGCATTTTCACTAAGCAAGGGCGAAATTGTAAAGAAAAGAGATTCTAGGTTTATTTATTAATTAAGAGACTTTATATGTCTAATTAATAAATATATTAAATGACAATATTATTTAATAATTAATTTTTAGTTATTAAATAATTAGAATTGGCATTTAAATGGTTAAATTGGAAAATTGGCGTTTTTGAGAAAATGGGATGGAAAAAATGACAAAATGGCAAAATTACAAAGTGGGCCCATTATCCATTCTAGGGCCGGTCACTTAGTGTGATTTTACTATTTATTTTTCAATTATTTTAATGCCAAATAATTCTAACCTAAACCTAGGTGGTTACCTATAAATAGATAGTGATGGCTCTCATTCACACTTAACTTTTGTCAGATGAAAACTGAGCCTCTTTCTATTTACCCTAGCCGCCACTTCTTCATCTCTTTTCCTCTTCAATTGTTTTTTCGAACCTTGAGTGAATGAGTGAGTGCCCACAGACATCAAGTGGTATCTCAATCATAGTGTGTAAGACTGTAGGAGATTCCAAATAACAAGAAGGATAATCAGCATCAAAGGAAGGAGAGAAAGAGATCCAGGTTCCGAGTGCAACATGAATATGTCTCCCCCTCATGCACATATGATCCACAATTATTTTGGTGATAATATATCTCATAAGATTATTGTTATCACTTTTAAAATATCACTGTATATTATTTATGATCATATATATATATATATCTCAGAATATCAGTATTTATCCAACTTATTGAATCATTCATGTGTGCTTACAACTTTGTTCATACTGAAGTTTAAAATTTTAAGTAGATATGAACATAACACATTAAGGATAATATAAATTTTGATTTGCGAGAATGATAGTACTTCAAGACCATATATTTATTTCATCTTGTTGTATGATCTTAATTTCCATATCAAATGATCATTTATCTATAATTTTTGATGCATATGAAGTACTTCAGGACTTCTCTACTAATGAACAAACTACATACATTTCATATTTCTCAATATACAGAAAGAAATAAAAGTTTGTTCTTCAATCATTTATAATATAATCAAAAACTCTTTAAGAGTCTATCACAACGTATAATTTACGAATTTATATTGCATAGATAACCATACATGTTTTTCAAATAGTAATTTACTTACATGTCTTTATTTCATACAAAGATCTTTGTCATATAGTACGTGCGACTTTGAATTTATATCACTTAAGACATGTATTAAATTCTTCTAGAATGTTTAGATAAGGCTTTCAAATTCTCACTATATTAGGAGCTCCATATAAATAAACTTTTTGTTGCAACATTTATGTGACTCTTATAAATCCTCATAAAATATATTCCAAGCTATAATCAAATAAAGATTATATTTTCTCAATATTTAAGCCTCGTCTCAATCAATCTCATGTCTATGCAAATTTTGTACAACAATTCATTTTGTACAAATACATATATGTAAATTTCTCATTAAAAATATTTATTTGCACACCCTACAGGTCTTACTTCACTTTATACGAGTAAACTTGCCTGGACTGCGCCATAATATTTTGGCCAAAAATTAAATGTAAGTCGATAATTCTCGACAAATCTAATATCATAATCCTTGCTATCTCATATTAGTTTATTGCATATGAAAATATTCAACATCTATTAACAACACAAATTTCATTATATGATAATTTCTTCCCATATTGACGTAACTTATAGAGATCTCTTTAAATTACATATTTTCAAATATGTATATCATATATAGGTACCTATACAAAACTACTTCAGGGATTCAATTATGATCAAATATGTTATGTCTAACTTCTCTTGGGAGTCTCTTCTAGAGTATCGTTTTCATTACGATTATTATTTTTAAACTATCAATACTTTATAACATTAAGGTATCTCCATGAGTTCTTTTAGATTTAACAACTTCAAGACAAATCAAATGAACATTTATTAATAATTTTTACATTGTTCATTTACGCTTCAGGCGTTTTCAACTCATTCTATCTCAACTTTGAATAATATTGATTTGTAGTTGGTATATATCATTTTGAGCTATATCGTTATTATATACTTTGTGCAAGGATTATTTTTTAAAAATCATCATCGATCCCAACTACTTCTCTCCCTTTGATCGAGAGAATTTTTAAAAATTGTGATATCTAATGATATTCATACACCTGTAGGGATTTCAATGTATCACAATGAATTAATATTTGTTTATACCCATATATACTACATAACATTGAACTTCATGTTCAGGTTCAACAATTATAAACTTAATTCATTTCTAAGAATGAGTCATACTTGTATAATTAAAAATATATAAATTTATAAATTTTGCAAATGCATAATTATATGATCTTATCACATCGATAAGAAACAATGCAATAAAAATCTAACAATGACTCAAGATTGTTAAAGAAATATAATTTAAATATTTTCTTCAAAATAATTTAATATATATTTATTTTCTAGATAAATAAATAAAGTATATTAGAAAACTAAGTATCAATAAAAATATAATTTTATCTTATAAACAAATATAAAAGAGAAACTAAATGAAATACTACATATATTTTTTTTAAAAATTAAAAATATGAAAATATAGTTTCATTTTTTTTATGTGCAAAATATATGCACATTCTTCTTTAAAGCCTTATTAATTAATAGTGAGAACAATCTTCTGGTTCTTCAACAAATTTTAGTAAAATTATTTGACAATTTATTGCATATGATTGATCATGTCAAAATAACTTAATTCACGAGCTTCCACATTCAAGTCATTTTTAGCTAGGATTTGAGGAGAAAACCTTAAGCCAAGATAAAAGGTAAGCCCTAGATACTTTATTCCTTGTTGTTTTTGAAGTTTTAAGCTTGGTTCTCTTTTGTAATTTTTAGGAATTTGGGGGTTTAGTTGTTTATGGCTTGTTTTTGGAAGTATTAGTAGCTGTAACAGATTTGAAGAAGTTTGGGTTCTGAGAACTCAAGCTTTTCTCATCCATATTGAATTTTATTGCATGTTGTTTTAGATGCTTTTGAGTTGTGGGTTATGTTTAGATTACCCCAAATTGCTATTTTGGAAAGTTTAGTAGCTTTTGGTTCTGGTAGGAGTGAGCTTTGGGGGCCTGAAAATAGAAATTTTTGAGCCCTTGCTGCCCAATTTTGGCTTCCCCGAAGGTTAGCTTCCCTAAAGGTTAGCTTCCCTAAAGGTTGGCTTCCCCGAAGGTTAGCTTCCCTGAAAGGTAGCTTCCCTGATGGTTAGCTTCCCTGAAGGTTAGCTTCCTCAAAGATTAGTTCCTTGAAGGTTGGCTTCCCCAAAGGTTAGCTTCCCTGAAGGTAAGCTTCCCCAAAGGTGAGCTTCCGCATTTGTGAGGCTTCCAAGCAGGGTTTACTGAGAAGATAACCTTTAGTATTTTAGCCATAACTTTTCACTCGGGTGTCCGTTTTAGATGTTCTACATACCGTTTTAAAGCTCTTGAGAAGCTCTATAGCATGAGTTTGTTTTTAGGGCCAAAATACGTAGGTAGATTGGTGGAAAATCTTTGTTTCTATTCGGATTTTAGAGAAGTGTTCTAGAGTAAACACTTACCAGTTTTACATTGTGACATAGGACTGTTGGGTTTTGTACCCCAAATAATACTCATTTTAATATAATCAGATTTACTAAATAATAAAGATCAGAAATCACTGGAAGAGACTGATATTGATCTTAGATAATCTATCATAAACTTACCATTATATCTTTCTAAGTCAATACCAATGGTTGATCTTAGGTCTATGGATCTTAATCTTGATATGGTTAGGTTCAGCTTAGTTATATTATTTATGTTCTTTGAGTTGTTCGTGGAAGCTAACTTTTGGTTCTGGTGGATACTTATATCTTGGGAACATGGTAGTTCAATTGAGTGGGAGCGCTAATCATAGATATGGAATCTATAGCTTCTATAGGTATTTAGAAGTAAAACGATGATTTCCTTCGAGCTTGGCCGAATAGAGATAAATGATTGAGATCTCATTTCAGTAATTATATTAGTTTACTGAAATATCATTTATAGGTTGCTAAGTGTTTTAAGGATAAAATACATTGAAGGGTAGAACGATAAATATGTCCTTATTCAGTGTAGATCATCTATGGAGGATCCTTGACTATTAGGATTGTAACAGTGGATAATCATAACGTATCTATATCGTGGTACATATAGAGAATTCTGTATAATTGAGAGTGCTATTCAATTCCAAATATATAGTGGCGCAAGGTAGAATTAATAAGTTGAGAATTTACATGGTGAATTCTAGATCTACTTATTGAAAGCTCGGTTATATAGGCCCATGGTCCCCTCACTAGTTGAGAGAATACCGCTTGCAGACTCAGTTAATTAATTTTAATTAATCAATTATAATTTTAAAATTAGACTATGTCTTATTTATGAATTTTCACTAAGCAAGGGCTTAATTCTGAAGAAAAGAGATTTTGGGGTAAATTTATTAATTAAGAGACTTTGTATGGTCTAATTAATAAATTACATAAATGACAATTTTATTTGATAATTAATTATAATTATTAAATAAATAGTTTTAGCATTTATATGATTGAATTAGAAAATACGGTCTTATTGAAAAGATGAATAAGTGGTTGAAATAAAGTGGCAAAAATCTAACTAGAAATTGGTCCATTAAGTGTACGGCCATGAAGTTAATTTTTGCCCAATATTTTATTCTTTTTGAATCCATATAATTCAACCCTAAGCTCTAGTTGAAACACTATAAAAGGAACATGATACTCTCACTCATCCACTTGATGCCTTCAACCAAATCAAACCTAGTTTTCTATATCAGACAACTAGTTATTGAGAGAGTTCCTTGCTTAGTTATTTCACCTCCTTTATTGTTCTTCCACAATTCAAAACCTTGAGTGAATGAGTGTTGTGCCCACACATAGCAAGTCAAGTACTCAATCATAGTGATTAAGACGGTGGTAACCAAACCCGAAGGAGAGAAAGAAATCCAGGTTCAGATCTTGATAATGCTCTACTACAGAAAGGAATCAAGGGCTAGAGATCTTGAACTGAAGGAGTCATATTATTCCACTGCAATCAATGTAAGATTTTCTTAACCCTTATGTGTTTATTTTATTATTTTAGAGAATTTATATTTAGGATGTTAGTTCAACATACTTGTTAGTAAATCTAGATCCTAGTAAAATATTCCCAACAATGGCCTCCGTTCAACGCGTGAATTTCTATTCAGGTTGACCGACACACTTGAATCAGGAAACGAGATAAGATTAGTATAGAACATATTATATATATGAATATGTGTATGTATGTAATTGCATAAAGTTATGAATTGATATTATAGCGGCACAACCATCGTGTCGGGTCAGTAGTACGAGCATAGTATTAGGTTTGACTGACATTCAATTTTAGAAAGTATTAATTGGCGCTATCATAGCAGTATGAGTATAGTACTAGGTCGGCAGTATAGGTATAGTACTTGTTAAGAGTGATATTATGGCTAATTGTACTTTTGGGTATTATTGATGCTATCATCACGGTATAAACATAATACTTGGCTTGCAGTGCAATCATAGTGCTGGTAGCGACTGATATCATGGACAATAGTACCAAATGTTAAGAATGTTCTTACTTATCTGATAAGTCTTGTGGATAGGTGTATAGGTGGCTAGATACAAGTCGGTAATATATTTTATGTTACATGTTTTTCTTACTGAGTCTGTTGACTCACAGATGCTACTTTCGTGTGTAGGTAAAGGAAAGGCGAAGGCTGAATAAGTGTGAGTTCTGAGCTCAGATGATGATTGTATATGTCGAGATGGTGTGACCTGGAGTGTTCGGTCTCAAGACATCTTGGGCTGTATTTTATAGTCACTGTGCGACAAGGTTGTCAAAGTATTTGGATATAGATTGTAAAAGTTCAAACACGAGATTCCGATTTATGTAATTATGTATATATATTTATAAAGTTTAATAGTTTTAAATTAAATTTAATTTGATATACTTTCTGAGAAAACCCTTTGATTAGCAAAGGTGACACATTAATTAGAAAATCACTATAGCGCGCCTAAGTATCAGGGTGTTACATAGAAAGTCAATGAAGTTACTAATGCATTTGGAAAATTCTCTGAAATTGGCATCGTCCCCAGAAAAAGTTACCAAAAAGTCGTCAGAATTATCATCGTCACCGGAGTTTGATGCTAGAGTCGCCACCGGAGTTAGACGTTGGAATCTGTCTCACAGAAATCAATTACAGTTATTAGCTAATTAGAAATCTGAACAATGAAACCAATTTCTTAAAATAACTAAAAAAAACTTAAACCTCCATTATATTTAAAAAAAAACTAACTTTTAAACATGGAAACCAGTTATTTAGTACGACTAACTAAGACATTGAACATAAATAAGACACATAAAAAACCAGCTTCCTATTAGAAAAACAAGTTTCAAAAACTATAAATAAACAACTGAGAAGTTAAACTGATACAAGACACCTAAAAAAATAGTTTCATGCAAATATACACCAATAAAACTATGAGAAGATAAATTAAAAAAAATGAACATACTTCAAAAAGAAAACAACAATGTACCAAATATGAATCCTTAAAACTTGGATCAATTTACTTTTTTTTTTCTTCTTGATATGAAGGAAGTTTCTTCTTAGAGTCATCAGTTGAAATCTTTAGCAACATCTTCCATTGTATTTTTACTAGAGGAATTAGATTCCATTTGAACAAAAACATAAAAAAATAAATCGAAACTATTTCATCATACAACCACAATGAGTATTATGAAACCAAACAAAACTTAGTTTCATCACACAACAACAGTCAAGATTATGAAAACAAAACATAAATAATATACAATGAAAATAATAAAAACCAGTTTTATCAGTTAACTAAAGGGCTTTTTTCATAAATGTACAACAAAAATAACATAATTACAAAAAATGTGCAAAAAAAAATTATTTTAAAAACTTATACATTTTAAAAACTTATTACATGAAACCATACATTTTAATCATTAAATAAAAACTATGTTTATTAAAACTCAAAATAAACAATTTCGTAAAATTAATTAAACAATTTTATAAAAATAAACAAGTTAAATATTTTTTTTTATTAAAAAATAAATGTTTATCTATTTTAGTATGAATTATTATAATTTAATAAGATTTTTTTTTAATAAAATACAATATCAAAATTATAAACATTAATGTAAATAAATATAAATAAATACTTAAAATTACTAAAAATAAACATGACACATAGAGTGATATAATAAACATATGTGAATATTATTATTTTGTTTATTAAATTAGTATGTTTAATAAATAAAAAAATAAAATAAACATATATATGTATAAAGTATTTTATACTATTAGTATGTTTATTATAATTGTAAACATAAAAATAGACATAGCCAATTTATACTATACAAAAATAAGTATATTTTCTTTCTATTGTTTCTATATATTAATTATTTTCTAATTTTTATATTGAAGTATAATTTTTACATCAAAAAAAAAAAATAAATAAACATAACTTTATAAACTCCAAAAATTATTTAATTAGAAAAAAATAAACATGACACAATAAACAAAGAATAAGATAAAGATAAACAATTTTTTTTTATATATATTATTTATTTTCTAAAAAATTACTAAAAAATAAACATAACACGCATAGAGTGATATAATAATATTATTATTTTGTTTATTAAATTAGTATGTTTAATTAATAGAAAAAATAAAATAAACACATATATAAAATATTTTATATTATTGGTATGTTTATTATAATTGTAAACATAAAAATAAATATAGTTAATATTACCATATATATAATAATCAATAATTATTACTATATATATATTAATAAAAAAATTGAAATTTTTTTTTAATTATATATAAAAATGTATGAGAAAATGGTAATAAGTTTTTTTGCACATATTTTGTAATTAATTAAAATAATGTATACAAAATTGTAAAATGCCCTTAACTAAATAGAAAAGAAATGCTCACAAATATAATAAAAAAAATACACAATGCACAACAATAATCTAAAAACAAAATATAAGTGTGAAAACTAATTTTTAACCTAAAAACAAAATAATAAAAAGAAACTTAAAATAAAAAGTATAGAATAACATCATAAAATAGGGTAACCCCATCACAGAACCTACATGAGAAACTAATTTCGAACTTATGAACCCTGTGAAGCCAGTTTCCTAAAATAATAAAAAACAATTAAAACTCAGTTACATAAAACAACTAACCAACTATTAAACACATCAACAAAAAAAAACTATTAAACACATGTTACCTAAAGACACTTAAACAATAAAAATAATTAAGACATAAAAATGAGTTATTCAATAAAATAAAGAATAAATAAAATTGAGATACAAAAATTAATTATCTAATAATATATATAAATAATTTATTAAATTAAATTAAAAAACATTATTTAAAAAATTAATTTAAAGGTCTGAGATATAAATGTCAATTGTTTTTTCACAAAGTAAAAAACCAATTAAATATCTAACATGAAAAAATCGATTATGCAAAGTAATTTTGAATTGATTTGTAATGTCAACAAAAACCAGTTACTTAAAAACAATTCATATACTATACATAAATTCTTAACAAATAATTTATAAAATTAAATTTTAGAAACCAGTTAAAAAACTAATTAAAAATCAAACAAGAAGAAACTATTTTCATAAAATAAATAAATTAAAAACTAACACATAATAACTAATTACTTGAAACAATATAAAAGTTTTTATCATGTAGTTTCAAATCATTAAACGACACTTAAATTGATTGAATTGTCATAAAATTATATAAAAAAATAATAAAAGATTATGATAAATAAGCGTATTATAGTACCATCTTAGCTTTGAAAGAAAAGACAAAACACATTAAAATAATAAATCAAAATAAAGTATTGAAACTAGTTTTATCAAACACCATAAGCGTAATTAATCAAAAAGATAACATTAAATTTAGTTTCTACAAAAATACAACACAATACATGCTCTAGTTCGTCATGCTTATTCCTTAATGCGAACTATAATAATTTTAGTTGATCAATGTTATCTCCAATATTTACATATTTAGTAAGAACCAGTTTTTATATGCTAAAAAAATACACACACACACAAAATACAAAAAGAAAAAGAAAACACACACACACAATTTCTGTCACTATCTTCTTATCCTTTAACTCTAACTGTTTAGATTTTTTTTTATTATTAGGTCAAACGAGCTTGAGATTCATTGTAGTAGTATATTCTACATTGATACTGATCCCCAATATCACTACGCTATCACATATTAATATTACGTTTCAATCTCACTACTTCGCTATACCCATTCTCAAACTCGTCAAGCATATGAACTGAAATACTAAAAGACTTTCTAAGCCCACGAAACAATCAAATCATATATTCGTATGGGTACTCAGTAAGATATTACAAATAAAGATCAAATTCAAAGCAATCGAAAAAATATTGTAAGCCCTCGTTCCAATACATGATCTCTCTCTCTCTCTCTCTCTCTCTCTCTCTCTCTCTCTCTCTCTCTCTCTCTCTCTTATAACACTATTTTTTTTTTTTGTAAAAAAAACCTAAATGCAATAATATACATATACATATACATATATATATTTATATACAACAAAAGAACTCTTTTCACGAATACCAATGTCAAAGAAAAAAGGTTCAAATAAAATCATCAATCAACTAACCCTCGACCGACTAAAAATACCGCAAAACCAACTATTCACCTTAGCTATTAAAAAAAAATAATAAAAAAAAAGTAATAATAACACGAGCACCTCAAAATCAGAACACAATCCAAAATAGAATGAGTTGCAGCCGATAACCTCTCAGAACAATGTCGACGCTGGGCAAGAAGAAGAAAAAAAGCCAGCTACGATTCACTAAGAAGAAGAAGAAAAATAAGAGGAAAAAGAAGATGGAGGAGGTGTATATAGAAAAGGAATGCAAAGAAAAAATAAGAGAGATAAAAAAAAACCTAAAATGAGAATGCACATATTATACCTGAAATTATATCAATTAAGAGAACAATAAAATAGTAAAAGAAAAATAGGTACACTGGTTACATGAAGAATATGAAAAGACAACTTCTATTTTAATTTTAAAAAATATTATTTTTTATAAAAAAAAAACATAAGAATCGAATTGAAAAAAATATTTAAATTTATTAAGTTACCCTTTAAAAAATTGGGACGACCACTACAACAATTAACGTTTTTAGGGGCGGAGGGGTCCGCTGGTAATAATTGATAAATCCGTTGGTAATAAGTTTTAGCGGCGGGGTCCGCCGGTATTGCTCCGCCGGTAATACCCCGTCGCTATTAATGACTAATACCAGCGGACAATTAGCGGCGGGGTCCGCCGGTGTAGGCCCGTCCACTGACATGCTGCTGTCTCATTATTACCGGCGGGGGTCCGCCTGTAATAATGTTTTTTTAAAAAAAATAAAAAATAAATCAATATTAATAATAAATAACGTTTTTTCTTGTATTTAATTAATTAATTTTCTTTTTAAATTTATATTATTAATAAATACTAAATAAAAACTAACAAATCCACACATAATTATCATTTATATATTATTTAAAACTTAAAAATTAATTATTATCATCCATACATTATTTAAAACTTAAAGAAATCCAAACATAATTAAAAACTTAAATAAATCCACACATAATTAAAATTAAGATGAACTAATTATTATTGTCTTGATCAAACAAATCATCTTCGAAATTTGAGCCAGTAGCGTTTAAGTTAATATCAGGATTTGGTGCATTGTCCTGAACTTGCGATACTGGCAGTGATGGGTAATATGGTTGTTGGGAAGATAAAAGCTCCGCAAATGGCCGAGTTTGTCGTTGTTGTGGTAAATTCGGAGATTGTTGCTGTTGTGAAATATTTGGAGATTGTTGTGGCGAGAAGTTCGGGGATTGTTGCTGAAACTAACCCGGGAAAAAGTATGGATTTTGTGAACCGAAAAATTGACCCGGAGAAGTTTGCTGCATTGGACCCCCGAAAAACATCGGCTGCTGAGATGAACTCCCAAATTGGCCAAACATCGGCTGTTGGGACTGTGATCCTCCAAAAAAATCAGAGTAGAAAAATGGAGGAGACTGGGAGGAGCGTCCAAACATGTTTGGAATAAGAGGAGATTGGGAGGCACTTCCTTGCACATTAGGAGATTGCTGAGTCTGCTGTAAAGGTTGTTGTTGCGGCCTTGGACATGTTGCACTACCCTGAGGTTGTGTAGGTAGATATTGTTGGAGGAATCTGTCAAATCGCGGGTCATACAGATCAAATGTGTCCTGTCCCGGTGGAAAGCGTTCACGCAATCTCTGAAACATCTCAGCCATAATACCAACATCTTGAGAAATAGTAGACCCAGCTTGAGATTGAGTTTGACTTTGGCTCGAAGAGCTAGATAATGTTGTTGATCTTTTCCCCTTCTTTGCTATGTTGTAACCGACTCCTCGAATGTAGTCACTCCTGTCACCCATGACCTTGCCCATGACCTTGAATTGGATGTCAGACGGGACCTCCGAAGTTCCAGAATCACTGCCATATTGGCTTTGAAGCCTACTTCTCGCCATCTCTTCCTCCATTTCACGAGTGAGTTGCTCCTGAACATAAATAAAAATTGTTAAATAATCAATTATATAATAATTTTAAGAAAAATAATGAAATATTAGTGTAACTCACAAATTTCTCTTTAGCAGCATCGTTGACCCAAGTTTTATCCTTCCTCAGATGACTGTCTCTCCAAGTTGGTATAACATATTTTTCGGGCTCCTTCTGTAATGTTATCAGTGTTAGATTCTGTAAAAATTATTATTTCAATAAATGAATTATTTGAAGTCTACTTACAAATTCATGACGCTGAGCTGCCATTGATTTTGTGCCTTGAGTTGAGGGGTACTTCATTTGTTTTCTGTTTTGCTTGTTTTGATTGGAACGCGCTATAAATTTTGGGCTCAAAAACAAATCAATAATCTCTTTCCAATGCTCTCTTGTTACATAGTGCTCAGGAGGAGCATTGAGTGCCGCCTCAAGATTATCTGGGTTCCCCTCATAATATTTTTGGAAGAAAGTATGCCTAATGTTTTTTCTTTCTGAGTATCTTTTGCCCATCTCATGGTAAAGAGTCCTCATCACTTTTTCGGGTTCAGCGTGACCATCGATATCATAAAAGTACTACATTTGAAGAATTAAATTATTACTTAGCTTAATTATACATGAATAAAATTTATTATGTCCATCAATTTATTACCTTCATTCTCTGCACAACTTGGTCCTTGTGATGTTGAGGTACCTCACAAAAGTCCAAGTAGTTCCCCGGCAATAATGTGCTAACTTCAAAACCCACCTGCCGGATGAAAGCTTGGTTCTCCCCGCCAACTACTTTTCCTGTTGCAGGATCAAGTATAAGCGGCAATGGCCCCTCATTCGCACGTCTGCGAGCCTCTAGTGGTATATTAGTAGCACGACCACGACCTTTTCTTTTGGGCGGTGGTGCTGCCTCGCAGGCTGAGGGTACCCTACTAGGATCAGGTGGATCTAAACCTCCACCGTCTCCCCCGTGAGAAGAAGCTACATCGGCTGACATTATGACTCTTTAAAAGCAAAGTTGTATGACTAAATTAGTATTAATATAGATTACCAAAAATAGTTATAGTTTGAAATACAATTAACATCATCAAATTCATCACTTATAATATTATTACAAACAAATTAATACATATGCAAACTAATAGTCACTATCACACTCATCATTTTCAGAAACAATATCGTCTTCACATCAATCAATTAGCAACTCGTCACCTTCGTCATCTATTACGTTATCAATGTCACCATCCACATCATTTTCATCAGCCTGATTTACATTCAAATTTTGTGCAGTATCAATTATTGTCGCCACTTCAGAAGGTTGCAAAATTAACTCTCCTAGATCCATAGTCAATTGAAAATTTGAGAAGCTTAAATCATGTACAACATCTTAATCATCTTCATCCTGCTCAATGTCCCAAATTTGCCGGTGGTTTACATTCCCGACTATTTTCCAATGTCTACCTCTAAGCAAACTTACGAACACCAATTGCCAATAATCTTTGTATAATTACATGACAATCGTGAGACTTCAATCCAAGAACATTTGATAAATCATTGTTCACTTTCTTCTTCAAATTTGAGCAAAATCCATCAGGAAACTTCACGTCCTTGATAAATTGACAAAATTTTAATTTTTCATCAGCTTTGAGGACGTATAGGCGTGTGGCTTCATTAACTTGCCATTATCATCTTCATAAATCCACATCCATTCCCTTATTCCTAATTTCTTCAAATCATGTCTTGCGTTAGTTGTGTCCTTTGATTTATCGTTGTCCAAGATTGTGCTCAACAGACTGTCACACACATTCTTCTCCACATGCATCACATCAATATTGTGTTTCAAAGTATTTGTCCACCAATACTCAAGCTCATAAAAGATACTTTTTTTCCTCCAATTTTGATCTTCTGCAACTCGTCTGCGTTTTACACCACCAAATTGGTCATGTTTTCCAGGAACTTGTGGCACAAGTTTGTTTACTTGTTCGAGAATTTCCTCACAAGTAAAACGTCTTGGTGGATGTCTTCTTTCAATTTCTCCATCAAAGTTGGTGTCCCTTCTAAATCGATGGTTACTGGGCAAGAATCTTCTGTGACCTACATATGACGTCTTACCAATCACTCGTATCGAAGAAGTGTCTTCGTTACATGTTGGACAAGCTTTGTATCCTTGACCACTCCATCCAGACAAACTACTTCGAGCAGGAAAATCATTAATAGTCCATAAAAGGGCTGCACGCAACTTGAACACAGTGTTTGTCCTACAATCTCTCGTATCAACTCCATCAACCCACAACTCTTTCAGCTCATCCACCAATGGTCTTAGAAAAACATCCATGTCTTTTCCTGGTGATTTTGGTCCAGGAATTAGTAGGGCCAACATGAAATTATTGTCTTTCATGCACATCCAAGGTGGAAGATTATAGTTTGCTAACACGACAGGCCACATACTATATGCTAGGCTCATGTTGCCAAATGGATTAAAGCCATCAACAGCTAAACCTAAGCGCACATTTCTAGGTTCACTGGCAAAATCAGGATGTTTAGCATCAAAGTCCTTCCAAGCAATCCCATCAACCGGGTGACGCATCACTCGTTCATCCTTTGATTTTCCAGTATGATGCCATACCATGTGTTTTGGAGTATGTCTTGAAGCATATAATCTTTTCAACCGAGGTGTCAATGGAAAATAGCGCAACACCTTACGTGGCACCCTTTTTCCATTAGCTTTTGTTGAAGTAATCCATCGACTAGTTCCACAAATTGGACAAGCATCTTTAGTGGCATGCTCTTTATAAAACAAGCAACAATCATGCTCGCACACATGAATAGACTCATAGCCTAAACCTAATTTTTTTAGTCTCCTTTTAGCCTCATAGTACGTCGATGGAATTTTATTTCCTTTCGGAAAAGCAAGATTCAATAATTTTAATAATTCATCAAATACGCCGATAGGAATTTTTCCACGAACTTTCAAATGCAATAACTTTGCTAGAAAGTTAAGTGAAGAAATCCAATGGCATCCAGGATACAATTCAGCTTCAATCTCTTCAAATAACTCGTCGTAATATTGAAAAGAATCAGAATTGCGTTGAACATCTTCAGTTGTTGGTCGAATGAAATCTTCAACAATGGGAATCATCTCGTCATCTTCATCATCTACAATATGCTCAACAACTTCCGTCCGTGCAACAACTTCTGTTTCTGACTCCCCGTGGTAAATCCACTTTTGATAACCATGATCAAAACCCCAATCAAATATATGCGCTTCCACAATGTTTAAAGGCTCAAATCGAGTATTTAAGCATTTAACACAAGGACATCTAATTTTCCCATCAGAATTTTTATAATTTGAAGCCATCGCCAAAAATACTTGTAGACACTCCCAATATTCTTTACCGCGTTTTCTCCAAGAAATCCAAGACTTATCAATCGTCATCTAAAAGAATTTTAAAGTTTTATGAGTTTAAGCAATGTTAATAAACTAATTAAAATCTTATGCTATTTTATGAAATTTTATGAATTCGACGTGATAAATTAATTAAAATCTTATGCTATTTTAAGAAATTTTATTTGTAATTTGTTTTTATAAGCAAAGGAAAATTAATCAACATTGTAATTTATTTGGTTAAAGTTTATTTTTAGTATATTGCAAACAAAGTGTACACCAACATTGTTTAAAGTTTTATTTGGTTAAAGACTTTATTTGGTTAAAGTTTTATGAAATATTAGTTATCAATTTATTTTTTATTTGTTATTAATTCATGATATTCATTTACGAATTTTTCATTATATTTTATTTATTAAAATTAATATTCAATACTATTAAATAAACTCATTTTATTTTTCTAATTTTTTTTAAATAATTACTTATATAAATATTTAATTTATTTATAAATAAATATATCAATTTAATAATTACATAAATATATTTACAAATAAATTTAATAATCATATTATTTAAAAAATTAAAAAATATAATTAACTTAATATAAATAATTAAATTTAAGTTTGTTAAAAAAATAATTTTTTCTTTAATAAAAAAGTTTTTTCTAACCATTCTAATGCTTGTTAATTATTTTATTATATAAATACTAATTATTTTTATCAATAATATTAATTTATTATTTACATAAACTTTCTTCAAAAAATTAACTTCTTTTTTATAAATAATCACATATTTAAAAATTATTACAAAATAACACTAATTTATTAAAATATTTAAAGGCAAAATTTTATATTTTCAATAATTATTATTTTAATAAATTGTATTAATTTTAAAATTATATAAATTTATTAAAAACCTAAAAAATTTTACTTGTTAATTAAAAATAATTACACAAATATTCATATAAGTTTTTTATTTATAATTAAAACATTTAAACTAAATTTATCAATTTTTTAATTAGTAAAATTTTACTAAATACAAAACTGAAATTATTATAACCACACAAATAATTATAACTAAAATCAAAATACATAAACAATTAAACTCAAACAATAATCTATATATTACACATAAACAATTAAACTCAAACAATAATCTATATATTACACATATTTACTAAGACAAATAATATATATATTATATATAAAAATGTACATAAAAAATATATACTTTATACTATCTATCTACTGTATAATATATAATATATAGAATACACTATATACTATATAGTGTATATATTTATATATATATACAACACATTACAGATTTTTTTTTCCAGAAAAAATTACAGATTTAACAATTAATACATTTTTAATTTATACACTAACAATATTTTACACATATTAATGAAAATATTTATATATACAATACATTTCAAATTTATAATACTAACTACAAATTTTACAGAAATAAAAAACATACTTTACACAAATGAAACTTTCTGATCTCTTCCCCAAGCCAAAAATTTGAAACCTCTTCTACAATTTCTGAAATTATAACATAAAAATTTACATTAAAAACAAAACTAAAAAAAATAAACTGTAAAACAAGTATGGGTAAATATAAATACCTAAACCACTTCAAACGGAGACGGAGGCGGAGGCGGAGACGGAGACGATGCTGACGGAGACGATGCCGGAGGTAGAAACAGAGAGAAAAAATTGGGGGAGGCGGTTTGGAGGGGGTTTGCTTCGGTTTTCAGAGAGAAAAATGAGAGAAAATGAAAATTGGTAAAAAAAAAATGAAAGGGAAAAAATGGGGGAACCGGGTGTGGGTGTGTTTATATAGATAAACATTGCCGGCGGGGGTCCGCCGCTAATACTGGGCCCCACCGGTATTAATACGAAAATTAATATTTAATTAGAATTAGCGGCGGATCCCCGCCGGTATTGATCCGCCGATAATTCTTATTTTAATTAATAGGCGGGTATTTTCCCGCATTAATGTACCTCGTAAATACCGGCGGGGGTTGTCCGCCGCTAATACTGGTACCCCGCCGGTATTACTATTTTTTAATTATATTTTTTATTTTTTTAAAAAAATAAACACTAATACCGGCGGACCCCCTAAATCCGCCGGTAATAACGTTATTATTAGGGGCGGACCTTCCCGGCCGGTAATAGGTCCGCCCCTAATTATCAAAATTGTTGTAGTGGACCTTTTAAAAATTGGGCTGAATACACAAACTTAAAAAGAACTTAAAATATGGCATTTGAAAATTAAATTTAAAATATGGTGGCAAATAGAATACCATAAAAAACTTTAAATTTAAACAAATGCCAAATAAAGTTAAAAATGCTATACTATGAAACTTTTTTTTTTTTTTATAGAATTCCATACAAAGTGTAATTTTTGTTCACTACTACAAAAAACACTATTCACGTCGGTCAACGCAACTGTTCATTGCGTTGACCGACGTGAATAGTATACCTTGTATTTATGCGATTGTTTTAAACTGTCACTAAAAAAGTGTTATTTGTGACTGTGGTTTATAAGACGGCAATAACGAAACCGACGTGAAATCCAAAATTTTAAAAAATTAAATTGGTGTTTGTTCGACTTTTATAAACCGACGCTGAAGGATCTATTTTAAACCCAAATCAAAATATCAACTAGATCGATACTATTCATTCTTCTTCTCCAAATAAAAAATTAGGGCTATTGCTCTGGCGATTTTCGACCCATTCGTACCCCTCTTCCATTAATTGACGACTAGTGGTCTTTCCAGAAAACAAGTGAAAATGGAGAACTTGAAGAGGACGATAATGGCTATTCTCCTTCTTGTAGTGATGACGCTCGGTATGGCGGAGGCTTAGATGCCTTCTTGCGCGAGCAAGCTGGTGGCCTGTGCCGACTACCTGAACTCCACCAAGCCAGGTGAGGAGTGTTGTACCTCGATCAAGCAAGTCGTAGCTACCGAGCTCCCTTGCTTGTGTAACCTCTACAACAGCCCTGGTGTGCTTTAGAGCTACCGAGCTCCCTTGCTTGTGTAACCTCTACAACAGCCTTGCCATATCCATTGTCATCAAACTCAACAAAGGTTTGGTTTGTTTTTACTGTTCTTCAATTTTCAGCTCGCAATATTGATTTTTGAATTTTTTTGCTTCGTGGGGTTTTTTGATTTTTTTTTCTTTCTTGAAGATCTTTTTTGATTTGGGCTTTTGGGGTTTTGTGGAAATGGTAGCTCGATTCTTCTACAATGTATGCGTTTAACTTGATATTGATTGATGGATTTGTATGAATTAAAATCTCTTAATCTGACTAAGGTTTCCACTTAAATCTTGTGAACTTATTTTACCTTTGGTTGAGCTGATCCCGTTCGATATTTTATGGGTTTTTTCTTTGTTGGTCAAGGTTCTGTTTTGCTTATTTTGTTTAATGATTTTCATACTAATCGATTATGATGTATTAAATATTTTTCTTTAATTTAAAGTTTGAGATTTAATTATTGAAAAATCTGGATACATACATACATACGTATTTCTTTCTTTCTTTCTGATAGTTCATGTCTTGTTTGTTTGAATAGAAAATGGGTACTTACCTCATTACTCCCAAAACTGATAAGCTCTTTGAAGATGGTGTGAATGATCGACTAAGATTGTAATACCCGGAATTAAGAAATGGATTAGCAAAACCCTAACTAGATAATTATGTATAATTGAGGAATTATATTATTATATAGTTCAATATATGTGAAATTATATGAATTTTATTATGTTAAGACCCCGTTGGTGAGCCAGGGGCATTTGGGTAATTATGACCCGAGAAGGGTAAACGATGAAATTAATTTACTTATGTGCTTAATATAACTATATTATTATATAGTATGCCTGCGTTGTCTTTTTCAAGTGTGTTCTGACAGGTTGGGGCGGTATAGTCACAATCGGGAATTTCGGGCCGAACCGGGTTCGGGCCCGAAATGTAAATTGGATTGAATTAATTGGCATTATATTTGAAATTATGAAATCTGAAATTTATTTGGATATAATTGAGTGTGAAATGGCAAAATTACTCTTGTGTGGGTGAGTGTGTGTGGATTTAAGCCATGGGGGCATTTTGGCCATTAGACCTTTATTTTCTAAGTTTGTTAAAAAATAAATTTTGAGGAAAATAGATTGATAATTTCTGGTTAACTCTCTCTCTCACCCGAACCCTCTCCCTCTCTTACCCTCTTGTTTTTCAAAACTTGAATTATTGAAGAAAAAGCTTGGTTTTTGGTTTGATTGAAGCTTGATTTTGGAGGAAGATCATAGCTCTTATTTTGTTGAGAATCAAGGTAGTTTTTATGATCTTAACCTTATTTTAATTGCTGAAATATTGTGGGTAAAAGCATGTTTGGGTTTGTGAATTGCATGTTCTTGATGATGATGAAGAAAGGTTGCATAAAAGTGGTTTCTTTGATTAGTTTAAGCTTGTTAATCTTGTGCAATTGAGCTTCTATTTATTGTATGCTTTGTTGTTGAGCTTGGGCTGAGGTTGTATGGTATTTTTAGTTGGATTTTCATGTTAAAATGGTGTTATGCTGCTGGATTTTTATTAGGTTTGTGTTGGATTGAGTTCATGTTCTTGAACTTGAGATTTTGATGAGTTGAGCATGAGTTTTGAGTCATTTATGTAATCTGAATTTTTGGATTTGATGCATGAGATATGTGTTTTTGATCCTCTGAGATATGCTAGCAGCTCTATTTCATGATTTTGAGTTATATGCATGTTTGGGTTGAATTGGGGGTGAGTTTGGCATATTTTCGAAGCTGAAATTTGGGTTTTCTGGGTTTTTAAACCCAGTAATGGCAGATTGCTATTTTTTTTAAGTTTTTGTTTTTGCCATAACTTTTGACTCGGGACTCCGTTTGGGACGTTATTTATACCGTTGGAAAGATCTTTTCGAGCTCTATGTGATTATATGTGATTTGGATGCCAATTTTATATTTTTGTGGAAGTGAGATTTAGGGATTAACCCTATTTGTGTAAATCCCGGTATTGTGACTAGGATTACCGCACACAGTCGGGAGCACACAGGGATTTGGAATCTCTACTATTGCGGGACAACAGGTAAGACAGTGATTAGCACGTAGAGTATGCGTAGTGGCGCTTATGTTGAGAATGATATGCATGAATGTTTAGTAACCAGGATTAAGGTTATTACCCTAATAGGAACGGTCTAATAGCCTAGGGTTATTACCCTAGTGAAATATGTGTATAAATGCCATGCCATGTTAATTGAAATGAGATTTAAGGATTATGTGCTCAAGGCATAATCAGGTTGGACTCGGTACACATAACCGAGATGAACCACTTCTAAGGCCTTAATGTAATTAGACGTGTGAGAGCAACACGTGGGTCTACGTCACGTAGATTTAATTAGATGTGTGAGCGCAACACATAGGTCTACGCCATGTAGACATAAATGGGCATGATGAAATAATGATCAGGTCTGTGCTATACAGACATATGTGAATGAGCATAATATATTTATTATGATTTATACTGTCTTGCTGGGCTTGGCTCACGGGTGCTCTACTGTGCAGGAAAGGGTAAGGCATTAGCTGATCAGCCATGAGTTTCAGGGGCAGGGCGAAGAATGTACATGTTCATGCCACTTCAGACCAAGCGGGTTATGGGTCTAACAGTGTTGACTTTCGTATTCTGTTTTGCCGCTTAGGTCGGCTAGTAAGAAAGAACTTGTAATAAGTTTGTAAATATTTTTGGGATCCCAACTATTTTGAAAAGTTTAAATATATTACAAGTTTATTTTCAGTCTGTTTAATATAAAAGTTTAAATTCTGCGCTATTTTAATTAGTAATCCCGGTCGCGACCATGGTCGCGACCACGATAATGGCAGATTGCTATTTTTTTTAAGTTTTTGTTTTTGCCATAACTTTTGACTCGGGACTCCGTTTGGGACGTTATTTATACCGTTGGAAAGATCTTTTCGAGCTCTATGTGATTATATGTGATTTGGATGCCAATTTTATATTTTTGTGGAAGTGAGATTTAGGGATTAACCCTATTTGTGTAAATCCCGGTATTGTGACTCGGATTACCGGCACCTGGTCAGGAGCACCTGGGGATTTGGAATCTCTACTATTGCAGGACAACAGGTAAGACAGTGATTAGCACGTAGAGTATGCGTAGTGGCGCTTATGTTGAGAATGATATGCATGAATGTTTAGTAACAAGGATTAAGGTTATTACCCTAATAGGAACGGTCTAATAGCCTAGGGTTATTACCCTAGTGAAATATGTGTATAAATGCCATGCCATGTTAATTGAAATGAGATTTAAGGATTATGTGCTCAAGGCATAATCAGGTTGGACTCGGTACACATAACCGAGATGAACCACTTCTAAGGCCTTAATGTAATTAGACGTGTGAGAGCAACACGTGGGTCTACGTCACGTAGATTTAATTAGATGTGTGAGCGCAACACATAGGTCTACGCCATGTAGACATAAATGGGCATGATGAAATAATGATCAGGTCTGTGCTATACAGACATATGTGAATGAGCATAATATATTTATTATGATTTATACTGTCTTGCTGGGCTTGGCTCACGGGTGCTCTACTGTGCAGGAAAGGGTAAGGCATTAGCTGATCAGCCATGAGTTTCAGGGGCAGGGCGAAGAATGTACATGTTTCATGCCATTTCAGACCAAGCGGGTTATGGGTCTAACAGTGTTGACTTTCGTATTCTGTTTTGCCGCTTAGGTCGGCTAGTAAGAAAGAACTTGTAATAAGTTTGTAAATATTTTTGGGATCCCAACTATTTTGAAAAGTTTAAATATATTACAAGTTTATTTTCAGTCTGTTTAATATAAAAGTTTAAATTTTGCGCTATTTTAATTAGTAATCCCGGTTAGGGGATTAGGGCTTTATAAGTATTTTGGGTAGTGTGCCTAATTATTTAGAGCGTTACAATTTGGTATCAGAGCGCCAAGGTTTTTAAACTCTTGTAGACCGGCCGAACATATACATTCATCGTCAGAGATAAGCTCAACTCATGGTGCAGTAAGTATTGAGAGTAAATACTTGACTGTATGTGTGATCATCTGTTTACCGCTTTCCATTTTAGGCAGTATGCAAGCATCTAGAGTATGTATGTATTATGTGATGCCATGCTATAAATGTTATATGTTTATGTAAATATGTATGAGGTAAATAGATGAGTTAGGGTCTAAGGCAATAAGTGCGTATTGGTGCTCTACTGTATGAGGTAAATATGTAAAGTGTGGTATTGGTGCTTAACTCGCTGGGGTTGTTGATTACAGGGGTACTAGTAATGGACCCTCTGCAATCATCTAGACCACAGGGTGAGCAAGTAGAGCCCGGGGTTACCCAAACCGATCCACCAGCAGTGCCTCCACCTCCGCAAAATCCGGGGGATAATGCGGGGGCCGTTAATGCTAATCCTCCTGCTGACTGGCAGCAGATGTTTCATGAAATGCGAAGTGTCATACTTCGTCAAGAGGAAGAGTTGCAACGTTTAAGGCAACAAGCTGCCCCAGTGAATCAAGGGTTACCACCAGCTCCTGTGCCAGTGGTGGGTAACCAAGGGTATATTATGCCGCACCGGGACTCTGTGTTCGAGCAGTTTGTGAAGCTGCAACCTCTGGCTTTTTTGGGAGGCATTGATATTATTAAGGCCGATCAATGGATGAGTACTGTTACCCGTATCCTCGATAATATGGGGGTGACGGGAACTGAGAGGGTGAATTGTGCTGCCTTTATGTTTCAAGATCATGCCCGCGTATGGTGGGATATAGTGAATCAGACTCGAGATGTCAGTGTCATGACATGGGAAGAGTTCAAGAAACTTTTTGAAGAAAAGTTTTATAACGTTGCAGGGAGGACTTCACACCAAGAAGATTTTGTGAAGTTGACTCAGGGGAAAATGTCTGTGGCCGAATATACTCTAGAATTCGATCGGTTATCTAAATTTGCTGGTGATCTGGTGCCTACAGATTTTACCAGAAAGCAGAAATATGTTCGAGGACTAAATGCTACAATTAGTCGGGACTTGAAGATTACCACATCACATGACACTATGTATAAGAGAGTGGTAGACTTGGCCTTAATTGCTGAGGAGGCCGAGCAGCAAGTAATGAAGGAGCAGGCTGCAAAGGATGCCGCCATGGCATCAAACCCTCCTGCTGGTGGTAATGTCAGTAAGGGGACCGACAGTGGCAACCCTGAGCACAAACGGAAGGCTGAGGCTTCTGGAGCTTCAGGGGGAAATAGAAAGTTTCGGGGAAACAGAGGTGGCCGTCAGGGTCGCGGGTCCTCATTCCGATCATATCCAGAATGTTCTAAATGCAAGAAGCATCATCCGGGTGAGTGCCGAGCCAAGGCATGTTTCCAGTGTGGCATGGTGGGCCACTTTATCAGAGACTGTCCCCAAGCCAAGAGAGAAGAGCCTAAGAAGAATGTTGCTCAGAACCCGGGGCGACTTTTCACTATAACTCATGCAGACGCTGATGCTTGTCCGTCAGTTGTGACATGTCAGTTATCTATTAATGGTTGTGCTTATACTGTGTTATTTGATTCGGGAGCTACTCATTCATATGTATCGAGTAGAGTGATAGAAAGTTTACATAAGCCATGTGATATTTATGTTTCGGGGTTTGGAACCCTGTTACCCTCGGGAGACCTGATAGTGTCCACAAGGTGGATTCGGTCTTTATCTTTTTGGATTGACGGTTGTGAGTTGACCGCCAATCTAATTGAGTTACAATTGTTTGATTTTGACATAATCCTGGGAATGGATTTTCTGTCTAAGTATGGAGCAACGATTGACTGTAAACGGAAGATGGTAGTGTTTGAGCCCGATAGTGCTAACCCAGCGGTGTTTGTGGGTAAGGTTCAGGGGGCACGCATACCGAGAATATCATTGTTGAAAGCTAAAGACCTGATGGGTAGAGGTTGTCTAGGGTTCATAGTTACTGCAGTGGACACTAGCCAACCTGTGACATCAGGGCCTGAAAATACGAGATTGGTATGCGAGTTTCTTGATGTCTTTCCAGAAGATCTACCGGGATTGCCACCTGTGCGGGAGATTGAATTTGTTATTGAATTGGCTCCGGGAGTGGATCCAGTGTCTAAGGCACCGTACCGAATGGCTCCAGCTGAGTTGAAGGAATTGAAGATACAATTGCAAGAGTTGCTGAATCTGGGATTCATTAGACCGAGCTACTCACCTTGGGGAGCTCCGGTTCTATTTGTGAAGAAGAAAGACGGAACCCTGCGGATGTGTATTGACTACCGGGAGTTGAACAAGCTTACCATTAAGAACAAGTATCCTTTACCTCGGATTGATGATCTGTTTGATCAACTGAAGGGGAAGACGGTCTTTTCCAAGATCGATCTTCGCTCAGGCTATCATCAGTTGAGAATTCGAGAGGAAGATATCCCGAAAACTGCGTTCCGTACTCGGTATGGACACTATGAATTTCTTGTGATGTCTTTTGGACTCACTAATGCCCCGGCGACATTCATGGATTTGATGAACCGGGTGTTTAAAGATTACCTGGATAGGTTCGTAATTGTGTTTATTGACGACATCTTGGTGTACTCTGAGACCGAAGAAGAGCATGAGTTACATCTCAGAGCGGTTTTGCAAAGATTACGGGATCACAAGCTTTATGCTAAGTTCAAAAAGTGTGAATTCTGGTTATCTCGTGTCTCATTTTTGGGGCACATAGTGGATAAAGATGGGATCATGGTGGATCCGGTCAAAATTGAAGCTGTTCGGGATTGGCCAGCACCGAAGTCAGCTACGGAGGTCAGAAGTTTTCTGGGTTTGGCTGGTTATTATCGTCGATTCGTTGAGGGTTTCTCAAAGATCGCTGTACCCTTAACGGAGCTGACCCGAAAGAACCAGAAGTTTGTTTGGACTGATCGGTGTGAGAAAAGTTTCCTGGAGTTAAAGCAACGCTTGATTACCGCTCCTGTACTAACTCTTCCTTCAGATAAGGAAAAGTTTGTGGTATATTGTGATGCCTCGAGACAGAGTCTCGGCTGTGTGCTTATGCAGGCTGGGAGGGTAATAGCTTATGCTTCTCGGCAGTTAAAGGAGTACGAGCAGAGGTACCCTACTCACGATTTAGAACTTGCAGCAGTGGTATTTGCGCTAAAGATTTGGCGGCATTACCTTCATGGCGAGAAATGTGAGATATACACTGATCATAAAAGTCTGAAATACTTCTTCACCCAGAAGGACTTGAATATGAGACAAAGACGTTGGCTAGAATTGGTGAAGGATTATGATTGTGAGATCCTTTATCATCCTGGTAAAGCCAATGTGGTTGCTGACGCTTTGAGTAGAAAAGGTCGTAGTCGCTGAGTACTATGAAGCAAATCTCCCGACAGTTAGCAAATGAAATGACTCGAGGTCAGATTGAGTTGGTTGTGGGGCAATTGGCTAATATTACCCTACAATCCACTCTTTTAGAGAGAATTAAAGAAGCACAAAAGCAAGATTCAGAGTTGATAAAAACCCGAGCTAGGGTTTTGGCTGGGAAGGCTAGTGATTTCTCAGTAGATGAAACAGGAATGTTGAAATTTGGAAGTCGAGTTTGTGTGCCTATGAATGAAAACATCAAGAAAGAGATCATGGATGAGTCTCACACGACTCCTTATTCAGTTCATCCAGGGTCGACAAAGATGTACCAAGACCTGAAAGCCATGTTTTGGTGGCCAGGCATGAAGAATGACATCGCTGAGTATGTTGCAAAGTGCCTTACATGTCAGCAAGTGAAAGCTGAACACCAGCGACCTGCAGGGTTACTGCAACCACTGAAAGTACCAGAATGGAAATGGGAAGATATAGCTATGGACTTCGTGGTAGGTATGCCTAGAACCACAGGACAATTCCACTCTGTGTGGGTCATAGTGGACAGGTTTACAAAGTCTGCTCACTTTTTACCTGTTCGGACGAATTTCTCCATTGATCAGTATGCTGAATTATATGTTAGAGAAATTGTTCGTCTGCACGGTGTCCCAAAGTCCATTGTGTCGGATAGAGATCCGAAGTTTACATCGAGATTCTGGGAGAGTCTGCATCGAGCTATGGGTACTCAGTTAAAGTTCAGCACAGCTTTTCATCCTCAGACGGATGGGCAATCCGAGAGGACCATTCAGATTTTAGAGGACATGCTACGGGCATGTGTGCTTGACTTTGAGGGATCATGGGTAAAGTACCTTACTGATCGAGTTTTCTTATAATAACAGCTATCAGGCAACAATCGGGATGGCTCCTTACGAACTTTTATATGGAAGAAAATGTAGATCACCTATTCACTGGGATGAAGTGGGTGAAAGAAAGTTCTTGGGTCCCGAAGCTGTTCAGAAAACAAGTGAGGCAATTGATAAGATTAGAGCGCGAATGCTCGCGGCTCAGAGTAGGTAAAAGAGTTATGCCGATCCAAAGCGTCGAGATATTGATTTCCAGGTTGGGGTCATGGTATTTCTCCGAATATCTCCGATGAAAGGCATAAAACGCTTTGGGAAGAAGGGAAAGCTTAGCCCGAGGTTCATTGGACCTTTTGAAATCCTTGAGAGGATAGGGCAAGTAGCGTACAGGTTGGCTATGCCCACAGCGCTGGCAGCTGTACATAATGTGTTTCATGTTTCAATGCTTCGAAAATATGTCTCAGACTCGTCCCATGTTCTGAGTTATGAAGCATTGGAACTCCAGTTAGATTTGTCATATGAGGAGCAACCAGTGCAGATACTTGATAGAAGAGAAAAAGTCTTGAGAAGCAAGACAGTGGCACTGGTGAAAGTACTGTGGATGAACAGTAAAGTAGAAGAGGCAACCTGGGAACTCGAGACGGATATGCAGCAGAAATATCCGGAGTTGTTCAGGTAAATTTCGGGACGAAATTTCTATAAGGAGGGGGTAATTGTAATACCCGGAATTAAGAAATGGATTAGCAAAACCCTAACTAGATAATTATGTATAATTGAGGAATTATATTATTATATAGTTCAATATATGTGAAATTATATGAATTTTATTATGTTAAGACCCCGTTGGTGAGCCAAGGGCATTTGGGTAATTATGACCCGAGAAGGGTAAACGATGAAATTAATTTAATTATGTGCTTAATATAACTATATTATTATATAGTATGCATGCGTTGTCTTTTTCAGGTGTGTTCTGACAGGTTGGGGCGGTATAGTCACAATCGGGAATTTCGAGCCGAACCGGGTTCGGGCCCGAAATGTAAATTGGATTGAATTAATTGGCATTATATTTGAAATTATGAAATCTGAAATTTATTTGGATATAATTGAGTGTGAAATGGCAAAATTACTCTTGTGTGGGTGAGTGTGTGTGGATTTAAGCCATGGGGGCATTTTGGCCATTAGACCTTTATTTTCTAAGTTTGTTAAAAAATAAATTTTGAGGAAAATAGATTGATAATTTCTGGTTAACACTCTCTCTCACCCGAACCCTCTCCCTCTCTTACCCTCTTGTTTTTCAAAACTTGAATTATTGAAGAAAAAGCTTGGTTTTCGGTTTGATTGAAGCTTGATTTTGGAGGAAGATCATAGCTCTTATTTTGTTGAGAATCAAGGTAGTTTTTATGATCTTAACCTTGTTTTAATTGCTGAAATATTGTGGGTAAAAGCATGTTTGGGTTTGTGAATTGCATGTTCTTGATGATGATGAAGAAAGGTTGCATAAAAGTGGTTTCTTTGATTAGTTTAAGCTTGTTAATCTTGTGCAATTGAGCTTCTATTTATTGTATGCTTTGTTGTTGAGCTTGGGCTGAGGTTGTATGGTATTTTTAGTTGGATTTTCATGTTAAAATGGTGTTATGCTGCTGGATTTTTATTAGGTTTGTGTTGGATTGAGTTCATGTTCTTGAACTTGAGATTTTGATGAGTTGAGCATGAGTTTTGAGTCATTTATGTAATCTGAATCTTTGGATTTGATGCATGAGATATGTGTTTTTGATCCTCTGAGATATGCTAGCAGCTCTATTTCATGATTTTAAGTTATATGCATGTTTGGGTTGAATTGGGGGTGAGTTTGGCATATTTTCGAAGCTGAAATTTGGGTTTTCTGGGTTTTTAAACCCAGTGGTCGCGACCACGATAATGGCAGATTGCTATTTTTTTTAAGTTTTTGTTTTTGCCATAACTTTTGACTCGGGACTCCGTTTGGGACGTTCTTTATACCGTTGGAAAGCTCTTTTCGAGCTCTATGTGATTATATGTGATTTGGATGCCAATTTTATATTTTTGTGGAAGTGAGATTTAGGGATTAACCCTATTTGTGTAAATCCCGGTATTGTGACTAGGATTACCGGCACCTGGTCAGGAGCACCCGGGGATTTGGAATCTCTACTATTGCGGGACAACAGGTAAGACAGTGATTAGCACGTAGAGTATGCGTAGTGGCGCTTATGTTGAGAATGATATGCATGAATGTTTAGTAACCGGGATTAGGGTTATTACCCTAATAGGAACGGTCTAATAGCCTAGGGTTATTACCCTAGTAAAATATGTGTATAAATGCCATGCCATGTTAATTGAAATGAGATTTAAGGATTATGTGCTCAAGGCATAATCAGGTTGGACTCGGTACACATAACCGAGATGAACCACTTCTAAGGCCTTAATGTAATTAGACGTGTGAGAGCAACACGTGGGTCTACGTCACGTAGATTTAATTAGATGTGTGAGCGCAACACATAGGTCTACGCCACGTAGACATAAATGGGCATGATGAAATAATGATCAGGTCTGTGCTATACAAACATATGTGAATGAGCATAATATATTTATTATGATTTATACTGTCTTGCTGGGCTTGGCTCACGGGTGCTCTACTGTCCAGGAAAGGGTAAGGCATTAGCTGATCAACCATGAGTTTCAGGGGCAGGGCGAAGAATGTACATGTTCATGCCACTTCAGACCAAGCGGGTTATGGGTCTAACAGTGTTGACTTTTGTATTCTGTTTTGCCGCTTAGGTCGGCTAGTAAGAAAGAACTTGTAATAAGTTTGTAAATATTTTTGGGATCCCAACTATTTTGAAAAGTTTAAATATATTACAAGTTTATTTTCAGTCTGTTTAATATAAAATTTTAAATTCTGCGCTATTTTAATTAGTAATCCTGGTTAGGGGATTAGGGCTTTATAAGTATTTTGGGTAGCGTGCCTAATTATTTAGGGCGTTACAAAGATGTAGGTTATCATCAATGCAAGGGTGGCGCGCATCCATTGAAGATGCTGTGAGTAATTAATAAATCTTTTTGTCTTTCTAAATTAGAACTGCAAAAAAAAAAAAATTGATCCATTTTCTGATATTTAAAGTTTTAAATAATCTTCACTTCTATTGACAAGCCCGCTTTCAAGTTGTGTATCGATAAGTCTCATTCTGTGTCTTTTTCTTGTCAAAGATTATTCTTAAGTTAGTGTGATTTGATTTTATTTTTTATTTAGCATGCCGCTTATTCTGATCTGGATGCGTACACTTCCTTCTTTGCTGTTTATGATGGTCGTGGAGGTAAGAATTGGGAGGATAGGTTGTCATTATCTTTGTAGGATTACCAATTTAGTACCACACGTTGAGCTCATCATTTACTTATTTTTTTGAAACTTGTTCCATTCTTCAGCACAACCATGGATCTTTAAGTTAATGAAATTGCAAATTCAACACAACCTGGTCAATCAATCTTTTGAATTTCAGGTTTGTTCTTGTGAGAAGGTTACATTGTCAGAGTGGCCTTTTACTTCTTCATTTTGATGATTTATCTATCATTTTTGCAAGCTGATGCCTTTGCTAAGAAGCTTGGCTATACCTCCTCACTTCAGGCTGCTCTTGTCAAACTACAGGTATTTTTTTTCCTTTAATAATTTAATAAATTTTGGCTCTACACTTAGTAAATTACTGGTTCAAGTAGTTTATGTCCCAAAAATGGATTTGTTGCCTGCTTGTTTGTAAATCTATTTTTCATATACAACTACTCCATATACAAGTTTTATATGTATATGAGTAGTGTCATCAATACATAAAACAATATATATAATTATATATAGATGAGTCCTATGAGTATGCATAGAGAATCAATGGCCACTCCAATTTTCCCTCTTATTCTATATCTAATCCTTCTCCTCGCAAAATCTCTAGCGCACATTTATAGTGATAATGATCTCTTAGAATTTTCTTTATATTTTGAGTAATTGGGAGCTGAATTCTCACTATATTTTTAATTAGTTTTTATTGATTCTTTATTTTAATTTTTATTATATCCTATTGTGTTTTTACATTGAAATTGGTTGATACCTCTTTATTTTTTGGCTATACAATATTAGCTTTTTGTCTTTTGTTTGTTCCTTTAAAAGAATCTAGTATGCTTGGATTTATTAATTACTGTTATTGCATTCTTGCGTGATTTTTATGTAGATGCAGTCCTAGGCATAGGCTAATTATACTTCCCATGTTCGAATCCCTCTCCCCAGTGTCAAAGAAAAGTATGTGATTTTGATTGGTCTATTTACAATTCTCATAAACAGGTGCTTCCTCGAAATCAACTAGAAAATTACATATACGGTATGTTTGCTTTTCCTTTGTTGGAGCAAGGCCAAATGGAAGAGGCTGAAAAAGCTGCAAGAAAGGCATTAGAGATTAACAAGGATGATTGCTGGGCCCAGCATAATGTGAGTTATAATAATTACTTTTGTTTTCCATTCATTCCACCTAATTATTCTAAATCTTTAAATAATTATACTCAATTTAGTGTTCCACTATTCTGAAATTGTTACGTCAAATGAGATAAAGGCTAAAGAGGCTTATCACATCTTTTCATAGCACTTGGTACCAATTTTAGGGCATAGACCTGATTAAAAATACATGTTTTAGGCCTTGGCTGGTTCTCTAATATTACGATCTTTTGTAGTTCTGCCATGTTCTTCAGTATGAATGTTGTTTTAAAGAAGTTGTGTGGTTTGAATGGTTGATACCTCTTTATTTATTGCTTAAGTTTGTTTAATAAGATTTCTGTTAATTTAATTACATATGTAGCATAGCTGTAAAGAGGGAGTCCTCTATTTTTGGTAAAAAAACTATTCTTAATGGTATGTATGGGTATATATGCAACCATTATATATGTGTGCTTTTTGTATATTTGCATATATAGCATTATGTAATTATTTTGCTATAAAATGATATTATTTTGACATTGTTAGTTTTTTTTTAACTATTATTAGTATTGTGCGATGGGCCTTTGGTTGGGTTGGAATAGATTTTTGAGGCATGCTTCCATCAGTTGTGTCTCTGTATTGTCAATGTGGATTTCTTTTGCCAATGGTATTTATTTCTTATGGTGTTGTATTATTTAGCTAACTCCTAGCAAACGTAGGATTTTATAACTGATGACTGAGTATAAAAATGAAGTTAATGTTAGTCATACATTGTGCCTATGTATTTACTGTGATATAAAATTATTTTAAAATTTAAAAATACAGGTAGGAAAAATTGCATGAAAATTTGCAATTTTCTCTTACTTACATTTATGTTTCATTTTATAACCGACGCAATAGGTATAAAAAAATTATTTCAGCAACTTATGTGTCATTTTATAACCGACGGTATAAGTTTTTAGTGTCCGTTTTAAAATGGCACAAACAATTTTGCGTCATTTCTAAACCGACGCAGAAGATAAAAAAGAACAGTGTATATATTGTGACGGTTTTTAAATGAAGAGAATAGTTTTTTGCGTCATTTAAAAAATGACGCTAATAAAAAACTATTTGCGACTACGGTATATACGTTGGTTTTTTAAACCGACGCAAATTCTTTAAATTTCACCTAAAAACCGACGAAAATACTCCTTTTTGTAGTAGTGACCCTTTCAAAGGCATGTACAATAGATTTTTTAAAAATATTTACTAATACATATTAATAATTTTCTTAGAAAATTTTGATAGAATTTTAGTTTTATTAAAGGGATTTTTTCATAACAAAATGCTTCCCTAGCTAACCTTTTTTTCTGTTCCAATTTTACTAACTCAAATTTTTAAAAATATAGTTTTTAAAGTTTTAAAATTAAAAAAATATATATTATTTTCTCATTAAAAAAAAAAATCAATAAAATAAAATAAAACAAAAGGTAGAAATGTAACTAAAAAAAAGACATCAACCTCATTGCAATATGTAAATTAAGTAGACATTAACACATTGCGTCAACTAAAAATAAAATACAAATAATAAAACAACGTGTTTCTGACACATCTTTTATTTTATTTTATTTTTTTCATTTTTTCAGCATTCAATTTTTTAAATGATGGTGTTTAAGTTATAATTATTTATGATCATTGACAAATTTTTAAAAGATTCTAAACAATTTATTGTGTCGAAGTAAAAAAAAAATCAATACATATATAAGTAGTAAGTAGTGATTTAAAAGAATCACTATTGAATAATATAAATATAAAACTCTCACCCTTCTTTTATTTCAATCTCAAAAAGAAAAAAAAATACAATGAAATTAAGAGATAGAACAAATTACTTTGGACTCTAAACTTGCTGTTTAGAATGGAAATTGGAATTTAAGTACTATACATCAAGTAATAAAATGAATATTGTTACTTGCAATTCAGGATGGAAAGTACTATACATGAAGTAATAAACGAATATTGTTACTAATAATTATGAGTTACAGATATATTTTCAATCCAAAAACAAAAAATAAAAAATAAAAAATTATTTGTATATACTATTACTCTATCGTCATCACCAATAATTTATTGAAAGACCTAATTGATTGATATGAACAAAAAGGGAGACAAGGCAGAGAAATAGTGAGGCAGTGAAGAAGGTGAATCCAAGAGTACCTCCAACGATTGTAGCCAATTCAAGCAACTGCTTTAACGGCGCCTCATGACCTGATCTCTTTCTGTAATTACCATTTCCATTGCTGCCTACCTCATAATTATTATTATTATTATTCCATCCGTAATACTTATCACTTGATGAACAACATCTCTCTAGTTTTTCTTTCACTTTAATTTCTTCTATTCTCGCTCCTAGAATGCTTAAATTTGCATCCACAATATCATTATTTCTTGATCTTGATGATGATGATGATGGTTCTGTAGTCATCACAATAAGGTAATATATTTATAATTAAATCAAGATGAAATATATATTGTACAATACTTATTTTATTTTTCAAAAAAAAAATATAACTACTTAACATAATGCTGAATAATAGATAAACAATAACAACAATACTTTTACCTTCACGATGATGATGATGATGATGATGATCTCTGTAGCTTTGAGCTTTAATATTAACAGATTGGATGCGTTTCTTATTAGATGAATATTTCAACATTGGAGCAGTACTTAAGAAAGAAGATAGAGAAGCAGTCGAATATGAATATGACATGATTAATTAAGATTTATTAGATATATATATTTATATATCTGGCTAAATCACCTGGTTTTATAGTATGAGGTAGTTTGTTAGATGGTCTTTTCAAAGGTGGCTGCTGGTGTTTGGTTTAGTACTCTATATATATATACAAAATTACAAATGTGAGATAAGATGTATCGATCATTTCCTTTCACGAGATGAGATATACATACGTTATTATGTCTTATTATTATTTATTTATTTATTATATATATATGAGGGAGTGTGCAATATGTGTTGAAATCATATGAAGGCTTGTCCCTTTACATGATTGAATGAGTCTTCATCAAAAGAGGGAAAAGGTTTAAGCAGACAAAAAAGCCATCGTCTATATAAAGATTTAGTATCCTAATATTATTGTTTAATTAGAAAAGAATATATGTATTTTTGTATAGTTGTGCAGGCCAGCTAATAGAGAGGAGAGCATACAAAGAGGTTCTTATCTTACATATATTTTTATTAAAAAGGTTGATTCCAAAGTCTAATCCACGCGTTAACAGGCAATACAATGTGGAGATTTGTGTATGGATTTATTACAAACTCAACATCTCATTTCGATTTATAAGGGAAAAAATGGAAAATCACGAAGACAAGATTAAATAAGGTTAAATTTATATATATTCTTCACCATTGACTAATTGTTGACGCTCAAAAATAGTCAATATCAACTCGATAGATTGGAAGACGAATAATGAATGTAAGTATATAACTTAGAGAGACTCACAAAGTTTATAGTAATTCATTTCCCATGTCGCGATAGTAATAAAGTTATATCTACTTAGAGTTTATATTTCTCAAGATGGTATTACAGAAAAGGCTAAGTGTTTAAGCTCTAGTTTTTAGAGAGAAGAATTAGAGAGAGATGCTCTGACTTTGTAGGTAGTTTTTTGAATGTGAAAAATGAGCTAAGGGAGTTCTCCTTTTATAGGTGAAGGAGGACCACAAAAAAAGGAATAAAATAATAAAAAGTACAAATTAGGTATTTTAGACTGTAGATGATGATCCAACGATCAAAATTAATTTATGAAGTTGATAGTCATTTTCAGAGTTCGAATGGACCCATTGCAGGTAACCCGGAGCTTATTTTCCTAACTCCCTTGGGGTAAAATTTAAGGTCGATAACTTCAAAATTGTGATTGAAGTGTGAGATATGAATTGATGGAGCATTGAAATGTCTTCGAAACGCAAGTTGAATCGTGTCAATCAAACCAATATTGAGTGAGTTATAACTGTTTTACTGAAGGTTATTCATGACCTAGCCCCCAGGTTGACATCCCAAGCCCAAGTTGACATCTCGTGCCCAGGTTGACATCCCAACGCCCAAGTTAACATATGACATCAACCTGGATGTTGGATAAGTGAAAAACTATCTAGGGAGTGTACTTTATGGTGCCTATGTGATATTTTGACATCACTTAGTCTGTTTTTGTATTCTGGCGAACTTGGTCACCAGTTCTCGGAGCTGTTGTTGTTCTGCAGAATTGAAAGACTCGAAACTCTTCATTTCCAAGTGAGTTTCCCATGTTCGAAATGAGAAATACAAAGTTATGAATTTGACTTCTCTGACTTCATGGATCTTAGCTATTGTGAAAAACTAGATAGACAAACAAAATAGAATCAAAATCAGATAAGCAGAACCCAACGCACTAGGCCATTGATAAACCTGGGCACTGGGTACTCATTTAGAGCTTCTAGGATGTCATTTTGATACTTCTAAGTTTCTAGAATATTAGGACGAGGTCTCCTACACTGTTTTTGACCATTTCGGATTCCATGGCCGAATCAAATTTAGCATTTGTGTTATCAAAACCAGCGCACCAGGTTGATTGTCAACCTAGGCGCTGGGCCCAGCACTAGGTCAACCTAGGCAGTGGACCCTGTTTTCAGGGTCTCGGGTTTGTGGTTTTTTCACTGAGTTTGCTTGAATCTTTATTATTTTTTATAATGAAAAAAATGCCTAGAACACTATTTTGTTAATTTGATTGTAATGTCAACCTGTGCGTTGGGCCTAGTGCCAGGTGTCAACCTAGGCACTGGCTCCTCTTTATGGCCATTTGGAAGTTCTGTTTGGTCGTCAGAAATAGTCATTGCCAGAAATATTACTTTTGCCAGCACAGTTTGCTATTGTACTAGTAAAAGTAACTTTTACCAGCGCACATTTACAGTGGCAAAAGTTTAACTTTTACCAGTGCATTTACGTGCTGGGAAATGTCATTTTTTTCCAGCGCTTTTCATTTTGCACTGACAAAAGTTCTAATACCAATGTTGATTTGCCAAGACATCAAAAGTAAATTTTATTTTGCCAGCACAATACCAAACTTTTGCCAATGCAAAAGTGTGCTGGCAAAAGTTATGTTTCTTGTAGTGAGGTTAATCTTAATATTTTCTTAAAACAGAGAAGATGCCTGAAATACTTATGTAAGAACCATTATTTTCTGTACTGACAAATTATGTCCAGTTGCATTCCAGTTACGTCTGGGACTCGTAGTGTTTTGTCTGGAGTTCGTACTGTTAGTGTTAGTCCACGTCAGCAAAGATATTTTAGGTTTTAATCGTTCAGATGGTAACAACTGTCTATTTCGGGTTTTCTTGTTTAGCTGGGTATAAATACAATTTTTGGGTATTTTGTTGACAAACTTTTTGATCGGAGATTAGGGATTACGTTTCTTTCTTCTTGTTTCTTCTTTATGTTCCATGGCAGGTGATCTTTGAGCTTAGAGGTATTACTCCATAGTTGCAGATCAAAGCTTAAAGATGTTGAGTTCAGACTGAAGGGATTTCAGTATCATCTTCATCACCAGATCTGAAGGGAGTTCAGATTGAAGAAGTGTTGAAGAGAGCTCATCATTCACACAAGGGGATCTTGTGTCTCCAATCAAGGGTCTTGGTTGGTATGGGTATAGATTCACTGTATTTTGTAAAAGAGTGTATTGTTTACAATATTATTGGTTTTTGTAAGATACATCTTTGAATATAGTGAAAGGTATTACCTTGGTTCGGGGAACCCAAGCACTAGCCGCCTAGAATGAGTTTCTAGGGCAGGTGAAGCTTGTAAAATTCTGGTGTTGAATCTTTGATTTTGTTCTTTTTATATTCAAGCTTAAATCAAGATAAAATCAATCTAAATATGAAAAAGATAGGTTAGACAAGAACTTGGGGCATTCAATTGGTATCAGGGCCAGCTATTTCTGTTAGAAATATTGATCCTTAGAGTTCTTGCTAGATTCGTTGTACTGAAATTCATTGTTGCTGCAATTCTTGATTTTTTTGCATTTTTTCCTTTCTGCAACACCCAGTTGGAACTAACCGCCTCTCCAGACACGACTCTGGGAGTATACTGCTCTCTATCTTTGTTTTGTTTTTCCTTGATTCGTACATGAATGGAGATGTTCAGAGAAGGAGGGTCCATATCACGACCCCCAATGCTGGAAGGTACCAATTACCCATACTGGAAAACAAAAATGCGAGCATTCTTGAGGGCGGTGAATGAAAGAGTTTGGATGGCCATAGAAGATGGTTGGACATGCCCAACGGTGATGGATAATGGTGTCACCAAACCAAAACCTATGAGCTTGTGGACTCCATATGAGATGGAGAGGGCCAATTTTAATTCGAAGGCCATGCATGCTCTATGCAATGCAGTGTCCACAAATCAATTGAAGGTCTGCGCAAACTGTGAGATGGCCAAAGAGTCTTGGGAAAAACTACGAATTAAAAATGAAGGAACGGATGCTGTAAAGAAATCCTGTCTTCGTGCTTTGGCAAAAGCGTTTGAAGATTTATTAATGGAGGAAGAAGAAACGGTGGCTGAGTTCCATGCTAAATTGTGTGACATATCAAATGAATCTTATGCTTTGGGAAAGACTTATTCAAATGCAAAGCTTGTTCGTAAAGTCCTTGGAGTTCTACCTAGGAGATTTATGTCTAAAGTAACCTCCATTGAAGAAATGAGAAACGTGGAGGAACTGGATCTTGATGAACTGATTGGATCCTTGCAGAATTATGAAATGTCATTAACAAGGTGGAAGAAAGAAAAAAAGAAGAAGGATGTGAGCAAAGAAAAAGGGGACAACTATATTGCGTTCATTCACAAAGAAGAAAAGAAGTCTATCCCAGATTTGTCTGCTGGTTTCTCAGATGAAGCTGTAGATTTGCTGACCAAGAACTATGCAAAATTCTTGAAAAAGAAGTACAAGAAACTGTGTTCTGAGGGTAAGGAAAATGCTTCCAAAGGAAATCCTCTTGGGAACTTCTGGCATGGTTAGCAACCCAATGACAATAAGAGCATGGGCATTCAGTGTAGAGAATGTGATGGGTTCGGACACATTCAGGCCGAGTGTGCCAACACTCTCAAAAAGAAGAAAGCCCTTGTTGCCACCTGGAGCGATAGTGACGAAGAAAAAGACTCTATTGCAAGCAAAAGTTCTAATGAGGATAAACAGGTAGTGGCTTTCATGGCTCAAAGTCATCAGTCTGTTGAATCTGAGGATGATGGAGTCTCCACTGTGTCTGAAGTCGACAGTAATGAAGACAAAAAGCATATGAAGAGATGTTTGCTCAGTGGGAATATATGACCAAGAAATTAGAGGTCTGAATAGTGCCAAGGAGCAGATAGAGTCTGAAAAAGTCAAGCTGGAGGACACTGTTAAGAATCTCAACAAACTTCTTGATGAGAAGGACAATGAGATCTACAAGCTTTCAGCTGAACTCATAAGAGCTAAACAGGCTTTAGAGTTTATCCCTCCAGGAACGGCTGCCATCATCAAACTCTTCAACTTCAAAAACCTTATGGTGATCGAACCTCTATTGGATACAAGATGTTGTATACGCAAAGAGATAACTTGGGGGAAGAAGAGTCCACTACACCAGTGATCAACCTGGACAAAAAGGCTGACAAGCAATCATCACTTCCCTCGACACCTGAATCCTCAGACCCCACTAGAAAATTCCATGTTCCATCTAGACCTACCAAGGTGAAGTTAGAAGGAAGAAGAATTGCCACGGAGAATATATCTCAGATGGAGAGATTCATCCCAGTGTGTCACTTCTGTAATAGGAGGGGTCATATTCGGCCCAGATGCTATAAGCTGCAGAACTACTTGAAAGCTATGATCAATCGACCTAAGAGTTTTCAAAAACCCAATAAAATTCGAAAGGAAGGATCTCAAAGTGAGTGGAGATTGAGGGGTGATCGTGAATCGAATGTTGGGTTGGTGACTCAAGTTTCGATGTCTGCATTTCTGGAAGGACAGTGGTACTTGGATAGTGGTTGCTCTCGACACATGACTGGCAACAAGAAATTGTTAGTCAATTACAAAGAAGCAAAGGAGGGAGCTGTCACTTTTGGTGATGGAAATAAGGGCTAGATTATTGGGAAAGGAGACTTGGTGATGAGTAGAGCTGCACCTCTTACTGAAGTACTGTATGTGAAAGGGCTCAAGGCAAATCTGATAAGCATCAGTCAACTTTGTGATGCAAATTACACTATAAGTTTTTCTAAAACTCATTGTTTAGTTTCATCTGATGGGTGCTCAGTCTTAATAGGGAAGAGATCTAGTGATGGTAGTTATTTGTTGGACAATGTTGTCATATGTAATAGTGCATCATTGGATAAATCAGATATTGGAGACTTTACTGCTATTCCAAAAGTTTTAACCAAAAGAAATAAGAGTGTTAAATCATCACCTCATCTTTCAAGAGCTCATTCACTATTATTAGTGCTATGGTATGGTCCTCTAAACCTTATATTGTTGAATCTTGGGTTTAAACAAAGAAAGGATGATGTTTTTGTCCTAATGTATGCTGGTTTTGATCATGTTGTACATCGTACTCCCTTGCTTCAAAAGAAATATGATACACACATGATATGTTGTCTAGTGTTCCTCATTGCTTGTTTATGTGTCATCATGTGTGTGATAATGAAAGTTCCACAAACATTCCTCAAAATGCATGTTTACTCAAAATATATAGATAACGGATATCATTTTTTTAGAATTGGTTGAGTAAAAATACATTGGATAATCACATATTATTCTTGATGCTCTCTTGGATTTCTGTTTAATAAAACCTTGAAGTCTCGTATTAATGTGTGCAACTTGGGAAGTTTTTTTTTTATGTGTTCTATCTGATTAATTCGTTGTGGTACATGATCATTATCTTTGTCAGTTTGTTCAGCTAAGCCTTGATTGCTATCATTTTTTTCTATGAGGCACTTCATGTCCCATCTACAAGTTCTCCAGTTCTATCGAGGAAGCTCTAAATAGGTGAATTTTTCAGGATCTTTTGAACCTTTATTTTTCCCAGCTAAAAAGGCTACCTCTTTTAGATGCAATGGGAAAAGCTCTTTTTAGTCCATTTACTAATAAGTAGTGTGCTCCTTCTATATTAGTATGTCTGATGAAAAGAGGACGGCTACATCTCTGAGGGAGAGTGAAAGCCGTAGCTGGTTGCAAAAGAAATAGCCGGAGTGTCTAAAGATAGAAAAGGCAGAAAAAAATGGGCAGCTTAATAAAAAATTGTGAGAGTGAGCCAATGTTTTCACTTGAGGTCACTAGCACACACCGAAGAAAAATCTTGGTTCAAAATCCTGTAAAAAAATTCCTTGTTTATTGTCTTTCTCAAGTGTGTGTGAATATGTGGATTGGTAGAAGTTTTCTCATCTTTTTATTAAGTATGGCTCATTGTGAAGTTGAATGAATTTGTTCTTTGCTCAAATGATCATTTCTCACTTGTTAATTGATTAGGCCACTCATTGTGTTTCCTCTTTACAAGTTGAACATGTTAACTCTTGAGATATATCATTTGGCATGTTTTTGATTGAATAAAAATAAATCTCATTTGTAGCATCATTCGTAATATTGTGGTGATCTGATTGTTTTGCTTAGTCAATCTCTCATTTTTTTTATATCTAATATCCATATGTTTTAGGTCATGTTGTGAGATGGTTTGACTTTCTTCTTTAATGTTGTAATAGATACTTTAGAATTTCTTTGCAATGAGGAGTTTATGTTGCATTTTCTGTCGCAATTCAGGGGGAGCTCTTTGTTAAACTTCTTATTTTCTTAGGGGGAGAATTTGGTTTAGGACAATATTATTGACATGGATTATGCTCAATGAAGGGGGAGAAATACTTGCATTTGCTGTTCGCTTTTCTGTTTGTTTAGACTCGGTTATATTTTGATGGTTGCTTTGTTTTGCACTGGTATTGTTGGCATTGACCATAATTTGTCAAGGGGGAGATTTTAAGAACCATTATTTTCTGTAGTGACAAATTATGTCCAGTTGCATTCCAGTTGCGTCTGGGACTCGTAGTGTTTTGTCTGGAGTTCGTACTGTTAGTGTTAGTCCACGTCAGTAAAGATATTTTAGGTTTTAATTGTTCAGATGGTAACAGCTGTCTATTTTGGGTTTCTTGGTTTAGCTGGGTATAAATACGATTTCTGGGTATTTTGTTGACAAACTTTTTGATCGGAGATTAGGGATTACGTTTCTTTCTTCTTGTTTCTTCTTTATGTTCCATGGCAGGTGATCTTTGAGCTTGGAGGTATTACTCCATAGTTGCAGATCAAAGCTTAAAGATGTTGAGTTCAGACTGAAGGGATTTCAGTATCATCTTCATCACCAGATTTGAAGGGAGTTCAGATTGAAGAAGTGTTGAAGAGAGCTCATCATTCACACAAGGAGATCTTGTGTCTCCAATCAAGGGTCTTGGTTGGTATGGGTATAGATTCACTGTATTTTGTTAAAGAGTGTATTGTTTACAATATTGTTGGTTTTTGTAAGATACATCTTTGAATATAGTGAAAGGTATTACCCTGGTTCGGGGAACCCAAGCACTAGCCGCCTAGAATGAGTTTCTAGGGCAGGTGAAGCTTGTAAAATTCTGGTGTTGAATCTTTGATTTTGTTCTTTTTATATTCAAGCTTAAATCAAGATAAAATCAATCTAAATATGAAAAAGATAGGTTAGACAAGAACTTGGGGCATTCAACTTATTTGAAAACATCATTAGAATTGACCCAAATTGACAAAATGACAACATGGGCGCTAGGCACCCAAGAAGTGTTGTTTCTTCCCCAAAAGTACCAATTTGGCCATTTTTGATGAAGACGAAGAAGATGGAAAAGTCAGATTGTCGATTTGATACTTCGAAGGCACCCAGATTGACAAATTGTCAACCTAGGCATTGGGAGCCCGGGCATGTGCTCTGAGTGCTCAAAAATGAACTTTCTCTGAGTCTAATTTTGATGCCTCAAATATGTCCGTGGTATTTCTAGTTGATGTTCCAATGTAAATTTTGACCCATTTGCACTAAGACGGTCCTAAAAACTGAAACCTTAGTTGCAAATGTCAACTTGGGCGCTGGGTGAAACCCGAGGTGGCTAGGTTGGCTTTTGGGGTGTGGGTTTGTGTAATTTCACCTTCTAAGGGCTAGATTTGGTTGCTCCATGTCTTCCTGGTATAGAATACTGAAAGATAGAGAGCAAGAAACGAGCTATCAAAATCCAAACTTCCATTCTAGAGTTCATGAAGTCATCCTAGGCGCGGGGCTAGGGACCCCTCCCAGGTCGACTTTCTATGACTCGGGACTACTCAACTCTGAGATGTCATCTTTCTTGCCACGTGTTAAGCATTAATGTCCACATCATCACAGCTACTTTTGGTGTAAGCATTTGCCCCCCAAGTCAACTTTACACTCGTGTGAGGTTGACTTAATGACGTGAACTAAGCCCATTTCTCTTGAAACTACCAGGTGGTCATAAATTTTAACAATCTTGGACAATTTTTTTTGGTCTTCAAGCATTCCCACTGAGAGTAGGATTTCAAATTCTCATCCCTTGTTGAATAGTGGAATTCAAAATTTAAGTATAAAAGGAGAAGAGGAAAGATGATCATCTTTTCGTATCATTTATCTTTTCCATTTAAACTTAAAATTTAGATGGCTCCTTGAGTAATTTCCTTTGATTTGATATACTGTAAAATCATATTGATGTTGGAATGTTAACATTTACTCTGATCTTTGGTCGTTGTCTTAGCATTGACTCTCTTGTCACACTAAGTGTTTATGTGAATATTGATGTAGTCTTGGCTTCTCTTAGGTTGTAGCCTCAAAGTTCTTTATCATTCCCTCAGCTGTGTTTCAACGAAGGTGGTCTTGTTCATCTCCTCGATTTGATAGTAGAGGATGTTGGAAATTATTTTACCAGGATCTTAGATCTACTCACAAGTATGTTTATTAACACCCTAAATATGAACTTTCTAAAACGATGAAATAAACACATATAAAGTTTAGGAAACCTTACATTGGGTGCAGCGGAATATAATGACTCCTTCCGTTCAGATATCTAGCCCTTGATTCCTTTCTGTAGCAGAGCATTATCAATATCTGAACCTGGATCTCTTTCTTTTAATCTTTGATGCTGAAACTCCTTCTTGTTGAAAGTCTTTCTTCACGATCTTCCTCACTATGGTTGAGGTATCACTTGCTGTGTGTGGGCACTACTCATACACTAAGTATTTCGAAATCTCAATGAGGAAGAGAGAGAGAGTGGGTTCGGCCAAAGATAGGGAGAGAGAAGGCTCAGGTTTTTCTCTGAAGGAAAAATAGAAAATTTAAGTGTAATTTTCCTGAAGCCTTCAATATCTATTTATAGCATTCCACTAGGGTTAGGTTTGAATTATTTGGCATTAAAATAATGAAAATATCAGAGGTAAATTCCTATAAAAGTGGTCGGCCCTGCTTAGTGGATTTGGGCCTCACTTTTTGCAATTTTGCAGTTTTATCTTTTCTCCATCTGATTTTCTCAAAAACGCCAATTTTCTAATTCAACCATTTAAATGCCAATTCTAACTATTTAATAACTATAAATAATTATTAAATAATATTGTCATTTATCATATTTATTAATTGAACCATACAAAGTATCATAATTAACAAATATGCCCCTATTAACTCTTTCTTTACAATTTCGCCCTTACTTAGTGAAAAATTCACAAATAGACATAGTCTAATTTGAGAATTATAATTGATTAATCAAAACCAATTATATGAGTCTTACAAGCAATATTATCTCAACTAGTGCGGGGACCATGGGTCTATATAACTGAGCTTCCAATAAGTAGATCAAGAATTTAACACTAAAATTCACTAACTTATCAATTCTTTGTTGAATCCACGCATAGAACTTAGAATCACACTCTCAGTATATAGAATGCTCTATATGTTCCACCATATAGACGCATCATTAGTTATCCATTGTTATAATCCTAATGTGATCAATGATCCTCTATATGAATGATCTACACTGTAAAGGGATTAGATTACCGTTACACCGTATAATGTATTTTATCCTTAAAATACCCCCGTATAAATGATATTTCAGCTTATGTGAAATGAGTACTCCACCATTTATGTTCGTTTGGTCAAGCTCGAAGGAGATCATCCTTTGCTTACTATTCGCCAGATAGAAGCTATAGATTCCATGTTTATGCTAGTGCTCCCACTCAATTGCACTACCGTGTTCCCAAAATGTACGTATCACCCTGACCTAAAAGTAGGCTTAATTAACAAATCAAAGAACACAAATAGCCTTTCAAGATTGAGCCTAATCATAACAGGATTAAGAACATTTGATCTAGGATCAACTAAGCGATATTGACTTGAATAGATATTACGGTAAGTTTAATAAATCTAAGTCAAAGTTCAATATCGGTCCCTTCCGATGCATACTCCATGCATCCAACCTGAGCTTTACTTTAACCAATGCTCTGGAAAGAACATAGCACTTCTCCAAATGCAAGTAAACTCTGTTGTAGATTATCATATCAGTAAAACCCTATGTCTGATAAATCCAGGAAACTTTATTCACATAGTCATGTTTACTTTCCAATGTGTTGACGGCACAATAAACAGGATCAAGTATGTGAAAAGGGTTTCAGATGAATTTATACATTATGTACATATAATCATGAGATAAATGATGTGAACCATGCAACATTAAATGTTATTTCTGATCTATATTAATAAGTAAATTGATTATATTGAAATGAGTTTTATTTAGGGCATAAAACCCAACAAACTCCCACTTGCACTAATATAAAACAAAATGTGCATTTCAAATAATCTCAACACCTTAATATACAAATCAAGTGTAGTAGTAGTAAACTCCTCGTAATAGGATCTGAAAGGTTGAATTAACCACAACCTTTTCTCCGCCATTACTCTTCCTTAATCACAAAATCATTGATAATGTGAAATTCCTCTCGATATGTCTACTCTCTTGGGATACTGGATTCTATATCTTTGGCAACTACTTTTGGTTAATCAGGAAATTAACACTAGTAGTTAAGGCAATTTGGAATGATTCCAAAAATGTATAGAACTTTCCTTAGACTGAATAAGTACCTTTCCTGTAACTTTAACATTCAGTCCCTCTCTGGTAGACCTAGAGACTTCAGATAGGTTTTTACACTTCTCCAAAATCACTATTCCACCCCCAGAGTAACCACCATCTTATCAGAAAGATTTTCTAGCACAAAGGCAAATTTCGAAATCTGATGTGGTGTAAGTCTAAGATTTTAAACACACCCTTATAGACTAACATATAGTTTCTCTTCTTAATCTTATGATTTACTTGATTGTCTTCCAATGTTCTTCGCCTGGATTAATCTAATACCTACTCATTACTCCCACTCAACAGCAGGTGTCTGGTCTAAGGAATACAAAAACATATCTAAGACCTCTCACTATTGATATAAGAAATTCTTTCATGGCTTTATCTTTTCTGGAATAGTTGATACTTTTCCTTAGATAAATAAAATCTATGTCTAAGAAGTTGTGAAGCTTCTATAGATTGCCATTAGAAAGAAAATGCTTCAGCATCTTACTAAAGTAAGTTGCTTGCATTAGAGTAAGTAATTACCAGGTATACCACAAGCCATAGGTTTAGATAAACTCAAACCTATAATACTAGGAACCGGAAGTTTTGTTAAGTCCATTGAATAGACTTATAAATGAAATTTTCCTTTTATGTCCTTGTAATAGAAAACTTTAGGTTACTCCATGTGAATGGATTAAACCATAGTTCTATTGGCTTTTCTTCTAGTTTCTTATCTTGACAATCCATTACTTGTTTAAACTCACAATGGATTTTAATCACTAGTGTCTCCCAAGTCATGAGAAGGTGAGCTCCTAGAAACTCTCCCACTACGACAAGGTACCGTGAATTATGTCTAAGAAAACTAAATGGTGTTTAATCTCTTCGGTTGTGACAAGACAACAGAGGCAGTGGGATCATCATATGTCAAATAAGATGATAGAACACTTTTGGAATCAAGAATTAAATATCTCCTTTATTTTTCAGACTTAGTCATTATCTTAGAAAAGCAGTATTTGTTTAAATAAACACTTTCTTATCTATTGACTATGGGATGGTCCACCCCTAATCACTTAGAATAGCTAACAAACCATGGTTAATAGTTCTAGCTTTTCTTAAGATTTTGATTAGGTCATCCATGAATCTAGTAATGATTTACATTAAGTATACAACCATTACATCATTCTGAAATTGTATTACCATAGAAGGATTTAGGCAACGACTAGTAACTAATCATCAATATGCAACTCGAAATTTCTGCGGAGGTAAGTTTGGATATAATTCAAAAATCAATTTAATGATATTTGAACTGCATATCTACTAACTATTTCTCCACCCCTATCAGTTCGCAAGATCTTTAACCACTTACCTTAATGGTTTTAACCATTGCTAGAAATTAATGAAATTTTTCAAACATTTCAAATTTCTTGCTAAAAGGTATAATCTAGAGTTATCGTTTTAAGAATACAACGAAAAACTCATATCCACCCCTGAATGTACATCCATCTGCGAATGAGATGAACTACTTTCAGTGGATATAGGCATATTAACTCTTTGCAGAGATTGATCTTGTCAAATCCACTATGAACAAGATACAAATGCCATAGATTAAAAAAAATGTGGTAGTGTCTTTTGATGACTTAGGTTTAGTTACATCAAAGAATTCTTAGAATAGTGCAAGTGGATCTTGGTCACAGAATACCTAACTCATATTCCATACAGTTTGAATCCATCAATAGAAGATGGATTTTAAACCCTTGTGAAGGTGTAACTGTATTGCATCTTGGAATTAGAAATATAAGAAAATTTCTGTTTGGAATCTAAAATTAAAGTCAAAGACTTAAATTTATACCAAATATAATGAGTAATTCTATCTTGGACCACCACTACTAATTTAATTCTAAGTCTGATTTGTCCATACAAGTAGGAGATTTCTAAGATTGAGGATTTATATCAATTGGGAATAGAATTTCGGGATTATAATCATATGCGTCATTTAATTTCTTAAGAGAAAATATAGAATGACATGAAATGATTTATAGACCATTCATCCAATGATATGTTATTGAGCTAATTCGAAATGAATAAGCTAAGAGGAATTACGATAATTTCGTTTATAAATAACAATCCAACGATGCTTCGATTAGCGAAAGTCAAAGTAATCTTATTTATATATAATCTTCTTGTTTCATATTGTAAAAATACTAGTCTAAGGTGTCATCAATTGATGAACAGTTAGATGTTGCATATACAATATTTATCTCTTAAGATCTTACACTATTATGTATGTCTAATGGTGAAAATCCATTAGGGATTTATCTCATTAGAAAAACAAACATGTTAGACCAACAATGAAGATTCGAAATTAAACTACAATTTAATAACGGAAAATAACATGGTTCAATATAAATTCATACACAATTCAGAAATTATTAAACATATAGCAAGTAGGAATGACCAGTGAAAATACTAAAACATACAATCCTAAATAATTTCCAAGGTTTTCAACAAACTGATACAAAGGTCCCTAAGAGGCGAGAGTCAAAGTATCATTCATTGAATAGAGTTGTCAGCTCATCTAAAATAGAAACCATTCTAGCAACCTTTTATTCGATCAAAATAAGAATCCAACGTTGTCCCGGTAGGCGAGAGTCAAGGTTATTCTCATTTTATGAGCTTCCACCATTGTTTCATGTCTCATAAGATTATCTCTAAGTAGTCACCGTAGGGGAGAGTCTAATAGAGACGAAAACTTACAAAACACTTATCAAATGAGATTTTACGGTGTTAAATGCGTTCAACGAATAACCATCCATAGGGGGACGAAGTCTAGCGTCTCGAGGTTATATTGAAAACATTTAACTATTGTAAGACGAACAATGGAGATCGAATATCTTAATAATAATAAAGCTCATTATTTAAAGTGAGTTGTATTTTCTTTGATTTTCTTTATTTAATCTATTTATTTTAAATATATATTTATTTAATTAAAATTTCTAATTTAGAATGAAAAAATTCTAAATATAAATTTTAATTTAATATTTATAAATTTTACTTAGATGGATATGAAAATAATATGAATTATTTCCATCTTAGTAATAATTTCCAATAAATATTTAGAAAAATATTCAATTTAAGTTGTTACAAAATTAATTTAAATTAATTTACAACTCAAATTTAATTTCTATAAATATATATATTGCATTTCGAAAAATTAAAATATTTAAGAATACAATTTTCGAAATTGCATATAAAAAATAAATCCTGGAAAAATTATTCTAATTTAATGTTGTCCCAAAATTAATTAATAAAATTAATTTACAACAAAAAATATAATTTTTCTATTTAATTAAATATGTATAAGAAAAATTTCAAATATTTAAGTATGATGATGAAAATCAACTTAAATATTAATTTTCTATTTAATTAAATACACTAGAAAAATACTTTAAGCAAAAATATCACCTATCTAGATTTTCCTTTGACTAATTAATTAAATTTCTAATAAAATATATATATTTTTTCTTTTATTATTTTAAATTAATCAATAAATGAAAAAAATCATTGATTTAAGTTGGTCCAAGAATTAATTAAAATAAATAATTAATTTACAACTTAATCTATTTTTCAAGATAAAATTCGAAATTTCAGCATTTAAGAAATGCAATTTCGAAATTTGATTAATAAAATAAAAAATATATATTTTAAAAATTATTTAAATTTAGTTGAAAAAATAATTTCAACTAAAAATAATTTTCTATTTAATTAAGTGTCATGAAAAAGAAATATTTAAGTATGATGATGAAAATCAACTTAGATATTTAATTTTCAAATTAATTAAATGTATTAAATTCAAGAAATAAATAATTAAGTGTAGAGAAGGCTTAATTATTAATCTCTAGTTTAATACTAGGAAAAATATACTTAAAATAAATTGTACCAAAATTAATTATTTAAATAATTAATTTCACAATGTATAATATTTTCCTATTTAATATTAGAAATAATAACTAGTCTAGAAATAACTATCTAGAAAATATCTTATTTGACTAAGTATCTTTTGCACAAAATTTGAAAAAATATCTAATTTAGGTTGTATTAGAAAAAATCTAGAACCTAAATGTTTTTCAAATTTAAATTTAATTGAATATCAAAACTTAAGTTGTAACCACTTAATTTGAAAATATTCAATTTTAAGTTAATATTCGAAAAGATATTAACTTAAAAAATATCTAAAATATTCCATTTTAAGTTAATATTCGAAAAGATATTAACTTAAAAAATATCTAAAATATTCCATTTTAAGTTAATATTCGAAAAGATATTAACTTAAAAAATATCTAAAGAATCTTAATAACCAATGCCTAAAATTCCTCAACTTAATTTTGAAATTTTAAATCCAAAAGATATTTAGATTTAAGTTGATTAGTTAGAGATAACTAAATATCAACTTAAATAGGAATATTTAATGAAAAATTTAAATTAAGCTTTTGAAAGAATCTAGATGGTTATAATTCTATATTTAATTAATACAAGAAAATACACATAGTTTAGCTTAGAATAAAATTCTTTAAACTATGATTTTCTTAAATTAATTTCAAAATAAATGAAATTAATTATGTTGCTAATCAATTTTATTAGGTTAAACTAGTTTAATTAACCTAGTACAGTTATTCAAATCAGGCAAACGTGCCTTCACAATTGGGGTGGTTCATGTGAGGGGGTGCTGGGTTCAGTATGTCGTACCCACTTCTATGGCTCCCAACTCTCACACAAGTCCTAAAAGAGAGAAATTTAACCTTAAAATGAACACCTGTTATTAATTGAATAGGCCCAAAAAACTAAATGAGCCTAAATAAAATCTATCAAGAACTATGATAATTTATTTAGCAACAACAACCTATATGCATCTATAATGAAATTAAACACATAGGCTCACACAGGCACACTTTGGATGGGTCCTATCATGTTGCTAGGTCATACACAGATGAAAGAAGATTGTAAATATACCTGTTACAAATTATTTACTTGACCAAGGGAGCCATCAGATCATTAGATCTGGCAAAAAGTAACCATGGCTACTTGCAATCAAGTAATAATAGGTTTTGAAAACTTACACTCAAGCTAAAACACATACTCCTGCATCAATGTTAGTTGGATAGTTGGATGTAGGATTTATTTAATTTTAAATTAAATAATTAATTTCGAAAATAATTAATTAAATAAAAAATAATTTTCGAAAATTTAAAAAAATTTGAAAATTCAAAATTTTGAAAAAAAATTACATTTAAAAGTAAACCTACAATTTTGAAAAATTATGTTTCAACCAACCTAAATATCATTTCAAAATTTGCTAACTACTTTTAAAATTTAAATATTATTTTATAAATAAAAATTAAATAAAAAATTAAAAAAGATAAATGAATATCTTTTTCAGATTTTAAATGTAATTTAAATAAATAAAATAACAAAATTTAAAAGTTAGCAAAATATCTTACATCCTTTTAAAATTACATGATTATAGTTATCTTATTTTAAATTTAAATAAGGTCAAATTATTTTAAAAAAATTTAATTAAAAAATATTTAAAATCTGACCTTAAATTTAAAAATAAGATAAGATATAATCAAATTTAAAAATAAGATAGATTATTAAGCAAAAAAGATAGATACTAACTATTTTCAAATTCAAATTACACTAATATTTTGAATTAAATTTAAAAAATATGAAATTAATTCAAAATGATAATTAGAATTGAATTAGGAATAGTAATAGTATAAATATAGAACTACACAAAAAATCGGAAGTTAATTACATGAAAAAGCATGAAAAATCGAAGAAAAACGAAAAAATTGCGAGCTGTACGGACAGTTTTCGCGATCGCAAGAAAATTTCAGCACAACTCTGATTTTTTTGAATCTTCAAAAAATCATAACTAATTCAAATTAAATCGAAATTGAGTTCTGCAAAAAAGTAACTTGCTTAATTTTTCTCATACTATCCAATAAAAATAATTTCAGAAACAGATATTCAATTATATTTAACAAAAATTGACAAACACCAATCAATCATCAAATAACACTCAATACAACATGATACCATCCAAAAACATCAAACAATCGTTTTAAAGTCCAAATTTCTTGCAAGTAAATCAATTACCATGGCTCTGAGGCCAGTTGTTGGAAATTATTTTACCAGGATTCAAAAAAATTCATAACTAATTCAAATTAAATCGAAATTGAGTTCTGCAAAAAAGTAACTTGCTTAATTTTTCTCATACTATCCAATAAAAATAATTTCAGAAACAGATATTCAATTATATTTAACGAAAATTGACAAACACCAATCAATCATCAAATAACACTCAATACAACATGATACCATCCAAAAACATCAAACAATCGTTTTAAAGTCCAAATTTCTTGCAAGTAAATCAATTACCATGGCTCTGAGGCTAGTTGTTGGAAATTATTTTACCAGGATCTTAGATCTACTCACAAGTATGTTTATTAACACCCTAAATATGAACTTTCTAAAACGATGAAATAAACACATATAAAGTTTAGGAAACCTTACATTGGGTGCAGCGGAATATAATGACTCCTTCCGTTACAGAGCATTATCAATATCTGAACCTGGATCTCTTTCTTTTAATCTTTGATGCTGAAACTCCTTCTTGTTGAAAGTCTTTCTTCACGATCTTCCTCACTATGGTTGAGGTATCACTTGCTGTGTGTGGGCACTACTCATACACTAAGTATTTCGAAATCTCAATGAGGAAGAGAGAGAGAGTGGGTTCGGCCAAAGATAGGGAGAGAGAAGGCTCAGGTTTTTCTCTGAAGGAAAAATAGAAAATTTAAGTGTAATTTTCCTGAAGCCTTCACTATCTATTTATAGCATTCCACTAGGGTTAGGTTTGAATTATTTGACATTAAAATAGTGAAAATATCAGAGGTAAATTCCTATAAAAGTGGCCGGCCCTGCTTAGTGGATTTGGGCCTCACTTTTTGCAATTTTACAGTTTTATCTTTTTTGCATCTGATTTTCTCAAAAACGCTAATTTTCTAATTCAACCATTTAAATGTCAATTCTAACTATTTAATAACTATAAATAATTATTAAATAATATTGTAATTTATCATATTTATTAATTAAACCATACAAAGTCTCATAATTAACAAATATGCCCCCATTAACTCTTTCTTTACAATTTCGCCCTTACTTAGTGAAAAATTCACAAATAGACATAGTCTAATTTGAGAATTATAATTGATTAATCAAAACCAATTATATGAGTCTTACAAGTAATATTATCTCAACTAGTGGGGCGACCATGGGTCTATATAACCGAGCTTCCAATAAGCAGATCAAGAATTTATAACCTAAATTCACTGACTTATTAATTCTTCGTTGAATCCACGCATAGAACTTAGAATTGCACTCTCATTATATAGAATGCTCTATATGTTCCACCATATAGACACATCATTAGTTATCCATTGTTATAATCCTAATTTGATCAATGATCCTCTATATGAATGATCTACACTGTAAAGGGATTAGATTACCATTACACCCTACAATGTATTTAATCCTTAAAACACTTAACCCCGTATAAATGATATTTCAGCTTATATGAAATGAGATCTCCACTATTTATTTTCGTTTGGTCAAGCTCGAAGGAGATCATCCTTTACTTACTATTCGCCAGATAGAAGCTATAGATTCCATGTTCATGTTAGCGCTCCCACTCAATTGCACTACCGTGTTCCCAAAATGTACGTATCACCCTGACCCAAAAGTAGGCTTAACTAACAAATCAAAGAACACGAATGGGCTCTAAAGATTGAGCCTAATCATAACAGGATTAAGATCATTTGATCTACGATCAACTAGGCGATCTTGACTTGAATTGATATGACGGTAAGTTTAATAAATCTAAGTCAAAGTTCAATATCGGTCCCTTCCGATGCATACTCCATGCATCCAACCTGAGCTTTACTTTAACCAATGCTCTGGAAAGAACATAGCACTTCTTCAAATGCAAGTAAACTCTGTTGTAGATTATCATATCAGTAAAACCCTATGTCTGATAAATCTAGGAAACTTTATTCACATAGTCATGTTTACTTTCCAATGTTTTGACGGCACAATAAACAGGATCAAGTATGTGAAAAGGGTATCAAGTGTGAAACATTATCAAAGAACCTTTATAGGTATCAATTTTTACTGCAACAGTAAAATGAATTGGAACATACAATCAAGATCAAGAATTTATATTGTTAATAGCTAAGTCATTATATTACTTCCATGTTTAAAGAAAATATGTGTTACACAGGGTATTGTGAATTAAACTCCACCCCTAAGTATATAGAGATTATGATCCACCTCTAAAGGTTCTAAAGATCATTATTCTCTAAAGTGTGATAGAGTTTGTGTGGAGTTGAATACAATCTAGAGTTCATTAGATATAAAAGATTGTTGAACTGCATAGTTTTCTTAATTTTTCTCCACCATTATCAGATCAAAATATCCTTTTATTAAACAAATTCTTAATAATTGTATTAGGATTAACAATTATTAATAAACATAGAAGTAATTTCTAGTGTTTATTTAATATAACTCTATGAAGAGTTGTAAATATTATAGAATTTGCATCAATAATAAAAACACTAACACAAACATATAAATATAATGTAGTAATTGTTGATTAAGATAAAGTAAATGAAGCTTAATCTCATAAATTGCAATTGGTTTGAATAAAAAAAAACTATATTAATAATAAAAAATGTATTGCAACAATATGAGAAGAACACGGATAAAAATCCCTAACTAAAATTTGAAATCCAAATTGTCTTTAAACTAAAACAATTAATTCAAAAAATAGATAAAAAAGCTTCATCTTCATCTTGGACGACTTCACCCTTTGTCCAGCTTTCCGATCCGACTCTTTTGAGTTCAAGTAGCTTGACCTATAAGAAGAAGAAACAAATAAACAAAGTTAGTCGAGAATCATAAATCCAATTGGATAATAATTCACTAAAACTCTTAAAGTTTATAAAAAGAAATACCTTGTTTCTTTGCAAGAAGTTTAGGACACTGGGGTTTCCAATGACCTTTCTCATTGCAGTAGAAACACTTTCCTTTGAGTGTAGCATCACCAGAAGCAGCAACCTTTTTGTTTTTCATGGCTTTTGCACGCTTCTTGGTGTTTTTCCACTTCTTCTTCGATTTGGGCTTAGAAGCAGAGGCAACATTTGTTGGAATTTATTTTACCAGGATCTTAGATCTACTCACAAGTATGTTGTTTAACACCGTAAATATGAACTTTCTAAAACGATAAAATAAACACATATAAAGTTAAGAAAATCTTACATTGATGCAGCAGAATTAATGTCTCCTTCCACTCAGATCTCTAACCCTTGTATCCTTTCTGTCGCAGAGTATTATCAAGATCTGAGCGCGAATGTCCTTCTTCTTTGTGTGTGATCCTTCACAGTCTTCCAATCTATGATTGAGTTACCACTTGTTGTGTGTGGGCACTTACTCTATCACTAAGGTTCGAAATATAGAAGAAGAAAAGAGAGAGAGAGGTTCGGCCAAGGTATAGAAAAGGGAAGGCTCAGTTTTTCTGAAGAGAGAATTTTCTGTCAGAAGAATAATGAAAACTTATGTTGAAAAACTTATTATTTGACTGAGCCATCACTTTCTATTTATAGGCAACTACTAGGTTTAGGTTAGGAATTATTTGGCATTAAAATAATGAAAATATCAATTTGAAATTCCACATAAAGTGGTCGGCCAAGGTGTAGATAATGGGCCCCACTTGATTTTGCAGTTTTAACAAATTTTATTTCTATTTTCTCAAAAACGCTAATTTTCCAATTCTAACCTTTTAAATGCCAAAAATAATTATTTAATAAGTAAAATAGATTATTAAATAATATTGTCATTTAATTTAATTATTACTTAGACATATAAAGTCCATTAATAAATAAATAAACCTAGAATCTCTTTTCTTTACAATTTCACCCCTGCTTAGTGAAAATTCATAAATTAGACATAGTCTAATTTTAGAATTATAATTGACTAATCACGAATCAATTATCGAGTCTTACAAGCAGTATGTTCTCAACTAGAATGGGGACCATGGATCTATATGCTGAGCTTCCAATAAGTGAACCGAATTTACTAAGTAAATTCTTACTTATTAATTCTTCGTTGAATCCACTCTTAGAACTTAGAATTGCACTCTCAGACTTTTATAGAGCATATTATATGTTCCACGATATAGATATGCTATCTCATTTAACCATTGTTGTAATCTTATTGTGATCAAATATCCTCTATATAGATGATTTACATCGAGATGGGATAATTTTACCGCTCTCACCCCTCAATGTATTTTACCCCTTAAAACACTTAGCTACCTGTAAATGGTGTTTAGTGATCTAAGAATTAGTCACTTAAACAAGAGCTCATCCATTTACTTCTATTTGCTAAGCTCGAAGGGAATCATCACTTGACTTCTATACACCAGTAGAAGCTATAGATTCCATATTTATGTTCAGCACTCCCACTCAGTCATACTATCATGTTCCCAAAATATACGTATCACCCTGACCCAAAAGTAGGCTTAACTAATAAATTAAAGAACACGAATAGTACTCCTGAGTTGAGCCTAAGCATATCAGGATTTAGATTCTTTTAATCTTAAGATCAACTACTGATATTGACTTGGAAAGATATAACAGTAAGTTTGTAATATCTTAACTAAGTTGCAATATCGGTCCAGTCCAATGTATACTCCATACATTCGAAACTAGTATACTTTACTAATGTCCTGGAAAGAAATAACACTTACTCCAAGTGTAAGTACACATCATCACTGATTATCACATTAGTGTAATTCCAAAACACTGATGAAACAGGCACTTAGTCTTTTGATTCATATGATCACAATCACATTCCACTGTGTTGACGATACTGTAATTGTGAATAAACATATGATCTGGATTTAACTGATTCTGTGTGTAAATGTAATAAACATATTAAACCATTAGCATGTAAAATTCATGCAAACATTAATCACTTCAAATTTCTTATATTGATTACTAATCAGATTGTAATGAGTTTTATTTAGGGCATAAAACCCAACAAACTCCCACTTGCACTAATATAAAACAAAGTGTGCAAATAGGTCAATCTGATGTCTTGATCTTCAGATCAAGTGTAGTATATTTGAATCCACCCAAACTTCTGGAAACTAGTTCATAAATACACTTATGAAACATCCTTTACTATATGCTTTACTCATCAAGGGATACTGAAATCTTTACTGTTTTAAAGTACATCTGAATAAACAGAAGACATATCTCTCATATTTTAAAATATGAAATTGAGATAATACAGCGTAGACTTTTCTTCAGTAATATAACTTTCTGGTATTTTCGAATTTACACAGTTATAATTCTTCTCTGGTAGACCTTGAATTATTATAGAATAACTCCTCCACCCCCAAAGAAAGCACCATCTCAAGAATTTCGAATGAGTTGGTGAGATACAAGGATAACTGATACACAGTTCCTTAATATCTAACATATAGATCACTTTTATAAATCTTTCTTGAATATCTTCTAATGTTCCTTATTTGATTACATCTCAGATAGCTCCCACTCAATAGCAGATGTCTGGTTAAATAATACTTTTAACCTCTTTATTGTTTGGAGAGTTATCTAGTTGTGACTTTTGTATTAGTCTGAACCTTAAGTTAAGACTAAGTCATCAACATAGCAGACTAGTATTTGAAGTGAAAAACACATGCCAGAGATTAAGTAAACAAAATTAAGATACCATAAAATTTTATGAGGATTAAGAATTCATAGTTCAAGTCATTCGAATAGACTGAACTATAGTTCATTATCTTATTCTCATAATTCTGATAAGTTATACCTATCCATGTGAATGGTTAGATTTGCTTTTCAGTAGTGTTCTTAAGCTCCTATCACAAGTGTCAACCTAATGAAGATGGGTAAAGAATTTTAAAATTCTCCCACTCAATTAAGCTCCTATCACAAGTGTGAAACTTTATCAAAGAACTTTTACTACAATAGTAAAACGAAATGGAACATACAATCAAGATCAAGAATTTATATTGATAAGAGCTAAGTCATTATATTACTTCCATGTTTAAAGAAAATATGTGTTACATAGGGAATTGTGGAATAGACTCCACCCCTAAGTATATACAAAAAGGGTAATGTGGATAAACTCCACCCCTAAGTATATAGAGATTATGATCCACCCCTAAAGTTTGTAAAGATCATGATTCTCTAAGTGTGATAGAGTTTATGTGAAGTTGAATACTATCAGAGTTCATTAGATATAAAAGATCGTTGAACTGCATAGATTTCTTAACCTTTTCTCCACCCCTATCAGATCCAAAGATCCTTTTATTAAACAAATTCTTAATAATTGTATTAGAATTAACAATTATTAATAAACATAGAATTAGTTTCTAGTGTTTATTTAATATAACTCTATGAAGAGTTGTAAATATTATAGAATTTGCATCAATAATAAAAACACTTACACATACAAACATATAAATATAATGTGGTAATTGTTGATTAAGATAAAGTAAATGAAGCTCAATCTCGTAAATTGCAATTGGTTTGAATTCGAAAATAAAATAAACTTTATTAATAATAAAAAAAGTATTGCAACAATATGAGAAAAACAGGGATAAATATCCCTAACTAAAATTCGAAATCCAAATTGTCTTTAAACTAAAACAATTAATTCAAAAAATAGATAGAAGAGCTTCATCTTCATCTGGACGATTTCACCCTTGGTCCAGCTTTCTGATCCAACTCATCTGAGTTCAAGTAGCTTGGCCTATAAGAAGAAGAAACAAATAAACAAAGTTAGTCCAGAATCATAAATCCAAGTGGATAATAATTCACTAAAACTCTTAAAGTTTATAGAAAGAAATACCTTGTTTCTTTGCAAGAAGTTTAGGACACTGGGGTTTCCAATGATCTTTCTCATTGCAATAGAAACACTTTCCTTTGAGTGTAGCATCATCAGAAGCAGCAACCTTTTTGTTTTTCATGGCTTTTGCACGCTTCTTGGTGTTCTTCCACTTCTTCTTCGATTTGGGTTTTGAAGCAGATGCAATATTTGCTTCAGGTTTGATCGTCCCATTACCATTCCTAGAATTTTGAGGTTTACTCCCTTTCTTCTTGGGTCCTCCAATCAAATTTTCATAAGTCTGAAGGTCATTGACTAACTCATGAAAGTTTATGTCCTTCTTATTCATGACATAATTTGATGTGTAGGGCAGAAATACTGGAGTCAGACTATTCAAGATAAGGCTTACTTGAGTAGTGCTATCCATTACAGCACCATGATCCTGGGCTTCTTAGAAATAACTTTCCATGAGGAGAACATGATCACGCACGTTTTGATGGGGATCCATTCGTGCATTGATGTACTTCTTAGTCGCGTCAAAGCGAGACTGAAGTGATGCCTTACCGAATAGCTCATTTGATTTCGTCATTACTTCAGCAACCTTTTCGGTTTTAGAAAACTGAGTTTTGAGGGTGTCAACCATGCTGGAAAGCATAAAGTATAGAGCTTTGTCATTTGCTTTTTTCCAACGCTCATACTTTTCTTTCACAGCTTTGGATGCATTATCCCCAGGCACTTCAAGTGACGGCTCAGTTAAAACAAACAAGGCACTTTCTCCTATGAGAGCGATATTAATGTTCTCATTCCATTTAGGAAAGTTAGATCCATTTAGCTTATTTTCAGTCAACAGTGATAACATGGAATTCATCATGGTTATACAGGATACTACAAAATAATAGAAATCAACAAATAGAAATCAATAATGGTTTAACACAAAGTCAATTCAGAAATTAAAAGCACATAGCATGTAGGAATGATAAGAGAAAATACTTAAAAAAAATCAATCCTAAATAATTTCCAAGGTTTTTCAACAAACTGATATCAGTGTCCTGTTTAGGCGATAGTCAAAGCTACCATCTGTTGAATAGAGTTGTCAGCTCATCTAATATGTTAAACATTCTAGCAACCTTTTATTCGATCAAGATTGGAATCCAGCGTTGTCCCGTTTAGGCGAGAGTCAAGGCTATTCTATCTTATGAGCTTCTACCATTGTTTCATAATTTGCAAGTCAAATATGGTCGCCACCATTAGGTGATCCATACCATATAAAACACTTAAAAACTACTTATCTTTCGAATTAACGGTGCGAAATTGCTATTGAACGTTCCTCCATTAGGGAGGATTACTCACTAAAACAAACGCGATGTAAAACCAACAATGGAGATTGAATATCTTAATAATAATAAAGCTCATTCTTTAAAATGTATTTTCTTTATTATTCTAATAAATATATTCATTAAATATCAAATTTAGAATTAAAAAAAATTCAAAATAAGAATTTAATTTAATATTTATAAATTTATACTTAGATGGTGATTGAAATAAATTGAATTATTTCCATCTTAGTAGTAATTTTAAATATAAATATTAAGAAAATCAATTTAAGTTGTATTAATTTAAATTAATTACCAACTTAAAATAAATTTTCATAAGAATATATTTATTGTATTTTGAAAAATAAAGTATAAAACTATACAAATTTTCGAAAATACTAAATAATAAATACTTAGAAAAAAAAAATACTTCAAGCAAAAATATCACCTATCTAGAATTTCCTTTGACTAATTAATTCAATTTCTAATAATATATTTAAATTCATTTATTTTAAATTAATCAATAGATGAAAAAATCATTGATTTAAGTTGGTCCAAGAATTAATTAAAATAAATAATTAATTTACAACTTAATCTATTTTTCAAAAAAAATTAAAAATATTGCATAATTAAAATGCAATTTTCGAAGTTGATTAATAAAATAAAGAAAAATATATATTTTGAAAATTATTTAAATTTAAGTTGAAAAAATAAATTTCAACCTAAAAATAATTTTCTATTTAATTAAGTGTCATGAAAAAATAAATATTTAAGTATCATGATGAAAATCAACTTAGATATTTGATTTTTCAATTTAATTAAATGTATTAAATTCAAGAAATAATAATTAAGTGTAGAGAAGGCTTAATTATTAATTTCTAGTTTAATACTAGGAAATAATATACTTAAATAAAATTGTACCAAAATTAATTATTTAAATAATTAATTTCACAATGTATATATTTTCCTATTTAAATATTAGAAATAATAAGTAGTCTAGAAATAACTATCTAGAAAATATCTTATTTGACTAAATATCTTTTCAACAAAAATTTGAAAAACTATCTAATTTAAGTTGTATAGAAAAAATCTAAAACTTAAATATTTTCAAATTTAAATTTAATTAAATATCAAAAATTAAGTTGTAACCACTTAATTTGAAAAATATTCCATTTTAAGTTTTAAAACTAACTTAAAAAATATCTTAAGAATCTTTAATAACTAATGCCTAGGATTCCTCAACTTAATTTTAAATTTAAATAAAATATTCAAATTTAAGTTAGATATAAAAAATCAGTTAATATAACTAATTTATAACTTAAATACGAATATTTAATTAAATAAGTTCTAGAAAGAATCTAGTTAGTTAAAATTCTTTATTTAATTAAATACAAGAAAAATACAAATAGTTTGTCTAGAAATAATATCTAAAACTAAAAGTGTTTTTCTTAAAATTAACTTTAAAATATTAAAATGAAAATAAATTTTCATATATTTTAAAAGTTAATTATGTTTCTAATTTAATTTTATTAGGTCAAACTAATATAATTAACCTAGTACAGTTATTCAAATCAGGCAAATGGGCCTTCACAATTGGGGTAGTTCGAAAATAATGATAAAATAATATTTAAAATTAAACCTACAATTTTGAAAAATTAGGTTTCAACTAACCTAAATATCATTTCAAAATTTGCTAACTACTTTTAAAAATTAAATGTTATTTTATAAATAAAAATTAGAAAACGATAAATTAAATATCTTTTTCAGATTTTAAATTTAATTTAAATAAATAAAATAACAAAATTTTAAAAAAAAAATTAGCAAAATATCTTACATCTATTTAAAATATCATGATTATAGTTATCTTATTTTAAATTTAAATAAGGTCAAATAATTTTTTTAAAAAAATATTTAATTTTAAAAATTTAATATCTGAACTTAAATTTAAAAATAAGATAAGATATAATCAAATTTAAAAATAAGATAGATAATTAAGCAAAAAAGATAAATATTTACTATTTTAAATTCAAATTACACTAATATCATAAATTAAATTAAAAAAATATTAAATAATTTAATTATGATAATTAGAATTGAAATAGGAATAGTAAATGTCTAAATACAAAACTACACAAAAAATCGGAACTGAAATCCATGAAAAAGCATGAAAAAACGAAGAAAAACGAAAAAAAATTTGAGCTGTATGGACGGTATGCGGTGCATACACGTCCGCGCGCGCTCACAGGGTGCAAGTCGAGAAACCTCGGCGCAGGGAGTGACGTCCAGGATTTACGCGCGCGGAGGGGGGGTGTCTTCAGACACCCGTGCGTGTTGCTCGGAAAAAATGCTGTCCGAACACGCGTATGACCGAGGTGCACTCGGTTCCGCGCGCGCTTGGGTGATGCAGCATCCTTATCTTTTTTTTATGAATCTTCAAAAAATCATAACTAATTCAAATTAAATCGAAATTGAGTTTTGTAAAAAAGTAACTTGCTTAATTTTTTCCATACTATCCAATAAAAATAATTCCAGAAACAAAATTTCAATTATTTTTCACGAATATTCACAAACATCAATCAATCATCATATAATACTCAATACAACATGATACCATCCAAAACATCAAACAATCGTTTTAAAGTCCAAATTTCTTGCAAGCAAATCAATTACCATGGCTCTCAGGCCAGTTTTTGGAATTTATTTTACTAGGATCTCAGATCTACTCACAAGTATGTTGTTTAACACCCTAAATATGAACTTTCTAAAACGATAAAATAAACACGTATAAAGTTAAGAAAACCTTACATTGATGCAGCGAAATTAATGTCTCCTTCCACTCAGATCTCTAACCCTTGTATCCTTTCTGTCGCAGAGTATTATCAAGATCTGAGCCCGAATGTCCTTCTTCTTTGTGTGTGATCCTTCACAGTCTTCCAATCTATGATTGAGTTACCACTTGCTGTGTGTGGGCACTTACTCTATCACTAAGGTTCGAAATATAGAAGAAGAAAAGAGAGAGAGAGGTTCGGCCAAGGTATAGAAAAGGGAAGGCTCAGTTTTTTTGAAGAGAGAATTTTCTGTCAGAAGAATAATGAAAAATTATGTTGAAAAATTTATTATTTGACTTAGCCATTACTTTCTATTTATAGGCAACTACTAGGTTTAGGCTATGAATTATTTGGCATTAAAATAATGAAAATATCAATTTAAAATTCCACATAAAGTGGTTGGCCAATGTGTAGATAATGGGCCCCACTTGATTTTGCAGTTTTAACAAATTTTATTTCTATTTTCTCAAAAACGGTAATTTTTTAATTCTAACCTTTTAAATGCCAAAACTAATTATTTAATAACGAAAATAGATTATTAAATAATATTGTCATTTAATTTAATTATTAATTAGACATATAAAGTCCATTAATAAATAAATAAACCTAGAATCTCTTTTCTTTACAATTTCGCCCCTGCTTAGTGAAAATTCATAAATTAGACATAGTCTAACTTTAGAATTATAATTGACTAATCACGAATCAATTATCGAGTCTTACAAGCAGTATGTTCTCAACTAGAATGGGGACCATGGATCTATATGTTGAGCTTCCAATAAGTGAACCGAATTTACTAAGTAAATTCCTACTTATTAATTCTTCGTTGAATCCACTCTTAGAACTTAGAATTGCACTCTCAGACTTATATAGAGCATATTGTATGTTCCACGATATCAATATACTATCTCATTTAACCATTGTTGTAATCTTATTGTGATCAAAGATCCTCTATATAGATGATTTACATCGAGATGGGATAATTTTACCGTTCTCACCCCTCAATGTATTTTGCCCCTTAAAACACTTAGCTACCTGTAAATGGTGTTTAGTGATCTAAGAATTAGTCACTTAAACAAGAGCTCATCCATTTACTTCTATTTGCTAAGCTCGAAGGGAATCATCACTTGACTTCTATACACCAGTAGAAGCTATAGATTCCATATTTATGTTCAGCACTCCCACTCAATCATACTATCATGTTCCCAAAATATACGTATCACCCTGACCCAAAAGTAGGCTTAACTAATAAATTAAAGAACACGAATAGTACTCCTGAGTTGAGCCTAAGCATATCAGGATTTAGATTCTTTTAATCTTAAGATCAACTACTGATATTGACTTGGAAAGATATAACGGTAAGTTTGTAATATCTTAACTAAGTTGCAATATTAGTCCAGTCCAATGTATACTCCATACATTCGAAACTAGTATACTTTACTAATGTCCTGCAAAGAACATAACACTTACTCCAAGTGTAAGTACACATCATCACTGATTATCACATTAGTGTAATTCCAAAACACTGATGAAACAGGGACTTAGTCTTTTGATTCATATGATCACAATCACATTCCACTGTGTTGACGATACTGTAATTGTGAATAAACATATGATCTGGATTTAACTGATTCTGTGTGTAAATGTAATAAACATATTAAACCATTAGCATGTAAAATTCATGCAAACATTAATCACTTCAAATTTCTTATATTGATTACTAATCAGATTGTAATGAGTTTTATTTGGGGCATAAAACCCAACAAACTCCCACTTGCACTAATATAAAATAAAGTGTGCAAATAGGTCAATTTGATGTCTTGATCTTCAGATCAAGTGTAGTATATTTGAATCCACCCAAACTTCTAGAAACTAGTTCATAAATACACTTATGAAACATCCTTTACTATATGCTTTACTCATCAAGGGATACTGAAATCTTTACTGTTTTAAAAGTACATCTGAATAAACAGAAGACATATCTCTCATATTTTAAAATATGTAATTGAGATAATACAGTGTAGACTTTTCTTCAGTGATATAACTTTCTTGGATTTCGAATACACAAAGTTATAATTCTTCTCTGGTAGAGCTTGAATTATTATACAATAATTCCTCCACCCCCAAAGTAAGCACCATCTCAAGAATTTTGAAATTAGATGGTAAGATACAAAGACAACTGATACACAGTTCGTTAATATTTAACATATAGATCATTTTCATAAATCCTTCTTGAATATCTTCTAATGTTCCCTATTTGATTACATCTCAGATAGCTCCCACTCAATAGCAGATGTCTGGTTAAATAATACTTTTAACCTCTTATTGTTTAGAGAGTTATCCAGTTGTGACTTTTGTATTAGTCTTAAAACTTTAATTTAAGACTAAGTCATCAGCATAGCAGACTAGTATTTGAAGTGAAAAATACATGCCAGAGATAAAGTAATCAAAAATTAAGATACCATAAAATTTTATGAGGATTAAGAATTCTAGGTTCAAGTCATTCGAATGGACTGAACTAGAGTTCTTTATCTTATTCTCATAATTCTGATAAGCTATTCCTATCCATGTGAATGGTTAGATTTGCTTCTCAGTAGTGTTCTTAAGTACCTATCACAAGTATCAACCTAATAAAGATGGGTATAGAACTTTAAAATTCTCCCACTGAATTAAGGTAGTGTGAAACTTTAACAAAGAACTTTCAAAGGTATCAAACTTTTACTTACAACAATAAAATCGAAATGGAACATACAATCAAGATCAAGAATTTATATTGATAATAGCTGAGTCATTATAATACTTCCATGTTTAAACAAGATATGTGTTATATAGGGAATTGTGGAAATTTCTCAACCCCTAAGAATATACATATAGGGTACTTGTGGATAACCTCCACCCCTAAGTATATAGAGATTATGATCCACCCCTAAAGGTAGTAAAGATCATGATTCTCTTAGTGTGATAGAGTTTATGTGGAGTTAAATACTATCCAGAGTTCATTAGATATAAAAGATCGTTGAACTGCATAGCAACTGCATAGTTTTCTTAACTTTTCTCCACCCCTATCAGATCAAAAGATCTTTTTATTAAACAAATTCTTAATAATTGTATGAGAATTAACAATTATTAATAAACATAGAAATAGTTTCTAGTGTTTATTTATTATAACTCAATGAAGATTTGTAAATATAATAGAATTTGCATCAATAATAAAAACACTTACACATACAAACATATAAATATAATGTGGTAATAATTGATGAAGATAAATTAAATGAAGCTCAATCTCATAATTTGCAATAGTAAATTTCGAAAATTATAAACTTTCTTAATAAAAAAAAATATTGCAACAATATGAGAGAAACAGGGATAAATATCCCTAACTAAAATTTGAAATCCAAATTGTTTTTAAACTAAAACAATTAATTCAAAAAATAAATTGAAGAGCTTCATCTTCATTTGGACGATTTCACCCTTTAGTCCAGCTTTCTGATCCAACTCAATTGAGTTCAAGTAGCTTGGCCTATAAGAAGAAGAGAACAAATAAACAAAGTTTAGTCCAAAATCATAAATCCAATTGGATAATAATTCACTAAAACTCTTAAAGTTTATAAATGGAAATACGTTGTTTCTTTGCAAGAAGTTTAGGACACTGGGGTTTCCAATGACCTTTCTCATTGCAGTAGAAACACTTTCCTTTAAGTGTAGCATCACCAGAAGGAACAGCCTTTTTATTCTTCATGGCTTTTGTTCGCTTCTTGGTGTTGTTCCACTTCCTCTTCGATTTGGGCTTTGAAGCAGAGGCAACATTTGCTTCAGGTTTTATCGTCCCATTACCATTCCCAGGATTGTGAGGTTTACTCCCTTTCTTCTTGGGTCCTCCAATCAAATTTTCATAAGTTTGAAGGTCATTGACTAATTCATGAAAGTCAATTTTCTTCTTATTCATGACATAATTTGATGTGTATGGTAGAAATGCTGGAGTTAGGCTATTCAAGATAAGACTTACTTGAGTAGCACTATCCATTTCAGCACCATGATCCTGGGCTTCTTGGAAATAACTAGACATAAGGAGAACATGGTCACGCACATTTTGATGAGGTTCCATCCGTGCATTAATGTACTTCTTAGTCGCGCCAAAGCGTGACTGAAGTGATGCCTTACCGAATAGCTCATTTAACTTCGTCATAACTTCAGCAGCCTTCTCGGTTTTAGAAAACCGAGTTTTGAGGGTGTCAACCATGCTAGAAAGCATAAAGTATAGAGCTTTGTCATTTGCCTTTTGCCAACGCTCATACTTTTCTTTCACAGCTTTGGAAGCATTGTCCCCAGGCACTTCAGGTGACGGCTCAGTTAAAACAAACAAGGCACTTTCTCCTATGAGAGCAATATTAATGTTCTCATTCCATTTATTAAAGTTAGATCCATTCAGCTTGTTTTCAGTCAACAGTGATAACATGGGATTCATTTTGATAATACAGGATACTACAAAATAATAGAAATCAACAAATAGAAATAAATAATGGTTTAACACAAAATCAATTCAGAAATTATAAGCACATAGCAAGTAGGAATGATATGAGAAAATACTTAAAAATTCAATCCTAAATAATTTCCAAGGTTTTTCAACAAACTGATATCAGTGTCCCGTTTAGGCGAGAGTCAAAGCTACCATCCATTGAATAGAGTTGTCAGCTCATCTAAAATGTTAAACATTCTAGCAACCTTTTATTCGATCAAGATTGGAATCCAGCGTTGTCCCGTTTAGGCGAGAGTCAAGGCTATTCTATCTCATGAGCTTCTACCATTGTTTCGCAATTTGCAAGTCAAATATGGTCGCCACCATTAGGGTGATCTATACCATATAAAACACTTACAAACCACTTATCATGCGAGATTAAACGGTGCGAAATTGCTAATGAACGTTCCTCCATTAGGGAGGATTACTCACTAAAACAAACGCGGTGTAAAACCCACAATGAAGATCGAATATCTTAATAATAATAAAGCTCATTCTTTGAAATGTATTTTCTTTATTATTCTAATAAATAAATTCTCATTAAATTCGAAATTTAGAATTAAAATTCAAAAATAAGAATTTAATATAATATTCATAAAATTATACTTAGATGGTGATTGAAATAAAATTAATTATTTCCATCTTAGTAATAATCTTAAATATAAATATTAAGGAAATTAATTTAAGTTGAATTAAATTAAATTAATTAGCAACTTAAAAATTTCCTTTGAGAATATATTTATTGAGTTCGAAAATTTAAAGTATATAAAAAATATACAATTTTCGAAAATAATAAAAATAGAAAAGAAATACTTCAAGCACAAATATCATCTATCTAGATTTTCTTTTGACTAGTTAATTCAATTTCTAATAATATATATATATTTTAAATTCATTTATTTTAAATTAATCAATTAAATGAAAAAATCATAGACTTGAGTTGGTCCAAGAATTAAGTAAAATAAATAATTAATTTACAACTCAATCTATTTTTCAAGATAAAAAATTCGAAAATATTGCATAAATAAAATGCAATTTTCGAAATTAATTAATAAAATAAAGAAAAATATATATTTTGAAAATTATTTAAATTTAAGTTGAAAAATTATTTCAACCTAAAAATAATTTTCTATTTAATTAAGTGTCATGAAAAATCAATAAATATTCAAGTATCATGATTAAAATCAACTTAGATATTTAGATTTTTCAAGTTAATTAAATGTATTAAATTCAAGAAATAATAATTAAGTGTAGAGAAGGCTTAATTATTAATTTCTAGTTTTATACTAGGAAAAATATACTTAATAAAATTGTACCAAAATTAATTATTTAAATAATTAATTTCACAAAGTATATTATTTTCCTATTTAAATATTAGAAATAATAAGTAGACTAGAAATTACTATCTAGAAAATATCTTATTTGACTAAGTATCTTTTCAAAAATTTGAAAAATATCTAATTTAAGTTAGATAGAAAAAATCTAAAACTTAAATAATTTCAAATTTAGATTTAATTAAATATCAAAAATTAAGTTGTAACTACTTAATTTGAAGATATCTTTTTAAGTTAATATTCGAAAAGATATTAACCTAAAAAATATCTAAAATATTCCATTTTAAGTTAATATTCGAAAAGATATTAACTTAAAAAATATCTTAAGAATCTTTAATAACTAATACCTAGGATTCCTTCAACTTGATTTAAAATTTAAATAAAATATTCAAATTTAAGTTAGATAAGAAAAATCAGTTGATACAACTAATTTATAACTTAAATAGGAATATTTAATTAAATAAGCTCCAGAAAGAATCTTAGTTAGTTAAAATTCTATATTTAATTAAATACAAGAAAAATACAAATAGTTTGTCTAGAAATAATATCTAAAACTAAAAGTGTTTTTCTTAAAATGAACTTTAAAATATTAAAATGAAAATAAATTTCATATATTTTAAAAGTTAATTATGTTGCTAACTCAATTTTATTAGGTCAAACTAATATAATTAACCTAGTACAGTTATTCAAATCAGGCAAATAGGCCTTCACAATTGGGGTAGTTCATGTGAGGGGGTGCTGGGTTCAGTATGTCGTACCCACTTCTATGGCTCCCAACTCTCACACAAGGCCCAAAAGAGAGGAATTTAACCTTAAAATAAATAACTGTTATTAATTGAATAGGTCCAATAACTAAATGGACCTAAATAAAATCTATCATGGTGTGACATTTTATTTAGCAACAACCTATATGTACCTATATTAAAACAAAATAAACATATAGGCTCACACAGGCACACTTTGGATGGATCCTATCATGTTGCTAGGTCATACACAGATGAAAGAAGATTGTAAAATTTACCTGTTACAAATTATTAACTTGACCAAGGGAGCCATCAGATCATTAGATCTGGCAAAAAGTAACCATGGCTATTTGCAATCAAGTAATAATAGGTTTTGAAAACTTACACACAAGCTAAAACCATATACTCCTGCAACAAGGTTAGCTGGATAGTTGGAAGTAGGATTTATTTAATTTTAAATAAATAATTTCGAAAAATAAATAATTAAATAAAAAATAATAATAATAAATATTTTAATTTTCGAAAATAAAATTTTAAAAAAAATATTTTTAATTTCGAAAATAAAATAAAAAAAATAAATTTAAATTTCGAAATTATTTAAAAAAATAAATATTAAAAATTAAACCTACTATTTTGAAAAATTATGTTTCAACCAACCTAAATATCATTTCAAAAATTTGCTAAATACTTTTAAAAATTAAATGTTATTTTAAAAATAAAAATTAAATAAAAATTAGAAAAGATAAATGAAATATCTTTTCAGATTTTAAATTTAATTTAAATAAATAAAATAACAAAATTTAAAAGTTAGCAAGATATCTTACATCTATTTAAAATTACATGATTATAATTATCTTATTTTAAATTTAAATAACGTCAAAATATCTTAAAAAGATTTAATTTAAAAAATAGTTAAAATCTGACCTTAAATTTAAAAATAAGATAAGATATAATCAAATTTAAAAATAAGATAGATAATGAAGCAATAAGATAGATATTTACTATTTTAAAATTCAAATTACACTAATATCTTGAATTAAATTTAAAAAATATTAAATTAATTCATAATGATAATTAGAATTAAATTAGGAATAGCAAATCTATATATACAAAACTATACAAAAAATTGGAAGTTAATTCCATGAAAAAGCATGAAAAAACGAAGAAAAACGAAAAAATTGTGAGCTGTACGGACAGTTTTCGCGATCGCAGGAAAATTTCAGCACAACTCCGATTTTTTCAAATCTTCAAAAAAATCATAACTAATTCAAATTAAATCGAAATTGAGTTCTGTAAAAAAGTAACTTGCTTAATTTTTTCCATAATATCCAATAAAAATAATTCCAGAAACAGAATCGCAATTATTTTTTACGAAAATTTACAAACATCAATCAATCATCAAATAACACTCAATACAACATGATACCATCCAAAAACAAACAATCGTTTTAAAGTCCAAATTTCTTGTAAGTAAATCAATTACCATGGCTCTGAGGCCAGTTGTTGAAATATATATTTTACCAGGATCTTAGATCTACTCACAAGTATGTTGTTTAAACACCCTAAATATGAACTTTCTAAAACGATAAAATTAAACACATATAAAATTAAGAAAACCTTACATTGATGCAGCGGAATTAATGTCTCCTTCCACTCAGATCTCTAACCCTTGTATCCTTTCTGTAGCAGAGTATAATCAAGATCTGAGCCCGAATGTCCTTCTTCTTCAAGTTTGATCCTTCACAGTGTTCCAATCTATGATTGAGTTGCGCTTCTTTGTGTGTGGGCACTTACTCTTTCACTAGGGTCACGAAATTGATGAAGGGAAAAGAGAGGGATGATTTCGGCCAGGTATAGAAAGTGGGGAAGGCTCAGTTTTTCTGAAGAGAGAAATTTCTGTCAGAAAGGCTTGTGAAAACTTGTGTTTTGACTGAGCCATCACTTTCTATTTATAGGCAACTACTAGGTTTAGGTTAGGAATTATTTGGCATTAAAATAATGAAAATATTAATTTGAAAAACCTATTTAAGTGGCCGGCCATGGTGTGTTAGTGGGCCTCACTTGATTTTGCAGTTTTATCAAATTTTATCTCTATTTTCTCAAAAACGCCAATTTTCCAATTCTAACCTTTTAAATGCCAAAACTAATTATTTAATATCTAAAATAGATTATTAAATAATATTGTCATTTAATTTAATTATTAATTAGACATATAAAGTCCATTAATAAATAAATAAACCTAGAAACTCTTTTCTTTACAATTTCACCCCTGCTTAGTGAAAATTCATAAAATTAGACATAGTCTAACTTTAGAATTATAATTGATCAATCACGAATCAATTAATGAGTCTTACAAGCAGAATGTTCTCAACTAGAATGGGGACCATGGATCTATATGCTGAGCTTCCAATAAGTGAACCAAATTTACCAAGTAAATTCCTACTTATTAATTCTTCGTTGAATCCACTCTTAGAACTTAGAATTGCACTCTCAGACTTATATAGAGCATATTGTATGTTCCACGATATCAATATACTATCTCATTTAACCATTGTTATAATCTTATTGTGATTTAAAGATCCTCTATATAGATGATCTACATCGAGATGGGATTTCTTTACCGTTCTCACCCCTCAATGTATTTTGCCCCTTAAAACACTTAGCTACCTGTAAATGGTGTTTAGTGATCTAATAATTAGTCAGTTAAACAAGAGCTCATCCATTTACTTCTATTTGCTAAGCTCGAAGGGAATCATCACTTGACTTCTATACACCAGTAGAAGCTATAGATTCCATATTTATGTTCAGCACTCCCACTCAATCATACTATCATGTTCCCAAAATATACGTATCACCCTGACCCAAAAGTAGGCTTAACTAATAAATCTAAGAACATGAATAACACTCCTGAGTTGAGCCTAAGCATATCAGGATTTAGATTCTTTTAATCTTAAGATCAACTACTGATATTGACTTGGAAAGATATGTATAACGGTAAGTTTGTAATATCTTAACTTAGTTGCAATATCGGTCCAGTCCAATGTATACTCCATACATTTGAAACTAGTATACTTTACTAATGTCCTGGAAAGAACATAACACTTACTCTAAGTGTAAGTATACATCATCGCTGATTATCACATTAGTGTAAATCCAATAACACTGATGAAACAGGGACCAAGTCTTTTGATTCATATGATCACGATCACATTCAACTGTGTTGACGATACTGTAATTGTGAATAAACATATGATCTGGAAAATTATATTGATAACTAATCAGATTGTAAAGAGTTTTATTTAGGGCATAAAACCCAACATCATCATCATCCTTAAATATTTGAAATTTTTCTTATATATTTAATTAAATAGGAAAATTATATTTTTTGTTGTAAATTAATTTTATTAATTAATTTTGGGCTAACATTAAATTAGAATAATTTTTTCAGGATTTATTTTTTATTTTAACATGCATTTTCGAAAATTGTATTCTTAAATACTTTAATTTTTCGAAATGCAATATATATTTATAGAAAATTAAATTTGAGTTGTACATTAATTTAAATTAATTTTGTAATAACTTAAATTGAATATTTTTCTAAATATTTATTGGAAATTATTACTAAGATGGAAGAAATTCATGTTATTTTCATATCCATCTAAGTAAAATTTATAAATATTAAATTAAAATTTATATTTAGAATTTTTCATTCTAAATTGGAAATTTTAATTAATAAATATATATTTAAAATAAATAGATTAAATAATGAGAATAAAAGAAAATACAACTCTCTTTAAATAATGAGCTTTATTATTAAGATATTCGATCTCCATTGTTGGTTTTACATCGCGTTTGTTTTAGTGAGTAATCCTCCCTAATGGAGGAACGTTTAGTAGCAATTTCGCACCGTTTAATCTCGAAAGATAAGTAGTTTGTAAGTGTTTTATATGGTATGGATCACTCTAATGGTGGCGACCATATTTGACTTGCAAATTATGAAACAATGGTGGAAGCTCATAAGATAGAATTGCCTTGACTCTCGCCTAAACGGGACAACGCTGAATTCCAATCTTGATCGAATAAAAGGTTGCTAGAATGTTTAACATCTTAGATGAGCTGACAACTCTGTTCAATGAATGGTAGCTTTGACTCTCGCCTAAACGGGACACTGATATCAGTTTGTTGAAAACCTTGGAAATTATTTAGGATTGTATGTTTTAGTATTTTCACTTATCATTCCTACTTGCTATATGTTTAATAATTTCTGAATTGTGTATGAATTTATATTGAACCATGTTATTTTCTGTTATTAAGTTGTAGTTTAATTTCGAATCTTCATTGTTGGTCTAACTTGGTTTGTTTATCTAATGAGATAAATTCCTAATGGATTTTCACCATTAGACATTCATAATAGTGTTAGATCTCGAAAGATAAATATTGTATATGCGACATCTAGCTGTTCATCAATTGATGACACCTTAGACTAGTATTTTTACAATATGAAACAAGAAGATTATATAAATAAGATTACTTTGACTCTCGCTAATCGAAGCATCGTTGGATTCTTATTTTTAAACGAAATTATCCTAATTCCTCTTAGCTTATTCATTTCGAATTAGCTTAATAACATATCATTGGATGAATCGTCTATATATCATATCATGTCATTCTATATTTTCTCTTAAGAAATTAAATGACGCATATGATTATAATCCCGAAATTCTATTCCAAAATGATATAAATCCTCAATCTTAGAAATCTCCTACTTGTATGGACAAATCTGACATAGAGTTTAAATTAGTAGTGGTGGTCCAAGAAAGAATTACTCATTTTATTTGGTATAAATTAAGTCTTTGACTTTAATTTTAGAATCCAAACAGAAATTTTCTTATATTTCTAATTCCAGAATACAATACAGTTACACTTTCAAGTGTTTAATATCCATCTTCTATTAATGGATTCAAAACTGTATATTAAAGTATGGAATATGAGTTTTAGTATTCTGTGACCAGGATCCACTTGCACTATTCTAAGAACTCTTTGATGTAACTACACCTAAGTCATCAAAAGACACTACCACACTTTTATTAATCTATGGCATTTGTATCTTGTTCGTAGTGGTTTTGACAAGATCAATCTCTGCAAAGAGTTCATATGCCTATATCCACTGAAAGTAAGTTCATCTCATTCGCAGATGGATATACATTGAGGGGTGGATATGAGTTTTTCGTTGTATTCTTAAAACGATCACTCTAGATTATACCTTAAGCAAAGAAATTTGAAATGTTTGAAAATTTCATTAATTTCTAGCAATGGTTAAAACCATTAAGGTAAGTGGTTAAAGATCTTGCGAACTGATAGGGGTGGAGAAATAGTTAGTAGATATGCAGTTCAAAGATCATTAAATTGATTTTTGAATTATATCCAAACTTACCTCCCCAGAAATTCGAGTTGCATATTGATGATTAGTTACAAGTCGTTGCCTAAATCCTTCTATGGTAATACAATTTCAGAATGATGTGATGGTTGTATACTTAATGTAAATAATTACTAGATTCATGGATGACCTAATCAAAATCTTAAGAAAACCTAGAACTGTTAACCATGTTTTGTTAGCTATTCTAAGTGATTAGGGGTGGACCATCCCATAGTCAATAGATAAGAAAGTGTTTGTTCAAACAAATACTACTTTTCTAAGATAATAACTAAGTCTGAAAATCAAGTAGCAAATAAAGGAGATATTTGACATATTTGACGTATGATGATCCCACTGCCTCTGTTGTCTTGTCACAACCGAAGAGGTTAATACCATTTAGTTTTCTTAGACATAATTCACGGTACCTTGTCGTAGTGGGAGAGTTTCTAGGAACTCACCTTCTTATGACTTGGGAGACACTAGTGATTAAAATCCATTGTGAATTTAAACAAGTAATGGATTGTCAATATAAGAAACTAAGAAGAAAAGCCAATAGAACTATAGTTTGATCCATTCACATGGAGTAACCTAAAGTTTTCTATTACAAGGACATAAAAGGAAGTTCGTGTATAAATCTATTCAATGGACTTAACAAAACTTCCTGTTCCTAGTATTATAGGTTTGAGTTTATACCTATGGCTTGTGATATACCTGGTAATTACTTACTCTAATGCAAGCAACTTACTTTAGTAAGATGCTGAAGCATTTCTTTCTAATGGCAATCTATAGAAGCTTCTCCACTTCTAGGCATAGATTTATTTATCTAAGGAAAAGTCTCAACTATTCCAAAAAAGATAAAGCCATGAAAGAATTTCTTATATCAACAGTGAGAGGTCTCAGATATGCTTTAGTATGCCTTAGACCAGACACGTGCTGTTGAGTGGGAGTAATGAGTAGGTATCAGATTAATCCAGGAGAAGAACATTGGAAGACAATCAAGTAAATCTTAAGATAAAGAAGATGAACTATATGTTAGTCAATAAGGGTGTGTTTAAAACTCTTAGACTACACCACATCAGACTTCGAGATTTGCCTCTGTGCTAGAAAATCTTTCTGATAAGATGGCGATTACTCTGGGGTGGAATAGTAATTTTGGAGAAGTGTAAAAACCTATCTGAAGTCTCTAGGTCTACCAGAAAGGAACTGAATGTTAAAGTTGCAGGAAAGGTAGTTATTCAGTCTAAGGAAAATTCGATACATCTTTGGCACCATTCCAAATTGCCTTAACTACTAGTGTTTATTTCCTGATTAACCAAAAGTAGTTGCCAAAGGTATATAATCCAGTATCCCAAAAGAGTAGACATATAGAGAGGAATTTCACATTATTAATGATTTTGTGATTAAGGAAGAGTAATGGTGGAGAAAAAGTTGTGTTAAATTCAACCTTTCAGATCCTATTACGAGGAGTTTACTACTACTACACTTGATTTGTATATCAAGGTGTTGAGATTATTTGAAATGCACTTTTTTGTTTTATATTAGTGCAAGTGGGAGTTTGTTGGGTTTTATGCCCTAAATAAAACTCATTATAATATAATCAGATTTAATTATTAATATAGATCAGAAATAACATTTAATGTTGCATGGTTCACATGATTTATTTCATGATTATATGTACATAATGTATGAATTCATCTGAAACTCTTTTCACATACTTGATCCTGTTTATTGTGCTGTCAACACATTGGAAAGTAAACATGACTATGTGAATAAAGTTTCCTAGATTTATCAGACACAGGGTTTTTACTGATATGATAATCTACAACAGAGGTTACTTGCATTTGGAGAAATGCTATGTTGTTTCCAGAGCATTGGTTAAAGTAAAGCTTAGGTTGGATGCATGGAGTATGCATCGGAAGGGACCGATATTGAACTTTGACTTAGATTTATTAAACTTACCGTAATATCAATTCAAGTCAAGATCGCCTAGTTGATCGTAGATCAAATGATCTTAATCCTGTTATGATTAGGCTCAATCTTTAGAGCCTATTCGTGTTCTTTGATTTGTTAGTTAAGCCTACTTTTGGGTCAGGGTGATACGTACATTTTGGGAACACGGTAGTGCAATTGAGTGGGAGTGCTAACATGAACATGGAATCTGTAGCTTCTATCTGGCGAATAGTAAGTAAAGGATGATCTCCTTCGAGCTTGACCAAACGAAAATAAATGGTGGAGATCTCATTTCATATAAGCTGAAATATCATTTATACGGGGTTAAGTGTTTTAAGGATTAAATACATTGTAGGGTGTAATGGTAATCTAATCCCTTTACAGTGTAGATCATTCATATAGAGGATCATTGATCAAATTAGGATTATAACAATGGATAACTAATGATGTGTCTATATGGTGGAACATATAGAGCATTCTATATAATGAGAGTGCAATTCTAAGTTCTATGCGTGGATTCAACGAAGAATTAATAAGTCAGTGAATTTAGGTTATAAATTCTTGATCTGCTTATTGGAAGCTCGGTTATATAGACCCATGGTCGGCCCACTAGTTGAGATAATATTACTTGTAAGACTCATATAATTGGTTTTGATTAATCAATTATAATTCTCAAATTAGACTATGTCTATTTGTGAATTTTTCACTAAGTAAGGGCGAAATTGTAAAGAAAGAGTTTTAGGGGCATATTTATTAATTATGATACTTTGTATGGTTCAATTAATAAATATGATAAATGACAATATTATTTAATAATTATTTATAGTTATTAAATAGTTAGAATTGGTATTTAAATGGTTGAATTTCAAAATTGGCGTTTTTGAGAAAATCAGATGCAGAAAAGATAAAACTGCGAAATTGCTAAAAGTGAGGCCCAAATCCACATTGCATGGCCGTCCACTTTTGTAGGGTTTTCCCTCTGATATTTTCATTATTTTAATGCCAATTAATTCAAACTGCAAACTGCAAAATCACACCTTTCTTCTGACTTTTCATTCTGAAAAGACTGAGCCTCTCTCTCTCCCTATCTTTGGCCAACCACTCCCTCTCTCTCTTCTTCCTAAAGATTTCGAAATTCTTAGTGTTAGAGTAGTGCCCACACACAGCAAGTGATACCTCAATCATAGTGAGGAAGATCGTGAAGAAAGACTTTCAGCAAGAAGGACAGCACTAAAGATTCAGAGAAACAGATCCAGGTTCAGATATTGATAATGCTCTGCTACAGAAAGGAATCAAAGGCTAGATATCTGAACGGAAGGAGTCATTATATTCCGCTGCACCCAATGTAAGGTTTACTTAACTTTATATGTGTTTATTTCATCGTTTTACAAAGTTCATATGGAGGGTGTTAATCAACATACTTGTGAGTAGATCTAAGATCCTGGTAAAATAATTTCCAACAAAAAGCACATAGCATGTAGGAATGATAAGAGAAAATACTAAAAAAGACAATCCTAAATAATTTCCAAGGTTTTTCAACAAACTGATATCAGTGTCCCGTTTAGGCGAGAGTCAAAGCTACCATCTATTGAATAGAGTTGTCAGCTCATCTAAAATGTTAAACATTCTAGCAACCTTTTATTCGATCAAGATGGGAATCCAGCGTTGTCCCGTTTAGGCGAGAGTCAAGGCTTTTCTATGTTATGAGCTTCTACCATTGTTTCATAATTTGCAAGTCAAATATGGTCGCCACCATTAGGATGATCCATACCATATAAAACACTTACAAACTACTTATCTTTCGAGATTAAACGGTGCGAAATTGCTAATGAACGTTCCTCCATTAGGGAGGATTACTCACTAAAACAAACGCGATGTAAAACCAACAATGGAGATCGAATATCTTAATAATAATAAAGCTCATTCTTTAAAATATATTTTCTTTATTATTCTAATAAATATATTCATTAAATATCGAATTTAGAATTAAAATTCTAAATGAGAATTTAATTTAATTTTTATAAAATTATACTTAGATAGTGATTGAAATAAAATGAATTATTTTCATCTTAGTAGTAATTTTAAATATAAATATTACGAAAATTTATTTAAGTTGTATTAATTTAAATTAATTAGCAAACTAAAATAAATTTTCATAAGAATATATTTGTTGTATTTTGAAAAATAAAGGATAAAACTATACAAATTTTCGAAAACACTAAATAATAAATACTTAAAAAAAATACTTCAAGCAAAAATATCACCTATCTAAATTTCCTTTGACTAATTAATTCAATCTCTAATAATAATATATTTTAATTCATTTATTAATCAATAAATGAAAAAAATCATTGATTCAAGTTGGTCCAAGAATTAATTAAAATAAATAATTAATTTACAACTTAATCTATTATTCAAGATAAATTCAAAATCATCTTGCATAATTAAAATGCAATTTTGAAATTGATTAATAAAATAAATAAAAAAAATATATTTTGAAAATTATTTAAATTAAAGTTGAAAAATTAAATTTCAACTAAAAAACAATTTTCTATTTAATTAAGTGTCATGAAAAATAAATATTTAAGTATCATAATGAAAATCAACTTAGATATTTAAATTTTTCAATTTAATTAAATGTATTAAATTCAAGAAATAAATAATTAAGTGTAGAGAAAGCTTAATTATTAATTTCTAGTTTAATACTAGGAAAAAATATACTTAAATAAATTGTACCAAAATCAATTATTTAAATAATTAATTTCACAATGTATAATATTTTCCTATTTAAATATTAAATATTTTCCTATTCAAATTTAAGTTAGATATGAAAAATCAGTTAAAATAACTAATTTATAACATAAATAGGAATATTTAATTAAATAAGCTCTAGAAGAAATCTAGTTAGTTAAAATTCTTTATTTAATTAAATACAAGAAAAATACAAATAGTTTGTCTAGAAAAAATATCTAACACTAAAAGTGTATTTCTTAAAATTAACTTTAAATTATTAAAATGAAAATAAATTTCATATATTTTAAAAGTTAATTATGTTGCTAATTCAATTTTATTAGGTTAAACTAATTTAATTAACCTAGCACAGTTATTCAAATCACGCAAATGGGCCTTCACAATTGGGGTAGTTCATGTGAGGGGGTGCTGGGTTCAGTATGTCGTACCTACTTCTATGGCTCCCAACTCTCACACAAGGCCCAAAAGAGAGGAATTTAACCTTAAAATAAATAACAATTATTAATTGAATAGGTCCAAAAACTAAATGGACCTAAATAAAATCTATCAGGGTGTGACATTTTATTTAGTAACAACCTATATGCATCTATATAATAAAATAAACATATAGGCTCACACAGGAACACATTTGGATGGATCCTATCATGTTGCTAGGTCATACACAGATGAAAGAAGATTGTAAATTTTACCTGTTACAAATTATTTACTTGACCAAGGGAGCCATGAGTTAAAATCAGATCAATGGATCTGTCAACAAGTTAACCATGGCTATTTGCAATCAAGTAATAATAGGTTTTAAAAACTTACAAACAAGCTAAAACACATACTCCTGCAACAAGGTTAGCTAGATAGTTGGATGTAGGATTTATTTAATTTTAAATAATTAAATTTCAAAAAATAAAATAAATAAAAAATTTAATTTAATTTTCGAAAATAAAAATATATATATTTCGAAATTAATTAAAAATAAATATTTAAAATTAAACCTACAATTTTGAAAAATTAGGTTTCAACTAACCTAAATATCATTTCAAAATTTGCTAACTAATTTTAAAAATTAAATGTTATTTTATAAATAAAAATTAAAAAAGATAAATAAATATCTTTTTTAGATTTTAGATTTAACTTAAATAAATAAAATAACAAAATTTAAAAGTTAGCAAGATATCTTACATCTATTTAAAATATCATGATTATAGTTATCTTATTTTAAATTTCAATAAGGTCAAATAATTTTAAAAAAATATTTAATTTAAAAATTTAATATCTGACCTTAAATTTAAAAAATAAGATAAGATATAATCAAATTAAAAAATAAGATAGATAATTAAGCAAAAAGATAGATATTTACTAGTTTCAAATTCAAATTACACTAATATCATGAATTAAATTAAAAAATATATTAATTAATTTAATTATGATAATTAGAATTGAAATAGGAATAGTAAATGTCTAAATACAAAACTACACAAAAAATCGGAAGTTAAATCCATGAAAAAGCATGAAAAATCGAAGAAAACGAAAAAAATGCGAGCTGTACGGATAGTATGCTGAGCATACTTGTCCGCGCGCGCATAGGGAGTTGCCTGCCGAGAAAACTCGGCGCAAGGGGGAATTCACATGATTTCCGCGCGCGAATGGGGTGTGTTCAGACAGGCGCTCAGTCGAGCACTTGTCTGAACGCGTGCTGTCCGAGCGTGACACCCTCGTCCGCGCGCGTATGTAAGTGCATCACCCCTGATTTTTTTCGAATTTCAAAAAATAATAACTAATTCAAATTAAATCGAAATTGAGTTCTGTAAAAAAGTAACTTGCTTACTTTTTTCCATACTATCCAATAAAAATAATTGCAGAAACAAAATTTCAATTATTTTTCACAAAAACTCACAAACATCAATCAATCATCAAATAACACTCAATACAACATAAAACCATCCAAATAACAAACAATCGTTTTAAAGTCCAAATTTCTTGCAAGCATATCAATTACCATGGCTTTAAGGCCTATTTTTGGATATTATTTTACCAGGATCTTAGATCTACTCACAAGTATGTTGTTTAACACCCTAAATATGAACTTTCTAAAACGATAAAATAAACACATATAAAGTGAAGAAAACCTTACATTGATGCAGCGAAATTAATGTCTCCTTCCACTCAGATCTCTAACCCTTGTATCCTTTCTGTCGCAGAGTATTATCAAGATCTGAGCCCGAATGTCCTTCTCTTTGTTTGTGATCCTTCACAGTCTTCCAATCTATGATTGAGTTACCACTTGCTCTGTGTGGGCACTTACTCTATCACTAAGGTTCGAAATTTATGAAGAAGAAAAGAGAGAGAGAGAGAGAGAGAGAGAGAGAGAGAGAGAGAGAGAGAGAGAGAGAGAGAGAGATTTCGGTTATAGAGAGAAAAGGGAAGGCTCAGTTTTCTGAAGAGAGAATTTTCTGTCAAAAGATGTTCAGAGTTATGATTTTGACTGAGCCATCACTTTCTATTTATAGGAAACTACTATGTTTAGGTTAGGTAATTATTTGGCATTAAAATAATGAAAATATCAATTTGAAAATCCACATAAAGTGCCCGGCCATGGTGTGTGTAATGGGCCCCACTTGGTTTTGCAGTTTTCACAAATTTTATTTCTATTTTCTCAAAAACGCCAATTTTCCAATTCTAACCATTTAAATGCCAAAACTAATTATTTAATAACTAAAATAGATTATTAAATAATATTGTCATTTAATTTAATTATTAATTAGACATATAAAGTCCATTAATAAATAAATAAACCTAGAATCTATTTTCTTTACAATTTTGCCCCTGCTTAGTGAAAATTCACAAATTAGACATAGTCTAACTTTAGAATTATAATTGATTAATCACAAATCAATTATTGAGTCTTCTAAGCAGTATATTCTCAACTAGAATGGGGACCATGGATCTATATGCTGAGCTTCCAATATGTGAACCGAATTTACTAAGTTAATTCCTACTCATTAATTCTTCGTTGAATCCACTCTTAGAACTTAGAATTGCACTCTCAGACTTATATAGAGCATATTATATGTTCCACGATATAGATATGCTATCTCATTTAACCATTGTTATAATTTTATTGTGATCAAAGATCCTCTATATAGATGATTTACATTGAGATGGGATATTTTTACAGTTCTCACCCCTCAATGTATTTTGCCCCTTAAAACACTTAGCTACCTGTAAATGATGTTTAGTGATCTAAGAATTAGTCACTTAAACAAGAACTCATCCATTTACTTCTATTTAGCTAAGCTCGAAGGGAATCATCACTTGACTTCTATACACCAGTAGAAGCTATAGATTCCATATTTATGTTCAGCACTCCCACTCAATCATACTATCATGTTCCCAAAATATACGTATCACCCTGACCCAAAATTAGGCTTAACTAATAAATCAAAGAACATGAATAGTACTCCTGAGTTGAGCCTAAGCATATCAGGATTTAGATTCTTTTAATCTTAAGATCAACTACTGATATTGACTTGGAAAGATATAACGGTAAGTTTATAATATCTTAACTAAGTTGCAATATCGGTTCAGTCCAATGTATACTCCATACATTCGAAACTAGTATACTTTACTAATGTCCTGGAAAGAACATAACACTTACTCCAAGTGTAAGTACACATCATTGCTGATTATCACATTAGTGCAAATCCAAAACACTGATGAAACAGGGACTTAGTCTTTTGATTCATATGATCACAATCACATTCCACTGTGTTGACGATACTATAATTGTGAATAAATATATGATCTGCATTTAACTGATTTTGTGTATAAATGTAATAAACATATTAAACCATTAGCATGAAAAATTCATGCTAACATAAATTACTTCAAATTTCTTATATTGATAACTAATCAGATTATTTAGGGCATAAAACCCAAGAATTTTTGCATGCAAATCTTTGGTTAGCAAGGTGACGATCGATACTAGATGCTGTCGAGAACTTGATAGACAGGTGATAGATAGGTGAGATGGCTTAGAGGTCGCTGGGTGTTGACCCTCCAGGGAGACTTGGTTTCGATCTCTATGAAGGTAGTCATGGTGATGTGTGCCACGGGGTAGTTTTGACTATGAGTCGTAATCTGATTTTAACACACGGAGTGATGTTAGCTCACCTGAAACCATACATGAGCTGCTTGCTTGGCGTTGAATCTCTTAAAGAGTGACCCACTCTTTTTATAGAATATTTGTTGATGCTTGATCATTAACCATAATATTTGTCTCGATTATGTTTGCAATTTCATTGATACTGTCTGAGCTTAACTGCTCTTGCCCCCATCATTGATCTCTTAGTAACTGGGGTGAAAAACTTTGAAGTCTTTTATTTTGAAGCTATTTGTTGTGAGTGCGATAGACCACTGTTAAGGTGTAGTGGGTTATGTCTTGTGTGCTTGATGCTCAAGCATAAGTTCACTTTATGATCATAAGTGAGATGAGTTACTATCAAAGAATAGTGCAGAAAAATTCACTAGATCATCTGTATGTTGGGAAAATTTTACCAGGATATAGATTTACTAACAAGTATGTTGATTAACATCCTAAATATGAATATCTCTAAGACAATGAAACTAAACACATAAGAGTTTAGAAAATCTTACATTGATTGCAGCGAAATATAATGATTCCTTCCACTCAAATCTCTAACCCTTGTTCCTTTCTGTCAAGAGTATTATCAAGATCTGAGCCTGGATCACTTTCTCTCCTTCGGGTTTGGTTACCACCGTCTTACTCACTATGATTGAGTACTTGACTTGCTATGTGTGGGCATGATACTCTATAACTAAGGGTTCAAATATGATGAAGAACAATGAAGGAGGTTTGAAATCACTCTAGAAGGTGTCTCTGATCTACTAGTTGTCTGACAGAGAAAACTAGGTTTACTAAAATATTATTTATAGGTAGCTAAGTGTTTCAAGGATCAAATACATTGAAGGGTAGAACAATAAATTTATCCCTATTCGATGTAGATCATCTATAGAGGATCTTTGACTATTTTGATTGTAACAGTGTATAATTTACAGCTTATCTATATCTTGGTATATATAGAGTGTTTAATATAATTAAGAGTGCAATTCCGAATCTATAGTAGCGCAAGGAGGAATTAATAAGTTAGAGAATTTACTTGGTAAATTCTAGATCTACTTATTGGAAGCTTAATTATATAGGCCCATGGTCCCCACACTAGTTGAGATAATACTGCTTGTAGACTTAGTTAATTGGTTTTAATTAATCAATAATAATTCTAAAATTAGACTATGTCTTATTTATGAATTTTCACTTAGCAAGGGCTTAATTGTGAAGAAAAGAGGTTTTGGGGTTTATTTGTTAACTAAGAGACTTTGTTAAGTCTAATTAAAAAATTAAAAAATTAAAAAATGGCAATTTTATTTGATAACTAATTATAATTATTAAATTAATAGTTTTGACATTTATAGGATTGAAATGGGAAAATATGGTATCATTGAAAGAAGGATAAGTGGTTGAAATAAAGTGGCAAAATTGTAACTAGTGAGACTCACTAGTGTGATTTTTGTCCATTATTTTATCTTTTTTAATCCATATAATTAAATCCTAAACCCTAGTTGAAATACTATAAAAGGAACATGATGCTCTCATTCTCATCTAACCTATTTCAACCAAATTAAATCTAGTTTTCATTCTCTGATAACTAGTAGATAAGAGACTCCTTTCTATAGTGATTTCAAATCCTTATTTATTGTTCTTCATCAATTCACGTGATAGTGATAGAGTACCACGCCCATGTTGGGTTTTATGTCCTAAATAAAACTCATTTCAATATAATCAGATTTAGTTATTAATATAGATCAGAAATAACATTTAATGTTGCATGGTTCACATGATTTATTTCATGATTATATGTACATAATGTATGAATTCATCTGAAACCCTTTTCACATACTTAATCCTGTTGATTGTGTTGTCAACATATTAGAAAGTAAACATGACTATGTGAATAAAGTTTCCTAGATTTATCAGACATAGGGTTTTACTGATATGATAATCTACAACAGAGTTTACTTGCATTTGGATAAATGCTATGTTCTTTCCAGAGCATTGGTTAAAGTAAAGCTCAGGTTGGATGCATGGAGTATGCATCGGAAGGGACCGATATTGAACTTTGACTTAGATTTATTAAACTTACCGTAATATCTATTCAAGTCAATATCGCCTAGTTGATCCTAGATCAAATGATCTTAATCCTGTTATGATTAGGCTCAATCTCAAGAGGCTATTCGTGTTCTTTGATTTGTTAGTTAAGCCTACTTTTGGGTCAGGGTGATACGTACATTTTGGGAACACGGTAGTGCAATTGAGTGGGAGTGCTAACATAAACATGGAATCTATAGCTTCTATCTGGCGAATAGTAAGTCAAGGATGATCTCCTTCGAGCTTGACCAAACGAAAATAAATAGTGGAGTACTCATTTCACATAAGCTGAAATATCATTTATACGGGGTTAAGTGTTTTAAGGATTAAATACATTGTAGTGTGTAACAGTAATCTAATCCCTTTACAGTGTAAATCATTCATATAGAGGATCATTGATCAAATTAGGATTATAACAATGGATAAATAATGATGTGTCTATATGGTGGAACATATAGATCATTCTATATACTGAGAGTGCAATTCTAAGTTCTATATGTGGATTCAACGAAGAATTAATAAGTCAGTGAATTTAGGTTATAAATTCTTGATCTGCTTATTGGAAGCTCGGTTATATAGACCGATGGTCCCCCCACTAGTTGAGATAATATTACTTGTAAGAATCATATAATTGGTTTTGATTAATCAATTATAATTCTCAAACTAGACTATGTCTATTTGTGAATTTTTCACTAAGTAAGGGCGAAATTGTAAAGAAAGAGTTTTAGGGGCATATTTGTTAATTATGATACTTTGTATGGTTCAATTAATAAATATGATAAATGACAATATTATTTAATAATTATTTATAGTTATTTAATAGTTAGAATTCGTATTTAAATGGTTGAATTAGAAAATTGGCGTTTTTGAGAAAATTAGATGTAGAAAAGATAAAACTGCAAAATTGCAAAAAGTGAGGCCCAAATTCATACTGTATAGGGCCGGCCACTTTTGTAGGGTTTCACCTCTGATATTTTTATTATTTTAATGCCAAATAATTCAAACCTAACCCTAGTGGAATGCTATAAATAGATAGTGAAGGCTTCAGGAAATTTACACTTAACTTTCACACTTTTCCTTCAGAGAAAAACCTGAGCCTTCTCTCTCTATACCTAGCCGCCACCTTCTTCTCTTTCTTCCCTCTTCAATTTCGAAATTTCTTAGTGTTAGAGTAGTGCCCACACACAGCAAGTGATACCTCAATCATAGTGAGGAAGATCGTGAAGAAAGACATTCAACAAGAAGGAGTTTCAGCACTAAAGAATCAGAGAAAGAGATCCAGGTTCAGATATTGATAATGCTCTGCCACAGAAAGGAATCAAGGGCTAGATATCTGAACGGAAGGAGTCATTATATTCCGCTGCACCCAATGTAAGGTTTCTCATACTTTATATGTGTTTATTTCATCGTTTTAGAAAGTTCATATTTAGGGTGTTAATCAACATACTTGTGAGTAGATCTAAGATCCTGGTAAAATAATTTCCAACAACTGGCCTCAGATCCATGGTAATTGATTTGCTTGCAAGAAATTTGGACTTTAAAACGATCGTTTGTTATTTGGATGGTTTCATGTTGTATTGAGTGTTATATGATGATTGATTGATGTTTGTGAATTTTCGTGAAAAATAATTGAAATTTTGTTTCTGGAATTATTTTTATTGGATAGTATGGAAAAAATTAAGCAATTTACCTTTTTACAGAACTCAATTTCGATTTAATTTGAATTAGTTATGATTTTTTGAAGTTTCAAAAAAATCGGGATCGTGCAACTGGGACACGCGCACGGAAATCATGCAATTCCTTCCCTGCCCCGAGGTTCCACGCCCAAGCACACCCAATGCGCGCACGGACATGTATGCTCAGCATACTGTCCGTACAGCTCGCATTTTTTTCGTTTTTCTTCGATTTTTCATGCTTTTTCATGGATTTAACTTCCGTTTTTTTTGTGTAGTTCTGTATTTATACATTTACTATTCCTAATTCAATTCTAATTATCATAATTAAATTAATTAATTTTTTTTTAATTTAATTCATGATATTACTGTAATTTGAATTTGAAAAATAGTAAATATCTATCTTTTTGCTTAATTATTTATCTTATTTTTAAATTTGATTATATCTTATCTTATTTTTAAATTTAACGTCAGATATTAAATTTTTTAAATTAAATATTTTTTTTTAAATAATTTGACCATATTTAAATTTAAAATAAGATAACTATAATCATGTAATTTTAAATAGAAGTAAGATATTTTGCTAACTTTTAAATTTTTTTTATTTTATTTATTTAAATTAAATCTAAAATTTGAAAAAGATATTTATTTATCTTTTTTAAATTTAATTTATAAAATAACATTTAATTTTTAAAAGTAGTTAGCAAATTTTGAAATGATATTTAGGTTAGTTGAAACCTGATTTTTAAAATTTTAGGTTTAATTTTAAATATTTTTTATTAATAATTTCGAAATTAAATATATGTATAATTTTATTTAAATTTTTCGAATTTTTTTTAAAATTATCCTACATCCAACTATCCAGCTAACCTTGTTGCGGGAGTATGTGTTTTAGCTTGTTTGTAAGTTTTTAAAACCTATTATTGCTTGATTGCAAATAGCCATGGTTAACTTGTTGACAGATCCAATGATCTGATTTTAACTCATGGCTCTCTTGGTCAAGTAAATAATTTGTAACAGGTATATTTACAATCTTCTTTCATCTGTGTATGACCTAGCAACATGATAGGATCCATCCAAATTGTGTGCCTGTGTGAGCCTACGTGTTTAATTTTATTATAGATGCATATAGGTTGTTGTTGCTAAATAAAATATCATAGTTCTTAATAGATTTTATTTAGGCCCATTTAATTTTGGGCCTATTCAATTAATAACAGTTGTTCATTTTAAGGTTAAATTCCTCTCTTTTGGGCCTTGTGTGAGAGTTGGGAGCCATAGAAGTGGGTACAACATACTGAACCCAGCACCCCCTCACATGAACCACCCCAATTGTGAAGGCCCATTTGCCTGATTTGAATAACTGTACTAGGTTAATTAAATTAGTTTAACCTAATAAAATTGATTAGCAACATAATTAATTTCATTTATTTTGAAATTAATTTAAGAAAACCATAGTTTAAAGAATTTTATATTCTAAGCTAAACTATATGTATTTTCTTGTGTTTAATTAAATATAGAATTATAACCATCTAGATTCTTTCTGAAGCTTAATTTAAAATTTTCATTAAATATTCCTATTTAAGTTGATATTTAGTTATCTATAACTAACCAGCTTAAATCTGAATATCTTTTGGATTTAAAATTTCAAAATTAAGTTGAGGAATTTTAGGCATTGGTTATTACGATTCTTTAGATATTTTTTAGAATTTTTTACATGAAAAATCCATTTTACACAATTTATTACACAATTACTCATACACGCCTATGTCTACATTTTTACTTACAAAGTTGGTTTTATTACACAAATACCACTTAGTCATCATTCCATCCATCATCAATCAAATCCTACTCTCTTCCATCTCTGTTTTCATTTTCTATCAATCAATCCATCATTTCACTCTCTTTTTTTATTCTTTTCTTTTTATTTTTAATTTTATTTCAGTTTTTAATTTTTTATTTTTAATTTTATTTCAGTTTTTAATTTTTTATTTTTAATTTTATTTTCAGTTTTTAATTTTTAATTTTGTTTCCATAACAATTCTTCTTTTCTTTTTATTTTTCATTTTATTTCAGTTTTTAATTTTTTATTTTTAATTTTATTTCGGTTTTTAATTTTTTATTTTTAATTTTATTTTCAGTTTTTAATTTTTTATTTTTTTTCCATAACAATTCTTCTTTTTTTTTTTTTATTTTTAATTTTTAATTGTAAAGCTAGTTTCTTATATATTGTTGCTTAGGTCTAGGATTGACTTCTATCAATCAAGGGAGAACTATATATATACATATATGATATGCACACGTAGTGAAGATTTTTGAGACGTACACAATGATATTATTGTCAACATATATAGTAGATATTAGGAAATTAGGTATACCCATACCAACAGCACCACGATTCTAAGATTTTATTTTTGAAATATCTCAAAATCAGTCTAATATTATTTGTACAAATTAAAAACGCGCATGTTAGTGTGTCTAATTAAGTCAATAAAAATTACTATTGAAAGAGTGATGAACATATATAGCATTGCTATTGAAAAAACTGATGATATACAACATTCACGTGCAACAATATTAGAGAATAGTGTGCAGAGATTTCATTGTCAACGTTTCTGGGAAAAAAGATAATGTTGGTGCTGATGTTCGAACCGAGGTTTGTTTTCGGTTTCTTTTTGGTTTTCTCCCATATTTGAAATTTTACACCTTCTGTATGTATTTTTTTAATATGTTTTTTATCTAGTTGTTTCCTGTCCATTTTTATATCATCAATGGGTAACAATGAGATTTATCATGGATGTTGATGTTCAAAGAGTTTTTCCTGTATTTTAGTTTGTATACAGCTGTTTTGTAGTTTTATTATAGTTTTGCTACTTGCATATGTTATTTCACTATAAAATTAATATGCAACTATTTGCACAAAACTTACTATGTATAACTACTATTTCTTAGTCCCCATCAAATTAAATTCTTGCATAATATATAAACTATCATAAAACGATAATGCAACTATAAGGCAACCAAAACAAAAAATAAATCAAAATGTAACTGTATATAACGTAGATGTATTATTCATGAGGTTTTTTTAAAAAATTTCACATCATACATTGTTTTGAATTTGGTGGGAGGTCCAGATCTGTTTGTTACAGATCTACATTTCATGAATCTGGATTTCGATATTAGGGGGAGTTGTTTTGATTGTATAAAACATAAAACAAATGTGTAATTTCAGTTTCTTCACAGTTTTTCTGATTTTTTTTTTCGTCATTTTCAGTTTAGATCATTGCAGGTATTCTTTTCCAGTTGATTTTGGTTTCATTTTGGTTGCTTTGCAGTTTTGAAACGAGCGCGTATTTTCATCTTCATGGTTCGCTCTGTACAGCTGAAGGCTTAGTGCATGTGGTATTTTTGTAAATATTTGTATGTGGACTGTATAAATGTTTAATGGGCCGACCCAAAGTATTTTTGTAATTTTTTTTCCTTTTTTTCCTTTTTTTGTTTTTTTCCCTATTTTTTAAGTTGATATTTTTTTTTCAAATATTAACTTAAAATGGAATATCTTCAAATTAAGTGGTTACAACTTAATTTTTGATATTTAGCTAAATTTAAATTTGAAAATATTTAAGTTCTAGATTTTTTCTAATACAACTTAAATTAGATATTTTTTCAAATTTTGTGGAAAAGATACTTAGTCCAATAAGATATTTTCTAGATAGTTATTTCTAGAGGGAAATTTACATATATACTGTTTGTGGACCAAAGCTTTACAAAAATACTCGGACACGGCAAAAACAACTTTTTTACTGCCGAAGCCCATTTTCTTTACTTTTGTACTGCCCAAGCCCAACAACTTAAGATTTATACTGTGAACAGTAAAAAACACGGGAAAACGAACTGCTTCGTGTGTGGGGAGTCGCCGGAGTCGGAGATAACCAAGAAAAAATCATTAAATCCGGCGAAGAGTTTTTGGTAAATGGAAGCATAATCGAAGAACAAGAATTACAGAACATTGTCCCCCCAAATAACAGAGGTAAACACAAGAAAACCCAAAATTAATTTAATTCTTAAGAAACTAAAAAAAAAAAAAAACAACCCCAGATTTAGATCTGAAGTTTAAGACAAAAAAAACGAAAACACAAATGTGATATTCTTTAATTTATGATGCAAAAAGATAAATGAGGGTTGTTCTATTGTTAATTTGTCGTTTGTAACACAAAATGATTCGTAAAAAATAGTTGACAAATTACTACAATTGTTCATACAAAAAATTAGGGTTGTTCTAATGTTGTTTTGCGGTTATTAATACAAAAACATTCCTACATATATGTATCAGACAAATAGAATAAGAAAAACTAATAAAAAATATAATGGGTAGTTTTATTTGGTTGTGTTTCTGTTGTTTTATTGTTGTTGTATTATTTTTTTGTTGATTTTGTTTTGTTGTTTTGCTATTGTTTTACTGTTGTTGTACTATTGTTTTAACATGAAATAAGACACTGGAATGACAGGTAATGGAACGTCTACCAGTACTCATCAAGAGCAATGGACAACGGAATGAAGATCACAATTATGTGAACTATGTGGCTAGTGGAGAATTCATACCAACAAAATGCAACAACGAAGAGCTACTGCAAATACTGCTTACTTCATTGGGGTGCGAAAACACCAGCACAACACTACAAATACAGTACCAAGCTAAAGAAGGAATACCACCGATAAAAATATACAACGATCGAAGCCTCTACTTTTACTTGGAATTGAAAATCAAGGAAACAGATTTCACCACATATCCACTATGCGTCAACCAACAAAACAACAACACAACACCTGCTGCAACACCAAATTTGATATCCACAACAACACCATTCATAATGTGGCAATGATCGAAAACAACACAACAACGCTTGAAAACAACATAACAACAACAGAATCATACACAACGGGACAACAAACAGAAGAAGGGGAACAGTCAGAAACAATAGAAGATGAGAACGACAAATTCGACATAATTGACTATGCAAATCTAGTTGCTGAAGAAATGGTAGAAAAACTTGAAAACACCAGTAAAAAACTGGATCCAGAAATCGACATCAACAATGCAAAGTTAATAACAGACAAGCATCACCCCGAAGTGGAAAAAGGACAGGCATACAAAGACAAAGAAACTCTAAAGAATGTTCTCAGCTACTACGCAATCAAAAACAACTTTCAGTACAAAGTGTGGAAGTCCTGCTCTCAAGAGTACAGTCTGAAATGTGTTTACGAAAGCTGCAATTGGTCCCTACGAGCATCGAGAAATGGCCCAACAAACACATTCATAATCAGGAGGTTTGTTGTAATATTTTTTTAATGTTGTTTTTGTTGTCAGCCTGAACAAATGCCCTTTTTCCACACTTTGTACTGAAATACACCTGTTTGATCTCTGCAACAGGTTTGTTTTAATAGTTTTTTAATGTTGTTTTTGTTGTTTTTGTTTTAATAGTTTTTTAATGTTGTTTTTGTTTTAATAGGTTCTCAAATATCCACACATGCCCCATAAATATTAGGCATGAAGACCAAAGGCAAGCAACATCGAAACTGATAGGGGAATGCATAAAACCGAAGTTCTTGAACATAAAGACAAAGGCAACACCGATGGACATAAAAGGGGAGTTGAAATACAGGTATGGCATCAAAATGAACTATATGAAAGCTTGGAAGTAAGGAACATGCAGTAAATGACTTGAGAGGTAATGCTAGTGACTCGTACAGCCTAATACCGAGTTTCTTACACATGGTGGAAAAAACAAACCCGGGATCATTTGTCGATCTGAAAACAACAGAAGACAACAGCTTGCTCTTTGTTTTCATGGCGTTGGATGCATCCATAAAAGGGTGGGGAGCATGCAGACCGATAGTTGTTGTGGACGGAACGTTCCTCAAAGCAGCTTATGGGGGAACTTTGTTGTGCGCATGCACACAAGATGCAACAGGTCATATTTTTCCACTAGCGTTTTGTGTTGCAGATTCTGAGAATGACCAATCTTGGAAATGGTTCTTCAAAAAATTTAAAGAAGCGTATGGGGTCCGGGAACACCAATGCCTAATTTCAGACAGGAATGAAAGCCTCATCAAAGCAGCAAGAGAAATCTATCCAGAAATTACACACAGTTACTGCGGTTACCACATTTTGAGCAACCTTAAAACAAGCTTCAAACAACATGCTGCCAAATACAATCTGCCATTCTTTGGAGCAGTCAAAGCCTACACAGAAAAGCAATTCGAGTTCCACATGGCTGAATTGGATGGATTGGACAAACGCATAAGACCTTACCTAAAAAAAGTCGGTTATGAAAAGTGGTCAAGAATTCATAGCCAAAACAAGAGGTATTCTACAATGACCTCAAACATATCAGAATCACTGAACGCCGCAAATTTGGCAGCAAGGGAGCTACCAATTACAACGCTGCTAGAATGCTTGAGAGCATTGGTGCAACAATGGACGCATACTAATAGGACAAAAGCACACAACACCTTCACTAAGCTATCACCAACTGGAGAAGACATACTGCTGAAAAATTACACATACTCATTGAATCTGGAGGTAACATATTAATTATGCTTCTTTTTTTTAAAAAAAAAAAACAAACAAACAGTAAGTAAATGTGTTGTTGTAGTGTTGTTTTAATAGTTTTGTATTGTTGTTGTAACAATATCAGCTATGTTTGTTTTTTTTGTAATAAAATTTAAAACAGGTTAAAGCAACAACATATTACTTGTTTGAGGTAACAAGAATGAAAGAATCTTGGGAAGTAGACCTAGAAAAAAGAACATGCACGTGCAACAGGTTCCAAATAGATGAAATGCCATGCGGGCACGCAATGGCCGTGATGAGGGAGATGAACATGGACCCGTACACCTACTGTTCAGATTACTACACAAAAAAAAATTGGCTGGCAACTTATTCAGGGACAGTTTACCCAATAGGACACCAAAGTGAGTGGGAGGTACCGGAAGAAGTGAAGAATATTATAGTCTTGCCTCCGCATGAAAGAGTAAAATCAGGAAAACCAAAAACATTAAGAAGGAAGGCTGGATGGGAAAAGGGTCAACACAACAAGTGCAGCAAATGTGGTGAACTGGGGCATAACAAAAGAACATGCAGCAGAAGACGTAGAAGGGAATAAAAACAACAACAGAACAACAGTGGAAAAACAAAAGAAAACTACACATACGTTTTGAGAATGAGATATTGAGGAATTTAAATTTCTGAAATACAAAGGGAATACAGTTTTTATTTGAAAACATTGATTACATTGGGATTTGATGATACTTTAGATTAGATATTAAAAGATGTTGGATACTAAATTGAATATATATATATATATATGAAGTTTATTATTGAAACAGTTTGTGTTTTTAATAATGAAATGAATATTTGTATTCAAAATTACAGAGAAACTATAAGAAAAAAAAAACATAAAAAGAAGGGATGTGAAATGAAAATACTAACAAATTTAACATAACAACTTGTTTGTACATAAGAAGAAGAAAAAAAAACATACAAAAATAAAGATTACATATTGTCCACACAAAACGTAAGAAAACATAACAGAACACCAATGTTTGTTTACGAAAACAACATAAAAAAACATAAAAACAACATTAAAAAACCATAAGAACAATGACAGTCTGATTGAAAAAACAAATCACTTCTTGGGAAGGCTGGGAGGGGCCTCGGATTCACTTTCAATGTTCTCAAGTTGCTTCTTCATGCCATATTGATAAAATAACACAACCAAACGATAGCGGTGAATTTCCACATTAGTTGTTGTGCTAAAAAAAACAAATAAAAAAATGTCAAAACACAAATAAAAAATTAAAAACTAAATGGAAAACAATAAGAGATATATAACTGAAAACACCTACAAAAATACTTACTTAGATTTATGCTTATTAAGACCTGTATCAACCCACGTGACAAACTCAGCTTCCAATTGCGGATCGACAGGTTCACCAATCTTGTTGTCCAACGGGCACAAACCACACACATATTTAACGACCTTATAAACAGAATCATCAGGAGAAACTGAGGATGAACCTGATTTAGATGCACCAGAAGCAAGCTCAATGAATGGAGATTTCAAAACAGCTCCTTTCTTCCGATCCCTCTTTTGAGGACGTAAAATAGGAGTCTCTTGAAAAATAACCATTTCAAGATCAGTCTTCTCAGAAGTCTCAACAGAAGCAGGGACATGAGTTGAGGAACCAATCTAAAAAAGAAAAAGGAAAAAAAGAAGACTTATTTTTTATTTCAAAAAGTACAATCAAAACACTATTAAAACAACAATAGAATATCATATAAACACAAATTACAATGAAAAAAGAAGACAAATACAAACCAAATTCTCCACAGCTTTAACAGCAGATGCAATTGTTGCATCAACATCAATGTTCTCCTCCCCACCTTGAGACTGTTCAGGCTGACAACAAAAACAACATTAAAAAACTATTAAAACAAACTCAAAACACAAAATCCACACAAAGGGCACAAAAAAATGATGGCCAAACAAGAAATATACCTGTTTGATCTCTGCAACAGGTTCCACAGGGTCAGACTTCTTGGCATCATCCACCTTGCCGGTATCATCATCCCTCGAAACAACCTCAGGGACAACAACACCCTCATCATTACGAACATCCCCCGTGTGAGCCTCATCCTGACCAGCACCAATACCAGCTCCATCAAGATCATCATCATCATCATCATCATCAGTTTCATCCTCATGATGTTCATCTCCTTTGTCATCCTCGATTTTATCATCCTCATCTTCCTCTGAAGTGGAATCTTCATCATCCTCATTTTTTGAAGAACGAAGAGCATCTTCAGACTGAGATCCATTGTGAGTATGACCACCTTGGGATGACTGAGAACAAAAAAAGCTTAAAAAATTAATTTACTGTATAAAACAACATAAAAACACTACTAAAAAAATAACAGAAAAAAGTAAAGACAATTAAAAAAAACACCTCAATAAGAATGTCCAACTTCTTGTTCATCTCAGCAGCAGATTTCATAAGTATCCCTTGCTGGCTGACAACAACAGATAGACTCTTTTTTAATTCCTCAAACTCAACTCGGGAGACATTCTCATGAGCAGATGATGAAGAAGCACCCATCAAGCCAGGTTGACCAATAGACTTGGAACCACCTTTAATTTTTAATTTGACAGCATCGGGAGTAGTCTCACCAGAGAAAAAATCAGTAAGGCTCAAACTCAATCTCTCAACAGAAGTTGGAGTGATGTTTCGTAATTTTAACTGAAACAACAAAAACCCAAAAAAGCAGTATGCACATGAAACTGAAATTATAAAATAACAACAACAATCAAAACATAAAGTATAACTAATGTACACAAAAACAACATTAAAACAACAGTAGAAATAGTGTAAAAAAAACAACAGAATTACCTCTTTCAAAGACCGATCGAAAATGAGGGTGTTCATGACATCCATTTTCACCTGACCCTCCTTGTCCTTGGGTAGTTTAGGCCAATTCAAAATCCTTGGAATGCCAACATTTTAGTACAACGAAAGTTTCCCAATAACGTACGGGCAACACTCGAAAAACCAGAATTGAATAGCCAAAGGAAAACCCAGTAACCTGTAATACCCACCATCCTCGTCACTACGAACTACCCTCTTATAACCAGAATCTATCTTACCCTTCAAAGAATGCATAGTGATATCAAAACAATGCTTCCCCAACCAAATTCATTATATCGACCACTATCGACAACATCTATTTCCTCAGACGAAACAACTTTACCCGGGGGACCACCCAACAAATAACACTGCACAAAATACAAGATAGCCAACTTGACTGCAAGATCGTCGTTATCCTTCAGATTGTCAGCAATAAAAGCAGTCTGAATAGCACCCTTGGTAATTTTTTGGTACCCCTTAAAACAATGTTTGACCAATTCATTATCATCTTGCTTAAACTGATAAAAATCAGAATTAACATGACAATCTAACTCGGTGACCAACGCAAACTCTTCGATACTAAACCTAAGATATTTCCCTTGGACACAAACCCAAAACTCCAACCCATTAGGCTGCTGAACCTCCCTCAACAGCAAACAATGAAGCAATTGGTAATGAATTATGTACTCCGGAATCCGAAGAAAATAAACAAACACAGATTTTGAAAAAATTTCCAATTGGCTTTCAGTTAGAATTCTCTTAATGTCTCCAATTACAGAGTAATACCCATATGTTACTACTCTAGAATGATAGAATTGAGATCGGGTGTACTTGCATTCCCAATCCTAAAAACAGAACAATAAAAACACTGCTAAAACACCATAAAACACTACGAAATAACAATAAAAAAACAATAAAAAAAACATAGAATAGAATGCATAACATGACAAACCTCAACAATCCTATTAACAGGAATTTCCTCATCCACACCTGATGATGGCAACACCTTTACAAGGGATTTACCCTTGCCCTAAAATAAAACGAAACAACACCAACAAAACAACAAATAAAAATTAAAAAAAAACACATAAATAAATCAAACAAGATATATAAAACAATTACAAATACAGAGACAAAACACATACATATACCCAGTTATATGAACTTCAAAAATCGAATTTAACAAAAAAAAAATTCAAAAACAACAAAAGATAAATAGTAAAATACCTTCACACTTTTCTTTCAGAGAAAAACCTGAGCCTTCTCTCTCTATACCTAGTCGCCACCTTCTTCTCTTTCTTCCCTCTTCAATTTCGAAATTTCTTAGTGTTAGAGTAGTGCCCACACACAGCAAGTGATACCTCAATCATAGTGAGGAAGATCGTGAAGAAAGACATTCAACAAGAAGGAGTTTCAGCACTAAAGAATCAGAGAAAGAGATCCAGGTTCAGATATTGATAATGCTCTGCTACAGAAAGGAATCAAGGGCTAGATATCTGAATGGAAGGAGTCATTATATTCCGCTGCACCCAATGTAAGGTTTCTCATACTTTATATGTGTTTATTTCATCGTTTTAGAAAGTTCATATTTAGGGTGTTAATCAACATACTTGTGAGTAGATCTAAGATCCTGGTAAAATAATTTCCAACAGCCCACACATAGCAAGTCAAGTACTCAATCATAATACTAAAGACGGTGGTTAATCAACTCAAAGGAGAGAAGGAGATCCAGGCTCAGATCTTGTATTACTCTACGACCAAAAGGAATAAAGATTAGAGATCTGAGCGGAAGGAGTCATATTATTTCGCTGCCATCAATGTAAGGTTTTCTAAACTCTTATGTGTTTATTTCATTATTTTAAAAAATTTATATTAGGTGATAATTAAATATACATGTTAGTAAATCCAGATCTTAGTAAAATAAATTCAAACATATTACACGTGTCAATACCATATTGCTGCTCGAAATATGGATATAATAAATAGTAATTACAAATAAATTCTTATTTTCATGTTTGCCATTTGAGTTTGTAACTACATCAATATAAATAAATAAACATTTAACTGTCTAAAAATAGTATTATTCTGTATTTACACTTAATTATCGTGGGGATTGGTTAAACAAATACTCCCCACCTGGTAATGACTCTAGATTACAGTCAATTTCATTTGATGTTAATGTTAGAATTTTATGCCCTAAATAAAACTCATTTCAATCTAATCTGATTTGTTATCAATATAAGATTAGAAGTCATTTATGTTTATATGTAGTTTTTGTTGGAAATTATTTTACCAGGATCTATTTACTATCATGTATGTTGGATTAACAACCTAATATGAATTCTAAAACAATGAAAATAAACACATATAAAGTTAGAAAACCTTACAGTGGGTGCAGCGGAATAATATGACTCCTTCCGTTCAGATCTCTAGCCCTTGATTCCTTTCTGTAGCAGAGCATCACCAAGATCTGAACCTGGATCTTCTTTTCACCTTCATTGATGCAGAATTTTCATAGTCTTACATACTATGATTGAGGTACCACTTGATGTGTGTGGGCACTACTCATCTCACAAGGATTTCAAAATTTTTCTCTCTTTTTCTATCATAATTTCGTGGCTTTTGAATCATACAAAGACATGCAAGAGAAGAAAACAAAAGTTTCTTTATATAGGGAAAAGGGAGAGCACAACTTTCCAAATAAGCAGTTTCCTCTTTTACTGTGTAATTGATTAACTGCCTTATTTAGTGTGATCCACCACTTTCCTATTATTGCTAGGCTTTGATTAGCAATTACATGGCAATTAAAATTGAAAATAATAATTGGGAAACAAGCAAAGGGAGTGGCCGACCATGGAGTTTCATGGGCCTCACTTGGATTTTGCAGTTTCCTCAATTTTATTTCTATTTCTCCAAAAATTCCATTTTTTTCAATTCTAACCATTTAAATGCCAAAACTAATTATTTAATAACTAAAATAGATTATTAAATAATATTGTCATTTAAAATAATTATTAATTAGACATACAAAGTCTCTTAATTAATAATTAAACCTAGAAACCCTTTTCTTTACGATTTCATCCTTAAACTGTGAGAATTCATAAAGTAGACATAGTCTAACTTTTAGAATTATAATTGATTAATTAAAATCAATTAACTGAGTCTTACAAGCAGTATGGTCTCAACTAGTATGGGGACCATGGGTCTATATAACCGAGCTTCCAATAAGTCGAACTAAATTTAGGAAGTAAATTCCCTAACTTATTAATTCCTCATTGAATCCACACATAGAACTTGGAATTGCACTCTAAGTCATATAGAACGCTCTATATGTTCCACGATATAGACACGTCATTAGTTATCCATTGTTATAACCCTAATGTGATCAATGATCCTCTATATAGATGATCTACATTGAAAAGGCACTACTGTTACCGCTACACCTTCAATGTATTTTATCCTTAAAACACTTAACCCTGTATAAATGATATTTCACCTAAGTGAAATGAGATCTCTACCATTTATCTTCGTTTGGTGAAGCTCGAAGGAAATCATCCTTTACTTCTATTTGCCAAATAGAAGATATAGATTCCATATTTATGTTAGCGCTCCCACTCAATTGCATTACCGTGTTCCCAAAATGTACGTATCACCCTGACTGTCAAAAGTAGACTTAACTAACAGATCAAAGAACACGGATAACACTCTTGAGATTGAACTTAACCATATTAGGATTAAGATCATTTGATCTAGGATCTGTTAGGTTTTATGCCCTAAATAAAACTCCATTTCAATGTAATCTATTTTATTCAACATCAATAAAGAAACAGAAGTATTTTTCATTCATTTGTGTATGTTTTGGTTCACTTTATCAATTTCTTGTCTATTTGATTTATAAATTCATCTTAAACCCTTTTCACATACTTGATCATGTTTATTGTGCTGTCATCACATTGGAAAGTAAACATGACTATGTGAATAAAGTTTCCTAGATTTATCAGACACAGGGTTTTACTGATATGATAATCTACAACAAGAGTTTACTTGTATTTGGAGAAATACTATGTTCTTTCCAGAACATTGGTTAAAGTAAAGCTCAGGTTGGATGCATGGAGTATGCATCGGAAGGGACCGATATTGAACTTTGACTTAGATTTAATTAAACTTACCGTAAAATCTATTCAAGTCAATATCGCCAAGTTGATCCTAGATCAAATGATCTTAATCCTGTTATGTTTAGGCTCAATCTTGAAAGGCTATTCGTGTTCTTTGATTTGTTAGTTAAGCCTACTTTTAGGTCAGGGTGATACGTACATTTTGGGAACACGGTAGTGCAATTGAGTGGGAGCGCTAGCATAAACATGGAATCTATAGCTTCTATCTGGCGAATAGTAAGCAAAGGATGATCTCCTTCGAGCTTGACCAAACGAAAATAAATGGTGGAGATCTCATTTCACATAAGCTGAAATATCATTTATACGGGGTCAAGTGTTTTAAGGATAAAATACATAGTAGGGTGTTACGGTAATCTAATCCCTTTACAGTGTAGATCATTCATATAGAGGATCATTGGTCAAATTAGGATTATAACAATGGATAACTAATGATGTGTCTATATGGTGGAACATATAGAGCATTCTATATACTGAGAGTGCAATTCTAAGTTCTATGCGTGGATTCAACGAAGAATTAATAAGTTAGTGAATTTTAGTGCTAAATTCTTGATCTACTTATTGGAAGCTCGGTTAGATAGACCCATGGTCCCCCCACTAGTTGAGATAATATTGTTTGCAAGACTCATGGAATTGGTTTTGATTAATCAATTATAATTCACAAATTAGATTATGTCTATTTGTGAAATTTTCACTAAGTAAGGGCGAAATTGTAAAGAAAGAGTTCATAGGGGCATATTTGTTAATTATGATACATTGTATGGTTCAATTAATAAATATGATAAATGACAATATTATTTAATAATTATTTATAGTTATTAAATAGTTAGAATTGGCATTTAAATGGTTGAATTAGGAAATTGGCATTTTTGAGAAAATCAGATACAAAAGGTGTTAAAATTGCAAAATTGCAAAAAGCAAGGCCCAGTCCACTAAGCCATGGCCGACCACCTTTGTAGGCTTTTTAAGTTGATATTTTTATTATTTTAATGCCAAATAATTCAAATCTAACCCTAGTGGAATGCTATAAATAGATAGTGAAGGCTTCAGGAAAATTACACTTCACATCAGAAAAACCTGAGCCTCCTCTCTCTTCTCTAGCCGCCACTCTCTCTCTCTCTCTTCTTCCTTCATATTTTGAACTTACCCTAGTGATTAGAGTAGTGCCCACACACAGCAAGCAATACCTCAATCATAGTGAGGAAGATCGTGAAGAAAGATCATCAGCAAAGGAGATTCAGCATCAAGGATTCAGAGAAAGAGATACAGGTTCAAATCTTGATAATACTTTGCTACAGAAAGGATACAAGGGTTAGAGATATGAACGGAATGAGTCATTTAATTCCGCTGCACCCAATGTAAGGTTTCCTAAACTTTATATGTGTTTAATTTATCGTTTTAGAAAGTTCTTATTTAGGATGTTAATAAACATACTTTTGAGTAGATCTAAGATCCTGGTAAAATAATTTCCAACAACTGGTATCAGAGCCAGGTTAATTGATTTACTTGCAAGAAATTTGGACTTTAAAACGATTGTTTGTTTGTTTTTGGATGGTATCATGTTGTATTGAGTGTTATTTGATGATTGATTGATGTTTGTGAATTTTCGTGAAAAATAATTGTGATTCTGTTTCTGGAATTATTTTTATTGGATATTATGGAAATAATTAAGCAAGTTACTTTTTTACAGAACTCAATTTCGATTTAATTTGAATTAGTTATGATTTTTTGAAGATTCGAAAAAATCGGGGCTGTGCTGAAATTTTCCTGCGATCGCGAAAACAGTCCGTACAGCTCACAATTTTTTCGTTTTTCTTCGTTTTTTCATGCTTTTTCATGGAATCAACTTCCGATTTTTCGTGTAGTTCTGTATTTATACTATTACTATTCCTAATTCAATTCTAATTATCATTTTGAATTAATTTAATATTTTTTAAATTTAATTCAAGATATTAGTGTAATTTGAATTTGAATAGAATTAGTATCAATCTTCTTGCTTAAAAAATCTATCTTATTTTAAAATTTGATTATATCTTATCCTATTTTAAATTTAAAAATAAGATAACTATAATCATGTAATTTTTAAATGATATAAGATACTTTGCTAATTTTTTTAAAATTTTGTTATTTTATTTATTTAAATTACATTTAAAATTTGAAAAAGATATTAATTTATCTTTTCTAATTTTTTATTTAATTTTTATTTATAGAATAACATTTAAAATTTAAAAGTAGTTAGCAAAATTTTTTTTAAATGATATTTAGGTTGGTTGAAACCTAATTTTTCAAAATTGTAGGTTTAATTTTAAATTTAAATATTTAATTAAATTTCGAATATTTTTTTTATTTTTCAATTTTTTTTTTTTTAAATTTTCGAAAAATTTATTTATTTTATTTAATTAATTTTCGAAATTAAATAAATCCTACATCCAACTATCCAACTAACCTTGTTACAGGAGTATGTGTTTTAGCTTGTGTGTAAGTTTTCAAAACCTATTATTACTTGATTGCAAATAGCCATAGTTACTTTTTGCCAGATCTAATGATCTGATGGCTTCCTTGGTCAAGATAATTATTTGTAACAGGTATATTTACAATCTTCTTTCATCTGTGTATGACCTAGCAACATGATAGGACTCATCCAAAGTGTGCCTGTGTGAGCCTGTGTTTAATTTTATTATAGATGCATATAGGTTGTTGTTGCTAAAATAAATTATCATAGTTCTTGATAGAATTTATTTAGGCCCATTTAGTTTTTGGGCCTATTCAATTAATAACAGTTGCTCTTATTAAGGTTAAATTCCTCTCTTTTGGGCCTTGTGTGAGAGTTGGGAGCCATAGAAGTGGGTACGACATACTGAACCCAGCACCCCCTCACATGAACCACCCCAATTGTGAAGGCCCATTTGCCTAATTTGAATGACTGTACTAGGTTAATTACACTAGTTTAACCTAATTAAAAATTGATTAGCAACATAATTAATTTCATTTATTTTGAAATTAATTTAGAAAATCATAGTTTAAAGAATTTTATATTCTAAGCTAAACTATATGTATTTTCTTGTATTTAATTAAATATAGAATTATAACCATCTAGATTCTTTCTGAAGCTTAATTTAAATTTTTCATTAAATATTCCTATTTAAGTTGATATTTAGTTATCTACAACTAACCAACTTAAATCTGAATATCTTTTGGATTTAAAATTTCAAAATTAAGTTAAGGAATTTTAGGCATTGGTTATTAAGATTCTTTAGATATTTTTTAAGTTAATATCTTTTCAAATATTAACTTAAAATGGAATATTCTAGATATTTTTTAGGTTAATATCTTTTTGAATATTAACTTAAAATGGAATATCTTCAAATTAAGTGGTTACAACTTAATTTTAAATTTAATTAAATCTGATTTGAAAGATATTTAAGTTGATTTTTTAGATTCTTCTAAAACAACTTAAGCGAGATATTTTCAAATTTGTTCCATTTAAATATTCAAATTTATTTTTCGAATTTAAATAATAATTAAAAATTAATTAAAGTTGATTTTTTAGTTAAACCAACTTTGATTTTTAATTTTTCATTATTATTTTATGGAACTTGTTCCATTTATTATTCGAATTTATTTTTCGAATTTAATTAATAATTGAAAATTAATTTAAAGTTGATTTTTTTTTTATTTAAACCAACTTTGATTTGTAATTTTTTATTATTGTATTATGGAACTTGTTCGATATTTATTTGAATTTATTTTTCAAATTAAATAATAATTGAAAATTAATTAAAGTTGATTTTTTATTTAAACCAACTTTAATTTGTAATTTTTCATTATTATAATATCGAATATTATGATTATACAAAATACATATATATATATATATATATTTTAAATAATGAGCTTTTAATCAAAAGATATTCGATCTCCATTGTTGGTCTTACAATAGTTAAACTTTTTCAATATAACCTCGAGACGCTAGAATTCGTCCCCCTATGGATGGTTATTCGTTGAACACTTTTAACACCGTAAGATTTCATTTGATAAGTGTTTTGTGAGTTTTCGTCTCTATTTAGACTGTCCCCTACGGTGACTACTTAGAGATAAACTCATAAAACATGAAACAATGGTGGAAGCTGATAAAATGAGAATAACCTCGACTCTCGCCTACCGAGACAGCGTTGGATTCTCATTTTGATCGAATAAAAGGTTGCTAAAATGTTTAATTTAGATGAGCTGACAACTCTATTCAACTAATGTTATCTTTGTCTCTCGCCTACCGGGACACTGTATTTCATTATGTTGGAAACCTTGGAAAATAAACTATGTTAGATTTAGTATTTCTATAACATATGTAATTACTTGTTATTTTCTGAACTTGTGTATGAATTTATGAGCCAAAACCTTACTTCTGTTTTATTTATGTGTTGTAGTGTCATTATGAATAACCCTCACCCCGATCCTCTCTTAGTTACTATCTTAGCAATTGAACTTGAAGTTATAAACTCCTAGTCAGAGTAATACTTCACATATGCTCATGATGGACTTTAAATTCCAGAAAGCAGGTAAGCTGGGAATTGTTCACTCTGAAGAGCAAATAGTTCGTAACTCCATAAATCCTACTACTTCAAGCTTAGTTGAGAAGATAAGAGAAAGTGATTCCACTTCCTCAAGTTATACTTCACAACAAAATGAACTAGCAAGAACAACAATTAACAAACGAATAAGCAGTAATGCTTTAGTCTTCGAATCATGTGTGTTAGAGAATGATAAATCCATTTGGATTCTTGATTCTGGGTCTACAAACCATGTAAGTTGTTCATTGTAATTGCTTGAGAATTGGAATTATTTGAAATCCGGAGAGTTGAAACTTAAAGTTGGTAATGGTGAAATAGTATCGGTCAAAGCTAGAGGAAAAGCCCGCATCAAGTTTCAACAAAGATTTTTAATTTTAGAAAATGTTTTATTTATTCCAAACTTTAGTAGAAACTTGATTAGTGTCTCATGTTTGCAAACACAATCTTATATATTGAATTTTTCGAGTACAAATTGTTCAATTTCTCGTAATGGATTTCAAATATGTGTTGCTATAATGGAACAAGGGCTTTATGTTTTAAGACCGAGTACTCAAAGCTCACTAAATAGTGAACTTTTCAGTGTAGCTAGACCTAGAAACCTAAAAAGAAAAGAGATTGATAATGATGATCAAACTTATCTATGGCATTTACGTTTAGGTCATATAGGCTTTGATAGACTCAATAGGCTAACCAAAGACGGTCCATTGAAAAATGTCGTCTTAGGTGAACTGCCAGTATGCGAGTCCTGCCTAGAAGGAAAAATGACTAAACGTTCTTTCTCTGCAAAGGGAGAGCGTACCAAAATCCCTCTAGGGTTAGTGCATTCCGATGTCTGCGGACCTTTGAATGTCAAAGCCCGAGGTGGTTATGAGTACTTTGTCACTTTCATTGACGATTACTCTAGATATGGACATATTTACCTTATGCATAAGAAATCTGAAACATTTGCAAAGTTTCAAGAATTTCATGCTTTGGCCAAAAACCAATTAGGTAAATCATTAAAGATCTTGCGAGCTGATAGGGGTGGAGAATATATGGATATGCAGTTCAAAGATCATTTAATTGAACTTGGAATTGAATCCCAATTAACCGCCCCTAGCACTCCACAGCAAAATGGAGTTACAGAAAGACGGAATCGCACGCTTTTGGAAATGGTTAGGTCTATGCTTAGTTTTTCAACTCTACCTACGTCCTTCTGGGGATATGCAATTCAGATGGCAACCGACATTTTAAATGTTGTTCCATCTAAATCAATCCCTAAGACACCTTTAGAACTTTGGAATGGTCGTACACCTAGTTTACGCCATTACAGAATCTGGGGGTGCCCTGCTCATGTCTTAAGAAAGAAAGACGAAAAACTTGAGTCACGAACTGAAGTTTGCATGTTTGTCGGTAATTCTAAAGAGACTAGGGGTGGACTATTTTATAGTCGCAAGGATGATAAAGTGTTTGTTTCTACAAATGCCACTTTCCTTGAAGATGACTATATTAAGAATTTCAAATCACAAAGTAAAGTAGTGTTGGAGGAAATGCTTTCAGATATAAGTCCTTCCAATGTTCCGTTCTCTTCCACACGTGAAGAGGACAATCCCACTCCCTCAGTTGAACAAACTGAGAAATCTACTACTAAAGTTTCTGTTCAGAAGACAACCGTACCTCATCGTAGTGGGAGGGTTTCAACAAAACCTGCTCGTTATGGCTTGGATGGTGAAATCAATATGGTCGTAGATGACGGTATTGATGACGATCCATTAACCTATAAACAGGCAATGGCTAGTCCGCAACGGAAATGATGGTCAGCCGGCATGGATTCAGAAATGGATTCCATGAAAAAGAACAAAGTCTGGGAATATGTAGACGCACCTGACGACTATCATCCGATAGAATGCAAGTGGGTTTACAAGAAGAAAAGAGGAGCTGGAGGCGAAGTCAAAACTTTGAAAGCTAGACTTGTAGCCAAGGGTTATACCCAAAGAGAAGGCGTGGACTATGAGGAAACTTTTAGTCCTGTTGCCATGCTCAAATCCATCCGAATTCTTCTCTCCATAGCTGCTGCTTTCGATTATGAAATCTGGCAAATGGATGTCAAGACTGCCTTCCTTAATGGGGTACTTGAAGAAACCATCTATATGGAGCAACCAGAAGGTTATGTTCTTCCTGGGCAGGAAAAGAAAGTTTGCAAATTAAATAGGTCTATCTATGGACTTAAGCAAGCTTCTCGCTCATGGAACAAAAGGTTTGATGAAATCATCAAGACCTACGACTTTCTTCAGAATGAAGATGAACCTTGTGTTTACCAACTCAAGGAAGACCAAATAGTAGTATTCCTGGTCCTTTATGTTGATGACATTTTGAACATTGGAAACAATGTCAAGAAAATGACTCACATCAAGGAATGGCTCAACACTCAATTCGATATGAAAGATTTGGGTGAAGCAGCCTATGTTCTTGGTATTCAGATTATCAGAAACCGGAAGAACAGATCTCTTGCTCTCTCTCAAACAACCTACATAGACAAAGTCTTAGAGAGATTCTCCATGAACAACACCAATGGGGCAAACATGCCTTCTAGATATGGTATGATATTCGTCTATCTAAGGAACAGTCACCGACTGATCCTCAAGAGATAGAGGACATGGCGAGAATTCCCTATGCCTCTGCAGTTGGAAGTCTAATGTATGCAATGTTATGCACTAGACCTGACATCTGTTATGCTGTTGGAATCGTGAGCAGGTATCAGTCTAATCCAGGACAAGAACATTGGAATGCGATTAAGTATATTCGAAATACTTAAAGAGTACAAGGAATCTAGTGTTAGTCTACAAGGGTGGTGCTTTAAATCCCATAGGCTACAACCGATTCGGATTTCCGAGCAAGTCTTGAAGACGGGGAAATCTACATCCGGGATGGTGTTTACTCTTGGGGGTGGAGCGGTGGTTTGGAGAAGTGCTAAACAAACCGCGATATCGGACTCAACTATGGAAGCCGAATACATAGCGACGGCGAAGCTGCTAAAGAACTTGTCTGGCTAAGAAAGTTCTTCACCAGCATAGGTGTTGTTCCTGGAATTGAAAAGCCTCTGATACTACTCTGTGATAATAATGGAGCAATAGCAAACAGTAAAGAACCTCGAAGCCACAAGAGAAGTAAACACATTGAAAGGAAGTATCACATTATCAGAGAATACGTGGCAAGAGGGGATGTACTAGTTGAGAAAGTTGACACAGAGGACAACCTAGCTGATCCATTTACCAAAGTTTTGGCCGTGACAGCCTTTGAAAAGCACCGTCAGAATTTAGGATTAATTGATATGTACTAATTAGTTTTATATTAGTGCAAGTGGGAGTTTGTTAGGTTTTATGCCCTAAATAAAACTCCATTTCATTGTAATCTATTTTATTCAACATCAATAAAGAAACAGAAGTATTTTTCATTCATTTGTGTATGTTTTGGTTCACTTTATCAATTGCTTGTCTATTTGATTTATAAATTCATCTTAAACCCTTTTCACATACTTGATCATGTTTATTGTGCTGTCATCACATTGGAAAGTAAACATGACTATGTGAATAAAGTTTCCTAGATTTATCAGACACGAGGTTTTGCGATATGATAATCTACAACAAGAGTTTACTTGTATTTGGAGAAAAACTATGTTCTTTCCAGAACATTGGTTAAAGTAAAGCTCAGGTTGGATGCATGGAGTATGCATCGGAAGGGACCGACATTGAACTTTGACTTAGATTTAATTAAACTTACCGTAAAATCTATTCAAGTCAATATCGCCAAGTTGATCCTAGATCAAATGATCTTAATCCTGTTATGTTTAGGCTCAATCTTGAAAGGCTATTCGTGTTCTTTGATTTGTTAGTTAAGCCTACTTTTAGGTCAGGGTGATACGTACATTTTGGGAACACGGTAGTGCAATTGAGTGGGAGCGCTAGCATAAACATGGAATCTATAGCTTCTATCTGGCGAATAGTAAGCAAAGGATGATCTCCTTCGAGCTTGACCAAACGAAAATAAATGGTGGAGATCTCATTTCACATAAGCTGAAATATCATTTATACGGGGTCAAGTGTTTTAAGGATAAAATACATAGTAGGGTGTTACGGTAATCTAATCCCTTTACTGTGTAGATCATTCATATAGAGGATCATTGATCAAATTAGGATTATAACAATGGATAACTAATGATGTGTCTATATGGTGGAACATATAGAGCATTCTATATACTGAGAGTGCAATTCTAAGTTTTATGCGTGGATTCAACGAAGAATTAATAAGTTAGTGAATTTTAGTGCTAAATTCTTGATCTACTTATTGGAAGCTCGGTTATGTAGACCCATGGTCCCCCCACTAGTTGAGATAATATTGTTTGCAAGACTCATGTAATTGGTTTTGATTAATCAATTATAATTCACAAATTAGACTATGTCTATTTGTGAAATTTTCACTAAGTAAGGGCAAAATTGTAAAGAAAGAGTTAATAGGGGCATATTTGTTAATTATGATACTTTGTATGGTTCAATTAATAAATATGATAAATGACAATATTATTTAATAATTATTTATAGTTATTAAATAGTTAGAATTGGCATTTTTGAGAAAATCAGATACAAAAGGTGTTAAAATTGCAAAATTGCAAAAACAAGGCCCAGTCCACTAAGCCATGGCCGGCCACCTTTGTAGGCTTTTTAAGTTGATATTTTTATTATTTTAATGCCAAATAATTCAAACCTAACCCTAGTGGAATGCTATAAATAGATAGTGAAGGCTTCAGGAAAATTACACTTCACATCAGAAAAACCTGAGCCTCCTCTCTCTTCTCTAGCCGCCACTCGCTCTCTCTCTTCTTCCTTCATATTTCGAACTTACCCTAGTGATTAGAGTAGTGCCCACATACAGCAAGCAATACCTCAATCATAGTGAGGAAGATCGTGAAGAAGGATCATCAGCAAAGGAGATTCAGCATCAAGGATTCAGAGAAAGAGATTCAGGTTCAGATCTTGATAATACTCTGCTACAGAAAGGATACAAGGGTTAGAGATCTGAACGGAAGGAGTCATTTAATTCCGCTGCACCCAATGTAAGGTTTCTTAAACTTTATATGTGTTTAATTTATCGTTTTAGAAAGTTCTTATTTACGATGTTAATAAACATACTTGTGAGTAGATCTAAGATCCTGGTAAAATAATTTCCAACAGGATCAACAGGTGATATTGAATTGAATAGATATTACGGTAAGTTTTAATATATCTAATCAAAGTTCAATATCGGTCCCTTCCAATGTATACTCCATACATTCGATACTGGTAAACTTTGCCAATGTCCTGGAAAGGACATAACACTTTTCCAAGGTGTAAGAATACCTATCGCTGATTATACCATGTCAGTCTAAATCCAGTGTTCCGAAAAATCAAGGAATCAACTTTTGAACATATAATTAAGATTATATTCCACTGTGCTGACAACACTATAATCTTAACAAACTCATATGTTCTGGACTTAAAAGGAATTCATACATATAATCATGAAATAAATCATGTGAACCATGCAACATAAAATGTTATTTCTGATCTTTATTAATAAGTAAATCTGATTATATGAAATGAGTTTTATTTAGGGCATAAAACCCAACAAACTCCCACTTGCGCTAATATAAAACAAAAAGTGCATTTCAAATAATCATTAACACCTTGATATACTAATCAAGTGTAATAGTAGTAAACTCCTCGTAATAGGATCTGACAGGTTGAATTAAAGCCAACCTCTTCTCCACCATCACTCTTCCTTAATCACAAATCCTTGATAATGTGAAATTCCTCTCTATATGTCTACTCTCTTGGGATACTGGATTCTATACTTTTGGGCAACTACTTCTTGGTTATTCAGGAAGTAACCCTAGTAGTTAAGGCAAATTGGAACAGTGCCACAAATGTATAGAACTTTCCTTAGACTGAATAAGTATCTTTCCTGCAACTTTTAACATTCAGTCTCTCTCTGGTAGACCAAGTGATTTCAGATAGGTTTTTACACTTCTCCAAAATCACTACTCCACCCCCAGAGTAATCACCATCTCATCATCAGACTTTCTAGCACACAGACAAGTCTCAAAATCTGATGTGGTGTAGTTTAAGAGTTTCAAAACCACCCTTATTGACTAACATATAGTTCCTCTTCTTAATCTTAAGATTTACTTGATTGTCTTCCAATGTTCCTCTCCTGGATTAATCTGATACTTACTCATTACTCCCACTCAACAGCAGGTGTCTGGTCTAAGGCATACTAAAGCATATCTGAGACCTCTCACTGTTGATTTAAGAAATTCTTTCATGGCTTTATCTTCTCTGGAATAGTTGAGACTTTTCCTTAGATAAATAAAATCTATATCTAAGAAGTTGTGAAGCTTCTATAGATTTCCATTGGAAAGAAGATGCATCAGCATCTCATGCTTGCGTTAGAGTAAGTAATTTCCAGGTATACCACAAGCCATAGGTTTAGATAAACTCAAACCTACAATACTAGGAACAGGAAGTTTTGTTAAGTCCATTGAATAGACTTATTAACGAAAATTTCCTTTCATGTCCTTGTAACAGAAAACTTTAGGTTACTCCATGTGAATGGATCAAACCATAGTTCTCTTGGCTTTCTTCTTAGTTTCTTATCTTGACAATCCATTACTTGTTTAAACTCACAATGGATTTTAATCACTAGTGTCTTCCAAGTTATAAGAAGGTGAGTTCCTAGAAACTCTCCCACTACAACAAGGTACCGTGAACTATGTCAAAGAAAACTAAAAGGTATAGACCTCTTCAGTTGTGTTAAGACAACAGAGGCAGTGGGATCATCTTGTAAAATAAGATGATAGAACACTTTTGGAATCAAGAAAAAATATCTCTTTTATTTGCTACTTTATTTTCAGACTTAGTGATTTTCTTAGAAAAAGTGGTATTTGTTTAAACAAACACTTTCTTATTTGATGACTACGGGATGCTCCACCCCTCATCACTTAGAATAGCTAACAAACATGCAAACCAAGGTTAGCAGTTCTAGCTTTTCTTAAGATTTCAATTAGGTCATCCATGAATCTAGTAATGATTTACATAAAGTATACAACCATTGCATCATTCTGAAATTATATTACCATAGAAGGATTTAGGCAACGACTAGTAACTAATCATCAATATGCAACTCGAATTTCTGGGGAGGTAAGTTTGGATATAATTCAAAATCAAATTAATGATCTTTGAACTGCATATCTACTAACTTTTTCTCCACCCCTAACAGTTCACAAGATCTTTAACCACTTACCTTCACCATTGCTAGAAATTCATGAAATTTTCAAACATTTCAAATTTCTTTTGCATAAGGTAAAATCTAGAGTGATCGTTTTAAGAATACAACGAAAACTCATATCCACCCCTGAATGTACATCCATCTACGAATGAGATGAACTTACTTTCAGTGGATATAGGCATATTAACTCTTTGCAGAGAATGATCTTGTCAAAACCACTATGAACAAGATACAAATGCCATAGATTTATAAAATGTGGTTGTATCTTTTGATGACTTAAATTTAGTTACAACAAAGAGTTCTTAGAATAGTGCAAGTGGATTCTGGTCACAGAATACTAAACTCATACAGTTTGAATCCATTGAAAGAAAACGGTTATGAAACACTTGTGAAAGTGTAACTCTATAATTAGTAACTCTTTCTTGGACCACCACTACTAATCTAACTCTAAGATTTGCCTATACAAGTAGGAGATATCTAAGATTGAGGATTTATATCATTTAGGGATAGAATTCCGGGAATATAATCATATGCGTCATCTAATTGCTTAAGAGAAAATATGACTTTATATGATTTATAGACCATTCATCCAATGATATGTCATTAAGCTAATTCGAAATGAATAAGCTAAGAGGAATTAGGATAATTTCGTTTTAAATAAGAATCCAACGATGCTCCGATTAGCGAGAGTCAAAGTAATCTTATTTATACAATCTTCTTGTTTCATATTGTAAAATACTAGTCTAAGGTGTCATCAATTGATAAACAGTTAGATGTTGCATATACAATATTTATCTTTCGAGATCTAACACTATTATGTTAGTCTAATGGTGAAAATCCATTAGGGATTTATCTCATTAGAAAAACAAACCAAGTTAGACCAACAATGAAGATTCAAAATTAAACTACAATTTAATAAAAGAAAATAACATGGTTCAATACAAATTCATACACAATTCAGAAATTATGAAGCACATAGCAAGTAGGAATGACAAGTGAAAATACTAAAACATACAATCCTAAATAATTTCCAAGGTTTTCAACAAACTGATATCAGTGTCCCGTTTAGGCGAGAGTCAAAGCTACCATTCATTGAATAGAGTTGTCAGCTCATCTAAAATGATCAACATTCTAGCAACCTTTTATTCGATAAAGATTGGAATTCAGCGTTGTCCCGTTTAGGCGAGAGTCAAGGCAATTCTATCTTATGAGCTTCTACCATTGTTTCATACTCTTGTAAGTCTTATACAGTCGCCACCATTAGGGTGGTCATAAACTATATAAAAAACTTATAAGAATACTTATCTTTCGAGATTAAACGGTGCTAACTTGCTAATGAACGTTCCTCCATTAGGGAGGATTACTCACTAAAACAATAGCTATGTAAAACCAACAATGGAGATCGAATATCCTTATAATAAAGCTCATTATTTAATGAAGGGTTGTATTTTCTTCTAATATTTATTTTAATCAATTTATTTTAAATATATATTTATTTAATTAAAATTTCCAATTTAGAATGAAAAATTCTAAATATAAATTTTAATGTAATATTTATAAATTATACTTAGATGGATATGAAAATAACGTGAATTATTTCCATCTTAGTAATAATTTCCATAAATATTTAGAAAATTATTCAATTTAAGTTGTTTCAAAATTAATTTAAATTAATTTACAACTCAAATTTAATTTTTTATAAATATATATTGCATTTCGAAAATGCTTTAAAACAAAATAAAATAAATCCTGGAAAATTACTCTAATTTTATGTTGTCCCAAAATTAATTAAAAATTAATTTTCAACAAAAAATATAATTTTCCTATTTAATTAAATATCTAAGAAAAATTTCAAATATTTAAGTATCATGATTAAAAAATCAACTTAAATATTAATTTTCTATTTAATTAAATACACTAGAAAAATACTTCAAGCAAAACAGATAATAACTATCTAGACTTTCATTGACTAATTAATCAAATTTCTAATTATAATATATTTTAGTTCATTTATTTTAATTAATCTTTAAATGAAAAAATCAATGATTTAAGTTGGTCCAAAATTAAATAAATAATTTTCAACTTTAATCTATTTTTCAAATGAGATTCGAAATTTCTGCATCAAGATGATGCAATTTCGAAATTTAGGGAAATGATTAATAAAATAAAATATATTTTGAAAATTATTCAAACTTAAGTTATTCTGAAATAAAATTCTAAACTTAAAATAATTTTCAACTTTAATTAAATAACATGAAAATAACAATATTAAAGTATCATGATGAAAATCAACTTAGATATTGAATTTTCAATTTAATTAAATGTATTAAATTCAAGAAATAAATAATTAAGTAAAGAGGAAACTTAATTATTAATTCTAGTTTAATACTAGGGAAAATATACTAAACTTAGATTGTACCAAAATTAATTAGGAAACAATTAATTTCACAATCTATGATATTTTCCTATTTAATATTAGAAATAATAACTAGTACTAGAAATAACTGTCTAGAATATATACCATTAACTAAGTGTTTTTCTAAAATTAACTTTAAAATATTACATGAAAAATAAATTTCATATATTTTAAAAGTTAATTATGTTGCTAATTCAATTTTAATTAGGGTAGACTAATATAATTAAACTAATACAATTATTTAAATAAGGCAAATGGGCCTTCACAATTGGGGTAGTTCATGTGAGGGGGAGCTGGGTTCAGTATGTCGTACCCACTTCTATTGGCCCCCAACTCTCACACAAGGCCCAAAAGAGAGGAATTTAACCTTAAAATAAATAATTGTTATTCATTGAATAAGCCCAAATCTAATTGGACCTAAATAAATTTCCTTATGTCAAAATTTATTTTAGCAACCTAGTCCATTTACTTAGTAAAAACTTAAATGGGCTTCCTATATGCATCTATGCCCAAAAGCAAACATATAGGCTCACACAGGTCAAATGATTTGGATGGGCCCTATCATGTTATTAGGTTTACACAGATGAAAGAAGTACAAAATTTACGTGTTACAAATTATTTATAAGATCTATCGTCAATTGGATTATGATTAAAATCAGATCATTGGATCTGTCAACAAGTTAATCATACCAATTTAGACCAGATAAATAATAGGTTTGTTAAAAAAGAGTTTTTGAATAAACAATATAAATAAACAAACATTGTCCATGTAACATATGTGAAATAAGATATTAATATAATTAAATTATTATTCTTAAACTAACCAAATAAAGAAAACTAATTTTAAAATATCTAGGTTTATTTGAATCAAATTAAATTAAATATCTAATAAGATCAATGATTTGAAAGGAAAGAATCTTCAATCACTTTCAGATCTTATAATTTAATAAAATAAACTAATTTTAAAATAGATTTGGTTAGATAATTATTATTTTAGGAATAAAATAATAAATGAATAATAATTACCATAATTATATGTCAAAATATCTCAAATTAAGCAATATTCAAATCTCTACAAAAATATCTATGTTATTTAAATATTTAAGATATGATTTATAAATTTCTAATAAGGAAAAAAATGATATATATAGAAAAAATATCATTTTTATACTTATAATTTATAAATAATTAAATATTTAACAAAATAACAAATTTTGAATTTGAAAATATTATGGTAAGTATATCTATAAATATATCTATGTTAATTTTAAATTTATTAATTATTTAATTTGCCATATAAGATAATTTTAATATAATATTTTAAATAAAAAGACAAAGTTATCTTTTAATTTAAAATATCTGAATTATCAAAATATCTAATCTTATAATTAAATAATAAATAAATATTAAAGAACTTAACAAATTTTTAAATCTGACCATAATAGGAAATATTTAAAATTGGAAACATTCCAAAATAGAAATATTTAAAAAAGGAAAAATGAATTTTGGGAAACAATCCCATGAAAAAATTGGATTTTTGGGGAAAAACCCCAAAAATCGCAATTTCGGGAAAGCAGCCCAGTAGGCTGCATCTGCAGCCCAAGAGAGGCTGCTAGCAGCCTGTCACGCGCGCGGATGGAGTGCACCCAGCTGAGGAACCTTGGCAGATGCAGGGTGCATGGGCGGGATTCATGGGCGCTGGCAGGGGTGACACGGGCGGAACAGCAGGGTGCTCGCGCGCGCATGATGCGTGCGATTGAGCACCCATGCATACCCGAAATCCCGATTTTCGAAAATTCATAACTTTCTCAATTTTTATCGGAATCGAGTTCTGTAAAAAACAAAATTGCTTAACTTTTCACAAGGAATCCAAATAAATATTTTCAAAAATCGAAAATATATTTTTCATGGAAAACGAAACTGTACAACATCAACATTCATCAAACAACACATAAACTACCATGAAACCATCCAAATCATCACAGAACATATAATTCATCGTTTTAATTCATATTACATGAAAGTAAATCATTGCCATGGCTCTGGTGCCAGTTGTTGAAAATTATTTTACCAGGATCTATTTACTATCATGTATGTTGGATTAACAACCTAATATGAATTCTAAAACAATGAAAATAAACACATATAAAGTTAGAAAACCTTACAATGGGTGCAGCAAAATAATATGACTCCTTCCGTTCAAATCTCTAGCCCTTGATTCCTTTCTGTAGCAGAGCATCACCAAGATCCTGAACCTGGATCTTCTTTTCTCCTTCTTTGATGCAGAATTTCCATAGTCTTACATAATATGATTGAGGTACCACTTGATGTGTGTGGGCACTACTCATCTCACAAGGATTTCAAAATTTTTCTCTCTTTTTCTCTCATAATTTCGTGGCTTTTGAAGCATACAAAGACATGCAAGAGAAGAGAACAAGGGTTTCTTTATATAGGGAAAAGGGAGAGCACAACTTTCCAAATAAGCAGTTTCCTCTTTTACTGTGTAATTGATTAACTACCTTATTTAGTGTGATCCACCACTTTCCTATTATTGCTAGGCTTTGATTAGCAATTACATGGCAATTAAAATTGAAAATAATAATTGGGAAACAAGCAAAGGGAGTGGCCGTGCATGGAGTTTCATGGGCCTCTCTTGGATTTTGCAGTTTCCTCAATTTTATTTCTATTTCTCCAAAAATATCATTTTTTCAATTCTAACCATTTAGATGCCAAAACTAATTATTTAATAACTAAAATAGATTATTAAATAATATTGTCATTTAAAATAATTATTAATTAGACATACAAAGTCTCTTAATTAATAATGAAACCTAGAAACCCTTTTCTTTACGATTTCATCCTTAAACTGTGAGAATTCATAAAGTAGACATAGTCTAACTTTTAGAATTATAATTGATTAATTAAAATCAATTAACTGAGTCTTACAAGCAGTATGGTCTCAACTAGTATGGGGACCATGGGTCTATATAACCGAGCTTCCAATAAGTCGAACCGAATTTACCAAGTAAATTCCCTAACTTATTAATTCCTCATTGAATCCACACTTAGAACTTGGAATTGCACTCTCAGTCATATAGAACGCTCTATATGTTCCATGATATAGACACGTCATTAGTTATCCATTGTTATAACCCTAATGTGATCAATGATCCTCTATATAGATGATCTACATTGAAAAGGCACTACTGTTACCGCTACACCTTCAATGTATTTTATCCTTAAAACAATTAACCCTGTATAAATGATATTTCACCTAAGTGAAATGAGATCTCCACCATCTATCTTCGTTTGGTTAAGCTCGAAGGAAATCATCCTTTACTTCTATTTGCCAAATAGAAGTTATAGATTCCATATTTATGTTAGCGCTCCCACTCAATTGCATTACCGTGTTCCCAAAATGTATGTATCACCCTGACTGTCAAAAGTAGGCTTAACTAACAGATCAAAGAACACGGATAACACTCTTGAGATTGAACCTAACCATATCAGGATTAGGATCATTTGATCTAGGATCAACAGGTGATATTGAATTGAATAGATATTACGGTAAGTTTTAATATATCTAATCAAAGTTCACTATCGGTCCCTTCCGATGTATACTCCATACATCCGATACTGGTAAACTTTGCTAATGTCCTGGAAAGGACATAACACTTTTCCAAGGTGTAAGAATACCTATCGCTGATTATACCATGTCAGTCTAAATCCAGTGTTCTGACAAATCAGGGAATCAACTTTTGAACATATAATTAAGATTATATTCCACTGTGCTGACAACACTATAATCTTAACAAACTCATATGTTCTGGACTTAAAAGGAATTCATACATATAATCATTAAATAAATCATGTGAACCATGCAACATAAAATGTTATTTCTAATCTTTATTAATAAGTAAATCTGATTATATGAAATGAGTTTTATTTAGGGCATAAAATCCAACAGTTTTCATGTTTATGGTTTAATATATACAAAATCTGTTAAGCCTAGAACATATAGTTATTCACAATTACAGTAATGTCAACACAGTAGAAAGTGATTGTGATTATATGCTTCAAAAGATGATTTCCCTGATTCGTCAGTGCACTGGATTTACACTGATGTGATAATAAGCGATAAAGTATACTTACACCTTGGATAAGTGTTATGTTCTTTCCAGAACATTGGTAAAGTATGCTAGTTTCGGATGTATAGAGTATACATTGGACTGGAACCGATATTGATCTTGGTAAAGATATTATAATCTTATAATCTTACCGTTGTATGTTTCTAAGTCAATATCACCGGTTGATCTTAGATCAAAAGATCTTAATGCTTAGGTTCAATCTCAGGAGTATTATTCATGCTCTTTGATTTGTTAGTTAAGCCTAATTTTTGGTCAGGGTGATACGTACATTTTGGGAACATGATAGTACAATTGAGTGGGAGCGCTAAACATAGATATGGAATCTATAGCTTCTATCTAAATATAGAAGTGAAATGATGATTTCCTTCGAGCTTGGCTTAATAGATATAAATGGAAGAGGTCTTGTTTCAGTGATTATATTAGCTCACTGAAATATCATTTGTAGGAAGCTAAGTGTTTTAAGGATAAAATACATTGAGGGGTGAAACGGTAAATTTGTCCCTACTCGGTGTAAATCATCTATAGAGGATCTTTGATTATTGAGATTAGAACGATGGTTAAATGTTTATAGCGTATCTATATTGTGGAACATATAGAGCGTTCTATATGACTGAGAGTGCAATTCCAAGTTCTATGGTGGATGCAATAAGGAATTAATAAGTTAGGGAATTTACTTGGTAAATTCTAATTCTTCTTATTACAAGCTCGGTTGTATAGGCCCATGGTCGCCATACTAGTTGAGACCATACTGCTTGTAAGACGCTGATAATTGATTTGAATTAATCAATTATAATTCTAAAATTAGACTATGTCTAGTTTATGAATTTTCACCAAGCAAGGGCTTAATTGTGAAGAAAAGAGATTCTAGGGCTTATTTATTAATTAAGAGACTTTATTAAGTATAATTAATAAATATATTAAATGGAAATTTTATTTGATATTTAATTTTAATTATTAAATAAATAGTTTTGGCATTTAAATTGTTAAATTGGAAAAATGACGTTTTTGAGAAAATAAGGAAAAATTGTTAAAAAAATGGCAATTCCAAAGTGGGGCCCACATCCTATGGCCGACCACTTTGAGAGGGAATTTCCATTTAATTTTTTCAATATTTTAATGCCTAATAATTCTAACATAAACCTAGGTGGTTGCTTATAAATAGATAGTGATGGCTCACACTAAAAGATGATGAAATTCAAGCCTTTAGTGAAAATTTCCTGATCCATCTCTCTTGCTATTTTCGAACCACACTCTCTCTTTCTCTCTTCATATTTTCATACCCTTTATTGATAGAGTAAGTGCCCACACACATCAAGTGGTACTCAATCATAGTGTGTAAGGCTGTGAAGAATTCAGTTTCAAGAGAAGGAGATTCGGACTCAAATCTTGGTGATACCCTGCTACAGACAAGATACAAGGGTTGGAGATCTGAGTGGAAGGAGCCATTATTATTCCTCTGTACCCACTGCAAGGTTTCTGAAACTTTATATGTGTTTATTTACATTGTTTTCAAAATTCATATTTAGGATGTTAAATAACATACATGGTAGTAAATATAGATCTTGATTAAACATATTCCAACAACTGGCCTTGTAGTCATGGTAATGATTTACTTTCATGAAATATGAAGTAAAACAATGTTTGTGTTGATTTGGATGGTTTCATGATGGTTTATGTGCTTATTTGATGATTGTTTGGAAATCACAATATATGCTGTAAAAATATTTTTTATTTCGTTCTGAAAATATTTTTACTGGAAAGTAGACAAATAATTAATGAATTTAGGCTTTTACAGAACCCAATTTAGATTTTTTATGAATTAGTTATGATTTTTTGTATTTGAATGAAAATATCTCAATCGGGTGCACAAGTGTGTGCGCGCAGACCCAAGGGAGATGGTCAGATAGCACGCCTGTTCTGACATGAGCTAACGAAGAATTATCGAACACAGCCCTGTCGGAAGGGGTGCACACGCTGAGCTTCCTCGGTCATCAGAGGCTGCACGCAACCTCCTCTCTCTCCGCCAGTCCTGCCATTCCGCGCGCGCACCAAAATTATTTTCTTCATATTTTTTGATTCAAAAATTATTTTTCATTGAAACAAAATTCAAATTTTGTGTAGAATCTAAATTTTCAATTAAAAATCTAATTATAAGAATAAAATTAACTTTATTAATTTTTTTAATTAATTAAAATTAGTTTTAGATGTTAGTAGGCTTTGAATTTTGAAAATTTGATTTTTCACAAAAATAGACTTATGGTTAATTTTAAAATTTTAGATTATTTTATTTATTTTAATTATAAGATCAGATATTACATAATTTTATTATAAAATTTGAATGATCTTATTTTGATATTAAAATATTTTTTTAAAAAAATAATCTAGTTTAAATTTCAAAAAAAAAAATTGCTAACCATATCATATTTTTTTAAATTTGTTATTTTTGAAATATATTTTATTAAATTAAATTATAAGATTTGATAAATACTAGTTTTAACATTTTATCTTATTAGATATTTCTTTTTAATTAAAATTAATTTTGGCAAAAAAATAACATGAAAATTTAAAAAATTGATTAGCTTAGGTTTGAATAGAAACTTTAGGATCTCTAACCATAAAATTTTCAAAATTATTTTATTTTATTTTATTTTAATAAAATTGGTAATATCCTAACCATAAAATATATTATTTTTCAAATTGTTTATTTTGTAATATCTAATTTATTAAATTATAAGATTAAGAATATAATATTAGGAATATCTAAATATTAAAATGCAAGATATTATATTATATTATATTATTAGAAATTTAATTAATTTAAATTTTGAATAAACTTGAAATTTGAAAAATTGGTTAGATATTTGAATTTAAGTTAGAATTTTGGATATTTAGGAGATTTTTTAGGTTTTTGAATTTTTTTCAAATATTCTCTAACAACCTAAATTTTAAATTTTAGTTAAGATATATATTTTAAATTTTAAATTTTAAAATAGAGATATTTTAGCCTACTTTCCAGTTATCTGTTACTTGTTTGGTTTGTAATATATTTTTTTTTATTTATTTATTCTAAAAAAAATTTACAAACCTATTATTTATTTGATCTAAATTGCTATGATTAACTTGTTGACAGATCCAATGATCTGATTTTAATCATAGTTCAATTGTCAATAGATCTTATAAATAATTTGTAACAGGTAAATTTTGCAATTTCTTTCATCTGTGTAAACCTAGTAACATGATAGGGCCCATCCAAATCATTTGACCTGTGTGAGCCTATATGTTTGCTTTTGGGCTTAGATGCATATAGGAAGCCCATTTTAAGTTTATTAATTAAATAGACTAGGTTGTTAAAATTAAATTTCACTTAAGTAATTTTATTTAGGCCCAATTAGAATTGAGCTTATTCAATTAATAACAATTATTTATTTAAAGGTTAAATTCCTCTCCTTTGGGCCTTGTGTGAAAGTTAGGGGGCCTTTGTAGTGTGTACGACATACTGAACCCAGCCCTCCCTCACATGAACCACCCCAATTGTGAAGGCCTATTTGCTTTATTTAAATAATTGTATTAGGTTAATTATATTAGTCTAACCTAATTAAAATTGAATTAGCAACATAATTAACTTTAAAATATATGAAATTTATTTTTCATTGAATATTTTAAAGTTAATTTTAGAAAAACACTTAGTTAATTGAGATATATTCTAGATAGTAATTTTTAGTAGCTAATTACATTTTCTAATATTTAATAAGGAAAATATTTTAAGTGGAAAATTAATTATTCTTTAATTAATTTTGGACCAACTTAAATAAGAATATTTTTTTTCCTAGTATTCAATTAGAATTAATAATTAAGTTCTTTTTATACTTGATTATTTAATTCTTATATTTAATACATTTAATTAAATTAAAAATTAAATATTTAAGTTGATTTCATTCTTGATACTTAAATATTATTATTTTTAGAATATTTAATTAAATAGAAAATTATTTTAAGTTTGAAATTTTAATTTCAGAACAACTTAAATTTGAATAATTTTCAAAATATATTTTATTAATCATTTTATATATAAATTCGAAATTGTATTTTTTAATGCAAAAAATTTTGAATTTTTTTTGAAAAATAGATTCAAGTTGAAAATTAATTTTTTAATTAATTTTAGATCAACTTAAATCAATAAATTTTTTTAGGATTTATTTTATTTTATTTTATAGGATTTTCGAAAATTATATTTATTTTAAATACATTAATTTTCGAATTTTTCATTATATATTTATAGAAGATTAAATTTGAGTTGAAAATTAATTTTTCAATTAATTTTGCATCAACTTAAATTGAATAATTTTCAAAATATTTATTGAAATTTATTACTAAGAAGGAAAATAATTTAATTTATTTTCAGATCGATCTAAGTATAATTTTATAAATATTAAATTAAAATTTATATTTATAATTTTATTCTAGATTGGAAATTTTAATTAAATAAATATATATTTAAAATAAATAGATTAAAATAAATATTAGAAGAAAATACACTTTAAATAATGAGCTTTAATGTAAGGACATTCGATCTCCATTGTTGGTTCTACATAGTTCTTGTTTAAGTGAGTAATCCTCCCTAATGGAGTAACGTTCATTAGCAATTTAACGCCGTAGAATCTTGAAAGATAAGTATTATTTGTAAGTGTTTTATGTTTAGTATGGATCACCCTAATAGTGACAACTATTAGTAATACTTACAAAAGTATGAAACAATGGTAAAAGCTCATAAGATAGAATGGCCTTGACTCTCCCCTAAACGGGACCACGCTCAATTCTAATCTTGATCGAATAAAAGGTTGCTAGAATATTTATCATTTTGGATGAGCTGACAACTCTATTCAATGGATGGTATCTTTGACTCTCGCCTAAACGGGACACTAATATCAGCTTGTTGAAGACCTTGGAAATTATTTAGGATTGTATGTTTTAGTATTTTCGCTTGTCATTCCTACTTGCTAAATGCTAATAATTTCTGAATATGATTTTGTGTTAAACCTTATTTGATTTCTATTAATTATTATTTGTAGTATCCAACATGACAATGACCAACCCCATGGTGTCACTGTTGACTGATAATAAGCTCAATGGAGCTAACTTTATCAAATGGAGAGAGAACATTAACATTGCTCTCATTGGTGAGAATGCCCAGTTTATGTTGACTGAAGAGGCTCCTGAGCAGCCAAATGAGAATGCAACCAAGGAAGTGAAAGAAAAGTTTGAGCGTTGGTAGAATGCCAACAACAAAGCTCGATACTTTATGCTGTCTAGCATGGTTGACTCCTTGAAAAAAAGGTTTGCTAACACTCTCACGACTGCAGAATTCATGAACCAGTTAACTGAACTATTCAGGATGTCATCAATTCAAGCTCGCTTTGAAGCGACTAAGAATTTCATCAATGCACGGATGAAACATCATCAGAGCGTCCGTGATCACCTTCTCCAGATGACTAGTTACTTCTAGGAAGCTGAGAATCATGGAGCCGTTATAGATCAGACAACTCAAGTGAGTTTGATCTTAAACAGTTTAACTCCAGCCTTTCTGCCCTCCACTTCAAACTATGTCATGAACAAGTTGGAGCTTGACTTTCACGAGTTAATCAACAACCTTCAGACATTTGAAAATTTGATTGGAGGACCACAGAAAGGAGGAGCTAAAGCTCCTAATTCTGGGAATGCTAATGGTGTGGCTAAGGCTGAGGCGAACATTGCCTCTACTTCCAAACCCAACAACAAGAAGAAGTGGAAGAATAGCAAGAAGCCTGTTCAAGCTGTGAAAACAGTTAAAAAGGGAAAGGCTGCTAATCCAAGAGATAAGCCAAAAGGAAAATGCTTCTATTGCAATGAAAAGGACCACTGGAAACCCCAATGCCTTTTCTTCTTATTTCACCTCCAGCTGCTTAAACTTGGATTGCTATCCTAGCGAGTTGAGTCGGATGGTTGGACAGTGTTGACTTCGCTTTTAGCCAACGACAATGAGTCTTTTTGATAAGCGATAAACGATATGTCGTACTAAGAATATGTAATAAAGCAATAATAAGACACAGAAATTTTATAGAGGTTCAGCCCCGAGCAGTTCGGTAATAGCCTAATCCTCGTTAGTTGTATTGACTTAAGAATAAGGAAGAAGTTTCTTTTTCTGATAGCTCTTACAATAATATCTCTGAATATATAATTCTTAGATAGCCTTAGCTTACAACGTTTCGGCTTATAATTTCTCGGTCCTTTGCCCAGTGAACATTCCTCACTATTTATAAGGCTGAAAACTTGAGGAGGAAGAGTTTCCTCTCTCGTTACAATGCCCATAAACAGAAAGATCGTGTGATTAATGCTGAATGCAAGGATCGTGAGATTGAGGCTGAATACACTGATAGTGGAATCGTGTGTGTGCCACATCCACGTAAGTTGATCCCTGAGTTGTATTGGTTGAGCTGGTGACTCATGATGCGTTAAGCTGAATTCGCTAAGTGTTGCTCATTCTGCACGGCTTGTTGAGTATTCCATTCGGGATATGCCAGCAAGGCATCCTGCTCGGCATATTGATCCGAATAGATGCTGCAGGTAGAGTCCACGTGTCACCATTCTCGTGATGCCACGCCAGAGTGCCAAATTTGGGATAACATTTGCCCCCCAAGTCTGTACGGGACCTCCGAGGTGGCGTGTAGACTTATTCTGAGCTGGCTCTGCCTTTGGATGGGGACACGTGTCGAGCATGACCGGTCGAGACTCGATGTGAAGCTGACTGGGTGTCCCTTCGGATTTCAGCTAATTAATGCTCTGACAATTAATATTTTGAAAATCTGAATTTCTCTCTCCACAGCTGATGGTTGCACTCGATTACTTTTGATTTCCCATATTCGCTTTTGAGGGGGGAAGTCGAGGCGTCTAAGGTTCCTTTATGTACAGTTACCCTTTTGCCTATAAATACTTGGAGTACTGGCACATTACTTCATTTTATCACCCTTCGTTGTTAAGTAAACTTCAGAGCGAAAAGAGAGAATTTTCTGGCTTCAGAGTTGCCGAAGTGCCTACAGACGATTGCTGGCTTGCTTGAACCCGGACATTCGAATCTTTGAGTAAGTTTCTGATTCCCTTTATGCTCTCCTTTGCATGTTTATGCTTTGAATGTAACTTTGTTGTAGAAAGAACGCTTTAGGAAACCCTAGGGTTCCAAACTTCTGCGACTCTTCTTTTCCATGTCCTTGTGTTAGCTTTCAGCCGTAAGGCTTATTTTAGAACTGCATTGCATCTGTTTTCCATTTTGCTTATTCCAAGCTTCATGAACTTTTTTGCCCTAACTCAAGAAAACTTTCTCACTTCTTGAGTTTAGACTTTTCTTTGAACATGGTCGTTCTTTAATCTGTTGGGTACTCCTGGTCGGCATATTTGCTTGTTCTTCGTTTGATACTCCGTCCAACACTCATCTTGTGTGTTGTCTTTTGTAGATGAACCCAGGTGAGTCTTGGGAGCCCGATAATTAGATCGACCAGGAGCTGCTTCAACTTCTGCACGAAGTCCACCCTCGTCTTCGTGCTAACTCTCCTTCTAAAGAAGGAAATTCTTCTGATTCCGTACCTAGCCATAGGATGATGGCTCGTACGAAGAAAACAATGTTGGGTTTTATGCCCTAAATAAAACTCCATTTCAATGTAATCTATTTTATTCAACATCAATAAAGAAACAGAAGTATTTTTCATTCATTTGTGTATGTTTTGGTTCACTTTATCAATTGCTTGTCTATTTGATTCATAAATTCATCTTAAACCCTTTTCACATACTTGATCCTGTTTATTGTCTTGTCATCACATTGGAAAGTAAACATGACTATGTGAATAAAGTTTCCTTGAATTATCAGATACAGGGTTTTACTGATATGATAATCTACAACAAGAGTTTACTTGCATTTGGAGAAATGCTATGTTCTTTCCAGAACATTGGTTAAAGTAAAGCTCAGGTTGGATGCATGGAGTATGCATCGGAAGGGACCGATATTGAACTTTGACTTAGATTTAATTAAACTTACCGTAAAATCTATTCAAGTCAATATCGCCAAGTTTATCCTAGATCAAATGTTCTTAATCCTGTTATGATTAGGCTCAATCTTGAAAGGCTATTCGTGTTCTTTGATTTGTTAGTTAAGCCTACTTTTAGGTCAGGGTGATACGTACATTTTGGGAACACGGTAGTGCAATTGAGTGGGAGCGCTAACATAAACATGGAATCTATAGCTTCTATCTGGCGAATAGTAAGCAAAGGATGATCTCCTTCGAGCTTGACCAAACGAACATAAATGGTGGAGTACTCATTTCACATAAGCTGAAATATCATTTATACGGGGTCAAGTGTTTTAAGGATAAAATACATAGTAGGGTGTTCCGGTAATCTAATCCCTTTACAGTGTAGATCATTCATATATAGGATCATTGATCACATTAGGATTATAACAATGGATAACTAATGATGTGTCTATATGGTGGAACATATAGAGCACTCTATATACTGAGATTGCAATTCTAAGTTCTATGCGTGGATTCAACGAAGAATTAAAAAGTTAGTGAATTTTAGTGCTAAATTCTTGATCTACTTATTGGAAGCTCGGTTATATAGACCCATGGTCCCCGCACTAGTTGAGATAATATTGTTTGTAAGACTCATGTAATTGGTTTTGATTAATCAATTATAATTCTCAAATTAGACTATGTCTATTTGTAAATTTTTCACTAAGTAAGGGCGAAATTGTAAAGAAAGAGTTATTAGGGGCATATTTGTTAATTATGATACTTTGTATGGTTCAATTAATAAATATGATAAATGACAATATTATTTAATAATTATTTATAGTTATTAAATACTTAGAATTGGCATTTAAATGGTTGAATTAGAAAATTGGCATTTTTGAGAAAATCAGATACAAAAGTGTTAAAACTGCAAAATTACAAAAAGCAAGGCCCAAACCCAATAAGCCATGGCCGGCCACTTTTGTAGGCAATTTAAGCTGATATTTTCATTATTTTAATGCCAAATAATTCAAACCTAACCCTAGTGGAATGCTATAAATAGATAGTGAAGGCTTCAGGAAAATTACACTTCTGATTCAGAAAAACTGAGCCTCTCTCTCTACCTTGGCCGCTACCCTCTCTCTCTCTTCTTCCTTGATAATTTCGAAACACCTTAGTGATTAGAGTAGTGCCCACACACAGCAAGTAATACCTCAATCATAGTGAGGAAGATCGTGAAGAAGGATCATCAGCAAAGGAGTTTCAGCATCAAAGATTCAAAGAAAGAGATCCAGGTTCAGATCTTGATAATACTCTGCTACAGAAAGGATACAAGGGTTAGAGATCTGAACGGAAGGAGTCATTTAATTCCACTGCACCCAATGTAAGGTTTCCTAAACTTTATATGTGTTTATTTCATCGTTTTAGAAAGTTCATATTTAGGGTGTTAATCAACATACTTGTGAGTAGATCTAAGATCCTGGTAAAATAATTTTCAACAACTGGTATCAGAGCCATGGTAATTGATTTTCTTGCAAGAAATTTGGACTTTAAAACGATTGTTTGATGTTTTGGATGGTATCATGTTGTATTGAGTGTTATTTGATGATTGATTGGTGTTTGTGAATTTTTATTGGATAGTATGAAAAAAATTAAGCAAGTTACTTTTTTACAGAACTCAATTTCGATTTAATTTGAATTAGTTATGATTTTTTGAAGTTTCAAAAAAATCGGGGTTGAGCTGACACCCCCTGCGCGCACGAAAATCATGCGTGACATGCATACGCCGAGAAAACTCGGCCCAGCACCCAGCACGCGCGCGCGGACGGCTATGCACTGCATCCCGTCCGTACAGCTTGCAATTTTTTCGTTTTTCTTTGTTTTTTCATGCTTTTTCATGGAATTAACTTCCGATTTTTTGTGTAGTTCTGTATTTATATATTTACTATTCCTAATTCAACTCTAATTATCATAATGAATTAATTTAATATTTTTAAAATTTAATTCATGATATTAGTGTAATTTGAATTTGAAATAGTCAATATCTATCTTTTTTTGCTTAATTATCTATCTTATTTTTAAATTTGATTATATCTTATCTTATTTTTAAAATTTAAGGTCAGATTTTAAATTTTTTAAATTAAATTTTTTTTAAAATAATTTGACCTTATTTAAATTTAAAATAAGATAACTATAATCATGTAATTTTAAATAGATGTAAGATATTTTGCTAACTTTTAAATTTTGTTATTTTATTTATTTAAATTACATTTAAAATCTGAAAAAGATATTCATTTATCTTTTTTAATTTTTTATTTAATTTTTATTTATAAATTAACATTTAATTTTTAAAAGTAGTTAGCAAATTTTGAAATGATATTTAGGTTGGTTGAAACCTAATTTTTCAAAATTGTAGGTTTAATTTTAAATTTAAATTTTTTAATTTAATTTCGAATTTTTCAAATTTTTTTAAAATTTTTCGAAATTTTTTTTATTTAATTAATATTTTTTTTTTGAAATTATTTAATTTAAAATTAAATAAATCCTACATCCAACTATCCAGCTAACCTTGTTGCAGGAGTATGTGTTTTAGCTTGTGTGTAAGTTTTTAAAACCTGTTATTGCTTGATTGCAAATAGCCATGGTTAACTTGTTGATAGATCCAATGATCTGATTTTAACTCATGGCTCCCTTGGTCAAGTTAATAATTTGTAACAGGTATATTTACAATCTTCTTTCATCTGTGTATGACCTAGCAACATGATAGGACCCATCCAAAGTGTGCCTGTGTGAGCCTGTGTTTAATTTCATTATAGATGCATATAGGTTGTTGTTGCTAAATAAAATGTCATAGTTCTTGATAGATTTTATTTAGGCCCATTTAGTTTTTGGGCCTATTCAATAAATAACAGTTGTTCATTTTAAGGTTAAATTCCTCTCTTTTGGGCCTTGTGTGAGAGTTGGGAGGCATAGTAGTTGGTATGACATACTGAACCCAACACCCCCTCACATGAACCACCCTAATTGTGAAGGCCCATTTGCCTGATTTGAATAACTGTACTAGGTTAATTACACTAGTTTAACCTAATAAAATTGATTAGCAACATAATTAATTTCATTTATTTTGAAATTAATTTACGAAAACCATAGTTTAAAGAATTTTATATTCTAAGCTAAACTATATGTATTTTCTTGTATTTAATTAAATATAGAATTATAACCATCTAGATTCTTTCTGAAACTTAATTTAAATTTTTCATTAAATATTCCTATTTAAGTTGATATTTAGTTATCTAAAACTAACCAACTTAAATCTGAATATCTTTTGGATTTAAAATTTCAAAATTAAGTTGAGGAATTCTAGGCATTGGTTATTAAGATTCTTTAGATATTTTTTAAGTTAATATCTTTTTGAATATTAACTTAAAATGGAATATTTTCAAATTAAGTTACAACTTAATTTTTATTTAATTAAATCAGATTTGAAAGATATTTAAGTTGATTTTTTTTAGATTCTTCTAAAACAACTTAAACAAGATATTTTCAAATTTGTTCCATTTAATATTCGAATTTATTTTTCGAATTTAAATAATAATTGAAATTTAATTAAAGTTGATTTTTTATTTAAACCAACTTTGATTTGTAATTTTTCATTATTATATTATGGAACTTGTTCGATATTTATTCGAATTTATTTTTCGAATTAAATAATAATTAAAAATTAATTAAAGTTGATTTTTTATTTAAACCAACTTTAATTTGTAATTTTTCATTATTATAATATCGAATAAAATGATTATACAAAATACATATTTTTTTAAAAATAATGAGCTTTTAATCAAGAGACATTCGATCTCCATTGTCGGTTTTACACCGCGTTTGTTTTAGTTAGTAATCCTCCCTAATGGAGGAACGTTCAGTAGCAATTTCGCACTGTTTAATCTTGAAAGATAAGTAGTTTGTAAGTATTTTGTATGGTATGGATCACCCTAATGGTGGCGATCATACTTGACTTGCAAATTATGAAACAATGGTAGAAGCTCATAAGATAGAATTGCCTTGACTCTCGCCTAAACGGGACAATGCTGAATTCCAATCTTGATCGAATAAAAGGTTGCTAGAATGGTTATCATTTTAGATGAGCTGACAACTCTATTCAATGGATGATGCTTTGACTCTCGCCTAAACGGGACACTGTATCAGTTTGTTAAAAAACCTTGGAAAATAAACTATGTTAGATTTAGTATTTCTATAACATATGTGATTATTTGTTATTTTCTGAACTGTGTATGAATTTATGAACCAAAACCTAACTTCTGTTTTATTGATGTGTTGTAGTGTCATTATGAATAACCCTCACCCCGATCCTCTCCTAGTTAATATCATTGCAAAAGAACTCTATAGTGTGAAAATGCATCCTGGTAGTTGCATCAACTCGCACCTATTGATGATGAATCTAAAGTTCCAAAAGGCAAATCTACTAGGAATTGATTTATCAAGAGAACAATGGGTCCAACTCATCCTTAATAGTCTTCCTCCGGAGTATAATGAATTTGTTATCTCTTACATGATCAATAATTCTAACTCCTCCGACATGGACAAGCTCGAAGCAGAATTATGAGCCCATGAACGGAATCTGATTGCAAAGGGTCCCCCTGGGTTTGCAATTCATAATCAAAGGAAAAGGACTAGGTATGAAGGATCTAGCAAAGCTGCTTCTTCAAGTACAATTATCAGACATAATCTTCTATGTTCGAATTGTAATGAAAAGGGACATCATGAAGAACGATGTCCCAGGCTTCTAAACAATTCAAACGAAGGTAATGCTTTTGTCTTTGAATCATGTGTTTTAGAGAACGACAAATCCGTCTGGATTGTTGATTCTGGGTCTACTAACCATGTATGTTCTTCACTGCAGTTGCTTGAAACTTGGGAAAATCTGCTTCCAGGAGAGTTAAAGCTTAAAGTTGGCAATGGCGAGTTAGTGTCGGTCAAAGCTAGAGGAAAAGCCCGCATCAAGTTTCAACAAAGATTTTTAATTTTAGAAAATGTTTTATTTATTCCAAACTTTAGTAGAAACTTGATTAGTGTCTCATGTTTGCAAACACAATCTTATATATTGAATTTTTCGAGTACAAATTGTTCAATTTCTCGTAATGGATTTCAAATATGTGTTGCTACAATGGAACAAGGGCTTTATGTTTTAAGACCGAATACACAAATCTCACTAAATAGTGAACTTTTCAATGTAGCTAAACCTAGAAACCTCAAAAGAAAAGAGATTGATAATGATGATCAAACTTATCTATGGCATTTACGTTTAGGTCATATAGGCTTTGATAGACTCAATAGGCTAACCAAAGGCGGTCCATTGAAAAATGTCGTCTTAGGTGAACTGCCAGTATGCGAGTCCTGCCTAGAAGGAAAAATGACTAAACGTTCTTTCTCTGCAAAGGGAGAGCGTGCAAAAATCCAACTAGGGTTAGTGCATTCCGATGTTTGCGGACCTTTGAATGTCAAAGCCCGAGGTGGTTATGAGTATTTTGTCACTTTCATTGACGATTTCTCTTGATATAGTTTTCTTTACCTAATGCAAAAGAAATCTGAAACGTTTGAAAAGTTTCAGGAGTTTCATGCTTTGGCTCAAAACCAATTAGGTAAATAATTAAAGATCTTGCGAACTGATAGGGGTGGAGAATATATGGATATGCAGTTCAAAGATCATTTAATTGAACTTGGAATTGAATCCCAATACACTGCCCCAAGAACTCCACAACAAAATGGAGTTGCAGAAAGAAGAAATCGCACTCTTTTGGAAATGGTTAGGTCTATGCTGAGTTATTCAACTCTGTCTACGTCCTTCTAGGGATATGCTATACAGATGGCAAATGACATTTTAAATGTTGTTCCATCTAAAGCAGTCCTAAGACACCCGTTGAACTTTGGAATGGTGGTACACCTAGTTTACGCCACTGCAAAATTTGGGGGTGCCCTGCTCATGTCTTAAGAAAGAAAGAAGGCAAACTTGAATCACGTACCGAAGTATGCATGTTTGTTGGAAATTCTAAAGAGACTAGGGGTGGACTATTTTATAGTCACAAGGATAACAAAGTGTTTGTTTCTACAAATGCTACTTTCCTTGAAGAGAACTATATTAAAGACTACAAACCGAAAAGTAAAGTTGTTCTAGAGGAATTGCTATCAGATATAAGTCCTTCCAATGTTATGTCCTCTTCCACTCGTGAAGAAGACAATCCCACTCCCTCAGTTGAACAAACTGAGAAATCTACTACTAATGTTTCTGTTCAGAAGATCACCGCACCTCGTCGTAGTGGGAGGGGTTCAACAAAACCAGCTCGTTATGGCTTGGATGGTGAAATCAATATAGTCGTAGGTGACGTTATTGATGACGATCCATTAACCTATAAACAGGAAATGGCTAGTCCGCAACGGAAACGATGGTCGGCCGGCATGGATTCAGAAATGGATTCCATGAAAAAGAACAAAGTCGTCAGGTGCGTCTACATATCCAGAAATGGATTCCATGAAAAAGAACAAAGTCTGGATATGTAGACGCACCTGACGACTATCATCCGATAGGATGCAAGTGGGTTTACAAGAAGAAAAGAGGAGCTGGAGGCGAAGTCGAAACTTTTAAAGCTAGACTTGTAGCCAAGGGTTATACCTAAAGAGAAGGCGTGGACTATGAGGAAACTTTTAGTTCTGTTGCCATGCTCAAATCCATCTGAATTCTTCTCTCCATAGCTGTTGCTTTCGATTATGAAATCTGGCAAATGGATGTCAAGACTGCCTTCCTTAATGGGGTACTTGAAGAAACCATCTATATGGAGCAACCAGAAGGTTATGTTCTTCCTGGGCAGGAAAAGAAGGTTTGCAAATTAAACAGGTCTATCTATGGACTTAAGCAAGCTTCTCGCTCATGGAACAAAAAGTTTGATGAAATCATCAAGACCTATGGCTTTCTTCAGAATGAAGATGAACCTTGTGTTTACCAACTCAAGGAAGACCAAGTAGTAGTATTCCTGGTCCTTTATGTTGATGACATTTTGATTATTAGAAACAATGTCAAGAAAATGACTCACATCAAGGAATGGCTCAACACTAAATTCGATATGAAAGATTTGGGTGAAGCAGCCTATGTTCTTGGTATTCAGATTATTAGAAACCGGAAGAACAGATCTCTTGCTCTTTATCAAACAACCTACATAGACAAAGTCTTAGAGAGATTCTCCATGAACAACACCAATGGGGCAAACATGCCTTCTAGATATGGTATTCGTCTATCTAAGGAACAGTCTCCGACTGATCCTCAAGAGATAGAGGACATGGCGAAAATTCCCTATGCTTCTGCAGTTGGAGGTCTAATGTATGCAATGATATGCACTAGACCTTACATCTGCTATGCAGTTGGAATCGTGAGCTGGTATCAGTCTAATCCAGGACATGAACATTGGAATGCAGTTAAGTATATTCTGAAATACTTAAAGAGTACAAGGAATCTTGTGTTAGTCTACAAGGGTGGTGCTTTAAATCCCATAGGCTACACTGATTTAGATTTCCAGGCAAGTCTTGAAGACAAGAAATCTACATCTGGGATGGTGTTTACTCTTGGGGGTGGAGCAGTGGTTTGGAGAAGTGCCAAACAAACCGCGATATCGGACTCGACTATGGAAGCTGAATACATAGCTGCAGCCGAAGCTGCTAAAGAACTTGTCTGGCTAAGGAAGTTCTTCACCAGTATAGGTGTCGTTCCTGGAATAGAAAAGCCTCTGGTCTTACTTTGTGATAATAATGGAGCAATAGCAAACGGTAAAGAACCTCGAAGCCACAAGAGAAGCAAACACATTGAAAGGAAGTATCACATTATCAGAGAATACGTGGCAAGAGGGGATGTACTAGTTGATAAAGTTGACACAGAGGACAACCTAGCTGATCCATTTACCAAAGTCTTGGCCGTGACAGCATTTGAAAAGCACCGTCAGAATTTCGGATTAATTGATATGTACTAATTAGTTTTATATTAGTGCAAGTGGGAGTTTGTTGGGTTTTATGCCCTAAATAAAACTCTATTTCAATGTAATCTATTTTATTCAACATCAATAAAGAAACAGAAGTATTTTTCATTCATTTGTGTATGTTTTTGTTCACTTTATCAATTGCTTGTCTATTTGATTTATAAATTCATCTTAAACCCTTTTCACATACTTGATCCTGTTTATTGTGGTGTCATCACATTGGAAAGTAAACATGACTATGTTAATAAAGTTTTCTAGATTTATCAGACATAGGGTTTTACTGATATGATAATCTACAACAAGAGTTTATTTCCATTTGGAGAAATGCTATGTTCTTTCCAGAACATTGGTTAAAGTAAAGCTCAGGTTGGATGCATGGAGTATGCATCGGAAGGGACCGATATTGAACTTTGACTTAGATTTAATTAAACTTACCGTAAAATCTATTCAAGTCAATATCGCCAAGTTGATCCTAGATCAAATGTTCTTAATCCTGTTATGATTAGGCTCAATCTTGAAAGGCTATTCGTGTTCTTTGATTTGTTAGTTAAGCCTACTTTTAGGTCAGGGTGATACGTACATTTTGGGAACACGGTAGTGCAATTAAGTGGGAGCGCTAACATAAACATGGAATCTATAGCTTCTATCTGGCGAATAGTAAGCAAAGGATGATCTGCTTCGAGCTTGACCAAACGAACATAAATGGTGGAGTACTCATTTCACATAAGATGAAATATCATTTATACGGGGTCAAGTGTTTTAAGGATAAAATACATAGTAGGGTGTTACGGTAATCTAATCCATTTACAGTGTAGATCATTCATATAGAGGATCATTGATCACATTAGGATTATAACAATGGATAACTAATGATGCGTCTATATGGTGGAACATATAGAGCATTCTATATACTGAGAGTGCAATTCTAAGTTCTATGCGTGGATTCAACGAAGAATTAATAAGTTAGTGAATTTTAGTGCTAAATTCTTGATCTACTTATTGGAAGCTCGGTTATATAGACCCATGGTCCCCGCACTAGTTGAGATAATATTGTTTGTAAGACTCATGTAATTGGTTTTGATTAATCAAATATAATTCTCAAATTAGACTATGTCTATTTGTGAATTTTTCACTAAGTACGGGCGAAATTGTAAAGAAAGAGTTATCAGGGGCATATTTATAGCTATTAAATAGTTAGAATTGGCATTTAAATGGTTGAATTAGAAAATTGGCGTTTTTGAGAAAATCAGATACAAAAGTGTTAAAACTGCAAAATTGCAAAAAGCAAGGCCCAAACCCAATAAGCCATGGCCGGCCACTTTTGTAGGCAATTTAAACTGATAGTTTCATTATTTTAATGCCAAATAATTCAAACCTAACCCTAGTGGAATGCTATAAATAGATAGTGAAGGCTTCAGGAAAATTACACTTCTGATTCAGAAAAACAGAGCCTCTCTCTCTACCTTGGCCGCTACCCTCTCTCTCTCTTCTTCCTTGATAATTTAGAAACACCTTAGTGATTAGAGTAGTGCCCACACATAGCAAGCAATACCTCAATCATAGTGAGGAAGATCGTGAAGAAAGATCATCAGCAAAGGAGTTTCAGCATAAAAGATTCAGAGAAAGAGATCCAGGTTCAGATCTTGATAATACTCTGCTACAGAAAGGATAAAAGGGTTAGAGATCTGAACGGAAGGAGCCTTTTAATTCTGCTGCACCCAATGTAAGGTTTCCTAAACTTTATATGTGTTTATTTCATCGTTTTAGAAAGTTCATATTTAGGGTGTTAATCAACATACTTGTGAGTAGATCTAAGATCCTAGTAAAATAATTTCCAACAAACCACGCGTCTTGCTGACGCTTCTGACCCCCAAGTGGCTCGGCTCGCTACTTTGCCCGACGCCGAACAGGATTTGGTGGTGCCGATGGAGGAGGACCGTGAGGGGTACGCTGAAGTCAAGGAGGTTGAGGAGCTGGACGAGGCGCGTCCGGGTAGTCCTCCCGCTGCGGAGGGAGAGGAAGAGATTGGTCCCCCTAATTTTGGGGAGTACAATGAGGCTAGGCAACTAGTCGATGCTGACGGAGACGTCCTAGTTGAGGGTGTTGACTATGTCAGTGAGGAGCTTGCTGAGGCGGTTCCTCACAGGAGGCAGGGTGCCTTGGGCGCCAGGTGGGTAAGTCCTCCGTCCAAAATTTCGGAGGCACGCCTCCGCATTCTCGACCAAGATGGATACCTGAGCGAGCTGGACTGCTACATTGTCGCCCACGACAATCGTGCCACAAACCCTGATAAGGGGATGTGCGCCTGGTCGGGGGCTCACGGCCAGCAAGGGGCGCTGATGCCCTTGCATAAGTACTTCAGGGATGTGGCAGACTTCTTCGGCCTCTGCCCGGCCCAGATTACTCCAAAGGGCATTAAGTATTTGTCTGCTCTCTTCGTCCTCTACGCTTCTCAAGGATGGGATGCTCCTTCCCCCCACGAGGTCGATTGGTTCTTCGACCTGAAGTCTACCCCCAAGCAAGGCAGGTTGGGGTATTTTCACTTCCCTCAGCCAAGCTTCAAGTGGTTGAGCGGGACGGACGACAAGGCCATCAGCAAAATAGGGTGTTTTTTTGATGAGTACTTCATGGTGAAGGATCCGAGCATTACCCGGACTCGATTTCAGCAGATCCCGACATATCACAGTCCTCTCCTCACTCTTGCTCTTAGGGATAGAGCTCAAAAACTTTCCCGGTTGCCGGAAGAAGACAGGAATATCATCCAGTTGACCTCCGATGAGAATCTGGTGCAGTACGGCCTTTAGCCAGAGGACTTTTCTCCTAAGTCCGTGGCGGGGAAGAAGGAGAAATCTGATGCTGGCCGACCTGAATGAGCTCATAAGGAGGATGAGCTTATTCAACTTAAGCGTGAAGCTAAGTTGAAAGGAGGTGCCCGGGCCAAGCAGTATGCTTAGGAGCCTATGAATCCTGAAGATGAAGTCGAGGCTGAGGCTGAGGCTGAGCAGGTGACCCCATTGAAGAGGAAGAAGAAACTCCCGGCCACACCCAGGCCTGTTGAACATGCACTTCGCATAAGGGAGCCCATTTCACCTGTTCGACCATCTCATCCCTTTGCTGGAAAAGGGAAGGCTGTTATGTCTGAGATAAACTCGATGTTAGGTGATGGTGGACTTCTGACTTTCTGGGCGGGCATTCACTCTGCGTTTTACTTCTTTTTCAGATTCTTGACTTTCATGCTTTGTATTTTGTGCTGGTCTTTGCTAACCACGCTATTTTTGTTCTGTGCAGACATGTCTCGGCAGATGCTTGACGCTCTAAGGAAGAGGATGGGCGGAAGCTCTAGCGCCTCCCCTCCGACCAAGAAGCTTAAGGGCGGAGAGGGGTATTTAGAGAAGAGACCTTCTGGAGAGGTTATTGACCTTTCCGAGGAGCTGACTGCTGCAAATCCTTCTACTCCCGAATCTGCCAAGTCTAAGGAGTTTGGACCACCAACGACTGGGTCCGAACTGGTCAGGAGGGTCCCTGAGCGGGTGCCGGTGTTGGAATTTATTTTACCAGGATCTTAGGTCTACTCACAAGTATGCTGATTGACAACCTAAATATGAACTTCTAAAACGATAAAAAGAAAACACATATAAAGTTAAGAAAACCTTACATTGATGGCAGCGGAATAATATGTCTCCTTCCACTCAGATCTCTAACCCTTGATTCCTTTCTGTTGCAGAGTATAATCAAGATCTGAGCCCAAATGTCCTTCAGTTGGATGTGATCCTTCACAGTCTTCCAATCTATGATTGAGGTACTGTTTGCTATGTGTGGGCACTACTCTCTCACTAGGGAATTTGAAATTCTCTCTCTCTCTTGTGTATTGTGTTGATCGTGTGGTACAAGAGGAAGAGAAGAGGGCAGCTATATATAGAGAAAAGGGAAGCTCAACTTTCCAAAATAAACAGTTTAATCAATTACTGAGTAATTGATTAACTGCCTTATTTCGTGTGATCCACCACTTTCCTTTAATAGATAGCTGCTAGGTTTAGGTTAGTAATTACTTGGAAATTAAAAAATTGAAAGTAATAATTGGGAAACACAAGCCAGTGGCCGGCCAAAGGTGTGATGGCCCTCACTTGAATTTTGCAGTTTCCACAATTTTATTTCTATTTTCCCAAAAATGCCAATTTTCCAATTCTAACCATTCAAATGCCAAAACTAATTATTTAATAACTAAAATAGATTATTAAATAATATTGTCATTTAATATAATTATTGATTTAGACATATAGAGTCTCTTAATTAATAAATAAACCTAGAATCTCTTTTCTTTACAATGTCATCCCTACTTAGTGAAAATTCACAAATTAGACATAGTCTAACTTTTAGAATTATAATTGATTAATCATAAATCAATTATTGAGTCTTACAAACAGTATGGTCTCAACTAGAATGGGGACCATGGATCTATATTGCTGAGCTTCCAATAAGTTGAACCGAATTTACCAAGTAAATCCCTAACTTATTAATTCCTTGTTGAATCCACTCTTAGAACTTGGAATTGCACTCTCAGACTTATATAGAGCATTCTATATGTTCCACGATATAGATATGCTATCTCATTTAACCATTGTTATAATCTTAATGTGATCAAAGATTCTCTATATAGATGATTTACATCGAGATGGGATAAATTTACCGTTTCCACCCCTCAATGTATTTGGCCCCTTAAAACACTTAGCTACCTGTAAATGATGTCTTAGTGATCTAATAAATAGTCACTGAAACAAGAGCTTATCCATTTACTTCTATTTAACTAAGCTCGAAGGGAATCATCACTTGACTTATATACACCAGTAGAAGCTATAGATTCCATATTTATGTTCAGCGCTCCCACTCAATCATACTATCATGTTCCCAAAATATACGTATCACCCTGACCCAAAAGTAGGCTTAACTAATAAATCAAAGAACATGAATAGCACTCCTGAGATCGAGCCTAAGCATATCAGGATTTAGATTCTTTTAATCTAAGATCAACTACTGATATTGACTTGGAAAGATACAACGGTAAGTTTATAATATCTTGACCAAGTTCAATATCGGTCCAGTCCAATGCATACTCCATACATTCGAAACTAGTATACTTTACTAATGTCCTGGAAAGAACATAACACTTACTCCAAGTGTAAGTATACTTCATCGCTGATTATCACATCAGTGTAAATCTAAAACACTGATGAAATAGGGACTTAGTCTTTTGAATCATATAATCACAATCACATTCCACTGTGTTGACAATACTGTAATTATGAATAAATATATGTTCTGGACTTAACTGATTTTGTGCATATATTAAATATGTATATTAAACCATAAGCATGTAAAATACATGTTAACATAATCACTTCAAAACTCTTAAATTGATAACTATCAAGTTGTAATGGGTTTTATTTAGGGCACAAAACCCAACAGCCGGCACCAACTCCTCCTTTGCCCGTGCTGCCAGAGGTCAAGAAGGGCAAGGAGACGCTGGCTCACTACATGAACCGGCTGGTTCCTGAGGTCAGTGAGCAACTGGCTGTCGCTGATAACGACTCATCTCTGGATGTGTTGGTGGGCGGAGTCTTGAAGGAGCTCACCAGGGTTACTCTTTTTTTATACTTCCCTTTTAACTTTTCACACATGGCTCCATATGCTGACTTTTTTCCTTTATGCAGACCAGTTTGAAGTTGGCTTACACTTACTCCTAGGCTAAATCTGCTACTTACAAGAGTGCGGCGCTATCCGACACCTTGAGGGCGGAGGCGGACTTGGCCAAGAAGGAAGCTGAGGAGGCCAGGGCGGAGACTGTAGTTGTTCGTCATGAGTTGGGTGAGGCCAATAAGAAGATGTTTGTTGTCGAGAAGAAGATCTCCGTGCTGACAAAGGACCTCGAGACTGCTGATCGCTTTGAGGAAACCATCGAGATCTTATCTGCTGAAGTTAACAGTCTTCAGGATGAGAGGAGTTCTCTGCGGCAAGTTCTTCTTCGGCTAAAGGAGGAGAGGGACGCCCAGGTGACCGAGGCGGACCATTTGAAGGAGAAGATTAATGCTTTGGAGACTGCCGACCTTGAGCTCTTCTTTGATTTCTGGAAGGCTAATCCCCAGGACAACTTCGACTACTTGGGCGACGCTAAGGACATGTACCTTGAGTACTGCGCGGCCCAAGTTGCCTATGGTGGGAAAGAGGTGGCTGCTTCAACCTCTGGCCAAGCTTCTGACCAGGCTGCTGATGCTTCTCCTGCTCGAACAACAGATCCTCCTGCTCCCGTTGGCTCAGAAGGACCAAACCAAGAGCCTGGGACTCCAGCTATTTAAACACTTCTCTTTTTATCTCCTGTTTATATATAGATATTATATGTGGCCTTAAGGCCTTTAAGACATCGTGACCGACCAAGCGGTCTTTAAACTTGGAATTATTTTTCATTTTTTGGACAACAGGCTGACCGGGCAGCTTTTAATCCCGGTACTATATGCTCTTGTTATCCTTAATGAATTTCATTCTCTGTTTATAATTGTCGTGCAATTGTGATTGTTTTATGTTTACCAAATGCTTTGTACAGGTATAGGTGCCCCCCAAGTGACCGAGCAGACGTATGACTCATGGTCACTTGTCTTTTGCAAATATATTGCTTTTCTGTTCGGTGTTTTGGGTTCGACTAAACCTTTTGTACGCACTTTAGGTAAATTATAATCATGCTAATTTTTTCGACTCAATAGAATTGGAAATACTATCTTTATTCTTTTATTGATCGAAAATGTATTTGTTACTGTAGTAACTGACATCAGAGCTAGTGATCTAATCTGATCTTTTTAGCTTAACATGACATAAAACAAATAAGAAACTATACTTTAAAGTGGTCTACCCCACCTGAGTACTTTGTTTCCGAAGCCTTTGCGCGTAGTCCGCCCAAGAGGCCATTCACTTAGAAGCAAATGTTCAATAGTACTTTAATGTGGTCTACCCGACCTGAGTACTTTAAAGTGGTCTGTCCGACCTGAGTGCTTTGAAGTGGTCTACCCGACCTGAGTACTCTATTGATAGTATTTCCTTAAATGTTCTCCATTCCAGTACCGTGGTACTAGAATGAGTTACATTCTTTCGTCATACTTACCCAGTTTGTATGCTCCGGAGTCGAGAACTTTGACCACCTGGTATGGTCCTTCCCAGTTGGGTCCTAGTACGCCTGACGTGCTGTCTTTGGTGTATAAGAATACCCTTCTTAGGACCATATCTCCCACAAAGAATTTCCAAGCTTTCACTTATTTGTTGAAATACCGAGCTACTTTTTGTTGATGAGTTACCAACTTTAAGTTTGCAGTTGCTCGTTTTTCTTCGATTTCATCAAGTGATTCTGCAAGGAGTATGTGATTGGTACCTTGATCGTATGTCAACCTTCTGTGGGATGGTGGCTCGAGTTCGACGGGCAGCATAGCTTCGTAATCGTACGCCATTGCAAATGGTGTCTGACCAGTTGCTATTTTTTCCGTTGTACGGTATGACCATAGAGCTTCAGGGAGTTCTTCTGGCCAATTTCCTTTGGCATCTTCAAGTTTCTTCTTTAGTGTATCCTTCAAGGTCTTGTTGACTGCTTCAACTTGACCGTTTGCTTGGGGATGTGCCACTGCGGAGAAGCTTTTGATGATACCATGGTTCGCATAGAAATCAGTGAAAGATTGACTGTCGAACTGCTTGCCGTCGTCCGAAACTATTTTGTACGGTAGTCCGAACTGCTTGCGAGTGGTTCGGCTTCTTCAGTGCACTTAGTAAAGTAGTCGACTGCTACCACTACGTACTACACTCTGCCTTTACCTTTAGGTAACTGTCTGATTAGGTCAATTCCGCAAATGGCAAAGGGCCACGAGCTTTGCATTTGTGTCAGCTCATTGGACGGAGCTCATGATATCTTTGAAAATCTCTGGCATTTATCGCACTTCTTGACATAAGATTTCAAATCTTCAATCATTGTCGGCCAGAAGTAGCCCTGCCTTAGAATTTTCTTTGATAAGCTCTGTCCGGCTACATGATTTCCACAGAATCCGTCGTGAACTTCATATAGAAGCCGTGCAGCTTCATTTTGTGTGACGCATCTGAGTAATGACATTGAGAATCCTCTTTTGTACATGATCCCTTCTACGATGATGTACTGTGCTACCTTTCTTCTCATTTTCCAAGCTTCATTTCGGTTATCTGGGAGTTCCCCAGAGTTGAGATAGGCTGCTATTGGTGTCATCCAGTTCGGAGATGTGTCGATCATTTCAATTTCTTCCGTGCCAGTGATGCTAGGCTTTTTAGGGAACTGGATCGGGACCAGTTTCGCCTTCTCACTTATATTGCTGCTCGCCAATCGGCCTAACACATCTGCTATTGTATTTTCTTCTCTTAGAATTTGTCTAAGACTGTAGCTTTTGAATTGTGCGAGCAGATCATGTATTTTGCTCAGATATGCTATCATTTTTTCTCGCTGAGCCTCGTATTCGCTAGATACATGATTTACCACTAGCTGTGAATCACTTCAGATCTCAATGCGCTCGGCCTTCATCTCATTTCCTAGTTTGAGTCCAGCGATTAGGGCTTCGTATTCGGCCTCGTTGTTGGAGGCTTTGAATCAGAATTTGACCGCTGCATGCAGGTGTTTCCCCCCAGGTGTGACAAGGGCAATTCCTGCACCGGATAGCTGATCTGTGGCCGACCCATCCACATGCAGCTTCCAGGTTAGTTTGTTTATCAGTGTTGCTCGGCTGTGGTGTTGACTCGAGATTGCCTTCTGGGATGCTTTCGGTTTTGCCTGTGCATTCCACTACAAAATCGGTCAAGGCTTGGCCTTTGATAGCTGTTCGGGGTTAGAAGTTGATTTCGTACTGACCCAACTCCACCGCCCACTTGAGTAACCGTCTAGAGGCATCTAGCTTTTGCAGTATTTATCGTAGTGGTCGGTCGGTGTACACCCAAACAGGATGAGCTTGAAAGTAAGGTCTTAGCTTTCTTGTTGCTAGGATGAGGCAGTAGGCGAGCTTTTCTATCAACGGATATCGGCGTTCAGTCTCGATGAGTCTTTTACTGACGTAATAGACTGGATGTTGCACATCGTCTTCTTCTCTGATTAGTACGGCGCTTACGGCATGCTCCGTTACTGCTAGGTATACCCCCAGTTCCTCACCGTCCAAACGTTTAGAAAGGAAGGGAGGTTTTGCGAGCTGTGCCTTTAGATCTTGAAAAGCTCTTTCACATTCTTCTGTCCATTTGAACTTTTTGTTTCCTCGCAGGATGTTGAAGAATGGGACACATTTATCCGTTGATTTTGACACGAATCTGCTAAGTGCGGCGATTCGACCAGTTAGGCTTTGTACCTCTTTGGTTTTTGTTGGCAAGTTCATATCCAGGAGGGCTTGGATTTTTTCCAGATTGGCTTCAATTCCTCGAGCATTGACGATGAAGCCTAGAAACTTTCCCGAGCTGACTCCAAAGGAGCATTTTAGGGGATTTAGTTTCATGTTATATTTTCTGAGGACTTTGAAACATTCATCCAGGTTGTTTATGTGCCCCCAGCCTTTCTGGATTTGACGAGCATATCATCCACGTACACTTCCATATTTCTGCCGATCTGATCTTTAAACATCTTGTTGACCAATCTTTGGTATGTAGCTCTGGCATTTTTAAGACCAAACGGCATGACTTTGTAGCAGTAGAGACCCATATCTGTCCGGAAACTTGTATGTTCTTGGTCTGGTGGATGCATCTTGATTTGATTGTAGCCCAAATAAGCATCCATGAAGCTTAATATTTCGTGCCCGGCTGTTGCATCGACGAGCTGGTCGATTCTTGGAAGTGGGAAACAGTCTTTAGGGCATGCTTTGTTGAGGTCTGTGAAGTCAATACAGACTCGCCATTTCTTGTTCGGCTTAGGCACGAGTACGGGATTCGCGACCCAAGCCGAGTAAAAGGCTTCAATGATGAAGTTATTGTTGCGCTGCTTTTCAACTTCATCTTTCAGGGCTACTGCTCGTTCTTTATCCAGCAATCTTCGTTTTTGCTGAACTGGCCGGATGTTAGGATCGATATTCAGGACGTGCGAAATAATAGAAGGATCAATTCCGACCATATCCGCATGTGACCAGGCAAAAAACATCTAGGTTTGCTCTCAGAAATTTTATCAATTCCGATTTTACTTATAGTAACAAACCATTTCCAATTTTTAGCTTTCTGGCCGGGATAGCTGGATCGATCTCGATCTCTTCTAATTCTTCCACAAGTCCAACATTGTTGCTTGGATCCCCAAGTCGAGGATCCACATCTTCATCCTCGCCTTGGGAAGTTTCCTACTTGGGAATATTTATTCCCTTGTTTGGGCTCTGGCTGGAGGATACTTCCTTCTTAGCCTTGGCCACTGTAAGGTTGTAACATTCCCGAGCAGATTGCTGATTCCCTCTAAGACACCCTACCCCGTTTTTGGTTGGAAACTTCAGGCACGAGTGAAATATTGATGTGACAGCTTTTAAGTCATACAAGGCTGGTCGGCCTAGCATTACGTTAAAGGCTGAAGGAACATCCAATATCAGGAATTGTGCCATGATAGTTATGCTCACCGGAGCTTGTCCAACTGTGAGGGGTAACCGGATTTGTCCTAGAGGCGCAACTCCTTGGCTGGAGAAACCATAGACGGGCGGAAGGCATGGAGTTAAATCCTTGAGCTGGAGCCCTATCTTCTCGTAAGCAGTCTCAAACAAAATGTTTGAAGAAGCCCCATTATCGATCATGGTTCTGGCCACCGTTTTGTTTGCTATCTGGACTTCCACGACTAGCGGGTCGTTGTGCGGAAATCTTATCTGGACAGCATCTTCGTCGTTGAATGTTATGGTTGGCTCTCCTGCGCGTGGAACTTTAGGCTTCCTTTCTTCCATGCCCAGGATGACTTCTTCTTGCTTGTATTGAGCTGTTCGGGCATATCTTTCTCGAGCTTTGCTCGTGTCTCCAGCGATGTGCGAGCCTCCAATGATGACTTGCAAGTGTCCATCTATTGGCGGAGGCATCAGATCCTGGTTATTCTGACCTTGGTTGGCCTTGACGTACTTCTGTAAGTGCGGGTTGTTTTTCTTGATCAAAAGTTCTATTTCCCGCTTCAAGTTGTACCATTTGTTGGTGTCGTGGCCGTAGTCTCCATGGAACCGACAAAATTTTGTCATGTCCCTTTCGCTGGTATCTTTTTTCATGGGCCCGGGCTTCTTGTACGGAATTAACGACTGAGTTGTTATGTACACACTTTCTATCTCTTCAGTTAAGATAGTGAATGCAGTGTGTTTGGCGTGATCACGGGGAGTCTGTCCGAGTTTTTCGGTGAACTTTCCCTTCTTCCCGTTTCCTTGCTTGTGGTTGTTGCCTGAATGCTTGCCACTTGAATTGCTGGAATAATGGGGAAGTTGGGCGGACGCTCCAGTAGAAGGAACCTTCGTTTTGCTCGGCTTTTGCTCACCTTCTGCTCGCTGAATGGCTTCTTCCAGCATGATGAAACCTTCGGCCCGGTCAAGAAAATCACTCATTGAGTCGACCAGTCCGTTTTTCCTTATATCCTTCCACAGTTCGCCAAGGACTTCAATGACCCCCAGTATCGCGGATAACTTTCCATCCTCGGTTACCCGTGATACCTTGGTCGCTTCCGTCATGAATCTGTTGATGTATGCCCGGAGTGGCTCGCCTGGTCGTTATTTTACTTCGACCAAATCTCCCAGATGCAATGGGAGTTGGCGTGAAGAAGAGAATTGTGCATGGAATTCCGAAGAGAAGGTTTTCCATGAACTAAACTTTCAAGGAGCCAACTTGAAATACCATTGTTGCGCAGCTTCCGATAGAGTGGCGGGGAAGATTGTGCAACATACGTCTCCTCGTACCCCTTGTAAAACCATTTGCATCTCAAAATACTTGAGATGGGAGAGAGGATCTTCTCTCCCAGTGTACATCTTCCACGTTGGCATTTTGAACTTGTGGGGTAGTGGCAGGAGGTGGATCTCTGGTGAGAAGGGAATTCTGCGTGCACGGTCTAACTCAAGATCATTATTACGCTTCCCGGCCATGCCATGAAACATATTCTTCAGTTCGTCGAGCTGGGCCTGTACGGCTGGGCTGACTTGATTGGCATTCTGGTCAGGTTGGATTACGTCAGCGTCTTTCTGAGCGAGGGATTTGAGTATGGGCTCCAGACTCCACGTTCATTGTAGTATTCTGCTCGTCTGTTCCCCTTCTTCTGTTTAGATCGTCCCTTAGGTCATGGTTGTTCCCAACCTATCGAACACAGAAGAACCTGGATGCCTTAGCGATTGGTTTGCTTGGTTGGCAGGTGGAATAGCTCCATTATTTTGCGTGGATCCGTCGAGCATGACCCCTCCTGATGAATTCCCAGACAAGGTCTGTCCGCCTACCTCTTGGCCCACGAGTGGAACTCGTGACCGGGGATTGGACGGCTGACCGTTGGTTGTCGGGGAAGCATTCATTGTCGGGTCATCCTCGGTTTCCCCCAGGGGAATGACGCTCGGTGTTTGCTGGCCTACAGTCTGATAGTCTTCGTATCAGCACAGTGGCTTGCCGACTATGATCTTCAATTTCTGCATGGCGAGCCCTTCTTGCCTCCATCTCTTTGTCCCTCCACTCAGCGAACATACGCCTCTGCTCGCCAAACGCGAGGTTTACTGCGGCACGTAGTTCCTCCTGATCGTGATGCAGGGTATTGTTGTGACCCTGCATGAGTCCGAGCGCAGCGCAGAGGTTTTGCAATTCAGTTGCGTCTCCAATGGTCGTTTAGGCGTTGATGCCTGGTGGAACAGTAGTGTTATGTACAACCTGGCTGTGTGCGGAGCTGTTGTTTCCGGTCTCTTGCACACCATGCGCAGTTTCAGTAACAGGAGTTGTCCCACCATTCACCACGCTTTCCGTCTGTCCAGGATTGACAGCGGGTGGAACCCTTGAACTCCCTAGGTCCTGCAATGTCGGATCCAGCGTCTGTGAGTTTGCTGGGTCGGACAGGCCTCTACGAGTTTGTACCATCGTGTCGAATATTGAAAAGAGCGATCTGTGATTCTTCTCTCAATGAAAGCACCAAAATGTTGACTTCGCTTTTAGCCAACGACAATGAGTCCTTTTGATAAGCGATAAACGATATGTCGTGATAAGAATATGTAATAAAGCAATAATAAGACACAAAAATTTTATAGAGGTTCAACCCCGAGCAGTTCGGTAATAGCCTAATCCTCGTTAGTTGTATTGACTTAAGAATAAGGAAGAAGTTTCCTTTTCTCATAGCTCTTAAAATAATATCTCTGAATATATAATTCTTAGATAGCCTTAGCTTACAACGTTTCGGCTTATAATTTCTCGGTCCTTTGCCCAGTGAACATTCCTCACTATTTATAGGGCTGGAAACTTGAGGAGGAAGAGTTTCCTCTCTCATTACAAAGCGCATGAACAGAAAGATCGTGTGATCAATGCTGAATGCAAGGATCATGGGATTGAGGCTGAATACACTGATAGTGGGATCGTGTGTATGTCACATCCACGTAAGTTGATCCCTGAGTTGTAGGGATTGAGCTGGTGACTCATGATGCGTTAAGCTGAATTCGCTAAGTGTTGCTCATTCTGCACGACTCGTTGAGTATTCCATTCGGGATATGCCAGCGAGGCATCCTGCTCGGCATATTGATCCGAACAGATGCTCCAGGTAGAGTCCACGTGTCACCATTCTCGTGATGCCACGTCAGAGTGCAAAATTTGGGATAACAAACAGATAGGTGGAGATTGTCCAAGATTGAAAATGAAGCTCGAAATCTTCTTTATTATAATTTTTGAATTAATTGTTTTAATTTATGAACAATTTGATTTCAATTATTAATTTGGGATTTTTATTCCCTATTTTTAATATTATTGCAGACAATTCATTTTATTTTGGAGAATATTACAATAAAGTTTCTCTTTTGGTAATGAATTGCATTTATGAATTGAGCTTCATATTTCTTTATCTTGTGTATGCCGACACCAATTATATTTGTATGTTTATAATGTTTATATGTGTTTGTGTTTTATTATTGATCCAAAATATATGGTATATTCTTCTCTGCAAAGGGATAATACCACATAAACACTTTGAATTTTAGTTCAATGTTTATGAATAATTATTAATTCTGAAGCAATTATTAAGATTATGTTTAATAAAAAGATCTTTTGATCTGATAGGGGTGGAAGAAGTTAAGAATAATATATGCAGTTCAACGATCTTTTATATCTATTGAACTCTGGTTTATATTCATAACTCCACATAATCTCTATATCACTTAGGGGTGGATTAAGCTATTGACAAATGTAGTTCATTTTGAACTCTAGATTATACTCAATACACCACAGTATCTCTATGGCACACATATTTTGATTAAACATGGATATAATATAATGAAAAAAATTAGCAAATTATTAGAACATATTCTTGATCTTAATTCTTGTTCCAATTAATATTTTACTATTGTAATAAAAATGGATACCAATAAAAGTTCTTGAACATAGTATCACAGTACCTCATTTGAGTGGGAGAATTTTAAAATTCTAAGCCCATCTTCATTTGGATGACACTTGTGATAGGAACTTTAGAATTCAACTGAGAAAGTAAATCTAACTATTCATATGGATAGAAATAACTTATTAGAATTTTGAGGATAAGATAGGAGAATTTTTACATAGTCTATTCGAATGACTTAGGCAAAAATTCCTAATCCTCATGAAATGTTTTTATGGTATCTCTAATGATTACTTATTCTTAAGCAAGTATTTTACATTAATGTTAATACTAGATTGCTATGTTGATGACTTAATCTAGAAGGAACTTACGGTTTCAGACTAAGATAATATGTCACAACAAGATATCCCTAAAAAACAATAGTAAGAAGCTAAATGTACTTCTAAACCAGACTCCTACTGTTGAGTGGGAGCCATCTAAGATGTAATCAAACAAGGAACATTAGGAGACAGTCAAGAAAGATTTCTGAAAGTGACCTATATGATGATAGGGGTTATATTAGAATCCTTATATCTACACCAGCTCATAAACAATTCGAGATGGTGGTTACTCTGGGGTTGGAGGAATTATTCTAGAAGGATGTAAAAACCCGTCTATAATAATTTAAGCTCCATCAGTGAAGATACATAACTTAATTTGTTACTTTCAAAAAGAACTGGAAAGTTATTCAACTGAAGAGAATTCTACACTGTGATATCTCTATTCCATTTTTGATAGAATGAGAGATATGTCTCCTGTTTATTCAGATGCACTTAATAAGCAGTAAAGAATTCAGTATCCCTGGATGAGTAATACATATAGAAAATGAAGTTGCATAATGAACACAAAGGAAGTAATGGTGAAGAAAGCAGTAGCTTACCACAAACTTACAGTTCCGGTAACTTGGGTTTAGTCAAATATACTACACTTGATCTGGATATCAAGACAATTGATTGATTGCAATGCACTACTTGTTTTATGTTAGTGCAAGTGGGAGTTTGTTGGGATTTTATGCCCTAAATAAAACCCATTTTAATCAAATCTGATTTATTATCAATATAAGATTATAAGTCATTTATGTTTACATGTAGTTTTTGTTGGAAATATTTTACCAGGATCTAGATTTACTACTAAGTATGTTTCATTAACATCCTAATATGAATTCTAAAATAATGAAATAAACACATATAAAGTTTAGTAAACCTTACATTGGGTGCAGCGGAATATAATGACTCCTTCCATTCAGATCTCTAGCCCTTGATTCCTTTCTGTAGCAGAGCATAATCAAGATCTGAATCTGGATCTCTTTCTCTCCTTCCTTCAATGCTGATTCTCCTTCTTGTTGTTTGGATTCTCCTACAGTCTTACACACTATGATTGAGATACCACTTGATGTGTGTGGGCACTACTCATTCACTCAAGGATTTTAAAATTTTAAGAGAAGAAAAGAGAGAGAGGGGCGGCTATGGCTTTTCTGAAAGAAACAATGTGCAAGTCATGAGTTTCCTGAAGCCAACACTTTCTATTTATAGAATGCCATCTAGGTTTAGGTTAGAATTGTATGGCATTAAAATAATGAAAAAAATGGTAAAAGCTTGCATAGTGGCCGGCCCATATAAGGAAATTGGGCCTCACTTTGCAACTTTCCCATTTTGTTATTTTTCATTCTCATTTTCTCAAAAATACCAATTTTCCAATTTAACCATTTAAATGCCAATTCTAATTATTTAATAACTAAAGATTAATTATTAAATAATATTGTCATTTAATATATTTATTAATTTAGACATCTAAAGTCTCTTAATTAATAAATAAACCTAGAATCTCTTTTCTTTATAATTTCGCCCTTGCTTAGTGAAAATTCATAAACTAGACATAGTCTAACTTTAGAATTATAATTGATTAATTAAAATCAATTAACTGAGTCTTACAAGCAGTATGGTCTCAACTAGTATGGGGACCATGGGCCTATATAAACCGAGCTTCCAATAAGTCGAACCGAATTTACCAAGTAAATTCCCTAACTTATTAATTCCTTATTGAATCCACACTTAGAACTTGGAATTGCACTCTCAGTCATATAGAATGCTCTATATGTTCCACGATATAGATACGCTATTAGTTATCGATTGTTATAATCCTAATTTGATCAATGACCCTCTAATAAATGATCTACATTGAATAGGCACTAAATTACCGTTACCCTTCAATGTATTTTATCCTTAAAACACTTAGCTCCGTATAAATGATATTTCAGCAAAGTGAAATGAGATCTCCACCATTTATCTCTGTTTAGCCAAGCTCGAAGGATATCATCGTTTCGCTTTTAAATTCCTATAGAACTTATAGACTCCATATTTATGTTAGCGCTCCCACTCAATTATATTATCATGTTCCCAAAATGTACGTATCACCCTGACCCACAAGTAGGCTTAACTAACAAATCGAAGAACATGTATAATACTCTTGAGATCGAACCTAATTATATCAGGATTAAGATCATTTGATCTAGGATCAACGGGTGATATTGAATTGAATAGATATTACGGTAAATTTTAATATATCTAATCGAAGTTCAATATCGATCCCTTCCAATGTATACTCCATACATCCAATACTGGTAAACTTTACCAATGCCCTGGAAAGGACATAAAACTTATCCAAGGTGTAAGAATACTTATCGCTGATTATCATGTCAGTCTAAATCCAGTAAACTAACAAATCAGGGAATAAAATTTCGAACATATAATTAAGATTATATTCCACTGTGCTGACAACACTATAATCATTAACAAATTCATATGTTCTGGACTTAAATAGAATTCATACATTATATATATATAATCATGAAATAAATCATGTGAACCATGCAACATAAAATGTTATTTCTGATCTTTATTAATAAGTAAATCTGATTATATTGAAATGGGTTTTATTTAGGGCACAAAACCCAACAAATTCCCACTTGCACTAATATAAAACAAAATGTACATTTGAAATAATCTCAACACCTTGATATACAAATCAAGTGTAGTAGTAGTAGTAGTAGTATACTCGTCGCAATAGGATCTGACAGGTTGAATTAACCACAACCTTTTCTCCACCATTACTCTTCCTTAATCACAAAATCCTTGATATTGTGAAATTCCTTTCTATATGTCTACTCTCTTGGGATATGGATTCTATACTTTAGGCAACTACTTTTGGTTAATCAAGAAATAACACTAGTAGTTAAGACAAGTTGGAACGGTGCCACAAATGTATAGAACTTTCCTTAGACTGAATAAGTACCTTTCCTGCATCTTTAACATTCAGTCTCTCTCTGGTAGACCTAGAGACTTCAGATAGGTTTTTACACTTCTCCAAAATCACTACTCCACCCCCAGAGTAATCACCATCTTATCAGCAGACTTTCTAGCACAAAGGCAAGTCTTGAAATCTGATGTGGTGTAGTCTAAGAGTTTTAAACACACCCTTATCGACTAACATATAGTTCCTCTTCTTAATCTTTAGATTTACTTGATTGTCTTCCAATGTTTCTTTCCTGGATTAATTTGATACCTACTCATTACTCCCACTCAACAGCAGGTGTCTGGTCTAAGGCATACTAAAGCATATCTGAGACCTCTCACTGTTGATATAAGAAATTCTTTCATGGCTTTATCTTTTCTGGAATAGTTGAGACTTTTCCGTAGATAAAATCTGTGTCTAGAAGTTGTGAAGCTTCTATAGATTGCCATTGGAAAGAAAATTGTAAAGCCCGCTTAGTTAATTTGGAAATTAGCAGTTATTTATGTTAATCAGGAAATTATTTATAGCTATTTAAATAATTTATCATGGATATTTATGGAATTCAGATATGCATAATTATGTCATCAGCAGTTTTTATATTTCGCATTTCCGGTGTCCGGTATTTTGGAACGCGGCGTTTGGCTCAGTAGAGATCACAACTTAGTATGTTAGTATTTTGGGGACGGGTTTAGACATTGGGAATGTCGGGAATGGCCGGAAATTTAGAATGTCCCAAAAATACCCCTTTAGTGGTTATCTTGTGGTTTTAGTATGGAGGGGCAAAATGGTCTTTTTGCCCCAATGATATTTTGTCTTATGTGATTTTAAATGGAAATTAAATGTTAATTTTAATTATTTTTCTTGGCTGAAATGGATTTAATAAAAGGGTTAATATGTGCTTGAAAATCCTTTTTCCTTTCTTTTCCAACACTTAGAAAAAAATAGAAAAGTTTCAAAATAGAAAGCTCTCTCTCTTTTCCTCTTTTTCGGCTGAGCTTGGGGATTCAAAGCTGGGATTTTTGGTTGGTGATTTCTTGTGTTTTGGCTTGATCATAGTGATTTTAGTTGAGGTAAATCTTGTCTTGCTTTTTCTATTTAGTTTTCTTGAATTTTTGTGAAAATTGGATGAAATGCATGTTGGATTTTATGTTGTTGTTGCTGCTGTAATCTGGTGATTATTTTGTGTTTAAGCATGTTAGTTTAGGGTTGTTTTGATGCTTGATTACTAGGTTGAGCATGCTAGAAGTTTATATGTGAAAATATGTGATTTTGAGAAGAAAATGCCATGTTTTGTTTCTGTGAATTGCTGGAGGTTGTTGTTTGTTTTCAGAGGTTATATTATGCTAGTTTAGGTTGATTTTAGTTGGTTCGCATGCTGGTTTTAGTGGTTTGCTCAAGCTTGAGTTTGGAACTCAAAGCTTGAGCTCCAATGGTGAAATTTGCTTGTGAGGTTTCTGGGTAGGTTTGAGGCCTTGGAATGGTCATTTGGGACCTATGTAGGAGGTCTCGGAAAGTTTGGGACCATTTGGGTTCGAATTGGTCAAGATATGGGAATTTTTGTTTTGCCGTTCATGCGAGGAACCTAATTCCGGTTGAGCATTCGGAATTCGGATGGGGGCTCGCATTTTCCCCGAACGGGAATTCCGGTTGGGCAACCGACTTCGGATGGGGGATTTTTCGTAACCCTAGTTTTCCTCGTTTTTGGGTTTTTAGGGGTATTGCCATGCTTTTTTATCGATAGGGAAACTTTTAGTTTCGAGTTTTAGTCCCGGGAAGTGATTTAGCGTGTCACTTATAGCGTTGTGGTTTTTATGGTTTAGGAGCCGATGTCCGCCGTTCGCCTTCGGCCAGTCAGTTGACCGCACACCGAAATCGGAATCCGTGTAAGATTAGTATAACGATATGCATATGTAGTTTACATGTTTAGCGTGCATGTAGGAAGCCCGTTAGTTTACATTAGATATGTATTTAGGCTTCGAACCACCCAACCCCCGTCACGCTTCGGTACGAGCCGGAGTATGACCACAGCCGGAGTATGACCGGTTCGACCGATCAGTGACAACCGGTTGGTGGTTCGCTATTGACCTATCCCGTCGATGCAGCTTGGAGTATGACCAATGAGTATGACCGGCTCGACCGATCAGAGGATACTTGTCAATAGTGCCGTCCCCCGAACGTTCAAAACTCGCACCATGTTGGACATGGCAAGAAGTGCTCGCACCATGTTGGACATGGCGAGCGGGACTCGCATCGTGTTGGACACGGCGCCTTTATGTATGATATTATTATGCTTTTCTTGCGAGTCCGTCGACTCACGCTTACATTGCATGTGTAGGTAAAGGCAAGGCGATTCTTGATGGACCGTGAGCGAGCTTATGGGATTGTACATGTCGGGGCGGTTAGGCACTGGAGCGTACGATCCTCGGGACGGACGGCCGAGATTTTGTGATTGTCGTTAGACGACTTTATTTTGATGTAAAAGTTGAACAAAGTGAAAACGTTTGTAAATATTTTTTATAAATCGGGATCCCGAGACTTTTTGCAAAATGGTTTATAAGTTTAATGAAAAAGCAAAATTTTAATTAATCACGTTTTTCCATAAACCTCGTTGATTAGCAACGAGCTGCACAGTACGTTTAAAAATCACGTAATACGCCTAAGTTAGTTAGGGTGTTACAATTTGGTATCAGAGCCGCCTGTTGTCTTCCGAAGATCGTCACGACATGTACAATCATCATCAGCAGTTAGCTCGGTTCACGGTTCAGTAAGCCTTTATTGCTTTAGTAGTTTATTTTATTCGGTTATGAAAAGAAAAGCACATTAGGAAGCATGTTAGTAGCCGGATAGTAGAATAGGCGCATGTTTCATTTCTAATTTCCAAATTAAGCGGCATTAGTAAGCTCGCCTTGAATACGACCTGATATGCCAACTCTTGGTTTCGCAGGCGGTTCTAACTAGATGGACGCCAGGCGGACTACCAGGAGTCGAGGCAACTCTGTGGGGTCGAATCAGGGAGAGGGAGCTCGGTTTCCCCCACCTGCTAGGGGCCGAGGTAGAGGTCCCCGAGGCGGGGGCTCGTGGTCGGGGTGATGAGAACCCGCCACAGCTGCCCAGGCTCCCCGGCCGATCGGGGAGCCCCGGAACCGGGAGTTGCGGTTTGCGGAGATGCAAGCCGGGATCGAAGAACAAGACCTCGAGATTCGAGGTTGAGACGGCAGGTGCTCCTGCAGTTCCGGTGCCGCGGTAGTTCCGGCGGCACCGCCCCCGCCGCCCGGCCGAGATGGTAGTGGCGGCCCACGTATTGGAACCTTTATATGAGCGGTTCCGGAAGCAAGCACCTCCGGTATTCCTGGGAGGTCCAGATGTGTCGAAAGCCGAGCAGTGGCTTACGGTGATCACCAGAATCTTGAACTTTATGGGTGTCACCGGCAACGACAGAGTGGTGTGCGCCACATTTCAGTTCCAGGAGGATGCCCTGGTATGGTGGGACATGGTGTCTCAGATTCACGATGTCACCACCATGACTTGGGAGAGGTTCCAGGAACTTTTCAACGCGAAGTACTACAACGAGGCGGTTAGAAGCGCCAAGAGAAAGGAATTCGTTCACCTGACCCAGCGGGAGAACATGAGTGTCACTGAGTATACAACTCAGTTTGACCGGTTGGCGAGGTTAGCCTCGGGTATTGTGCCGACCGACTTCAGCAGAAAGGAGAAGTATCTGGACGGGTTGAATCCCAAGATCAGGCATGACCTGATGATTACCACCGACGACAGCACCACCTACGCTCAGATGGTGGAGAAGGCACTGCGAGCTGAGGGCGCAGTGGGGTGCATGTCAGAGTCAGCTAGTACTCCGGTTGGTGGCGGAGCTCCTACCCCTCCTGCATCAGGCTTCAGCAGGGGGAGTAGTGGTTCGGCCATTGATCAGAGGAAGAGGGCACCCACTGCTTCCGGCGGCTCGAGCCAGAACAAGAGGTTCCGGGGGAACCAGAACAGAGGGAGTCGTCCTGGTGGTAATGAGACTCGCTTCTCCTACCCCGAGTGCCCTAGCTGCAAGAGGCACCATCGGGGAGAGTGCAAGGGGCAGGGATGCTTTCATTGTGGCATGCCCGGGCACTTCAAGAGGGAATGTCCCCAGCTCCGGCCAGAGGCACCGAGAGCTCGGCGATGCCCACTCCGGCCGGGGTATTCGCGATCACGCAGGCTGATGCAGATGCCAGCCCATCAGTTGTTACAGGTCAGATTCTTATTAACGACTCGTTTTATTCAGTGCTGTTTGATTCTGGGGCTACACGTTCTTATGTGGCGGCCAGAGTCTTTAGTAAGTTGGGTAGACCCTTTGATAGATATGAGTCAGGGTTTGGAACCCTGTTACAGCGGAGAATTGGTTATCTCCAATAGGTGGATTAGGTCTATGCCGATCAGGATAGATGGTAGAGAGTTGAGCGCTGATCTGATAGAGATGAGCTTGGTCGAATTTGATATTATTTTAGGAATGGATTTCCTATCTAAATATTCGGCGAGCATTGATTGCAAGAGGAAGATGGTGGTCTTCCAACCAGAAAGTGAAGAACCGTTCGTATTTGTAGGTTCGGTTCAGGGATCTCGGATCCCGGTGATCTCGGCTATGTCAGCGAGAGAATTATTGCACGGTGGGTGCTTAGGGTTTCTGGCCGTGGTGGTGGACACCACTCGGCCAGACACCATTCGGCCAGAGGACATCAGCGTGGTTCGGGAATTTTTGGACGTTTTTCCCGAAGAACTTCCAGGGTTACCACCTCAGCGGGAGATTGACTTCGTGATTGACTTGGCACCAGGGGTGGATCCGGTTTCTAAAGCCCCGTATAGGATGGCTCCAGCTGAACTTAAGGAGTTAAAGATTCAGCTCCAGGGGTTGCTTGACATTGGGTTCATTCGGCCCAGTGTGTCACCTTGGGGAGCCCCGGTTTTGTTCGTGAAGAAGAAGGATGGCTCTATGAGGATGTGCATCGACTACAGAGAGTTGAACAAGCTGACGGTGAAGAATAAATATCCATTACCTAGGATCGATGACTTGTTCGATCAGCTTCAGGGGAAGACGGTCTTCTCTAAGATTGATCTCCGTTCGGGTTATCATCAGTTGAGGATCCGAGAGGAGGACATTCCAAAGACGGCTTTCCGCACTAGGTATGGACACTACGAGTTCCTGGTTATGTCATTCGGACTAACCAACGCTCCTGCAGCATTCATGGACCTGATGAATAGGGTATTCAAGGATTTCCTCGATATCTGTGTGATTGTGTTTATCGACGACATCCTCGTGTACTCTCAGTCAGAAGAGGAGCATGAGTTACACCTCCAGATGGTACTGCAACGACTTCGAGAACATAGACTCTACGCCAAGTTCAAGAAATGTGAGTTCTGGTTGTCTCAGGTGTCCTTCCTAGGGCACATAGTGAGTAAAGATGGGATCAAGGTGGATCCCGGGAAGATCGAATCCGTCAGGGATTGGCGAGACCGAAGACAGTGACAGAGATCAGAAGCTTTTTTGGGATTAGCTGGGTATTACCGTAGGTTCGTGGAGGGGTTCTCCAAAATTTCAATGCCCCTAACCGAGCTTACAAAGAAGAATCGGCGATTTATCCTCGGTCGTATAAATGCGAAGCTAGTTTTCGTGAGCCGAAACGAGAGGTTGATTACCGCTCCGTACTAGCTTTGCCCTCGGACGAGGAGAAGTTCGTGGTCTATTGTGACGCATCCAAACAGGGGTTTGGGGTGCGTATTGATGCAAGCCGATCGGGTTATCGCTTACGCCTCCCGTCGCTAAAGGATTATGAACAGCGATACCCGACTCATGATTTAGAATTGGCCGCAGTGGTTTTTGCACTGAAGATTTGGCGACATTACTTGTATGGAGAGAAGTGCGAGATCTATACCGACCATAAAAGTCTCAAGTATTTCTTTACTCAGAAAGATTTGAACATGAGACAGAGGCGTTGGTTGGAGTTAGTGAAGGATTATGATTGCGAGATCCTCTATCATCCCGGAAAAGCCAATGTAGTGGCCGATGCCCTGAGTAGAAAGGGGCCCGGGCAGGTAGCTAGCATGGTTCAGATCTCACCTCAGCTAGCAGAGGATATGGTCGAGTCCAAGATTGAGTTTGTGGTAGGTCGGCTACACAACTTATCGCTGCAATCTGATCTGGTAGAAAGAATAAAAGTTGCTCGGACGACGGATCCGGAGTTAGTGAAGATCCGAGATGAGGTATTGGTAGTCAAGCCAAGGACTTTTCAAAGTGTCGGATAGTGGGATGCTTTTGTATAAAGCCGGGGTTTGCGTCCCGAACAAGGTGGACTTGAGGAACGAGATCTTTGAGGAGGCTCATTCTACCCCGTATTCTCTCGCATCCCGCACCACCAAGATGTACCAAGACTTGAAACCGTACTTCGGTGGAACAAGTATGAAGAAGAATTTGGTAGAATTCGTATCGAGATGCCTCACATGTCGGCGGATCAAGGCCGAACATCGGAGACCACAGGTTGTTGCAGCCTCTAACCCTACCAGAATGGAAATGGGAGGATATTACTATGGATTTTGTGGTCGGGTTACCTAGGACCACGGGTATGTATGATTCCATCTGGGTAGTGGTGGACCGATTGACGAAATCTGCTCATTTTCTCACGGTCGAACGACGTTTACAAAGTGGATCGCGTTGGCGAGTTATATGTCAGGGAGATAGTGAGACTTCACGGGGTACCGAAGTCTATAGTTTCGGACAGGGATCCGAAATTCACCTCCAAATTTTGGCAAAGTTTGCAACGGCAATGGGTACAAAGCTAAAATTCAAGACAAGATTCCATCCTCAGACAGATGGTCAGTCCGAAAGGACAATTCAGAGATTGGAGGACATGCTGAGAGCCTGTGTTATGGACTTTGAGGGTTCATGGAATAAATACCTACCGTTAGTAGAGTTCTCATATAACAACAGTTACCAGAGTACGATAGGGATGGCACCCATGAACCGTTGTACGGTAGGAAATGTAGATCCCCATCCACCGGGATGAGACAGGGAGAGGAAATATCTAGGTCCGAGTCGGTTCAGCGGACCAATGAGGCAATAGAGAAGATTAAAGCTAGAATGCTTGCCTCCCGGAGCAGCAAGAGTTACGCGGATCCGAAACGTCGAGATGTTGAGTTCCGAGTAGGGGACCATGTGTTTTTGCGAGTATCTCCGATGAAGGGGATTAAACGTTTCGGGAAAAGAGGCAAGTTGTGCCCTAGATTTACAGGACCTTTCGAGATTCTCGAGAAGATAGGTCAAGTGGCATATCGGTTAGCATTGCCTCCAAACTTTATCGAGCACAACGTATTTCATGTCTCAATGTTGAGAAAATACGTTTCGTACCCCTCTCATATAATCGATTATGAGAGCCTTCGCCTTCTCGGATATGTCCTATGAGGAACAACGGTGCGCATCCCGGATAGAAAGGATAAAGTCCTTCGAATAAGACCATAGCGTTGGTCAAGGTTCTTCCTGAGAAACAAGAAGGTGGAAGAAGCCACCCGGGGAGCTAGAATCGGATATGCGAGCTCAATATCCAGAGTTATTCAGGTTAGATTTCGGGGACGAAATCCTTTTAAGGGGGATAGTTGTAAAGCCCGCTTAGTTAATTTGGAAATTAGCGCTATTTATGTTAATCGTGAAATTATTTATAGCTATTTAAATAATTTATCATGGATATTTATGGAATTCAGATATGCATAATTATGTCATCGGCTTTTATATTTCGCATTTCCGGTGTCCGGTATTTTGGAACGCGGCGTTTGGCTCAGTAGAAATCACAACTTAGTATGTTAGTATTTTGGGGACGGGTTTAGACATTGGGAATGTCGGGAATGGCCGGGAATTTAGAATGTCCCAAAAATACCCCTTTAGTGGTTATCTTGTGGTTTTAGCATGGAGGGGCAAAATGGTCTTTTTGCCCCAATGATATTTTGTCTTATGTGATTTTAAATGGAAATTAAATGTTAATTTTAATTATTTTTCATGGCTGAAATGGATTTAATAAAAGGGTTAATATGTGCTTGAAAATCCTTTTTCCTTTCTTTTCCAACACTTAGAAAAAAAAATAGAAAAGTTTCAAAATAGAAAGCTCTCTCTCTTTTCCTCTTTTCGGCTGAGCTTGGGGATTCAAAGCTGGGATTTTTGGTTGGTGATTTCTTGTGTTTTGGCTTGATCATAGTGATTTTAGTTGAGGTAAATCTTGTCTTGCTTTTTCTATTTAGTTTTCTTGAATTTTTGTGAAAATTGGATGAAATGCATGTTGGATTTTATGTTGTTGTTGCTGCTGTAATCTGGTGATTATTTTGTGTTTAAGCATGTTAGTTTAGGGTTGTTTTGATGCTTGATTACTAGGTTGAGCATGCTAGAAGTTTATATGTGAAAATATGTGATTTTGAGAAGAAAATGCCATGTTTTGTTTCTGTGAATTGCTGGAGGTTGTTGTTTGTTTTCAGAGGTTATATTATGCTAGTTTAGGTTGATTTTAGTTGGTTTGCATGCTGGTTTTAGTGGTTTGCTCAAGCTTGAGTTTGGAACTCAAAGCTTGAGCTCCAATGGTGAAATTTGCTTGTGAGGTTTCTGGGTAGGTTTGAGGCCTTGGAATGGTCATTTGGGACCTATGTAGGAGGTCTGGAAAGTTTGGGACCATTTGGGTTCGAATTGGTCAAGATATGGGAATTTTTGGTTGCGCTGAGGAACCGAATTCGGTTGAGCATCCGGAATTCCGGATGGGGGCTCGAATTTTCCCGGAACCGGAAAGTTGGGCAACCGGACTTCCGGATGGGGGATTTTTCAGAACCCTAGTTTTCCTCGTTTTTGGGTTTTTAGGGGTATTGCCATGCTTTTTATCGATAGGGAAACTTTTAGTTTCGAGTTTTAGTCCCCGGGAAGTGATTTAGCGTGTCACTTATAGCGTTGTGGTTTTTATGGTTTAGGAGCCAGTAATCCGCCGTTCAGCTTCGGTTCGTTGACCGGCACACCGAAATCGGAATCCGTGTAAGATTAGTATAACAGTATGCATATGTAGTTTACATGTTTAGCGTGCATGTAGGAAGCCTGTTAGTTTACATTAGATATGTATTTAGGCTTCGAACCACCCAACCCTGTCACGTCGGTACAGGCTGGAGTATGACCAGCAGCCGGAGTATGACCGGTTCGACCGATCAGGCTGACACTGGTTGGTGGTTCAAGATCTTATTGACCTATCCCGTCTGGCAGCGGAGTATGACCGACGGCGGAGTATGACCGGTTCGACCGATCAGGAGGATACTTGTCAATAGTGCCGTCCCCTGAACGTTCAAAACTCAGTACCATGTTGGACATGGCAGTAGTGCTCAGTACCATGTTGGACATGGCAGTAGCGGGACTCAGTATCGTGTTGGACACGGCAGTCAGTTTTATGTATGATATTATTATGCTTTTCTTACTGAGTCTGTCGACTCACAGTTTACATTGCATGTGTAGGTAAAGGCAAGGCAGTTGCTGATGGACCGTGAGCGAGCTTATGGGATTGTACATGTCGGGGCGGTTAGGCCTGGAGCGTACGATCCTCGGGACAGCACGGCTGAGATTTTGTGATTGTCGTTAGACGACTTTATTTTGATGTAAAAGTTGAACAGTGAAAACGTTTGTAAATATTTTTTATAAATCGGGATCCCGAGACTTTTTGCAAAATGGTTTATAAGTTTAATGAAAAAGCAAAATTTTAATTAATCACGTTTTTCCATAAACCTCGTTGATTAGCAACGAGCTGCACAGTACGTTTAAAAATCACGTAATACGCCTAAGTTAGTTAGGGTGTTACAAAAATGCTTCAGCATCTTACTAAAGTAAAGTAAGTTGCTTGCATTAGAGTAAGTAATTACCAGGTATACCACAAGCCATAGGTTTAGATACACTCAAACCTATAATACTAGGAACAGGAAGTTTTGTTAAGTCCAATGAATAGACTTATTAACAAAAATTTCATTTTATGTCCTTGTAATAGAAAACTTTAGGTTACTCCATGTGAATGAATTAAACCATAATTCTCTTGGCTTTTCTTCTTAGTTTCTTATCTTGACAATCCATTACTTGTTTAAACTCACAATGGATTTTAATCACTAGTGTCTCTCAAATCATAATAAGGTGAGTTCCTAGAAACCCTCCCATTACGACAAGGTACCGTGAATTGTGTCTAAGAAAACTAAATGGTATTAACCTCTTCGGTTGTGTCAAAACAACAGAGGCAGTGGGATCATCTTGTAAAGAATAAGATGATAGAACACTTTTGAAATCAAAAAAAAAAAATATCTCCTTTATTTGCTACTTTATTTTCAGACTTAGTCATTTTCTTAGAAAAGTAGTATTTGTTTAAACAAACACTTTCTTATCTAATGACTATGGGATGGTCCACCCCTAATCATTTAGAATAGCTAACAAACATGCAAACCATGGTTAACAGTTCTAGCTTTTCTAAAGATTTCGATTAGGTCATCCATGAATCTAGTAATGATTTACATTAAGTATACAACCATTGCATCATTCTGAAATTATATTACCATAGAAGGATTTAGGCAACGACTAGTAACTGAATCATCAATATGCAAATCGAATTTTTGGGGAGGTAAGTTTGCATATAATTCAAAAAATCAATTTAATGATCTTTGAACTGCATATCTACTAACTATTTCTCCACCCCTATCAGTTCGCAAGATCTTTAACCACTTACCTTAATGGTTTTCCACCATTGCTAGAAATTCATGAAATTTTTCTAACATTTAAAATTTTTTTTGCATAAGGTAAAATCTAGAGTGATCGTTTTTAAGAATATAACAAAAAACTCATATCTACCCCTAAATGTACATCCATCTGCGAAAGAGATGAACTTACTTTCAGTGGATATAGGCATATTAACTCTTTGCAAAGATTGATCTTGTCAAGACCACCATGAACAAGATACAAAGGCCATAGATTTATAAAATATGTGGTTGTATCTTTTAATGACTTAGGTTTAGTTACATTAAAGAGTTCTTAGAATAGTGCAAGTGGATCTTGGTCACAGAATACTAAACTCATATTTCATACAGTTTGAATCCATTGAAAGAAAATGGTTATTAAACACTTGTGAAAGTGTAACTGTGCAATGAGTAATTCTTTCTTGGACCACCACTACTAATCTAACTCTAAGTCTGATTTGCCCATACAAGTAGGAGATTTCTAAGATTGAGGATTTATATCATTTTGGGATAGAATTTCGGGAATATAATCATATGCATCATTTAATTTCTTAAGAGAAAATATAGAATGACATGAAATGATTTATAGACCATTCATCCAATGATATGTTATTGAGCTAATTCGAAATGAATAAGCTAAGAGGAATTAGGACAGTTTCGTTGTAAATAAGAATCCAACGATGCTCCGATTAGCGAGAGCCAAAGTAATCTTATTTATACAATCTTCTTGTTTCATATTGTAAATACTAGTCTAAGGTGTCATCAATTGATGAATAGCTAGATGTTTCATTTACAATATTTATCTTTCGAGATCTAACACTATTATGTTTGTCTAATGTTGACAATCCATTAGGGATTTGTCCCATTAGAACAACAAACCAAGTTAGACCAACAATGATGATTCGAAATTAAACTACAATTTAATAACAGAAAATAACATGGTTCAATATAAATTCATACACAATTCAGAAATTATTAAACATATAGCAAGTAGGAATGACAAGTGAAAATACTAAAACATACAATCCTAAATAATTTCCAAGGTCTTCAACAAATTGATATCAGTGTCCCGTTTAGGCGAGAGTCAGTGATACTATCCATTGAATAGACTTTTCAGCTCATCTAAAATGATAAACATTCTAGCAACATTTTATTCGATCAAGATTGGAATCCAGCGTTGTCCTGTTTAGGCGAGAGTCAAGGCTATTCTATCTTATGAGCTTCCACCATTGTTTCATACTCTTGCAAGTCTTATACAGTCGCCACCATTAGGGTGATCAATACTATATAAAAAAAACTTACAAAAATACTTATCTTTCGAGATTAAACGGTGCTAACTTGCTAATGAACGTTCCTCCATTAGGGAGGATTACTCACTAAAACAATAGCTATGTAAAACCAACAATGGAGATCGAATATCCTAATAATAAAGCTCATTATTTAAAGTGTATTTTCTTCTAATATTTATTTTAATCAATTTATTTTAAATATATATTTATTTAATTAAAATTTCCAATTTAGAAAGAAAAATTATAAATATAAATTTTAATTTAATATTTATAAATTATACTTAGATGGATAAGAAAATAACGTGAATTATTTCTATCTCAGTAATAATTTCCAATAAATATTTAGGAAATTATTCAATTTAAGTTGTTTCAAAATTAATTTGAATTAATTTACAACTCAAATTTCACTTTCTATAAATATATATTGCATTTCGAAAAATTAAAGTATTTAAGAATACAATTTTCAAAATTGCTTGTTAAAATAAAATAAAAAATAAATCCTGGAAAAATTATTCTAATTTTATGTTGGCCCAATATTAAAAATTAATTTACAACAAAAAATATAATTTTCCTATTTAATTAAATATTAAAGAAAAATTTCAAATATTTAAATATCATGATCAAGAATCAACTTAAATATTAATTTTCTATTTAATTAAATACACTAGAAAAATACTTCAAGCAAAACAAATAATAACTATCTAGACTTTCATTGACTAATTAATTCAATTTCTAATTAAAATATATTTTAGTTCATTTATTTTAATTAATCTTTAAATGAAAAAATCATTGATTTAAGTTGGTCCAAAATTAAAATAAATAATTTTCAACTTTAATCTATTTTTCAAATAAAATTTGAAATTTCTGCATTAAAGAAATGTAATTTCGAAATTGTGGGAAAAAGATTAATAAAACAAAATAAAATATATTTTGAAAATTATTCAGGTTTAAGTTATTCTGAAATAAGATTCCAAACCTAAGATAATTTTCAACTTTAATTAAATAACATGAAAATAACAATATTTAAGTGTCATGATAAAAATCAACTTAGATATTGAAATTTTCAATTTAATTAAATGTATTAAATTCAAGAAATAAATAATTAAGTATAGAGGAAACTTAATTATTAATTCTAGTTTAATAGTAGGAAAATATACTAAACTTAGATTGTACCAAAATTAATTATTAAACAATTAATTTCACAATCTATGATATTTTCCTATTTAATATTAGAAATAATAACTAGTATAGAAATAACTATTTAGAATATATATCATTAACTAAGTGTTTTTCTAAAATTAACTTTAAAATATTAAAATGAAAAAAAAATCATATATTTTAAAAATTAATTAAGTTGCTAATTCAATTTTAATTAGGTTAGACTAATATAATTAACCTAACAATTATTTAAATAAGGCAAATGGGCCTTCACAATTGGGGTAGTTCATGTGAGGGGGAGCTGGGTTCAGTATGTCGTACCCACTTCTATTGGCCCCCAACTCTCACACAAGGCCCAAAAGAGAGAAATTTAACCTTTAAATAAACAATTGTTATTCATTGAATAAGCCGAAATCTAATTGGGCCTAAATAAAATTACTTATGTCAAATTTTATTTTAGCAACCTAGTCCATTTACTTAGTAAAACTTAAATGGGCTTCCTATATGCATCTAATTCCAATAGCAAACACATAGGCTCACACAGGTCAAATGATTTGGATGGGCCCTATCATGTTACTAGGTTTACACAGATGAAAGAAGTACAAAATTTACCTGTTACAAATTATTTATAAGATCTATTGACAATTGGACTATGATTAAAATCAAATCATTGAATTTGTCAACAAGTTAATCATAGCAATTTAGATCAAATAAATAATAGGTTTGTTAAAAAAAATTTTGAATAAACAATATAAAATAAATAAACAAACATTGTCCATGTAACATATGTGAAATAAGATATTAATATAATTAAATTATTATTCTTAAACTAACCAACTAAATTTTAAAAATTTAGGGTTGTTAAAACAAACCTTAAAAAATCTCAAAATAAAGAAACTAATTTTAAAATATCTAGGTTTATTTGAATCAAATTAAATTAAATATCAAATAAGATCAATGATTTGAAAGAAAGAATCTTCAATATCACTTTCAAATCTTATAATTTAATAAAATAAACCAATTTTAAAATAGATTTGGTTAGATAATGATTATTTTAGGAATAAAATAATAAATAAATAATTACCATAATTATATGTCAAAATATCTAGAATTAAGCAATATTCAAATTTCTACAAAATATCTAAGTTATTTAAATATTTAAGATATGATTTATAAATTTTCAATAAGAAAAAAAATGATATATGTAGAAAAATATTATTTTTAAACTTATAATTTATAAATAATTAAATATTTAACAAAATAACAAACTTTTGAATTTGAAAATATTATGGTAAGTGTATCTATAAAAATATCTATGTTAATTTCAAATTTATTAATTATTTAATTTGTCATATTAAGATAATTTTAATATAATATTTTAAATAAAAAGACAAGGTTATCTTTTAATTTAAAATATGTTAAATATCAAAACATCTAATCCTATAATTAAATAATATATAAATATTAAAGAAGCTAACAAATTTTTAAATCTTACCATAATTGGAAATATTTCAAAAAAGGAAATATTTAAAATTAGAAATATTTCAAATTGGAAAAATTTAAAATTGAAAAAATCAAATTTTTCAGGAAATAATCCCATGAAAATTCGGATTTTTGGGGAAAAACCCACAAAAATCGGTTTGGGAGTGCAGGCTGCCCAGGAGGCTGCACGTGCAGCCTCTAGAGGCTGCAAAAGAGCCCAGGACGCGCGCGGAGCAGGAAGGGGCACCGAGAAACCTCGGCGCTGGCACGATCAGGCTAGGCGGATGCAGGGTCGTCTAGACGTATCAACAGGGTGCTCGCGCGCCCGGATGGGGCTTGTCCGAGGGTCTGGTGCGCATGAGCACCACCCTCGACACCATTGAACCTTGATTTTTCAAAAATTCATAACTCTTTCAATTTTTATCGGAATTAAATTCCGTAAAAACAAAAATTGCTAAATTTTTCACAAGGAATCCAAATAAAATATTTTAAAAAATATATATATATTTTATGGAAAAAATTCGTACAACACATACATTCATCACATTGGCACATCAACCAACATGAAACCATCCAAATCAACACAAAACATCGTTTTAATTCATATTTTAAGAAAGTAAATCATTAACTTGGCTCTGATACCAGTTGTTGGAAATATTTTACCAGGATCTAGATTTACTACCAAGTATGTTTCATTAACATCCTAATATGAATTCTAAAATAATGAAATAAACACATATAAAGTTTAGTAAACCTTACATTGGGTGCAGCGGAATATAATGACTCCTTCCATTCAGATCTCTAGCCCTTGATTCCTTTCTGTAGCAGAGCATAATCAAGATCTGAATCTGGATCTCTTTCTCTCCTTCCTTCGATGCTGATTCTCCTTCTTGTTATTTGGATTCTCCTACAGTCTTACACACTATGATTGAGATACCACTTGATGTGTGTGGGCACTACTCATTCACTCAAGGATTTCAAAATTTTAAGAGAAGAAAAGAGAGAGAGGGGCGGCTATGGCTTTTCTGAAAGAAACAATGTGCAAGTCATGAGTTTCCTGAAGCCAACACTTTCTATTTATAGAATGCCATCTAGGTTTAGGTTAGAATTGTATGGCATTAAAATAATGAAAAAATGGTAAAATCTTGCATAGTGGCCGACCCATATAAGGAAATTGGGCATCACTTTGCAACTTTCTCATTTTGTTATTTTTCATTCTCATTTTCTCAAAAATACCAATTTTCCAATTTAACCATTTAAATGCCAATTCTAATTATTTAATAACTAAAGATTAATTATTAAATAATATTTCCATTTAATATATTTATTAATTTAGACATATAAAGTCTCTTAATTAATAAATAAACCTAGAATCTCTTTTCTTTATAATTTCGCCCTTGCTTAGTGAAAATTCATAATTTAGACATAGTCTAACTTTAGAATTATAATTGATTAATTAAAATCAATTAACTGAGTCTTACAAGCAGTATGGTCTCAACTAGTATGGGGACCGAATTAAAATCAATAAACCGAGCTTCCAATAAGTCGAACCGAATTTACCAAGTAAATTCCCTAACTTATTAATTCCTTATTGAATCCACACTTAGAACTTAGAATTGCACTCTCAGTCATCTAGAACGCTCTATATGTTGCACAATATAGATACGCTATTAGTTATCGATTGTTATAATCCTAATTTGATAATGACCCTCTAATAGATGATCTACATTGAATAGGCACTAAATTACCGTTACACCTTCAATGTATTTTATCCTTAAAACACTTAGCTCCGTATAAATGATATTTCAGCAAAGTGAAATGAGATCTCCACCATTTATCTCTGTTTAGCCAAGCTCGAAGGATATCATCGTTTCACTTCTAAATTCCTATAGAAGTTATAGACTCCATATTTATGTTAGCGCTCCCACTCAATTATATTATCCAAAATCACTACTCCACCCCAAGAGTAATAACTATCGCATCAGTAGACTTTCTAGCACTAAGGCAAGTCTAGAAACCTGATTTGGTGTAGTCTAAGAGTATTAAATACCACCCTTATCGACTAACATATAGTTCCTCTTTTTGATCTTAAGATTTACATGATTGTCTTCCAATGTTCCTTGCCTGGATTAATCTGATACCTACTCATTTCTCCCACTCAACAGAATGTGTCTGGTCTAATGCATAGCAAAGCATATCTAAGACCTATCACTGTTGATCCTAAAGAATTCTTTCTTTGGCCTTTATCTTTTCTGGAATAGTTGAAACTCTTCCTTAGATAAGTAAAATCTATGTCTAGAAGTCGAGAAGCTTCTATAGATTGTCATTAGAAAAATGCTCCAACATCTACAGTAAATTGCTAGCACTAGAATAATTAATTAACCAAGTATACCACAAGCCATAGGCTTAGATAAACTCAAACCTTTAATACTAGGAGCAAAAAATTTTGTTAAGTCCATTGAATAGACTTATTTTAAAAAAATTCCTATCTTGTCCTTGTAATAGAAAACTTTTGGTTACTCCATATGAATGGTTTCAACCATAGTACTCTTGGCTTTACTTTTTAGTTCCTTATTCTGACTATCCATTTCTTGTTTAAACTAATAATGGATTTCATCACAAGTGTCTTCCAAGTCATAACAGGGTGAGTTCCTTGAAACCCTCCCACTACGACAAGGTACCGTGACTATCTGTCTAAGAATCTAAATGGTATTGTCCTCTTTCGTTGTGTCAAGACAACAGAGGCCGTGAGGCCATCTTATTTCGAATAAGATGATAGAACACTTTTGGAATCAAGAAAAAAATATCTCCTCTACTTTGCTACTTTATTTTCAAACTTTGTCATTTTCTTAGAAAAATAGTATTTGTTGAAGCAAACACTTTCTTATCTTAATGACAATAGGATGGTGCACCCCTAATCACTTAGAATAGCTATAAAATATGCAAATCTTAGTTAACAGTTCTAGCATTCTGAAGATCACGATCAGGTCATCCATGAATCTAGTAATGGTTTACACTAAGTACACAACCATTCCATCATTCTTAAATTCTCCTATCAGTAGGGTATATCCCTAGAAGGACTTGGGCAACTGCTAGTAACTAATCATAGACCTTATACTATCATCAATATGCATATCGAATTTCTGGGAAGGTAAGTTTGGATATAATTCAAAAAAAAAAAAACAACTTAATGATCTTTGAATTGCATATCCAAATATTTCTCCACCCCTATCAGTTCGCAAGATCTTTAACCACTTACCTTAATATTTTTTTCACCATTGCTAGAAATTCATGAAATTTCTCAAACATATAAAATTTCTTTGCATAAGGTAAAATCTAGAGTGATCGTTTTTAGAATATAACAAAAACTCATATCCACCCCTAAATGTACATTTATATATAAATATAGATGATCTTACTTTAAAGTGGATATAGGCATATTGACTCTTTGCAGAGAATGATCTTGTCAAAATAACTATGAACAAGATGCAGATGCCATAGATATATAAGAATGTGGTTGTGGTCTTTTGATGACTTAGGTTTAGTTATAATAAAGAGTTCTTAGAATAGTCCAAGTGGATCCTGGTCACATAATACTAAACTCAAATTATATACATTAACATACAGTTTGAATCCATTGATAGAAAATGGATATTAAAAACTTGTGAAAGTCATACTGTAATGTCCAATGTATTCTAGGAAACTGAAATTTTTATTTGGAATCTAAAATTTTAAAGCCAAAGACTTAAATTTATACCAAATATACAATGAGTTTTATTCTAACTTGGACCACCACTACTAATTTAACTCTAAGTTTAAGTTGCTTAAAGTAAACATATACAAGTAGGAGATTCTAAGATCGAGGATTTATATCATTTCGGGATAGAATGTCGGGAATATAGTCATCTGCGCCATTCAATTTCATAAAAGAAATTAGAGTGACATCATAAGCAGATGATTTATAAACCATTCATCCAATGATATATATAATTTAAGCAAATTCAAAATGAATGAGCTAAAAGGAAAAAGAAAGGATAATTTTGATTAAAATAAGAATCCAACGATGTCCCGGTAGGTGAGAGTCAAAGTTATTCTTATTTTACACGAAATTTACAACTACAATTAATAACAAAAAACAACATGGTTCAATATAAATTCATACACAATTCAGAAATTATTAAGCATTTAGCAAGTAACAAATACATGTGAAAATACAAAAGAAACACATCTTAAATAATTTCCAAGGTTTCCAACAAACTGATAAAGTGTCCAAGTAGGCGAGAGTCAAAGTAATCATTCATAGAATAGAGTTGTCAGCTCATCTAAAATGGACACCATTCTGACAACCTTTTATTTGATCAAAATAAGAATCCAACGTTGTCTCGGTAGGCGAGAGTCAAGGTTATTCTTATTTTATGAGCTTCTACTATTATTTAATACTTTGTAAATTTATCTCTAAGTAGTCACCGTATGGGAGAGTCTAATAAAGACAAAAACTTAAAAAATACTTATCATAAGAGATCGTTACGGTGTTAAATGCTTCAACGAATAACCATCCATAAGGGGGACGAAGTCTAGCGTCTCGAGGTTATATTGAAAACATTTAACCATGTAGGACCTGTTGGAATATATATTTTACCAGGATCTTAGATCTACTCACAAGTATGTTGTTTAAACACCCTAAATATGAACTTTCTAAAACGATAAAATAAACACATATAAAGTTAAGAAAACCTTACATTGATGCAGCGGAATTAATGTCTCCTTCCACTCAGATCTCTAACCCTTGAATCCTTTTTGTAGCAGAGTATAATCAAGATCTGAGCCCGAATGTCCTTCTTCTTCAAGTTTGATCCTTCACAGTCTTCCAATCTATGATTGAGTTACTGCTTGCTGTGTGTGGGCACTTACTCTTTCACTAGGGTCACGAAATTGATGAAGGGAAAAGAGAGGGATGATTTCGGCCAGGTATAGAAAGTGGGGAAGGCTCAGTTTTTCTGAAGAGAGAAATTTCTGTCAGAAAAGGTTATTGAAAACTTGTGATTTGACTGAGCCATCACTTTCTATTTATAGGCAACTACTAGGTTTAGGTTAGGAATTATTTGGCATTAAAATAATGAAAATATTAATTTGAAAAACCTATTTAAGTGGCCGGCCATGGTGTGTTAGTGGGCCTCACTTGATTTTGCAGTTTTATCAAATTTTATCTCTATTTTCTCAAAAACGCCAATTTTCCAATTCTGACATTTTAAATGCCTAAACTAATTATTTAATAACTAAAATAGATTATTAAATAATATTGTCATTTAATTTGATTATTAATTATACATATAAAGTCCATTAATAAATAAATAAACCTAGAAACTCTTTTCTTTACAATTTCACCCCTGCTTAGTGAAAATTCATAAAATTAGACATAGTCTAACTTTAGAATTATAATTGATCAATCACGAATCAATTAATGAGTCCTACAAGCAGAATGTTCTCAACTAGAATGGGGACCATGGATCTATATGCTGAGCTTCCAATAAGTGAACCAAATTTACCAAGTAAATTCCTACTTATTAATTCTTCGTTGAATCCCCTCTTAGAACTTAGAATTGCACTCTCAGACTTATATAGAGCATATTGTATGTTCCACGATATCAATATAATATCTCATTTAACCATTGTTATAATCTTATTGTGATTTAAAGATCCTCTATATAGATAATCTACATCGAGATGGGATTTCTTTACCGTTCTCACCCCTCAATGTATTTTGCCCCTTAAAACACTTAGCTACCTGTAAATGGTGTTTAGTGATCTAATAATTAGTCAGTTAAACAAGAGCTCATCCATTTACTTCTATTTGCTAAGCTCGAAGGGAATCATCACTTGACTTCTATACACCAGTAGAAGCTATAGATTCCATATTTATGTTCAGCACTCCCACTCAATCATACTATCATGTTCCCAAAATATACGTATCACCCTGACCCAAAAGTAGGCTTAACTAATAAATCTAAGAACATGAATAGCACTCCTGAGTTGAGCCTAAGAATATCAGGATTTAGATTCTTTTAATCTTAAGATCAACTACTGATATTGACTTGGAAAGATATGTATAACGGTAAGTTTGTAATATCTTAACTTAGTTGCAATATCGGTCCAGTCCAATGTATACTCCATACATTCGAAACTAGTATACTTTACTCATGTCCTGGAAAGAACATAACACTTACTCCAAGTGTAAGTACACATCATCGCTGATTATCACATTAGTGTAAATCCAATAACACTGATGAAACAGGGACCAAGTCTTTTGATTCATATGATCACAATCACATTCCACTGTGTTGACGATACTGTAATTGTGAATAAACATATGATCTGGATTTAACTGATTTTGTGTGTATGAATGTAATAAACATATTAAACATATTAAACCATTAGCATGTAAAATTCATGCAAACATCAATCACTTCAAATTTCTTATATTGATAACTAATCAGATTGTAAAGAGTTTTATTTAGGGCATAAAACCCAACAGGACCAACAATGGAGATCGAATATCGTTATAACTAAAGCTTGTTATTTTAAGGATTTGTATATTCTTTTGATACTTATTTTAATCTATATATTTATTTAATTAAAATTACTAATTTAAATAATTCTAAATATAAATTTTAATTTAAAATTTATAAAATTATACCCTAGGAAGATCTGAAAAAATAAAAATAAATTATTTTCCATCCTTAGTATTAATTTTCCAATAAATATTATGAAAATTGCTTAATTTTAAGTTGGTCCAAAATTAATTAAAAAATTAATTTTCAACTCAAAATTAAGATACATTTTCGAAATTCAAATAAAATAAAATAAAACTGGAAAAATTATTCTAATTTATGTTGGTCTAAAAAATAAATTAATTTTCAACATAAATATAATTTTTTTATTTAATTAAATCTCTTAAGAAAAATATCAAATATTTAAGTGTCTTGAACAAATCAACTTAAATATTAATTTTCTTATTTAATTAAATATATCTAGAAAAATACCAAAAAGTCTACCTAGAAAATATCTATCTAGATAATTCATAAACTAATTACTAATTTTCTAATTAAAATAATATATTTTAAATTATTTATTTTAATTAAATCATTAATGAAAATTACTTGATTTAAGTTGATCTAAAATTAATTAATAAATTAATTTTCTAATGTAATCTAATTTTCAAAATTGAAAAATTTTGAAATGTCTGCATTTAAAATAAATAAGTGCAATTCAAAATTAGAAAATGATTATTAAAATATATTCTGAAAACTATTCTAATTTAAGTTCATCTGAAATTGAAAAAATTTCCAACTTAAATATAATTTTCTATTTTAATTAAATTTCATAAAATAGAAACAAATAATTAAGTATCTTGAATAAAATCAACTTAATTATTAATTCTATTTAAGCTCTAAGTTCTAAGAAAAATATTCTAATTTAAGTTGGTCTAAAATTAATTAACATATTAATTTCCAACTTAAATATATTTTTCTACATAATTAAATATTAGAAAATATAAATTAGTTACTAGAAATTACTATCTAGAATATTTCATTAAACTAAGTGTATTTATCTAAATTAATTTTAAAATAATCCAATGAAAAATTAATTTCATTTATTTCAAAATTAAATTTGTTGCTAATTCAATTTTTATTAGGTTAAACTAGTATAATTAGCCTAATGCAATTATTTGAATATGGCAAATGGGCCTTCACAATTGGGGTTGTTCATGTGAGGGAGGGCTGGGTTCAGTATGTCGTACCCACTACTAATGGCCCCCTAAGTCTCACATAAGGCCCAAAGGAGAGGAATTTAACCTTTTATTAAATAATTGTTATTCATTGAATAAGCCCAATACTAATTGGGCCTAAATAAAACTATCATATGGTGACATTTTATTTTAGCAACCTAGTCCATTTAAAATTCCTTGAAATAAATGGGCTTCCTACATGCATCCAAGCCCAAAAGCAAACATATAGGCTCACACAGGTCAAATTGATTTGGATGGGCCCTATCATGTTTCTAGGTTTACACAGATGAAAGAAATTACAAAATTTACCTGTTACAAATTATTTATAAGATCTATTGACAATTGGACTATGATTAAAATCAAATCATTGGATCTGTCAACAAGTTAATCATAGCAATTTAGATCAAATAAATAATAGGTTTGTTAAAAAAAAATTTAATAAACAATATAAATAAAACAAACACAATATCCATGTAACAAATGTGAAATAAGATATTAATATAATTAAATTATTATTTTAACTAACCAACAAAATTTTGAAAATTTAGGGTTGTTAAAAACAACCTTAAATATCTCATCAAAATTTTAAATTCAAAAATGAAACTACTTTTAAAATATCTAGGTTTATTTAAATTAGTTTATCAAATTAAATTAAATATCTAATAAGATAAATGATTTGAAAATAACTAAATAGATATTTTCAATATTATTTTCTAATCTTATAATTTAATAAAATTCAAATAATAAAATGAACTAATTTTAAAATAGATATAGTTAGACAATTATTACTTAAGAATAAAATAATAAACAAATAATAATTATCCTAAGTATATGGCAAAATATCTCAAATTAAGCATTATTCAAATTTTTACAAAATTTTCTAGGTTATTTAAATATTTTAAAATACTATTTATAAATATCTGATAAGTAAAATGATAAAAGAATATCATTTTTCTAACTTATAATTTATAAACTATTAAATATTAACAAAATAACCAATTTTTGAATTTGAAATTAATATGGTTAAAATATCTCTAAAAATATCTAGGTTAATTTAAAATTTAATATTATTTAATTTATCTTATAGCATAATTTTAATATAATACTTCAAATTAAAAGGATAAGGTTATCATTTAATTTAAAATAGGTTCAATATTAAAATATTTGATCTTATAATTAAATAATATATAAATATTAAAGAAATTAACAAATTTTTAAAATTTGACCATAATTTAAAATAAAATGATCAATTTTTAAATTTAAACCTCAAAATATCATAAAATTAATAATAATCTATTAAAAATTAAATATTATTAATTTAAAATTGATATTTAAGTTTAAATATATTAAAAATAATATTTTATTTTGAAATTAGGGTTTGAAAATTGGAAAATTTTGAAATTTTTGGGGTGCTGCCCAGGATTGGGCGTGGAACAGGCTACACGCAGCCTATTACGCGCACGCACGAGGGTCCCTGGAAGCTGTTCCACGCGTGGAAGACCCTGCTAGCAGGGTGCATCCTCTGTTAGGCAGGTGTTTGGGCGTGTGCAACTTCGGACAGAACCCCTTCAGACACGCACACGGGTTCATCTTGTCCGAGCGCATGCGCGCACATGGTGTCGTGCGATGACACTATATGCACCCTGTTGCCCATGATTTTGCCCAATATACATGGACCAACCGGACAAGGACACGTGGATCGAACAGCTTAACGTTTAAATTATTTGCTAAGTCTTTATGTAAATAAGGCACCGTCCGGGACATGCCTCCCGGAGAAGACATTGGGAGCTCCATACGCTCCCGGAAGCCCAAGTAACACTAAGGCATCTCCGCGAGGTGTCAGGTTTCCCCTGAGCAATCAAGTCGCATTTAATGCCGCATGGGAGGAAACGTGTTGGAACTGCTACACGCAATAAAGTCTGACGGCACAACCCCCAATCTGCAGCTATAAAGTAATGATCATTTAAGTATATCGACGGCTACACTGTGAAGAGTCACATCAGTCAAAAGACAATAAGGACATTCCACATAAAAGCCCTACAACACCTAGGGATTTGACCATGCATTACTCATGGTATATTCATTGGGAATGCCCAACTTTATGGATACTTACAGATATATTTGTACAATAATTCTGGGGATCACCCCACCAAAAACACTATAAATACCCCCTCAAAGCTCATTAAATGGGGTCGAGAATCTTGGGTTGCATAAGAGCAAGAAGAGTAAATACTCACCAAGAACATTCTCTGTATTTATAAGAGTGAGACACTCACCAAATACATTCTCTGTATTAAAGACATCCATAAATAACATAGACTCGTGTACTAAGGCTCATTAATGCCCGAACAACGTAAAAATCCTTCTCTAATTTTCTTACAGCTCTATAATCTTATAATATTTTATTGGTTGCCGAAAACCTCGGTCAACATTTTGGTGCTTTCATTGAGAGCTGAAGAAAGCTTCTGCAAACATAAACTTCACTTTACAAAAATGGTGGAGACTAGAAGTACTCGTCAACCTCGCCCACTAAAGGATGTTCAAGATCCAAATGAGGAGGATGTAGCCTGAAGAGCAGCTGAGGGTTCTGAGGGAGAAGAAGGAATTCCTGATGACGAATACGAGGGAAACCTCGATGAGTATGCCTACGACGAAGGTAGCTACTCGGAGTTGGTGCTTTTAAGGCAAAAAGCTATCGATCACGAAGCCGAGATCGAAGCCCAAAAAGCACAAAACCAAAAAATGCAAGAAGTGATGCTGGCCATGCAAAAAGCCATGGAGGCGGCTGGTATTCACGTGCATCCCAAGGCAATGACTGCTGGACTCGGCGAGGAACCAGAGGAATCCTCGCCTAGCACCCAATAGCAAAAGTCTAGGGAGCCTAGCCCCATAAGGTATCCCGCTGAAGGGAACCAAAAGAAAAACCCTACCTCTACCCCTGGGCGAAAGAAAAAGATGCAGGACCCGCGAAAGGTCCGCTCAGATTTCCCTAAAGGGAAAGGTCCGCAGAGGGGAAAGCTCCAAAAAGGGAGTCTTGGCCCACAGGATCGAGAGGACCGAAAAAGCATTTCCGTGCACCAGGAGCCCGGAGGTAGAGGAAGAAGAGGACAGAGATGTCCTCCCGTTGATTTGAGAAATCAAATCAATGGGAATCAAGGTGACCTCCGGGATCACCTTGACCAAAAAAGATACGGGTCCGCGGTCTCCACGGGTACGTTAAATGAAGGAATCATGGCAGAACTCGCCATACTCCGAAAAGATATCGCCCGCGTCTCCCGGAGACAAAAAGGGGACGACTCTGACTCAGACTGTGAGGACCGGGAGCCATGCGCTAAGCACATCCTGGAGGCCGAGCTCCCCAAGAACTTTAAGATGCCCGAAATGGCAGCTTATACCGGGAACTCCGATCCAAGCGACCACTTGTCGCGGTTTAACCGTGTCATGACGGTCATGAGAGTCAGCAATGACGCAAAATGTCTGTGCTTCCCGCTTACTCTGAGTGGGTCCGCGGAGGAATGGTTAAAGAAGCTAGAACCAGGATCCGTGGGCTGTTGGAACAAGTTACAGACCAACTTCCGGAGACAGTTTGTCGCCGCAAGAAAGATCAACCTGGAGGTCAGTGCCTTGACTAACATCAAGCAGCTGCCCACCGAGACCTTGAAAAACTATATAAAGAGGTTCCGAGAGGAAGCCTCAAAGACCAAGAAAGTTGATGACGGACAACAACTTGCCCTTCTCCAGGCAGGCATTCGTACAGGGACTCCCTTCTGGAACGAACTACAACAAGAGGGGGCTGCTAGCCTTCAGGACTTCCAGAAGAGAGTCCAAAAATATATCAACCTTGAAGATGCCCAAATAGTGGCCTATGGAGGATATTATCCCACCGGGATAGCAGGGTACATGCCTGGAGCACCGCCCTCGGGTACTGTCCCGACCGCGGCTCCGCCGATGAGCGGCATACAGTTCTCTGCCAGTCCCGGATATCGTCAGGGCCAGGCCTTGGCGCCCGCATCATCTGTAATGACCGCTCTAGTAATGTGGATTAGTAAAGGCAATTAGCACTAATTTTTATTATTTTATTATTATTTGTGAATTAATTTTTAATGTGGACCCCAATATTTAGAAATAAATATTAGAGTTATAATTTCTCAATTCCGGAGATTTTATTAAACTCTAGGGGTATTATCTAGCTTATATGTGTAATATGTTATTTTTGTAATTTTTGCTCGGCGACAACGGAAAATGCGATGGATGGCTAGATTAATCACATGGGTAAGTTTAGAACCCTATTTCATAGTGGAAAATATTTTAGAGAAAATAAATTATCGGGTTTGAGCGGGGTATGGGATTTGACCATTTTACCCCTAGTTTGGTGGAATATCTAAGTTGTAAATAGGAGGGCATTTTAGTCTTTTTCCTTTGGTGAAGGATAGGTGGCAGCCAAGTTTTTGACACCTAGCATACTAAATATTCAGCAAAGAATAAGTTATCCTTTATGCATTTTAGGAAAAAGAAAGAAAATAAAGAAAAAGTCATAAAATCAAGAACTCTCTTTTCCTTCCCTCTCTCTCTTCGAACCCAGCAGAAGCAAGGGAATTTTGGAGCTAAAATTCTGTGTTTTCTTCAAGGAATTCAAAGGAAATCAAACCAAGGTAAGCTTTAGTCATATCCCTCTTTGTTTCTTGAAATTCATGGATGATGGAGTATGAGATTTTTGGGTTTAGTGGCTGTTAGGTTTTCTTATGCTTAGGGTTCGAATTTTAGGGTCCTTTTGAGTTGATTTTAGTTCCTAGATGCTGGTTTGGTTGATTGGATTAGGTTTTATGCAACTTTGAATGTTGAGTTCAAAGCTTTGAGCTTTAATGGCATAATTGGATTTATTGCTTTGTTCTGTGAATTACTGCCTGGAAATCATTGTGTATGCATTGTATAGGTATACTGGAGAGTTTGGTAAGGTTTGGGCTTGATTTGAATGAAGGGGGATGATTTTTGGTTCCCAGCAGCAGAACCGGTCGACCGGTTCTGGGGGACCAGTGGCAACCGGTCGACCGGTTGGTGACCCAGAACCGGATTGCCGGCCGGGAACCTGGGCTCCGCCCGTCGGGAATTTCCAGAACCCAAGTTTTGGCCAATTTTGAGATATTTAGGGTATTGCCATGAGGTTTATCGATAGGGAAACTTTTAGTTTCAAGTTTAAGTCCCGGAAAGTGATTTAGCGAGTCACTCATCTGTGTTGCAATTATTGTGATTAGGGCATCCATCTAGCACGTGAATTCCGTTCAGGTCGGCCAGCACACTTGAATTCAAAAAATAGGTAAGAACTGTGTATAATGTATGATGTGATTATCTGAATGTGTGTATATGTGTTTATATATGCATGCTTGAATTATGTTAAGCACTACCAACACTTGTATGAATAAGTTATAGAGTGCATTGGTATAGTGATTATTATGATTGTGAGTACGACACAGTGATACCAACACAAGCATGGAAAATGCTAAGGTGTGTGGTACATTACTCAGTGTTACTCAGTAATTGGGATAAACCCTACCAACACTCGTACAGTGAGGTACGATGTGTATGTGGTATAGTGGTTGTACCCTGGTATTGAACGTTCATACTCATATGTTAAGCTCTGTAAATAGGTGTATGGGCGCCTATTTACAGGTCGGAAATTATATGGTATGTTATGTCCATTTCTTACTGAGTCTGTTGACTCACAGTTTCTGCTTCCATGTGTAGGTAAAGGAAAGGCGAAGGCTGAATAAGAATGAACCTGAGCTCGGGTGAGATTGTACATGTCAAGCGGCGCGACCTGGAGTGTTCGGTCTCGGGACATCTGGGAGTTGTATTTTGAAAGTCGCTGTGCGACCTGAAAATTATGTATTTTGAAATGTAAAGCTTAAACAGTAAATTTTACAAAGTTTGAAATCGGGATCTCGGAATTTGTAAATATTATATTATATTACAAGTTTAATATTTAAAGCAAAAAGTTTTAATTTGACACGTTTTTCGAGAAATTTCTTTGATTAGCAAAGATTGCACAATAATTGAAAAAGCACTGTAGCGTGCCTTAGCATTAGGGCGTTACAATTTTGGTATCAGAGCCGCCAGGTTTGTCTACCGAAGCTTGCTATGACATGTACAATCTTCATCAGAGAAAGCTCAGTTCACGGTTCAGTAAGCCCGTACTTGTTTAGTATTTGAAATAAATATGAATGTGAAAGCATGTAGGAAGCATATTAGATTTAAATTAAATATATTTCCTTAAAAAGAAAAGAAAGTGTGTTGCCTTTAAGTTATTAAGAGCGGCGTTAATTTTGATCGCTGTCTAACCTGCCTGGCTTATGGATTCGCAGGCTAAGTCCTATTAAATGGACGCCCCGCGAAATACAAGAAGTCAGGGTGGCATGGTTGAGACCGGAGGCGGTCAGGGGAATCCGGAAAATCCTCGTGGTCGCGGCCGTGGTCGCGGCCGTGGCCGTGGCAGAGCTCAGGGTGGTCGCCCTGTAAATCCACCTCAAGCTCCTCCTGATTGGGAGCAAAAATTTGCTGAGATGCAAGATAGAATCCGCCAGCAAGATGAAGAGATCCAAAGGTTGAGGCAGCAGGGTCCTCCTGCCGTGCCTCATCAAGTGGTTCAGGCTGTTGCAGTTCCTGCGGTGCCAGCAGAACAACCTGTTGTTGGCAACCGTATGGAGCCGTTGTATGAAAGATTCCGGAAACAGGCACCTCCAGTGTTTCTGGGAGGCCCTGATGTGATGAAGGCCGAGCAGTGGCTTTCAGTGATTGAACGCATCCTTAATTTTATGGGAGTGATTGGAAATGACCGGGTGACCTGCGCCACTTTCCAGTTTCAGGAAGATGCTCTCGTGTGGTGGGAGTTGATAACCCTCACTCGAGACGTCACGCTGATGACCTGGGAAGAATTTAAGGAGTTATTTAACTCCAAGTATTACAACGAAGCAGTCCGCAGTGCAAAGCGGAAAGAGTTCACTGATCTAGTACAGATTGAGGGAATGTCAGTCACTGAATACACGACGAAGTTTGATCGATTGGCCAAGTTGGCAACGGGAATTGTGCCAACTGACTTCAGTAAGAAAGAAAAATATTTGGCGGGTTTGAGTGCAAAAATTCGACATGACTTAGTGATTACTACTACTGAAGCAACCACGTATGCAGAGATGGTTGAGAAGGCTTTGAGAGCCGAGGGTGCAGTAAAATTTCTTCAGGAGCCCCGTGTGACTCCGAGTGTTGGTGGAACCCCCACTGTTCCTACTCCTGTTTATGGTAGGGATGGTGGTGACTCCACCATTGAGCAGAAAAGAAAAGTTGTTCCAGCATCTGGTGGCTCGGGGCAAAGCAAGCGGTTCCGTGGGAACCAAGGCAGAGGAGGACGCTAGGGTTACTCCTACCCTGAGTGTCCACGGTGCAAGAAACATCATCCGGGAGAGTGTAACCGGAAGACATGCTTTCTGTGTGGCATGGTGGGGCATTTCAAGAAAGATTGCCCCCAGGCAAAGAAAGAGGAGCCGAAAGCTGAGGTGAAACCGGTTCCTGCTCGTGTGTTTGCTATTACCGAAGTTGATGCTGCAGCCAGTCCTTCTGTTGTGACAGGTCAGCTTCCCGTCAACAACTTGTTATTTACAGTATTATTTGACTCGGGAGCTACACGTTCATATGTGGCTACAAGAGTGATTGACCTTTTGGGTAGGCCTTGTGATATTTTAGAAAGAGGGTTTGGAACTCTAATGCCTAGCGGGGAATTAATTATCTCTAATAGGCGCATTAGGTCTATGCCAATTAGAATCGAAGATAGGGAATTGAGTACTGACCTCATAGAATTGAAATTAACTGAGTTTGATATTATACTGGGAGTGGATTTCTTATCCAAGTATTCGGCCAGTATAGATTGTAGGCGTAAAATGGTGACTTTTCAACCGGAAGGTGAAGATCCATTTGTTTATGTTGGATCAGTTCAGGGGTCTCGGATCCCGGTTATTTCTGTGCTGAGGGCTAGGGATTTACTATGCAATGGTTGTGTAGGATTTCTAGCGGTGGTATTTGACTCCAGCAGACCTGAAACATTTGGGCCTGAGGTAGTTCGGGTGGTGAAAGATTTTCTTGATGTGTTTCCCGAGGAGTTGCCGGGATTGCCGCCACAGCGAGAGATTGATTTTGTAATTGATTTGGCACCTGGAGTCGAACCTGTTTCTAAAGCTCCATATAGGATGGCTCCAGCAGAACTCAAGGAGCTTAAGTTACAACTTCAGGGGATGCTTGACATTGGGTTTATTCGACCCAGTGTATCGCCCTGGGGAGCTCCGGTTCTTTTTGTGAAAAAGAAAGATGGTTCCCTCAGAATGTGTATTGATTATCGGGAACTAAACAAGCTGACGATTAAGAACAAGTACCCGTTGCCCAAGATCGATGATTTGTTCGATCAGCTTCAGGGAAAGACAATGTTTTCAAAGATTGATTTACGGTCGGGTTATCATCAACTCAGAATTCGGGAGGAGGACATACTGAACACTGCTTTTAGAACCAGATATGGGCACTATGAGTTTCTGGTAATGTCATTCGGATTGACTAATGCTCCTGCGGCCTTTATGGATCTCATGAATAGCGTATTCAAGGATTTCCTCGATAACTGCGTTATAGTGTTTATCGATGACATTCTTGTATACTCTCAATCAGAAGAGGAGCACGAGCATCATCTTCGAATGGTGTTACAGCGACTTAGGGATCACAAGCTGTATGCCAAGTTCAAAAAGTGCGAATTCTGGTTGTCTGAGGTGTCCTTTCTGGGTCATATTGTTGGGAAGAATGGAATTATGGTCGATCCAAACAAAGTAGAATCAATGAAGAATTGGCCGAGGCCCAAGTCTGTGACGGAAGTTCGAAGTTTTCTCGGGTTAGCAGGGTATTATCGACGTTTCGTCGAAGGATTTTCTAAACTTTCTATGCCCTTAACCGAATTGACCAAGAAAAATCAGAGATTTGTGTGGTCAGATAAGTGTGAGTCAAGTTTTCAGGAGTTGAAGCAACGTTTGATAACAGCTTCGGTGTTAGCTTTGCCATCAGATCAAGAGAAATTCGTTGTTTATTGCGATGCATCCAGACAGGGTCTGGGATGTGTTCTGATGCAAGCTGACAGAGTCATAGCCTATGCCTCTTGTCAATTGAAGGATTATGAGCAGCGTTACCCAACTCATGATTTAGAGCTCGCTGCTGTGGTTTTTGCTTTAAAGATATGGCGACATTATCTTTACGGTGAAAAGTGTGAAATTTATACTGATCATAAAAGTCTTAAATACTTTTTCACCCAGAAAGATTTGAATATGAGGCAGAGAAGGTGGTTGGAGTTGGTTAAAGACTACGATTGTGAAATATTGTATCACCCCGGGAAAGCCAATGTTGTGGCCGATGCTTTAAGCAAAAAAGGTCCCGGTCAAGTGTGTACTACGGTTATGATAGCCCCTCAACTATCCTCGGAAATGGTTAGTGCAGGAATTGAGTTAGTGGTCGGGAAATTACATAATTTAACACTCCAATCTGATCTGTTGGAGAGAATCAGAAAGGCACAACTGGAAGATCCCGAGCTAGTTAAAGTTCGAAATGAAGTAGTGGCTGGTCGGCCTAGAGGCTTTTCAGTCTCGAGTAGTGGAATGTTGTTATATAAAGCTCGAGTTTGTGTTCCTAGTGTTGATGAGCTTAAGAAAGAAATACTGGATGAAGCTCATGTTGGGTTTTATGCCCTAAATAAAACTCATTTCAATATAATCAGATTTACTTATTAATATAGATCAGAAATAACATTTAATGTTGCATGGTTCACATGATTTATTTCATGATTATATGTACATAATGTATAGATTCATCTGAAACCCTTTTCACATACTTGATCCTGTTTATTGTGCCGTCAACACATTGGAAAGTAAACATGACTATGTGAATAAAGTTTTCCTAGATTTATCAGACATAGGGTTTTACTGATATGATAATCTACATCAGAGTTTACTTGCATTTGGAGAAGTGCTATGTTCTTTCCAGAGCATTGGTTAAAGTAAAGCTCAGGTTGGATGCATGTAGTATGCATCGGAAGGAACCGATATTGAACTTTGACTTAGAATTATTAAACTTACCGTAATATCTATTCAAGTCAATATCGCCTAGTTGATCCTAGATCAAATGATCTTAATCCTGTTATGATTAGGCTCAATCTTGAAAGGCTATTCGTGTTCTTTGATTTGTTAGTTAAGCCTACTTTTAGGTCAGAGTGATACGTACATTTTGGGAACACGGTAGTGCAATTGAGTGGGAGCGCTATCATAAACATGGAATCTATAGCTTCTATCTGGCGAATAGTAAGCAAAGGATGATCTCCTTCGAGCTTGACCAAACGAACATAAATGGTGGAGTACTCATTTCACATAAGCTGAAATATCATTTATACGGGGTCAAGTGTTTTAAGGAATAAATACGTTGTAGGGTGTAACGGTAATTTAATCCCTTTACAGTGTAGATCATTCATATAGAGGATCATTGATCACATTAGGATTATAACAATGGATAACTAATGATGTGTCTATATGGTGGAACATATAGAGCATTCTATATACTGAGAGTGCAATTCTAAGTTCTATGCGTGGATTCAACGAAGAATTAATAAGTTAGTGAATTTTAGTGCTAAATTATTGATCTACTTATTGGAAGCTCGGTTATATAGACCCATGGTCCCCCCACTAGTTGAGATAATATTGCTTGTAAGACTCATGTAATTGGTTTTGATTAATCAATTATAATTCTCAAATCAGACTATGTCTATTTGTGAATTTTTCACTAAGTAAGGGCGAAATTGTAAAGAAAGAGTTTATAGGGGCATATTTGTTAATTATGATACTTTGTATGGTTCAATTAATAAATATGATAAATGACAATATTATTTAATAATTATTTATAGTTATTAAATAGTTAGAATTGGCATTTAAATGGTTGAATTAGGAAATTGGCATTTTTGAGAAAATCAGATACAAAAGGTGTTAAAATTGCAAAATTGCAAAAAGTAAGGCCCAATCCATTAAAGGTATGGCCGGCCACCTATTGTAGTATTTTAAGTTGATTTTTTCATTATTTTAATGCCATATAATTCAAATCTAACCCTAGTGGAATGCTATAAATAGATAGTGAAGGCTTCAGGAAAAACACTTCTTCTGATTCAAAAAAACTGAGCCTCTCTCTCTCCCTATCTTTAGCTGCCACTTCTTCTTTCTTCTTCCTTTGAATTTCGAAGTCCTTAGTGATTAGAGTAGTGCCCACACACATCAAGTGATACCTCAATCATAGTGAGGAAGATCGTGAAGAAAGATCATCAGCAAAGGAGTTTCAGCATCAAAGATTCAGAGAAAGAGATCCAGGTTCAGATATTGATAATGCTCTGCTACAGAAAGGAATCAAGGGCTAGATATCTGAACGGAAGGAGTCATTATATTTCGCTGCACCCAATGTAAGGTTTCCTAAACTTTATATGTGTTTATTTCATCGTTTTAGAAAGTTCTTATTTAGGATGTTAATAAACATACTTGTGAGTAGATCTAAGATCCTGGTAAAATAATATCCAACAACTGGCCTCAGAGCCATGGTAATTGATTTACTTGCAAGAAATTTGGACTTTAAAACGATTGTTTGTATGTTCTTTGGATGGTATCATGTTGTATTGAGTGTTATTTGATGATTGATTGATGTTTGTAAATTTTCGTGAAAAATAATTGCGATTTTGTTTCTGGAATTATTTTTATTGGATAGTATGGAAAAAATTAAGCAAGTTAGCCTTTTACAGAACTCAATTTCGATTTTATTTGAATTAGTTATGAATTTTTGAAGATTTGAAAAAATCGGAGCTTAGCTGATATTTTCCTGCGATCGCAAATCTGTCCGTACAGTTCACAATTTTTTCGTTTTTCTTCGATTTTTCATGCTTTTTCATGGAATTAACTTCCGATTTTTGGTATAGTTTTGTATTTATACTATTACTATTCCTAATTCAATTCTAATTATCTTTTTGAATTAATTTAATATTTTTTAAATTTAATTCAAGATGTTAGTGTAATTTGAATTTGAATAGAATTAGTATCTATCTTCTTCCTTAAAAATCTATCTTATTTTAAAATTTGATTATATCTTATCTTATTTTAAATTTAAAAATAAGATATTTATAATCATGTAATTTTTAAATGATATAAGATATTTTGCTAATTTTTTAAATTTTGTTATTTTATTTATTTAAATTACATTTAAAATTTGAAAAAGATATTTATTTATCTTTTCTAATTTTTTATTTAATTTTTATTTATAAAATAACATTTAAAATTTAAAAGTAGTTAGCAAATTTTTGAAATGATATTTAGGTTGGTTGAAACCTAATTTTTCAAAATTGTAGGTTTAATTTTAAATTTAAATTTTTTTTTAATTTCGAATTTTTTCAAATTTTTTTTTAAATTTTCGAAAAATAAATATTTTATTTATTTAATTAATTATTTCGAAATTAATAATTTAATTTAAAATTAAATAAATCCTACATCCAACTATCCAGCTAACCTTGTTGCAGGAGTATGTGTTTTAGCTTGTTTGTAAGTTTTCAAAACCTATTATTACTTGATTGCAAATAGCCATGGTTACTTTTTGCCAGATCTAATGATCTGATGGCTCCCTTGGTCAAGTTAATAATTTGTAACAGGTATATTTACAATCTTCTTTCATCTGTGTATGACCTAGCAACATGATAGGACCCATCCAAAGTGTGCCTGTGTGAGCCTATGTGTTTAATTTGATTATAGATACATATAGGTTGTTGTTGCTAAAATAAATTATCATAGTTCTTGATAGAATTTATTAAGGCCCATTTAGTTATTGGGCTTATTCAATTAATAACAGTTGTTCTTATTAAGGTTAAATTCCTCTCCTTTGGGCCTTGTGTGAGAGTTGGGAGCCATAGTAGTGGGTACGACATACTGAACCCAGCACCCCCTCACATGAACCACCCCAATTGTGAAGGCCCATTTGCCTGATTTGAACAACTGTACTAGGTTAATTAAACTAGTTTAACCTAATAAAATTGATTAGCAACATAATTAATTTCATTTATTTTGAAATTAATTTAAGAAAATTATAATTTAAAGAATTTTTTATTCTAAGCTAAACTATATGTATTTTCTTGTATTTAATTAAATATAGAATTATAACCATCTAGATTCTTTCTGGAACTTAATTTAAATTTTTCATTAAATATTCTTATTTAAGTTGATATTTAGTTATCTACAACTAACCAACTTAAATCAGAATATCTTTTGAATTTCAAATTTCAAAATTAAGTTGAGGAATTTTAGGCATTGGTTATTAAGATTCTTTAGATATTTTTTAAGTTAATATCTTTTCGAATATTAACTTAAAATGGAATATTTTAGATATTTTTTAAGTTAATATCTTTTCAAATATTAACTTAAAATGGAATATTTTCAAATTAAGTGGTAATAACTTAATTTTTGATATTTAATTAAATTTAAATTTGAAAATATTTAAGTTCTAGATTTTTTCTAATACAACTTAAATTAGATATTTTTTCAAATTTTGTGGAAAAGATACTTAGTCAAATAAGATATTTTCTAGATAGTTATTTCTAGACTACTTATTATTTCTAATATTAAATAGGAAAATACTATAAATTGTGAAATTAATTATTTATTAATTAATTTTGGTACAATTTATTTTAAGTATAATTTTTCCTAGTATTAAACTAGAGATTAATAATTAAGCCTTCTCTACACTTAATTATTTATTTCTTGAATTTAATACATTTAATTAATTTGAAAATTAAATATCTAAGTTGATTTTTATCATCATACTTAAATATTTCTTTTTCATGACATTTAATTAAATAGAAAATTATTTTTAGTTGAAATTTATTTTTTCAACTAAATTTAAATAACTTTCAAAATATATTTTTTCTTTATTTCAATTTTCGAAATTGCATTTCTTAAATGCTAGAATTTCGAATTTTATCTTGAAAAATAGATTAAGTTGTAAATTAATTAATTATTTTAATTAATTCTTGGATCAACTTAAATCAATAATTTTTTCATTTATTGATGAATTTAAAATAAATTAAATTAAAGTATATTATTAGAAATTGAATTAATTAGTCAAAGGAAAATCTAGATAGATGATATTTTTGCTTAAATATTTTTCTAGTGTATTTAATTAAATAGAAAATTAATATTTAAGTTGATTTTCATCATCATACTTAAATATTTGAAATTTTTTCTTATATATTTAATTAAATAGGAAAATTATATTTTTTGTTGTAAAATAATTTTATTAATTAATTTTGGGCCAACATTAAATTAGAATAATTTTTCCAGGATTTATTTTAATATGCATTTTTCGAAAATTGTATTCTTATATACTTTAATTTTTCGAAATGCAATATATATTTATAGAAAATTAAATTTGAGTTGTAAATTAATTTAAATTAATTTTGTAACAACTTAAATTGAATATTTTTCTAAATATTTATTGGAAATTATTACTAAGATGGAAATAATTCATGTTATTTTCATATCCATCTAAGTAAAATTTATATTTAGAATTTTTTATTCTAAATTGGAAATTTTAATTAAATAAATATATATATATTTAAAATAGATGAATAAATAAAGAGAATCAAAGAAAATACAACTACTTGTAAATAATGAGCTTTTAATCAAAAGACATTCGATCTCCATTGTGGGTTTTACACCGCGTTTGTTTTAGTGAGTAATCCTCCCTAATGGAGGAACGTTCATTAGCAATTTCGCACCGTTTAACCTCGCATGATAAGTAGTTTGTAAGTGTTTTGTATGGTATGGATCACCCTAATGGTGGCGACCATACTTGACTTGTAAATTATGAAACAATGGTGGAAGCTCATAAGATAGATTGCCTTGACTCTCGCCTAAACGGGACAACGCTGAATTCCAATCTTGATCGAATAAAAGGTTGCTAGAATGTTTAACATTTTAGACGAGCTGACAACTCTATTCAATGAATGGTAACTTTGACTCTCGCCTAAACGGGACACTGATATCAGTTTGTTGAAAACCTTGGAAATTATTTAGGATTGTAAGTTTTAGTATTTTCACTTGTCATTCCTACTTGCTATATGCTTATAATTTCTGAATTGTGTATGAATTTATATTGAACCATGTTATTTTCTGTTATTAAGTTGTAGTTTAATTTCGAATCTTCATTGTTGGTCTAACATGTTTGTTTTTCTAATGAGATAAATCCCTAATGGATTTTCACCATTAGACATACATAATAGTGTAAGATCTCGAAAGATAAATATTGTATATGCAACATCTAGCTGTTCATCAATTGATGACACCTTAGACTAGTATTTTTACAATATGAAACAAGAAGATTACATAAATAAGATTACTTTGTCTTTCTCTAATCGAAGCATCGTTGGATTCTTATTTATAAATGAAATTATCCTAATTCCTCTTAGCTTATTCATTTCGAATTAGCTCAATAATATATCATTGGATGAATGGTCTATAAATCATTTCATGTCATTATATTTTCTCTTAAGAAATTAAATGATGCATATGATTATAATCCCGAAATTCTATTCCCAATTGATATAAATCCTGAATCTTAGAAATCTCCTACTTGTATGGGCAAATCTGACTTAGAGTTTGTATTAGTAGTGGTGGTCCAAGATAGAATTACTCATTATATTTGGTATAAATTTAAGTCTTTGACTTTAATTTTAGATTCCAAATAGAAATTTTCTTATATTTCTAATTCCAGAATAAAATACAGTTACACTTTCTCAAGTGTTCAATATCCATCTTCTATTAATGGATTAAAACTGTATGGAATATGAGTTAGGTATTCTGTGACCAGGATCCACTTGCAGAACTCTTTGATGTAACTAAACCTATGTCATCATAGACACTACCACATTTTTTTAATCTATGGCACTTGTATCTTGTTCATAGTGGATTTGACAAGATTAATCTCTGCAAAGAGTTAATATGCCTATATCCACTGAAAGTAGTTCATCTCATTCGCAGATGGATGTACATTCAGGGGTGGATATGAGTTTTTCGTTGTATTCTGAAAACGATAACTCTAGATTATACCTTTTAGCAAAGAAATTTGAAATGTTTGAAAAATTTCATTAATTTCTAGCAATGGTTAAAACCATTAAGGTAAGTGGTTAAAGATCTTGCGAACTGATAGGGGTGGAGAAATAGTTAGTAGATATGCAGTTCAAAGATCATTAAATTGATTTTTGAATTATATCCAAACTTACCTCCCCAGAAATTTCGAGTTGCATGTTGATGATTAGTTACTAGTCGTTGCCTAAATCCTTCTATGGTAATACAATTTCAGAATGATGTAATGGTTGGGTACTTAATGTAAATCATTACTAGATTCATGGATGACCTAATCAAAATCTTAAGAAAAGCTAGAACTGTTAACCATGGTTTGTTAGCTTTTCTAAGTGATTAGGGGTGGACCATCCAATTGTCAATAGATAAGAAAGTGTTTGTTCAAACAAATACTACTTTTTTAAGAAAATGACTAAGTCTGAAAAACAAGTAGCAAATAAAGGAGATATTTAATTCTTGATTCCAAAAGTGTTCTATCATCTTATATAACATATGATGATCCCACTGCCTCTGTTGTCTTGTCACAACCGAAGAGATCAATACCATTTAGTTTTCTTCGACATAATTCACGGTACCTTGTCGTAGTGGGAGAGTTTCTAGGAACTCACCTTCTTATGACTTGGGAGACACTAGTGATTAAAATCCATTGTGAGTTTAAACAAGTAATGGATTGTCAAGATAAGAAACTAAGAAGAAAGCCAATAGAACTATGGTTTAATCCATTCACATGGAGTAACCTAAAGTTTTCTATTACAAGGACATAAAAGGAAATTTTCGTTTATAAGTCCATTCAATGGACTTAACAAAACTTCTTGTTCCTAGTATTATAGGTTTGAGTTTATCTAAACCTATGGCTTGTGGTATACCTGGTAATTACTTACTCTAATGCAAGCAGCTTACTTTAGTAAGATGCTGAAGCATTTTCTTTCTAATGGCAATCTATAGAAGCTTCACAACTTCTTAGGTATAGATTTTATTTATCTAAGGAAAAGTCTTAACTATTCCAGAAAAGATAAAGCCATGAAAGAATTTCTTATATCAACAGTGAGAGGTCTTAGATATGCTTTTGTATGCCTTAGACCAGACACCTGCTGTTGAGTGGGAGTAATGAGTAGGTATCAGATTAATCCAGGAGAAGAACATTGGAAGACAATCAAGTAAATTTTAAGATTAAGAAGAGGAACTATATGTTAGTCTATAAGGGTGTGTTTAAAACTCTTAAACTACACCATATCAGATTTCGAAATTTGCCTTTGTGCTAGAAAAACTTTCTGATAAGATGGTGGTTACTCTTGGGGTGGAATAGTGATTTTGGAGAAGTGTAAAAACCTATCTGAAGTCTCTAGGTCTACCAGAGAGGGACTGAATGTTAAGGTTGCAGGAAAGGTACTTATTCAGTCTAAGGAAAGTTCTATACATTTTTGGCATCATTCCAAATTGCCTCAAACTACTAGTGTTAATTTCCTGATTAACCAAAAGTAGTTGCCAAAGGTATGTATGGAATCCAGTATCCCAAGAGAGTAGACATATAGAGAGGAATTTCACATTATCAATGATTTTGTGATTAAGGAAGAGTAATGGTGGAGAAAAGGTTGTGGTGAATTCAACCTTTCAGATCCTATTACGAGGAGTTTACTACTACTACACTTGATTTGTATATCAAGGTGTTGAGATTATTTGAAACGCACTTTTTGTTTTATATTAGTGCAAGTGGGAGTTTGTTGGGTTTTATGCCCTAAATAAAACTCATTTCAATATAATCAGATTTACTTATTAATATAGATCAGAAATAACATTTAATGTTGCATGGTTCACATGATTTATTTCATGATTATATGTACATAATGTATAGATTCATCTGAAACCCTTTTCACATACTTGATCCTGTTTATTGTGTCGTCAACACATTGGAAAGTAAACATGACTATGTGAATAAAGTTTTCCTAGATTTATCAGACATAGGGTTTTACTGATATGATAATCTACAACAGAGTTTACTTGCATTTGGAGAAGTGCTATGTTCTTTCCAGAGCATTGGTTAAAGTAAAGCTCAGGTTGGATGCATGGAGTATGCATCGGAAGGGACTGATATTGAACTTTGACTTAGATTTATTAAACTTACCGTAATATCTATTCAAGTCAATATCGCATAGTTGATCCTAGATCAAATGATCTTAATCATGTTATGATTAGGCTCAATCTTGAAAGGCTATTCGTGTTCTTTGATTTGTTAGTTAAGCCTACTTTTAGGTCAGGGTGATACGTACATTTTGGGAACACGGTAGTGCAATTGAGTGGGAGCGCTATCATAAACATGGAATCTATAGCTTCTATCTGGCGAATAGTAAGCAAAGGATGATCTCCTTCAAGCTTGACCAAACGAACATAAATGGTGGAGTACTCATTTCACATAAGCTGAAATATCATTTATACGGGGTCAAGTGTTTTAAGGAATAAATACGTTGTAGGGTGTAACGGTAATTTAATCCCTTTACAGTGTAGATCATTCATATAGAGGATCATTGATCACATTAGGATTATAACAATGGATAACTAATGATGTGTCTATATGGTGGAACATATAGAGCATTCTATATACTGAGAGTGCAATTCTAAGTTCTATGCGTGGATTCAACGAAGAATTAATAAGTTAGTGAATTTTAGTGCTAAATTCTTGATCTACTTATTGGAAGCTCGGTTATATAGACCCATGGTCCCCCCACTAGTTGAGATAATATTTCTTGTAAGACTCATGTAATTGGTTTTGATTAATCAATTATAATTCTCAAATCAGACTATGTCTATTTGTGAATTTTTCACTAAGTAAGGGCGAAATTGTAAAGAAAGAGTTTATAGGGGCATATTTGTTAATTATGATACTTTGTATGGTTCAATTAATAAATATGATAAATGACAATATTATTTAATAATTATTTATAGTTATTAAATAGTTAGAATTGGCATTTAAATGGTTGAATTAGGAAATTGGCATTTTTGAGAAAATCAGATACAAAAGGTGTTAAAATTGCAAAATTGCAAAAAGCAAGGCCCAATCCATTAAAGGTATGGCCGGCCACCTATTGTAGTATTTTAAGTTGATTTTTTCATTATTTTAATGCCATATAATTCAAATCTAACCCTAGTGGAATGCTATAAATAGATAGTGAAGGCTTCAGGAAAAACACTTCTTCTGATTCAGAAAAACTGAGCCTCTCTCTCTCCCTATCTTTAGGTGCCACTTCTTCTTTCTTCTTCCTTTGAATTTCGAAATCCTTAGTGATTAGAGTAGTGCCCACACACATCAAGTGATACCTCAATCATAGTGAGGAAGATCGTGAAGAAAGATCATCAGCAAAGGAGTTTCAGCATCAAAGATTCAGAGAAAGAGATCCAGGTTCAGCTATTGATAATGCTCTGCTACAGAAAGGAATCAAGGGCTAGATATCTGAACGGAAGGAGTCATTATATTCCGCTGCACCCAATGTAAGGTTTCCTAAACTTTATATGTGTTTATTTCATCGTTTTAGAAAGTTCTTATTTAGGATGTTAATAAACATACTTGTGAGTAGATCTAAGATCCTGGTAAAATAATATCCAACAGCTCACACCACGCCTTATTTGTTGCATCCGGGAACCACCAAGATGTATCAGGATTTGAAACCCTACTTCTGGTGGTATGGGATGAAAAGAGATGTGGTGGACTACGTGTCCAAGTGTTTAACCTGCCAGCAGATTAAGGCTGAACATCAGAGGCCAGCAGGGTTATTACAACCTTTAGTCCTTCCAGAATGGAAGTGGGAGGACATCGCAATGGACTTTGTAACTGGTTTGCCTAGAACTACGGGAATGTATGATTCTGTATGGGTCATCGTGGACAGATTCACAAAATCGGCTCACTTTCTACCAGGGAAAGTTACCTATTCAGTGGATCAGTATGCTGAATTGTATGTGAAGGAGATAGTTCGTCTCCACGGAGCCCCTAAATCTATTGTGTCAGATAGGGATCCAAAGTTCACATCAAAATTTTGGGTGAGTCTTCAGAAGGCTATGGGTACCAAGTTAAAGTTTAGTACAGCCTTTCACCCTCAGACTGATGGTCAATCAGAAAGAACTATCCAGATTTTAGAAGACCTACTGCGAGCCTGTGTCATGGACTTTGAGGGTTCATGGAGTAAGTACTTGCCTTTAATTGAATTCTCCTACAACAACAGCTACCAAAGTACAATAGGGATGGCTCCCTATAAGATGTTATATTGTAATGACCGCTCTAGTAATTTGGATTAGTAAGGGCAATTAGCACTAATTGTTATTATTTTATTATTATTTGTGAATTAATTTATTTGTGGACCCCAATATTTAGAAATAAATATTAGAGTTATAATTTCTCAATTCCGGAGATTTTATTAAACTCTAGGGGTATTATTTAGTTTATATGTGAAATATGTTAATTTTGTAATTTTTGCTCGGCGACAACGGAAAATGCGATGGATGGCTAGATTGATCACATGGGTAAGTTTAGAATCCTATTTCATAGTGGGAAATATTTTAGAGAAAATAAATTTTCGGGATTGAGCGGGGTTATGGAAATTGACCATTTTACCCCTAGTTTTAGAAATACCCTAAGTTTGAGTCAAAGGGCAATTTGGACATTTTATTTAAGTTATGGATAGGTGGCTTTTTGGTTAGTTGACACCTAGCAAGCTATATTCAGCAAGGAAAAAGGATTTTCCTAACCTTTAATTCATTTTGGGAAAATAGAAAAAAAAAATCATAGAAAATCATCTCACCATCTCCTCTCTCTCTCTTGCTTTCGGCTGGGGTAAATCAAAGGCAAAACCAGATTTTTTCTTTCATTTCTTTGGATTTTCAGCAAGGTTTCAAGGGGGAAACTCAACCTAAGGTAAGCCCTAATGGTTCCTTCTCTTTTTTTCAAGTTTTGAAGTAGTTAGAATAGTGAAATGGTGTTATAGGAGCTGTTAGAGTTTGAAGTTGGTTTGGTTCGAATTCTAGGGTTAGGTTGAGTTAAATTTAGCCCATAGCAGCTGGTTTTGATTGGTGTTAATGATTTTATGCAATTTTAAGTTTTAAGTGCAAAGCTTTGTTCATTAATGGCAACTTGAGTTGTAATGGTTTATTCTGTGAATTACTGCGTGAAAATCATTGTGTATGCATTGTATAGGTATACTGGAGAGTTTGGTAAGGTTTGGGATTGAATTGAATTAAGGGGGATGATTTTTGGTTCCCAGCAGTAGAACCGGAATTCCGGTTCTGGGAGGCCATACCAACCGGTCGACCGGTTGGTGACCCAGAACCGGGATGCCGGTTGGGGAACCTACCGCACTTTGTTGGGGAATTTCCAGAACCCTAGTTTTGGCCAATTTTGAGATATTTAGGGTATTGCCATGAGGTTTATCGATAGGGAAACTTTTAGTTTCAAGTTTAAAGTCCCGGAAAGTGATTTAGCGAGTCACTCATCTGTGTTGCAATTATTGTGATTAGGGCATCCATCTAGCACGTGAATTCCGTTCAGCCTGGCCAAAGACACTTGAATTCGGAAAACAGGTAAGAACTGTGTATAATGTATGATGTGATTATCTGAATGTGTGTATATGTGTTTATATATGCATGCTTGAATTATGTTAAGCATTACCAACACTTGTAAGAATAAGTTATAGAGTGCATTGGTATAGTGATTGTTGTGACTGTGAGTACGATACAGTGATACCAACACGGGCACGGGAATATGCTAAGGTGTGTGGTACATCACTCAGGGTTACTCAGTGATCGGGATAAACCCTACCAACACTCGTACAGTGAGGTACGATGTGTATGTGGTATAGTGGTTGTACCCTGGTATTGAACGTTCATACTCATCTGTTAAGCTCTGTAAATAGGTGTATGGGCGCCTATTTACAGGTCGGAAATTATATGGTATGTTATATGCATTTCTTACTGAGTCTGTTGACTCACAGTTTCTGCTTCCATGTGTAGGTAAAGGAAAGGCGAAGGCTGAACAAGAGTGAACCTGAGCTCGAGTGAGATTGTACATGTCAAGTGGTGCGACCTGGAGTGTTCGGTCTCGGGACATCTGGGAGTTATATTTTGAAAGTTGCTGTGCGACCTGGAAGTTATGTATTTTGAAATGTAAAGTTTAAACAGTAAATTTTTAAAAGTTTGAAATCGGGATCCCGGGATTTGTAAATATTATATTATATTACAAAGTTTAATGTTTAAAGCAAAAGTTTTAATTTGACACGTTTTTCGAGAAATTTCTTTGATTAGCAAAGATTGCACAATAATTGAAAAAGCACTGTAGCGTGCCTTAGCATTAGGGCGTTACAATTTTGGTATCAGAGCCGCCAGGTTTGTCTACCGAAGCTTGCTATGACATGTACAATCTTCATCAGAGAAAGCTCGGTTCACGGTTCAGTAAGTCCGTACTTGTTTAGTATTTTAAATAAATATGAATGTGAAAGCATGTTAGGAAGCATATTAGATTTAAATTAAATATATTTCTTTAAAAAGAAAAGAAAGTGTGTTGCCTTTAAGTTATTAAGAGCGGTGTTAATTTTGATCGCTGTCTAACCTGCCTGGCTTATGGATTCGCAGGCTAAGTCCTATTAAATGGACGCCCCGCGAAATACAAGAAGTCAGGGTGGCATGGTTGAGACCGGAGGCGGTCAGGGGAATCCTCAAAATCCTCGTGGTCGCGGCCGTGGCCGTGGCAGAGCTCATGGTGGTCGCCCTGTAAATCCACCTCAAGCTCCTCCTGACTGGGAGCAAAGATTTGCTGAAATGCAAGATAGAATCCGTCAGCAAGATGAAGAGATCCAAAGATTGAGGCAGCAGGGTCCTCCTGCCGTGCCTCCTCAAGAAGTTCAGGTCGTTGCAGTTCCTGCGGTGCCAGCAGAACAACCTGTTGTTGGCAACCGTATGGAACCGTTGTACGAAAGATTTCGAAAATAGGCACCTCCAGTGTTTCTGGGAGGCCCTGATGTGATGAAGGCCGAGCAGTGGCTTTCAATGATTGAACGCATCCTTAATTTTATGGGAGTGGTTGGAAATGACCGGGTGACCTGCGCCACTTTCCAGTTTCAGGAAGATGCTCTCGTGTGGTGGGAGTTGATAACCCTCACTCGGGACGTCACGCTGATGACCTGGGAAGAATTTAAGGAGTTATTCAACTCCAAGTATTATAACGAAGCGGTCCGCAGTGCAAAGCGGAAAGAGTTCACTGATCTAGTTAAGACTGAGGGAATGTCAGTCACTGAATACACGACGAAGTTTTATCGGTTGGCTAAGTTGGCAGCAGGAATTGTGCCCACTGACTTCAGTAAGAAAGAAAAATATTTAGCGGGTTTGAGTGCAAAGATCCGGCATGATCTGGTTATTACCACTACTGAAGCAACCACGTATGCAGATATGGTTGAGAAGGCTTTGAGAGCCGAGGGTGCAGTGAAATTTCTTCAGGAGCCCCGGGTGACTCCGAGTGTCGGTGGAACCCCCACTGTTCCTACTCCTGTTTATGGTAGGGATGGTGGTGACTCCACCACTGAACAGAAAAGAAAAGTTGTTCCAACTTCTGGTGGCTCGGGGCAAAGCAAGCGGTTCCGTGGGAACCAAGGTAGAGGTGGACGCCAGGGTTACTCATATCCTGAGTGTCCAAGGTGCAAGAAACATCATCCGGGAGAATGTAACCGGAAGACATGCTTCCTGTATGGCATGGTGGGGCATTTCAAGAAAGATTGCCCCCAGGCAAAGAAAGAGGAGCCGAAAGCTGAGGTGAAACCGGTTCCTGCTCGTGTGTTTGCCATTACCCAAGCTGATGCTGCAGCCAGTCCTTCTGTTGTGACAGGTCAGCTTCCCGTCAGCAACTTGTTATTTACAGTATTATTTGACTCGGGAGCTACACGTTCATATGTGGCTACAAGAGTGATTGATCTTTTGGGTAGGCCTTGTGATATTTTAGAAAGAGGGTTTGGAACCCTAATGCCTAGCGGGGAATTGGTTATCTCTAATAGGCGCATTAGGTCTATGCCGATTAGGATCGAAGATAGGGAATTGAGTACTGACCTCATAGAATTGAAATTAACTGAGTTTGATATTATACTGGGAATGGATTTTCTATCCAAGTATTCGGCCAGTATAGATTGTAGGCGTAAAATGGTGACTTTTCAGCCGGAAGGTGAAGATCCATTTGTTTATGTTAGGTCAGTTCAGGGGTCTCGGATCCCGGTTATTTCTGTGCTGAGGGCTAGAGATTTACTATGCGATGATTGTGTAGGATTTCTAGCGGTGGTATTTGACTCCAGCAGACCTGAAACATTTGGGCCTGAGGTAGTTCGGGTGGTGAAAGATTTTCTTGATGTGTTTCCCGAGGAGTTGCCGGGATTGCCGCCACAGTGAGAGGTTGACTTTGTAATTGATTTGGCACCTGGAGTTGAACCTGTTTCTAAAGCTCCATATAGGATGGCTCCAGCGGAACTCAAGGAGCTTAAGTTACAACTTCAGGGGATGCTTGACATTGGGTTTATTCGACCCAGTGTGTCGCCCTGGGGAGCTCCGGTTCTTTTTGTGAAAAAGAAAGATGGTTCCCTCACAATGTGTATTGATTATCGGGAACTAAACAAGCTGACGATTAAGAACAAGTACCCGTTGCCCAGGATCGATGATTTGTTCGATCAGCTTCAGGGAAAGACAGTGTTTTCGAAGATTGATTTACGGTCTGGTTATCATCAACTTAGAATTCGGGATGTAAAGCCCGCTTAGTTAATTTGGAAATTATCAGTTGATTGTGATTAATTATGAAATTATTTATAGCTATTTAAATAATTTATTACTGTTATTTATGTTATTCAGTAGCTTGCATATTTTGCATTTCCGGTGTTCGGTATTTTGGAACTCGGCGTTTGGTTCAGTAGAAATCACAACTTAGTATGTTAGTAGTTTGGGGACGGGTTTTAGACATTGGGAATGTCGGGAATGGCCGGGAATTTAGAATTTCCCAAAAATACCCCTTTAGTATTATTTATGTGGTTTTTAGGTGGAGGGGCAAAATGGTCTTTTTGCCCCATTAGTATTTTGTCTTTTGTGAATTTATGAAATGGAAAATAAATGTTATTTGTTTATTTTAGTGGTTGAAATAAAATAGTTTAAGTGGCTTTATTCTTTTATTTTCTCTCATTTCACACTTAGTAAAAAATTAGAGAAACTTTGAAAAAGAGAATTTTCTCTCATTCTCTCTCTATTTTCGGCTGGTGCATGGGAATCAAAGGGCTGGGTTTTTCCATCAATTTCTAGCTAAATTCATCATCACTTTGGAACTCTTGTTTGTGGTAGGTGTTTCTTAATTTTCCTCTTTTGTTTTCTTGAGAAAAATGGTGAAAAGATGAGTAAAATGCATGCTTTTGTGGTCGTTATTATTCTTTGTGTTTGGTTGTTGATTTCTGAGGCTTAAAGCATGTTTAATTGATGTTATTTGAGTTGTTTGAAGCATGCTAGTTGTGTTGTTCAAAGCTTTGAGTTTTCTATGCAAAAATGTGATTTTTGGTGAAATTATTGTGAATCTGTTCTGTGATGTTGCTGTTGTTTTTAATTGTTTTTCAGAGGCTTAGATAAGCTTGATTAAGTTGAATTAAGCTAGTGAAATGCATGTTTAGGTGTTTTTGCTCAAGTTTGAGTTTAGAACTCAAAGCTTGAGCTCCAATGGCATTTTTCATGTTTGAGGTTTCTGGGTGGTTTTGATGCCTTGGATATGTTCTAGGGATGGTTTAGAACAGGTCTGGAAAGTTTGGAACCAATTGGGGTTGAATTGGTCGAGTTATGAAAAATTTGGTTTGTCGTCGCGAGGAACCGGAATTCCGGTTGTGCATCCGGAATTCGGATGAGGGTTCGAATTTTCCGGAACCGGAATTCCGGTTGGGCAACCTGGTCTACCGGTTGGGGAAAATTCGGGGACCACTAGTTTTCCTCGTTTTTATGTTTTTAGGGGTATTGCCATGCTTTTTATCGATAGGGAAACTTTTAGTTCCTAGTTTTAGTCCCCGGGAAGTGATTTAGCGTGTCACTTATAGCGTTGTGATTTTTATGGTTTAGGAGCCAGTAATCCGCCGCTCAGCTTCAGTTCCAGTCGGAGTTGGCCAAGCACACACGAAATCGGAATCCAGGTAAGATTAGTATAACAGTATGCATATGTAGATTACATGTTTAGCGTGCATGTAGGAAGCCTGCTAGATTACATTAGTTATGTATATAGGCTTCGAACCATCCAACCCTGTCACGTCGGTACAGTTGGAGTATGACCAAGAATGGAGTATGACCGGTTCGGACCGATCAGTGACATTTGGTTGGTGGTTCGTGCTATTGACCTATCCCGTCGGTACAGCCGGAGTATGACCAAGAATGAGTATGACAGTTCGACCGATCGTGGATATTTGTCAATAGTACCGTCCCCGTGAACGTTCAAAACTCGGCACCATGTTGGACATGGCAAGAAGTGGCTCGGTACCATGTTGGACATGGCAGTAGCGGGACTCAGTATCGTGTTGGACACGGCAGTTAGTATTATGTATGAGTATTATTATGCTTTTCTTACTGAGTCTGTCGACTCACAGTTTATGTTCATGTGTAGGTAAAGGCAAGGCTTTAGCTGATGGACCGTGAGCGAGCTTATGAGATTGTACATGTCGGGGCGGTTAGGCCTGGAGCGTACAATCCTCGGGACAGCAAGGCTAAATTTTTGTAACTGGTCGTTAGACGACTTTTATTTTTATGTAATAGCTAAACAGTTAAACTTTTTGTAAATGATTTTATAATCGGGATCCCGAGTCTTTTGTAATATGGTTTATAAGTTTAATGAAAAAGCAAAATTTTAATTAATCACGTTTTTCCATAAACCTCGTTGATTAGCAACGAGCTGCACAGTACGTTTAAAAATCACGTAATACGCCTAAGTTAGTTAGGGTGTTACAAATGGTATCAGAGCCTTGACCCAGCCCGAAGTGTGGTCGACGAGGACGTCGGACCCCGTAAGGGGGGGTGATTGTGACAGTCAGTAGTCCCGTGATCCGTAAGGGGAAATACCGGGTAAGCTGTGCAATCCCACATCGCCTGGGGAAGGTCAAGTGGGATGATTCTGAGACTGTGTAGGTATGGGACTACACAGTTGAATAGAGCTTAAATGGATTGATTGGTACTACCTATATCAACAAGGTGCATCTTGTTTTTCGGTAGCCCATCTCGAAAGAACTCCAAAGTTAAGCGTGCTTGGCCTGGGGTAATTTAAGGATGGGTGACCTCCTGGGAAGTTTTCCCAGGAAGCGTGCGAGTGAGGACAAAGCATGCTGGAAACACTCGTGTTGGTCTGTAGGGCCAGTCGTCAATCCAGGAAGCAGCCAGAGTGGCGTACTCGTGTATAAGAGCCATTAGTCCGTGGGTGTAACGGCCCAATGGAGGCTTGAAGCGAGGACGTTACAATTTGATATCACGGCCGCCAGGTTGTCTTCCGAAGATCGTCACGACATGTACAATCATCATCAGCAGTTAGCTCGGTTCACGGTTCAGTAAGCCTTTATTGCTTTAGTAGTTTATTTTATTCAGTTATGAAAAAGAAAAGCCTGTTAGGAAGCATGTTAGTAGTCTGATAGTAGAATAGGCGCATGTTTCGTTTTTAATTTCCAAATTAAGCGGCATTAGTAAGCTCTCCTTGAATACGACCTGATATGCCAACTCTTGGTTTCGCAGGCGGTTCTAACTAGATGGACGCCAGGCGGACTACCAGGAGTCAGGGCAACTCCGTAGGGTCGAATCAAGGTCAGGGAGCTCAGTTTCCCCCACCTGCTAGGGGCCGAGGCAGAGGTCCCCGAGGCAGGGCTCGTGGTCGGGGTGATGAGAACCCGCCACAGCGCCCGAGCTCCCCAGCCCGATCGGGGAGCCCCGAATCGGGAGTTGCGGTTTGCGGAAATGCAAGCCCGGATCGAAGAACAAGACCTCGAGATTCGCAGGTTGAGACGGCATGGTGCTCCCGCAAGCCTCGTGCCCATAGTTCCGGTGGCACCGCCTCGCCGCCTGTGCCGAGATAGTGGTGGCGGCCCATAGATTGGAACCATTGTATGAGCGGTTCCGGAAGCAAGCACCTCCGGTATTCCTGGGAGGTCCGGACGTGATGAAAGCCGAGCAATGGCTGACGGTGATCACCAAGATACTGAATTTCATGGGTGTCACCGGTAACGACAGAGTGGTATGCGCCACATTTCAGTTCCAGGAGGACGCATTGGTATGGTGGGACATGGTGTCTCAGATCCATGACGTCACCACCATGACCTGGGAAAGGTTCCAGGAACTCTTTAATGCGAAATACTACAATGAGGCGGTCAGAAGCGCCAAGAGGAAAGAGTTCGTTCACCTGACCCAGCGGGAGAACATGAGCGTCACTGAGTATACTACTCAGTTTGATCGGTTGGCGAGGTTAGCCTCGGGAATTGTGCCGACTGACTTCAGCAAGAAGGAGAAGTATCTGGACGGGTTGAATCCCAAGATCAGGCATGACCTGATGATCACCACCGACGACACCACCACCTATGCTGAGATGGTGGAGAAGGCACTGCGAGCTGAGGGCGCAGTGGGGTGTATGTCAGAATCAGCCAGTACTCCGGTTGGTGGCGGAGCTCCTACCCCTCCTGCATCAGGCTATAGCAGGGGGAGTAGTGGTTCGGCCATTGATCAGAGGAAGAGGGCACCCACTGCTTCCGGTGGCTCGAGTCAGAACAAGAGGTTCTGGGGGAACCAGAACGCAGGAGTCGTCCCGGTGGTACCGAGACCCGATTCTCCTATCCCGAGTGCCTTAGCCGCAAGAGGCACCATCGGGGTGAGTGCAAAGGTCGTGATGCTTTCATTGTGGCATGCCCGGACACTTCAAGAGGGAATGTCCCCGGCTCCGATCGAGGCACCGAGAGCTCCGGCCGATACCCACTCCAGCCCGGGTGTTCGCTATCACGCAGCCGATGCGGATGCCACCCCATCGGCAGTCACAGTCGCCTTTCTATTAACAACTCGCTATATTCGATCGTCGTTTGATTCTGGGGCTACACATTCCTATGTGGCGGCCAGAGTCTTTAGTAAATTGGGTAGACCCTTTGATAGATATGAATCAGGGTTTGGAACCCTGTTACCTGGCGGAGAATTGGTTATCTCCAATAGGTGGATTAGGTCTATGCCGATCAGGATAGATGGTAGAGAGTTAAGCGCTGATCTGATAGAGATGAGCTTAGTCGAATTTGATATTATTTTAGGAATGGATTTCCTATCTAAATATTCGGCGAGCATTGATTGTAAAAGGAAGATGGTGGTCTTCCAACCGGAAAGTGAAGAACCGTTTGTATTTGTGGGTTCAGTTCAGGGATCTCGGATCCCGGTGATCTCGGCTATATCAGCGAGAGAATTGTTGCACGGCGGGTGCTTAGGGTTTCTGGCCGTGGTGGTGGACACCACTCGGCCAGATACCATTCGGCCAGAGGACATCAGAGTGGTTCGGGAATTTTTGGACGTTTTTCCCGAAGAACTTCCAGGGTTACCACCTCAGCGGGAGATTGATTTCGTGATTGACTTGGCACCAGGGGTGGAACCGGTTTCCAAAGCCCCGTATAGGATGGCTCCACCGAACTTAAGGAATTAAAGATTCAGCTCCAAGGGTTGCTTGACATAGGGTTCATTCGGCCCCAGTGTGTCACCCCCGGGGAGCCCCGGTTTTGTTCGTCAAGAAGAAGGATGGATCTATGAGGATGTGCATCGACTACAGGGAGTTGAACAAGCTGACGGTGAAGAATAAATATCCATTACCTAGGATCGATGACTTGTTCGATTAGCTTCAGGGGAAGACGGTCTTTTCTAAGATTGATCTCCGTTCGGGTTATCATCAGTTGAGAATCCGAGAGGAGGACATTCCAAAGACGGCTTTCCGCACTAGGTATGGACATTACGAGTTTCTGGTTATGTCATTCGGACTAACCAATGCTCCTGCAGCATTCATGGACCTGATGAATAGAGTATTCAAGGATTTCCTCGATATCTGTGTGATTGTGTTTATCGATGACATCCTCGTGTACTCTCAATCAGAAGAGGAGCATGAGTTACATCTTCAAATGGTACTGCAACGACTTCGGGAACATAAGCTTTACGCCAAGTTCAAGAAATGTGAGTTCTGGTTGTCTCAGGTGTCCTTCCTAGGGCACATTGTGAGTAAAGATGGGATCAAGGTGGATCCCGGGAAGATTGAATCCGTCGTGATTGGCCGAGACCGAAGACATGACGGAGATCAGAAGCTTCTTGGGATTAGCTGGGTACTACCGTAGGTTCGTGGAGGGGTTCTCCAAAATTTCAATGCCCCTAACCGAGCTTACAAAGAAAAATCAGAGATTTATTTGGTCAGATAAGTGCGAAGCTAGCTTTCAGGAGCTGAAACAGAGATTGATTACTGCACCGGTACTAGCTTTGCCTTCGGACAAGGAGAAGTTCGTAGTCTATTGTGACGCATCCAAACAGGGTTTGGGGTGTGTATTGATGCAAGCCGACCGGGTTATCACCTATGCCTCCCGTTAGTTAAAGGATTATGAACAGCGATACCCGACTCATGATTTAGAATTGGCCGCAGTGGTCTTTGCACTGAAGATTTGGCGGCATTACCTTTATGGGGAGAAGTGTGAGATCTATACCGACCATAAAAGTCTCAAGTATTTCTTTACTCAGAAAGATTTGAACATGAGACAAAGGCGTTGGTTGGAATTAGTGAAGGATTACGATTGCGAGATCCTCTATCATCCCGGAAAAGCCAATGTAGTGGCCGATGCCCTGAGCAGAAAGGGTCCCGGGCAAGTAGCTAGCATGGTTCAGATCTCACCTCGCCCAGCGCAGGATATGGTTAGATCCGCATTGAGTTTGTGGTAGGTCGCCTTCACAACTTAACGCCGCAATCCGATCCGTTGGAAAGAATAAAAGTCGCTCGGATGACAGATCCGGAGTTAGTGAAAATCCGAGATGAGGTATTGGCCGGTCAAGCCAAGGACTTTTCGTTGTCGACATGGGATGCTTTTGTATAAAGCCAGGGTTTGTGTTCCGAACAGTGTGGAACTTAGAAATGAGATCTTTGAGGAGGCTCATTCTACTCCATATTCTCTGCATCCCGGCACCACCAAGATGTACCAAGATTTGAAACCGTACTTCTGGTGGAGCGGTATGAAGAAGAATTTGGTAGAATTCGTATCGAGATGCCTCACTTGTCGCTAGATTAAGGCCGAACATCGCAGACCAAACAGGTTGTTGCAGCCTCTAACCCTACCAGAAGGGAAATGGGAGGATATTACGATGGATTTTGTGGTCGGGTTACCTAGGACCACGGGTTTGTATGATTCCATCTGGGTAGTGGTGGATCGATTTACGAAATCGCTCATTTTCTCACGGCCGAACAACATTTTCGGGATCGCCTGCGTAACCGTACGTCGTAGAGATAGTAAGACTTCACGGGGTACCGAAGTCTATAGTTTCGGACAGGGATCCGAAATTCACCTCCAAATTTTGGCAAAGTTTGCAACGGGCAATGGGTACAAAGCTGAAATTCAGTACAGCATTCCATCCTCAGACAGATGGTCAGTCCGAAAGGACAATTCAGATATTGGAGGATATGTTGAGAGCTTGTGTTATGGACTTTGAGGGCTCATGGAGTAAGTATCTACCGTTGATAGAATTTTCTTACAACAACAGTTACCAGAGTACGATAGGGATGGCTCCCTACGAACTGTTGTACGGTAGGAAATGTAGATCCCCTATCCACTGGGATGAGGCAGGGGAGAGGAAATACCTAGGTCCAGAGTCAGTTCAGCGGACCAATGAGGCGATAGAGAAGATAAAAGCTAGAATGCTTGCCTCACAGAGCGCATGTAAGAGTTACGCAGATCCGAAACGCAGAGATGTTGAGTTCCGAGTAGGGGACCATGTGTTTTTACGAGTATCTCCGATGAAGGGGATTAAACGTTTCGGGAAAAGAGGCAAGTTATGCCCTAGATTTACAGGACCTTTCGAGATTCTCGAGAAGATAGGTCAAGTGGCATATCGGTTAGCATTGCCTCCACCTTATCGCTAGCTTCACAACGTATTCCATGTCTCGATGTTGAGAAAATACGTTTCGTACCCCTCTCATATACTCGCTATGAGAGTCTCAGCTGACGGACATGACTTATGAGGAACAGCCAGTGCAGATCCTGGATAGAAAGGATAAAGTCCTTCGGAATAAGACCATAGCATTGGTCAAGGTTCTCTGGAGAAACAGTAAGGTGGAAGAAGCCACCTGGGAGATAGAGTCAGATATGAGAGCTCAATATCCAGAGTTATTCAGGTTAGATTTCGGGGACGAAATCCTTTTAAGGGGGGGATAGTTGTAAAGCCCGCTTAGTTAATTTGGAAATTATCAGTTGATTGTGATTAATTATGAAATTATTTATAGCTATTTAAATAATTTATTACTGTTATTTATGTTATTCAGTAGCTTGCATATTTTACATTTCCGGTGTCCGGTATTTTGGAACTCGGCGTTTGGCTCAGTAGAAATCACAACTTAGTATGTTAGTAGTTTGGGGACGGGTTTTAGACATTGGGAATGTCGGGAATGGCCGGGAATTTAGAATTTCCCAAAAATACCCCTTTAGTATTATTTATGTGGTTTTTAGGTGGAGGGGCAAAATGGTCTTTTTGCCCCATTAGTATTTTGTCTTTTGTGAATTTATGAAATGGAAAATAAATGTTATTTGTTTATTTTAGTGGCTGAAATAAAATAGTTTAAGTGGCTTTATTCTTTTATTTTCTCTCATTTCACACTTAGTAAAAAATTAGAGAAACTTTGAAAAAGAGAATTTTCTCTCATTCTCTCTCTATTTTCGGCTGGTGCATGGGAATCAAAGGGCTGGGTTTTTCCATCAATTTCTAGCTAAATTCATCATCACTTTGGAACTCTTGTTTGTGGTAGGTGTTTCTTAATTTTCCTCTTTTGTTTTCTTGAGAAAAATGGTGAAAAGATGAGTAAAATGCATGCTTTTGTGGCTGTTATTATTGCTGTGTTTGGTTGTTGATTTCTGAGGCTTAAAGCATGTTTAATTGATGTTATTTGAGTTGTTTGAAGCATGCTAGTTGTGTTGTTCAAAGCTTTGAGTTTTCTATGCAAAAATGTGATTTTTGGTGAAATTATTGTGAATCTGTTCTGTGATGTTGCTGTTGTTTTTAATTGTTTTTCAGAGGCTTAGATAAGCTTGATTAAGTTGAATTAAGCTAGTGAAATGCATGTTTAGGTGTTTTTGCTCAAGTTTGAGTTTAGAACTCAAAGCTTGAGCTCCAATGGCATTTTTCATGTTTGAGGTTTCTGGGTGGTTTTGATGCCTTGGATATGTTCTAGGGATGGTTTAGAACAGGTCTGGAAAGTTTGGAACCAATTGGGGTTGAATTGGTCGAGTTATGAAAAATTTGGTTTGCTGCCTGCGAGGAACCGGAATTCCGGTTGTGCATCCGGAATTCCGGATGAGGGTTCTGAATTTTCCAGAACCGGAATTCCGGTTGGGCAACCGGTCTACCGGTTGGGGAAAATTCAGGGACCCTAGTTTTCCTCGTTTTTATGTTTTTAGGGGTATTGCCATGCTTTTTATCGATAGGGAAACTTTTAGTTCCTAGTTTTAGTCCCCGGGAAGTGATTTAGCGCGTCACTTATAGCGTTGTGATTTTTATGGTTTAGGAGCCCGTAATCCGCCGCTCAGCTTCAATTCCAGTCAGGTTGACCGGCACACCTGAAATCGGAATCCAGGTAAGATTAGTATAACAGTATGCATATGTAGATTACATGTTTAGCGTGCATGTAGGAAGCCTGCTAGATTACATTAGTTATGTATATAGGCTTCGAACCATCCAACCCTGTCACGTCGCAGACAGTGGAGTATGACCAAGAAATGAGTATGACCGGTTTGACCGATCAGGCTGACATTTGGTTGGTGGTTCAGTGCTATTGACCTATCCCGTCGGTACAGGCTGGAGTATGACCAGCAGCCGGAGTATGACAAGTTCGACCGATCAGGTGGATATTTGTCAATAGTACCGTCCCTGTGAACGTTCAAAACTCAGTACCATGTTGGACATGGCAGTAGTGGCTCAGTACCATGTTGGACATGGCAGTAGCGGGACTCAGTATCGTGTTGGACACGGCAGTTAGTATTATGTATGAGTATTATTATGCTTTTCTTACTGAGTCTGTCGACTCACAGTTTATGTTCATGTGTAGGTAAAGGCAAGGCTTTAGCTGATGGACCGTGAGCGAGCTTATGAGATTGTACATGTCGGGGCGGTTAGGCCTGGAGCGTACAATCCTCGGGACAGCAAGGCTAAATTTTTGTAACTGGTCGTTAGACGACTTTTATTTTTATGTAATAGCTAAACAGTTAAACTTTTTGTAAATGATTTTATAATCGGGATCCCGAGTCTTTTGTAATATGATTTATAAGTTTAATGAAAAAGCAAAATTTTAATTAATCACGTTTTTCCATAAACCTCGTTGATTAGCAACGAGCTGCACAGTACGTTTAAAAATCACGTAATACGCCTAAGTTAGTTAGGGTGTTACAAATGGTATCAGAGCCTTGACCCAGCCGGAAGTGTGGTCGACGAGGACGTCGGACCCCGTAAGGGGGGGTGATTGTGACAGTCAGTAGTCCCGTGATCCGTAAGGGGAAATACCGGGTAAGCTGTGCAATCCCACATCGCCTGGGGAAGGTCAAGTGGGATGATTCTGAGACTGTGTAGGTATGGGACTACACAGTTGAATAGAGCTTAAATGGATTGATTGGTACTACCTATATCAACAAGGTGCATCTTGTTTTTCGGTAGCCCATCTCGAAAGAACTCCAAAGTTAAGCGTGCTTGGCTTGGGGTAATTTAAGGATGGGTGACCTCCTGGGAAGTTTTCCCAGGAAGCGTGCGAGTAAGGACAAAGCATGCTGGAAACACTCGTGTTGGTCTGTAGGGCCAGTCGTCAATCCAGGAAGCAGCCAGAGTGGCGTACTCGTGTATAAGAGCCATTAGTCCGTGGGTGTAAGGGCCCAATGGAGGCTTGAAGCGAGGACGTTACACGGGAGGAGGACATACCGAAGAATGCTTTTAGAACCAGATATGGGCACTATGAGTTTCTGGTAATGTCATTCGGATTGACTAATGCTCCTGCGGCCTTTATGGATCTCATGAATAGGGTATTCAAGGATTTCCTCGATAACTGCGTTATAGTGTTTATCGATGACATTCTTGTATACTCTCAGTCAGAAGAGGAGCACGAGCATCATCTTCGAATGGTGTTACAGCGACTTAGGGATCACAAGCTGTATGCCAAGTTTAAAAAGTGTGAATTCTGGTTGTCCAAGGTGTCCTTTCTGGGTCATATTGTTGGGAAGAATGGAATTATGGTCGATCCAAACAAGGTGGAATCAGTGAAGAACTGGCCGAGGCCCAAGTCTGTGACGGAAGTTCGAAGTTTTCTCGGGTTAGCAGGGTATTATCGACGTTTCGTCGAAGGATTTTCTAAACTTTCTATGCCCTTAACCGAATTGACCAAGAAAAATCGGAGATTTGTGTGGTCAGATAAGTGTGAGTCAAGTTTTCAGGAGTTGAAGCAACGTTTGATAACAGCTCCGGTGTTAGCTTTGCCATCAGATCAAGAAAAATTTGTGGTTTATTGCGATGCCTCCAGACAGGGTCTGGGATGTGTTCTGATGCAAGCTGACAGAGTCATAGCCTATGCCTCTCGTCAACTGAAGGATTATGAGCAGCGTTACCCAACTCATGATTTAGAGCTCGCTGCTGTGGTTTTTACTTTAAAGATTTGGCGACATTATCTTTACGGTGAAAAGTGTGAGATTTATACTGATCATAAGAGTCTTAAATACTTTTTCACCCAGAAAGATTTAAATATGAGGCAGAGGAGGTGGTTGGAGTTGGTTAAGGACTACGATTGTGAAATACTGTATCACCCCGGGAAAGCCAATGTTGTGGCCGATGCTTTAAGCAGAAAAGGTCCCGGGCAAGTTTGTAATACGGTTATGATAGCTCCTCAACTAGCCTCGGAAATGGTTAGTGCAAGAATTGAGTTCGTGGTCGGGAAGTTACATAATTTAACACTCCAATCTGATCTGTTGGAGAGAATCAGAAAGGCACAACTGGAAGATCCCAAACTAGTTAAAGTTCGAGACGAAGTAGTGGCTGGTCGGCCTAGAGGCTTTTCAGTCTCGAGCAGTGGAATGTTGTTATATAAAGCTCGAGTTTGTGTTCCTAGTGTTGATGAGCTTAAGAAAGAAATACTGGATGAAGCTCACACCACGCCTTATTCGTTGCATCCGGGAACCACCAAGATGTATCAGGATTTGAAACCCTACTTCTGGTGGTATGGGATGAAAAGAGATGTGGTGGACTATGTGTCCAAGTGTTTAACCTGCCAGCAGATTAAGGCTGAACATCGAGGCCTACAGTGGTTATTGCAACCTTTAGTCCTTCCAGAATGGAAGTGGGAGGACATCGCAATGGACTTTGTAACTGGTTTGCCTAGAACTACGGGAATGTATGATTCTGTATGGGTCATTGTGGATAGATTTACAAAGTTGGCTCACTTTCTACCAGTGAAAGTTACCTATTCAGTGGATCAGTATGCTGAATTGTATGTGAAGGAGATAGTTCGTCTCCATGGAGCCCCTAAATCTATTGTATCAGATAGGGATCCAAAGTTCACATCGAAGTTTTGGGTGAGTCTTCAGAAGGCTATGGGTACCAAGTTAAAGTTTAGTACGGCCTTTCACCCTCGTACCGATGGCCGCCGTAAAGAACTATCCGCATTTTAGAAGACCTACTGCGAGCCTGTGTCATGGACTTTGAGGGTTCATGGAGTAAGTACTTGCCTTTAATTGAATTCTCCTACAACAACAGCTACCAAAGTACAATAGGGATGGCTCCCTATGAGATGTTATATGGTAGAAAATGTCGTTCTCCTATTCATTGGGACGAGACAGGAGAAAGGAAGTACCTGGGTCCAGAGTTAGTGCAGAGGACCAATGAAGCTATTGATAAGATCAAGGCTCGGATGCTTGCTTCTCAAAGCAGGCAGAAAAGTTATGCTGATCCGAAGCGCAGAGATGTTACATTTCAGGCAGGGGAACATGTTTTCCTGCGGGTTTCACCAATGAAGGGTATTAGACGCTTCGGGAAGAAGGGTAAGTTAAGCCCTAGGTTCATTGGGCCATTTCAGATACTTGAGAAGGTCGGGCAGGTAGCGTATCGGCTAGCCTTACCACCAGCATTATCGGCTGTTCATGACGTATTTCACATTTCTATGTTAAGGAAATACGTGTCAGACCCGACTCATGTCTTGAGTTATGAAGCCCTTGAACTACAACCAGACTTATCCTATGAAGAGCAACCTGTTCAGATTTTGGATAGAAAAGAAAAAGTTCTTCGGAACAAGACTATTGCACTACTTAAGGTGCTCTGGAGGAACAGTAAGGTGGAAGAAGCCACCTGGGAGTTGGAGTCGGATATGAGGACTCAGCATCCAGAGCTATTCAGGTTAGATTTCGAGGACAAAATCCTATTAACGGGGCGATAATTGTAATGACCGCTCTAGTAATTTGGATTAGTAAGGGCAATTAGCACTAATTGTTATTATTTTATTATTATTTGTAAATTAATTTATTTGTGGACCCCAATATTTAGAAATAAATATTAGAGTTATAATTTCTCAATTCCGGAGATTTTATTAAACTCTAGGGGTATTATTTAGTTTATATGTGAAATATTTTAATTTTGTAATTTTTGCTCGGCGACAACGGAAAATGCGATGGATGGCTAGATTGATCACATGGGTAAGTTTAGAATCCTATTTCATAGTGGGAAATATTTTAGAGAAAAGAAATTTTCGGGATTGAGCGGGGTTATGGAAATTGACCATTTTACCCCTAGTTTTAGAAATACCCTAAGTTTGAGTCAAAGGGCAATTTGGACATTTTATTTAAGTTATGGATAGGTGGCTTTTTGGTTAGTTGACACCTAGCAAGCTATATTCAGCAAGGAAAAAGGATTTTCCTAACCTTTAATTCATTTTGGGAAAATAGAAAAAAAAAATCATAGAAAATCATCTCACCATCTCCTCTCTCTCTCTTGCTTTCGGCTGGGGTAAATCAAAGGCAAAACCAGATTTTTGCTTTCATTTCTTTGGATTTTCAGCAAGGTTTCAAGGGGGAAACTCAACCTAAGGTAAGCCCTAATGGTTCCTTCTCTTTTTTTTCAAGTTTTGAAGTAGTTAGAATAGTGAAATGGTGTTATAGGAGCTGTTAGAGTTTGATGTTGGTTTGGTTCGAATTCTAGGGTTAGGTTGAGTTGAATTTAGCCCATAGCAGCTGGTTTTGATTGGTGTTAATGATTTTATGCAATTTTAAGTTTTAAGTGCAAAGCTTTGTTCATTAATGGCAACTTGAGTTGTAATGGTTTATTCTGTGAATTACTGCCTGGGAATCATTGTGTATGCATTGTATAGGTATACTGGAGAGTTTGGTAAGGTTCGGGATTGAATTGAATTAATGGGGGTGATTTTTGGTTCCCAGCAGTAGAACCAGAATTCTGGTTCTAGGAGGCCATACCAACCGGTCGAGCGGTTGGTGACCCAGAACCGGGATGCCGGTTGGGAACCGGTCTGCCTGTTGGGGGAATTTCCAGAACCCTAGTTTTGGCCAATTTTGAGATATTTACGGTATTGCCATGAGGTTTATCGATAGGGAAACTTTTAGTTTCAAGTTTAAAGTCCCGGAAAGTGATTTAGCGAGTCACTCATCTGTGTTGCAATTATTGTGATTAGGGCATCCATCTAGCACGTGAATTCCGTTCAGGTCGGCCAGCACACTTGAATTCGGAAAACAGGTAAGAACTGTGTATAATGTATGATGTGATTATCTGAATGTGTGTATATGTGTTTATATATGCATGCTTGAATTATGTTAAGCACTACCAACACTTGTAAGAATAAGTTATAGAGTGCATTGGTATAGTGATTGTTGTGACTGTGAGTACGATACAGTGATACCAACACGGGCACGGGAATATGCTAAGGTGTGTGGTACATCACTCAGGGTTACTAAGTGATCGGGATAAACCCTACCAACACTCGTACAGTGAGGTACGATGTGTATGTGGTATAGTGGTTGTACCCTGGTATTGAACGTTCATACTCATCTGTTAAGCTCTGTAAATAGGTGTATGGGCGCCTATTTACAGGTCGGAAATTATATGGTATGTTATATGCATTTCTTACTGAGTCTGTTGACTCACAGTTTCTGCTTCCATGTGTAGGTAAAGGAAAGGCGAAGGCTGAACAAGAGTGAACCTGAGCTCGGGTGAGATTGTACATGTCAAGCGGCGCGACCTGGAGTGTTCGGTCTCGGGACATCTGGGAGTTGTATTTTGAAAGTCGCTGTGCGACCTGAAAATTATGTATTTTGAAATGTAAAGCTTAAACAGTAAATTTTACAAAGTTTGAAATCGGGATCCCGGAATTTGTAAATATTATATTATATTACAAGTTTAATATTTAAAGCAAAAAGTTTTAATTTGACACGTTTTTCGAGAAATTTCTTTGATTAGCAAAGATTGCACAATAATTGAAAAGGCACTGTAGCGTGCCTTAGCATTAGGGCGTTACATCATCCCATTTTGGAAATCCCTCAGGGATAAATGGACAAGCTCCCTCACACTCCGCTCCAACCGCTAGCCTGGCAGGCCCTTTCCAGGGCTCGAGGAGTAAAAGATCCTCCAAAGGCAACACCCGGACGGGGGAGAAACGTCAGAAAAGGGGGTACACTCCCCAGTACACCCAGTACACGGAGCTGACGTACTCCCATGAGCGTGTGTACTTTGCTACTAGGCAAAATACGCACTACCAGAGACCACATCCTTTGTACAAAGATAGCTCCCGGAGGGATCCAAGCAAAATATGCGAGTACCACAACGACATTGGTCACAGCACCAACGAATGCAAGAATCTCAAAGACGAGATTGAAAACCTGATCCGATTGGGCCACCTCTAAGAGTGGATCAAGAATCGGCTGCCTCACCTCAATCCGGGCCAGGCGACAGGGGTTGTGCCCCAGGGAACACCGGGGGTGCAGCAGGAGTATTGGCTCCAGTTGCTCCCGCGGGCGATGCCTAGCACATCCCCGGTCTGCCGCCCCGACCCAACGGGAGGGGTAGCCATGATCTCCGGAGGACCCCATATTGGAGGAACCACCCGCAAAGAGCTATAGCGGTATGCTGGGGCCGTAAAGCACAGTGAGGTTTGGGAGGTTACTCAACTCCTAACTCAAAGGCCCCGACTGATGGATCAACCCATCACGTTCACTGAAGAAGACGCCAAGACGGTGCGCTTCCCTCATCACGATCTGTTGGTCATCGAGACCCCCATCGCTAATAAAGTGGTGGCCAGAGTCTTGATTGACAACGGAAGTTCCGTGAATCTACTCTTCAAGGAGGCCTTCACTGCAATAGGCCTAACGGACCGAGACCTCTCACCCAGTGGTTCCCAACTCACGGGGTTTAATGGAAAGACGCTTATCCCAATGGGAAAAGTGAGACTTCCAGTCACCTTGTGCCCGGACACCCCCCAGAGCACATTCAAGTACTGCACCTTTGTGGTGGTAGACTGCCCGACCGCTTACAACGCGATCCTCGGCCGACCGGCCCTGGTAGACTTTGGCGCAGTCACATCCATTCGGCACTTGTACTTAAAGTTCCCTACCCAGGAAGCTGGAATAGGGACGGTGAGAGGAAATCAGGGGGAGACAAGACAATGTTACAATGTTGCAACCCACCTGCCCGTACTGATAGTCCGGGAAACAATTGAGCCAAAAATGGCTGAAGAAGATGAGTTGGATCCCCGAGTGGGGTCCGAAAAAATTATGGAACCAATGGAGGATGTCGAGGAAATATCAGTGTGCGACCTCGACTCCACCAAAGTACTCCGGCTGGGAAAGAGCCTAGATCCGGAGGAAAAAGAAAAAATAATAAAAATACTGAAGGGCGCCATTGACATTTTTGCATGGCGCCAAGAGGACATGACTGGCATAAGGCCCCACGTCATCACCCACGTCCTCAACGTCAACCCGAACATGCCACCAGTCCAGCAAAAGTGACTTCCTCTCGACTCGGTAAAAGCCGAGGCTCTAGAGAAAGAGGTGGATAAGCTTCTGACGAACAGCATGATCCGCGACGTATACTATCCGGAATGGCTAGCCAATCTGGTCCTGGTGCCCAAGCCGAACGGAACTTGGCGAGTTTGTATAGATTTCACTGATCTAAACAAAGCTTGTCCGAAGGACTGCTTCCCGCTACCCAGGATCAACCAGATGGTAGACGCCACTTCCGGATTCAAATTACTATCCTTCATGGACGCCTACGCCGGGTATAACCAAATAAAGATGCACACGGCAGACCAAGAGTGCACTAGCTTCAGGACCGACAAGGGGGTATACTGCTACCTAGTCATGCCTTTCGGACTGAAGAACGCTGGAGCGACCTACCAAAGAATGGTCAACCGGATGTTCAAAGGCCTCTTGGGGCGAAAGATGGAGGTATACGTGGACGATATGCTCGTCAAGTCCAAAGCATGCAACAGCCATGCGGACGACTTAGAGGAGTGTTTTGAGGTAGTCCGGAGATACGGCATGAAGCTCAACCCAAAGAAATGCACCTTTGGGGTCAAGTCAGGGAAGTTCCTAGGCTTCATCGTCAGCCAGAGGGGGATTGAGGCAAACCCAGAAAAAATTCAAGCTCTCCTGAGCATGCCATCCCCAAAAAAGCATAAAGACGTGCAGAGCCTAACCGAAAAGGTTGCTGCCCTGAGCCGTTTCATCTCCCGGTCTACAAACAAGTGCATCCCCTTCTTCAACATACTGAAGAAGTGTCAAAAGTTTGAGTGGTCGGACGAGTGCGAGGAGGCATTCAAAAAGCTGAAAGAACATATGGCCAAGCCTCCTATCCTATCAAAACCTGTTCTCGGAGAGGACCTATTCCTATATTTGGTCGTCTCCGAGCACGCGGTCAGCGCCGCCCTAGTCCGAGAAGAAGAGAAAACTCAACATCCAGTGTACTATGTTAGCAAGCGCATGATATGAGCGGAAACAAGGTACCCCATCATCGAGAAACTGGTTTTCTGCCTCCTGATGGCCTCAAGAAAATTAAGGCCATATTTCCAAGCACATCCGATCAAGGTACTAACCAACCACCCGCTCCAGCAAGTCCTCCAAAAACCAAAAGCATCCGGAAGGCTCCTCAAGTGGGCAATGGAGTTAAGTCAATTCGACTTACACTACGTTCCCCGAATCTCCTTAAAAGGCCAAGCCTTGGCAGACTTCATTACCGAATGCAATGAAGCCGAGGCAACTGCAAATGCGCCAACACCATCGGTCCCCACATGGAGAGTATTTGTGGACGGAGCCTCCAATGAAAATGGATCCAGAGCAGAGGTGGCAATGATATCCCCGACCGGACTGCGACTCCAGGCAGCCCTACGGTTCGACTTCTCAGCTTAGAACAACGAGGCCAAATACGAGGCCTTGATAGCAGGGCTGAGGCTAGCGAAGGCCGTAGGGGCCAAAAGAGTTGAAGTCTACAGCGACTCCCAGCAGGTTGTAAATCAGATATCGAGAGAGTACGAAACATGCGGCGAGCGAATGGCCGCGTATGTAACAATAGTCTGGGAGCTGCTCCACGAGTTCACGGACTACATAGTAGAAAGAATCCCCCGGGAAAAGAACGCTCATGCGGACTGTCTGGCTAAGTTAGCTTCAGATAGTGAAATCGAAGGACTGGGAGTAGTACCAGTGGAACGCTTGGCAGAGCCCAGCATCAAAGTAAAAGAGGCCATAACAACGGTTGGGCAAGAACCCAGCTGGGTGGTCCCCATCATAGAATACATAACAAAAGGTGAGTTGCCCCAAGAAAGGGCACTGTCTCGAAAGATTCAGTATCAGGCTCGTCGTTATGTAATGATGGATCAAATTCTCTACCGAAGAGGACTCAGCATGCCATATTTAAGGTGTGTATCGGACCATGAAGCTAGACAAATCATGCTAGAGGTCCACGAAGGGTTCTGTGGAGATCATACAAGAGGACCCAGTCTCTCAAAGAAAATATTGAGACAGGGATACTTTTGGCCAACAATGAAAAAGATTGTATAGACTACGTCCAAAAGTGTGATTCGTGCCAAAGGTTCGCGAACATACCGAGAGCTCCTCCCAATGAAATCACCCTGATGACTAGTCCCTGGCCCTTCGCGGTTTGGGGAATAGATCTTATTTGGTCCCTGCCAATCAAAAACATAGTGTGTCGATATGGCCTGCCTCACAAAATAGTCTCTGACAATGGAAAGCAATTTGATTGCGAAGAATTTACTGACTTCTGTAACCAACACGGAGTAGTGAAAAGCTTCTCCGCAGTGGCAATGCCGCAAACAAACGGTCAAGCAGGAGTAGTCAATAAAATCCTAAAGGTCACCCTGAAGAAAAAGCTGCTGGCCTGCAAAAACAACTGGCCCGAAGAGTTGCCAAGAGTGTTATGGGCCTACCGGACGACCCCTAGAACCACGATCGGCCACTCGCCGCTTTCAATGGCGTACGGTTGCGAAGCGATGGTCCCGGTAGAAACGTTATTCCCGTCCCACAGGAGAACGACTTACGATCCAGCCACGAATCAAGCTTTACTTCAAGAAGCTCTGGATCAAGTGGAAGAACTCCGGGACGAGTCTTAAATACGGATGGCAGCTTATCAAAAGAAGGTGACCAAATATTTTAACTCCAAAGTTAAAAACAGAAAATTTGCTATTGGGGATATGGTCTTAAGAAGAGTCTTCCCAGCCACCCAAGAACCCGGAGTGGGGGTACTTGGGCAAAATTGGGAAGGACCATATGAAATCGAGGACGAAATTGGTGCAGGCACTTATAAGTTAAAAAGGATGGACGGAACCATTGTGCCAAGGGCCTGGAATGTCGATCACCTCAGAAAATATTACCAATAGCCAAAAATGTAACTTAGACTTTTTTTAAAGAGTTTGTACCGTCTAAGTGTATACAGCCTCCACATGTTAAATAAAACTGAGTGCCTTAAAAACAAAGTTTTTATGCCACTCAGGGGGGTACTAAGGTATACCACACGGACAGACAAAGAACAGGCTAAGTAAAATATCCTGACCCAAAGGGCAGGTCAAAAAGCTAAGTAAAATATCCTGACCCAAAGGGCGGGTCAAAAAGCTAAATAAAATATCCTGACCCAAAGGGCAGGTCAAAAAAGAAATATGCACAAAAAAGAAAAAAAAAGCATATGTATAAACATCCTGACCCAAAGGGCAGGTCCAAAAGAAAGATATGTGCATCAAAAAAGATCATATATAAATATATAAATAAAAATCCTAGCCCTAAGGGAAGGCCAAAAATATATACAAAGGGCCCGGAGACAGGCCTTAAATATTGTCTCCCGTTTAATAAAAACAGCTATGTAAATAAAAATTGTCTTAAATACAAGATAATTGGCTGTAATAAAAAAAAAGAGAGAAAAAGAGAGTGAAATCCTGGTTGTAATGGGTTGAACTCAGAGCGGCCTAGTCAATGCGAGGAGGAAGGCGAGGACCAATGCGCGCCTCCAGCATGGCATCGAGCTTCTTCTTCTTCTCCCGGAATTTTGCAATCATCTCCGCGGGTTTGGGGTAGAAGTTAAGCTTGATATTCTGGTCATTTGTAGACCAGGCCATGTAGACGCCATCGTCGAAACGCTTGACGCACCGGCTGTAGGAAACGGGAGAAAGGAGCTCATCTCTCTTTGCCTTCTTCAAGGCTTGGTCTTTGAAGTCCTTGAGCTCCTTCAGCTCCACGGCCAGGTTGGCCCTAAACTCCAAGTCTGCCTGGTGAACTTCCTTTTAGGACTTCACCTTGGCAACCATTTCATCCAAGGCTTCCCTAGCCTCCCGAAGCTCACGCTTGGCCTTAGCAGCAGCCTCGCCCTCTGCCCTCAGCTCCTCCTGGTGCCTGGCCTCCAGCCTATCCCTCCGAAGGGCCTCCTCCCGGATCATCGCCTCCGCTTGTGCCTCCCTCCGCCTGGCCTCTTCCTCACTGGCCTTGACAAGGGCCTCCCGGCGCTCGGCATCCTCCTGGTAAAGCGTCCTTTCAGCAGTCAAATCCTGAAGAATCTTCATAACTTCGTCCATGCCCCCAAAGTCGGACAGGACGAAGCCATGATTGATTAAGTTTTTAGAAAGACGGTCGACCTCAGCAGCAAGCTGGAGAAGGATACAAGTATGAGTAAAAGTCCTTAAGAGAAAATAATGAGGAAAAAAGCAAACTACGAAATACTTACCCCAGCGAGGGAGTGGCTGAGATCTTGAACATGGAAGATGGAGTTCAAGGATGCACAAGCAGCAAACCACTTAGGTGCACACCTGGTAAGCTGAGACGCAAACTCGCTAGTCATCTCTGCGGCAAAGGGAGCTAGGGTGGGCCCGAGGAAACGACCGAACCAATCCGACAGGGGGTCCAAGTTTAGATCCCACGGATTCTGGTAGTTCGAATCGTTAAGGGTATTTTGCATTTCAATTCGCAAAACCCTCCTCAGAGCTTCCACGTCAGCATGCCCCCGGGAGTACTCGTCTATGGCGTAGTTGTGTTTAGCTATCCGGAGTTCCTGTCTCGCCTCATCTCCAGGAACCGGAGTCAGCACAATGTTGGGAGGGGCTATGTGTTCCTCTACCTCAGGAGAGATCCCGCCATCAAGACCAGGGGCCGGAGTATCAGCTCTCCGTTGCCGTTTGGGCTCTTCCTGGGCAACCATCTTGCCCTTGCGCTTGCGAATCAGAGCAACTTCTTGCTCTTCTTCACTTTCTTCAACTTCCTCAGGAAGAGCCCGTTGCTCTTCTTTACCTTCTTCAACTTCCTCAGAAAAGCCCCATTGCTTTTCTTGACCTTCTTCCCGAAGCGCCTCCTCCTCATCCACTAAGTCAATAGTGTCTGGAGGGGCACTGGAAGAGGCCTTCAAGGGAGTGGCCATCTGGGAGGAAGTTAAAGGAAGGGGAGCATCAAGAGTGTGAGCCCTGACAAGCTCGGCCAGAATGGCATCCATGGAAGTACCTGCTACAACAAAAGAAAAAAGGCAAGTGTTAGAATATCCATGGAAAACAGTAAACACTTGAATAAAGCAATCAAGCTAAACCTACCCTGACTCTCTAATTCGGCCCTAGAAAAGTTCCGAATCTTAACGCTGGCAGCATCGTCTCCGAGATAGCTGTCCGAAGGCCGGAACCAGCTGGAAGAAATGTAAGCCGAAGGGTCTAAGGGAACGGGCTCCGGAGGACTAGAACCCATCCGGGACCGACCTAGGAAATCTCCTAAGTTGGAAAAATAATATTCCTTCATATGGTCTCCCCACCGGGTCGGGGCATCCTAAACCTATGGAGACGCTCATCGAACCCTACAGGCCTAAGACTGGCATATTCGCCAACGGAAGGAACGTAATGTACTACTAAAGGAGACTTACCAGAGCCAGAAGTGCTGGCGCCAGGAGCCCCAGTGTTCGGCACCTGAGCCGAAGGCGTTGGCCTGGGAGCCCTTCTCTCAGCTGAGTCCCCAATGCGAAGGGGCTTCCCAGCGATCGCTTGGCTTCTCCTCTCGACCGGGCTCTCCACGCGAAGTGGCCTCCCGGAAGCGGCCTGGGCCTTGGAATAAGCCTTCTCCTGGGCCTTCCGGTAGAGATATTCCTGGTACTTCTTCTTGGCGGTGGCAATGAGTTCATCCCGGAAGGTCTTCTCCGCGGCGGGCACCCTCACATTTGGACAGATAACCTTAGAAAGGTTAGAGTCCTCCACTGATTGGTGCGGCAGGATGAGCTTGGCCTTCCGGCAATTCTCCGTCGTGACTAGGCCCCCGACGTCAAGTTCCGCCCGGTCATAAGTTGCAAAGACCTGGGCCCTCTGGAGAAAGACCTGAGTAGGCGCGGTCCGCTCATAGGGGGGAATCCTGACCCACTCTGTGAGAAGCTCCGGGTGCTCCACTGCTCGGAACCCGGAGGAGAAGAAGAAACGGTGGCGATACTCCTTAACATGAGTTTGCCTATTATAAGGGACCACCCCATCATTGGAAGGGTGGGCCCGGAATCCGTAAAAACCGTCTTTAAATTTGTCCCCCTTCTTGGGGATAGAAACGAGTTCATAAAAATACAAAATCTCTGCCGGACTGGGAGAGCCCCATCCCCGGCCGGAGTAAAAAATAAATAAGCCTGAGAGCAGGCGGTATGCTTGAGGAATCAGTTGGTATGGCGCAAGGCCGACAAAAACTAAAAAATTAATAAAGTAGTCTTGAAGAGGAAGCATGGCCCCGGCCATCAGGTGCGTCTGGCTCCAAGCCCCGAAGCCGCCATAGTTGTGGTTGGGCGTCTCCGCATCTCAGGGCGGCCGGTGATACGTCCCGGATGTTGAGGGTTTGATTCCAGCCACCTCTATGATGTTCTCCGGCTGGTGGGGGCAGGTTAGGGTGGAATGAAGCTCAGCCGCCTCCCATCCTGTGGCCCGTGACTTATACCCCTCCTGGGCAACAGGACCCAGTGCGACATCTTCGAGGGTAGCCAGACGCTTACCGCTCTTCTTCAATGACTTTGAACCGGACGCAGACATGTTTTGATTCTGAAAAAAGAGTTAAGATTCCAGCAGTTAGGCCCCATACCAAACCCTAAACCAAGAAAAAGGGAATGGGGGTCCCCTAACCGCTTGAAAGAGGCCCCCTCCGGACGTCTGTCAACCAGAAAACCCTAAAAGGATTTCTGGGACAAAGGTCGGGTGCAAAGAACTCACAGAAGACAATATCGCGCGTAAAAGAAAAAGAAAGGGCAGAAAATCGAGAAAAACAAAGTCTTCTCTATGCCCTAGAAGGCCAGTACACAAAGAGTGTATGGCCCTTTGTAAAAATAACAACGAATACGTGACAAGAGTAACCCTAACACCAGAAATGGTGAATCTAGACCTGCTACGTGAAAAACCCAAAAGAATACATTTCCAGAAACTTCAAATACCAAACCCAGAAAAACAACAAACAGATAAGTAAAGCATGCCATGTACACAAACAGTAAAGCAAGAGATGCGAGAAACTTACAGTGAAGTGTTGAAGCTGGGGGTTATGTTGTCGATCAAACAAAGGAAAGGTAGATTGACAGTGGCGAATGAAGGTTAATTGGGAAATTTGTAAAGTGTTCGAGGTTGTTCTCTTGGTCTGAGGATTTTTTCTCTGGGAAACTCGAGCAAAGTTGGCAAGAAATGGGAAGTAATCGAAATGAAGGAAAGGTGGTGGCTTTTATAGGCAAAAATGCATGAGGAACAGGCACCATCACCTACCAATCGAACGGTTGGGAAGACGCACGATTCGAATTCCCAAAGATCAACGGTTGGATTGATTCGTAATTAAGGCGGTGGAAACGTTTGAGTATCCGTCTGACACCATTAATGCGCCGTATCAATCAATGGGCGTGAAACAAATCGACCTCTGCAAAAGTGAATCGCTGCATTAAAGGCTATCATTAAATACACCCTCATGCGCTCAAAGCCCGTGCCAGGAAACCGAGGAGTCGACCGGAGGCACTTGAGCAAGCCTTGTTTTATTTTTCAAATAAACAAGGCTTGGGGGGTAAATGTTGCCCCTGATTTTGCCCAATATACGTGGACCAACCGGACAAGGACACGTGGATCGAACAGCTTAACGTTTAAATTATTTGCTAAGTCTTTATGTAAATAAGGCAGCGTCCGGGACATGCCTCCCGGAGAAGACATAGGGAGCTCCATACGCTCCCGGAAGCCCAAGTAACACTAAGGCATCTCCGTGAGGTGTCAGGTTTTCCCTGAGCAATCAAGTCGCATTTAATGCCGCATGGGAGGAAACGTGTTGGAACTGCTACACGCAATAAAGTCTGACGGCACAATCCCCAATCTGCAGCTATAAAGTAATGATCATTTAAGTCTATCGACGGCTACACTGTGAAGAGTCACATCAGTCAAAAGACAATAAGGACATTCCACATAAAAGCCCTACAGCACCTAGGGATTCGACCATGCATTACTCATGGTATATTCATTGGGAATGCCCAACTTTATGGATACTTATAGATATATTTGTACAATAATTCTGGGGATCACCCCACCAAAAACACTATAAATACCCCCTCAAAGCTCATTAAATGGGGTCGAGAATCTTGGGTTGCATAAGAGCAAGAATAGTAAATACTCACCAAGAACATTCTCTGTATTTATAAGAGTGAGACACTCACCAAATACATTCTCTGTATTAAAGACATCCATAAATAATATAAACTCGTGGACTAAGGCTCATTAACGCCCGAACCACGTAAAAATCCTTCTCTAATTTTCTTACAGCTCTATAATCTTATAATATTTTATTGGTTGCCGAAAACCTCGGTCAACACACCCGAAACTTCAAAACACCATATCTCTCTCATTTTTTATCGGAATTGAGTTCCGTAAAAATAAAAGTTACTTAATTTTTCACAAGGAATTCAAATAAAATATTTTCAAAAAGAAAATAAAATTATTTTCATGGAAAAATTTTGTAAATCACATTCAATCATCAAATAATCACATAAACCAACATGAACACATCCAAATCAACACACAAATAATATTCATCGTTTTAAATTCATATTTCATGAAAGCAAATCAATATTATGACCCTGAGGCCAGTTGTTGGAAATATTTTACCAGGATCTATTATTATTATTATATCTACTACCACATTTTATTTTATTTTTTAAAAAAATAATAACTCCAAATCTATCACATTTTTTTTTTAATTTATTAGTTATAAATAGAGAAATTTGCGGCTAAACTCCCTTATGTTTATATTTGTAGACACTTAACCCCTTATGTTATTTTTGGTGGTAATACTATCATATGTTTACTTCTGTTGGCAAATTTAAAGTATAAGTTAATTTTGACTGTTAAATACCACATAAAACTACCACTGTGTATACTTATTTACACGTTGCATATATCAATCGGTCCAAATAAATTTAATTATTTAAATATTATAAAAACTAAATATAAATTAAAATTAATAAAATAAAAACTAATTTTATTCATATTTCACTCTGCTTCGTCTTCTTCTCCGATTGGAAAAAAGCCAAAATATATTTATTCATCAATCATCTTTTTATACTAACTTAAAATAAAATCATCATCTCCTCTTCGATATTATATGAACCATATTGTCGAACTTCCATTATTTCAAAAAAAAAAAAAATTGTAATTACATCTCAAGCTGACATGTTTATACACCTAACTTCTCATATTGTTCAAAAAAAAATTATATAAAAATTAGTAATGTTAAAATTTTTTATACATCCGCCGCAAAGCGCGGGTTGTTAACTAGTATATAGATAAAGGAGAAGTATGAGGCGGTGACGTGGCGGTCTAAAATTATTTCAAATAGCACTATCTCTTTTGTCCATAATTCTCTCATTTTTTTAATTTTTTATTAAGTTTATAAATATTAATTGATTAATTAATTGAATAAAATATTATTATAAAATTTTGAAAAAATCAAATCTATTTATTAATTCTAAAAATCAATTAATTGATATATATATATACTAGGAGTGTTCGTGAGAACACTGATACCACGTATAAATCTCTTGTGTCAAGTTATTTATTTTTCTGCAAATATTTTATATTCTGCCTGTTCTGTTTTGCTGTAGCAGAATTACTTTCTGCTGCTGCAAACGTTTACAGTTTTAATATTTTCTTATATACAACTGACATTTACAAAAATACAATTTTTCACATAATACAATCAACATATTGACTTTGAATATTAAAAAAAAAAAGTACGTAGTAGAATGTAAAATAAAGGTATAATTATCTTTAAATTTAGAGAAAATTTATCACTCCAATACCACATTTACTAAAAAAGATTTGACTTTTACTTATAAACTTTGAAAAATAGCTGTCATTTCAAAAAAAATGAAAATTGAATTATCAATTTAAGGGTATATATATGACACATACTAAAGAAGATTTGACTTTTACATTTAAACTTTGAAAAATAAATGTCATTGTTTTTAAAAGAAAAAAGAGAAACTCAAAATTGTACACGTTAAATTTTAAAATAAAATAGGATATATATGTCATTATGTAAGTAGTACATTATCACTGTAAGGGTATATATGTCAATAAAACTATCACTTCATTAAAAAAAAATGAAAATTGAATTATCAATTTAAGGGTATATATATGACACATACTAAAGAAGATTTGACTTTTACATTTAAACTTTGAAAAATAAATGTCATTGTTTTTAAAAGAAAAAAGAGAAACTCAAAATTGTACACGTTAAATTTTAAAATAAAATAGGATATATATGTCATTATGTAAGTAGTACATTATCACTGTAAGGGTATATATGTCAATAAAACTATCACTTCATTAAGACACTTTTATAATAGTATGATATATATTTTTCAAATATCTATTTTTTACGTAATGATTATTTTTTACTTTCTTTTTTTAAGTTTTTTTTATTAAGATTGAAAATCTATATAAATATCTGTATCTATTTATATATTCAATTATATATATATATATATATAATCGAACTTATATAACCCATTTAACATTAATATATATAGCACCATATCTTAAAAAAATATTCCAACCTAATTAATAATTATTGAAACTATATATGATCAAAAAAATTTATTGAAACTATATATGGGGTATCAATTATTCCTATTAATATTAATGGGTGCACTCTTAATGGGTAATATTAAAAAAAATTTAGTTTTTATGATTAATTTTTCTATTTAATTAGAAAATTTTCTTATTTTTACATTATATACGCTAAGATTGGTCCACCAGCTGAAAAAAAAATAATAAAAAAAAGCTTTTCAACAAAAAAGTTATAAAAAATGTTAAATTTGACTTAAATATTTTTCAAATAAACATATTTTTGATATAGTGTAAAAATAGGTATTTTTTGATATTTTCATTAATTAAGTAACTAAATTAAGCATAGAAATTCAAATTTCTCTTTTATTATTCACTATCGGACCAAAATTTAATGATTTAATATTTTTAAAATTAATATTTATTGTTAAATTTATTTATTACCCATTAATAAGTAATACTTATTAAGAAGTATTCCTAATATTAATATGTATATGTATATTCATTCTTTCTATCACTCATATAAATGTTTCTTGATCATAGGGGCATCAACACATTAGTAGTCATAATTTTTTATATAGAGAAGGTTGAAGTGATAAATAAAGGTTTATTCATAGAAGTTTAATATCAGTCAAGTCATGGTAATTTCTTTTCTCTTTTTATTTTATCGTAATATATTCATGAATATAGTGAATTAAGGTTGTACTCATACATGTATATTTTTGTCATAATAGTCATCAATTGATATATTGTTTATTGAATTATTGGTGTTTGAAATAACTTCTCACTTTTTTTTTCAATACTTTTTTTTTTTAATCCTACATACATTATCAATATTATTTGTATTTTGTTGTATTCTTATATTTTTGTTATTGGAATGGGAAACTTGATTTTGTATGCATGATTTAAAGGTTAATTGATTAGAAAAACTTAAACTACAGGTAATTGTTAGAATAACCCCACTTTACCTAAATCCCAAAACTACCCCTCTCAAAATCCCACACTCATTCTCTCTCCTTCCCTCTATTCTCTCTGTTCATCCCAACCCAGCCGTCCCAACCCCAGCCGAAACCCCAAATCATCCCAAACGTCGACCACACACGCACGGAGGAGACCCACCAGCCCATGGCGCTACCCCACCGACCCACGGCGCACCACCACCATTTTTTTTTATTGATTTTGTTTGTTATTTTAGTGCTTAAGGTAGATTTTGTTAGATTGAGGGATAGATTTAGGTTTTAGAATCTTAGATCTGTTATTTTGCGCAAAGTCCGATGGGATCCGATGTAGGTCCGATGGAGTCCGATAGGGTCGAATGAAACTGTGAATTTGCAAGGTAGGAGAGGTAGGTCTAATGAGGGGTTCGATGGGTCTGATATAGGGTCCAATGGGGTGGTTCGAGGGGTCCGATATAGGGTCCGATGGGTGCGATTGTGTCCGATGTGGGGTCCGATGAGAGGGGTCCGATTGTGTAAATGGGGATGATGTAAATGAGGAGTATTTTAGGGATATTATAAAAGTTGTTATATCCTACAAATATTAGTTATTATGTGTTTAGGGAAAAAAATTTAACCAAATGTAAACATAAAAATTCAAATTTCCCATTGGAATTACCATGTCTCTAAATTTTCCCTTCGTATATATCATGCATATAAACTATATAATAAGATTTTTCATCTAATATTATATGAAAAATATATTTTATATTTATAAATTTTATAGTTAGGATTTCAATTTTAGTTCACTCTAATATTAAGTTTATAGTATTAAGGTGCCTAACTATTGTTATTAATTCCTTTCAAAAAAAATTATTGTTATTAATTAAGTTTATTGTTTAATTTTAATGTGTTGTTAATTAAGTTTTGGGGGAAAAAAGTGAATAAGAGTAAGAAGAGAGAAAAAGATAAGTATAGTATTATATTGTAACAAATAAAAAATATTAGAAACCTAAAAAAAAAATGTTAATATTATTGTGAAATAATATTTTCTTCTTTTATCTTATCGTCTAACAATGTTAATTGACTATATATATCATACTAAACATTTTAAATTGCAATTTTTTTAATTAATGTCTAACACTAAATACTATGAACCTATATGGTACTTTTAAATTATGATTTACTAATTAGTGAGTACAAAAATTTAAAATATAAAAATATTTATTTATAATTTAATAAAATTGTTGCTAATTCTCTCCCACTCATTAAACCTTTTTATTTATTTTTTTTCCTTTTTCTTAATCATTTTTTATTAGTTAATAATTATTTTTTTAAAAGAAATAAAGGTAAAACATCATCAACTAAAAAGTATACATACGTATATCTTTTTTTGAAAAATCATATGCTTAAAAATAATCGTCTAACTATAAAGTTGTTTCTAAATAATAATTTACAATTATTTTTTTATGAATCAAATCAATTGTAATTTATAATTATTTATTATTAAAAAAATGCTACACGATTAATAATTATTTAAAATTAAAAAAAAAAAACTACAAAAATATATACCAACGTAACAATATAATAAGTTCCTTCACTTTTATTCAGCCGCTCAGAAAATAAAATCAAAACTAAGATGAAAGAGAACAAGTTTATTCCTATTGTCATTCACAATTTTTGGGTAAATACCATTTTGGACCCTCTGTTTTACAAAAGTTACCAATTGGACCCTGTGTTTTGTTAAATGACAAAATGGACCTTCTATTTTCTAAAATAGTACAAATAGGACCCTGAATTGATTTTTTGTCAAAATAAAATTTAATTAGAATCCGATCTAAAAGTGCTATGACAAAACTGTTTACATTTTTTGTATCTATTCGTATTAATCATTGTCTTCAAGTTGATTGTATAAAAAAAAAAATTGTCAAAAATTAAAAAAATTAAGCTCAGGATCCTATTTTTACTATTTTAGAAAATACAGGGTCCATTTTGTCATTTAACAAAACACAGGGTCCAATCTGTAACTTTTGCAAAACACAGGGTCCAAAATGGTATTTACCCATTTTTTTTTATTTATGATTACAAAATTTTTATCTATCTTATCTTATTATTAATATATGTATCCATCTTTATTGTGGTATCATTCGAAATATTTCTGAAGGAGAAAAAAAAATTATAAATATACGAGTACTTCATGACATATAAACTATAAACGTAGACTTATGGTAAAAAAATTTGACACTCATTAATTATTAAGGTTGTCCTTTTCAATTGTCATGAATTTTTTTACTATATATTTAAATTTACTTTCCGAATAAAAATAAAAAAAATAATTACTCATATTATTAAAAAATATATCAAAAAAAAATTAAAATTTGATATCTCACTAAACAAAATACAACCGAAGCAAGTTTGTTTCTTAATTTATTATAATACTAAAAAAATAAATAAATTAACTGCGCGAAGAGCGACTATATTGCCTAGTTTAACAAACGAGCCCTTAAAAATTTGTTTTGTCAATCTTTAAATTCAAATTTTGATCACCAAACGTGTCCTAAGAAACTCTGAACACAACGAGACATAACAAGAAGAAAAAACAAAAAAAACAACGGCAACATTAATAATAGTATGAGAGGCGCCTGCAAGTACCCCAACAAGCAGAGATATTTAAGGTTTCATCACAGCACACGAAATAATTCAAGTCTCAGAAAAGAAAAAATAAAACACAACCATTCATCCAGTTTCCGACTCGGCGCCCAGCAAAGAAAAAACTAAACAAATTCAAGTCTCAGACACAAAGAAAAGTAAAACAATCATTCATCCTCAGTTTCCGACTCAGCACTCCGAAGCCAATTAATGAAGGGTTCAGCAAGGTTCCAAATCTGAGAGTCTTTGCTGGCTCCTTCAGATCCTTCTTCAAACCACAGAATTATGAACTCTTCCTCGAGGATGTCAGCATCGTACAATTCTTTTAGAACCAGTGCAACTTCTTTCATCAAACTGGATGTCAACCTTTTGAAAAATGCTTCTATAGCTTTAAGTAGTAGCATCTGACATCCCTCCTCCTGAGCAGCAGCCACAGCAATGTACTTTTTATTTTTGGCCACTACCTTTGAAAAACCTTTTTCAACACCGTCAAAGAGAGCCTCCAACAAAAGAGTCATCTTTTCCTGAGCTGATTTCGGAGAAGCTGCCAGAAGGGACTGCAGTTGTTTGGCTGAAGCGCCTTTCTTTATGTTTGCCTTCAGTTCATCAATAAGTTTCAGAGGAGCAACTGAGTTTCCATTCTGAGCATTATCACTTGTTATGGTTGCTGCCTTGGTCTTCTTGTCTGGCTTATTTGTAGATAGCATAACCATATCAGCTGTTACAGCACTCAACTGCTCTTGAATCCTTTGGTTAACTGCCTCGAGTGATGTGTCAGTTTGCCATTGCACATCATCGTCATCTTCCATTTCTTCCTTCTCATCAGCATGGCTTTCTGGAGGTGATGGATGACCATCATCAGATCCACCTGTTTTCTTTCTTGAAGTGCTATTTTTTGTGATACCATCTTTTGAGGATGTGCCCTTTTTCTTCACATCCTTCTTCACTTTCTTTAGCTCCTCATCAGCAGCCTCCCCTTCTTTCATTCGCTCCTTCTCAGCTCTTCTCATAGCCTTCTTGTCTTTGGATCCCTTCTTCTGTTCAGGTGGGTTCTTAAGAATGAAACTGGTCAGCTTGTCCCTCATATCCACATCAGACACAAACCCACACGCAGCACATTTCAGTTGGAGCATCTGAGTTTTTGTAATAACTATCTCAGTTTCAGGGTTTCCGCAACCATAGCACTGGACGTATTTCTTAATAAAATTTTCAAGAAGTCCAGCTAGCTTAGAAGTTTCATGTGCCCCGTTAACAAGAGAAGTTCCAGTTTTCTCATCAAATTTAGACTGGGCTCCAAGCTCACAACCAAAATACTTAGTTGTGTAAGAAGCTGGCCTTGCCAAAGCCTTCGCAATATCAACCATGTTGACCACATTCGTCTTAATGCCATTTCCCCTGCCCTCAATTTTTGTAATCATTCTGGGCATCTTATAACGGTAGAAGGCATCATCACTATTTGCTGCCCCTATGTTCTGTAAGGCCATCTTCACTTCAGCAATAAAGTTGGAATTTAAGTAAAAGTGGATGTCACAGCAGGGAAATACTGGAATGAAGAGTATAAGCAGCTGATTTATTTCCTTCAAGGATTCTCTCAGCAAAGATGGATTGATCTTCAGCAGAAAAAGAAGGTTGCATACACTTGCAACCACACCAAGAATATTCCTCAAATGGCCCGAGATGCATACAGCCAACAGCTTTTGACAAGGACCTGTTCTTTTTTCTTGATGAAGGACAATACTCACCAAGCAACCCAATTGTTTCCAAGAAGAATATGGCCTGTTCTGACATAAAATAAACTACAACGTTCACAACTTCACCTTGAAAATCAGCAGACAACAGAAAACCTGCAATGTTTGACAGCATAATTATTTGGAATTAGAATGTAAATATATAAGCACCTCTGATAATCATAAAGGAAAACTTTAAATTAAATCCACTGGGAAACTATTAAAGACAAAGATCACAACTGATGATTAGCACAAAGACAGTTTAAGACATGAGGTAATTATATGAGCTTGGCTGAGAACAAAAAATAAATAATTTGAAAAGGTAAACTAGTAGAGAATCAATAAGAGCTACTGCACACAAATTAAACAGGGGAAAGAACAATAGTGCAGCAAATAAATCAACACCCAACTATTCCTTATGAGAAAAACTTACTCAGTCATGCATTGGTTAACTTAAATATATCATAGTGCATTATGATATCGCAAGACAATAAATTAAGAACCGGCTAGTAATAAAAAAACCCGATTTCCTATTGCAAACAGCCAAACATTGTTTGGATCAATAATAAACCAAAGCTCGAGTAAAAATTGAAATTCTACAAAAGCAAATAACCTATATTGATTCAATAAAACACTGAAATCAATGCCTGAAGGTAGTGAATACTCATACATGATAAGAGATATCATATATGCGCATAAATAAACAAATTTTTATCATTATTCTTAAACAAAAAACAAAGAACAAAAAACAGCGCTGCCTTCATTATTATCAATTTGAAAAACAAAACCCAAAAAAATTGTTGTCCGTGGTAGCATACAATAAAATTAGGTGTCCCATAGTTTGTTATTATGCTCATCGTATCATCTATATCAATTAAGAAAATCAAAGTAAATCGTAGAGAGAGAAGTTAAGAACAGTATAAATTTGGTGGAGGCATAATACATTTTACGAACACGAAGCACAACAATTTTTTTCTTAATTTTTTTTTTTTTCAATATATCAGAAATCATAAAAACCCTAACATCGGCTATTTCCAAATAGGAGTAAATAAAATAAAATCGAAACAAAGAAAACGTTGACGGATGGAAACAAACTAAATTCTAAGAAAAGAGATGATAAGACATTAAGTTGAAACTAAGATAAAAGGGAGCTAGGAATACCTGTAATCGTAATGAGAGAATATGAGAATTAGGGTTTCGATTCGATCTATCGCCAAGGAAAGAGCAAAAGAGAGAGTGAGAAAGAGAAAGGAGATTATGAGGTGTGAGAGAGAGGCGGCCAAGGTGTGTCTCTTATATATGCATAGGGTTAGAGCGTGGAGGAAGACAAATTCAATTTTAATAGGAAAAGGATATTTTCCACGGAAGAAAAACAGCGTGTTCTACTTCAACTTCACACAATAATATTTATACCTAATTATCTTTTTGCAACAATATTTAAATATATATACCTAATAAATAATAAATAATAAATAATTAGAAGTAAAAAAGATATAAGGCACACTCAAAAAAAAAAGATATAATAGGCAATACCTCATCTAATCGGCTTACTTGACAGATTAATGATGGTTTAAGAGCTTCTTATCTTTTCTTTTAACAAACAATTAACTTCTATTTTATTTTAAGAAACCACCTATCTTTTAAATAAGTTAATTTTTAATTATAAAATATCACATTTATTTACATTATAAAATTATTTAAGTTCATATTTAAATGGGATATTTCAAATATATTGTTTGTTACTTTATTTCAATTTTTTATATGAGAAATTAATATTGTCAAATTATTTACTTATTTTATTTTATTAATTTTAATTAAAAAAATAATAATAATAAAATTATTTAATCCATCTATATATCTACTTATCTACTATATCTTTCTATCTATTTATCTATCTATAAATAGACACTTTAAAATAACTTCAAATACTTCTATCTATTTTCTTCTTAAATTTTTCACATTTTAATTTTTTAACTTTTATTTATTTATTTATTATTCTCTCTTTAATTTCTTTATTTTTTATTAGGTTTACAAACATTTATTTATTTATTTATTATTACTAATTAATAATAAGAAAGATCACTAGTATATCACGTTTTCTAATTTTTTTTTTCAAACAAAAAATCTATATACCATAAGACATTTTTTATTTTTTTTAAAAAAATCAAAATAAAAAGAAAATTATATACCATAAGATTTAAAACTGTACCTTTTAACTATTTCTAAAACAAAATATCTCAAACTAAATTACATAAATAATACTACCAAGCTCCACGTATTCAAATAAATTTTATTAATCATAAGCATAATTCTAATATATTGTATATTTCTTTCTCTCTTTAATTTTTTTTTCTTCATTTTTTATAATTTTTATTAGGTTTACAAATATTTATTTATTTATTATTACTAATTAATAATAGGAAAGATATCACTTCAAATTAGTATATCACGTTTTCTATTTTTTTTTTTAAAAAAAAAAATCAAAATAAAAAACAAAACTATATACCATAAGACATTTTCTATTTTAATAAAAAAAATCAAAATTAAAAAAAAATATATACCATAAGATCTAAAACGGTAATTTTAACTATTTTTAAAACAAAATATCTCAAACTAAGTTCCATAAATAATACTACCAAGCTCCGGGTATTCAAATAAATTTTATTAATCATAACATAAACATAATTTTAATATGTTAATATTTTTCTTTCAATTATTAGGAATGGTAGTTTGTTGGAAGTTTCCTATTCAATATTAATATTGTAGTGAGCAGTGATAACTCTGTAAAAGAAATTTGAATAAAGTACTTTCTTCTTTCTTTATATTATTTTTTCTTTATTTTCTTTATCATATATATATAAAAAAAAAAATTATCATATAAGAATATTTTTTTTATCACGTTTGTTTTCTTTTAGTGTATTGTGAATAGTATATTTTTTTTTTCTCAATTTTTTTAAGTAGAATTGTGTAAATATATTTATATAAAAAATACATACATATATATATAAATTATCGATTTTGTTTTGAAATGTGAAAATTGAATGTTAGTTGATATGTATATAATATATAATTATATAATTTTGAAGTATCAATTGACTACTCGGAGATCAATGTCAGTTATCAGTACAAAAATGTAACGAAATTATTTGTGGCGAAATATACTCACCGCAAAAAAATATTTTTATTTGCCTGGACATCAAATTGCAAGAGTTCGGAACCATATATTATTGTCTCTTTCGGTGGATGTACATTTATATATTCATTAATTTATAATTTAGTTCAAATTATTACACATTAGAGTGATTGTTATTGTTACTTTTTTGTTTTTTGACATTTATGGTTACTTTTATGGAAGTTACAAATACAATAAAATAGTTGTTGTTGTTATTCCTTTAGTTCATATATTGACTATTAAATTTTGAGAGATTTTTTATAAATTTTGTTTTATTTTTTTGACTATATACATATAACTTATAAATTTATTTTTCTAAAAGTATCCTGTAGTAAATTTATTTGGCTACATTATATATTATGAGACTTTAAATTTTTATGTAAAAACTATAGACATTAATGTATGTAGAGTCTTAAAAAAGTTAAAACTAGTGTGAGTCATTAATTGTAAGTCTTGAAACTATAGACATTAATATATATGCTATTGTAAGTACTAATCAATTATCAAGAAAAAAATGAGGGTGGCTTACCATTAACATTATTCCTGTTGAAGAGATTTTAACTAAAAAAATTGAGGAGGTAGTTAGATTGCTCTCGAAGCCCCTTTTGTTGAAGAGTATGGAAGCAAACTTCTTATAAGGGTGGCTTACCATTGATGTTATTTCTTCTTAAAGAACTCTGGCAGCCTACTGTGTTTAGGTTTGTGTGTTTTACTCTTCCATCCGAGCATTAAGATGATGGTTGATCCAGCCCTTAGTGCGTTATTTGAAGACTCAGTTCAAGTATCTACAAAAGACATTACATGTGATCTTCATCCAAAAGAAGTTGACCTCCCGAAGGAACCAAATCGGGTTTTGTTGGGTAAATTAGTCTGTCATACCAGGCTGGGGAAGAAGGCAATCCAAGGATCACTAAACAATGCATGGAGTTCAATCTCGGGTTGGAGCTGTAAGGAGTGTGATGATGGTCTCCTGCAGTTCTCCTTCTAGACAAAATTTGACGCTGACAATGTCTTAATGAGACGCCCATGACTGGTGTGTGGGTATCTTTTGGTCCTGATGCCATGGCCTTCATGGTTAACTACAGTAGAAGTTTGTCTTGACCGCACCCCCCATTTATTGGAAAGGTTTCCCCTGTCTATGAACTCCCAAAATATATAGAAAGGAACTTTGAAAGAGGTTCATTTGGGATGGGAACTCTGAGATTCAGAGCCACTGTTGAACTATCTAAACCCCTATTCTCAGGTTTCTTCCTAAGAAGGAAGGGGATTAAAGACTTGTGGATCCAATATCAATATGAAAACCTTCCTTGAATTTGTTTCAAATATGGAGTCATGACTCATGAGCAGAAATTCTGTTTTAAAACTCCTATGGTGATTAAGGATGGTAATGGAGCTTTCTTCCCAATGTATGGGAATTGGATGGATGAGGATGCAGTTGAAAGGTCACCATTTTAACACCCCCTACCTAAATGGTTCAATGAATGGATTATGCAAAAGATGGCAGCAAAGGACCCGAAAGTTCGTCATCGACTCCAAAACCAAAGAATCTCAGATTATGTGGCTGAATCAGAGTGACGTAAGTTGCAGTTGCAATATCCAGGTAAACAGAGATAAGTTGAAGTGGTCATTGAAAATAGGAAGGCGATCGGGGAAGTCATCTTCAATAGGTTCCTGACGGTGATTTGCCAAGGATCGGTGAAGTTACCCCTTTTGGGAATATAGCCGAAAAATGTGCTTGAAAAGGTCATCCCAATGAAGCCTATTGTGGTGACTGAGACAGAACAGGATGGCTTGGACATTGCTAATCAGAAAAAGACAGTAGACATGCCTAACATGACAGGGGTAAAGGTACTTGTTCAAAATTAGAGGCTAGCATTTTGGGCGTTAACAGTGGAGCAGAGATGCTTACCTGTTCAGACCTTCTTCTAGAGGCTTCTTTGTGCTCTGTCTTGAGTACTTCCTCTGCATCCATTACCATTTTGGACAAACCGATGTAATGACCGCATTTTATAGTATAGATTAGTAAAGGCAATTAGCACTAATTATTGATATTTTTATAGTTATTTGAGAATTTATCTAATTGTGGGTCCCATTATTAAAAGTGGGCATTAGAGTTATAATTTCTCAATTCTAGAGATTTTATTAAACTGTAGGTGTACTATTTAAGTTATATTTGAAATATGCTATTCTTACAATTTTTTGCTTTGCGACAACAAAAAATGTGATGGATGGCTATTTTAATCACATGGGTAAGTCTAGAACCTTTTTGTTAGTGGGTTTAATGTTGGAGAAAAATAGAACACCAAGTTTGAGCGGGGTTATGGTTTTTGACCATTTTACCCCTAGGCTTCAATTAGCTTTAAATTATGCACCAAGGGTATTTTACTAATTTTATGAGGGGGATTAGGTGGCGTTTATTAGAACATGAAAGATGCCCCTTTTTGTGCTGAATATTGAGTTGTATAATGCATTTTTAGAAAAATAAGAAATTATAAGAAAATCAAAAAAATTAGAGAAATTCAACCTCCTCTCTCTCTCTCTCTCTCTCTCTCTCTCTCTCTCTCTCTCTCTCTCTCTCTCTCTCTCTCTCTCTCTCTCTCTCTCTCTCTCTCTCTCTCTCTCTCTCTCTCCTTGTTCGACCATTCCAAACCAGAAGGAACCAGCTCCAATTCTTGTATTTTATGAGTATTGAGCAAGATTCTATTGATTTTGAAGCAAAGGTAACCCCTAGAACTTTTAGTCTTTCTTTTTAAAGCTTTGAATTTTGTTTGAGTATGCAAAAAATAGGGGCGGTTAGGGTTTGTTTGTGTTGGAATTCAATTTCTAAGTTTAATTTGAGTTTAATTAATGATCTAGTTGCTGTTTTAGGGTTGTGGGGTTGTGGATGCACAAGTTTGAGTTGGAAAACTCAAGCTTGGTTCATCCATGGCATGTTTTGATTTTGTGCAATTTTCTGGATTTTGTTGATTGGAAATGGTTGTGTAAGCTCATTATAGGTGTTTTGGAAAGTTTGGTGGCATTTGGACATGTTTTGAGTAGGATTGGAATTGTTTGGGGAAACCTGGTGCAAACCGGTTAACCTGTTTGCCAGGACTTGTAAAACTGGTTAACCGGTTTTGGCAGATTCCCCGAACAATTCATTTCCTCAATTCATGTCCATTTCAGAGCCTTGGTTGGTTGCTTCCCTGTTTCCTAGGGTATTGTAGTTCCAATTAGTAATAGTAGAACCTTAAGTGGGAGGTTTGGGTTTCTCGAATTACGGTTTTGGAGTGTTATTTAGCCGATTATGTTATGTGATTAGGGCATCCATCCAGCACGAGACTTTCCATTCAGGTCGGCCAACTCACTTGAATTCAGAAACGAGGTAAGAATAGTGTAGAACATGTGATATATATGTGAATGTATGTATGTGTGATATATATGCATGCTTATTATGATTAATTCACTACCAACACTTGTACGGAAATGGTACAGAGTGCATTGGTATAGTGCATATTGTTTAAAGAGTACATGACGGTGTTACCAGCACAAGTACAGGAAAGTACAGGGTATGTGTGGTATATCACTTAGTGGTACTCAAGGTACGAAACAAACCCTACCAACACTCGTGCAATGTTGGTGCGTAGTGTATGTGGTACAGTGGTCGTACCCTAGTATAGAACATTCTTACTCATTTGTTAAGCCTTGTAAATAGGTGTATGGGCACCTAGATACAAGTCGATATTATGTGATACGTTATATGCTTTTCTTACTGAGTCTGTCGACTCATAGTTCTACTTTCATGTGTAGGTAAAGGAAAGGCGAAGGCTAAACAGGAGTGAGCCTCGAGCTAGGGTGATGTTGTACATGTCATGGCGGCGCGACCTGGAGTGTTCGGTCCCGGGACATCTGGGGTTTTCATTTTGTAGTCGCTGTACAACCTGACTTTTGTATTTGGAATATTTTGTAAAAAGTTTAACAACAGGATCCCGACACTTGTAAATATTTATATAAAGTTTTCTAGTTAATTCTAAAAGTTTTAATTTCACACGATTTTCAAGGAAAATTCTTTGATTAGCGAAGATTACACTTTGATTGAAAAATCACTGTAGCGTGCCTTAGTATTATGGTGTTACAATTTTAGTATCAAAGCTACCAGGTTTGTCTACCGAAGATCGCCAAGACATGTACAATCATCATCAGAGAAAGCTTGACTCACGGTTCAGTAAGCATGTACTTATTTAGTATTGTATGTGATTATTTAAGCATGTTAGGAAGCATATTAGTTTTTAGTTATTTATTTTAATGCGTTGCCTTTAAATCCATAAGAGCGGTATTAAGTTTTGTGATCGCTGTCTGACCTGCTTGGCTTATGGGTTCACAGGCTAAGTCCTATTTAATGGACGCCTAACGAAATACAATGAGTCAGGGTAATAGGGTCGAGATCGAAGGCGGTAAGGGAAATCAAATTCCCTCGAATTCCCGTGGTCGCGGCAGAGGCCGTGGAAGGTTTCAGGGTGGTTGACATGCGAACCCACCTCAATCTCCTCTGGATTAGGAGCAAAGATTCACGGAAATGCAAGATCGTATCTGCCAACAAGATGAAGAAATTCAGAGATTGAGGCAGCAAGGTCCTCCTGCAGTGCCTCCACTGCAACCAAGATGAAGAAATTCGATATTGCTCAGAATTAAACGATTCAAGATGTTCCGAAAAAATAAAAGAGAGATCTAGAACTTTTATGTTCTGACTTTTTCCAAAATCTAATCACAAAATAGTCGAATTCAGGTTTGAAGTTTCAGCTTTATTTTCTTGCACAATTTTCTCTATTTTATATATTTTCTTTTTGTGAGATTTTTCTATCTTTTTTCCATCTTATTCCTTTGATATTTTCTAATCTTTTTCTATTTTAAATCTACACAAATAAAAGATAACAAGCGTGAAAATGCTCCAAACACGATTATAACTAAATTAAAAATATACTAAACTTAATCTAAAATTAATACTAAAAATAACCTAACACATCACTGTATTTCACTTGTAGTCACTATTATATTCAAAGTTTTTGTCATCACCGTATCTCCTTTATGCATCCAATTCATTCAAACGTAAATAATTTTATTTCATGTAAGTTCTCTTTCAAATACTGCGCGTTTAAGAAATTAGAGTATCTTTATAAATCTACACTCTAGATTTTGTAGACCTGCATAAATCTTCCTATGAAAGCTAGACTTTAATAAATAAACACAAATAAGAAAAAATGATAAGAAGACAATAAAGAATAACCTCATCTTATGTTCAGGCTTGAAACACAATAACCAAACTTTGAATTTGTACTATATTATTCTGTGAATGATATAGTGATATCCTTAGTCTCTTACATCTAAAAATAGAATTAAAAAGAGTTATTTGCGGGATAACCTCTTTAAGTAGTCGAGTTTTCGCAACTAACCCCCAATTTTAAAATTTTGGTGGTTAAACCTCCTAAGCCCAAGTTTTGTTAGCAGTTAGCCCTTTCAATCCATTTTTGGGTGTTAACTGCCAAGTTGGAATGTCTACGTGTACACAGTGTACACGTGGCACAATTTTATTGGTCCATGTAATAAATATTTAAAATTATAATAAAATTAATTATTTTAAAAATAAAAAATAAAAAAAATCTTTTTCTTTAAAAATTAAAAAATTTTATGTGCACATCCTTCTTTGAAGGTTCTGCTGCCCCTTTCCTTTTTCGTTTCCAAACCATGTTTGATGAACCTAACCAAATTAAAGAAAAACAAATTTAACAGATAACGACTACATATTTCAGCAAATAAACTATAGAAAAAACATAATTGAGCAAAAGACAATTAAAATTGTATATTATAATCACCTAAAATCACCCAAAACAACTTAATTCAAATAGTATTTACAACAAAAATACTTTTCCAAAAAAGTTATAATCCTAAAACAAGGCAGCCCTAACCACAGATTAACAGACATTTCATGTTTCTTGCCTCTTAAACATTCAAGTACATTAAAATGATGTGAAACTCATTTCAATTCAATGATTTCCAAAACTTAAAAATTATACGAAACAAAAAACATTCCCAGAATTTAGACTTCAAACACACCATGCACAACAGATAAAAACATATGATGTTTGACACACAAAAAAAATTGCTTCCAAGCCATTGATCAACTACTCCAAAGAGTCAAAACCTTGCACAAACAAAAGAATGAACAAAACAACACTTAACTACTAACTGCCATAAACAATAACACAACACTTAAAACACACCAATCTAGTTACCTTGTACCTCTTCATTTAAATTGCACACAATGCACTTCAAGTTGCTAAAGGGTTTAATAAAACAATTAACAAAACAACACTTAACTACTAACCGCCATAACCAAAAACTTGTACAAACCAGTTGGTACAAACAAGTTGGTACAATCCGTGAGAACCAAGAACATAAAGCACATACATGAATAGACAAAATGCCCCCAAAGCTTAACCAATTTGGGTAGCTTGTACCTCTTAATTTATAATGAACAGAGTACAAAATAAGTTGCAAAACATTTAATATCAGAATTAACAAAACAATACCTAACTACTAACTGTCATAACCAATTTCACTAACTAGTCGGATATTTGATTTACACAAAGAATCAAAACTTCCATAGTTTTTATCAATAGTGTATCTCATTAACTCATGAATCTTATGTCTAAACCATCAAATTTTTCAAAACAAATTTATAACAATAGAAAAATCCAAACTAAAACTTGTAATTAAAGTACAACAATCACTACCCAACAGATAATAAACATATAACACATCACATTTAAAGTAACAATCAAATAAAAAAAATTAAGACCATAGTTTTTTTTACCAAACTCAAGACATGACAGCTATTACCATTCCATTGTTTTCCTCTCTTTCAATAATTTTTTTGGGTCAAAATAGGGAAGCCAAGGGTATTAAATTGTAAACCAAAACACTTTGGTAAAAAAAATACACACCAAAATGACCAAACACATGAATCGACTGATGCTTTTCACACAAATTACCAAATAAAATTGATTTTAAAAAACATTTATTTTTCAACAACACTGTACATACCAATGTTTACATTGCTTTTGTTTCTTTCATTACATTCTTTTGTTAAAAATGTTTCACTGCAAGGGTATAAATTAATTCAAAACACTATCACGATAAAAAAAAATAAGCAAAAAGGGTAAACACATGAATCGAATCAGGCTCTTCACACAAAATATAGGAACTGACATGGATATGTATAAGTAACTACTTCCTAGTACTCTGTATGTAGAAATAGGGAACATAAAATGTACCTTAGATTTTTAGCAATCTGTGAATCAAATCTTATTCACGAAGCAGATTTAAAGCTTGTATAAAGGATTAAAACTACTCAATAGACCAAAAATGGAACAAAAAAAAAATGAAATGCACATACACAGATTGAAGAACAACACTTCTCTTTACCAAAGTTTTAATCTTTCTTTAATAATGTTAGACAAATTTTCACATACCCAAACTGAAGAACGAACAACATGCAAAAGAAGAAGAAGAAAATTTGTACATTCGGAGACATTTACTTGTACAAACCCACCGCGGTCGGAGACGGAGCCGGAGACACAAAAAACGAAGTATACTAAGTCCGAAAGTACTGCAGTTTCCTCCCCCAAATTTTAAAATAATTTTATTCACTAAAAGAAAATGTGAAGAAGAAGAAGAAGAAAATGTGAAGAAGAAGAAGAAAATGTGAAGAAGAAGAAGAAGAAAATAACTCTGCCCTAAAAGAAAGGGACCCACGACCCCACGAAGAAGAAGGAAAGACAAATGTAGGTGTATTTTGAAAAATGGTAACTGTCAGTACATCAATCATCAATCATTGTCAGTTTTTAAAAAATAATTATCTTAAAATAAAATACCAACCGGTTACCATGTTTTGCACCCTAACTACCCCCACTTTAACCCCAGCCCTTAGATCATGCCCCAATTTAATTTAACGACTACAGTACAATAAGGGATTGTATTCTCTCATTTGGCATAATGGGACAAAATCACCTCCATATATATATATATTAATTACATGTATAATTCTGTGTTAAAATATATGAAAGATTTATTTTTTTTTAAAACGAAATTATTTTTAACTAAATCAACCGCAAAATATAAACAATCTAAAGTTAAACAATTTTAGAGAGCCAACTCATCATCTTTAGTTTGCAGTATATATATAAGGAGTATTCAAAAATAAAACACAAAATTTAATAAGTAAAATAGAGGGAATAAGCATAACCTATTATTATTATTATATTTTATTTTTAAGATGCTAAGTTTAGTATGTTACAAAATTAATGTGAACCATTCAAATATTTTGGTAAAATTTGTCAAACTAACCATTTCAAATACTAAAATTTGCAAAATAATCTCACTTAATTTACTCTAGGCGACCATCATTATGGTTGTTTTGCAACTATAATGATCGTTTATAGTCGCACAATGTAATTCATGATTATTTTTGCGACCATAAAAAGTTATTATGCTAATAAAAAATTTTTACAAAGTTATTTTGTTAATAAAAATTTTCATAATAAAGACTATTTTTACAAAACACTCAATATTTTGTTTATGTTTTTTTATTATTAAAAAATTAATGTGTTTTTTTATTCTAAAAAAGTATTGATTTTTTTAGAAAAAATCTATAATAATAATAATAATAAATAATAATGAATAAAGACAATTAATTACAATTTATGTCATGAAATTTAATATTTACGTTACTGTCTTTTATTAATCAATAAAAAATGCACATTGAATAAAAAAAAATATATCATCAAATTATTTATTAATGACCAATGTCTTTTCACTTTTTATAACTCTCACAACCACCACCACTAATAATAATAATAATGATAATAATAATAATAATATAACAAAACTAATATAAGTTGCCCCTTCATATTTTATTTTTTTGTATTTTCTTTTATGTAATATATAGATATAGATTAATATAAATATTGATATTAGTTAAAAATTTTAAATAATTAATATTATAAAAATAAAAATATAACTAATTATAAAGTACTTATAATAATATTATAAATATTGATTAGTTTTTATTGTTATTATTATCATTAATATGTATATGTTATAAATAATATCAAACTCTCATTAAATATTTTTGTTAGTCCAAAAGTTGTAACTGAATTTATTTTTATTATTATCTAATAGAATAAATGTTTTGCAAATAATTACAATAAAATCAATAAATAGATAATAATATTTCACACTTATAAATATTAGAAATAGAATTAAAAGAACAAAAGTGAATAAAAAATTGAAAATGAGAAAAATAAATAAGGTAGAAAGAAGAAATAATAGGGCGTCACGTCACCTACTTTAACAACAACATTATAAATATATATAGATATTATTATGAAATATTAGTATTATGTAATATTATAATTTAGAGAAAGAAAATAGAGAAGATATGAGAATTTTTTTAGTGTTTTATTCCAATAGGTGATCTCCTATTTATACACATACAAGAGTCAAATATTAAGAAACTAAAAAAAAAGAAAACTAATAAAAAAGGAATGTTGATTACATTAATGGTAACAAATAAAAGATTTGGACATCCACAAAATAATAATATTTATAACACTCCCCCTTGGATGTCCATAATAACTGCCTCATTAAAAGGATGGTTCGAAGCCAACATACATATCTAATGTAATCTAACAGGCTTCCTACATGCACGCTAAACATGTAATCTACATATGCATACTGTTATACTAATCTTACCTGGATTCCGAATTCAAGTGTGCCGGTCAACCTGGCTGGAACTATCTGCGCGGCGGATTACAGGCTCCTAAACCATAAAAATCACAACACTATAAGTGATACGCTAAATCACTTCCCGGGCACTTAAACTAGGAACTAAAAGTTTCCCTATCGATAAAAAGTATGGCAATACCCCAAATAACATAAAAACGAGGAGGACTAGGGTTTCTGAAAATCACCCAACTGGTAGACCGGTTGCCCAACTGGAATTCCGGTTCTGGGAATTTTCAGAACCCCATCCAGAATTCCGGATGCACAACCGGAATTCCGGTTCCTCGCAGAAAACACCCAAAAATTCATAACTCTTTCAAATCCAAACCAAATCACATAAGACCTTCCAGACCTGTTCTAAATAACCCCTAGACCTTTCTAAAGCAACAAAACCGAGCTTCACACACAGAAACTCAATTCACCATTAAAGGTCAAAGATTGAGTTCTAAAACTCAAAACTTGAGTAAACAACATAACATGCATTAAACCTTGATCAAAATCACATACTCAAGCATTTAAAAACTGCAGAAATCAAACCTTAACTCATGCAACAACTACAACCACTAAAATTCCAATTTCTCTTTGAAAACCTTAAGCTTTTACACTAAAAACTCCACAACTCTAACAACCTAACCATCAAGCATTACAAGCAGCTTAATAACATCAATTAATCAAGCTTAAACCTCTGCAAACAACTATAAAATCACAGCAACAATAACAACTTAAACTATGCATGCAAACATCATCATTTCATCAAAATTCTACAAGAAACTAAAAGGGAGAGCTACAAGGATCTTACCAACAACTTGAGGTCCAAATCTATGCTAAAATCAGCTTGAAATCCAAGAGAAATCCCCCCCAAACCCAGCTGCTCAGAACCGAAAAGGAGAGAAAGAAAGAGAGCCTTTGAATACCAATTTTCTAACTTTTGAAATTTTTGACTAAATGAAATAAATGCCACTTAACTCATTTTACTTCAGCCAACAAATACTCTAATAAACCACATAATTCCACCAATTAAAATCCACTAAAAGACAAACTAACAATGGGGCAAAATGACCATTTTGCCCCTCCACATTAAACTAACATAAATAACACTAAATGGGTATTTTTGGGAAATTCTAAATTCCCGGCCATTCCCGACATTCCCAATGTCTAATAAACCGTCCCAAACTACTAACATACTAAGTTGTGATTTTACTGAGCCAAACACCGAGTTCCAGGATACCGGGCACCGGAAATGCAAAATTATGAGAACTACTAAATGACATAAAAATGCATCTCTGAATTCAATAATAACAGTATAAATAATTATTTAAATAGCTATAAATAATTTTCATAATTAAACATGATTAACTGCTAATTTCTAAATTAAACTAAGCGGTCTTTACAACATATGACCATACAGAAGACACTTCCATTCCATCATCCAACTAGGGAGGAACATCATCCTCTACATGCTGCAACTGCATCTTAAGAGATGAAATGAAGGAGAGGGATAAAAAGTTAGACACTACTTGTCAAGAACTACTAAGATTATTTGACTCTTTCAAAGCCGACATCTCTAAGGACATCGGAAAGGGCTTCGTCACTATGAAGCAATCTATCATTGACGAGGTTAAGGAATCTTTTATTCCAGAGCTTCATGAATCTATATTACCTGAGGTGAGAAAATCTGTGACAGCCGAGTTGCATCAGACAGTGATGAAAGAGTTGAGGCACTCCGTGTTAATGGAGTTGAGGCAATCTCTACTAAAAGAACTGATGGAAGTTATTGATAAGGACGGGGAGAGAAATGATGAGGGGGCCGACAAAGAAATGATGGAAGTTAGTGATAAGGACGGGGAGAGAGATGATGAGGAGGCCGAGAAAGAAACTAACTCGATGAGCACTTCAAATGAGGATCAGTTTGAAAATGAAAACACGAGAACAACCCACCTACCAACAATCAATATGAGGTTGACCCTGTGAATTTGACAATGGTAGAAGACATTGGTCATGAAGATCAATGCACCTCGGCCATCAAAGTTCTCCTTGCTTCAAACGCGTATCAAAAGACTGAAAAACGATTCCACTCAAGCAAGGAAATGTATGTGGACACTTTCCAGTTGAAGGAGCCAGCAAGCAAGATTGAATTTAAGTTGGCAATTTTCGTTTTCGGAAAATTTTTTAAGTCTTTAATTAGTAGATTGGTAGTTGAGTAAGACTTTGTATTAGTATTACCATATATTGTACCTAATTCCATTGTCTCATTGGCAAATACCCTTTTGTGAAATTTCAAAAACTTGAACTTTTTCGGCATCAACTACTGTGCTTGAAGCCTAGAATGGAAATAACTGATTCAGTAAATGTCTTCATTAGTATTTATTTGTTCTAAGCATTATTAGAAGAAAAAAAAAATACTATCAAGAGATTAGGCTTAGTGGCATGTTGATTTGTCCAGGTTATTAGTTGCTACGCACACTTACTGACGTTGAAAGAACGTGAAACAGCCCCAGATGGAGTACCAAAATATTGGTTTATGCCTTGTCGGGTCTCTGTAAGTCTCATTAGTATTAATATCAGCACGTGTATTTATATTTTCTATTCAAACTGTGTAATTTGCTTTATAAACTTATTTAATTTATTTGTCTCATATTGATTGTTTATTTATATATGAAATTATACAATCAAAGTATTGTAGAATGTTTATTTAATTTTTTATTTATGTTGTTGGAACAATATTATTCATGAAGGACATGATTCACATGTACTTCATGAATAATGTATGAACTTGTGATTAAATATGATACAGGTACAGTTGAGGAGGAGGTTAGCTTTTCTTCATATGGAGTTCCCATTTATTATTCAATTTACGAAAAAAGTTCTGATCTTTAACATTAATTGATTAGGTTTCTTGTCAATTTGTATTTGGAATAATTGCTTTCATTAATTTATGATATATTTATAAACCTGATGTCTCAGTTAATTAGGATCATGAGCATTGTTTTCTCTGTTGATGGTTGTAGTTTTATAACCAAATATTGGATTGGTTTCAGCTATTGAAGCATGAAAAGAAGTTCAAACTTTCTAGAAATTAAATTCCATAATTTTGTTCTTTAAAATTTGAGTTGGATACTATTTCTCATAAGTTATTTGTTTCATTGTTGTGCTGTTTTTCTTCCTTCCGTGAGTAAACCTATATTCAGTAAAAGCGTTTTAATAGATTTAGCTTCCCGGCCTCGTTCAAGTGGAAGATTTTTACCCTGGTTCAAAGTTTTAGAAGAACTCTAGTATGAAACTAAGCTAAGGGGATTTTGTGTTGCTGATCATTTATGTTTATAGAATTCTACATTAGTTTTTATCTATACCCTTTACTTATTTATGTCTAAAACACTTAAGGAATGCTTTTTTCCTGTCATTTGTTTTATATGTTGAGTTTTATGCCCTAAATAAAACTCATTTCAATATAATCAAATTTACTTATTAATATAAATCAGAAATAACATTTAATGTTGCATGGTTCACATGATTTATTTCATGATTATATGTACATAATGTATAAATTCATCTGAAACCCTTTTCACATACCTGATCCTGTTTATTGTGCTGTCAACACATTGGAAAGTAAACATGACTATGTGAATAAAGTTTCTTAGATTTATCAGACATAGGGTTTTACTGATATGATAATCTACAACAGAGTTTACTTGCATTTGGAGAAGTGCTATGTTCTTTCCAAAGCATTGGTTAAAGTAAAGCTCAGGTTGGATGCATGGAGTATGCATCGGAAGAGACCGATATTGAACTTTGACTTAGATTTATTAAACTTACCGTAATATCTATTCAAGTCAATATTGCCTAGTTGATCCTAGATCAAATGATCTTAATCCTGTTATGATTAGGCTCAATCTCAGGAGGCTATTCGTGTTCTTTGATTGGTTAGTTAAGCCTACTTTTAGGTCAGGGTGATACGTACATTTTGGGAACACGGTAGTGCAATTGAGTGGGAGCGCTAACATAAACATGGAATCTATAGCTTCTATCTGGCGAATAGTAAGTAAAGGATGATCTCCTTCGAGCTTGACCAAACGAAAATAAATGGTGGAGATCTCATTTCACATAAGCTGAAATATCATTTATACGGGGTCAAGTGTTTTAAGGATTAAATACATTATAGGGTGTTACGGTAATCTAATCCTTTCACAGTGTAGATCATTCATATAGAGGATCATTGATCAAATTAGGATTATAACAATGGATAACTAATGATGTGTCTATATGGTGGAACATATAGAGCATTCTATATACTGAGAGTGCAATTCTAAGTTCTATGCGTGGATTCAACGAAGAATTAATAAGTCAGTGAATTTAGGTTATAAATTCTTGATCTGCTTATTGGAAGCTCGGTTATATAGACCCATGGTCCCCGCACTAGTTGAGATAATATTGCTTGTAAGACTCATGTAATTGGTTTTGATTAATCAATTATAATTCTCAATTTAGACTATGTCTATTTGTGATTTTTTCACTAAGTAAGGGCGAAATTGTAAAGAAAGAGTTTTAAGGGCATATTTGTTAATTATGATACTTTGTATGGTTCAATTAATAAATATGATATATGAAAATATTATTTAATAATTATTTATAGTTATTAATTAGAATTGGCATTTAAATGGTTGAATTTGGAAATTGGTGTTTTTGAGAAAATCAGATGCAGAAAAGATAAAACTGCAAAATTGCAAAAAGTGAGGCCCAAATCCACATTGCATGGCCGACAACTTTTGTAGGGTTTTCCCTCTAATATTTTCATTATTTTAATGCCAAATAATTCAAACCTAACCCTAGTGGAATACTATAAATAGATAGTGAAGGCTTTAGGAAAATTACACTTTTCTTCTGACTTTTCATTCAGAAAAAAACTGAGCCTCTCTCTCTCCTTATCTTTGGCCGACCACTCCCTCTCTCTCTTCTTCCTAAAGATTTCGAAATTCTTAGTGTTAGGGTAGTGCCCACACACAGCAAGTGATACCTCAATCATAGGGAGGAAGATCGTGAAGAAAGACTTTCAACAAGAAGGAGTTTCAGCACTAAAGAATCAGAGAAAGAGATCCAGGTTCAGATCTTGATAATACTCTGCGACAGAAAGGATACAAGGGTTAGAGATCTGAACGGAAGGAGTCATTATATTCCGCTGCACCCAATGTAAGGTTTACTAAACTTTATATGTGTTTATTTCATCGTTTTAGAAAGTTCATATTTAGGGTGTTAATCAACATACTTGTGAGTAGATCTAAGATCCTGGTAAAATAATTTCCAACAACTGGCCTCAGAGCCATGGTAATTTATTTGCTTGCAAGAAATTTGGACTTTAAAACGATTGTTTGATGTTGATGGTATCATGTTGTATTGAGTGTTATTTGATGATTGATTGATGTTTGTGAATTTTCGTTAAAAATAACTGAATATCTGTTTCTGTAATTATTTTTATTGGATAGTATGGAAAAAATTAAGCAATTTACCTTTTTACAGAAGTCAATTTCGATTTAATTTGAATTAGTTATGATTTTTTGAAGTTTCGAAAATATCGGGGTGGTGTCGCTGCACACTGCGCGCGCGCGGAAATCATGCAGCCTCCACCAGCGCCGAGGTTTCACGCCCAAGCACCCCTCTTGCGCGCCCCTGGACACTATGCATTGCATACGGTCCGTACAGCTCGCATTTTTTTCGTTTTTCTTCGATTTTTCATGCTTTTTCATGGATTTAACTTCCGATTTTTTGTGTAGTTCTGTATTTATACATTTACTATTCCTAATTCAATTCTAATTATCATAATTAAATTAATTAATATTTTTTAAATTTAATTCATGATATTAGTGTAATTTGAATTTGAAAATAGTAAATATCTATCTTTTTTCTTAATTATCTATCTTATTTTTAAATTTGATTATATCTTATCTTATTTTTAAATTTAAGGTCAGATATTAAATTTTTTACATTAATTTTTTTTTAAAAATAATTTGACCTTATTTTAATTTAAAATAAGATAACTATAATCATGTAATTTTAAATAGATGTAAGATATTTTGCCAACTTTTAAATTTTGTTATTTTATTTATTTAAATTACATTTAAAATCTGAAAAAGATATTCATTTATCTTTTTTTAATTTTTTATTTAATTTTTATTTATAAAATAACATTAAATTTTAAAAAGTAGTTAGCAAATTTTGAAATGATATTTAGGTTGGTTGAAACCTAATTTTTCAAAATTGTAGGTTTAATTTTAAATATTATTTATTAATTAATTTCGAAATATATATATTTTTAAAATATTTTCGAAAAATTAAATTTTTTTTATTTAATTAATTTTTTCGAAATTATTTATTTAAAATTAAATAAATCCTACATCCAACTATCCAGCTAACCTTGTTGCAGGAGTATGTGTTTTAACTTGTTTGTAAGTTTTTAAAACCTATTATTGCTTGATTGCAAATAGCCATGGTTAACTTGTTGACAGATCCAATGATCTGATTTTAACTAATGGCTCCCTTGGTCAAGTAAATAATTTGTAACAGGTATATTTACAATCTTCTTTCATCTGTGTATGACCTAGCAACATGATAGGATCCATCCAAATTGTGTGCCTGTGTGAGCCTATGTGTTTAATTTTCTTATAGATGCATATAGGTTGTTGTTGCTAAATAAAATATCATAGTTTTTGATAGATTTTATTTAGGCCCATATACTTTTTGGGCCTATTCAATTAAAAACAGTTGTTCATTTTAAGGTTAAATTCCTCTCTTTTGGGCCTTGTGTGAGAGTTGGGAGCCATAGCAGTGGGTACGACATACTGAACCCAGCACCCCCTCACATGAACCACCCCAATTGTGAAGGCCCATTTGCCTAATTTGAACAACTGTACTAGGTTAATTAAACTAGATTAACCTAATAAAATTGATTAGCAACATAATTAATTTCATTTATTTTGAAATTAATTTAAGAAAATCATAGTTTAAAGAATTTTATTCTAAGCTAAACTATATGTATTTTCTTGTATTTAAGTAAATATAGAATTATAACTATCTAGATTCTTTCTGAAGCTTAATTTAAAATTTTCATTAAATATTCCTATTTAAGTTGATATTTAGTTATCTATAACTAATCAACTTAAATCTGAATATCTTTTGGATTTAAAATTTCAAAATTAAGTTGAGGAATTTTAGGAATTGGTTATTAAGATTCTTTAGATTTTTTTTAAGTTGATATCTTTTCGAATATTAACTTAAAATGGAATATTTTCAAATTAAGTGGTTACAACTTAATTTTTGATATTTAATTAAATTTAAATTTGAAAATATTTAAGTTCTATTTTTTTTTAATACAACTTAAATTAGATATTTTTTTAAATTTTGTGGAAAAGATACTTAGTCAAATAAGATATTTTCTAGATAGTTATTTCTAGACTACTTATTATTTCTAATATTAAATAGGAAAATATTATACATTTTGAAATTAATTATTTATATAATTAATTTGGGTACAATTTATTTTAAGTATATTTTTTCATAGTATTAAACTAGAAATTAATAATTAAGCCTTCTCTACACTTAATTATTTATTTCTTGAATTTAATACATTTAATTAATTTGAAAATTAAATATCTAAGTTGATTTTCATCATGATACTTAAATATTTCTTTTTCATGACACTTAATTAAATAGAAAATTATTTTTAGTTGAAATTTATTTTTTCAACTAAATTTAAATAATTTTCAAAATATATTTTTTCTTTACTTTATTAATCAAATTTCGAAATTGCATTTCTTAAATGCTGGAATTTCGAATTTTATTTGAAAAATAGATTAAAGTTGTAAATTATTTATTTTAATTTTTGACCAACTTAAATCAATGATTTTTTTTCATTTAATGATTAATTAAAATAAATGAAGTAAAATATATTTAATTAGAAATTGAATTAATTAGTCCATGAAAATCTAGATAGATATTATCTGTTTTTGCTTGAAGTATTTTTCTAGTGTATTTAATTAAATAGAAAATTAATATTTAAGTTGACTTTCATCATCATACTTAAATATTTGAAATTTTTCTTACATATTTAATTAAATAGGAAAATTATATTTTTTGTTGTAAATTAATTTTGGGCTAACATTAAATTTGATTAATTTTTCCAGGATTTATTTTTTATTTTAACATGCATTTTCGAAAATTGTGTTCTTAAATACTTTAATTTTTCGAAATGCAATTTATATTTATAGAAAATTAAATTTGAGTTGTAAATTAATTAATTTTGTAACAACTTAAATTGAATATTTTTCTAAATATTTATTGGAAATTATTACTAAGATGGAAGAAATTCATGTTATTTTCATATCCATCTAAGTAAAATTTATAAATATTAAATTAAAATTTATATTTAGAATTTTTTAATTCTAAATTGGAAATTTTAATTAAATAAATATATATATTTAAAATAAATAGATTAAATAATGAGAATCAAAGAAAATACAACTCTCTTTAAATAATGAGCTTTATTATTAAGATATTCGATCTCCATTGTTGGTTTTACATCGCGTTTGTTTTAGTGAGTAATCCTCCCTAATGGAGGAACGTTCATTAGCAATTTCGCACCGTTTAATCTCGAAAGATAAGTAGTTTGTAAGTGTTTTATATGGTATGGATCACCCTAATGGTGGCGACCATATTTGACTTGCAAATTATGAAATAATGGTAGAAGCTCATAAGATAGAATTGCCTTGACTCTCGCCTAAACGGGACAACGCTGAATTCCAATCTTGATCGAATAAAAGGTTGCTAGAATGTTTAACATTTTAGATGAGCTGACAACTCTATTCAATGGATGGTAGCTTTGACTCTCGCCTAAACGGACACCGATATCGCCTTGTTGAAAACCTTGGAAATTATTTAGGATTGTATGTTTTAGTATTTTCACTTGTCATTCCTACTTGCTATATGTTTAATAATTTCTGAATTGTGTATGAATTTATATTGAACCATGTTATTTTCTGTTATTAAGTTGTAGTTTAATTTCGAATCTTCATTGTTGGTCTAACTTGGTTTGTTTATCTAATGAGATAAATCCCTAATGGATTTTCACCATTAGACATTCATAATAGTGTTAGACCTCGAAAGATAAATATTGTATATGCGACATCTAGTTGTTCATCAATTGATGACACCTTAGACTAGTATTTTTACGATATGAAAGAAGAAGATTATAAAAATAAGATTACTTTGACTTTCGCTAATCGAAGCATCGTTGGATTCTTATTTAAACAACGAAATTATCCTAATTCCTCTTAGCTTATTCATTTCGAATTAGCATTATAATATATCATTGGATGAATGGTCTATAAATCATTTCATGTCATTCTATATTTTCTCTTAAGAAATTAAATGACGCATATGATTATAATCCCGAAATTCTATTCCCAATTGATATAAATCCTCAATCTTAGAAATCTCCTACTTGTATGGGCAAATCTGACTTAGAGTTTATATTAGTAGTGGTGGTCTAAGATAGAATTACTCATTATATTTGGTTGAATTTAAGTCTTTGACTTTAATTTTAGCATCCAAACAGAAATTTTCTTATATTTCTATTTCCACGAAGCAATACAGTTACACTTTCTAAGTGTTCAATATCCATCTTCTATTAATGGATTCAAACTGTATGGAATATGAGTTAGGTATTATATGACCAGGATCCACTTGCACTATTCTAAGAATTCTTTGATGTAACTAAACCTAAGTCATCAAAAGACACTACCACATTTTTTTAATCTATGGCGTTTATCTTGTTCATAGTGGATTTGACAAGATCAATCTCTGCAAAGAGTTAATATGCCTATATCCACTGAAAGTAGTTCATCTCATTCGCAGATGGATGTACATTCAGGGGTGGATATGAGTTTTTCGTTGTATTCTTAAAACGATAACTCTAGATTATACCTTTTATGCAAAGAAATTTGAAATGTTTGTTTAAATTTCATTAATTTCTAGCAATGGTTAATACCATTAAGGTAAGTTGTTAAAGATCTTGCGAACTGATAGGGGTGGAGAAATAGTTAGTAGATATGCAGTTCAAAGATCATTAAATTGATTTTTTGAATTATATCCAAACTTACCTCCCCAGAAATTTTGAGTTGCATATTGATGATTAATTACTAGTCGTTGCCTAAATCCTTCTGTGGTAATACAATTTCAGAATGATGTAATGGTTGTATACTTAATGTAAATCATTACTAGATTCATGGATGACCTAATCAAAATCTTAAGAAAAGCTAGAACTGTTAACCATGGTTTGTTAGCTATTCTAAGTGATTAGGGGTGGACCATCCCATTGTCAATAGATAAGAAAGTGTTTGTTCAAACAAATACTACTTTTCTAAGATAATGACTAAGTCTGAAAATAAAGTAGCAAATAAAGGAGATATTTATTTCTTGATTCCAAAAGTGTTCTATCATCTTATATGACATATGATGATCCCACTGGCTCTGTTGTCTTGTCACAACCGAAGAGGTCAATACCATTTAGTTTTCTTAGACATAATTCACGGTACCTTGTCGTAGTGGGAGAGTATCTAGGAATTCACCTTCTTATGACTTGGGAGACACTAGTGATTAAAATCCATTGTGAGTTTAAACAAGTAATGGATTGTCAAGATAAGAAACTAAGAAGAAAAGACAATAGAACTATGGTTTAATCCATTCACATGGAGTAACCTAAAGTTTTCTATTACAAGGACATAAAAGGAAATTTTCGTTTATAAGTCTATTCAATGGACTTAACAAAATTTTTGGTTCCTAGTATTATAGGTTTGAGTTTATCTAAACCTATGGCTTGTGGTATACCTGGTAATTACTTACTCTAATGCAAGCAACTTACTTTAGTAAGATGCTGAAACATTTTCTTTCTAATGGCAATCTATAGAAGCTTCTCGACTTCTAGGCTTAGATTTTATTTATCTAAGGAAAAGTCTCAACTATTCCAGAAAAGATAAAGCCATGAAAGAATTTCTTATATCAACAGTGAGAGGTCTCAGATATGCTATAGTATGCCTTAGACCAGACACCTGCTGTTGAGTGGGAGTAATGAGTAGGTATCAGATTAATCCAGGAGAAGAATATTGGAAGACAATCAAGTAAATCTTAAGATTAAGAAGAGGAACTATATGTTAGTCTATAAGGATGTGTTTTAAACTCTTAGACTACACCACATTAGATTTCGAAATTTGCCTTTGTGCTAGAAAATCTTTCTTATAAGATGGTGATTACTCTGGGGGTGGAATAGTGATTTTGGAGAAGTGTAAAAACCTATCTGAAGTCTCTAGGTCTACCAGAAAGGGACTGAATGTTAAAGTTGCAGGAAAGGTACTTATTCAGTGTAAGGAAAGTTCTATACATCTTTGGCACCATTCCAAATTGCCTTAACTACTAGTGTTACTTCCTGAATAACCAAGAAGTAGTTGCCAAAGGTATAGAATCCAGTATCCCAAGAGAGTAGACATATAGAGAGGAATTTCACATTATCAATGATTTTGTGATTAAGGAAGAGTAATGGTGGAGAAAAGGTTGTGGTTAATTCAACCTTTCAGATCCTATTACAAGGAGTTTACTACTACTACACTTGATTTGTATATCAAGGTGTTAAGATTATTTGAAATGCACATTTTGTTTTATATTAGTGCAAGTGGGAGTTTGTTGGGTTTTATGCCCTAAATAAAACTCATTTCAATATAATCAGATTTACTTATTAATATAAATCAGAAATAACATTTAATGTTGCATGGTTCACATGATTTATTTCATGATTATATGTACATAATGTATAAATTCATCTAAAACCCTTTTCACATACCTGATCCTGTTTATTGTGCTGTCAACACATTGGAAAGTAAACATGACTATGTGAATAAAGTTTCCTAGATTTATCAGACATAGGGTTTTACTGATATGATAATCTACAACAGAGTTTACTTGCATTTGGAGAAGTGCTATGTTCTTTCCAGAGCATTGGTTAAAGTAAAGCTCAGGTTGGATGCATGGAGTATGCATCGAAAGGGACCGATATTGAACTTTGACTTAGATTTATTAAACTTACCGTAATATCTATTCAAGTCAATATCGCCTAGTTGATCCTAGATCAAATGATCTTAATCCTGTTATGATTAGGCTCAATCTCAGGAGGCTATTCGTGTTCTTTGATTTGTTAGTTAAGCCTACTTTTAGGTCAGGGTGATACGTACATTTTGGGAACACGGTAGTGCAATTGAGTGGGAGCGCTAACATAAACATGGAATCTATAGCTTCTATCTAGCGAATAGTAAGTAAAGGATGATCTCCTTCGAGCTTGACCAAACGAAAATAAATGGTGGAGATCTCATTTCACATAAGCTGAAATATCATTTATACGAGGTTAAGTGTTTTAAGGATTAAATACATTGTAAGGTGTAACGGTAATCTAATCCCTTTACAGTGTAGATCATTCATATAGAGGATCATTGATCAAATTATGATTATAACAATGGATAACTAATGATGTGTCTATATGGTGGAACATATAGAGCATTCTATATACTGAGAGTGCAATTCTAAGTTCTATGCGTGGATTCAACGAAGAATTAATAAGTCAGTGAATTTAGGTTATAAATTCTTGATCTGCTTATTGGAAGCTCGGTTATATAGACCCATGGTCCCCGCACTAGTTGAGATAATATTGCTTGTAAGACTCATGTAATTGGTTTTGATTAATCAATTATAATTCTCAATTTAGACTATGTCTATTTGTGAATTTTTCACTAAGTAAGGGCGAAATTGTAAAGAAAGAGTTTTAAGGGCATATTTGTTAATTATTGTACTTTGTATGGTTCAATTAATAAATATGATAAATGACAATATTATTTAATAATTATTTATAGTTATTAAATAGTTAGAATTGGCATTTAAATAGTTGAATTTGAAAATTGGCGTTTTTGAGAAAATCAGATGCATAAAAGATAAAACTACAAAATTGCAAAAAGTGAGGCCCAAATCCACATTGCATGGCCGGCAACTTTTGTAGGGTTTTCCCTCTGATATTTTCATTATTTTAATGCCAAATAATTCAAACCTAACCCTAGTGGAATGCTATAAATAGATAGTGAAGGCTTCAGGAAAATTACACTTTTCTTCTGACTTTTCATTCAGAAAAAAACTGAGCCTCTCTCTCTCCCTATCTTTGGCCGACCACTCCCTCTCTCTCTTCTTCCTAAAGATTTCGAAATTCTTAGTGTTAGAGTAGTGCCCACACACAGCAAGTGATACCTCAATCATAGGGAGGAAGATCGTGAAGAAAGACTTTCAACAAGAAGGAGTTTCAGCACTAAAGAATCAGAGAAAGAGATCCAGGTTCAGATCTTGATAATACTCTGCGACAGAAAGGATACAAGGGTTAGAGATCTGAACGGAAGGAGTCATTATATTCCGCTGCACCCAATGTAAGGTTTACTAAACTTTATATGTGTTTATTTCATCGTTTTAGAAAGTTCATATTTAGGGTGTTAATCAACATACTTGTGAGTAGATCTAAGATCCTGGTAAAATAATTTCCAACATTATATACCATAGTGTTTTATTGTTTTTATACCAAAATATGTTATCTTTTGATATAGAATAAAGCAAAAGAAATCTGCTTCTTCTCTGAGTTTGTCACTACTCTGCATTCTAAGCTCTTGAATATTCCATTACTTGAATATCTGCATAACAATAATAATGGTTATGATTTTTGCTTAAATAGCATGAAAATCTTGGGTTGTCATGCTCTGTTAGCACTTGGGCAAGACAACAAAATTGGAGGGATCTATTTTACGGCAAGTTGGCAAAAACATAACATGTAATGACCCTTCAGTTTTTTTTTAATCATTCAGCTAATTATAATGATGTTATGGTAATAACTAATTTCTGTCCATTTCATATGCAGATGTGTGTCCCGGTCATATGCAAAACTAAAACTCCCCACTGGTTCATGTGTGACATAGACATGTTGGCGAGTAAGGCATTCATTTGGGACAGCCTGAAAACACCATGCGGGAAGGATGTGAAAGATTTCCGTGTACGAGCTGCTTCTGAAATGGTACTTACTTTTGATTGTTTCTTTCACATTCTAGGTTCCAAGTTTTTTTTAGATGAAAACTAGAATCCAAGTTGAATAACGAAATTAATAAGTAATTTGAAGATCTTCATCTCTTATACCTTGCAGCTAAGAACATTTAATGATCTTCTCCAAGTGGATATGGCTCTGGAATTAGGAGAGAAATTTAACTTTGTATCACTTCCCCTAGATTACGCAAGACGAGTGCCGCAGCAAGATAATGGGGTAGATTGTGGAGTATATGTAATGAAATTCATGGAACATTTCTTCAATAGAGGCAACGTTGCTGAAATTGATGTTGAGGTATTTTTTCAAGTACAAGTGATTGAAATTAGACTTAAATTGAAATTTTCATATAGTGGATAAGCAATAATTAACTAATATTTGTTTAGTCTTCCAACTTTCAGCATGTAACCAGTCAAGACAGGTTTAATATCATGATGAATCTAATTCACATCCAAAAAATGAGTGTAGGGCTACTGTTTTGGCAGATGTTGCTGAGATGTATTCAGTTAACAATGTCTTAGATGTTCCCCCATCTACTCCTATACATACTGATAAGGAATTGGTTATCAAGTCTCCTAAGAAATCCCTTGTTGATCCAAGGTTTAAAAATAAGAAGTCGCGAGCGAAAAACATGATGCCTTCGTCCTCAACTAAGTCCAGGAAGAGAATGTCCAGCGGCAGTAATCTGACTATGAGAGACTTGGTCGGAGACAATGAGTAGCATTTGAATACTTTTTAATTGGAAGAATACTTGGTTATTTTGTCTGTAGATGTTTATTATGGTACTATTTGCATTAGATGTTTATGCCTTGATATGCCTTTTAGAATATGCATTGTTAAGCAATTATATAATTTGTATATGTAACTACCTTGTGGGTCTTGTATATGCAAGACATTAACCAAATGTAACCAAATATTGTGTTACAATATATGATATGCATGTTTAGTTATGATCTTAGATATTATCTGTATGAGTTAGAAATAATTTTTTTTATTGAAATAAATATTTATTGTGTGATTCTTACCTCAACTTAAGATGTTTATTATGGTATTGTTTGCATTAGATGTTTATGCCTTGATATACCTTTTAAAATATGCATTGTTAAGCAATTATATAATTTGTATCTGTAACTACCTTGTGGGTCTTGTATATGTAAGACTTTAACCAATTTTAACCAAATATTGTGTTACAATATATGATATGCATGTTTAGTTATGATCTTAGATATTATCTGTATAAGTTAGAAATAATTTTTCTTTATTGTGTGATTCATACCTCAACTTAAGATTTTTTACACTATACAACCTGCTATTTTGCAACTATACAAAAATTGTTTGCTTGTAATAATTTATTTTTATTCACATTTTCAAAAACTATATTATAAATATGCATAGTAAAAAATTTTATATTAACTAAAAAGAAAAAGTTTAACTCATTGTCCTTTCAGCTCTTCATGATAAATATTACTAAAAAAGATAAAATAAATTTTTACAAGAAAACTAAAAGCAACATTGCTTAATATTTTGAAATGACAGCCATTAAGAAAAAAAGGAAACTAGATATAAAGAAATCACAACTAAATAACTATCAAATTTAAGTTCTTTTTTTCTTCCCCTTTGAACATACTTCATCAAGTCGCATCTCCAAACCCTTTGTGTATTGGCTCACAGCTTCACGTTTGAGGGTGATAAACTTAACATCCAGTGCAGCAAGTTCCATGTGCCAAGCCTTCTCTTTTAGCAACCATTCTTCATTAATTTTGCAACATTTGGCTTCAGTATCTATAGCTCTTGTAACGACCGCTTTAATAAATCGGATTAGAAAAGGCAATTAGCACTAATTTCTATTATTTTATTATTATTTATGAATTTAATTATTTTGGACCCCAATATTTTAAAAATAAATATTAGAGTTGTAATTTCTCAATTTCGGAGATTTTATTAAACTCTAGGGGTATTGTTTGATTAATATGTGAAATATGCAATTTTTGTAATTTTGTTCGGCGACAACGGAAAATGCGATGGATGGTTAGATTGATCACATGGGTAAGTTTAGAACTTTATTTCTTAGCGGGGAATATTTTAGGAAAAACAAATTATCGGGATTGATCGGGGTTATGGGATTTGACCATTTTACTCCTAGTTTTAGAAATACCCTAGTTTTAAGTTAAGGGGCATTTTAGTCAATTGCTATTAAGTTGATTGGTGGCTGCCTAATTTGATGACACATGGCATTAGTTTCAGCAAAGGATTACTACAATTAACTATTTCTTCATTTTGAATTAATTTAGAAAAGAAAACAAAGGAAAATCAAGATAGAACTTTCTCCTTCTCTCTCTTTCTTTCGGCTGGGGCAAGCAAGGGCAAAGATCAGACTTTTCCCTTCCAATTTTCTGTGATTTAGCTAGAATTCAAGGAGGACTCATCAAGAGGTAAAGTCCTAGAACCCTAGAACATGTTTTTAAAAGTTTTCTTCTTAGTTTGAGCTTGTATTTTTGAGTATTGGTGGCTGTTTTGATTTGGAATGCTTAGGGATCAAATTCTAGGTTTAGTTTGGGTTAATTAAGAGTTATAGCAGCTGGTTTGGTTGGTTGATTTAGGTGTTGTGTTAATTTGAGTATAAAAACCTTAACTTAGGTCTTTAATGGCATAATTTGACTTAGTGGTTATTTCTTAGTTTTGTTGGTTGGAAAATGATGTGAATACATTGTATAGGTATACTGGAAAGTTTGGTGAAGTTTGGGATTGATTTGAGTTAAGGGGGTTGGTTTTTGTGTTCCCAGCACAGAACCGGTCGACCGGTTCTGGGGGACCTGTACCAACCGGTCGACCGGTTGGTGTCCAGTTTTTGGACTTCCGTTTGGGACCGGTCTGCCGGTTGGGAGAATTTTCCGAACCCTAGTTTTTCCCAATTTTGAGATATTTAGGGTATTGCCATGTGGTTTATTGATAGGGAAACTTTTAGTTTCAAGTTTAAGTCCCCGAATAGTGATTTAGCGAGTCACTCATCAGTGTTGCACTTAATGTGATTAGGGCATCCATCTAGCGCGAGCATTTCCGTTCAGGTCGGCCAACACGCTTGAATTCGGAAAACAGGTAAGAACTGTATATAGCGTGTTAAATGAGATATATGCATGGTGTATGTGTGATTGTGTATGTTTTGGGTGATATCATAGCGGCACAACAATTGTGTCGGTTCGGCAGTACAAGCATCGTACTGGTTAAGAGTGATATTCACCCCAGAGAGTATTAATTGGCGCTATCATAGCGGCACAACAATTGTGTCGGTTGGGCAGTACAGGCACAGTACTGGTTAAGAGTGATATTATGGCCAATTGTACTCTCGGGTGCTATTGATGCTATCATGGCGGCACGAACATAGTGCCGATCCCGCAGTGCGATCATAGTGCTGGTAGTGGGTGATATCATGGTCAATAGTACCAACCATTAAGAACGTTCTTAATCAGTTGATAAGTCTTGTAAATAGGTGTATGGGCGCCTAGTTACAAGTCGAAAGTTGTATGATATGTTATATGCTTTTCTTACTGAGTCTGTTGACTCACAGTTCTACTTTCTTGTGTAGGTAAAGGAAAGGCGAAAACTGAACTGGAGTGAACCTGAGCTCGGATGGGATTGTACATGTCAAAGCAGCGCGACCTGGAGTGTTCGGTCTCGGGACATCTGGGATTTGTATTTTGATAGTCGCTGTGCGACCTGAAAAAAATGTGTATTCTGAAATATTACTTTTAAATGTTTGAAAACGGGATCCCGGCACTTGTAAATATTTTGATATATTATAAAAGTTTATTAATTGATATAAAAGTTTTAAATTGACACGTTTTTCAAGAAAACTCTTCGATTAGCGAAGATTGCACTGTAATTGAAAAAGCACTGTAGCGTGCCTTAGCATTAGGGCGTTACAGCTCTTCTCTCCAGCTCAGTGATTTTTTTTCTCAAAGTATCCATCTTTTCCTTAACTTCTCGGAGCTCACTTGATTTTCTCAACAATCTAAATCATTGTCAAAATACTTAACCTCAAGACCATTGAGATACTTTAGGACATCTTTAGGAAGTCGGGAATGAACTTTGGGTGTATATGCCTCTCTAAGAATAATATCATCAATACTATTATTTTGTTTAAGCATGGGATTGAAAGTATCATCAGAGGATGAAGCTTCACTCACCATTTTTTTTTGTGTTGAAGGAGTTCTATTCAAGCTAGTGGATCAAGAAAAATGTGGCTTTCTTAAAGTAAAACACACCTATTTATATTAATCTCAAATTTTTTTACCATTAGATAAGACTATTATACATTAGTCATTGTGTTGGTATCAAAACCCAAAGTAAAGCAATTAATTCTTACATGCACGTCACTTTGCTTTTGTTGTGTTTAAAGTAAAGCAAAATGATACATAGTACATAAATTTGTAGGTTATATTTACTAAAATTAGGATATAGTACCATTGATAAGACTACACACTAATTATGGTGTTGCTCAATGATAAACTTAACCAGGGTACACCAAATAGTAGTAACTCATAGGCCCCCTAACTCATAACTCATATATTATATCAGATAAAGTTGTAGGTTATTTCAGTTTTTTTTTTAAGTAATATTATATCAGATAATGTAATATTTGCTAAGGTATAGACTATATTTATCTAATAATATCTATATTACTTATTCATAGTATATATTCACTCACTGACGTGAGTATATTAATTATGTATAAAAAGTATGTGATGCATGACCCAATATTTGCTATGCATGACAAATTTATTAGAGGAGAGAGAGATGCCCATGTTAAGAATTTAATTCTTTGTCCAAGACCCAAGGTTTTACCAAAACAATAAATTATATAAAGTGATTTTGTTTCTGCAAAGAATATGACCGTTTTTATTTTATTTTTTGTTTATATTTTAATGTCATTCAAATGCTATTCAATTCTTGCATGCATCACTTTGTTCTTATTGTGTTTAAAGTAAAGCAAAAGTTATATAGTACATAAAGTTGTAGGTTATATTAGCTAAAATGAAAATATATAGTACTCTTGATAAGACGACACACTAGTGATCCATTAGGTGAAACGTACTAACCTAATATAATAATAATTATAATAAATATAATAATAATAATAATTTATGACATTTTTTTTTGTAACCAACAACATAACACATTAATATTATAATAAGAATCCATGATATTAATTATACATTACAACATATTAACTCAAACTACTGACTACATAAGTTTAATAAGAAAAACACTCATATCATGGATTAGTTATACATTTTCAATACAACAATAATTTTATTAGTTCAACACAAATTAAAAATAACACAAATTTCTTAAGTAACTTGATCTCTTTACTTTGGTCCTCAATTTTTCTTTCCAACCTCTGCAATACTACATTAGCTCCAACCAGAATATTTGGATCCACCCACTCGAAAAAATGACATACCTTACAAGAATCTCAATCCTAAAATAAAAATTCAGAAAAACAAAAACATGATGATAACCCATAGCTTAAACTTGTCAAGAAAATCTATTTTATATATATATTTTTTAAGAAAATAAGTGTAAGGAAAACTTACATAGTTTTCACAACCCCAAAATCTTCTACCAGGGTTCTCTTCACTCCTTGAAGTTCGGCACACTGAATCTGTGCCACAATGGCACTTTGGACGAGTATTGATAGAAGTCACAAGAGAAGAAGATATAGTTAAATTAAAGAGTTTTTATATGCAAGTGCAATATAATAGTAAGTGGTATTCTAAGCATTCTCTATTTAGGGGGTATTTATATAAGACATATCACTATACCAAATGTGTTTTAAAAATATATGATTATATAAGTGTCCTTTTTACATTTTGTGGTATATTATTTTATACAGTTAACTAGATGCTTTTGATTTTTTTATTATTATTTGTAAGGTTTTTTTAAAAGGCAAATAAATATTAAGAAATAGTTGTTAATGTATATTAAAATAGATGACAACTCAAAATACATTAGACATAAAAATACAAAATAATGCATTCAAAACATGAATATGGTAGTAACTACTTAAATCAAACATTTTTCACACTACATAATTCAACATCACTAACACTTCAAGCATAGTAAATTAGAGTTGACTAGGGACCTGCTCTATTTCAGATCCACTGTCACCACCAATCATCATTTCAAGGTTTCTTTTGTATTGAGTACATGCTTCGTGCTTCATATGTGCCAAGGCCCTTTTTAGTCTATCAACGTCATTCACATCCCTAGAAGATATTTGTCGACGGATTTTCACATCATGCTCTAGATCTAAGATCTTTGTTTTGTAATAAGAAACTTGTGATACCAAAAGCTTTTTCTGTTCATCGGCTAGCAATATTTTTTGCTCGGCATCCCATAGCCTCTTCTCAATATGATTAAGATAGCGTAAAGGAGATGGAGGTAGTGGCAAATGGTGCACGAATCCAGAATCGCTATTTTCATGAGCAGATTTATTAAGTGAACCTGTAGAGGGTATTGCTTCATGATTTTCCATTCGCAATAAGTATGCAAGTTATAGTGAACTACTAGAGGGTATTGAAAAAATAAGGATTGAATTAGAGTCAGGAGGTGAGATAAGTTTGGTAAATGGTAATCTTAGTTTATTGAGTAGTGAGATATATATATATGGAGATGGATGATTATTATATCTGTAACGCCCTAATGCTAAGGCACGCTACAGTGCTTTTTCAATTATTGTGCAATCTTTGCTAATCAAAGAAGTTTCTCGAAAAACGTGTCAAATTAAAACTTTTGCATTAAATATTAAACTTTGTAATATAATAAAATATTTACAGGTGCCGGGATCCCGATTTTAAACTTTGTAAAATTAACTTTTCAAAATATACATTTATTACAGGTCGCACAGCGACTACCAAAATAAAAATCCCCAGATGTCCCGAGACCGAACACTCCAGGTCGCGCTGCTTTGACATGTACAATCTCACCCGAGCTCAGGTTCACTCCTGTTCAGCCTTCGCCTTTCCTTTACCTACACATGAAAGTAGAAACTGTGAGTCGACAGACTCAGTAAGAAATGCATATAACATATCACATAAATTCCGACCTGTAAATAGGCGCCCATACACCTATTTACAGGGCTTAACAGATGAGCAAGAACGTTCTAACTGCTTGTGCTACTGATCATGATATCACTCCTACTAACACTATAATCGTGCTGTAGGACCGGCACTATGTTCGTGCCGCTATGATAGCATCAATAACATCCAAAAGTATGATTGGCCATGATATCACTCTTAACCAGTACGATGCCTCGTACCGCCGAACCGACACAATGGTTGTGTCTCTATGATAGTACCAAAACATACTTTCCAGGGTGAATAACACTCTTAACCGCACGATGCTCGTATCGCTGAACCGACACAATGGTTGTGTCGCTATGATATCACCCAAACACATACAAGGATACACATAGCATGCATATATATATCATACATATACATACACCCGTATATTTATATCACACGTTATATTCGCTCTTACCTGTTTTCCGCATTCAAATGAGTTGGTCGACCCGAACGGAAAGTCCCGTGCCGAATGGATGCCCTAATCACATATTGAAACCGGTAAATCACGCGTTCAAAACCCTAAATCGGGAAACCCGAGTCCACAACTTAAGGCTTTGCTATACTCACTAAGGGATTACATTAACTTAGGAAATAGAGAAACACCCAACTATGGCACCGAAATGGACGGAGTTGAAAACCGGTTTTTCAGAACCCCGCAAAAACCTACAGACCGAAATCCCAAAACCGGAAAACCGGTTTCCTGGCTCGCCCGTAAAATCGGTTAACCGGCTCCGCAGAACCGGTAAACCGGTTTTCCCTGCAGAAAAACCCCAAACTTCGAAACTTCACCAATTTGACCCCAATTTCCACCATACCTTACAGAACACCTAAATAGGGTATACACAATATATTCCAACAAGAAAATCCCAGAAAAACTCATTGAATCCAAACATGCCATTAAAGATCAAAGCTTAAGTTTCAAAGCACAAACTTATGCAATTCCATTACAACTCAACAAAACCAATATCCAGTACTTAGAATCAACTTAAAATCAACCTAGAAATGAGATTACACAAACTTTAAACCCTAACAGCCCCTATCTTTCAAAATTACATAATCAAACCAATTAAAACTAGAGAAACACATAACTTAGAGAGTGTCTATGGTTTACCTTGCTTAAAGTTCCCAACAACCTTGCTAAAAATTCAGCAAATTCTAGCTTGAGGATGAGTTTCCCCCTGGTTCTAGCCTCAGCCGAAAGAGAAGAAAGAGAGAAGGAGTTCTATTTTTTTTTTTTTTTTTGACTTTTCTTTGAATTTTCTCTTTTAATTAACTAAATGAGATAATTCAAATTGGGAAAAAAATCATTTTCCCTTGGCTGAAAACAAGTGGCCACGTGCCACACCCCTAGGCAGCCACCCAACCCCAAACAAATTACCAATTTGCCCTTTAGGTTAATAACTTAGGTGTTTTCAAAAGCTAGGGGTAAAATGGTCAAATTCCATAACCCCGTTCAAACTCGATAATTTATTTTCTCTAAAATATTTCCCACTAAGAAATAAGGTTCTAAACTTACCCATGTGATCAAACTAGCCATCCATCGCATTTTCCGTTGTCGCCGAACAAAAATTACAAAAATAACATATTTCACATATAAGCTAAATAATACCCCTAGAGTTTAATAAAATCTCCGGAATTGAGAAATTATAACTCTAATATTTATTTCTAAATATTGGGGTCCACATTTAAACTTAATTCACAAATAATAATAAAATAATAAAAATTAGTGCTAATTGCCTTTTCTAATCCAAATTAATAGAGCGGTCATTACAATATCCCTAACTCTTTTGTCTTTTTTTTTTTTTTTGTTTGTTCTTTATTTATTTATTTTTTTTTTGCTTATTTGATTATTAATAAGGATGTAGTACCATTGATAAGACTACACACTTGTCATTGTGTTGCTCAATGATAAATGTTAGACCAAATATTAATAACTACGGGTGTACATCGATCGGTTTGGTTGGGATATAGTATATTTTTACCTGCTAATTACAGTTTACGAGAGTTTGTTTCACAAATTACCCATGCTATCGGCACAATGCGCCATAATGAAGCCGCTAAAGATTTCAAAAGTATGCATACCGTTCCTCATATTCCCGCTGGTAAGACAGATTTCTTGCAAACATATTATAAACAGGCCGCCACAATTTTCACCAGAAACATATATTATAAAGTAAAAAAATAGATTGAGGCAGAGCAACCATATTCAATTTCTCATCGGGAAGATCAAGGGGATTCATACCTCTTCTCTTTAGCAAGATTCCAATACGGTGAGATAAGACACCGAGTCTTATATAACAAAGAGAAGAATGAGTTAAAGTGTTCGTGTTTGTTGTTTGAGTCCGATGGTATTCCATGCAAGCATATATGGTGTGTAATGAAAAGTCTTGACATTCGAGTTATACCGGAATCCTTAATATTAACTCGTTGGCAAAAGCATGTCAAGACTTCTTCCTCTACACAAGTTGGTGAACACTCATCCGAGCATCAAAAGATGACCCAATTGTCAAGGTAAATTAAAATTAAATTAGCAAATAAAATTCTTTTATTCTTATTCTATTAGTGTTTTAATTATGATTCCTATGATTGTTCAGGTTTGGAGCGCTCAATGCTTATTCAAACTCAATGAATTTCTTTGCATCACACTCAGAAGCAACATTCCAAATGGCAAAGATGGAGTTGGAAAAACTTAATACCATATTTAGGGCATCTTACGAGGAGGGACAGAATAGCCAAAACTCACAACCAACCACAACATATCGTGATAATCCAAACATAATCCAAGATCCTGTAAGAGTGAGGACGAAGGGCATGGCTTCAACGAATTCTAGAAAAGGAACAAACGATGGAGTACAAGGAGGTAGGCAATGCACACTTTGTGGAGGTCGAGATCATAATAAACGAACTTGTATGAGAAGGACAGGGGTCTAAAACTCATACAAGACCATGATCATCTTCCACCCATGCATGCTGAATACATTCCAGTAAAAAGACTAGTCCCCGTTCTTAAGTCTTGAATCAAACATCTAATTCTTATTTTATATTGTTATTGTCATTTAATTATGTGAGACCATTAATTGTCATTACACCAACTTATATGTAAGACTATTTCAATTCAACATATATGTCATGGTATTGTGGCTTTATTATAGTGAATAGTTTGAGATAGCTAGATTACTTATGCATAAAACCTAATGTTAAATTACACGTGTATATCATACCCATTTAATTATGAATGAAGTATAAAATTGAATAAATCATACCATTAACGTTATAGTTTAGTTTATGACATATATTTTCCATATATCTATTTTAACAATAGTTTCATTAGTTTTAGTTATATTTAAAAAAATAATTTTACAGGAACTAAAGAAAATATTATAACTAAGTAGAATTTAAAATATATAAAATTTATTAAGTTTAATTATTTTAAATTTTTAATTAATATCCCAATTAATATTATTCTTTTTTCAAAAAAAGAAATTATCCAGTTTAATTACCATATTACTTGTACTCCTAAAGAAAATTCTGGTAAACTAATATTTTTCATGGTCTATATTTACTCAGTAACATCTATATTATTTATGTGTGGTTGATATTCACTCAAAAACGTAATAGATTACTTATGCATGAAAACTTAATGTGAAATTACACTTATATCCCTACCTAGCACATATAAAATGTTTGTGTCAACTCAACCGGTTATATTAGATTAATATTGTCCTTTATCTATTATTTATTGGCTCAAAATAATAGGTGTCAGAAAAAGAAAAAAATTAAAGGAACACATGTCACTTTTTTAGATTGTACTATGTTTGTTGATATCTATTCTATATAAAGTGTGCCTATATAACTGAATTCTTGGTTTATGAGAAATTCATGGGTGACTTTTATTTATATTTAATAAAATAATAAACTATTATTTATATATAATAAAATAATAAAATAAAAATAAAACAAATCCCATTAATATTGGGTGATTTTTTTTTTAAAATTTTATATTCAAAAATAAGAGAGGTTAACTCTCACGTTAACTTCAAACAAATTGAAATTAAATCCTTTAACCAAGGAAAATATTACCACTTTTTTTCTTCTAATAAATAATATGGTATATATCAAATGACACATATGAATTTTATTTTAATTTATAATCATCAATATATATATATATATATATATATATAAAGGAAAGCATTAAGGAGTTGAGGTGGCAATTTGTATGAGTTTTTCACTCTCTTCCTTGATTTCTTAATTTCTCAATTTTCTCATTTATTTATAATTTTTTATATATTATCGAATAATTAATGTGTCTTTTCATTTCTATAACTTATACTATTATGTACTCTCTATTATTATATCACTTTCTATAACTTACACTATTATATAATCTCTATTATTACTATATTATAATTGGTATATAAGTGACTTTTGATTGTATTTTCTTAAATGCAAAATGTCATAAGTTTTGACCATTTAGTTTACAAATAATATAATGATCTCTATATATATAAATTTCTCCTAATTACTATCACCATAGAATACTAATCCTCCTAAATTACTAAAGACCAAATTATGAGTATCAATAGCCATTCTAAAGATATATTTATACATATACAATCATGCCTATATATATGATAAGAGGATGCTCTGAAGTGGAGAGTCAAGAAAAATCAAAGAGGTTCTTAAACTCTCTTTCAAATCAAATACAAATATTGGTAGCTTTGAATTTGATTCGTTTTCTCTAATATAAAATTTCAATGTATTCATGCCAGTAAGTATGGTCACCTAACCATATTAGATATGAAGTTTTTTCAATTTCTTCTCAAAATATCATTTAAATAATAAATCTTCATTTTTATGTTTTTATATTTTTTTTTTTGAAAAATATATTTTTATTGGTTCAGTTCTATGTTATAGGTAGTCTTCTCAATAGACAAACATGATTTGGTTTTTTTTATGGAGGCCACCAAGTATTTGGGAAGATTTATATATATTAATAAAAAAAAAATAACATTAATAGATTAATAAAAAATATAGGAGAACATCGAATATCGTATACCATGAATATATACATATTTATCGAGTGTGATGTATAAAAATCTCATTTACATATATAATTATAAATATTATATATTTTTTAATTAAATGTTAATTTATTTATTCTTCAATTGTACATAATATTGTATTTAAAATTTACTTTGATAGTTATTATTATTGAGTACACTACTATGTGAAATCAATATGTGATGCAATCTCTTAATATATTTGTACCATTTTGTTATTCAATACATTTTCACACATTTTTCTTAAAAAAAGTGCATGATGTCAAATAATTTATTGCAAAAATAGTACTTAATAAAAATAGTATTATTATATAACTTTTTTCATTAAATATTTTAAATGACTAGCTTATCAGTATATATATATATATAAATATATATATATCTTTATATATTAAAAGTGCCTATCTAACGGCATTTCTTGGTTTAACATTCTTGGTTTAACAGAATATACTTAAAAATAAAAGAATATTCTGTTAAATTTAACGATTAGGTTTGATCTCCCGTTAAAAAATAAACTCAATAATTAAACCCAAAAAATTAAACAATCTTTTAAATAAACAATCTTTTAAATATTAATAATCTCTTTTTAAATTAAAAAAATCATCTTAGCCACATATTTCTCTAACAAACCTATCTTGGGAGAATATTAATAATTTTTTTATTAGATATGAAATGAGATAATAGAACTTTTTTCAATTAGAAGATTAATGTACATTTTACTATTAATAATATACATTATTATAACACAACTATATTTTACTTACTAAATATACTGACACATATTTTATTTTTATAAAACAAATCGTTCAAATAATTATACTATTTTAATTATTAATTCAAATAAAAAAACTAAAATATTAAATAAAACTAACACTACGTGGCTTGGCACGTAACAATCACCTAGTATATATATATATAAAGGAAAGCTTTATGAGAGTTGAGGTGGCTTTCTATAAAGATAGTATTACCATCTTTCTATTTTATGGTGATTTAATTTTTTTTAATTATTTTTTATAATAATACTAAATTAAAACTAACTAATTATAAGAAATTAATTATCAATGGCTTATAGTATTCTAAAACATGGCTTATGGTATTCTAAAATAAAAACTATTTATATATGATAATTACAACATTTTAATATATGTATTAACTATTTGAATTCTACCAATAAAAATAAAAACTATTTGTATTTTTTGTATTTATTTATGAGACTTTTCATCTCTTCACCATTCTTGCCATACTATATATATATATATAAGAGAGTATATATATATATATGGATGATTTCTAAATGGGTAATACCCATTAATGGGTACTAAAAAAATTGATGAGGTGGCAATTTGGTGACCTACTATAGCAGGTTACCAACTATATTTATTTTTTAATATGATTCAAAGAATTATAATTTATTTACCAATTGTGATTATATATTAGGCAAGTTTACGTGTCAAATAAAAAAAAATTAACCCAATTTAGGATAATCTAGGTTATATAGTAATGAGTGGGCAAAATATAGTAATCAATAATTTATACCACTAATATACTAAAAAGTATTTACCCAATTTAAGGTAATCTATGTTATATATCTTCCGTTTTACCAATACTCGACAACTTGTCAAGACAAGAATCTCATCTTCCTAAAAATTATCTAAATAAAGCCAAAATCATTTTGTAAAATAACATTAAAAATAGAAAACATTTATTTTCATTAGTTACTCAAATTATACAAATATATATCATTAATTAATTAAAGAAAACAACTGAATTTGAAATCCCCTAAAGTATTACCAACATTGCAACAAATGAAGAAAGATGGGAATAAGAAAGACTTGCATGGTTGATTTATTGATAGAGCATTTCATCAAATAATCCAATGGAAATTAATCAAAGCCATAACTTCAATTGAAATACACAGAATATGGGTCTGAAACAAACTAAATTACAAATCAAGCATACATTAAAAACACATATCTTCATTGTGGTTTTATCAAAAAGAAGTAAACCAAAAGGACATGCACAATTCTTCAGCAGATTGCAGAGCATATATTGTTGTTCCTATCCTTCAACGATCAAGGGTAAGGGTAGAGACATTATAAAGTTTCAAGCCATATGAATAAGCAAAAAAACCAAAATGATTAACAGGATTCGAAATTAAGCTAATTACTATTTTTTTTAATATAATGTAGATTCCTGTAAACAAAAATTATAAATTAATATTTTTTTAATTATAATATATTCACTTGAATGAGAAGAAGAAAAAAAAATGAGATTTGAAGAATAAGATGACTACCATGTCATTAGGTAACAGGTCAAAACAAAAAATATTAATTTTAAAAAAATTATTAATAACTTTAAATATCATCCATTTGATTAAATCTAATGGTCTATAATTAAATACCCATTCATGGGTAATACCCATTAAGAGCACACCCGTATATGTATATCCTACTATTGTTCAATAACATGAAAAAAAAAAAAAAAAAAAAAACCTAAAAACTATCACATGTATACCATAACAATATATATTTTAGAGTTTGAATTTATTTTTTTTTTAAAAAAAAATTATCCTATAGAATTAGGAAGACCGTCAAACTATTGGTATGCTTATGATTAATAAGGTATGCATTTTCTATTTTCTATTAGTATTTTTAAATATGTCATATTAAAAATTAAAAATATGTCATATTTTTAATTATTAATATTTTCTGTTAATAAGCTATGCATTTTTAATTTTCTTACTAACTATGATCTATACCCTATATATACATCTATTACAATATATTTATATATGGAACACTTCTTAATGGGTAATACCCATTGATAGGAACTGAAAAAAATTAATAAGGTAATAATCCAATAACCTTTTTATGGCAAGTTTCTAAAAATTATTTTTTTAAAAAAAATTATATTTATTTTTTATAAAATTGGAAATAATAATTACAACTAATAATTTGAAAAAAAAAAATTATAAATTATTTTTAAAAATTAATTAAAATTACTACTTTATTATTTTATGAAATTATGAGTTTATTAATAATTTATTATTGTAAAACTAAAAATCATTTTCATGTATATTAATGTGTTTTTTTTTATTAGAAGAATAGGAGCTTGATTGTGGAATCCAATTGTCTTAATATTATTCATATTCTTAAAAATAAAACGCTACAATACTTCTTAGTTCTTACTTAGGCTATCATTGTTAGAAAAATATTATTACCATCCAATGATTTTTTTTTATATTACCATGAATCATTCTCCTAGAATAACTAATGAGGTGTTGTTCATTATTTATATTTTTAGGATTAGAATATGATAATCTTGTCTAGGGGTCAAATATAATTTTTTGTGCTGAAATTCTTGTGTTGGCAATTGCCATTATTCAATAATGTTTATGACACTTTTTTCTTCCTTCATTTTTTTTTTTTTGTTAAAATTTTCTTCATTGGTTTTGTTTTTATAGATTTAGAATGCTCAAGTATTTTTAAAAAAAATAAAAACATATAAATAATTGTTAATTATTATAAAATTAAAGATTTTAGGTTTAAAAAAAAATCTTATACATTTTATGTGTATTACAGTTTAAAGCTTAAAATTATTATTTTTTATTTTCAGTAATGCAATTTAGAATTCTAGTATGAAGAAATTTTATAAAAAGATAAATATACATTTTTTTTCTTTTTAATCTTTAAAATGATTTTTATTAAAAAAAATAGTTTGTTAATTTTTTTAGTATGTTTTATTTTTTAAATAACAATTTTATTTATAAATTTTTTATTTCTATTAATAGTTTTATCTATTTTAGGAATATAGAGAATAACAAAATAGGAAATATTAATTTTTTAATATTTAATTAATGATTATAAATATCAACCATTAGATATTTGATCCAATGGTCAAGAATAAAATACCCATACATGGGTAATACCCATTAAGAGTATACCCATTTATATATATATAATCAAAGAGGTGAGGAGACATTTTTCCTTCTAATACTTTTTTTTCTCTAATTTGTAATTTTTTATTTAATTAATTTTACTAATAATATCAATTGATTAAAAGAGAATATATAGAATCCTAATTGACATTTTAATAGAGAAATTATTATGTGTGTGTTGTTAGAATTTTAATAGGCAAACTATATTAATAGACAAGTTATTACACTAAAAAACTAATAGAGTAGAATTCTAATAGAGAAATTGCAAATTATTATGTGTGTGTAGTATTAGAATTCTCATAAGCAAATATTAACTTAAAAGAAAAAAATTATTATTATTATTATTATTATTATTATTATTATTATTATTCTGACATTCTTTTTATATGCCAATATTTTTAACAAAATATGACAATATATATAACAAAAGAAATTCATGTTAGAGGATATGAAAAAGTGCCTTTCTAATTTTATTTAATATTTTCTATTATTTATTATCTATCTTCTTTTTACTAATAATAATATTAAATATTAGTAAACGGTTATAGATTTTAAATGTATTAATAATTATTATTAAATATTTTTATTTATTTTATTTTCCTTATTTCTCATTTAAGAATATATGTTTTATTATTAATGGCTTTTAACCTAAACAAACAAAATCAATACGATTATTATAAGAAAAATAAGAAGACAAAAAACTGTTTTGATACTCTTCTATATTCTTATTTTTCTGTTTTTTTCTTTTTTATATATATCAATTAATAGTAAAGTGATCATTCCTTTTTCTTCTTTATTAGGGGTCATATATATATATATAAATATATATCTTCCTATTTTTCATCATTTTATCTCACAATTAATACTATTTATAGTTTACTTTTTATTTACACAATTTAATTTGTTTGACTTTTTATATGTATTCTCACATTAAATTTCTTTTTCTCATATCATATATATAATAAATTATGTGTTTCATCTGTACATATATTATTTTAATTTCTCTCTTTTTTTCCCTTTATATTTGTGTATTTATATATTTCTAATTTGTATTATTAAGTAGTGATATTACAGTCTACATGTATTTTTTCTACTATTGTTATATTTGTTATCCATTTATATATGCTACTTTAGTTTTTGTATAATTTGAATAATATAGATCGATGATAATTTTAAGAAATGAAAATAGTGGAGAACCTACTTCTAATTTTACAATATCTTTATAAACTTACTTTTGCAAATGGATACAAAGAGGAGCGAGAAGATATTGCTATATAATATTATCTTTAAAAGCTGCAAAACTAATTTTTAACCTACAGACATGAAAAATATTTATATATTGGTGCAAAATAAATTTAAAACATAGAAATTTAATATATATATATAATAACAGTATATTGTATAACAGTATATGTATATTGTATAATGTCTTCATTATTGTAAATTGTTTCATTCAAAAAATACATGATTTTGTGAAAATAATAATAGTATATTGTATAATATACCACTCATTCAGTACTAATATTTTGTAATCACAATAATAATAAAAATAAAAATTTATAAGACCGCGCGAAGCGCGGCTTAGTTGCCTAGTTTATTAAATAAAAAAGAGATAAAATCTGAACAAAGGGAAGTGATCATGATCAAGGGGATTCAGCTATTGAAGAAGTAGAGTCCCTCTCTACACTTTCAGAGAAGATCAATGAGTTGTTGTTGGTTATATCGATTGATCACATGGGGGCATGAGATAATAAACTAAGCCCTTTCTTCACTCTCACATCTCCAAATCATATGGTTATCTAAACATCTAAACAATTCATTGCAAAGCTATTGTCCCCCCATTCTTTCTTCCTTCCTCTATGTTTACTATCGAATTTTCATTATTTTTTTAAAATATATATATATATATAAATAAAGAAAACAAGCTCCACAGTGTATTTATATATACTGCCCCTCCTGTTCAACTTTAATTTCACATAATCATCCAATCCAAAGGGTTTTCATGGTTTTGTTTTGTCTCACTCCTACTGATCATCTCAGTCATCATTTTTACCATTCTTTCTCAACACTAAGTAGACTATTGTATTTTACCAAGGTTGAGTCAGTCTCTCTGATCAAAAATGATTTGAAGTTGCAAAAGAAAGATCACTGTTCTTTCCACTTGGTAAAACAATCAAAACACTTGGGGCTCGTTTGGAACGCCGCATTAGGTCGTGTTGTATTGTATTATATTGAATTGGATTATATAATACTATGTTAAATTTTAATTTATACTAAAATATTATATATTTAGGTATTCATAAAAGTTAATACCACACATAGTTTTACATAAAAATATTGCATAAAATACAATTCAATGTAATACAATACAATACGACCTAATACGGCGTTCCAAACGAACCCTTGGAGTGCGTCTCATCATTCCCCTTTAATATAGAACATTATTATTCATCATTCTCCTTTAAAATAATTCACGTTAATAGTAATTATATTGAGAATTTTTTTTTGCGTACAAATCCGAATATAGTAATATGCACATATATATGTAGAAGATGTTGCTGTTATCTAATCTCTTCTTCCCAACATTATTTAATTGAATTTATTTTATATTAATTAATAAATAGGTGGGTCGATTTCAATCTTATTTAATCGATAGATGAGTCGATTCCCAATCAAACAATCGATTCTAGGTGGGTTGCACATACTGCTTAGATCTTATTTACATAATATAATTTTTATTTACTATTTTCTTAAATTTGATCTGATGCTATAATATTTTCTTAACACTATATATGTAATGTATATTGCATATGATCTTACAGTTCTAAATAGTTAATTTGAAAATAATTGGTTAAATATAATGACGATTCAAAGTTAACTAAGAGAAGTGAGTTCAATTTCCTCTCTGGTGATCAAGATGGTGGAATGTCACTTGAATGTTATCATTGTTAAGCAACTCAGTGAGTACAATTGGTATTTCAAGCAATAATTTTAGCTTCACAGTGTAACTTAATATCTATTTGAGTGTTTTTCTTCTTCAGGGTAATTTTGATTTTGCTTTATTTGTTTTTGTATTTGTGTGGAGACATTTATTGTTTGGGTTTGATTGTGAATTTTTGTGTTCTTTACATTGTAATGTTCTCACATCAATTTATTTGTAAAATCCAGTGAAAGTTTTTATTTGGATTGTTTTTCATAATGAAATGCCTTTTTTTTTTAAATAATAATAATAATAATAATAATAATAATAATAATAATAATAATAATAATAATAATAATAATAACGTGATTATTTTGCTTATAATTTCTCATTTCAATAATTACTAATGATAAAATGATTAACTTTGATAAGCTTATGTGCAGGTTATATAAGCGGTAGAGGGAGATTTGAGAATCTATTATCTTTACTGCATTTACATGACTCAACCTTTCCATAACTCCTTTCAAATTTTATCTTTCACTTGGTAAAGTTGCTTCTTTCTTTCCAAACAAATTTATTTGATTTTTTTTCTCTTAAAGCTTTTTGTTCAACTCATTAGCGTATTTATTTTTGGAATCAAACCTTATATGGCTGCATAGTAGACATAGTTTGATTGTCTAAATTTAGACAACATTCATCAGGCTCATTCAAAGACAAGGGCAATGGACTTTCAAGTTTGGAGAGAATTGAAATTGATGTTGTTGTAGTTATGTGGTTAAGGATAGAGACAAAGCATTCAATTGTTGAAGGAGATTAAAGTATAGATGATGATAGTGATGAGAATTATGCTAGCATTTAGAAACTTATGTTTGGTGTCAAAAGAGAGCCCAACTTTAATTTTGCTTTTCCAGAATATGGAAATGGTATCTTAGGTGTGTAAGGTATTGTTAATTCTTTGATGTTCATTTCATTGATTGTTGACACTAAATTGCCCAAACATTAGCACTTTCTTTAGTTTAGTAGGAGAAGAATTTCCATTAAAAATCAATAGAAATAAAAGAGATCTTGAATTAGAGTTAAGAAGAGTATTCCTTGTTGCAGCGATAGAAATGATTAGATTTTGGAAATAAAATGTCAATTTATATAGAGTTAATCAATATATTAAATTAATGAGATATCACTCAGAATTCTCCAAACTCTCTTTCTGCCACCATTTCAGTAGTTGGAAATCCTTCCAGTAAATCTCTCTCCTCTGAAAGGATCTGCTTTAGTATTTTTTTTCTTTGCGTTATGTATAAATATATAAAAGTTAGAGATTACCACACAATAAATATTTTATTACTTTCGTAAATACTGCTATATTTATCATGCTAATACTCATTATTGAAGTGATTTATTTTTACTTTGTCTCTTAGTGATAAACAAGTGTCAGAGTTAGTTGTTTGACAGTTAGCCATTCTGTTGTAACATTAATGTTTGTTACTTTGCTGTTAGTCATTTCTGTTATTTTCTCTGTTCTTTGCCTCTTGTATCAACTCTGAAATCATCTCCCTATAAATACAATGTCTCATTTCAAGACTTGCAACTTTTGCAAAGTCTTGTGATTCAATTTCTTCAATTGTGTCCTCCTAGAATTGCATAGATAAGTTCACTTGTTTTACATGGTATCAGATAGCGTTTGACCTACGTCGTTCATGGATCCTCGTCACCCTGAACCCACTGCTCAAACTGCTGCTCCAACCTCTGCTACTGCTACTGCTGCAACTCCGGTTCTTCAACCAGTTCAGCAATGGAATCCGTTTCAGAATTCCCTGAATTCTTCCCTCACTGTTCGATTGGATCGAACTAATTTCCTTGCATGGAAATCCCAAGTAATACCCACAGTTATTGGCCACGGGCTTGATGATATACTCCTTACTGGTATTGCTCATGTTCAATTTCTTGTTAATGGAGTCCCTAACCTCGAATTCACGATCTGGAAACGCAAAGACCAACTGCTTCTCAGCTGGCTTCGCTCATCTATGACAGAGACAGTTCTTGGTTCTCTGGCTCAGTACAATTCCTCATATGAAGCTTGGCGCGCGCTTGAACAATGGTTCGCAAGTCAGTCGAAGGCAAGATTGCTTCAGATCAAATCCCAGATTTCAACCATGAGGAAAAGTAATCTTTCCATAACCGACTATTGTGATAAAGTCAAAATTCTTGCTGATTCCTTGGCTACAGCTGGTCATCCTCTTGATGACAGTGATCTTGTAATGCATATCCTAAATGGATTAGGGCCTGAGTATGATCCAGTTGTAGTCCATGTTACTAGTCTTGTGGATAATCTCTCTCTAGAATTCATTCAATCTTTGCTTCTAACCCGTGAAAGCAGGCTTGAACGTCATTACTCCATCAATGACTCCAATCCTAATCTTTCTGCAAATCTGAGTATCCACAACCCTAGAAACAACACCAGAAATGGATTCCGTCCAAACTACAATCAGAATCGTGGCTATTCCTCTATGAATCGTCCCTAAGATCGTGCTTATCCCAGAACCCATCCATCTATCCCAAGATTGCTATGTCAGGTATGCCACAAAGCAGGGCACACGGCTGCCGTTTGCCACTACAGATTCGACAAGGCATTTGTCACTTCGAAGATCAATGATTTAAAGGTCTTTCTTGCTGAAATCGATGACCAAGAAGAACATCAAGCATACTCCAGCTCAGCCTTGCCTGAATTCGTTGAAGATTATGACTGGTATGCTGATACGGGTGCAACCAATCACATTGCTCAGGGCATGGAACACCTTGAATCTGAAATCCCCTACTCGGGTTCTGACACCCTAGGTGTTGGCAATGGTAAAAGACTTGTTATAAGTCACATTGGTAACTCTTATCTTCCCTCATCTCAGTCCTCTATACGTTTAAACAATATTCTTAAAGTTCCTAAAATTACAAAAAAACCTCATTAGTGTTTCTCAATTAACTGCTGACAATCATGTTTTTTTAGAATTTCACTCAAAATGTTGTTTTGTTAAGGACAAAATCACAGGGAGAGTGCTCCTCAAGGGGAGGATTAAGAATGGCCTCTATTTGCTGTCACACAGCTCATTCCCATCAAAAGTTTAGCTCCAATGTCAACTTGTCACCAAGCAATCAAAGTCTGAGTCTCCTTGTTCTGCTTCTCCTGAAACCAGTCAAGAACCTGTCCTTAATTCTACTCAAGAATCTGTACCTAAGTCTAGTTCATGTTTTGCTACATGTAATACGAGTACTGTTAATACAGTGACTCCCCCATGTACTGATTCTTGCAATAATAAAAATGATTTTTGCCTAATACTAATAAGTCTTTATCTTATCTTGCGCAAAAATCTGATGTCAATTTTTGGCATTCGAAACTTGGTCATCCCACACTAGAGACTCTTGCAAAAATCATGTCTGATTTACATGTTCCTGTCAACCTTAAACATTTAAGGTTCTGTGATGCTTGTAAAAAAGGCAAAAGCCATAGACAGCACCATCCCTTATCCGAGTCTAGAGCCTCTCAACCATTAGAGTTGGTTCACACAGATTTGTGGGGACCATCTCATGTTGAATCTAAAGAGGGACATCGATACTACATTCACTTTATAGATGATCTCAGCCGTTATACTTGGTTCTTTCCATTATCCACAAAGTCTCAAGCCTATAGTACATTTCTTCAATTCAAAACATTTGTGGAAAAACAATTTGATCTCCCTATCAAAACTGTCCAATCGGACTGGGGAGGTGAATATAGGTCCTTAGCATCCTTTCTTATGCATCATGGAGTCCATTTCCAACACCCTTGTCCTCATGACCATGCTCAAAATGGAAGAGCTGAACGAAAGCATCGTCATATTACTGAAACTGGTCTTACATTACTTGCTCATGCTGGTTTGTCTCTCCCTTATTGGTGGTTAGCATTTCAGCATGCTGTTTATCTAATAAACAGAATGCCTACTCGTGTTCTTGGTGATATGTCCCCATATGAAGCCTTATTTCACAAAGTTCCCGACTATAACATGCTGAAGCCCTTTGGTTGCACCTGTTTCCCGCATCTACGACCTTATAACAGCAATAAGTTGGCCTTACGATCTGACAAATGCATGATTGTTGGCTACTCCATGAATCACAAAGGCTATATGTGTGAAAATAAAGATGGCAAAGTGTTTATAGCAAGAAATGTAGTTTTTAATAAAGAAGAATTTCCAGCTCTCACAACTTGTGATTCCAACAAGGTACATTCTTCTTCACAACATGTTTTTCCCTCTACTTCATTTCTTACATCTCCTATTATAACTAATCACACTATGCCCTCTCAATCTGCTGCAAATATGCCATCTCCTGTCACTACACCTGCTGCTGCTGCTGTGAGAAATGCTGCACCAGTCGTTCCCTCAGTTGCTGTACCAAATCCATCCGTTACCAGTGTTGATGTCCAGCACATAAATCCTGAACCTATAGCAGCCATACCTGATGTTCACTCCCATGATACTAATACCTGTGCCAACAATCCCATACAGCAGCCATCCACTACCCCTCACACTACAAATTTCCATAATATGCAGACAAGGTCCAAATTGGGCATCCTCAAACCAAAAGCATACCATTCCACTCTACATCCTTTACCCGAATCAACCCTACCAAAAATTCCCACAACAGTCAAACAGGCTCTTAACAACCCCATATGGCTGGCATCTATGCAAAAAGAGGACACTGCACTAAAAAAAACAACACTTGGAGACTTGTCCCTTATTCACCTTACATGAATCTTGTGGGAAATAAGTGGGTACATCGTATCAAACTCAATGCGGATGGTTCAATTGATAAATTCAAATCAAGGTTAGTGGCAAAGGGATACTCTCAAACTCCTGGCATTGACTACACAGAGACATTTAGCCCGGTTGTCAAGCCCACAACAGTTCGAACATTACTCACCTTGGCTGTCTCCAACAATTGGGACATCACTCAACTAGATGTCTCCAATGCTTTCCTAAATGGGACCTTACAAGAATCAGTCTTTATGACTCAGCCTCCTGGATTTGTGGATCCAAATTTTCCTAATCATGTATGCAAATTGCATAAGGCAATCTACTGTCTCAAACAAGCTTCAAGAGCTTGGAACGAAAAGCTGAAATCCACTCTCTGCAGCAATGGTTTTACATGTTCCAGGTCTGATAACTCCTTCTATTTTTTTGGTTTGGGTAACAATAAAATACTCCTATTAGTATATGTCGATGACATCCTAATTACAGGCCCCAACAAGTCTTTGATCTCACGGCTGGTTCAAAATCTCAACAAAGAATTTGACATCAAAGACTTAGGACCACTACACTTCTTTCTCAGGGTTGAAGTGCAGAGAACATCAGCTGGCATTCATCTCTCACAGTCGAAATACATTGCTGAAATTCTCAGCTTAAGATGGATGGAGCTAAACCTAGTCCAAGTCCCACCAGTTCAGCTATCAAGTTATCCTTGTCTATTGGTGATCCTTTTTCAGACCCAACACTCTACCGAAGTACATTGGGGGCATTGCAATATCTTACCCTCACAAGACCCGACATAGCATTCATTGTAAATAAACTAAGTCAGTTTATTCATGCCCCTACTACAACCCATTGGGATGCCTGCAAAAGACTTTTCAAGTATTTAAAGGGAACGATTCATGAGGGTCTATTCATTCAACCAGCTGCTCGACTAGATCTTCAAGATTATTCTGATGCCGATTGGGCAACAAGTATTGATGATAGAAGGTCAACCGGTGGTTATGCAGTGTTCCTTGGTGGCAACTTAATATCATGGTCCGCAAAGAAGCAACAAGTTGTTGCTCGATCAAGCACGGAAAGTGAATTTCGTGCCTTAACCAATGCTGCTGCCGAAGTGAACTGGATGTCATTTACTCAATGAAATCCACATCGATCTGCCAGCTTGCCCAATAATTTGGGTTGACAACCAAGGTGCTGCATCTCTTGCAGCCAATCCAGTCTTTCATGCGCGATCCAAGCACATCGAAATCGATCAACACTTCATCCGTGATCAGCTACTGGCCAAAACTCTTGAAGTTCGTTATGTGCCATCTCTTGATCAAACTGCTGATATTCTCATCAAGTGTCTATCTACAGATCGGTTTCATTACCTCAAAGCCAAGCTCAAAGTGTGTTCATCACCATTTCGCTTGAGGGGGGATGATAAACAAGTGTCAGAGTTAGTTGTTTGACAGTTAGCCATTCTATTGTAACAGTTTAATGTTTGTTACTTTGCTGTTAGTCATTTCTGTTATTTTCTCTGTTCTTTGCCTCTTGTATCAACTCAGTAATCATCTCCTTATAAATACAATGTCTCATTTCAAGACTTGCAACTTTTGCAAAGTCTTGTGATTCAATTTCTTCAATTGTGTCCTCCTAGAATTGCATAGATAAGTTCACTTGTTTTACACTTAGGGAATTATTTTATAAATTTCTATGATTTTAATTTAATTATAAATCACCTAATATAAAATTATGTATACGTGCCTTGCACGTAATTTTTTTCTAGTGTGACCACATCCAAAGCTTATATATATATATATATATCTTTATATATTAAAAGTGCCTATCTAACGGCATTTCTTGGTTTAACATTCTTGGTTTAACAGAATATACTTAAAAATAAAAGAATATTCTGTTAAATTTAACGATTAGGTTTGATCTCCCGTTAAAAAATAAACCCAATAATTAAACCCAAAAAATTAAATAATCTTTTAAATAAACAATCTTTTAAATATTAATAATCTCTTTTTAAATTAAAAAAATCATCTTAGCCACATATCTCTCTAACAAACTTATCTTGGGAGAATATTAATAATTTTTTATTTATTTTTTTTAAAAAAAATATATAGATAAAATATCTAGAAAAGATAATATAAAAGAAGATTGATTGTGTTGGCTTAGAGATTTTTGAGCTTGGGCTTAAAAAAATAATAAAAAAAAAAAAGATGAAATGGGCTGTAATTAGTATTTACCTTATATGTTTGTGTTTATTTTTAGTTTTATTTTTAATTTTACCACCAAGAGGAGAAGGTTGAAAAATATTAGAATATGAAAATATTATTGGTGCTTATTAGTAATTTGCAAAGAATGTGAAAGTCTATAAATATATAGTTGTGTAGCTATTATTAAATATGAAATGAGATAATAGAACTTTTTTCAATTAGAAGATTAATGTACATTTTACTATTAATAACATACATTATTATAACACAACTATGTTTTACTTACTAAATATACTGACACATATTTTATTTTTATAAAACAAATCGTTCAAATAATTATACTATTTTAATTATTAATTAAAATAAAAAACTAAAATATTAAATAAAACTAACACTACGTGGCTTGGCACGTAACAATCACCTAGTATATATATTGATATATAGATTGGTTGTTACGATAATAAAAAAGTTTTTTTTTTTTTTTTTTTTTGAAAACTGAAGATCAAAGACAAAGGAAACAAAGAACTGAAACAATGAGGGAACTGAAGCGGTTCCAAACTTTCTCTTTGTCCGTTCCAAGGGCTGCTCGAGCAAGGCTGTAGGCTCTTGTGTTTGTTGTTCTTGGAATAAAATGAAGTTATATACACTCCATAAATGTAGTAATCACTAGCATTTTAGCTAACTGTCTTCTTACATGATCTATTTTTTTGCTTCGGAAACTATTTTATCAAACATCATATTGCCCCAAGAAAGTACATAAGAACCAGCATCTAATTTATAATTTTTGTCACATAAATTAAGGTTTAGCGAAGATTGTGGAGCTGCCAAAATGGTAATGTTTGTAGGATGAGAGATTGTAGAACACGATGCCTGTCCTCGACATGGTAGATTTTATTTGAGCCAGAGCCAGAGCCTGACCACCCAATGTTGTAAACTCTGGACAGCTTTCAATGATCTATATAAATGCTGTAGATGGGCAGAAAATATCAACTGCAAAGGAAAAGTCACATATTTTTATCACAATACATCTACGTTTCTTTTCTCTAAGAAAATCATAGGCTTTGTAGACCTAATGAGAGCATAGGAGAAAAAATATTCTTATTTATCATTCTGAAATGAGTTAAAAGTCGTAAAGAAATCTTATAATACCTCAAACAAGTGTGCTGGCAAGAACGCCAAAGTTGGGTTGAAAAAGCCTACACAATAAAGAAAGCATTTCATCACCAATGAAAAGAGTGTAAACAGAGGATGAAGAGGGAGAAATTGAGTACCAAAATAGGAGTCATAAGAAGCTTATTTTGGAACTTGAAAGGAAAAGAAAGAATAGACAGAAAAAAAAAAATAAACAGAGCTGAAAAGCACCAAGAAGAAATTAAATCTTCACTTTTTTCCATTTCAACAGGGTGATACTAAATTTTCACTACCGTATGGACAACAATAAGTTTTAACTTTTAACTACCCATGCTCAATCTTTAGTCAGTTGTATCAAGGAATCCTTTTCTTTTCCTTTTATTTTCCACTCGACTTAATTAGTAAATTGATTTAGTTTAGTTGTACATGCAAGCATTACATTAAAGCACTAACCAAAGCCATGCATCATCATCATAACCATTCTCTAGGCTATCAGTTTCCTAGTTTCACAAAGCACAAGTTCCTTGTTCCATACATTCTAAAGGAAATGTAACAAAATAAGGCATGCAACCCTTCCTGGATAACATGAGAGCACCGGACTGCTGGCCCAACGTGCCAATGACACACAAGTTTAGGAGTTACTTAGAAACTAAACAGAAGAGATAAAGTACTATAATTGCCCTACTCTTCATCAAGATAATTAGTTTGAGATAATTGTCAATTACCTTCTTTTATGGATTTTGCAGTAAAGACTTCATACCATAGCTTAAATGCATCAGGATCCAAAGCTTATTCCCCAGGCAAGCACAATTTAGCTGCAGGAGAACTGCCATGCATTCAATGAACTTTGCAGCCAGTTACTATGAAATCAAGGACAATGATCAGTCAGTTCTTCCATAGAATTGCATATACACACATCCAAGTTAATCTGACCAGAGGCATCGAAGAAACGAAATGGAACCAGAAGAAAATCCATCAGAGGAAAACCTTCAACCCTTCTCGGTAAGCATTCTGCTAGTGAGCTCAACCTGAGAGTGCTCTTTCCTCGTTTCAACACAAGATCATACACAAACCTTCTTTTTGAAGGACTTGGCGCCATACATGTAACCATTACTGTGCTCCCAATGCTTTCAATACCCTTGTTAAGGAGGAAAAGAGCACCATCATCCTCTGCCTGAAGAACGAGAAATTGTTCATTCATACTCAAGGAAACAGTCAATGGGCTGTTGTACCTGAAGCGCCTTCCTGAATCCCAATGCTTACCACTAAAATGAAGTGACAGCTGTTCAGATGAGCTGACAAAATTGCAATCAGGAAGTGGGCAGGCACATGGTGCAAAGAAGCATGCCTCATTGTGGTCACTGTTCTTCATGTAATCAACTTTTTCATTGCAACCATAATCTTTGTTTCGGCACTGTGTTCTGACTGATTCAACTATCAATTCAATATCCCCACACACAATATCCTTACTTTTGAGAGAAATGGGCATATGTGGCTGGGAAGAAGAATACCAGATTAATAATAAACAAAAGTCCAAAATGACATGCTAAAGGAAAGGGTCCACTATACTCCTCAAAAAACTGCACGAATTTAAAATTTACAAATTACACCTTCATTTTTAAATTGTTTAATTATTTTCTTTTAAAAAAAGATCAATAATTAAAACTGGGAAGGAGTATGAGGTACAATAAGCAAACTACTAGTAGGCCTTTCTGATAATAATACAAAGAGAGGAAAATAAGAATATATCACCTCTTGAACAGCAATCTTCCCATTCATCTGTCCTCCATTAGTAACCTACAAAATTTTGCTCTATGTTAAAACATATTTTCTTATTAAATATGATTACTTACTGAAGTAATGGCTTAAAAATCTTCTGCATACCAGAATGCATACTAACATCTTTGCAGCCAGTCCTTAAGCACCAAAAATGGCTAAGCTAAAGCTTTTCCAAAGTATAACAACATAAGTGTAATATGAGTATTTATTGTTGAACCGACAGCTAAATGAAGTGAATGATGCAAACATGACCTTTTAGAAAACCATATGTGTAATATGTCGTAGGCCCATAAATCATTGGCAAACATTTTAGCAACAAATTACATACAGATTGGACAAAATTGGACTTTTAATGCTACGTAAATAAAACCAATACATGATATAAGAGGAATGAAACATAATAAATACCTCGTTCCCTTCGTGCGAAAAGAAAGGATCATGGTCAACCCCATTACTTATATTGATTGTAGCTACACTATTTGGTTGCCCACTTCTGTCAAAAGACTCCACAACAACACCTCTCTCCTTGAAAATCACCTGCAGAGCTATACAAATTATTTCACATCACACATTAGCTTCATTATCATAAGTAGAAAATGTAAAAGGTACCTGTCCGCAACCATAACCACCGAGCTCTCTTTCTCGTTTTTCTCTTTCAGTGATTTCATCCTCCCCCCATGAAGATAAGCATGGACACACAGCAGGAGCAAGAGCATTTGTTCCTTCTATAGAGATTCTTTCATAATAAAAGAGCTGCAAAGAAATCAAAGCTATAAACAAGGCACTGTATGGCTATCAAAACACTGCAAATAAAATTCTACATTACCTGTAGAAACAAAAGACAGCCACCAACAGCACGTTGCTTCCCCTGACGAAAACGTGCTACCTCCCGAACTAGCCGGTCAAGTAGAAATTTCCCCCAGTTGTATTGATGGATGACACTCATATTTGTTAAGAAGTGAAGGAATGAAGGGCTAACATCCAGTCTTGCTGTTGGAGATAAAAGCGTACCCAGAGCATAGAGAACAAAGGATCTTTTGAAATCCTCTCCAGCTTCAGAAACTGCCAACTTCTCTTCTAAAAGGCGAACAGATATACCTCGATTGGTTGCATTATAACTATGTCGCAAGTCTAAAATCAAGTCATCTGGCCCTGAGTTAATCACATCTTTCCCACTAGCAGCTAATCCCATCACAAACTCCACATCTTTAGGAGTTAGAGGAATAGAATGGCCACAAATCTCCAAGCTGCATTGTGTCGTATTAAATCTTTCCAACAACCAAAGACACAAACTACGGCGGAGAGTCCGACATCTAAGATCAAGGAGGCTTCCAAAGCCCATGCACTTGACTGCCTCTCTTTGTTCAGCTGTAAGGCGTTGCAGCACGTTGAATAAGCGGCCAGGAGAGCATCTTGTGACTAGCTTAGTCTGCTATTTTGAAGTCAGAGATTATCCAATCTAGTTCCCACACATCTCCCACCCAAAAGAAAAAACACTATTTACCTGGTTCCTTGGTTTGGAAGGTCGCGTAGGAGCTGCACTCAAGTAGTTATCCCATACCTCGCGAGCACGACTGGTGTATTTTGCTTTCTCTTCAAGGCTCATTGATTTCCACACCTCAGATGCTGCTTTCGTTGCCTGAAATATACAAACCAGTAATTATTTACTTCATTTGACGTTTCTTTTTCACCAACACGGCAATCCAATGACAATGAAGAGGCTCACAGCTTTAAGGCCAGAGGACTCGGGATGGGAAGCACTGTATTCCTTGATAAACTCTCGGCTGCAGTAGTTTACTTGAACGATCAACAAGGCAGCCAGGAGATAATTAAAAGTAAACTATGGACCAAATTTGAAGACCCAGAATCTTACCAAAAAAACACCCACGAGCATGCTGGGCGAGGAGTATTTACTCGCTTCTTGTTCTTGTTCTTTTTTCTACTCTTTTCTTTTGAAACAGTATGCTCTTCAAAATTTCCCTTCACCATTGCAAGATCTCCTTCACTGGAGAGCTAATTGTTTGGATTTTTAAGAACATCACTAATCATATTTATTAATCTAGTTCCTTTTTAAGGTTATACACATACCTATATGTATTATCTATTAGCCAAAAGAAATACGAAAATGAAGGGTACATACATCATATAAATTCAGTGAGAGCTTCATAAGTAAAGAATAGAAATTATTATATTTTCCCAATAAGCAAAATAGCCCTTAATTTGAAAGACTTACAAAACTTGAAGAGTGAGCTTGAAAAACCAGAGAACAAACCTGGCAAACAGGCACAGTGAAAGCTTCACCATCAATTATTTCATGGTCGGTCAAGCAAACGGAAATGGAGGCGTTGTTGCTGAAAGGAGCGGAGCAATCAGAAGGGAGCTGGTGAAGAAGGTTGGAGGATTCGGGTGTAATCCAAGCGTGGGGAGCTTCAGCTCCATCTCCATTTTGCTCTTCTTCTCCGAGTTCCTGGTCGGGTTGAGAGTGTGGGGGAAGGGGAATCCCAAGGTGACGTCTCTTGCGTTGGGGGCTAATGGTTTCTAGTTCGCCATCGTCTCCGTGTATTCCTCTCTCACCCTTCTTGTACGGTCCTCTCAGACTACCTTCTTCTTCACCCTTCATTTTCGGTTCTATGCTAGTCCAGTCCAAACCCAAGGTTTCAAATCAAAACATCTTCAAAAAGTTTCTTCACTCACTGAGTGATGTGGCGATTTCTTATTATTTTTTTTTTCTTGTAATTAGTTATCAAATTTCTTAAATTTTTTAGTTTGACATGATTTACCCCATTACTGAAATTTTGAGGTAACGTCCCCAAAACTTCAATTTCGACTTAGTCTTTATTTTCTACGGAAATTACTTTTTTTACTAATATTAAATATTTATATTGTCCTTTCCTTTGGTTACTTTTTTTTACTTTTTAAATTTTTCTTTAATACTATTTATAAAGTTTGATAATTACAGATAATACTATTTTTCTGTCTTCCTCCTATTCACACAGATCCACTTTAAAAGACAACTCTGTCCACCATTTCCATCTCGCATCAAACCTCTCTCGTCCCCAGTCCCTCAATGTCATATATAAAATCTCTACTCAACCTTCTATGTTGTGATCTAGGGAGAAAGATAGACACTTCATATTTATTTTCCTCTTTTGATCAAGCTATCCCTCTCTTTTTTCAAACTTCTTTTTACTGCTATTAATTTTTGTGAAGCTTCGATTTGTAAGTTATTCTTTTCTTGTTCTTTTTTTTTTTCCTTTTCAAATTACATTAATAAGGTTTGAAAATTTAAAATAGAATATTGTTGTAGTGTGATTGTTTATTATTGATTCTACTCACTTGTCCTCAAATTTTGTAAATTTTTTCTTCTTCTTTAAGTTGAATTTTTTGTTAATGTATATATAAGGCATACCTTCCATGTGTTTGACGAAATGCTTAACATAGTTATTCTTAATCACTAGCCTTAAAAAAGAGGGCATCTTCAATTGTGCTATTGTAATTTTTATTCTTCTTCAAACTGGAATTTTCATATTATTCCTCTAATGTTATTTATGTTCATTTTGATTTTATGAACTAGTCAATTTATCAATAAATTTGATACAGTGTTGTTTATGCGTTATTTATAAGTTGTTTATACGTGTTGTATTGCTATTGCAGTAGAAAGGAAAAACCTTATTTCCTAGTGTTGAAGTACTTCCAAATTGATTAGGATAGACTTTATGACAATTTCTATTCCTTTGGTAGAATGAAGTAAGTTGAACACATTGAAAGTGTACAAGAAAATGCTCTATAGTTGTGTGTATATGTGTGTAAAAACACCCATGCCATGTGTTTGATGAAATGTCCGAAAGAACTAAGTTTTCACTAACATAAAGAAAGAGAGCATATTCAATTCTATTTTTTCTTTTTCTTTAAGCTAAACTTTTCATATTGATATTCTTTTTTTTTTTTTGTTCATTTTAGTTTTATGAATTAGTCAATTTTTATTTATAGATTTTTTAATGATTTTTTTTTTATATAGTGTTGTGTTCACGTTGTTTATAAATTGTTTATATGTTATTTTGTAAATACTTTTAATGATTATGTTGATATAGTGTTGTTTTAGCATTGTTTATAAGATGTTTATATGTTATTTTGTAAATACTTTCATTTTTTATCTTGTTGTTTTGCTACTACAGTTGAATGCAAGAAACTTGATTTCCAATGATGATGTACTTCAATGTTGATCAGACATTTATTTCTATTCCTTTGGTAGAATGAAGCGAGTTACATACATTGAAAGTGTACAAGAAAATGTTCCAATCTTCCAAGAAGGTTCAAGCTATTGTGCATGAATTAGTAATTGAAAAGTGTGTTTGGATTTGGTTATGCATTGAAGAGCAACATTTTTTAAGAAACATTGCTTTATATATTTTAAAACTTTTTTCTGGTTAATTTTACATGTATCTTGCACTTGATATTAAACATTATAATTTTATTTAATTTGTTTATATATTTTAGTACAGTGAAAAACAACTATTATTATATTTTTAATTTTTACATTAAGTATTTATATAATTATGTTCGTCTTCTTTTTTTTTTGAGAAAAAAGACAATAATTGTTAGTATTTTTTTTAACTATTAACAATATTTAGCTACTATATAAAAATATAAAAATAATTGTATATACAATTTAAGAAATCTACAAATTTTAATTACTGAATTTTAATGTACAAACAACGTGAAATCAACATGTTTAAAAAATAACGAAATTAAACAACGTGTTTACAACTTTAAAACAACTGTTAAACAACAAATAATTTTATTTCTAAATATAAGCAATTTTTCATTATATTTACAATCTATTTCTATTAATGCCCCCACTTGACTCAAAATTAACATAATGTGTATTCTCTTATTATTTTTCAAATCTGAATGTAAGAGATAAGATAAATTTTTGTTTTAACATATAAGAAATCTATTCATTTAATTATTGAAGAACCAGTGTAGTGTATAACAATTTATAACAAACTTTACAATAACATGAAAATAACTTGATTTTATTTTCAGGTTGAAATAAGATGTTACAAAAACAACACTAAAGAAACTTCCCAATATATAACATGAAAACTATGATTCTTTTGTAGATATTGTGTAGTTTTGTTTTTGTTGTTTTCAACCAAAACAATATCAATTGATGAACAAATAATTATAGATTTTTCAATATTCAACATCTTCGGGAATTCGCTTTTGGTTGTTTTCTTGTTGCTTTATGGTTGTTTCTGCTGTCAAAGTCCCAGTATCAACCAAAATAACATCTCTTAAAATAGATCCCCTCCTTGAAGCAGATAAAAGTTGTTTAATTGTTGTTGTTTTGTTGTTGTCAGGTTGCTGCATATGTGAGTATACTGAGTGATTGTCACTTTCTATCATTATCACATTGTTGCACTCCGTTGTTTGGGTAGCTTCCAAAAAAGATTGTATAAAACAACAGACTTTTGTCATCCTTAATTTAGAGTGGTTGGCTAAGAAGCAACTAGGATTTTGAAGTATGGTAAATAAAATATGTTCATGTAATTTTCTTAACTTGTGAACTTACTTGATGAGTTCTTCTAGAGATTAATTGGCACGATATAATGTTATGAATTTCGTTCGTACTAATTTTAGCGAACTTGGTACAAGCATTTTTCCCTTTTATTTTAGTGTCACCAGAATTTAGCACCTGCAAAACAAAGAGATCGGATTTCACCAAAGATGCCATACTATTATTAGGTATATTAATTCTCAGCAGACATCAAAACAAACTAATGAAATATCATTTTCATAGAAAAACCACAAACAATTAAACATTGCAAATGTTAGTTTTGTTTACATATGAGTCTATATTTACTTTTTCAAGAGAAATTATTGAAGCTTATACTCTTAAAAGCTATGGAAATGTCACATCAAACTAACCTCTGTTGTGCTCTTTCCTTCCTGTGCATTATAGTTTATACGGGCTTCTACAACTTTCTTAAAAAATAACAAATTAATTAAATAATCATATCAATATTTAATGGACCATGGAATTATATATCAATATGTACTGTGAAAAAAAATAATTATTTTGAGTTGTGAAACATGAATTGGAAGGAGAAAGATGAAGATAGAGATTACTTTTGTACTGTTCGTATTTTTGAAAAAAAAAAGTTATTAATTTATTTATTTTTTTTATTTTTTCTTACCAACATAAAAATGTAAGCTTTGGGCCTAAAAACCCTATTAAAGAAAAAATGCCTATTTTCTATCTACTTTTTTATTGTTAATTGTTAAGTAGGTTGTGACTCTATATTGAAGTGTACAAGTGAGCAAATTTTTATCGGTGCACTTAATATTAATAATATAAATATTATAAAATAATTTAAAATTAAAAAAAAAATCTCATTTTTTCTCCTTTTGTTTTCTTTTTTCTTTCTTTTTTTTCTTCTTTTTCTTTCTTCATGGAACGACCCCTATCTCCTGTTCTTATCTCTCTTGTCCCCTCTCAGAGCCATTCTCCTCTGCTCGATCTCGTTCCAATCTTTTCCCCTCTTCTTGTTCTCTTACAAAAACTAAAGTAGCAAACTCATTTTAATTTTATGTGTAAGTTGAGACTCATAGCTTTGTTTTTATCTACTTTGCTCAACAAATAAAGACAATGGAGCTTGGTACTCTTCCGCCCAACAACAAAAACAATAACAAAATGAAAAGTGGAGATCAAAACAAAACTGAAGTTTAGGGAGTCTTATTCTCAAAATTTAATAATGGGGGTTGTGTTGGAATTTATTTTACCAAGATCTTAGATCTACTCACAAGTAAGTTGTTTAACATCCTAAATATGAACTTCTAAAACGATAATAAACACATATAAAGTTTAGGAAACTTTACATTGGTTGCAGCGGAATAATATGTCTCATTCTACTCAGATCTCTAACCCTTGTATTCTTTCTGTCGCAGAGTATCACCAAGATCTGAGTCCGAATGTCCTTCTCTTCAATTTGGATTCTTCACGATCTTCCAGACTATGATTGAGGTACCACTTGATGTGTGTGGGCACTACTCTATGACTCAAGGTATTTCGAAATTTGGAAGAGGAAAAGAGAGAATGAGAGGGTCGGCTATAGAGAGAAAGTGGATGGCTCAATTTTTTGAAAGGCAATCTCTTGAATTACTGAATAATTCTCTTTTTGGGGTGAGCCATCACTTTCTATTTATAGGCAACCACTAGGTTTAGGTTAGTAATTATTTGGCATTAAAATAATGAAAATATTAATTGGAAAAACTCTCTTCAAGTGGCCGGCCATGGTGTTAATGGCCCCACTTGGAATTTTGCAGTTTTAACAATTTTCATTTCTATTTTCTCAAAAACGCCAATTTTCCAATTCTAACCATTTAAATGCCAAAACTAATTATTTAATAACTAAAATAGATTATTAAATAATATTGTCATTTAACATAATTATTAATTAGACATATAGAGTCTCTTAATTAATAAATAAACCTAGAATCTCTTTTCTTTACAATTTTACCCCGGCTTAGTAAAAATTCACAAATTAGACATAGTCTAACTTTAGAATTATAATTGATTAATCATAAATCAATTATTGAGTCTTACAAGCAGTATGGTCTCAACTAGAATGATGACCATGGATCTATATTGCTGAGCTTCTAATAAGCCGAACCGAATTTACTAAGTAAATTCCCTAACTTATTAATTCCTTGTTGAATCCGCTCTTCGAACTTGGAATTGCACTCTTAGACTTATATATAGCATTCTATATATTCCACGATATAGATATGCTATCTCATTTAACCATAGTTATAATCTTAATGTGATCAAAGATCCTCTATATAGATGATTTACATCGAGATGAGATAAATTTACCGTTTTCACCCCTCAATGTATTTGGCCCCTTAAAACACTTAGCTACTTGTAAATGATGTTTTAGTGATCTAAGAAATAGTCACTGAAACAAGAGCTCATCCATTTACTTCAATTTAGCTAAGCTCGAAGAGAATCATCACTTGACTTCTATACACCAGTAGAAGCTATAGATTCCATATTTATGTTCAGTGCTCCCACTCAATCATACTATCATGTTCCCAAAATATACGTATCACCCTGACCCAAAAGTATGCTTAACTAATAAATCAAAGAACATGAATAACACTCCTGAGTTGAGCCTAAGCATATCAGGATTTAGATTCTTTTAATCTAAGATCAACTAGTGATATTGACTTGGAAAGATACAACGGTAAGTTTATAATATCTTGACTAAGTTCAATATCGGTCCAGTCCAATGTATACTCCATACATTCGAAACTAGTATACTTTACCAATGTCCTGGAAAGAACATAACACTTACTCCAAGTGTAAGTACACATCATCGCTGATTATCACATTAGTGTAAATCCAAAACACTGATGAAACAGGGACTTAACAATCACATTCCACTGTGTTGACAAAACTGTAATTGTGAATAAGTATATGTTCTGGACTTAACTGATTTTGTGCATATATTAAATATATTAAACCATAAGCTTAAAAAATTCATGCAAACATAAATCACTTCAAATTTCTTAGATTGATAGCTAATCAGATTGTAATGGGTTTTATTTAGGGCACAAAACCCAACAAACTCCCACTTGCACTAACATAAAACAAATTGTGCATTCCAATCAATCTGTTGTCTTGATCTTCAGATCAAGTGTAGTATATTTGAATCCACCCAAACTTCTGGAACCAGGTTCATAAAAACATTATGAAACATCCTTTACTATATGCTTTACTCATCAAGGGATACTAAAATCCTTACTGCTTATTAAGTACATTTGAATAAACAGAAGACATATCTCTCATATTTTAAAATTTGGAACTGAGATAATACAGTGTAGAATTTTCTTCAGCAAAATAAATTTCTGGTAATTTCGAATTTACAAAATTATAAATCTTTTCTGGTAGAGCTTGAATTATTATAGAAGGGTTTTTACACTCTTGTAGAATAACTCCTCCACCCCCAGAGTAACCACCATCTCAAAATCTTGAATGAGTTGGGGTAGATATAAGGATAACTAATATATAGTTCCTTAATATCTAACATATAGATCACTTTCATAAATCTTTCTTGAGTATCTCCTAACGTTCCTAATTTGATTACATCTCAGATAGCTCCCACTCAATAGTAGATGTCTGGTTAAATAATACTTCTAACCTCTTATTGTCTGGAGGGATATCTAGTTGTGACTTATTGTATTAGTCTGAAACTGTAAGTTTCTTTTAAGACTAAATCATCAACATAGCAGTCTAGTATTTGAAGTGAAAAATACTTGCTAGAGATTAAGTAATCAAATTAAGATACCATAAAATGTTATGAGAATTAGAAATCTTGGCTCAAGTCATTCGAATAGACTATGCAAGAATTCTTCTATCTTATTCTCATAATTCTGATAAGTTATTTCTATCCACATGAATGGTTAGATTTGCTTTCTCAGTAGTGTTCTTATGTTCCTATCACGAGTGTCAACCAAATGAAGATGGGAAAAGAATTTTAAAATTCTCCCACTCAATTAAGGTAGTGTGATACATTATCAAAGAACTTTATTGGTATCATTATTTATTACAACAGTAAAACTAAACTGGAACATATAATCAAGATCAAGGATTTAGTTTGATAATAGCTAATTTATTATATTACTTCCATGTTTAAAGAAAATATGTGTTACAGGGAGTACTGTGGATTAAAGTCCACCCCTAAGTATATAGAGATTATGATCCACCCCTAAAGGTTATAAAGATCATGATTCTCTAAGTGTTATAGAGATTATGTGGAGTTGAATATAATCCAGAGTTCATTAGATATAAAAGATCGTTGAACTGCATATAATTCTTAACTTTCCTCCACCCCTATCAGATCAAAAGATCCTTTTATTAAACAAATTCTTAATAACTGTTTTAGAATTAACAATTATTCATAAACATAGAATTAATTTCTAGTGTTTATGTAGTAATAACTCTATGAAGAGTTTAAAATTTTATAGAATTTGTACCAATAATAAAAACACTTACACATACAAACATATAAATAAAATTGGTAATTGTTGTTTAAGATAAAGTAGATGTAGCTCAATCTCATAAATTGCAATTTATTTGTAAAAGAAAAATTATAAAATTAAAGAAAAATTGTTTTGCAACATTATGAGAAAACAGGGAATAAAAATCCCAAACTAATAATCGAAATTCAAATTGTTTTTAAACTAAAACAATTAATTCAAAAATAAATAAATGAATAAATGAGCTTCATCTTTATCTTGGACGAACTCCACCCCTTTGTCCAGCTTTCCGATTCAACTCACTAAGATAGCATCTGAGTTCAAGCAGCTTGGGCTATAATAAGAAGAAAAACAAATAAACAAGGTTAGTAGTCCAGAATTAATAATCCAATTGGATAATAATTCACTAAAACTCATCAGTTTATAGAAAGAAATACCTTGTTTCTTTGCAAGAAGTTTAGGACATTGGGGTTTCCAATGGCCTTTCTCATTGCAGTAGAAACACTTTCGTTTTAGTGCATCACCTTTAGCAGGAGCCTTTTCGTTCTTAACTGTTTTCACAGCTTGAGCTCGCTTCTTGGTATTTTTCCACTTCTTCTTTGTCTTGGGTCTTGAAGTAGAGGCTACATGTGCCTCAGGTTTAATCGTCCCATTACCATTTCCAGAATTCTGAGGTTTACTCCCTTTCTTCTTGGGTCCTCCAATCAAATTTTCATATGTCTGAAGGTCATTGACTAACGCATGAAAGTCTATCTCCTTTTTATTCATGACATAATTTGATGTATAGGGCAGAAAAGCTAGAGTCAAACTATTCAAGATAAGGCTTACTTGAGTTGTTTGATCCATTTCAGCACCATGATTCTGGGCTTCCTGGAAATAACTTGCCATTAGGAGAACGTCATCACGCACATTCCGATGGGGTTCCATCCGTGCATTGATGAGTTTCTTAGTCGCGTCAAAGCGAGACTGAATAGATGCCATACCAAATAGCTCAATTAACTTCGTCATAATTTCTGCAGCCTGTCGATTTTTGCAAACCTTGTTTTTAAGGTGTCAACCATGCTGGAAAGCATGAAGTATCGAGCTTTATTGTTAGCATTCTACCAACGCTCGAACTTCTCTTTCACAGCTTTAGTTGCATTGTCACCCGGCTGTTCAGGAGACGGCTCAATTAACACAAACAGGACACTTTCACCTATGAGAGCAATATTAGTGTTCTCATTCCATTTAGGAAAGTTAGATCCATTTAGCTTATTTTCAGTCAAGAGTGATAACATGGGATTTGACATGGCTATACAGGATACTACAAAATACTAAATAGAAATCAATTATGGTTTAACACAAAATCCAATTCAGAAATTATTAGCACATAGCAAGTAGGAATGACAAGAGAAAATACTAAAAATACAATCCTAAATAATTTCCAAGTTTTTCAGCAAACTGATATCAGTGTCCCGTTTAGGCGAGAGTCAAAGCTACCATCCATTGAATAGAGTTGTCAGCTCATCTAAAATAATAAATATTCTAGCAACCTTTTATTCGATCGAAAAGAGAACCCGACGTTGTCCCGTTTAGGCGAGAGTCAAGGTCATTCCTATTTCATGAGCTTCCACCATTGTTTCATATTTTGTAAGTCAAATACAGTCGCCACCATTAGGGTGATCAATACCATATAAAACACTTACAAATATACTTATCTTTCGAGATTAAATGGTGCTAACTTGCTAATGAACGTTCCTCCATTAGGGAGGATTACTCACTAAAACAAAAGCTATGTAAAACCAACAATGTAGATCGAATATCTTAATAATAGTAAAGCTCATTATTTAAAATGTATTTTCTTCTATTATTTATATACATATATTCATTAAATATCAAATTTAGAATAAAACTCTAAATTAATATTTATAAAATTATACTTAGATGGTTATGAAAATAAATTGAATTATTTTCATCTTAGTATTAATTTTCCAATAAATATTAAGAAAATTATTTAATTTAAGTTGTATTAATTTAAATTAATTTGCAACTCAAAATTAAATTTTCATAAGAATATATTTATTGTATTTCGAAAAAGATAGTATAAAACTATACTATTTTCGAAATACTTTAAAAATAATTAGTAGAAAAATACTTCAAGCAAAAATACTATCTATCTAGATTTTCCTTTTGACTAATTAATTCAATTTCTAATAATAATATATTTTAGTTCATTTATTTTAAATTAATCATTAAATGAAAAAATCATTGATTTAAGTTGGTTCAAAAATTAATTAAAATAAATAATTAATTTACAACTTTAATCTATTTTTCAAGATAAATTCAAAATCATCTTACATAATTAAATGCAATTTCAAATTTGATTAGTAAAATAAATAAAATATATTTTGAAAATTATTCAAATTTAAGTTGTAAAAAAAAGAATTTCAACTTAAAATAATTTTCTATTTAATTAAGTGTCATGAAAAAAAAATATTTAAGTATCATGATGGAAATTAACTTAGATATTTAATTTTTCAATTTAATTAAATGTATTAAATTCAAGAAATAAATAATTAAGTATAGAGAAGGCTTAATTATTAATCTCTAGTTTAATACTAGGAAAAATATTCTTAACTTGAATTGTACCAAAATTAATTATGTAATAATTAATTTCACAATGTATAATATTTTCCTATTTAATATTAGAAATAATAAGTAGTCTAGAAATAACTATCTAGAAAATATCTCAATTTAACTAATTATCTTTTCAAAAAAAAAAAAATTGAAAAATATCTAATTTAAGTTGTTATAGAAAGAATCTAAAAACTTAAATATTTTCAAATTTGAATTCAATTAAATATCAAAATTAAGTTGTAACCACCTAATTTGAAAATATTCCATTTTAAGTTTAAAACTAACTTAAAAAATATCTCAAGAATCTTCAATAACCAATTCCTAAAATTCCTCAACTTAATTTTAAATTCAAAAAATATTCAAATTTAAGTTTGATAAGAAAAATCAGTTAAAATAACTAATTTATAACTTAAATAGGAATATTTAATAAATAAGCTTCAGAAATAATCTAGTTAGTTAAAATTCTTTATTTAATTAAATACAAGAAAAATACAAATAGTTTATCTAAAAATAATATCTAAAAACTAAGAGTGTTTTTCTTAAAATTAACTTTAAATTATTAAAATGAAAATAAATTTCATATATTTTAAAAGTTAATTATGTTGCTAATCAATTTTATTAGGTTAAACTAATTTAATTAACCCGACACAGTTATTCAAATCAGTTTAATGGGCCTTCACAATTGGGCTAGTTCATGTGAGGGGGAGCTGGGTTCAGTATGTCGTACACACTTCTATTGGCCCCCAACTCTCGCACAAGGCCCAAAAGAGAGGAATTTAACCTTAAAATAAATAACTCTTATTAATTGAATAGGTCCGAAAACTAAATGGACCCAATAAAATCTATCAGGGTGTGACATTTTATTTAGCAACAACCTATATGCATCTATAATAAAATAAACATATAGGCTCACACAGGCACACAGATTTGGATGGACCCTATCATGTTACTAGGTCATACGCAGATGAAAGAAGAATGTAAAATTTATCTGTTACAAATTATTTACTTGACCTATTGACAATTGAACCATGGCAATTTAGATCAAGCAATAATAGATTTTATAAAACTTACACATAAGCTAAAACACATACTCCTGCAACAAGTTGAACTTGATAGTTGGATGTAGGATTTATTTAATTTTAAATAATTAAATTTCAAAAATACTAAATAATAAAAAAAATATATTTTCGAATTTTAAATTAAAATAAAATAATATTTAAAATTAAGCCTACATTTTTGAAAAAATTAGGTTTCAACTACCCTAAATATCATTTCAAAAATTTGCTAACCACTTTTAAAAATTTCATGTTATTTTATAAATTAAATATTCAATAAAAAATGATAAATAAATATCCTTTTTCTGAATTTATAATTTAATTTAAATAAAAAAATAACAAAATTTAAAAGTTAGAAAAATATCTTATTTCTATTCAAAATATCATGGTTATAGTAATCTTATTTTAAATTTAAATAAGGCCAAATTATTTTTTTTAAGAAAATTTAATTTAAAAAATTTAATATCTGACCTTAAATTTTAAAAATAAGATAAAATAATCAAATTTAAAAATAAGATAAAAAATTAAGCAAAAAGATAGATTTTTACTTATTTTCAAATTCAAATTACACTAATATCTAAAATATTAATTTATTTTTGATAATTAGATTTGAAAATTGAAAAGTAAAAATCAAAATACAAAACTACACAAAAAATCGGAAGTTAATTCCATGAAATAGCATGACAAATCGAAGAAAACGAAAAAATTTGCAAGTGGTACAAACAGTATGCATTGCATACTGTCCGCGCGCGTATACAAGGAGGCTTGACCGAGGTCCCTCGGCACGGGAGGCTGCATTCAGCCTCTCCGCGCGCGCAAGGGACGAGTTTCAAACTAGATCTTGTCTGGCCGAGGAAGCTCGGTCGAGCTCGTGTTTGAGCGCGTGCAACCGAGGGTTTCACCCTCATCCGCTCGCGTAGGGTGGGTGACACAATCCCGATATTTTTCGATTTTCAAAAATTCATAACTAATTCAAATAAAATTGAAATTGAGTTCTTTAAAAAAGTAAATTGCTTAATTTTTCCCAAACTATCCAATAAAAACAATTCCAGAAACAGAATTTCAATTATTTTTCACGAAAATTCACAAACATCAATCAATCATCATATAACACATATATCAACATGAAACCATCCAAATCACATACAAATCGTTTTAAGTCCAAATTTCTTGTAAGCAAAACAATTACCATGGCTCTGAGGCCAGTTGTTAGACTTTTATTTTACCAAGATATTAGATCTACTCATAAGTATGTTGTTTAACATCCTAAATATAAACTTTCTAAAACGATAATAAACACATATAAAGTTAAGAAAATCTTACATTGATTGCAGTGGAATAATATGTCTCCTTCCACTCAGATTTCTAACCCTTGTATCCTTTCTGTCGCAGAGTATTATCAAGATCTGAGCCCGAATGTCCTTCTCTTTGAGTGTGATCCTTCACAGTCTTTCAATCTATGATTGAGGTACCACTTGCTGTTTGTGGGCACTACTCTATCACTAGGGGGTTTCGAAAATATGAAGAAGAAAAGAGAGAGAGAGGGTCGGCTATAGAGAGGAAGTGGAAGACTCAGTTTTTTTCTGAAAGACAATCTTAAGAAACTGTTGACAAAAACTTACTTTAGCCTGAGCCATCACTTTCTATTTATAGGAAACTACTAGGTTTAGGTTAGTAATTATTTGGCATTAAAATAATGAAAATATTAGTTGGAAAAAGCCAATCAAGTGGTCGGCCATAGGTGTTAGTGGACCTCACTTGGATTTTGCAGTTTTCACAATTTTTATTTCTATTTTCTCAAAAACGCTAATTTTCCAATTCTAACCATTTAAATGCCAAAACTAATTATTTAATAACTAAAATAGATCATTAAATAATATTGTCATTTAATATAATTATTAATTAGACATATAGAGTCTCTTAATTAATAAATAAACCTAGAATTTTTTTTCTTTACAATTTCACCCCTCGTTAGTGAAAATTCACAAATTAGACATAGTCTAACTTTAGAATTATAATTGATTAATCATAAATCAATTATTGAGTCTTACAAGCAGTATGGTCTCAACTAGAATGGGGACCATGGATCTATATTGCTGAGCTTCTACTAAGCCGAACCGAATTTGCTAAGTAAATTCCCTAACTTATTAATTTCTTGTTGAATCCACTCTTAGAACTTGGAATTGCACTCTTAGACTTATATAGAGCATTCTATATGTTCCACGATATAGATATGCTATCTCATTTAACCATCGTTATAATCTTAATGTGATCAAATATCCTCTATATAGATGATTTACATCGAGATGGGATAAATTTACTATTTTTTACCCCTCAATGTATTTGGCCCCTTAAAACACTTAGCTCATCCATTTACTTCTATTTAGCTAAGCTCGAAGGGAATCATCACTTGACTTCTATACACCAGTAGAAGCTATAGATTCCATATTTATGTTCACCGCTCCCACTCAATCATACTATCATGTTCCCAAAATATACGCATCACCCTGACCCAAAAGTAGGCTTAACTAATAAATCAAAGAACATGAATAGCACTCCTGAGTTGAGCCTAAGCATATCAGGATTTAGATTCTTTTAATCTAAGATCAACTAGTGATATTGACTTGGAAAGATACAACGGTAAGTTTATAATATCTTGACTAAGTTCAATATCGATCCAGTCCAATGTATACTCCATACATTCGAAACTAGTATACTTTACCAATGTCCTCAAAAGAACATAACACTTACTCCAAGTGTAAGTACACATCATCGCTGATTATCACATCAGTGTAAATCCAAAACACTGATGAAATAGGGACTTAGTCTTTTGAAACATATAATCACAGTCACATTCCACTGTGTTGACAAAACTGTAATTGTGAATAAGTATATGTTCTGGACTGAAAAACCGTGTTTTTGCAAATGTCAGTTGTATATAAGAAAATATAAAAACTGTAAGCGTTTGCAGCAGCAGAAAGTAATTCTGCTACAGCAAAACGAAACAGGCAGAATATAAAATATTTGCAAAAAAATAAATAACTTGACACAAGAGATTTATACGTGGTATCAGTGTTCTCCCGAACACTCCTAGTCCACGGGGCCACGCCCAGAGAATGAAATCAATTAATAAAGTATCAAAATTACAAAGACAATTGACTTAAACAAGTTTAGACTCCCTCTAAAGTATTGCCGCAATCCTTTGTAATCCACTTTATGAATCTGACTTCTTGAAACACCTTCAAGCCCGAACTCCCTTCGTCTTTGAAGTGTGAGTGCTTACTTCCTCCCGAAGTAAGGCTTCAACAAGTCTTCTCCCGAAGACCAAGTGATTACTTCCTCCCGAAGTAAGGCTTCAACAAGTCTTCTCCCGAAGACCAAGTGCTTACTTCCTCCCGAAGTAAGGCTTTATCAAGTCTTCTCCCGAAGACCAATCTCTTGTTCAGTCAAGTAGTTCTTCACAACCTCTAGGATAGAGTAAGAACAGAAATAGAACAACTAGAACCTAGATGAACAACTAGGCTCTCACAAAACAAAGAAAGACTCTCTTCTCTCAAAAGATAAATGTAGAAAATGAATAATGGAAGAGGTAATTCGAATGGTTGCTCTCTAGGCTCTATTTATAGACCATAGAAACCAAAGAGGCAACCACAAGTTCGAATTAGCAGCTGTACAAAAACTTTCCAAAAGAAACACGATCTGCTACATCAGATTCGGATGCTGACGAAGCAGATCTGCCCAGAAACGGGAAACTTACTAAAATCGGGTCCGATCTTCTTTCAATGCTTGATTCCTGCCAAAAACAGATTAGATATTCTGATTGTATCAAGATACAATCGAAATTAATAAGGAAAATGCAATAAACAAAGTTTCCCTAAAAAAGACAACTTTCCAAAAGAGAATTCCTTCTCTTTTGAGAAGTTTTCAACAAAGGAAAGTTCAGCTGAAAGTGCAACTTTCCAAACAAGGAAAAGGGCAACTACAATCCGAATTTATAAGGTAAGAAATCGAATATGAATGCACACCAATCTTACCATAAATGGGAAAATTATTTTGTCAACTAACTTGCCAAAAAAAGACTTTACAATCTCCCCCTTTGGCACTTTAGATGAACAAAATAATTTTTAACACAAAGTACCTGCAAGTTAAAGTTAGCCATAACAAATAACTACTCCCCCTGAGTAACACAATCGAAAACCAACAATAACTAAAGAAACATGCTAACTTTTAAACCAAATAAGTTCACAGGAACCAAACACAACTCCCCCTGAAAAAAAGGTCTAGAGTTGATAAAAACAAATTGAATGCTCAATAAAATGCACATTAATTAAGAAATATTTTGACAACTAAATTGCCAAAAAAGGACCTAACAATCTCCCCCTTTGGCACTTTAGATAATCAAAATATTTTTAATTAACAAACACCTACAAAACAAAGTTAGCAAAATAAACATAAAAACTCCCCCTGAGAAGCACAACATTAAACCAAAATAAACAGCTAACTTTGACCAAAGATGAACACAAACACAAACCTCAACTCCCCCTAGACAGTTGAGTATACAATTACTCCCCCTTTTTGTTTATCTATAAGGGCCAAAGACAAAAAGAAATGAAAAGATAGAAATATGTCCAACAAAAACAAAAAGAAAGAAAACTTATGCCCCATAAAGCTTGATCAATGAGGACAACTGCTTGGACATCTCTTGCTGAACCTCCTCCATGGCAGCAAGACGATTGGAGCAGCAAGAAGAGCATTTGAGGGGGCTTGTTTAGATTCCACCATTTTCCTTTTTGGGATGCCCTAGGTTCTTTGTTCTCACTATTTTGATCTGAAAGAGACAATGAACAGCAAACAAGCAAGAGAGACAACGAAATAGAATCGGGTAGGTGGTGAGAGTGAATGACATAAATTGGTTGAAATAAACATGGGAGAGTTTAGCAAAAAGGACACCAATTTCAACATATTTGAGAAACCACCAGCCTACGATTACAAAAGGAAACTGCCCACTCCTTGCAACTTCTTTCCCCTTTTTTTTTTAAAAAAAAATAAAAGGAAACTAGAATTACCAACAATATTTCCAAAAATAAGTCAATCTTTCAAGATTAAAGACACATTACATATAAAAGATCAATCTTTAAATGGAAACATATCAAAAATAAATCAAAGAAGAATGAATGTTGATACTTACCATTTATGCACAAGATTTTCTTGACCCATGAAGCAAGTCACACGCCTCCCTCTTTTTTTTTTTTTATTTTCAATTAAAACCGAAAATAAAATACAATGTGTACAATAAATATATGTGATTCGAATCAAGCAAAGAAATCAAATATCATTGACAATTGACAAAATAAAATACATGTTATGCTTTTAAGGAAAATAACTAATTAGTATCTCATGAAATAATCATACTAATTGATGTTAAGGAAAAAGATATGCATGTTACTGAAAATTGTGTACCAGGATTATCAATTTAATTTTAATAGAGGAGACTTACAGAATTGAACACACTTGTCAGACATAAGTGTGTGCAGTGAAAATAGGATCATTGTCCTTGGCAAGATTTTTCATTTTCGCCTTTTTCAATTTGATCCCGCAACTGGATGCTTTCACACCATACTGAAGGTAGCCCTTTTCTATGGTAGTGCATCCTCATCATAGTTGCTAATTACAATGTTCCAGCTTACTCATCAGATGGCTTTCACACCTCAGTATGGGTAGCTCTATTCCACAAGGGGCCTGACAAGTCTGAAACAAAAATTGCTCAACTCTGTATAAGAACATTATTTAATCCTAGACACAAATAAAGAGTAACATGAACCTTTTAACACAACATCACAAAGTATGATCAGACAGAGATCCTAACTAATTATATTCCAAAAGCATAAACATGATTTGTCAAAATACAATGATAGAAGATTAAGAGCTAGAGATGAATCACATAACACTATTGTACAAGAATTATGAACAAATAAAATTAAACAATGCAAACTCCCAAAGACTTTCTGAGGGAGTCAAAGCGACTTGCATCTAGGGCCTTTGTGAAAATATCAGCTAATTGTTTTTCAGTATCAACATATTCTAATTGCAATGATTTATTTTCAACAAGTTCCCTGATAAAGTGGTGTCTTATGTCAATGTGCTTTGTTCTAGAATGTTGAACAGGATTTTTGGAAATATTTATGGCACTAGTATTGTCACAAAAAATAGTCAAAACACCCAATTCAAACCCATAATCAATCAACATTTGTTTCAACCACAATAGTTGAGTACAACAATCGCCACGATGTACTCAGCTTCGGCAGTGGATAAGGAGATGGAATTCTGTTTCTTGCTATGCCAAGATACTAGATTATTCCCAAGAAAGAAACACCCTCCACTTGTGCTCTTTCGATCATCAGCATTTCCTGCCCAATCTGCATCACTAAAACAAGCAAGATTTGAATTGGTATCTTTCGAGTACCAAATTCCATAATCAGGAGTGCTATTAACATATCTAATAATCCTTTTCACAGCTGATACATGAGATTCCATAGGATTACTTTGATATCTAGCACACACTCCCACACTATAACATATATCAGGACGACTAGCAGTTAAATACAAAAGACTTCCAATCATGCTACGATAGAGTGTAGTGTCTACCTTTACTCCATTCTCATCTTTTGTTAATTTCAGTGTGGTGCTCATAGGAGTACTTACCTGCTTAGCCGATTCAAGGCCAAATTTCTTGACAAGGTTCTTAGCATACTTGCTTTGAGATACAAATGTACCTCCTTCCATTTGTCTCACTTGAAGACCCAGAAAGAAATTAAGCTCACCAACCATGCTCATTTCAAATTCACTTTTCATTTGATCAACAAATACCTGCACTTCATGGTTAGATGTAGAACCAAAAACTATATCATCAACATAAATTTGAGCAATGATAAAATCAGATTTTATATGTTTGATGAAAAGAGTTTTATCCACACTACCTCTGTGATAGCTATGAGAAAGTAAAAATTGAGTCAACCTTTCATACCAAGCTCGAGGAGCTTGTTTCAGACCATACAAAGCTTTTTCAAGTTTGTATACATGGTCTGGAAATTGAGGATCTTCAAATCCTTTTGGTTGCTCAACATAAACTTCCTCATTCAAAATACCATTTAGGAAGGCAGATTTCACATCCATTTGAAACAATTTAATATTCAAAATACAAGCAATACACAAAAGTAAACGAATTGATTCTAATCTTGCAACAGGAGCAAAAGTTTCATCAAAATCAATACCTTCTACCTGTGTGTACCCTTGAGCCACCAAACGAGCCTTGTTTCTCACAATTGTACCGAACTCATCACTTTTATTTTTAAACCACCACTTTGTTCCAATAACATTTATACCTTTTGGTCTTCGGACCAAAATCCATACCTTGTTGCGAACAAATTGGTTGAGTTCCTCTTGCATTGCATTGAGCCATTCCTCAAAGGTCATGGCTTCCTTCACATTTTTCGGTTCATATTGAGAAACAAAGCAAAGAAAGCTGATTAAATTAATATACCTTCTGCGAGTTACCATGCTTTCTTCAGGATTTCCAAGGATGAGATCTTTTGGATGATTCAGTTTGACTCTGGTGCTTGGTTCTTTCTGAATAGAGTCAGTGATGATGTTTGGATGAGTCAAGATAGACGGTTCTGGAGGAGTATCCATGAGACTATCTATCTTGGCTTCTGTGGAAAACTCTGAAAAATCTCTAAAATCATCAACAACCACATTAGCTGATTCCAAAACAGTTTGAGTTCTCATGTTATAAACACGATAAGCTCTACTGTTTAAGGAATATCCAATAAACACACCAACATCACTTTTAGCATCAAATTTACCAATATGCTCACGATCTCTATAGACATAACACACACATCCAAAAACATGAAAATGACTTACATTGGGGCGCTTACCTTTCCAGATTTCATAAGATGTTTTTGAGGTACCTGGACGAATAAACACTCTGTTTATTATGTAGCAAGCTGTGTTAATAGCTTCAGCCCATAAGCGCTTTGTCAACTTCTTGCTATTTAACATCACTCTTGTCATTTCCTGCAATGTTCGATTCTTCCTCTCAACAACTCCATTTTGTTGAGGAGTTTTGGGAGCTGAAAATTCATGAGTTATACCTGTAGACTTGCAAAAATCATCATACACAGAATTTTCAAACTCCTTACCATGATCACTTCGAATTCGAACAATTTTCCCAATATTACAACCTTTCTCAACTCTTAATCTCAGACAAAGAGTTTTAAAGGCATCAAAAGTGTCAGATTTTTCTCTTAAGAAATCTACCCAAGTAAAACGAGAGAAATCATCAACACACACACAGATATATCGTTTACCATTCAAACTTTCAACTTGGATTGGACCCATAAGATCCATGTGAAGCAATTCCAATACCTTTGAGGTATTGATATCAGACACAGGCTTGTGAGTGATTTTTAATTGCTTCCCAAGTTGACACGGTTCACACTTACCTTCACTTTCCTTACCAAGCTTGGGAAGACCTCGAACAATACCTGCATTTGACAATTTTTTCAGGTTTTTAAAATTAATATGCCCAAGCTTGGCATGCCACAGATCTGTGGTGTTGTTGATAGCTGAGTGACAAGTAAACACAGGGGTTAGAGTGTAACAGTTATCATTGGATCGAAATCCTTGCAAGATACATTCATTGTCATCATTTAGAACATAACAATGATCACTATCAAAAGAAACAGTAAACCCTTGATCACGTATTTGACCGATGCTAAGTAAATTAGCCTCGATCCTTCAACTAACATCACATTTTTCAGTTTAGGTAACCCTTCAAAATTTAGAGTTCCCATACCAACAACTTTTCCAGATAGGCCATTACCAAAAGTGACTTCTCCACATTGCATAGGCCGAATGTTAGTCAAAAAATCCTTGTCACCTGTCATATGTCTAGAGCAACCACTTGTCAAAATACCACATTTGAGATACTTTTATCGTAAAACCAAATAGACACTTCTTTTTCACCCATATTTGTTTCAAACCTTTATGTTTCTTTTGAGATTTTTTCAAATTATCAAAATAATTTATTTTAAACAGATTGTTCAACGTGAAACATTTAGGTCTGATATGTCCTTTTCTACCACAAAAATGACAAATGGGAATAAAACTTTTTACCTGAGATCTTACCCTTTTTAAAAGTCCTGGAGATTTTGCAGCGTCAGAAGCTGTTCTTGCTGTAACAGGCTGTGAAACTGTTACGGCAGAGTTTGTAGCCTCAAGGTGATTCGTTGGAACACTAGATTTTACAAACTTCGTGACTCCAGAACTTTCCATTCCATTAGAACCAAGGCCTGCGAAACCTCTCTGACCTGCATTCTGAGCTTTTTCAAAAATAGAAGATCCAGGATTAAGCATTTGAACATTTTTCTTAAAATTTTCAAGTTCCTTCTTTAATAGAGAGATTTTTTCATCTTTATCACAAAAACTTGTCTCATATTCTTTTATTTTCAAATCACACATTTCAATCTGATGAGACAATTTTTTATTCAATTTATTCAACTCTCTATTTTCAGAAGCAACCTGAATCCATTTTTCATACATGACTTTGTATGATTCAGCAAGAGATTCTTCACAGATTTCAGACTCATCTGAATCTGATTCCTCTTGTTTGGTGGTATTATTCAGACATACCAATCTAGCTTTCACCTGTGAATCACACAACACATTAGTCATAACAGAGGTTAGGGCAACATTTTCAGCAATATCTTCATCACTTTCGGTTTCATCATCACTCCAAGTGACATTGAAACTTTTCTTATTCTTTTTCAAAGTGTTTGCACACTCAGCTTGAATATGCCCAAAACCTTCACATTCCCTGCACTGAATTCCCTTTTTGTTAGAAACAGATGGTTTAATAAAAGTATTACCTTTTGAACCTTTCGAAATATTCTTTTTATTTCCCATCTTTTTCATATATTTCTGAAAATTCTTTGTTAATACAGCAATCTCATCATCACATTCACTATCAGAATTTTCATTATCTGCAACTTTCAAAGCAATACTTTTACCTTTATCAGCAATAGATTTGGGTTTGTCCTTTTGTTTAATCTGTTGATTTAATTCAAAAGTACGTAAAGAACCCATCAATTCTTCCACCTTCATTGTGCTAAAATCTTTAGCTTCCTCCATTGCCAAAAGTTTAGTATCGAACCTCTCTGGAAGAACTCTAACAATTTTTCTCACAAGAACAGAATCATCAAGCTTTTCACCAAGAGCAAAATATTCATTAGCAATATCAGATAATTTTTCATAGAATTCAGTTAGGGTTTCATTATCTGACATCCTAAGATCATCAAATTTGGTCTGAAGCATAATATATCTAGAACGCTTAACATCAGATGTTCCTTCAAACTGAGTTTGAAGGATCTGCCAAGCATCCTTAGCAGATTCACAAGAAGATATAAGCTTAATATAACCTTCACCTACTCCATTAAATATGGCATGTAAAGCTTTGCTATTATAAGCAGACAAATTATCATCTTCAGTAGACCATTCAAGTTCAGATTTTAATTTAGAATTACCTTCAGAATCTACCACAACAGGAGGAGACCATCCTGAAAGAACCATCCTCCATGCTTTCTCATTTTGAGACTTGATAAAGGCTCTCATTCTAACCTTCCAATAAGGATAGTTGGAATCATTGAGGAGTGGTGGGCGAACAATAGAAGTTCCTTCTGCAAAGGGAAACATATTGCAAAAACACAAGAAAACGTAAAAAGGACCACACTAAGAGTTTAGTGTCCCGCTCTGATACCAATTGAAAAACCGTGTTTTTGCAAATGTCAGTTGTATATAAGAAAATATAAAAACTGTAAGCGTTTGCAGCAGCAGAAAGTAATTCTGCTACAGCAAAACGAAACAGGCAGAATATAAAATATTTGCAGAAAAATAAATAACTTGACACAAGAGATTTATACGTGGTATCAGTGTTCTCCCGAACACTCCTAGTCCACGGGGCCACGCCCAGAGAATGAAATCGATTAATAAAGTATCAAAATTACAAAGACAATTGACTTAAACAAGTTTAGACTCCCTCTAAAGTATTGCCGCAATCCTTTGTAATCCACTTTATGAATCTGACTTCTTGAAACACCTTCAAGCCCGAACTCCCTTCGTCTTTGAAGTGTGAGTGCTTACTTCCTCCCGAAGTAAGGCTTCAACAAGTCTTCTCCCGAAGACCAAGTGCTTACTTCCTCCCGAAGTAAGGCTTCAACAAGTCTTCTCCCGAAGACCAAGTGCTTACTTCCTCCCGAAGTAAGGCTTTATCAAGTCTTCTCCCGAAGACCAATCTCTTGTTCAGTCAAGTAGTTCTTCACAACCTCTAGGATAGAGTAAGAACAGAAATAGAACAACTAGAACCTAGATGAACAACTAGGCTCTCACAAAACAAAGAAAGACTCTCTTCTCTCAAAAGATAAATGTAGAAAATGAATAATGGAAGAGGTAATTCGAATGGTTGCTCTCTAGGCTCTATTTATAGACCATAGAAACCAAAGAGGCAACCACAAGTTCGAATTAACAGCTGTACAAAAACTTTCCAAAAGAAACACGATCTGCTACATCAGATTCGGATGCTGACGAAGCAGATCTGCCCAGAAACGGGAAACTTACTAAAATCGGGTCCGATCTTCTTTCAATGCTTGATTCCTGCCAAAAACAGATTAGATATTCTGATTGTATCAAGATACAATCGAAATTAATAAGGAAAATGCAATAAACAAAGTTTCCCTAAAAAAGACAACTTTCCAAAAGAGAATTCCTTCTCTTTTGAGAAGTTTTCAACAAAGGAAAGTTCAGCTGAAAGTGCAACTTTCCAAACAAGGAAAAGGGCAACTACAATCCGAATTTATAAGGTAAGAAATCGAATATGAATGCACACCAATCTTACCATAAATGGGAAAATTATTTTGTCAACTAACTTGCCAAAAAAAAGACTTTACATGGACTTAACTGATTTTGTGCATATATTAAATATATTAAACTATAAGCATAAAAAATTCATGCAAACATAAATCATTTCAAATTTCTTAGATTGATAACTAATGAGATTATAATGGATTTTATTTAGGGTACAAAACCCAACATATATCTATCTATTTATATCTATATATCCTTTAAACCTAAAAAATATATTATTAGTCATTTATCGAGAGGATTTCAAGTATTCTTCAACTTATATAGATCAAAAGTAACTTTTTTTTTTTCATATATTGATTTGCATGATTATTATAGTGGAAAAGTGATGTAATAAATTTTTTTCATCTTCTTGTTATTCCACATGTATTAGCGCATATTGTGTTATGATCATTGATAACTATATTTGTTTCAATCTACTAAACATAAATATTATATGATATTGAAAAGAAATCATTATAATAATTTGATTTATGGGAGTTGAGAAAGAAAGAAGAAAGTGAAGAAGCAGAGAGAAAATGAGAGAAAAAGCTCAAGGAAGAAGGTGAGTTGATGTTCTATTATATAGAGTACACTGTTGCATTAGACAATCAAGAAACGTGACAAAAAAGAGTAACAAACTCTTGTAATAGAAAAATAACAGACACCTAAACCATAACTAGCTCTAACACCCCCTGTCAAGTTACACTCGATTCTTTCAGAGTTAACTTGTCACGAAACTTGGAAAACTGAGTTTGAGGAAGTGGTTTAGTAAATATGCATGCAGTTTGATGATCTACAGAGAGATGTCTAATGTCAAGGGTGTGATCAAGCACTTTGTCCCTCACAAAGTGAAGATCCACTTCAATATGCTTTGTTGTTTGATGAAAGACAGGATTTAAAGCCAGAGATGTTGCTTTGAGGTTGTCACACTAGAGTATAGGGCAGGAGGAAAGCTGAATATCAAGTTCACTAAATAAGGATTGAATCCATATAAGGTCAGTAGTTGATAACTCTATGAAAATAGAGTTATTTATATCTTTTTGGGTATTAAATTAGTTTTGTTCTCAAGAATTTTTAGTTTATTTTAGTCTTTTATTTGGTTTTTTTTTTAATTTTGCATAAATATTAATTTTAGCATTTTGAAATTAGTTTTAATTAATTTTCTTAATTTTTATTTGTTTATTTAGTCTCCCAATTAATTAAAGATAATTATGTGTGGTGTTGTAGGAATTTAAATGCAAAATTGATATTAAGTGTTATGGGCCATGATGTTGGGCAAGAAACTAAAAAAAAAAAAAAAAGCCCAAAGGAAGAAATTTGGGCAGCCCATGACTTTGTTTTGAATAAAAAATTTAGTAAAATCATATATATACATATATGATAAAAGAAAGAAGCAGAGGCGTGATTGAATAGGAGAGCAGGCGGCTCGGGATTTTTGGGCTGCTCTAGGGACGCCTACAACAACAACAGAGAAAAATGAAGAAAAAGAAGAAAAAGAAAAAAAGTGAGAGAGAGTTTTATTTAGGGTTTTAATTTAGTTTTTTATTTTGGAGATTGGCAAATATTCAAAGGAAGAAGAAGAGGATTTTGGCAAGAAAAAGCTTGGAGTATTGTGACAACTCCAATATGGGTTTTTCTTTTCCTCTTTCTTTTATTCTAAACTTGTAATATTTGCACAATCTATTATGAGTTAATTTTTATTTTGTTAGAATTATTTTGTTGACTTAAATTGTGATTTGATATTTTGTTGCTATGTTTACTGAATTGATTTTGTTCATTCAAGAGTGTTTATTGTGCAATTGCTTACTTTTGCTTGATCACCATTAGTAAGTAGTAACTAATCTTGATTTTGGAAAAAATAGGGTTAGTGGAATTGCTTGAATGATGCATGAATATCACTTTGGAAAAATGTGGTTTGTAAATGGCATAGGAATATATTATTTACCATGTATGACTTGAAGGAATTGTGCTTAAATTGGTATTCCTAAAATTAATTGGGCATAGGAATATATTAATTAATTAGAGAATCAAATCATAATCACTTTGGAAAAAGGATTATGACATTTTAAAATCCTAGTCTTATAAATTAATTTCCAATTTTCAATCCTGTGGAGACAGTACTCGATTTATCACTTTATTACTCGTTACGATTGCGTATACTTGCGTACACAATTTTCACAACAAATTTTTGGCGCCGTTGCCGGGGTTTGATTTAGTGAAATTTTTTTTGTGGACCTTAATTACTATCAATTTGTTTTTTTTTCAGTTTTTCGTTTGTTTCGTTTTATTTCATTGTTCTATTTTACGCTTTGTTTGTTTGTCTTGGTTCCTTTTTCAAGGTACTTGGGATGTCTCATCGACAAGTCCTTATGAATTTTGTTCAACATGACTTGGAGCCCTTGTATGAAGCATGGTGGAGATACAAGGAATTTCTAGTGAGGTTTCCATATCGTGGGTTGTCTAAAGAGTGTCAATTAGAAATCTTCCTAAATGGGTTGAATCCAAGCACACGGAAATGGGTAGAAAGAGGAAATGGCACCACCAATTTCTACCAACTATCAATCGATGAAGCCTATTGGATGTTGGAAGACATGGCGGGGTACAATGAGTGGTGTTGTAATTGTCCAAACAAAGACCATGTTTGGGAGGACAACTACAATAATTTGGAGCTAAATTTTGACACTTACTCTCAAGGACCAAATGATGAGATTTTAGAAGATTTACAAGAGTTCAACATAGAAGAAGATCTTCATCAAATGGCTCAATAAAGCTCATTTGAGGTATTGATGATGGAGTTCATGGTGAAAAATGATACCTTAATTCAAAGCCTAGCTTCATCCTTGAGGAAATTGGAGAATCAATTTGAGCTTTTGGTGAATGAGTTGCGTGATAAATCCCATGAAACTTTTGGTATTGATATGGAAAATTCAAGGGACAAAGAAGAAAGTGAAAATGTCATTTTGAGGAGTGGTAATGAGTTGGAGATACTTAGGGAAAATTTTGAGCAATTACAAGAGCTCACTTCAATCCAAAGTAGTGAAAAAGAAGATAAGGAAGCAAGCATTCCAAGTTAGTCAACGTCTATTGCTGCTCATAATGCTGTAGCATTATCATAGCAAAATTGTCTAGTTTTTGAAAAAATTCAGCAAGAACATTTTTGCATTCCTCAAGTCAAAGAGCTCATGGTAATGGAATATTATATTTATATAGATCCTTTTTGGCCACCACCTCCTCCTCCACCATTGGCATGGTACCTTGGCATCCATCATGTGCATTCATCGAATTCAAGTCAAGTTGAGCATTTTGCCTTTTCAATTCCATATCTCGTCAAGCTTGAGGGCGTTCATGACAAAGACCCATTTGTGAGGGCATATGCCACTCTCTATGGGCAGAAGCCGCTCTTTGATGAGTGCTTCTCAAAAAGTCAAGCCGACGACTTTAAATCAAGTGCTTCTTGAGAGGCAACCCAAGCTTTCTAAACTTTGTCTTTATTTTGTTTTAAATTCAATAAACATGCAATGTTAAATGGCTTTGACAATTGCATTGTAGTTTTTTTTCTCTATCTTTTAGGTGCGAGCATAAAGTCAAGTGGAATTGGGCGCACTTACGGAGGTTGACACTAGCGAGTTTGCACATCATTAAAAGGGGAGTTCTTCTTTAACTCTTCTTTATTAATTTTAAACTCGCTCACACGTATTTGAGAATTTTGTGCATACAATGTTTTGGGAAACTAAATATTTTTTCTTTTCTTTTATTTTGCTTGTTTAACAAAAAAAATTTGAGGCATATGTGCTTTGGTTTGGTTATTTTCCACATTCTAATACATGATTGATAGTGTGCATAGCTTGTTGAAAAATGTAAATATTGCTTGAGCTTGGGACTAATTGTTGTGCTAGTTTTATTTTGATTGAGATATGTCAAATTTTGAGCATAAATGCCTTGATCATTTAATTGTGTGTGATTTGGTGAAAGTTTGTGTAAATATATGATTTTGTGATCTCACAAGTCTTAGAATTTTTTTGATTCTCGCTTGAGGCGAAATCTTAGATGACACTTAACCAAAGACATGATTTAGGCCATTTGTGGACCGTTTGAGCCTTTTGAGCCAACCATGATTTAATTTTATCCCTAGTCACCCTCTTTGAGCATAATTGAATCCCTTTATTTTTTTTTTACCACATGTAAGCCTAGCTAAATACAAATCTTCTCACCATATACCCTTTGAACACCTTATTATTCTAAGATTTTGTTTGTTGTGTCATGAAGGGGATGGGAGGGGTGCAATTTTGTTAATGTGGTAATTGTGTGAGTGTTTTTATTGTGGTACTTTATTATTCTCACCATAGGGGACAATGTTGAATTTTAAGTTGGGGGAGAGTTACCATATTTTGTGTATATTGCCATTATTATATTTGTATTGTTAGTTATTCAAAGAAAAAAAAAAGAATGTTTAAAATTAAGTTTGGGGTGTGCCACCCGTTGCATAAAAATAATAATAATAAAAAAAGCGTGATTTTTTTTTTAGAAGCTTGAAGTCCCAGGTGTTATAGCATTCTGGAGCAGAGACAGAAAAAAAAAATCTATGCTAAGGGATTGCTATAACTCCTGGGAGCACGTTATTTTGAAAAATTTTGGGGCAGTAAATAATGGCAATATTACATTCAAATTTTTTGTGGGATAATATTTGAGATAGTAAGTGTGAAGTCTCATTTTGGTTTAAGAAAAATTAAGGTGCTTTTAGGTGATTTGAGCCTAAAATGACTTCTCTGAACCACCTTCACCTAAGCCTTATATTACAAGCTTAAAAGAGTCCTTTTGATCTTTGGTTTTGTGTTTGTCTAAATTAGTGGAGAGAGAGAGATAAAAAATAAACCTATGAGACTTTGTCATTTTAGAGATTTTGTGTTTAATTCATATTTGCATAAATTGATCTAAATTGCAAGCAATATTTTGAGAAAAGATATTTCACACACACACACACACACACACACACACACACACACACACACACACACACACACACACACACACACACACACACACACACACACACACACACACACACACACACACACACACACACACACACACACACACACACACACACACACACACACACACACACACACACACACACACACACACACACACACACACACACACACACACACACACACACACACACACACACACACACACACACACACACACACACACACACACACACACACACACTTGGAGTAGTTAAAATTGGAATAAAACTTGTTCTTGAATTTTTCACAATCATTGGACAATCTTTTTATTTTTCTCTAAGCTATGTTCACTTATCAATCTCTAAGGAAATTTTGGAGATCACCAACTTTAGTGTCATATTGCCTATTGTTTTACTTTGATTTTAGTTTATTTTTCTTTTTGCTTGAGGACAAGCAAAGTTTTAAGTTTGGGGTGTGATAACTCTATGAAAATAGAGTTATTTTATCTTTTTGGGTATTAAATTAGTTTTGTTCTCAAGAATTTATAGTTTATTTTAGTGACTTTTATTTGGTTTTTTTTTAATTTTGCATAAATATTAATTTTAGTATTTTGAAATTAGTTTTAATTAATTTTTTTAATTTTTATTTGTTTAGTTAGGCCCCCAATTAATTAAATACAATTGTGTGTGGTGTTGTAGGAATTTAAATGCAAAATTGATATTAAGTGTTATGGGCCATGATGTTGGGCAAGAAACAAAAAAAAAAAAAAGCCGAAAGGAAGAAATTTGGGCAGCCCATGACTTTGTTTTGAATAAAAAATTTAGTAAAATCATATATATACATATATGATAAAAGAAAGAAGCAGAGACGTGATTGAATAGGAGAGAAGGGGGCTGGGGATTTTTGGGCTGGGGATTTTTGGGCTGCTCCAGGGACGCCTACAACAACAACAGAGAAAAATGAAGAAAAAGAAGAAAAAGAAAAAAAGTGAGAGAGAGTTTTATTTAGGGTTTTAATTTAGTTTTTTATTTTGGAGATTGACAAATATTCAAAGGAAGAAGAAGAGGATTTTGGCAAGAAAAAGCTTGGAGTATTGTGACAACTCCAATATGGGTTTTTCTTTTCCTCTTTCTTTTATTCTAAACTTGTAATTTTTGCACAATCTATTATGAGTTAATTTTTATTTTGCTAGAATTATTTTGTTGAATTAAATTGTGCTTTGATATTTTGTTGCTATGTTTAGTGAATTGATTTTGTTCATTCAAGAGTGTTTATTGTGCAGTTGCTTACTTTTGCTTGATCACCATTAGTAAGTAGTAGCTAATCTTGATTTTGGAAAGATTAGGGTTAGTGGAATTGCTTGAATGATGCATGAATATCACTTTGGAAAAATGTAGTTTGTAAATGGCATAGGAATATATCATTTACCATGTATGACTTGAAGGAATTGTGCTTAAATTGGTATGCTTAAAATTAATTGGGCATAGGAATATGTTAATTAATTAGAGAATCAAATCATAAACACTTTGGAAAAAGGATTATGACATTTTAAATTCCTAGTCTTATATATCAATTTCCAATTTTCAATCCCTGTGGAGACGGTACTCGATTTATCACTTTATTACTCGTTATGATTGCGTATACTTGCGTACACAATTTTCACAACAAGTTTTTGGCGCCGTTGCCGGAGATTGATTTAGTGAATTTTTTTTTTGTGGAACTTAATTACTATCAATTTGTTTTTTTTTTAGTTCTTCATTTGTTTCGTTTTATTTCGTTGTTCAATTTTACGCTTTGTTTGTTTGTCTTGGTTTCTTTTTAAGGTACTTGGGATGTCTCATCGACAAGTCCTTATGAATTTTGTTCAACATGACTTGGAGCCCTTGTATGAAGCATGGTGGAGATACAAGGCATTTCTAGTGAGGTTTCCATATCATGGGTTGTCCAAAGAGTGTCAATTAGAAATCTTCCTAAATGGGTTGAATCCAAGCACACGAAAATGGGTAGAAAGAGGAAATGGTACCACCAATTTCTACCAACTATCAATCGATGAAGCCTATTAGATGTTGGAAGACATGGCGGAGTACAATGAGTGGTGTAGTAATTGTCCAAACAAAGACCATGTTTGGGAGGACAACTACAATAATTTGGAGCTAAATTTTGACACTTACTGTCAAGGACCAAATGATGAGATTTTAGAAGATTCACAAGAGTTCAACATAGAAGAAGATCTTCATCAAATGGCTCAATCAAGCTCATTTGAGGTATTGATGATGGAGTTCATGGCGAAAAATGATGCCTTTTAATTTAAAGCCAAGCTTCATTCTTGAAGAAATTGGAGAATCAATTTGAGCTTTTGGTGAATGAGTTGCGTGATAAATCCCATGAAACTTTTGGTATTGATATGGAAAATTCAAGGGACAAAGAAGAAAGTGAAAATGTCATTTTGAGGAGTGGTAATGAGTTGGAGATACTTGGGGAAAATTTTGAGCAATTACAAGAGCTCACTTCAATCCAAAGTAGTGAAAAAAAAGATAAGGAAGCAAGCATTCCAAGTTTGTCAACGTTTATTGCTGCTCATAATGCTGTAGCATTATCACAGCAAAACTGCCCAGTTTTTGAAAAAAGTCAGCAAGAATATTTTTGCATTCCTCAAGTCAAAGAGCTCATGGTAATGGAATATTATACTTATACAGATCCTTTTTGGCCACCACCTCCTCCTCCACCATTGGCATGGTACCTTGGCATCCATCATGTGCATTCATCGAATTCAAGTCAAGTTGAGCATTTTGCCTTTTTAATTCCATATCTCGCCAAGCTTGAGGGCGTTCATGACAAAGACCCATTTGTGAGGGCATATGCCACCCTCTATGTGTGGAAGCCGCTCTTTGATGAGTGCTTCTCAAAAAGTCAAGCAGACGACTTTAAATCAAGCGCTTCTTGGGAGGCATCCCAAGCTTTCTAAACTTTGTGTTTATTTATTTTAAATTCAATAAACATGCAATGTTAAATGGCTTTGACAATTGCATTGTAGTTTTTTTTTCTCTCTTTTAGGTGCGAGCATAAAGTTAAGTGGAATTGGGCGCACTTACGGAGGTTGACACTAGCGAGTTTGCACATCATTGAAAGGGGAGTTCTTCTTTAACTCTTCTTTATTAATTTTAAACTCGCTCACACGTATTTGAGAATTTTGTGCATACAATGTTTTGGGAAACTAAATATTTTTTTCTTTTCTTTTATTTTGCTTGTTTAACAAAAAAAATTTGAGGCATATGTGCTTTGGTTTTGTGATTTTCCACATTCTAATACATGATTGATAGTGTGCATAGCTTGTTGAAAAATGTAAATATTGCTTGAGCTTGTGACTAATTCTTGTGCTAGTTTTATTTTGATTGAGATATGTCAAATTTTGACCATAAATGCCTTGATCATTTAATTGTGTGTGATTTGGTGAAAGTTTGTGTAAATATATGATTTTGTGATCTCACAAGTCTTAGAATTTGTTTGATTCTCTCTTGAGGCGAAATCTTAGATGATACTTAACCAAAGACATGATTTAGGCCATTTGTGGACCGTTTGAGCCTTTTGAGCCAACCATGATTTTATTTTATCCCTAGTCACCCTTTTTGAGCATAATTGAATCCCTTTATTTTTTTTTACCACATGTAAGCCTAGCTAAATACAAATCTTCTCACCATATACCCTTTGAACACCTTATTATTCTAAGATTTTGTTTGTCGTGTCATGAAGGGGATGAGAGGGGTGCAATTTTGGTAAAGTGGTAATTGGGTGAGTGTTTTCATTGTGGTACTTTATTATTCTCACCATTGGGGATAATGTTGAATTTTAAGTTGGAGAAGAGTTACCATATTTTGTGTATATTGCCATTATTATATTTGTATTGTTAGTTATTCAAAAAAAAAAAAAAATAAAGAAAGAAAGATTGTTTAAAATTAAGTTTGGGGTGTGCCACCCGTTGCATAAAAAAAAATTATAATAAAAAAAGAGCGTGATTTTTTTTTAGAAGCTTGAAGTCCCAGGTGCTATATCATTCTGGAGCAGAGATAGAAAAAAAAATTTATGCTAAGGCATTGCTATAACTCCTGGGAGCACGTTATTTTGAAAAATTTTGAGGCAATAAATAATGGCAATATTATATTCAAATTTTTTTGTGGGATATTATTTGAGGAAGTAAGTGTGAAGTCTCATTTTGGTCTAAGAAAAATTAAGGTGCTTTGAGGTGATTTGAGTCAAAAATGACTTCTCTGAACCACCTTCACCTAAGCCTTACATTAAAAGCTTAAAAAAGTCCTTTTGATCTTTGGTTTTGTGTTTGTCTAAATTAGTGGAGAGAGAGATGAAAAACAAACCTATGAGACTTTGTCATTTTAGAGATTTTGTGCTTAATTCATATTTGCATAAATTGATCTAAATTGCAAGCAATATTTTGAGAAAAGACATTTCACACACACACACTTGGAGTATTTAAAATTGGAATAAAACTTGTTCTTGAATTTTTCACAATCATTGGACAATCTTTTTATTTTTCTCTAAGCTATGTTCACTTATCAATCTCTTAGGAAATTTTGGAGATCACCAACTTTAGTGTCATATTGCCTATTGTTTTACTTTGATTTTAGTTTATTTTTCTTTTTGCTTAAGGACAAGCAAAGTTTTAAGTTTGGGGTGTGATAACTCTATGAAAATAGAGTTATTTTAGCTTTTTGGGTATTAAATTAGTTTTGTTCTCAAGAATTTATAGTTTATTTTAGTGACTTTTATTTGGTTTTTTTTTTTTAATTTTGCATAAATATTAATTTTAGTATTTTGAAATTAGTTTTAATTAATTTTCTTAATTTTTATTTTTTTTATTTAGTCTTCCAATTAATTAAATACAATTGTGTGTGTTGTTGTAGGAATTTAAATGCAAAATTGATATTAAGTGTTATGGGCCATGATGTTGGGCAAGAAACAAAAAAAAAAAAAAGCCCAAAGGAAGAAATTTGGGCAGCCCATGACTTTGTTTTGAATAAAAAATTTAGTAAAATCATATATATACATATATGATAAAAGAAAGAAGCAGAGGCGTGATTGAATAGGAGAGCAGGCAGCTGGAGATTTTTGGGCTGCTCCACGGACGCCTACAACAACAACAGAGAAAAATGAAGAAAAAGAAAAAAAAGAAAAAAAGTGAGAGAGAGTTTTATTTAGGGTTTTAATTTAGTTTTTTATTTTGGAGATTGGCAAATATTCAAAGGAAGAAGAAGAGGATTTTGACAAGAAAAAGCTTGGAGTATTGTGACAACTCCAATATGAGTTTTTCTTTTCCTTTTTCTTTTATTCTAAACTTGTAATTTTTGCACAATCTATTATGAGTTAATTTTTATTTTGCTAGAATTATTTTGTTGACTTAAATTGTGATTTGATATTTTGTTGCTATGTTTAGTGAATTGATTTTGTTCATTCAAGAGTGTTTATTGTGCAATTGCTTACTTTTGCTTGATCACCATTAGTAAGTAGTAGGTAATCTTGATTTTGGAAAAAATAGGGTTAGTGGAATTGCTTGAATGACGCATGAATATCACTTTAGAAAAATGTGGTTTGTAAATGATATAGGAATATGTACCGTGTATGACTTGAAAGAATTGTTCTTAAATTGGTATTCTTAAAATTAATTGGGCATAGGAATATGTTAATTAATTAGAGAATCAAATCATAAACACTTTGGAAAATGGATTATGACATTTTAAATTCCTAGTTGACATCATCAGTTTACAACAATACTCATTGGCACCATTATATCGACATTGCATTTTTAGGCCAATTTAATAGTTCTAGCTTATTTGTTTTCTTCATAGTTTGTGTTTGTTAATTTTTTTTACGTATTCTCATCATTTTATTTTATTTTATTTTTTTGTTGAAACTAATTTGTGAGTAATTAGTCTTATAAATCAATTTCCAATTTACAATCCCTGTGGAGACAATACTCGATTTATCACTTTATTACTTGTTACGATTGCGTATACTTGCGTACACAATTTTCACAATAGTAGTGGCAAGGGAAATTGCACGATATTCAGACTCTGTACTTGAACGAGCCACAACAGTCTGTTTTCGAGAGCTCCACATTATGAGATTGCCACCAAGATAGACACAATAACCTGATGTTGAACGTTTGTCGTCTATGGAACTTGCCCAATCGGCATTTGTTTAGGCAGTTAGTTGAAGTGCTACAGATGGTTTGAAATGAAGGCCGTAATCTAAAAGATTGATTAAGAAAAAAAACTGTTTTAAAAAATATTGAAAGTTTTTTTTTTTTTTTTTAATTTTGATTTCTAATTATAAAGTTGAAAAGTTTTATAGAACATGTTTTTGAAAAATATTTTCACCTTTCTACTTTTAAAAATAAAAAACTGATTAAAAAAGTGTTACCAAACGCCATCATAGTAATTGACATAATTTTGATTTTTTTTTATCAATTTATTATGTGTAAGTAAAATTATGTATATTTTTTTTTCTTTCTTTTAATTAATTTGCTAGACAAAAGAAATTGGGTATGAGAAGATGAAAGCACTACATCCACACTATCTCAATTTTAGTATATATTTGATATCAATAAGTTGGTTTGTGTTAACTCAGATTTTTGTTAACAATAAATAAAGTCTTGTAAATAAAAATTATGTGGTTTTGTAGTTAAAATCTACATACTTCACGAGTCAATATTATTTCTGAGTATTTCTTTACAATGTTTCTTGATTACAAGAGAATTTCTCTGGATATTCACTCCACCTCACAAAGTTTTCCCTTCCCAAAAAAGACCGATCCCTTTTGCTATAGGTTTTGTCCCTACTTATAGGGTTTTTTGGAATGACAGTTACTCTCTTTCGGTCTAAACTAGGTAAATATTTATGAAACATGGATAATCCCCATGTTTCATATTTACAATATGTGGATAAAATGAAATAACTTTTGATAACTGTTTTTTGTTCTTATTAGAAAATAGTTTGTCATTGTCGAGATAGCATACTCCAACTTTTTCTCCCTTTCTTCAACGGTGTTTAGGAATAGCTGGTCTTATTCCGTGTGATGCTAGTTAAGATGTTTATCCTCACTATGACCTTTTACGACAATTCTTGGATTAGTCTTTAAGAATTCTGAGATAAGTCGCACTTTGCTTATTTCTCTTAGTCTTTCAACATACTCATAAGTATGTGGGTCAATGGGTAGCAAGCTCTTAAAAAACTCGTTATCTACACTTTCTACTTAACTCATTGTTTCATACTATTCATTTGTCTCGTCTATCTCCATCAAGTTCTAAGGCTTTAGCTTATGATCTTGTTATCCTCGTGAATCATTGTATTTATAGCACAATGCGAGGTCAACTTATCTTGACAATTATTTTATTTCTCGTATTTATTATTCTCTTCAATCTCTGAGACCTACATGGACACGTATCATGTCCATATTTAGTGCTCAAAATATGGGGGTAACAATTTCCTCTTAAAAAGTATTTCTCTTTCATTTTTTGAAAAAGACATTTAAATCACCATTGTTACTAATTGTTTGTGTACCGAGTAAGCTTCTTAAATCTTTTTTTTTGGTGATTTTTTTTTTCTTCTCAATAAAGAGCTAATCATGGCTTTAACAATAAATACTTGTCTTTTCAACTGACCCGTAAGTTAATCACCCTTGATTTAGTTTTGCTTAATCAAACGGTGCTTAAGATTCCGTTTAAAAGACTAGCATTTTCCATTTCTTACCACCATTTTCACTATTACTATTTTAAGAAAAGAGAAGAAGTTCAGGACTTGAAATACCTCTCTTGTATGCCCTCTTTATCTCTTTGTTTTTTCTTCAAATTTCTGCAACTATTTTTTTGAAACCCACAAAATGCTTCATTCTTGAGCCTTGGATTCGTCGAGCTCCAGGATAAATTTCGTTAGATTCATCGTCGAATTCTAGTCATAGTATGCTTTTCTTAACATCTAAATATGCCTCCTAGGATATGCTTTGTTTTTCTTTTATAATTTTAATAAGGTTTTTTAAATCTGATTTAGGCTAGTTAGGGCTTTTAGTGATTTTTAGATCTTTGTAACTCTGGATTTTGGTATTTTCAAATAATGTGGAGTTTTTTTCAATGTATTTTTCTTCTTTAAAGAGAAGAAAAAATAAATCTATATAACTCAACACTTGAAAACTCATAATTTTTAGATCGTGCGATTCACTATTCTTTTTTCCTACCCTATAAGCCAAACCTAGGAATCCCTAAAATAAAACTTGAGGAGAATGATATGGAAATTTGTGACCATATTGAGGAATTAAATAGGCTAGACGTTTCTGCTTGATTAAGTCAATTTATAAACAAATTATCAAGGGTAAATGTTCTTTCCTACAAGAAGTCGCCTTGCCCGAGCCCTTTTATCTTACCCCTGTTAATGTTTCTTTTTCGCTAGGTACTTTTGATTTTCATATTATGGCCCCACCAAAAGCTCGAAAACCCGAATTGCCCCAAAATCCCACTGTGCAATTCAAGGCTAAATTTTTGAGTCGAAAGTAACCTCAATGGCCCTATATGCTGGCCTTTTTTTTACAATCTTGTAGTATTAAATAAGGTGACAGCTTTGTATGCCGATTGCATAGCTAAGAAACAAGAGAAGAGCTATTTCCCACCTAGTCACCTCACCAGTAAATCAGAGTGTAGTACAAGTGATTTTGTAAAAATCAAGGATTGGAGCATTGAACACAAACGTGCTAGGGCTATCCTTCCCTTGAACAACTACTTTAAAGAGTTTTGTGATTATGTAGGGATTGCTTCGTTCCAACTAAATCCAAATGGTTATAGGATTTTAGCCTCTCTAAGATCTTTATACCATATGCTGTGATGGGAAGGTCTTGAGTTGTACGAAATCACTTGTATGTACACTCTCAAGGCAAGTCCAACGAGGAAGAATTGTTCTAGGGGTTCTTCTACCTCGAAATTTATACGGGGGATCGCAATATTATCGTTGATCTTCCTAACAAGAAGGAATTCAAGGATAAATTCTTCTGGATAACAGGGGTTCATCCTTGTACTCACACGACTTTTCAAAAACCTTGTAAGTTTCATGTTATACTCGAAATTCGACGAGCACATCAGAGGAAGACACGTGTCGAGCTGGGAAGAATAAAGAACTCAAACACGTAATCATAATTACACTTGACATGGAATAACTTGTTAAAAGCACAATTAGCAGAGTATGTTTACAACTCGGTTGACTGAACAGTCTTATGCGAGATAAAAATATACTAACTGTTGCCTTGTGCCCCGATGAGAAACCATGTAACTTAAAGTGTACAAGACGAGGCATTAACCTCGTTACGTGGAGGAGATATAATGACAACAGAGATACTTAGCGTATAATGTACGGTATACAAACTAAGTATAAATAGATGGGTGAATTAAAGTGAGAGATAGCAAGGCGTCCACCTCGCTGTAAGAGGGCATGCACGCGAAAAAGATCATCTCGTCACCAGAAACTGCAATTGTCAGAATTAAAGTAAAAGCATTATCAACCTTGGGATGATATATGACGAGCTCCCTCTCGTCATCAAGGTTAATTCAACTCCATTCCTAGCGAGGAATTACAATACGATAAGGCTTACCGTATATCTTTAATACACATTCATTCTAGCCCAGTAAAAGCGGGATATTCACAGCTGTGTGAAATTTAAATGAAAACCGTGTTTACTCAATGATATGTAATCAGATGCCATGATTCCAGGGGATAATTGTTGTAAAAAGATTACAGTCAACTTTGTAATTAACTACCTACTATGTGATTATAAATAGTGGCAGATAAGACCAAAAAGGGGACGAAAAAATCATACAAAAAAGGCTCTGAGAAAACCATCAGAAATCTAGTAAGATTGACTCGTGGACTATGCAGAATTTTAACTGCAAAACCACGTAAAAAATCTTGTGTGTTCATACTTTATATTTTACAGCTTTTATTTTTTCTGTGTGAGATCATCACTATTAGACTCAAATTTGGTTAACGAAAATATGCGTTAATAGTTTGGTGCTTTCATTGAGAGCCTTCGTGAAAAAAGCTCAGAAAAAGTCTCCTGACATAAAAGTAATGGATGACAACAAAGAAGATAGTCCTTATGAGGAAATCAATCATTGTTCTGGAAAAGAGCCTCTGAGTCCTCAGGGATCTATTGATTCATCACCTGAACTGGCCACTGGCTATGAGAAAACCCAGTATTAGGGACTCAGACTCGAAGGGCCTAGGATAAACAACATCCGTTCACTTCCTAACCAGGTTGATGAAGATGGTGCCTAAGACCCAACCAGGTACATACCAATCGTTGAGTTAGAAAATTGCCATCTTAGGTGCTGATTGGAGGAAGCAAACCAACGTAATGCCTAATTAGAGCATGAAATAGCCACAGTCAGGGCAGCGCAGGTGAATAGTTCCCAAAATTAACTTGACCTTGGAAGCAGAGATTCACGAGGCAAATCTCGCAACTCACAAACTAGGGGGCAGGAGGCAACCCAAAGATATTCCCAGAAATCTCAAGAGAGGCAACTTAAGGAAACTGAGGAAATTCTAGGGACGCAGCCTAGGACATGTGGAACATTATACGGAGATTGCCAACCCTCTCTCCAAGTTCATAAGAAAGGAGCTCGTGCAAACCCCTATAGGGGGAACGAGGTGAATCAAACCTTAAGACGAAGAGCAGAACGAGAAGAGGCGAGGGGTATCGCGAGGCGTACGGTATCTCATAATTGATCCATGCGAGGAGGAGAGAACACTCGTTCCAGCGATAATCAAAAGGCATAATGTAGCATATAGGAAGAGCAAGGTCTGACAGTAGTCACGACCGGTGTAACTTACGAGAATATTTGAACTTGAGAAAACCTAATCTTCGTCAACGACTTAGTCCAAAACAAAGGGATTTACTCCATTTGCGAATGGACGAGTTGGAGAATAAGTTCAGAAGGCATCAAGTCAAGGAATCCAAAAGGCAATTGGCGTATGATTCTGTTGAAGAAGTCGAATCGAAAGCCTCAGGATCAAAGAGGAAAGACGATTCCAAAAGGCTACCCAAGGATAAGAAACAAAAGAAACACAACAAATATTTACCCCTTTATGCCGAATCTACCGAGCTCAATGAAAATCAGAAAAATATCTACCTCGCACATGAATAGGAAGTCATTTTAGTGAGCCAAAACCTATGAGACATTCAAGACGTGAAAGGGACCCACAAAACAGTGTGAATATCATGGTGATATTGGACATACCACAGAAGAGTGTCGTCATTTGAAGGATGAGATAGAAGGTCTCATAGCACAAGGACACTTTCAAAAATATGTAAAGGGGCAGGACAATACCCATGATCAAGTCGCTATTTTCTCAGCTGTGCGGTAAGACCATAATACTTCTGGGAGTTCTTCCAGCCATTCCTTTAGCATCTTCAAGTTGTTTCTTTAAAGTGTCTTTAAGTGTCTTGTTGACTGCTTTGACTTGACCATTTGCTTGGGGATGTGTCACTGCGGAGAAAATTTTTATGATCCCATGGTTTGTATAAAAATCAGTGAAGGATTGACTATCAAATTGTTTACAATTGTCTGAGACTATCTGGTACGGTAATCTGAACCGACAAATTATATTATTCACCACGAAGTCTTGCACTTTCTTGGATGTGATAGTTGCCAATGGCTTGACTTCTATCCATTTAGTTAAATAATCAACTGCAACCACTGCGTACTGTACTCCACCTTTGCCTTTAGGTAATTGTCCGATTAGGTCAATTCCCAAAATGGCAAAAGGCCAAGGACTTTGCATCTGAGTTAGATCGTTGGGCGGTGCACGAGGTATCTTTGAAAATCTTTGGCACTTGTGACATTTTTTAACGTAGGCCTTTGAATCTTCAATCATGGTTGGCCAGAAATAACCTTGCCTTAGGATTTTCTTAGATAAGCTTTGCCCAGCTGCGTCGTTGCCACAAAATCCATCGTGTACTTCAAACAAAACCCATGCAGCTTCTTCTTATGTAACACACCTGAGTAATGGCATGGAGAACCCTCTTCTATACATGACTCCATCTACAATGATGTACTGTGCAATCTTTCTCCTCATTTTCTGAGCTTCGTTTCTGTTACTTGGGAGTTCCCCAGTGTTGAGGTAGGTTGCTATTGGCGTCATCCAGTTTGAAGATGTGTCAATCATTTCAATCTCTACCATGCCAGTGATACTAGGTTTTTCAAGGAATTGGATGGGATTAGATTAGCCTTATCATTTATATTTTTGCTCACAAGTTGGGCTAGTGCATCAGCAGATGTGTTTTCTTCTTTTGGAATTTGCTTGAGGGCATAGCTCTTGAATTGTGCGAGCAGGTCATGTATTTTGCTTAAATAGGCTATCATCTTTTCTCCCGAGCTTCGTACTTCATAGATACATGATTTACCACTAACTATGAGTTGCTGCAGATTTCAATATGTTTGGCATGAAGTTCCCGAGCAAGTTTTAGAGCAGAAATGAGGGCTTCATACTCTGCTTCATTGTTGGATGCTCTAAACCCAAATTTGACTACCCAGTGTAGATGTTGCCCCCCAGGTCTGACAAGGGCAATCCCTGCACTGAACAGTTGATCTTTAGTCGACCTATCTACATGTAACTTTCAGGTGGGCTTGTCTTTGCTGCTGCTCGGCTGAGGTTCTTGTACTGGCTTTGAGTTGTTTTTTGAAGTGCTCTCTTCTTTGCCCATACACTCAACTACAAAATCTACTAAGGCCTGCCCTTTAATCGTTGTTCGGGGTTGAAACATGATCTCATACTGGCCCAACTCCACTGCCCATTTGAGTAACCGTTCAGAGGCGTCATGTTTTTATAATACTTGGCGTAATGGTTGGTCAGTATATACCCGAATAGGGTGAGCCTAAAAATAAGGCCTTAGCTTTCTTGTTGCTAAGATTAGGAAATAAGTGAGCTTTTCTATAATATCGTCCTTCAACTTCAATGAGTCTTTTGCTGATGTAATAGACCGGATGCTGGATATTATTCTCTTCCCTGATCAGTACGACACTTCCAGCATGCTCTGTGACAGCCAGGTATATCCCTAATTCTTCTCCATCCAGAGGTTTTGAGAGTACAGGGGGTTTTGCAAGTTGCCTTTTTAGCTCTTGAAAGGCATTCACGCATTCCTCCATCCATTCAAATTTTTTTGTTTCCTCGAAGGATGTTGAAGAATGGAACACACTTTTCTGTTGACTTTGAAACAAATCTACTGAGTGCGGCAATCCGTCAAGTTAAACCTTGGACTTCTTTGGTTTTTGTAGGCAATTTCATATCCAGGAGGGCTTGAATTTTTTCTGGATTGGCTTCAATTCCTTGGGCGTTAACAATAAAGCCAAGAAACTTACCCGAGCTGACTCCGAAGGAGCAGTTTAAGGGATTGAGTTTCATGTTGTATTTCCTGAGGACTTTGATGCATTCGTCCAGGTCATCTATATGCCCCCCAACCTTTCTAGATTTGATGAGCATGTCATCCACATATACTTCCATATTTCGTACGATCTGGTCTTTGAACATTTTGTATGCCAATCTTTGGTATGTAGCTCCAGCATTCTTGAGACAAAATGGCATGACCTTATAACAGTATAGACCCATATCTATTCGCAAACTTGTATGTTCTTGGTCTGATGGATGCATCTTGATTTGATTATACCCCGAATAAGCGTCCATGAAGCTTAACATCTCGTGTCCAGCTGTTGCATCCACAAGTTGATCTATTCTTGGAAGTGGAAAAGCACGCCTTGTTGAGGTCGGTGAAGTCAATACATACTCCCCATTTTTTGTTCGGCTTGGGTACCTGTACGAGGTTAGCTACCCAGGCCAGGTAGAAAGCCTCGATTATGAAATTATTATTGCGTAGCTTTTCTACCTTTTCTTTTAGTGCTTGGGCCCGTTCCTTGTCCAACATTCTTCTCTTTTGTTGAATGGACTAGAAGTTTAGATCGATGTTTAGGGCATATGAAATTATGGAAGGATTGATATCGACCATGTCCTCATGTGACCAGGCGAAAATTTCTAGGTTTACTTTTAGAAATTTTATCAGAGCTGATTTTACTTCAAGCAACAAACCTTTTCCCATTTTGAGTTTCCTGGTCAGAACACTTGGGTCAATTTCGATTTCTTCTAATTCTTCCACTGGCCCAACATTTGTATTTGGCTCCCCAAGTCGGGGATCCACGTCTTCGTCCTTGCCTTGGGCAGTTCCCTATTTGGCAATGCTCTTCCCCTTGTCCGAACTCTGACTGGAGGATTCTTCCTTTTTGGCCTTGGTTACAGCAAGGTTGTAACATTCCCGTGCAACTTGTTGATTTCCTTTCAAACACCCTACCCCATTCTTTGTTGGGAACTTGACGCACGAATGGAATATTGATGTATCAACTTTTAAGTCATATAAGGCGGTTCCCTACCCCATTCCAGGAATTGTGCCATCACAGTTATGCTCTTCAGAGCTGGTGCAACAGTGAGGGGTAGGCGAATTTGCCCTAAAGGTGCAACACTCTGGCCGGAGAAACCATATATGGGCTGGAGACAGGGGATCAGATCTTTGAGTTGGAGCCCCATTTTTTCATATGGTGTTTTGATCAGGATATTTGATGAGGCTCCATTGTCTATCATAGTTTGGGCCACTGTTTTGTTGGCTATCTATACTTTCACGACTAACGGGTCATTGTGCAAAAAGAGAACATTGATAGCATCTTCTTCAGTGAATGTTATAGTGGGTTCCCCTACCCATGGCATTTTTGGCTTCCTTTCCTCTACGATTAGAACCACTTCTTTTTATTCGTGTTGTAAGGTTCGGGCATACCTCTCCCGAGCTTTGCCTGAATCTCTAGCTATATGTGGGCCCCCGATGATGACTTGTAAATGTTCGTCCACTGGTGGAGGCAGTAACAGGTCTTGGTTATTGTCTGCCTGGGCCGCCTTTTGATTCTGGTCAACCTTGACATATTTTTGCACATGCAGGTTATTTTTTCTAATCAAGATTTCAATTTCCCACTTTAGATTGTTGCATTCATTATTTTCATGGCCATAATCTCCATGAAAACGACAAAATTTGGACATGTCCCGTTTACTTATGTCCTTTTCATGGGAGCAGGTTTCTTGTACAGAACTACTGACGGGGTGGCCATGTAGATGGTCACTAGGTCGTCAGTTAGGACAAAGAAAGCAGTAAACTTGGAAGGATTCTCTCTAGGGGTCTGTTCGGCTTTGCCTGCAAACTTTCCCTTTTTCCCTTTGCCTTGTCTGCTTGTTATTAGATCTTTTACCGCCCAGATTTGAACTACTAGGATACTGGAGGTCTTGGACGAATGTTCCAGCTGAAGGAGCCTGCGGTTGGCCCTGTCTAGGCTCGACATCTGCCGTTGAATGGCTTCTTTAAGCTTGATGAAACCATCTGCTCGCTCGAGGAAATCACTTATAGAGTCTACGGGACCACTTTTCTTAATATCTTTCCATAGCTCTCCAAGAATCTCGATGCCTCCCAGTATGGCGGCTAACTTCCCTTCTTCAGTTAAACATGCTACTTTTGTGGCCTCTGTCATGAATCTGCTTATGTAAGCTCGGAGAGGCTCTCCTGGTCTTTGCTTCAGTTCGACCAGGTCTTCTAAATGCAGTGGGAGTTGGCGAGAAGAAGAGAATTGTGCATGAAACTCTGAGGAGAAGGCTTTCCAAGAGTTGAACCTTCCTGGTGTCAACTTGAAGTACCATTCCTGTGCGACTTCTGAAAGTGTGGCAGGGAAAACTCTGCAACGCACATCTCCTCGTACCCCTTGTAAATCAATTTGCATTTCAAAATACTTGAGATGCGATAAGGGATCTTCTTTCCCTGTATACATCTTCCAGGTCAGCAATTTCAACTTGAGGGGTAGCTCTAGAACATTGATCTCAGGAGTAAATGGGGATCTGTGTGCTCGATCTAACTCGAGATTGTTGAACTTTTGACCGGCCTAGCCTTCGAACATATTTTTTAGTTCATCCAACTATGCTTGCATGGATGGATGAACCTGTTTGGCCTCTTGGCCGATCAGTGCTACGTTAAGATCTCTTTAAGCTGGATCTTGAATGTGGATTATGGGCTGAGTGGCCAGTTGAACATATTATTTGTCTAAACCTCTCATTCTATTCAAATCATCCTTGAGATTATGAGATGTTCCCAGTCTTTTAAATATTGAAACACCAAGTTGTCTCAGCGACTGATTGGTTTGGCCGATCACTTGGCCAGATGCTCTAGTCTGGGCAGAGTTATTGGGTATAACCCCACCAGATGAATTGCTAGATAAGGTCTGGCCACCTACCACTTGGACCACAGGTGGAACCTGTGACCGGGGATTGGACGGCTGACCGTTCAGAGTTTGGGCAGTATGCCAAGTAGGAATTTCTTTCGAGCTGCCCAGTGGGATGCTAGACGCAGGTTTCTGGTTAGCAACTTGGTAGGCTCTTCGTATCAGTATGGTGGCCTATCTTGTTCGGTTGTCGATGGCTGCCTATTGAGCCTTCAATATTTCCATCTCTATCCCTCCATTCGGCGAACTGGGGCCTTTGCTCTTTGAATGCAAGGTTCACTGCAACACGGAGCTCTTCCTGATCATGATGCAAGGTATTAGTATGACCTTGCATGAGCCCAAGATAATTATGGAGGTTCTAGATCTCAGTGTCATCTCCAATGGTCGTCTAAACATTTGTTGCTGAAGGGATTCTAGTACTGGGAGTACCCAGTTCGGCTGCTGAACTGGTGTTTCCAGTCTCTGGCGCACCGGGTGTGATTCCAGCCAAAAGAGATGTCACACCTGACCCGCGGTAGGTGGTTGCGTGTTTGGTTGCTCAAGATAGGTGACTGGTGGGACCCTTGCATTCCCTGGAGTATACAGTGCTGGATCTGTCGTCAGTGGGTCCACCTGATCGACCACGCCTTTGTAAGTTTGTACCACCATCTTTTGTGTCTGATCAAACTTAACGCAAAGAGCAAACTTGGATTATTGCTCTCAATGAAAGCACCAAAATGTTGACCTCGCTTTTAGCCAACGAGAATGAGTCAAATAGTAAGCGATAAAAAATATAATCAAAGTAAAGTATGAACTAATAAGCAATAAAGAACACATGATTTTAAAGAGATTCGACCTCGTTAGTTTGGTAATAGCCTACTCCCCTTGATTTGTATTAACTCAAGAACAAAGATACAGTGTTTCCTCTCTTAAAGCTCTCACAATGAAATCTCTGAGTATGCTCTCTTAGAAATCTCTAAAGTAATTCTTTCGACCCCTTTACTAGTGAGAATGGATCACTATATATCGGGCTTAATGCTTAAGGGAAGGTTTTCCCTTTTGCTTACAATGTCTATAGTTGGTAAGAACATATATTACATATTTAGAATACATAGATTGTGGGATTTGGACAGCTTGCCATATCTCTGTGATACGATCCCAGACTTATAGATATTGGTTTTATGCTTCACGATGCAAGTCTTGGAATTGCCAAGTGTTAATACGCCGCTCGGATTGTCTACTGCTCAATTGGGAAGACATTATCCGTGCAGGTGTGTGCTGAGCTTTGTTCGGAACATATTTTTAGCTAAATGTAGGGAATAAGGTCCACGTGTCACTAGCATGTGCTGCCATGTCACAGTGCAAAAAATGGGATAACAGTATCTATAACCTTCAGCTGTTGGATGTGGGGAGGGACCCTAAACATCCGAGTGAACAAGTTGAAGTGGTTGTTTGGTTTTTATTGGTGTATTGGAAAAATGCATAAGATGATTCTTGCCATATTGACATGCATCATAGAAAACTAGATCAGATTTAGAACATGAGGTATTAATTGCTTGTAAAACTTTATTCAAGATTACATGAGAGGGGTGTCCTAATTGATTGTGCCGAAGTACAACAATTTGAGTGGATGAATTACAAGGAAAAGACTTAGTACAATCTTGACTATTACATGGCTCAGTTGTACTGACATTTACAGTGGAAGAATTTGTGACAAGATTGACTGAAGAGGGCATGAATGATGGAGTAGAAGGAGTTTGTGAAAGCTTGTAAAGTCCCTTGCTAAGAGTGCCCTACAGGAGGACTCTCCTCGTGACCTTGTCAAGAACAAAACACAGAGAATCATGAAAATCAACATGAACATTATTATCAAGGGTAAATTGAGAGATACTGATGAGATTTTTATGAATTCCAGGGACATATAGGACCTTCTTTAGAATTAAAGAACGAAAAGAATGAAGAGTACAAGAACCTATAGCAAGAATAGGGAGAGAAGTGCCATTACCGACTGTTAATTTGCCTTTTCCTATGTAATCAACCTTGTCATTTAATTTTGAACCATCAGAGATGACATGGTGAGAAGCTCCACTGTCAAGATACCAATGAGGATCAGCAACTATGTGTTGGAAATTATTTTACCAGGAACTTAGATCTACTCACAAGTATGTTGATTTAACAACCTAAATATGAACTTCTAAAACGATATGAAATTAAACACATAAGAGTATCAGAAATCTTACAGTGATTGCAGCGGAATATATATGTCTCCTCCCACTCAGATCTCTAACCCTTGATTCCTTTCTGTAGCAGAGTATAATCAAGATCTGAGCCCGAAAGTCCTTCTTTGTTATCTCTGAAATCTACACAGCCTTCCTCACTATGATTGAGGTATTACTTGATGTGTGTGGGCACTACTCTAGCACTCATACATTTCGAAACAGTGAAGGAATAGAGAGAGAGAGGGTGGCGGCTCAGAGAGAATTTTCTGAGAGAAAATTCTTTCAGAATAATGCTGTGAAAAGCTTTTCAGTTGTACAGATGTCAGAAACTCTGAAGCCTTTGCCTTCTATTTATAGAAGACCACCAAGGGCTATGATTGACATTTTGAACTGAGAAAATCAAAGGGAAAAGGAAGGTAAAGGGCCGGCCTAGGCAATGTGGAAACAAGGCTTGCCTCTTTTCCAACTTTCCTTTTCCTACACTTGATAGTTTCCCTTTTTGTGAAAAATTGCCAATTCCATTGTTCAACCATATTAATGATAAATCTAATTATTTAATAATTAAAAATAATTATCAAATAATATATTATCATTTATTTTATTAATAATGAAACTAATTAAAGTTTCCTAATTAATAAATATGCCCTTCAAAATCTCTATTTACTGTTTTGCCCTTAATAAGTGCTAAATTCTCAAACTGACAAGTCTATCTTGAGAATTTTTAATTGATTAATTAAAATCAATTAAATGAGTCCTACAAGTAATATCATCTCAACTAGTGAGGGGACCATGGGTCTATATATCCGAGCTTCCAATAAGCAGATCTAGAATTTACCACTTAAATTCACTGACTTATTAATTCTTCGTTGAATCCACACATAGAACTCAGAATTGCACTCTCAGTATATAGAATGCTCTATATGTTCCACCATATAGACACATTATTAGTTATCCATTGTTATAATCCTAATGTGATCAATGATCCTCTAAATGGATGATCTACACTGTAAAGGGACTTAAATTACCGTAACACTTAACCCTGTATAAATGTATTTCAACTAAGTGAAATGAGTACTCAATCATTTATCTCGTTTGGTTAAGCTCGAAGGAAATCACCCTTTGCTTACTATTCGCCAGATAGAAGCTATAGATTCTATATTTATGTTAGCGCTCCCACTCAATCGCACTACCGTGTTCCCAAAATGTATGTATTGCCCAGACTAAAGTTTTAGGCTTAACTAACAAATCAAAGAACACGAATAACACTCTTGAAATTAAGCCTAACCATATCAGGATTTAGATCATGTGATCTAGGATCAACTTATGATATTGAATTGAATAGATGTTTACGGTAAGTTTCAAAATCTAATTCAAAGTTCAATATCGGTCCATTCCAATGCATACTCCATGCATCCAACCTGAGCTTTACTTTAACCTATGTTCTGGAAAGAACATAACATTTCTCCAAATGTAAGTAAACTCTGTTGTAGATTGTCATATCAGTGAAACCCAGTGTTCTGATAAATCTAGGAATACTTTATTCACATAGTCATGTTTATTTTCCACTGTGTTGATAACACAATAAACATGTTCAAGTATGTGAAAAGGGTTTGGATGAATTTATAAATCAAATAGACAAGCAATTGATTAAGTGAACCAAAACTTACACAAGTGAATGAAAAAATACTTCTGTCACTTTATTGATATAGAATAATCTGGATTACATTGAAACAGAGTTTTATTTAGGGCATAAAACCCAACAAACTCCCACTTGCACTAATATAAAACAAATCAGTACATTTCAATTAATCCTAAATTCTGACGGTGCTTTTCGAATGAAGTTACTGTCAAGACTTTGGTGAATGGATCAGCCAAGTTATCCTGTGTAAAGCCCGCTTAGTTAATTTGGAAATTAGCAGTTGTTTATGTTTAATTATGAAATTATTTATAGCTATTTAAATAATTTATTACTGTTATTTATGGAATTCAGAAATGCATGATTATGTCATCAGTAGTTTTTATATTTCGCATTTCCGGTGTCCGGTATTTTGGAACTCGGCGTTTGGCTCAGTAGAAATCACAACTTAGTATGTTGGTATTTTGGGGACGGGTTTAGACATTGGGAATGTCGGGAATGGCCGGGAATTTAGAATGTCCCAAAAATACCCCTTTAGTATGATTTATGTGATTTTATGGTGGAGGGGCAAAATGGTCTTTTTGCCCCATTAGTGTTTTGTCTTATGTGAGCTTTTTATTTGAAAATTTAAATGGTTAAGTGTTTAATTGTTGGGTGAATAAAATGAGATTTTATAGCTTTTATTTCATTTTTCCCAAACTTAGAAAAAAATTGCATTTTCTCAAAGAAACTCTCTCTTTCTTTCCCTTCCATTTTCGGCCAAGCTTTGAGCAGCAAGGAGTGGGTTTTTCTCCCTTGATTTTGGCTTGTTGATTCATCATCTCTTAAGGTCCATTGCTAGCTAGGTTGGTTCTTGTCTCTCCTTCTTTAATTTCTTAAAAAAATGGTGAAAATTGATGAAATGCATGCATGATTTTGGTATATGTTGCTGCTGTGATTTTGTTGTTGATATATGTGATTTAAAGCATGTTATTTGATATTAATTGAGCTATGATGAAAGCATGTAGGTTAGATTGTTAAAGCTTTGAGTTTTCTTTGCAAAAATATGATTTTTGGAGGAAATTATAGTGATTCTGTTTCTGTATTGTTGCTGTAGTTTCTAATTGTTTTCAGTGATGATTTTATGCTAGTTTAAGTAGAATTAAGCTAGTGGAATGCATGTTTAGGTGGATTTGCTCAAGCTTGAGTTTGGAACTCAAAGCTTGAGCTCCAATGGTGATTTTTGTATATGTGGTTTCTGGGTGGTTTTGATGCTTTGGATTTGTTCTAGGGATAGTTTAGAACAGGTCTGGAAAGTTTGGGAACAATTGGGGTTGAATTGGTCGAGTTATGAGAATTTTAGTTGGCTGCCTGCGAGGAACCGGAATTCCGGTTGTGCATCCGGAATTCCGGATGAGGGTTCAGTAATTCCAGAACCGGAATTCCGGTTGGGCAACCGGTCTGCCGGTTGGGGAATTTTTCCGAACCCTAGTTTTCCTCGTTTTTAGGTTTTTAGGGGTATTGCCATGCTTTTTATCGATAGGGAAACTTTTAGTTCTTAGTTTTAGTCCCCGGGAAGTGATTTAGCGTGTCACTTATAGCGTTGTGATTTTTATGGTTTAGGAGCCGATGTCCGCCGCTCAGCTTCATTCCAGTCAGGTTGACCGGCACACCTGAAATCGGAATCCAGGTAAGATTAGTATAACAGTATGCATATGTAGATTACATGTTTAGCGTGCATGTAGGAAGCCTGCTAGATTACATTAGTTATGTATTTAGGCTTCGAACCATCCAACCCTGTCACGTCGGTACAGGCTGGAGTATGACCAGCAGCCGGAGTATGACCGGTTCGACCGATCAGGCTGACACTTGGTTGGTGGTTCAGTGCTATTGACCTATCCCGTCGGTACAGGCTGGAGTATGACCAGCAGCCGGAGTATGACCGATTCGACCGATCAGGAGGATACTTGTCAATAGTACCGTCCCCTGAACGTTCAAAACTCGGCACCATGTTGGACATGGCAAGAAGTGGCTCGCACCATGTTGGACATGGCAATGGCGGGACTCGCATCGTGTTGGACACGGCGGTTAGTTATGTATGATATTATTATGCTTTTCTTACCGAGTCCGTCGACTCACAGGTTATGTTCATGTGTAGGTAAAGGCAAGGCTGTAGCTGATGGACCGTGAGCGAGCTTATGAGATTGTACATGTCGGGGCGGTTAGGCCTGGAGCGTACGATCCTCGGGACAGCAAGGCTGAATTTTTGTAACTGGTCGTTAGACGACTACTATTTTGATGTAATAGTTAAACAGTGAAACTTTTGTAAATATTTTTATAATCGGGATCCCGAGTCTTTTGTAATATGTTTTACAAGTTTAATCAAAAAGCAAAATTTTAATTAATCACGTTTTTCCATAAACCTCGTTGATTAGCAACGAGCTGCACAGTACGTTTAAAAATCACGTAATACGCCTAAGGTAGTTAGGGTGTTACAATTTGGTATCAGAGCCGCCAGGTTGTCTTCCGAAGATCGTCACGACATGTACAATCATCATCAGCAGTTAGCTCGGTTCACGGTTCAGTAAGCCTTTATTGCTTTAGTAGTTTATTTTATTCAGTTATGAAAAAGAAAAGCCTGTTAGGAAGCATGTTAGTAGCCTGATAGTAGAATAGGCGCATGTTTCGTTTTTAATTTCCAAATTAAGCGGCATTAGTAAGCTCGCCTTGAATACGACCTGATATGCCAACTCTTAGTTTCGCAGGCGGTTCTAACTAGATGGACGCCAGACGGACTACCAGGAGTCAGGGCAACTCCGTAGGGTCGAATCAGGGACAGGGAGCTCAGTTTCCCCCACCTGCCAGGGGCCGAGGTAGAGGTCCCCGAGGCAGGGCTCGTGGCCGGGGTGATGAGAACCCGCCACAGGCTGCCCAGGCTCCCCCAGCCGATCAGGGAGCCCCGAATTGGGAGTTGCGGTTTGCGGAGATGCAAGCCCGGATCGAAGAACAGGACCTCGAGATTCAGAGGTTGAGACAGCAGGGTGCTCCTGCAGTTCCTGTGCCCATAGTTCCAGTGGCACTTGCCCCTGCTGCCCAGGCCGAGATAGTGGTGGCGGCCCATAGATTGGAACCATTGTATGAGCGGTTCCGGAAGCAAGCACCTCCGGTATTCCTGGGAGGTCCGGATGTAATGAAAGCCGAGCAGTGGCTGACGGTGATTACCAGAATCCTGAATTTCATGGGTGTCACCGGTAACGACAGAGTGGTGTGCGCCACGTTTCAGTTCCAGGAGGACGCCCTGGTATGGTGGGACATGGTGTCTCAGATTCACGATGTCACCACCATGACACAGGAAAGGTTCCAGGAACTCTTTAATGCGAAATACTACAATGAGGCGGTCAGAAGCGCCAAGAGGAAAGAGTTCGTTCACCTGACCCAGCGGGAGAACATGAGCGTCACTGAGTATACTACTCAGTTTGATCGGTTGGCGAGGTTAGCCTCGGGAATAGTGCCGACCGACTTCAGCAAGAAGGAGAAGTATCTGGACGGGTTGAATCCCAAGATCAGGCATGACCTGATGATCACCACGGACGACAGCACCACCTATGCTCAGATGGTGGAGAAGGCACTGCGAGCTGAGGGCGCAGTGGGGTGCATGTCAGAATCAGCCAGTACTCCGGTTAGTGGCGGAGCTCCTACCCCTCCTGCATCAGGCTATAGCAGGGGGAGTAGTGGTTCGGCCATTGATCAGAGGAAGAGGGCACCCGCTGCTTCCGGTGGCTCGAGTCAGAACAAGAGGTTCCGGGGGAACCAGAACAGAGGGAGTCGTCCTGGTGGTACTGAGACCCGATTCTCCTATCCCGAGTGCCCTAGCTGCAAGAGGCATCATCGGGGTGAGTGCAAGGGTCAGGGATGCTTTCACTGTGGCATGCCCGGACACTTCAAGAGGGAATGTCCCCAGCTCCGACCAGAGGCACCAAGAGCTCCAGCGATACCCACTCCAGCCAGGGTATTCGCTATCACGCAGGCTGATGCAGATGCCAGCCCATCAGTTGTTACAGGTCAGATTTTTATTAACAACTCGCTTTATTCAGTGCTGTTTGATTCTGGGGCTACACATTCTTATGTGGCGGCCAGAGTCTTTAGTAAGTTGGGTAGACCCTTTGATAGATATGAATCAGGGTTTGGAACCCTGTTACTCCGGAGAATTGGTTATCTCCAATAGGTGGATTAGGTCTATGCCGATCAGGATAGATGGTAGAGAGTTAAGCGCTGATCTGATAGAGATGAGCTTAGTCGAATTTGATATTATTTTAGGAATGGATTTCCTATCTAAATATTCGGCGAGCATTGACTGTAAAAGGAAGATGGTGGTCTTCCAACCGGAAAGTGAAGAACCGTTTGTATTTGTGGGTTCGGTTCAGGGATCTCGGATCCCGGTGATCTCGGCTATGTCAGCGAGAGAATTATTGCACGGCGGGTGCTTAGGGTTTCTGGCCGTGGTGGTGGACACCACTCGGCCAGACACCATTCGGCCAGAGGACATCAGAGTGGTTCGGGAATTTTTGGACGTTTTTCCCGAAGAACTTCCAGGGTTACCACCTCAGCGGGAGATTGATTTCGTGATTGACTTGGCACCAGGGGTGGAACCGGTTTCCAAAGCCCCGTATAGGATGGCTCCAGCTGAACTTAAGGAATTAAAGATTCAGCTCCAAGGGTTGCTTGACATAGGGTTCATTCGGCCCAGTGTGTCACCCTGGGGAGCCTCGGTCTTGTTCGTCAAGAAGAAGGATGGATCTATGAGGATGTGCATCGACTACAGGGAATTGAACAAGCTGACGGTGAAGAATAAATATCCATTACCTAGGATCGATGACTTGTTCGATCAGCTTCAGGGGAAGACGGTCTTTTCTAAGATTGATCTCCGTTCGGGTTATCATCAGTTGAGAATCCGAGAGGAGGACATTCCGAAGACGGCTTTCCGCACTAGGTATGGACACTACGAGTTTCTGGTTATGTCATTCGGACTAACCAATGCTCCTGCAGCATTCATGGACCTGATGAATAGAGTATTCAAGGATTTCCTCGATATCTGTGTGATTGTGTTTATCGACGACATCCTCGTGTACTCTCAGTCAGAAGAGGAGCATGAGTTACATCTTCAGATGGTACTGCAACGACTTCGAGAACATAGACTTTATGCCAAGTTCAAGAAATGTGAGTTCTGGTTGTCCCAGGTGTCCTTCCTAGGGCACATTGTGAGTAAAGATGGGATCAAGGTGGATCCCGGGAAGATTGAATCCGTCAGGGATTGGCCGAGACCGAAGACAGTGACAGAGATCAGAAGCTTCTTGGGATTAGCTGGGTACTACCGTAGGTTCGTGGAGGGGTTCTCCAAAATTTCAATGCCCCTAACCGAGCTTACAAAGAAGAATCAGCGATTTATCTGGTCAGATAAATGCGAAGCTAGTTTTCAGGAGCTGAAACAGAGGTTGATTACTGCTCCGGTACTAGCTTTGCCTTCGGACAAGGAGAAGTTCGTAGTCTACTGTGACGCATCCAAACAGGGTTTGGGGTGCGTATTGATGCAAGCCGATCGGGTTATCGCTTATGCCTCCCGTCAGTTAAAGGATTATGAACAGCGATACCCGACTCATGATTTAGAATTGGCCGCAGTGGTTTTTGCACTGAAGATTTGGCGGCATTACCTTTATGGGGAGAAGTGTGAGATCTATACCGACCATAAAAGTCTCAAGTATTTCTTTACTCAGAAAGATTTAAACATGAGACAAAGGCGTTGGTTGGAATTAGTGAAGGATTATGATTGTGAGATCCTCTATCATCCCGGAAAAGCCAATGTTGTGGCCGATGCCCTGAGCAGAAAGGGTCCCGGGCAAGTAGCTAGCATGGTTCAGATCTCACCTCGGCCTAGCAGAGGATATGGTTAGATCCAGCATTGAGTTTGTGGTAGGTCAGCTTCACAACTTAACGCTGCAATCTGATCTGTTGGAAAGAATAAAGGTTGCTCAGATGACAGATCCGGATTTAGTGAAGATCCGAGATGAGGTATTGGCTGGTCAAGCCAAAGACTTTTCAGTGTCAGACAGTGGGATGCTTTTGTATAAAGCCAGGGTTTGTGTTCCGAGCAGTGCGGAACTTAGAAATGAGATCTTTGAGGAGGCTCATTCTACTCCATATTCTCTGCATCCCGGCACCACCAAGATGTACCAAGATTTGAAACCGTACTTCTGGTGGAGCGGTATGAAGAAGAATTTGGTAGAATTCGTATCGAGATGCCTCACTTGTCAGGAGATCAAGGCTGAACATCAGAGACCAGCAGGGTTGTTGCAGCCTCTAACCCTACCAGAATGGAAATGGGAAGATATTGCGATGGATTTTGTGGTCGGGTTACCTAGGACCACGGGTATGTATGATTCCATCTGGGTAGTGGTGGACCGATTTACGAAATCTGCACATTTTCTGCCGGTCAGAACAACATTTACAGTGGATCAGTTGGCAGAGTTATATGTCAGGGAGATAGTGAGACTTCACGGGGTACCGAAGTCTATAGTTTCGGACAGGGATCCGAAATTCACCTCCAAATTTTGGCAAAGTTTGCAACGGGCAATGGGTACGAAGCTGAAATTCAGTACAGCATTTCATCCTCAGACAGATGGTCAGTCCGAAAGGACAATTCAGATATTGGAGGATATGTTGAGAGCCTGTGTTATGGACTTTGAGGGTTCATGGAGTAAATATCTACCGTTGATAGAATTCTCTTACAACAACAGTTATCAGAGTACGATAGGGATGGCTCCCTATGAACTGTTGTACGATAGGAAATGTAGATCCCCTATCCACTGGGATGAGACAGGGGAGAGGAAATACCTAGGTCCGGAGTCAGTTCAGCGGACCAATGAGGCAATAGAAAAGATAAAAGCTAGAATGCTTGCCTCACAGAGCAGACAGAAGAGTTACGCAGATCCGAAACGTAGAGATGTTGAGTTCCGAGTAGGGGACCATGTGTTTTTGCGAGTATCTCCGATGAAGGGGATTAAACGTTTCGGGAAAAGAGGCAAGTTATGCCCTAGGTTTACAGGACCTTTCGAGATTCTCGAGAAGATAGGTCAAGTGGCATATCGGTTAGCATTGCCTCCACCTTATCGGCGGTGCACAACGTATTCCATGTCTCAATGTTGAGAAAATACGTTTCGTACCCCTCTCATATACTCAGTTATGAGAGTCTTCAGCTTCAGCCAGACATGTCATATGAGGAACAGCCAGTGCAGATCCTGGATAGAAAGGATAAAGTCCTTCGGAATAAGACCATAGCATTGGTCAAGGTTCTCTGGAGAAACAGCAAGGTGGAGGAAGCCACCTGGGAGCTAGAGTCAGATATGCGAGCTCAATATCCAGAGTTATTCAGGTTAGATTTCGGGGACGAAATCCTTTTAAGGGGGGGATAGTTGTAAAGCCCGCTTAGTTAATTTGGAAATTAGCAGTTGTTTATGTTTAATTATGAAATTATTTATAGCTATTTAAATAATTTATTACTGTTATTTATGGAATTAAGAAATGCATGATTATGTCATCAGTAGTTTTTATATTTCGCATTTCCGGTGTCCGGTATTTTGGAACTCGGCGTTTGGCTCAGTAGAAATCACAACTTAGTATGTTGGTATTTTGGGGACGGGTTTAGACATTGGGAATGTCGGGAATGGCCGGGAATTTAGAATGTCCCAAAAATACCCCTTTAGTATGATTTATGTGATTTTATGGTGGAGGGGCAAAATGGTCTTTTTGCCCCATTAGTGTTTTGTCTTATGTGAGCTTTTTATTTGAAAATTTAAATGGTTAAGTGTTTAATTGTTGGGTGAATAAAATGAGATTTTATAGCTTTTATTTCATTTTTCCCAAACTTAGAAAAAAATTGCATTTTCTCAAAGAAACTCTCTCTTTCTTTCCCTTCCATTTTCGGCCAAGCTTTGAGCAGCAAGGAGTGGGTTTTTCTCCCTTGATTTTGGCTTGTTGATTCATCATCTCTTAAGGTCCATTGCTAGCTAGGTTGGTTCTTGTCTCTCCTTCTTTAATTTCTTAAAAAAATGGTGAAAATTGATGAAATGCATGCATGATTTTGGTATATGTTGCTGCTGTGATTTTGTTGTTGATATATGTGATTTAAAGCATGTTATTTGATATTAATTGAGCTATGATGAAAGCATGTAGGTTATATTGTTAAAGCTTTGAGTTTTCTTTGCAAAAATATGATTTTTGGAGGAAATTATAGTGATTCTGTTTCTGTATTGTTGCTGTAGTTTCTAATTGTTTTCAGTGATGATTTTATGCTAGTTTAAGTAGAATTAAGCTAGTGGAATGCATGTTTAGGTGGATTTGCTCAAGCTTGAGTTTGGAACTCAAAGCTTGAGCTCCAATGGTGATTTTTGTATATGTGGTTTCTGGGTGGTTTTGATGCTTTGGATTTGTTCTAGGGATAGTTTAGAACAGGTCTGGAAAGTTTGGGAACAATTGGGGTTGAATTGGTCGAGTTATGAGAATTTTAGTTGGCTGCCTGCGAGGAACCGGAATTCCGGTTGTGCATCCGGAATTCCGGATGAGGGTTCAGTAATTCCCAGAACCGGAATTCCGGTTGGGCAACCGGTCTGCCGGTTGGGGAATTTTTCCGAACCCTAGTTTTCCTCGTTTTTAGGTTTTTAGGGGTATTGCCATGCTTTTTATCGATAGGGAAACTTTTAGTTCTTAGTTTTAGTCCCCGGGAAGTGATTTAGCGTGTCACTTATAGCGTTGTGATTTTTATGGTTTAGGAGCCAGTAATCCGCCGCTCAGCTTCAGTTCCAGTCAGGTTGACCGGCACACCTGAAATCGGAATCCAGGTAAGATTAGTATAACAGTATGCATATGTAGATTACATGTTTAGCGTGCATGTAGGAAGCCTGCTAGATTACATTAGTTATGTATTTAGGCTTCGAACCATCCAACCCTGTCACGTCGGTACAGGCTGGAGTATGACCAGCAGCCGGAGTATGACCGGTTCGACCGATCAGGCTGACACTTGGTTGGTGGTTCAGTGCTATTGACCTATCCCGTCGGTACAGGCTGGAGTATGACCAGCAGCCGGAGTATGACCGGTTCGACCGATCAGGAGGATACTTGTCAATAGTACCGTCCCCTGAACGTTCAAAACTCAGTACCATGTTGGACATGGCAGTAGTGGCTCAGTACCATGTTGGACATGGCAGTAGCGGGACTCAGTATCGTGTTGGACACGGCAGTTAGTTATGTATGATATTATTATGCTTTTCTTACTGAGTCTGTCGACTCACAGTTTATGTTCATGTGTAGGTAAAGGCAAGGCTGTAGCTGATGGACCGTGAGCGAGCTTATGAGATTGTACATGTCGGGGCGGTTAGGCCTGGAGCGTACGATCCTCGGGACAGCAAGGCTGAATTTTTGTAACTGGTCGTTAGACGACTACTATTTTGATGTAATAGTTAAACAGTGAAACTTTTGTAAATATTTTTATAATCGGGATCCCGAGTCTTTTGTAATATGTTTTACAAGTTTAATCAAAAAGCAAAATTTTAATTAATCACGTTTTTCCATAAACCTCGTTGATTAGCAACGAGCTGCACAGTACGTTTAAAAATCACGTAATACGCCTAAGGTAGTTAGGGTGTTACATCCTGCGTATCCACTTTCTCCACCAGTACATCCCCTCTTGCCACATATTCTCTGATAATATGATACTTTCTTTCTATGTGCTTACTTCTCTTGTGGCTCTGAGGTTCCTTACTGTTGGCTATAGCTCCAGTGTTATCACAAAGCAGGACTAGAGGCCTTTCCATTCCAGGAACTACACCAAGACTGGTGTAGAACTTCCTATAAGCCAGACAACCTCTTTAGCTGCTTCAGCCGCAGCTATGTATTCTGCCTCCATGGTAGAATCCAAAATCGCAGTTTGTTTAGCACTTCTCCAAACCACTGCTCCACCCCCAAGAGTAAACACCATCCCAGATGTAGATTTCCTGTCTTCAAGACATCCCTGGAAATCTGAGTCTGTATAGCCTAAGGGATTCAAAGCACCACCCTTGTAGACTAATACATAATCTCTTGTACTCTTTAAGTATTTCAAAATATACTTAACAACATTCCAATGTACCCTACCTGGATTTGACTGATACCTGCTCACGATTCCAACTGCATAGCAGATGTCAGGTCTAGTGCATAGCATAGCATACATTAGACTTCCAACTGCAGAAGCATAAGGAATTTTTGCCATGTCTTCTATCTCTTGAGGATCAGTAGGACACTGTTCCTTAGATAGATGGATACCATGTCTAGAGGGCATGTTTGCCCCTTTGGTATTGGTCATGGAAAATCTCTCAAGAACTTTGTCAATGTAAGCTGTTTGAGAGAGAGCAAGGGATCTGTTCTTCCAGTTTCTGACAATCTGAATACCAAGAACATAGGCTGCCTTACCCAAGTCTTTCATGTCGAATTGAGTGTCAAGCCATTCCTTGATGTGAGTCATTTTCTTGACATTGTTTCCAATGATCAAAATGTCATCAACATAAAGGACCAGGAATACTACTACTTGGTTTTCCTTGAGTTGGTAAACACAAGGTTCATCTTCATTCTGATGAAAGCCGTAGGTCTTGATGATCTCATCAAACCTTTTGTTCCATGAGCGAGAAGCTTGCTTAAGCCCATATATGGACCTATTTAATTTGCAAACTTTATTCTCCTGCCCAGGAAGAACATAACCTTCTGGTTGCTCCATATAGATGGTTTCTTCAAGAAGCCCATTAAGAAAGGCTGTCTTGACATCCATTTGCCAGATTTCATAATCTAAAGCGGCAGCTATGGAGAGAAGAATTCGGATGGATTTGAGCATGGCAACAGAACTAAAAGTTTCCTCATAGTCCACACCTTCTCTTTGGGTATAACCCTTGGCGACCAGTCTAGCTTTGAAAGTTTCGACTTCGCCTCCAGCACCTCTTTTCTTCTTGTAGACCCATTTACATCCAATTGGACGAAAATCTTCAGGTGGTTCTACATATTCCCAGACTTTGTTTTTTTTTCATGGAATCCATTTCTGAATCCATACCGGCTGACCATCGCTTCCGTTGCGGACTTGCCATTGCCTGTTTAAAGGTCAATGGGTCGTCATCAATACCGTCACCAACGACCATATTGATTTCACCATCCAAGCCATAACAAGACGGTTTCGTAGAAACCCTCCCACTACGACGAGGAGCGGTGACTTTCTGAACAGGAGCTTTAGTAGTTGTTTTCTCAGTTGCTACAACTGAGGGAGTGGGATGTTCCTCTTCTTGAGTAGAAGAAGATGGTACATTTGAAGGAACAGTATCTGTGAGCATTTCCTCTAATACAATTTCACTTTTCGGTTTGTTGTCTTTCATATAGTTGTCTTCAAGGAAAGTAGCATTTGTAGAGACAAACACTTTGTTATCCTTGTGACTATAGAATAGTCCACCCCTAGTCTCTTTAAAATTTCCGACAAACATGCAAACCTCAGTTCGCGATTCCAGTTTGCCTTCTTTCTTTCTTAAGACGTGAGCAGGGCACCCCCAAATCCTATAATGGCGCAAACTAGGTGTGCGACCATTCCATAGTTCGACGGGTGTCTTAGGGACTGCTTTAGATGGAACAACATTTAAAATATCGTTTGCCATTTGAATAGCATATCCCCAGAAGGACGTAGACAGAGTTGAGTAACTTAGCATAGACCTAACCATTTCTAAGAGAGTGCGATTTCTTCTTTCTGCAACTCCATTCTGCTATGGAGTGCTAGGGGCAGTATATTGGGATTCAATTCCAAGTTCAATTAAATGATCTCTGAACTGCATATCCATATATTCTCCACCCCTATCAGTTCGCAAGATCTTTAATGTTTTACCTAATTGGTTTTGAGCCAAAGCATGAAATTCCTGAAACTTTTCAAACGTTTCAGATTTCTTTTGCATTAGGTAAAGAAAACTATATCTAGAGAAATCGTCAATGAAAGTGACGAAATACTCATAACCTCCTCTGGCTTTTATATTTAGCGGTTCACAAACATCTGAATGTACTAACCCTAGGGGTTCTTCGGCACGCTCTCCCTTTACAGAGAAAGAACGTTTGGTCATTTTTCCTTCTAGGCAAGACTCGCAGACTGGCAGCTCTCCTAAGACGACATTTTTCAATGGACCGTCTTTGGTTAGCCTATTGAGTCTATCAAAGCCTATATGACCTAAACGTAAATGCCATAGATAAGTTTGATCATCATTATCAATCTCTTTTCTCTTAAGGCTTCTAGGTTTAGCTACATTGAAAAGTTCAGTATTTAGTGAGATTTGATTATCAGGTCTTAAAACATAAAGCCCTCGTTCCATGTTTGCAACACATATATGAAATCCATTACGAGAAATTGAATAATTTGAACTCGAAAAATTCAATATATAAAATTGTGTCTGTAAACATGAAACACTAATCAAGTTTCTACTAAAATTAGGAATATATAAAACATTCTCTAAAAGTAAAAACTTCTTAGAATTAAACTTGATTCGGGCTGTTCCTCTTGCTTTAACTGATACCAACTCGCCATTTCCAACTTTAAGCTTTAACTCATCCGGTGAAGATTCTCCCAAGTTTCAAGCAAACCGCAATGAAGAACATACATGGTTAGTAGATCCAGAATCAACAATCCAGGAGGATTTGTCGTTCTCTAAAACACATGATTCAAATACAAAAGCATCACCTTCGTTTGAATTGTCTAGAAGCCTGGGACATTGTTCTTCTTTATGTCCCTTTCCATTACAATTCGCACATAGAATATGATGTCTGATAATTGTATTTGATGAAGCAGCTTTGTTAGAGCCCTCATGCTTAATCTTCTTCCTCTGATTAAAGCTTGCAATGCTAGGAGGTCTCATTGCAATCAGATCCCGCTCATGGGCCCTCAACTCAGACTCGAGTTTGTCCATGTCGGAGGAGTTAGGATTGTTCAATAGATAATATAGAACAAAACTGTTATACTCCTGAGGAAGACTATAAGGTATGAGTTTTACCCATTGTTCCTTTGATAAATCAATTCCTAGTAGATTTGCCTTTTGGAATTTCAGATTCATCAACAATAGGTGCGAGTTAATGCAACTACCAGGATGCATTTTCACACTATTGAGTTCTTTCGCAAAGATACTAACTAGGAGTGGATCGGGATGAGGGTTATTCATATTGGCACTACAACATATCAATAAACAGAAGTAAGATTTTGGTTCTATAAATTCATACACAGGTTCAGAAAACAAACAATCACTTATGTTATAAAAATACTAAATCTAACATAGTTTATATTCCAAGGTTTCCAACGAACTGATACAGTGTCCCGTTTAGGCGAGAGTCAAAGCATCATCCATTGAATAGAGTTGTCAATTCATCTAAAATGTCAAACATTCTAGCAACCTTTTATTCGATCAAGATTGGAATTCAACGTTGTCCCGTTTAGGCGAGAGTCAAGGCAATTCTATCTTATGAGCTTCTACCATTGTTTCGCATTCTTATAAGTCTTACATAGTCGCCACCATTAGGGTGGTCATGAACCATATAAATAAACCTATAAGAATACTTATCTTTCGAGATTAAACGACGCTAACTTGCTAATGAACGTTCCTCCATTAGGGACGATTACTCACTAAAACAATAGCTATGTAAAACCAACAATGGAGATCGAATTTCTCTTTGATTAAAGCTCATTATTTAAACATGTATTTTGTTTAATCATTTATATTCCATATCTCAATAATGAAATATTACAAATTAAAGTAAAAACTTTAATTAAATTTCAAAAATGGAATAATTTTGAAAAATATCTTATTTAAGTTGTTTAGAAAATCTAAATACCCAACTTAAAATATTCTTCAAACAATGACTTAATTAAATATTACCAATTAAGTAGTAACCACTTAATTTAGAAGATATTCCATTTTAAGTTCCCATATTTAGAAAATATCAACTTAAAAAATATCTAAAGAATCTTAATAACCAATTGCCAAAATTCCTCAACTTAATTTATAATAGGTAATTCAAAAATATTCAAATCCAAGTTGATTTGATAGATTTAACTAAATCTCAACTTAAATAGGAATATTTAATGAAATTATAAAATTAAGATTCAGAAAGAATTTATATGGTTATAATTCCATATTTAATTAAAAAACAAGAAAAATACATATAGCTTTCCAGAATATGACTATTCAAACTATGTTTTTCTTAAATTAATTTCAAGGAACAATGAAATTAATTATGTTGCTAATCAATATTTTATTAGGTGAAACTAATATAAATAACCTAGCACAGTTATCCAAATCAGGCAAATGGGCCTTCACAATTGGGGTTGTTCATGTGAGGGGGGGCTGGGTCCAGTATGTCGCACCCACTTCTAAGGCTCCCAACTCTCACACAAGGCCCAAAAGAGAGGAATTTAACCTTACAATGAATAACTGTTATTAATTGAATAGGCTCACAACTAAATGAGCCTAAATAAAATCTATCAGTTATGATATTTTATTTAGCAACAACCACCTATATGTATCTATAATAGAAATTAAACATATAGGCTCACACAGGCATACACATTTGGATGGATCCTATCATGTTGCTAGGTCATACACAGATGAAAGAAATTTGTAAAAATTACCTGTTACAAATTATTTACTTGATCTATCGTCAATTGAACATTTGGTTAAAACTAGATCATCTGATCTATTATCAAGTTAACCAAGGCAATTTAGATCAAGCAATAATAGGTTTTAGAAAACTTACAAACAATCTAAAACACATACTCCTGCAACAAGGTTAGATTTGGATAGTTGGATGTAGGATTTATTTAATTTTAATCATTTATTTCGAAAAATAAAATAAAATTAAACCTACTATTTTGAAAAATTAGGTTTTGGGTAACCTAAATGTCATTTCAAAATAAATTGCTAACTTTCTTTTTAAATTTCATGTTATTTAATAAATTAAATAATAAAATAGAAAATGGTAAATACATACCCTTTTCTTGTTTTACAATTTAATTTAATTAAAAAATAACAAAATTTAAAAGTTAACAAAAATACCTTATTTCCTCTTTTAAAATTATCATGATTATTGTGATCTTATTTTAATTAAGGTCAAGTTACCAAAAAAAAATTATTATCTGACCTTAAAAAAATAAAATAATCAAATTTTAAAGGAAATAAGAAAAAGGTAAGCAAAACTTGATTTTTTCCTATTTTAAAAATCAAATTACACTAATATCTAAAATTAATTTTAAAAATTAAAATTAATTTATTTCTGATAATTAGATTTGAAATTTGAAAAAAAAAATCAACATACAAAACTACACAAAAAAATGAAAAATCGAAAAAATTGGAAAATTGGATGAACTGTACGGATGGCATGCTGTGCATGGCCATCCGCACGCGGATCTGGGTGCATGACCGAGAGATCACGGCGCAGGGAGGCTGCAAGCAGCCATTCCGCGCGCGTGATCATGTTGCTCGTCACCCCGATTTTTCCAATTTTCAAAAATTCATAACTAATTCAATTAAATCGAAATCGAGTTCTGTGAAAAAGTAAATTGCTTAGAATTTTCCAAACTATCCAACAAAAATAATTACAGAATAAAAACAGTAACCATTTTTCCCAGAATTCACAAACAACATTCAAACATCAATATGACACTCAAAGCAACATGATACCATCCAAAAAACAAGCAAATCGTTTTAAGTCCAAATTTCTTGCAAGCAAATCAATTACCATGGCTCTGGTGCCAGTTGATGGAAATTATTTTACCAGAAACTTAGATCTACTCACAAGTATGTTGATTTAACAACCTAAATATGAACTTCTAAAACGATATGAAATTAAACACATAAGAGTATCAGAAATCTTACAGTGATTGCAGCGGAATATATATGTCTCCTCCCACTCAGATCTCTAACCCTTGATTCCTTTCTGTAGCAGAGTATAATCAAGATCTGAGCCCGAAAGTCCTTCTTTGTTATCTCTGAAATCTACACAGCCTTCCTCACTATGATTGAGGTATTACTTGATGTGTGTGGGCACTACTCTAGCACTCATACATTTCGAAACAGTGAAGGAATAGAGAGAGAGAGGGTGGCGGCTCAGAGAGAATTTTCTGAGAGAAAATTCTTTCAGAATAATGCTGTGAAAAGCTTTTCAGTTGTACAGATGTCAGAAACTCTGAAGCCTTTGCCTTCTATTTATAGAAGACCACCAAGGGCTATGATTGACATTTTGAACTGAGAAAATCAAAGGGAAAAGGAAGGTAAAGGGCCGGCCTAGGCAATGTGGAAACAAGGCTTGCCTCTTTTCCAACTTTCCTTTTCCTACACTTGATAGTTTCCCTTTTTGTGAAAATTTGCCAATTTCATTGTTCAACCATATTAATGATAAATCTAATTATTTAATAATTAAAAATAATTATCAAATAATATATTATCATTTATTTTATTAATAATGAAACTAATTAAAGTTTCCTAATTAATAAATATGCCCTTCAAAATCTCTATTTACTGTTTTTGCCCTTAATGAGTGCTAAATTCTCAAACTGACAAGTCTATCTTGAGAATTTTTAATTGATTAATTAAAATCAATTAAATGAGTCCTACAAGTAATATCATCTCAACTAGTGAGGGGACCATGGGTCTATATATCCGAGCTTCCAATAAGCAGATCTAGAATTTACCACTTAAATTCACTGACTTATTAATTCTTCGTTGAATCCACACATAGAACTCAGAATTGCACTCTCAGTATATAGAATGCTCTATATGTTCCACCATATAGACACATTATTAGTTATCCATTGTTATAATCCTAATGTGATCAATGATCCTCTATATGGATGATCTACACTGTAAAGGGACTTAAATTACCGTAACACCCTACAATGTATTTTATCCTTAAAACACTTAACCCTATATAAATGATATTTCAACTAAGTGAAATGAGTACTCAATCATTTATCTCGTTTGGTTAAGCTCGAAGGAAATCACCCTTTGCTTACTATTCGCCAGATAGAAGCTATAGATTCCATATTTATGTTAGCGCTCCCACTCAATCGCACTACCGTGTTCCCAAAATGTATGTATTGCCCAGACTAAAGTTTTAGGCTTAACTAACAAATCAAAGAACACGAATAACACTCTTGAAATTAAGCCTAACCATATCAGGATTTAGATCATGTGATCTAGGATCAACTTATGATATTGAATTGAATAGATGTTTACGGTAAGTTTCAAAATCTAATTCAAAGTTCAATATCGGTCCATTCCAATGCATACTCCATGCATCCAACCTGAGCTTTACTTTAACCTATGTTCTGGAAAGAACATAACATTTCTCCAAATGTAAGTAAACTCTGTTGTAGATTGTCATATCAGTGAAACCCAGTGTTCTGATAAATCTAGGAATACTTTATTCACATAGTCATGTTTATTTTCTACTGTGTTGACAACACAATAAACATGTTCAAGTATGTGAAAAGGGTTTGGATGAATTTATAAATCAAATAGACAAGCAATTGATTAAGTGAACCAAAACTTACACAAGTGAATGAAAAAATACTTCTGTCACTTTATTGATATAGAATAATCTGGATTACATTGAAACAGAGTTTTATTTAGGGCATAAAACCCAACACTATGGAGGCTGAGGCAAGCAGTGCCTGAGAGTCATCTGGAACAGGTTTTGGTGTATTATTGCTTGGCTCACCTTGATAGCTAAGATCAAATCGATGGAAGCACTTAAGAGAAATGTGGCCAGCTCTACCAAAGACTTGGCATATAGGACGATTGCCACCACGATTGTTAGGGTTGGAACGTCCTCCTCTGCCTCGTGCACCATTGGAGGATCCTCGACCACGATTAGTGTTGTTAGAAGGTGTAGAGGAGCTACTTGCTTTCTTTAAGGCAAAGGCGTAATTGGCTGTTAGATTTTGAAGATCCAAGGCAGCAATAGAGTGTTGTTGTTCAATTCGCATTTCTTGTGTTTGCAGCAAGAATTGAACCTCAAAGAGAGTGATAGCGTGTTTTGTAGTAAGAGCAACTATGGCAGAATCATATTCACTACCAAGACCCTCAAGAATGTATAATATGAGTTCATCATCGCTGATTGCATGACTAGCAGCATATAATGCGTCAGCCAAACATCTCATCTTTAGGATGTATTCATCCACAGGTGTAGAACCTTTCTTCGTTGACTGAAGCATTCCACGAAGTTGCAAGACTCTAGCTCGAGATTGATTTGAAAATAGCTGGATCAGAACATTCCATAGTTTTGATGAAAAAGCACACCTCGCAACGTGTCCTCACATAGCTTCTGAGATGGAGTTGAAGAGCCAACTCATCAAGAATTGATCCAAGCGCATCCAGTCAGCAAGATTTGGATTAGGGATGAATCTTGAAGCATCTGTAGGATCTGGAACAGTGGCTGGGGGCTGCGCTCTAGCACCAGTGAGGAATCTTTCGAGTTGATGGGCGCAAACTGTCGAAAGAACTTGAGATCTCTAGTAGAAGTAATTAGCACGATCAAGACAGAGATTCAGAGGAACAATATAGTTTGGTATAACTTGAGCTGCAGCAGGAAGATCAGTGATACCAGTAGCAAAGGTGGAACCAGCAGCTCTAGGAGCAGAGTTTGAAGTGGACGCCATTGATGAATGCTTGAAGAAGAAGGAGAGGAAGAAAGAAAAAAAAAATGAACTTGAGCCTCCGATACCAAGTTGGAAAGATGAGATATGGTGAATGAGCGAGTTAACTTCTGAATAGCTAAAGCTCACTAAGTATTATTTATATAAACTTGAATAAAATACAATTATGGTTACAATTGAAAGTTGTTACAAAGAAGTAAAGTAGCAAATATTATATATGGATGTTAGCAAATAACTAACTTATAACTAACCCAATACAGTTATACACATTCACTAACATTTTCTTTTGATCAAGTTTTTCAGCAAGTTTAATGAGATAGTTTTTATGAACATCTAAGGGAGAGTTTTATGAAATATTATATATGTATGTCCAAATCACTAAATCAATTATCACCATTAATGTTTGATTGTATTTTTTTTTATTATATTGATTTAGTTTCCATTCTTTTAGTCATATTTTCATATAAATATTGTTGAACTACTATAGATTATGAACCAAGATCAATACTTTATTTAGAGTATCACAAACAATATAAAAACACATACCTCCCATGCTTGCATTTTCCCTTTTGCTATGACACCAAATTCTTCAATGTATCCCAAGATGGTAGAAGAGGACCCTATGAGAGCAAAACCCTTATTCTCATCACCACACACACTCTCTACTCATACTAAATACATATTAACCCTTTTATATCCAACACTTAACCCTAAGGGGTTATATTAGGCTTATTGGGCTAATGAGTATAATTAGTGGTGGACTATAATTTAATGGGCCAATTATAGTTTTAGGGTGCTCCCATGTGCCTCTAATACATTTATTAATTATTAACCATCCCATTATGGTAGTGAATAAATATTGGGCACATAGTTAATGATTGTGATTATGGTATTATATTAGTCCACAAATAAATAATTCTAACATTCTCCCACTTGGACAATATAATCAACCACCATAACATTGTCTACCACACATAAGGTAACCAATAAAAACGTACATAATATCATATCGACGGGATACATATACTATGTATGAATTGACCTTAAAGACATTTTAATTCAATAACAATCATTAACAATCAAACCAAACATGCATGAGATACAACAAAATTGAGACTATGCGCATTCATCTCCTTTTGTACCTGTCACTTCAGTAAACAACATATGCATGTTCAAAATACAAGTCATGAGCATTCCATACAAGATACTAGCATGTTCAATACATAATAGAAAAACTCCCACTGAGCTCAACAGCTAGGCTTCTAACAATCCCATTCGAGCAACATGCTCCAAAAATACACATATGGGTAAGCTTTTCGTTAGTGGGTCTGCTAACATGCCAGTGCCAGGCGTGTATTCAATGGAAATAAGAGACTCTGTAACTTTATCTTTAACAAAATAGTACTTTATGTCAATGTGTTTAGAACGGGAATTACTTCTAACATTTCTAGAGAAAGCTACTGCTGTGGAATTATCACAATATAATTTCAGCGGCCTCGAGATAGAGTCCATAATACTCAATGCTGAAATGAAGTTCCGCAAATATTGCCTGACAAGTAGCCTCATAACAAGCCATATACTCTGCCTCCATTGTTGAGGATGCTGTGAGTGTCTGTTTGACACTTTTCCACGAAACAGCTCCTCCAGCCATCATGAAAATGTAGCCTGATGTGGATTTCTTATCATCCACGCATCCTGCATAATCGGCGTCACTAAACCCAACTATATCAAGAGTGTCAGCTCGCTGATAAGTCAACATATGATCCTTGGTACCCTGAAGATACCGCATGACCTTCTTAGCCGCTTTCTAATGGCTAAGTCTAGGATCACTCAAGTATCTACCCAACACGCCAACAACAAAAGCAATATCAGGGCGTGTGCATACTTGAGCGTACATCAGGCTACCCACAACTGACGCATAAGGAACCACTTTCATTTCATCTCTCTCTCTCTCTCTCTCTCTCTCTCTCTCTCTCTCTCTCTCTCTCTCTCTCTCTCTCTTTGTCATTTTGTGGACATTGGCCCTTTGAGAATTTGTCACCTTTCACTATTGGTGCCTTTCCAGGTGAACAAGTATGCATATTAAATCTTTTCAAAATCTGATCAAATGTAAGTTCTCTGAGACAATCAAAGAATACCTTTAGTTCTATCCCGAAGGATCTGTACCCCAAGTACATATGAAGCCTCACCAAGGTCTTTCATATCAAAATGATCAGATAACAATTGCTTTGTCTCAGACAACAGATTTTTATCATTAGAAGCAAGCAAAATATCATCAACATATAGTACCAAGAAGATGATGCTGTTCCCACTGACCTTCATATATATACATTGATCAACTTTGTTTTCCATGAAACCATTTGCAGTGACAACTGCATCAAACTTGAGATACCACTGTCTTGATGCTTGTTTAAGTCCATAAATAGACTTATTGAGCTTGCAGACCATATGCTCCTTGCCAGGCTCCTCAAAACCAACAGGTTGAGTCATGTAGATATCTTCATAAAATCTCCATTTAGAAAGGCAGTTTTCACATCCATTTGTTCAAGTTCCAAATCAAAATGAGCAACCATAGCCATGATGATTCCCAAAGAATCTTTGGTAGAGACAGGTGAGAATGTTTCTTTGAAATCAATACCTTGTCTCTGGCTATATCCTTTAGCAACAAGTCTAGCCTTATACTTTACTGGCTGCCCACTTGAATCATATTTGATCTTGTAAACCCATTTGCACCCAATTGTCTGCAACCTTTCGGTAGGACAACTAAATTCCATACTTTGTTTCACGACATGGAACTTGACTCATCTGTCATTGCATTCAACCATAACTTAGATTGAGGACTCCTCATGGCTTCTTGATAAGTAACTGGTTCAGAAGCATCTCCCACAACATAATCATGTTCTTGCAAATAGACAAGGTAGTCATCATGAATAGCAGGTTTGCAAGCTCTCTCTGATCTTCTTAACACAACTTCACCACCCTCAATATTAGGAATTTCATCTTGCATTTGATTCTGAGGTTCATCATGAGCTTCTATTGGAATTTGTTCAATCACGGGATCAATAGTAGGAGCGGAAGCGGAAGCAATAGGTACAGGGACATAAATACGTTCTTCCCTGAACACAATTTCTCTTGACCCTTGACTTGAACCAAATTCATCTTCAAAATAGACAGCTCTATCTGATTCTATCACCCTGGTGGTGTGAGAAGGACAATAGAATCTAGAACCCCTCGAACCAATAGTGTAGCCTACAAAATAGCCACTAATAGTCTTCGGATCAAGCTTCTTAGATTGGGGGTTATAGGGCCTTACTTCAGCTTTACATCCCCAAACATGAAAATGACGCAAACTCAGTTTCTTGCCTGACCACAATTCGTATGGTGTCTTTGGAACAGACTTGCTAGGCACTTGATTCAAGATATAAATAGCAGTCCTTAATGCCTCACCCCATAAAAATTCTGGCAAGCTAGAATGAATCAACATACAACGTACCATGTCAAGAAGTGTGCGATTCCTTCTTTCAGCAATTCCATTTTGTTGGGGTGTCCCTGGCATTGTATATCCTGCATCAATACCACATTCCAGCGAGTATTTGGCAAAAGGCCCGGGGTTCCTTCCAGTTTTATCATAACGCCCATAATACTCTTCACCTCTATCAGAATTGACAGCTTTAATCTTCTTTCCCTTCTGAAGCTCAACATTCGTCTTGAAAATCTTGAAAGCATCTAAAGATTCAGATTTTTCACGAATGAGCTCAACATGGCCATATCGGGAAAATCATCAATGAAGGTGATAAAGTATTTATAACCACCCATAGCAGGTGGAATAAAACGCCCACAAATATCAGTATGAATAAGCTCTAACACATCTGAACATCTTTCTGACTTACTCTTTCTAACCTTGGCAGTCAACTTTTCTTTTATACAATCAACACAGGCAGTAAAATCAGAAAGATCAAGATCTTGAAGCACACCATCTTTCACCAATCTCTCCATTCTATCTCTAGAAATATGGCCTAAACGTTTGTGCCAAAGCATGGAAGATTTCAAATCTGATCTTGCATGTTTAGAACCAACAACAACATTAAGAGAAGAAGAAGAAGGACAAAAGGGAGAAGTAATAGGAACAACATCAAGCAATTCAAGCTTATATAAGTTTCCACATAAAGTTCCATTTCTAATCAACATAGAGTCACGATACAAAGTCAGTTTTCCAGTTCCAAAATGAAGACTATAACCTAGTCTATCCAAAATAGATACAAAGATCAAATTCCTCCTAATAGAGGGTAAATAAGCAACATCATGCAACTCCAAAAAATGCCCAGTATTCAGCTGCAGATTAACAGTCCCAAAAAATTCAACTCTGACTTTAGTATCGTCTCCCATGTACACATACTCCTCCAACCTACTCGGCCTTCTTCGACTTGTCACTGCCTGCAAAGAATTCGTAACATGAATTGTAGCACCAGTATCTAACCACCAAGTGTTTGAGGGCACATCAATAATATTGGATTCCAAACAAACCATCACAAGACAATTACCTTTCTTCTCTAAGTGAGCTTTGAGCTTTCGGCAATCAGCTTTTTTATGCCCGAAGCATTGACAAAAGTTGCACTTCCCTTTTCCCTTTGAAAAACTCATTCTTATGACCAGTTGAAGAAAAGCTTGCTTGTCCATTTCCCTTAGGATTGGTGGCTTTCTTCTTATGAAACCTTTGGTCACTAGAGTTGTTGGGAGTGAACTTTCTCTTATGAGAATTGTTAGGATTGGTCACCATGGAGATACTTCTTGCTCTCCCCTTTTTCATGTCCTCTTCTTCTTTGGCAAGAATAGCAGTCATCTCCTCAATGGTCCACTGCTCCTTTTGAGCATTGTAGCTTGATCTGATCGAATCAAATTGAGAAGGAATGGTTTCCATTACAAACCACACCATGTAATCCTCACCAAGATCCAATCCCATGCCCTTAAGCTTCTGGTAACAACCCACGAGCTTGTCGATGTGAGCTCTAATGTCACCCGTATCAGCATAGTTAGTGCGATGGAACAAAGTTAAGCACTCATTTTTCTCATTCTTTGAGAACTTCTTATACTTTTCCTTAATGGCAGCAAGAAAATCTTTTGCATTTCCAGTTTGAGGAATACTATCACGAATGGACTCATCCATGTGATACCTCATAAGCATAAAACAACAACGATTGGAATGCTCCCAATCCTCATAGGACTTCTTGTCCTTTTCAGTGGCATCATCAGCGGGTTTAGGCGGTGCATCCATTCTCAAGGCCAAGTCCACTCTCATAAAAATCAAATTTAGCATGAGGGATTCAACCCACTGCTTGTGGTTGGTTCCATTTAGCATCAACATGGCAGAGTTTCTTGGAACGCTTAAAGCTGAATGAGAAACAAGAGCAATAACCATTAAATGCATGCTATAACAAAATCATGTCATTTGTGCTCTTTCTCTGATAAATAAATGATCGCAAAATAACAAATGATCATCATGTATGCTAGAGTTCTTAGACAAATAAATAAAGTAGAACTCATACACAGGTAAGAACAATCTATTAAATATTGTAATCAAATACATTAATTTACTATCGAAAGGATAGATAAACTGTGATTCATAATATTTAATAAATTTTCTTCACCATATTAAGCATCCTTAGCAAGCAATTATTATCGATAGGATAATTAATTACTTATAAGGATCTTAATGTTATTTTGGAGGAAGATACAATATTTAAATAAATTAATATTTAAATGTTTCTCATTACCAAACAATTTCCATGCTTAATCTTACGATAGGCAAGAAAATAGGCACTAATTGTAAAAATAAATCACAAATTTTTTGCCACAATACTAAAATTATCAACCAAGTATGAATAAAATTCATGCAATTAGTATTATACATACCAAGAAATAATAGATAATTAAAAATATGAAAAATGGCCCAAAATGGGCCGTGCACGCGCCCCCACGCGCCCCATGTGCCCGCTGCCTTTTGATAATTTTTTTTTTAAAAAAATAGCCATGGTCGTACGACATGTCGTTTGGCCAAAACGACCCACAGACAGAGGGCTTCAAATGACAAGTCGTTTGCACTAAGGGGGCATGGATCCGAACGACACGTCGTTCGAAGGGCTGGGTTGAAACTCCAAAAACGACACGTCGTTTTTTGAAGGGATGAAGCACTATGACAAAACGACATGTCGTTTTGCCCGACAGAGGCGAAAACGACAAGTCATTTTTTCATCATCCCTGTCGACCAGAATTTCCCAGACGGGTCCGTGGGTCTGAAATTCGGATCGGCGCGACCCCGTTCGTGACCTGGCCATATCTCCCACATCCAGCCACCAAATTCGACGCCGTTTGAGGAGTTTTGTTCCATTTTCAACCCTCTATTATTTTCCAATACCCATTTAATTCAAAAATACTAAATAATAGATAAAACATTTTGAGCCCGAAATGGGTTTTCCTCTATCAATGAGCTTTATAAAAAACTTGATATTTTACTATAAAATCATATAGCAACAGCCCCAAATATTAAGAAAAAACCCATTCTACAACATTTAATCTCACATTACCCATTAATAAACATATTAATCCGAAAAGAAAATAAATCATAAAACAAAAAAAATGGGTTAAGTTCATGAGCTCTAAAATCAAATATACTAGCTCTTGATACCAATTGTTGAACTACTACAGATTATGAACCAAGATCAATACTTTATTTAGAGCATCACAAACAATATAAAAACACATACCTCCCATGCTTGCATTTTCCATTTTGCTATGACACCAAATTCTTCAATGTATCCCAAGATGGTAGAAGAGGACCCTATGAGAGCAAGACCCTTATTCTCATCACCACACACACTCTCTACTCATACTAAATACATATTAACCCTTTTATATCCAACACTTAACCCTAAGGGGTTATATTAGTCTTATTGGGCTAATGAGTATAATTAGTAGTGGACTATAATTTAATGGGCCAATTATAGTTTTAGAGTGTTCCATGTACCTCTAATACATTTATTAATTATTAACCATCCCATTATGGTAGTGAATAAATATTGGACACATAGTTTTTTTTTTGAAGAAAAGCGTACGTGCGATAGATGAAAAAACTGTTAGACCTCACGGTCATTACAAAGTATAGTTTCGGGCAAGGAGGAAATAGGCACAATGCCAAACCTCTGATGAGAAAACGCCCACTTAGCCACATTATGGGCCATAAAATTACAGCGTCTACTAACATAATCAAAGCTACAACCAATAAAGAAAGGGGAGGTGATTTTACAAAAGGAGACGAAGTTATCAATCTCCCAACGGGACTCCTTCCCATTAAGAGCATTGATTACCACCCTCGAATCACTCTCCAGAATAAGATACTTGACACCTCGAACTTTTGCTTCCTGAAGGGCCAGACAGCACGCCATTGCTTCCCCACAGAGAGCACTGGAAAAATCTATCTTAGAAGTAACCACCCAGATCACCTTGCCAACATGATCCCTTGCTACCACAGCCGCACACATGGTATCCAATCCCACTCTGATGTCACAGTTCAGTTTCAACCAATCCCGTGGGGGGGGGGGGGGCGCCACATCTCCGTTGGACACGGTATGGGGCAAGGGAGCAGGAGAGCATGATGATCTGCAAAAGAAAACTGAACATAGTCAATACATTTAACAATATCTGCAGGACAATTATTATGTACCTTATCATTCCGAGTCCGCCATATTGTGTCAACTATCAGCGAGGCATATAGGAAAACCTCTTGGACATTCAAGCCTTTTTTGTTTAGATCCCATAAGAATTTAACCCAATCCCACACCCGAATCCCAGTGTCACAAAAGGGATAAATACCCCAAGGAGAGGACCGCCAAAGGTGAAAGGCGAAGTTACAAGATAGGAAAAGGTGCTCCATAGTTTCTATTTCCGTTCCACACAGGGGGCACCTCTCATCTTCAATAGGAAATCTCCTACTTATAGCCGAGCGGATCGGAAGGGCTTTAGAAAGAATACACCACCAAAGGACCTTGAGCCTCTCAAGTATTTTGCAATTCCATAGTTTATTCCACATGGAGGGGGCCACCTCAATTGGATTCATTCTCTCCTCGGCCAGAGCACGATAGGCTGATTTACAGGAGAACCGACCATTACTTTCCAAGGTCCAGAACCAGCTGTCTTTGCCCGTGCCGGTAGGGTTTCCTCCCTTGAGGATTGCGGAGACAGTATTACGATCGAAAAAACAATTAAGCTTTTGGATGTTCCATCCACCGTTAGGCTCTAATAACTCAGCAACCTTTGACTCTCTATTCTGAACCGGCCCCACCGGTATTGGAGTAAAACCTTTTAGATGAGGAATCCAAGGATCAGACCAGATGTTCGTCTCCTGACCCTTAGTAACAAGCCTGCAAGCACCTTTTCGAATAATAGATTTGGACTTAGTCACATTTTTCCAAAACCACGAATCAGAGGGCTTCGGATCACACTCTAGGAAAGATTTGCCTTTCAGGTATTTGGCTTCGAGGATACGGCAGCATAAAGAATTATTCCCTGAAAGGAGGTTCCATCCCCATTTAGCAAGGAAAGCCTGATTCATTTCTTTGGATTTGCGAAAACCTAGGCCTCCTACCGACTTAGGAAGGCAAAGTTTATCCCAGGCTTTTAGGTACAAACCATGGTTCCCCTTCTCCGAGCCCCACCAGAAATCACGCACCAGCCCATCAACCTTAGCTGCAAGTCGGTTAGACAGCTTGGTAGTTTGCATAGCGTACAGAGGCAAAGATAACCCCACCGACTTTATAAGAATCGCTCGCCCCGCTTTGGAGAGCGTCTTTGCCTTCCAACCATGAAGTTTCTCAGTCAGATTATCCAGAATGAAGTTAAAGTCAGCGTCTTTTTGTCTTGATCTGAATAAGGGGAGCCCAAGGTACTTAACGTTACCTTCTGGTGATCCAACTCCCAGCGTTTCCTTGATCCTCTGTTTCATAGCATTAGGGGTATTTTTACTAAAGAAAATAGAGGTCTTCATTTTATTTACCTTTTGGCCTGACCAAGCACAAAACTTTTCAATGCAGTCCCAAAAGCCTTTGGCCTCCTCTAAATTGGCTTTGCCCACAAGGATTAGATCATCCGCAAAGAAAATGTGAGAAAGCGTCGGGCCTCCTCTACTTAACCTGATTCCACTTATGGTTTTTGAGTTAAGGGCATCCTCTAAAAGTCTAGAAAGACTTTCCGCACCCCAGATGAACAGGTAAGGGGACAAAGGGTCGCCTTGCCTAAGACCACAAGAGGGAATGATCTTTCCAACCGATCCTCCATTTATGCAGACATTAAGGGAGGTGGTGGCAATGCATTGGGAAACCCAAGATCTGAACTCTTGGGGAACCGCAAAGCATTCCATAACATGATCGATAAAACCCCAGTTCATCTTGTCATAAGCTTTCATTAGATCAATCTTGATTGCAAACAAACCTTCTTTGCCTTTCTTTCTATTAAAGGTGTGAATTATTTCCTGGGCGATCACATTATTATCTTGAATAGCTCTGCCTGGAACAAAAGCAGCCTGGGTAGGGCAAATAATCTGAGGGAGCAGGGGTTTGATCCTGTTTGCAATTATCTTAGAGATTACCTTGTAGACCACATTGCACAGAGAAATTGGGCGGAAGTGGTTTGGTCTTTTCGGGTTTTGCACTTTGGGGATCAGGACGATATTAGTGGCATTAATTCCTTTGTGCATACGCCCAGAATTGAAGAAGTTGGAAACTGCATCACAGAAGTCAAACCCCACCGAATCCCAGTAGTGTTTAAAGAACAGAACCGACATACCATCAGGGCCTGGAGCTTTATCACTGCTCATCGCAAACAGTGTATTTCGTATTTCCTCAAGAGAAGGCTTTCTGGTGAGGTCAGTCTGTTCATCCAAGGACAGGCGATTCCTGACAAGGCTCGTGCAATTAGGAGCAAACACATTATCAGAAACCCTAAAGATGCCTTGGAAGAATTCCATGAATTCTTTCCCAATGAGCTCCCTGTTAGATATCCACACATTATCTTTGTTGAGGATGCTTTCAATGGCTTTCCTTCGGCCTCTGATAGAAGCCGTCAGGAAAAAGAATTTAGTGCACTTGTCCCCATCTTTCAGCCAGGAAATTCTAGCTCTTTGTTTCCAATACACTTCTTTCCTAGCCCGGACCTCGTTAAGAGATAATCGAAGCTCCCTTTCCATTACCCAATCTCTAGAGCCCGCAGGCCGCTGCTGGATACTATCCAGTCTTTTTTCGAGATCACAGATTTGGACATCTAAATTTCCAAACTGGGTTCTATTCCAATGCATAAGAGCGACCCGAGTAGCCCCAATCTTCTTAAAGATTCTGGCTGGAGCCCATGGAAAGGAAACAGACTTCCAAGCAAAGTCAACCACCAGTTTACTACGCTCATCCCTAGTCCAGGCTTCCTCAAACCTAAAATTTCTTTTGACATTCTCCCCCAAACCCCCAGAAAACAAACACAGAGGGCGGTGGTCAGAGTTAGCAGTCACGAACGGAACGAGAACGACCTTCGGAAAAATCCGGACCCAATCACCATTAGCAAGCCCTTTATCTAAAGCCGACTTGACATGGTTAGTCCCAGACCGGTGGTTATCCCAGGTCAATTTGTCTCCTTGGATGGGCAGAGAAATAAGCCCCCGGGTATTCACCAGATTGGAGATTATAGGAATAAATTGGTCTCTACCCTTTGAACCCTCTCGCTCTGAGCTACTAAGGACAAAATTAGTGTCACCCAATACAAGCCACGGACCACCATACCGATCCCCTATCTTCATTAGTTTCTCCCAGAACGCTTTTTTTGCATGAAAATACGGAGGACCATAAACACAGGATAGGAGCCAAGGGTACGAGGGGGGGTCCGAGAACACTAAACCAGATATATGATTACGGGAGCACTCAATACATTCAAACTCAAACCCAAGTTTCCACGCTAACAAAATACCTCCCGCATTACCCACAGCTGGAACAGTAATATTAAAGTAAAAATGAAGGGATTTTAGCATACGTACCAAAGAAGAAGCATCCACTTTTAGTTCGGTCAGAAAGATGACATCCGGCGAGCGCGACCGAATCAGGGACTTCAGCTCACGAACTGTAGAGGTCTGCCCTAACCCTCTACAGTTCCAAGCAATGCCTCTCATGGCTCCTGTGGAGGAGTAGAATTCTCCTCCACAGGGGTATGAGAGTGAGCCGACCCAAAAGAACCAGAGTCTTCAATCACAAAAGTGCCCTCCATTGGTCTTGATGAAATCACATTCTTGCCTTTTGTCTTCCACTCGTCCGGGCCCGTAAAATCATTATTAGAGAGGGAGGCCTCTTCTGAGGGCTCCTCTTTCGACTCCATAGTATCATTAGCGCAATCCTTGGAATCCCAGGGAAAATCACGGATAGCCCAGGGATGAGGACGAAGGAGCTTCCAAGGACGAGAACAAAGCGAAGCGGTAGTCTCATCAAACTTTCTCTTTTTGAAGGGAGTAGTTCGTTCATTAACCTCCGAGGTAGTAGGAACCCCAATGTCGCCTCCAATAGATTTAATCTCATATAAGTCCAAATTCCCAAATTTCTTAAGTTCTTGAAGAGTAGTGCCTTGGGCTTGAAAAAAATTAGTCAAAGCTAATTGTTCATCATGATGGAAGTTAACTTCTTGGCCACAAATAGAACTTTCAATTGAATTGGACAAGGCCGGCCCAATAGTCTCATTACCTTCAATTAATGCATGTGAAAGCTCTAAATGCCCAGCTAATCCAGTCGGCCCACCACCTTTTAAAAAAGATTTACCTATTTCCTTTTGATCAGCAAACGGCCCACCACCATTTAAATGAATCTGTCCATGCAAATCTTTCCTTGGTCCATTTGAAGAGGCACAATCATTCAAAAAGCCCAACTTGGAAACCGGCCCAGAACAAGAAAAAGCTGGCCCAACATTAACTTTGCTACACCCAAACCGAAGCCCTTTGCCTTTCCCAATGTTCATTTCACGGTTTTCAAATTTTGAATTAAACCCAGGAGAAGGTACAACCTCCTTTCCACCCTCCTGATTTCCAAAGCGTTTTTGGTTACCATTTAAGGAAAAACCTGGCGTGCGTGAAGCAGAGGTTGCTTTAGGCACCCAGACCTTTCTGCGCATCTGACCACGAACCAGTCCTCCACGAGCCGTCACCTTCACAGCCTGGTTCGACATTCGAGCAGACGTCTTCCTCCCAAGGCCCTTCGAACCAGTGGTCACGGCCAACGGCTGGCTTCCAAGAGTAGCAGAGATCGATTTCACGGCCTGGTTTTACAAACGAGCAGTCGATTTCGCACGGTTCACTGGAGTCGACGACGGATTGAAGGTGAAAGCTCCCGAGAAGACGTCTAGATATGTCGACTCCAGCGATATCCACGGCCCGTACATCGGGAAAGGAACCCCGCTAATGCTCGCCACCGTGATCGGAGAAGAAAGAGTGCACCCTCTTCTTTGATGTCCCATTACACCGCAGTTATAACAAAAGATGCCCATCTTCTCATATTTGAACTGAATCCACCTTTGGGAGCCCGATTCCAGACCGATATAGCATCCAGCAAACAAAGGTTGATTAACATTTAATCTAATCAAAACTTTGAGTGCCTTACTCCGGGGTGCAGATAAACCTTCATCAGCATTCACATAAAGCACCTGACCAGCTTTTTTCCCCAATAAATTGCCATTATCCGCTGAGAAGTAGTCCCGAGGGAGGTTGAAAATATGTATCCATATTTTCACACTATTAAACACAGCAGATAGATTCTTTAGAGGCTCCCAAACCTTCAACAGAAATGAATACCCACGAACACACCAAGGGCCGTTCTCAAGCGCCCAAATACGGTTCCCCGCACTCGTGAAGCCAAGTTCAAAGCAGTTACGGTTATTGTCACCCTCATTAACAGCTACCACAGAAACATTAAATTTCCAAACCTTTTCCACAAAGTCAATAATGGTGGCTTCATTTACTACCATCGGGGCCACCACTTTCCCAAGCAGACAAAAGGAATGTAAAGCCTGCTGAGAAGATTCACAAGGAATGAGTTTGACCGAAGCTTCCTCACACGTGAAGCACTTTCCATGATTGGAGGAGTAGGTAGCATTTACTAGTGCCATTGAATAAAAAAATAAGGGGAAAGCAGCCAAAACAGAATAACACCACACAAAGACCAAACCACAAACAAACACTACCAACACAGAGACAACCCCACGAGAAGCCCAAACCTTTACAACACTCAACCCCACAAACTAAGACCCCACCCAGAGACAAACACAACTGAAAACAAGAAGTTTTGAAACCAAGAAGACCAAACCAAGACCAAACACCTAAGAGAAAGATGATAGCTCAAAGACACAGCCACACACCCACAGACATAAACACTAAACACCTAAAAGAAATGAGATGAAATAGGACAGGAAAAGGAATGAAATGAAAGGAAATGAGAACAAAGACTCAGAAGGAAAGAGAGAGTGGTAGATGACCATTCTCCTTCAACTTACAAGTAAGATTATTTTGCAGTTCTGTTTTAGAGTGACATTTTGGTGCTGGTTCTGATAATATGTTTGTCCCCAACTTGGTATTTGAACATTAAATACACATACCCAAGTGGGTTTTACTTGCATTGCATCTCATCAAGTTGATACTTCATGTCATTTTCATAAGTCGTGACTACAGTAATAATGGTTATATAGCCAACTGAGAAGGTAAATGACAAAAAAAAAACAACAAAACTAGAAACTAGAAAAAATCACTAGTACTTTATAATTTTGATGTACGTCAACACTGGACAAGAAAGGGAGTTTTTGTTTATTGATGAAGGAAAGGGAGTTTTTGTTTATTGATGAAGGAAAGGGAGCTTTTGTTGTGAGTGGGTTGGACACATAGTTAATGATTGTGATTATGGTATTATATTAGTCCACAAATAAATAATTCTAACAAATATAAGTTCACCCCATTGAAATAAATAACTCAAAAATTCTAATTTAATTTATCTTTCTTTCTTCATCTTCTTGTTCTTCTTTTTTTTTTTTTATCAATTTTATATTATTTTATAATAATTATTTATTTATTTGGTGATAGTGTAATCTCCCTTGTAACATATTTATTTTTAATGCAATGTGATTTATGTAGATTTTGAGATATTGGGGTGGTCACAGTTTGAAAATTTATTAAAAGTGCATGTATTGTTTGACTTTAAAAAATAGTTACCTGCACCAAGAACACCTTCCATCAAATCAAGTTTTGAGACCATTTTTAATTGTACATCTCCTATTACATATGGTCTAATTTATCTTCTATTGCATACTGTCTAATTATCACTCCATTGTATATTTGTATTTTCACTAATCGCTCTCAATCAAATTTGTTTCTTTATTATTATTATTATTATTATTATTGAGAAGAAGCAATCAAGATTCAAATTTGTTTCAAATATGCAAAAAGTACTGACTTTATTAATAATTCAACTTAATTGTTTCAATTTCAACCAAAAAAAACCCTTTACCAAAAAAACAACCAAAAATAAATAAATGAATGATTGCATGAAATTCTGTTCGTTGTACATTCACAGAGAGGACAAATATATTTTGGTAATATAGGTTGTAAACAGACAATGGAACGTGTACAGCCTGTTCCAAAATTATATGCCACGTTAGTACTTTTTATATAAACTAGGTGATGCTAGCACATGTCTAGCTTTCTTTCTTTGTTTTATTTATTTATATTTTTCTTTGTTTAATTTTTATAAAATAAAAATTTATATAATTTAATTTTTAAATTATAAGGCAAATTAAAAAAATACATATTTTATTATTATATTAGAGATACAAAAATAAGAGACAAACTTTTGGACTTTTTTGAGGAATATTTTTTTTAATCTATTAATCAAAAATATTCTCATATTAAATTTCATTAAAATATAGAGAAAGTTATCCAATATACCCTTACTCTCTATTTAACTCTAACACATAATTTACATTAGCCTAAGGGGTATAATAATGACATCATCTATAATTGTAGGTATATCTTAAACAAATATGAAAATAAAAGTACAAATTAAATTAAGTAAAATTAAGTGGGTATACAATGTAATTTTCTCAACTTTTAAAATGGTCATTATAAATAGGGCTATTTACATATATATGAAAAAATAAAACTAGTTTAGATAAATATGGTAAGGAAACTTAATAGGAAAAAATATGGTATTTAAAATAAAAACTTAACATATATGAGATTAAATTACCATAAAAAATATTAAAATTCCCTTCAAATTTTTTTTTAAAAAAATAAAACAAATGAAAATACAGTGATCGTCGGAGTTGTCATCGGTGCCGGAGTTTGCTGCCGGTGGCAGAAAAGTCGCCGGAGTAGATGTCGGTGCCGAGAAAGTCGCCGGAGTTTGTTGTCCATCCCGAAAAAGTCATCATAATTGGCATTGTTGCGGAAAAAATCACCGAAAAAATCACTAAGAAACTGGTTTCTTGGTGATTTTTCCAATAACTTTTTCAGCGAGAATGCCAATTCCGACGATTTTTCCAGAGTTCTGTCGGTACCAGAAAAGTCACCGAAGTAGCTGCTGGTGTTAGAAAAGTCGTCGGAGTTGCTGTTGGCGCGAGAAAATTCATCGAAATTGGCATTGTCGTCAGAATAATCACTGAAAAAATCACCAAGAAATTGGTTTCTTCATCAAGAAACCAATTTCTTGGTGATTTTTCCGGCGACTATGCCAATTCCAACGACTTTTTCAAACTTTTTTGTCGGTGTCGAAAAGTCGCCAGAGTAGTTGCCGATCTCGGAAAAGTCGCCGGAAAAATCACCAAGAAAGTGGTTTCTTCATCAAGAAACTAGTTTCTTAGTGATTTTTCTGGTTATTTTTTTGGCGACATTGCCAATTCCAACGACTTTTTCGGCGTCGGCAGCAACTCCAACAATTTTTCGGCATCGGCAGCTACTCCGGTGATTTTTCCGATGTCGGCAGCAAACTCCGGTGACTTTTTTGGCATCAGTGACAAATAAAACTGTCTAAACAAATAAAAATATTAAATATAGGATTTGAAAACCTAATTTACATATATATGACATATCAAATAACATAAAAATACCTAAAAACAAAAAATACCATATAAATTGGTCAAATCTCATAGTGAATGTGATTTCCTCTTATAGATTGTTTGAACACTACTTTCGATAATTTATATTGTTAACGCAGATTTTCGTTAACCAAAATTAGAGCTTAACAGTGATAATTTTACACAGAAAAATAAAAGCAATAAAATAAAAAAGTATGAACTCAAGATATTTTTTACGTGATTTTGCAGTTAAAATTCTGCATAGTCCACGAGTCAATCTTATTAGATTTCTGATAGATTTTTTCAGGGCCTCTTTTCTTATGATTTTTTCGTGGCACTTTTTTGATCTCACTTGCCTCTATTTATAATCACATAGTAGCCGGTTAATTACAGAGTTGACTGATGTTTTTACAACGATTATCCCCTAAAATCATGGGATCTGATTACATATCGCATTAAGTAAATGCAATTATTATTTGAATTTCACACAACTGTGAATATCTCACTTTAACTGGGTCAAAATGAATGTGTTAAATATGTTGTAAACCATATCGTAATGGAATGTCTCGCTGGGAATAGAGTAGAGTCAATCTTTATAGCGAGCTGGAGTTTGTCGTATTTCTTACTAAGGTTGATAATGCAAATCCCGTCGCCTTTACTCTGAATCTGACAACCACAGTTTATGATGGCGAGATGATTTTTTTTCACGTGCATGTCTTCCTATGGCGATGTGGACACCTTGCTATCACTTGCTTTGGCTCACCCGTCTATTATACTTAGTTTGCTAAGTGTTTTCATTGTCATTATATCTCCTCCACGCAACGAGGTTAGTGCCTCATTTTGTACACCTGAAGTTACATGGTTTTTTATCGAGGCACAAGGCAATAGTTTGTATATTTTTATCTCGCTTAAGACTATTCAGTCAACCGAGTTGTAAAAATACTCTGTTAATTATGCCTTTAAGGAGTTATTCTATCTCAAGTGTAATTATGATTACGTGTCTGAGTTCTTATTCTTCCCAACTTAACACGTGTCTTCCTCTGATGTGCTAGTTGAATTTCGGGTAACAATTGCCCCTTAAAAAGTTATTTTTTAATAAAAAGTGCTTTTTAATGATTATAAAGGGTATTTCTGTCATGATCCCTTTTGAAAAAACGCATGTCCTCTGATTTTGGCAGTTGTGCCGTTCGTACATCAGTATTAAATGACCATATTTTCCACTTCTACTTTTAATTTTGTCCGTAGGATCAAACATTTTCATGATCCAACAAAATCGATATCAATAGTATAAAGTAAGAAAAAAGAACCACCTTTGCATTATTGCCTCCATTTTAGAAAGTCTGAGAAATTCTTATGCTTCTTCGCCAAGAATCAACATCGAGTTTGTTCCAGGATTTACATGCCATCCCTGTCCTTGACATTTTTTATGCGAGTTTCCTCCAATTTTATCTTCGCAAAGCGATCCTTGCTACATTCAAAGATTGCAGACCGAACAACCATTCATTGCCCCAAACCCTAACTCAAAACAGTAAGTTGCTTTCCTCCTTTACATGCTTATTACATTGTATTTGACTGCTGCTTAATTTATTTGTATCGTTACCATCTCATTTGGTTTTAGTAGTTTTAGGGTTGAACTGTATTTAGGTCAACACTAGGGTTTAGGAAATACGTAGGTTTTTCAGAATCTCAAACTCACCACATTCAGGTTTGATAAAATTCTCTCCAGGGATCGGGACTGCTTTCTGCTTGCACCAGTGTCCCTGTTGGGTTTTATGCCCTAAATAAAACTCATTTCAATATAATCAGATTTACTTATTAATAAAGATCAGAAATAACATTTAATGTTGCATGGTTCACATGATTTATTTCATGATTATACATACATAATATATGAATTCTATTTAAGTCCAGAGCATATGAATTTGTTAATGATTATAGTGTTGTCAGCACAGTGGAATATAATCTAAATTATATGTTCGAAAGTTTATTCCCTGATTTGTCAGAACACTGGAATTAGACTGACATGATAATCAACGATAGGTATTCTTACACCTTGGATAAGTGTTATGTCCTTTCCAGGGCATTGGCAAAGTTTACCAGTATCGGATGTATGGAGTATACATCGGAAGGGACCGATATTGAACTTTGATTAGATATGTTAAAATTTACCCTAATATCTATTCAATTCAATATCACCCGTTGATCCTAGATCAAATGATCTTAATCCTGATATGGTTAGGTTCGATCTCAATAGTATTATACACGTTCTTTGATTTGTTAGTTAAGTCTACTTTTGAACAGTCAGGGTGATACGTACATTTTGGGAACATGATAGTATAATTGAGTGGGAGCGCTAATATAAATATGGAGTCTATAACTTCTATAGGAATTTAGAAGTGAAACGATGATATCCTTCGAGCTTGGCTAAACAGAGATAAATGGTGGAGATCTCATTTCACTTCGCTGAAATATCATTTATACGGAGCCAAGTGTTTTAAGGATAAAATACATTGAAGGTGTAACGGTAATTTAGTTCCTATTCAATGTAGATCATCTATTAGAGGGTCATTGATCAAATTAGGATTATAACAATGGATAACTAATGACGTATCTACATCGTGGAACATATAGAGCGTTCTCTATGACTGAGAGTGCAATTCCAAGTTCTAAGTGTGGATTCAATAAGGAATTAATAAGTTAGGGAATTTACTTGATAAATTTGGTTCGACTTATTGGAAGCTCGAAAATATCGGCCCATGGTCCCCATAATAGTTGAGACCATACTGCTTGTAAGACTCAGTTAATTGATTTTAATTAATCAATTATAATTCTAAAGTTAGACTATGTCTACTTTGTGAATTTTCACTAAGCAAGGGCGAAATTGTAAAGAAAAGACATTATTCTAGGTTTATTTATTAATTAAGAGACTTTATATGTCTAAATTAATAAATATATTAAATGACAACATTATTTAATAATTAATTTTTAGTTATTAAATAATTAGAATTGGCATTTAAGTGGTTAAATTGGAATATTAGCGTTTTTGAGAAATTAAGATGGAAAAATGACAAAATGGCAAAATTACAAAGTGGGCCCAATCCAACATCCTATGGCCGGCCACACTAAGCATTTACCATTTATTTTTCTATTATTTTAATGCCAAATAAATCTAACCTAAACTTAGGTGGTTACCTATATATAGGTAGTGATGGCTTCAGGAAAAGATGATGCATCTCGTTCCTTCAGAGAAAAACTTGTAGCCGCCACCTTCTCTCTTCTTTTCTTCTTCAATTTCGAAATCCTTGAGTGATAGAGTAGTGCCCACACACATCAAGTGGTATCTCAATCATAGTGTGTAAGACTGTAGGAGATTCCAAACAACAAGAAGGAGAATCAACATCTAAGGAAGGAGAGAAAGAGATCCAAGTTCAGATCTTGGTGATGCTCTGCTACAGAAAGGAATCAAGGGCTAGAGATCTGAACGGAAGGAGTCATTATATTCCGCTGCACCCAATGTAAGATTTCCTCAACTTTATATGTTTATTTCATTGTTTTAGAATTCATATTAGGATGTTAATGAAACATACTTGGTAGTAAATCTAGATCCTAGTAAAATATTTCATTAAAAATCGTTTTTGTCATAAATTTGATTCAAAAATCGTTTTTCATTGAAACAAAAGTCAATTTTTGGTAGAATTTTGTGTAGAATCTGAATTTTTAATTAAAAATCTAATTGTCTGAATAAAATTAATTTTTATTAATTTTTTTTAATTAATTAAAATTAGTTTCATATATTAGTAGACTTTGAATTTTGAAAATTTGATTTCTCACCAAGGAGCCTTATGGTTAATTTTGAAATTTTAGATTATTTTATTTATTTTAATTATAAGATCAGATATTATTTTTTATTAAATTTGAATGATCTTACTTTGATATTAAAATATTATTTTTTTTTAAATAATCTTGTTCAAATTTCAAAGTTTGCTAACCATATATTTTTTTAAATTTGTTATTTTTTGAAATATATTTTATTAATTAAAATTATAAGATTACGAATATGTTAGGTTTAACATTTTATCTTATTAGACATTTTTTTTATTAAAATTATATTTTGGCAAAAATAACATGAAATTTGAAAAATTGGTTCGTTTAGTTTGAATAGATATTTTAGGGTTTCAAACTTTAAATTTTTCAAACTTATTATTTTATTTTTTAAAAATATTCTAACCATATAAAATCTCTTATTTTTCAATTAGTTTATTTATGTAATATTTAAATTTATTAAATTATAAGACTTAGAATATAATAATGAAATATCTAAATTTAAAATTCAAGATATTTTATTATTATCTTATTAGAAATTTTAAATGAATTTATATTTTGAATAAACTTGATATTTGAAAAATTGGTTAGATATTTTTTGATTTTTTGTTAGGATTTAGGAAATTTAGGAGTTTATTGAATTTTAATTTTTTTTTCAAATATTCTCTAACAACCTAAATTTGAATTCTACTTAAGATATTTATTTTAAAATTTATTTTTTTTTTTTAAATTTTAAAATTGAGATATTTTAGCTTACTTTTCAGATATTCCAGATCAGTTATTTGTTTGTATTGTTTGGTTATATATTAATATACAATTTTTTTTTCAAACCTATTATTTATTTGATCTAAATTGCTATGATTAACTTGTTGACAGATCCAATAATCTGATTTGAATCATAGTCCAATTGTCAATAGATCTTATAAATAATTTGTAACAGGTAATTTTTGCTATTTCTTTCATCTGTGTAAACCTAGTAAAATGATAGGGCCCATCCAAATCATTTGGCCTGTGTGAGCCTATATGTTTGCTATTGGGCTTAGATGCATATAGGAAGTCCATTTAAGTTTTACTAAGTAAATGGACTAGGTTGCTAGAATAAATTTTGACATAAGTAAATTTATTTAGGCCCAATTAGATTTGGGCTTATTCAATGAATAACAACTGTTTATTTAAAGGTTAAATTCCTCTCTTTTGGGCCTTGTGTGAGAGTTGGGGGCCAATAGAAGTGGGTACGACATACTGAGCCCAGCTCTCCCTCACATGAACTACCCCAATTGTGAAGTCCCATTTGCCTTATTTAAATAATTGTATTAGGTTAATTATATTAGTCTAACCTAATTAAAATTGAATTAGCAACATAATTAACTTTTAAAATATATGAAATTTATTTTTCATTTAATATTTTAAAGTTGATTTTAGAAAAACACTTAGTAAATAAAATATATTCTAGATAGTTATTTCTAAAACTAGTTATTTTTTCTAATATTTAATTAAGAAAATATCATAGATTGTGAAATTAATTGTTTAATAATTAATTTTGGTACAATCTCAGTTAAGTATATTTTTCCTAGTATTAAACTAGAATTAATAATTAAGTCTCCTCTATACTTAATTATTTATTTCTTGAACTTAATACATTTAATTAAATTGAAAATTAAAATATCTAAGTTGATTTTCATAATGATTTTTAAATATTATTATTTTCATGTTATTTAATTAAAATTGAAAATTATTTTAAGTTTGAAATCTTATTTCAGAATAACTTAAATTTGAATAATTTTCAAAATATATATTTTATTTTATTTTATTAATCTTTTTCCCACAATTTCGAAATTGCATTTCTTAAATGCAGAAATTTCAAATTTTATTTGAAAAATAGATTAAAATTGAAAATTATTTATTTTAATTTTGGACCAACTTAAATCAATGATTTTTTCATTTAATGATTAATTAAAAATAAATGAATTAAAATATATTTAATTAGAAAATGAATTAATTAGTCAATGAAAGTCTAGATAGATATTATCTGTTTTGCTTGAAGTATTTTTTCTAGTGTATTTAATTAAATAGAAAATTAATATTTAAGTTGATTTTCATCATGATACTTTAATATTTGAAATTTTTCTTTAATATTTAATTAAATAGGAAAATTATATTTTTGTTGTAAATTAATTTCATTAATTAATTTTGGGCCAACATAAAATTAGAATAATTTTTTCCAGGATTTATTTTTATTTTATTTTAACAAGAAATTTCGAAAATTGTATTCTTAAATACTTCAATTTTTCGAAATGCAATATATATTTATAGAAAATTAAATTTTGAGTTGTAAATTAATTTAAATTAATTTTGAAATAACTTAAATTGAATATTCTTCTAAATATTTATTGGAAATTATTACTAAGATGGATATAATTCATGTTATTTTCATATCCATCTAAGTATAATTTATAAGTATTAAATTAAAATTTATATTTAGAATTTTTCATTCTAAATTGGAAATTTTAATTAAATAAATATATATTTAAAATAAATTGATTAAAATAAATGTTAGAAGAAAATACACTTTAAATAATGAGCTTTATTATTAGGACATTCGATCTCCATTGTTGGTTTTACATAGCTTTTGTGTTAGTGAGTAATCCTCCCTAATGGAGGAACGTTCATTAGCAAGTTAGTACCGTTTAATCTCGAAAGATAAGTATATTTGTAAGTGTTTTATATAGTATTGATCACCCTAATGGTGGCGACTGTATTTGACTTACAAAATATGAAATAATGGTGGAAGCTCATAAGATAGAATAGCCTTGACTCTCGCCTAAACGGGACAACGCTGGATTCCAATCTTGATCAAATAAAAGGTTGCTAGAATGTTTATCATTTTAGATGAGTTGATAACTCTATTGAATGGATGCTATCACTGACTCTCGCCTAAACGGGACACTGATATCAGTTTGTTGAAGACATTGGAAATTATTTAGGATTGTATGTTTTAGTATTTTCACTTGTCATTCCTACTTGCTATATGTTTAATAATTTTTGAATTGTGTATGAATTTATATTGAACCATGCTAGTTTCTGTTATTAAATTGTAGTTTAATTTCGAATCTTCATTGTTGGTCTAACTTGGTTTGTTGTTCTAATGGGACAAATCCCTAATGGATTGTCAACATTAGACAAACATAATAGTGTTAGATCTCGAATGATAAATATTGTAATTGCAAAATTTAGCTGTTCATCAATAGATGACACCTTAGACTAGTATATACAATATGAAACAACAAGATTGTATAAATAAGATTACTTTGACTCTCGCTAATCGAAGCATCGTTGGATTCTTATTTAAAAACGAAATTATCCTAATTTCTCTTAGCTTATTCATTTCGAATTAGCTCAATAACATATCATTGGATGAATGGTCTATAAATCATTTAATGTCATTCTATTAAGAAATTAAATGACGCATATGATTATATTCCCTAAATTTTATCCCAAAATGATATAAATCCTCAATCTTAAAAATCTCCTACTTGTATGGGCAAATCAGACTTAGAGTTAAATTAGTAGTGGTGGTCCAAGAAAGAATTACTCATTATATTTGGTATAAGTTTAAGTCTTTGACTTTAAATTTTAGATTCCAAATAATTTTTTTTTAATACAATACAGTTTCACTTTCACAAGTGTTTAATAACCATTTTCTATCAATGGATTCAAACTGTATGGAATATGAGTTTTGTATTCTGTGACCAGGATCCACTTGCACTATTTTAAGAATTCTTTGATGTAACTAAACCTAAGTCATCAAAAGATACAACCACATATTTTTTTTAAATCTATGGCATTTGTATCTTGTTCATAGTGGTTTTGACAAGATCAATCTCTGCAAAGAGCTAATATGCCTATATCCACTGAAAGTAGTTTCATCTCATTCACAGATGGGTATACATTCAGGGGTGGATATGAGTTTTTCGTTATATTCTTAAAACGATCACTCTAGATTATACCTTATGCACAGAAATTTGAAACGTTTGAAAATTTCATGAATTTCTAGAAATGGTGAAAAACCATTAAGGTAAGTGGTTAAAGATCTTGCGAACTGATAGGGGTGGAGAAATAGTTAGTAGATATGCAGTTCAAAGATCATTAAATTGATTTTTGAATTATATCCAAACTTACCTCCCCAGAAATTCGATTTGCATATTGATGATTAGTTACTAGTCATTGCCTAAATCCTTCTATGGTAATACAATTTCAGAATGATGCAATGGTTGGGTACTTAGTGTAAACCATTAATAGATTCATGGATGACCTAATCAAAATCTTAAGAAAAGCTAGAACTGTTATCCATGGTTTGCATGTTTGTTAGCTATTCTAAGTGATTAGGGGTGGAACATCCCATAATCAATAAATAAAAAAGTGTTTGTTTAAACAAATACTACTTTTCTAAGAAAATGACTAAGTCTGAAAATAAACTATCAAATAAAGGAGATATTTTTTTCTAGATTCCAAAAGTGTTCTATCATCTTATTTGACATATGATGATTCCACTGCCTCTGTTGTCTTGACACAACCGAAGAGGTTAATACCATTTAGTTTTCTTAGACATAATTCACGGTACCTTGTCGTAGTGGGAGGGTTTCTAGGAACTCACCTTATTATGACTTGGAAGACACTAGTGATTAAAATCCATTGTGAGTTTAAACAAGTAATGGATTATCAAGATAAGAAACTAAGAAGAAAAGCCAATAGAACTATGGTTTGATTCATTCACATGGAGTAACCTAAAGTTTTCTATTACAAGGACATGAAAGGAAATTTTAGTTTATAAGTCTATTCAATGGACTTAACAAAACTTCCTGTTCCTAGTATTATAGGTTTGAGTTTATCTAAACCTATGGCATGTGTTATACCTGGTAATTACTTACTCTAATGCAAGCAACTTACTTTAGTAAGATGTTGAAGCATTTTCTTTCTAATGGCAATCTATAGAAGCTTCTCGACTTCTAGGCATAGATTTTATTTATCTAAGGAAAAGTCTCAACTATTCCAGAAAAGATAAAGCCATGAAAGAATTCCTTAAATCAACAGTGAGAGGTCTCAGATATGCTTTAGTATGCCTTAGACCAGACACCTGCTGTTGAGTGGGAGTAATGAGTAGGTATCAGATTAATCCAGGAGAGGAACATTGGAAGACAATCAAGTAAATCTTAAGATTAAGAAGAGGAACTATATGTTAGTCGATAAGGGTGTATTTAAAACTCTTAGACTACACCACATCAGATTTTGAGACTTGCCTTTGTGCTAGAAAGTCTGCTGATAAGATGGTGATTACTCTGGGGGTGGAGTAGTGATTTTGGAGAAGTGTAAAAACCTATCTGAAGTCTCTAGGTCTACCAGAGAGAGACTGAATGTTAAAGTTGCAGGAAAGGTACTTATTCAGTCTAAGGAAAGTTCTATACATTTGTGGCACAGTTCCAACTTGTCTTAACTACTAGTGTTATTTCCTGATTAACCAAAAGTAGTTGCCAAAAGTATAGAATCCAGTATCCCAAGAGAGTAGACATATAGATAGGAATTTCACAATATCAAGGATTTTGTGATTAAGGAAGAGTAATGGTGGATAAAAAATTGTGTTTAATACAACCTATCAGATCTTATTACGAGGAGTATACTACTACTACACTTGATTTGTATATCAAGGTGTTGAGATTATTTGAAATGCACATTTTGTTTTATATTAGTGCAAGTGGGAGTTTGTTGGGTTTTATGCCCTAAATAAAACTCATTTCAATATAATCAGATTTACTTATTAATACAAATAAGAAATAACATTTAATGTTGCATGGTTCACATGATTTATTTCATGATTATACATACATAATGTCTTAATTCTATTTAAGTCCAGAACATATGAATTTGTTAATGATTATAGTGTTGTCAGCACAGTGGAATATAATCTTAATTATATGTTCGAAAGTTTATTCCCTGATTTGTCAGAACACTGGATTTAGACTGACATGATAATAACCAATAGGTATTCTTATACCTTGGATAAGTGTTATGTCCTTTCCAGGGCATTGGCAAAGTTTACCAGTATTGGATGTATGGAGCATACATCGGAAGGGACCGATATTGAACTTTGATTAGATATGTTAAAATTTACCGTAATATCTATTCAATTCAATATCACCCGTTGATCCTAGATCAAATGATCTTAATCCTGATATGGTTAGGTTCGATCTCAAGAGTATTATACATGTTCTTTGATTTGTTAGTTAAGTCTACTTTTGAACAGTTAGGGTGATACGTACATTTTGGGAACATGATAGTATAATTGAGTGGGAGCGCTAACATAAATATGGAGTCTATAACTTCTATAGGAATTTAGCAGTGAAACGATGATATCCTTCGAGCTTGGCTAAACAGAGATAAATTGTTGAGATCTCATTTCACTTCGCTGAAATATCATTTATACGGAGCTAAGTGTTTTAAGGATAAAATACATTGAAGGGTGTAACGGTAATTTAGTTCCTATTCAATGTAGATCATTTATTAGAGGGTCATTGATCAAATTAGGATTATAACAATGGATAACTAATGACGTATCTATATCGTGGAATATATAGAGCGTTCTATATGACTGAGAGTGCAATTCCAAGTTCTAAGTGTGGATTCCATAAGGAATTAATAAGTTAGGGAATTTACTTGGTAAATTTGGTTCGACTTATTAGAAGCTCGGAAATATAGGCCCATGGTCCCCATACTAGTTGAGACTATACTGCTTGTAAGACTCAGTTAATTGATTTTAATTAATCAATTATAATTCGAAAGTTAGACTATGTCTACTTTGTGAATTTTCACTAAGCAAGGGCGAAATTGTAAAGAAAAGAGATTCTAGGTTTATTTATTAATTAAGAGACTTTATATGTGTAAATTAATAAATATATTAAATGACAACATTATTTAATAATTAATTTTTAGTTATTAAATAATTAGATTTGGCATTTAAGTGGTTAAATTAGAAAATTGGCGTTTTTGAGAAATTGGGATGGAAAAATGACAAAATGGCAAAATTGCAAAGTGGTCCCAATCCAATATCCTATGGCCGACCACACTAAGCATTTACCATTTATTTTTCTATTATTTTAATGCCAAATAAATCTAACCTAAACCTAGGTGGTTACCTATAAATAGGTAGTGATGGCTTCAGGAAAAGATGATGCATCTCATTCCTTCAGAGAAAAACTTCTAGCCGCCACCTTCTCTCTTCTTTTCTTCTTCAATTTCGAAATCCTTGAGTGATAGAGTAGTGCCCACACACATCAAGTGGTATCTCAATCATAGTGTGTAAGACTGTAGGAGATTCCAAACAACAAGAAGGAGAATCAGCATCAAAGGAAGGAGAGAAAGAGATCCAGGTTCAGATCTTGGTGATGTTCTTCTACAGAAAGGAATCAAGGGCTAGAGATCTGAACGGAAGGAGTCATTATATTCCGCTGTACCCAATGTAAGGTTTCCTAAACTTTATATGTGTTTATTTCATTGTTTTAGAATTCATATTAGGATGTTAATGAAACATACTTGGTAGTAAATCTAGATCCTGGTTAACTATTTCCAACATGTCCCACTTTGGTTCAAGAATTTATTGTCCAGAAGATTTAGAACTTGAGTTTCCTACAGATTAGCCATCACGTATAAACCCAACCCTTGAAAACCCGCCTCCAAATTAGAGTTGAACGATGCTAGGGTTAGGGAACATTTAGTGAGAACCCACAAGGAAGATAATGCAAGTCGTTACAGGCGCTTCTTGCAAGAGATCATTAAAGGCAAACGCCGTTTCTTGCGAGATGCGGCCTGGCCAGAACCTCCCAGTGTGTCCTTTATTTCTTTGGCTAAGCCTTTGTTTTTACCCAAAGTCACGATTGCTTTTGAACCAGGTGACTTGGACTTTGAAATAATGTCTCCCAAGCCACGTACATCAAAGACTCCCAGGATCCCAGAGTCACTTTTGAAGTTGAGTTAATTTAATTGAAGGTGCGATCTATCTCAGGCTACACAGGTGATATATTGAAGACCTGTGGAATCAAACTTGGGCGATCATGCCTAGTTAGGTCAGTGCGAGAGGGTGAGTTTAGCTGTTACCCCCTTGCGCGTTTTTCAAGCAGTACCCTAGGGGCCAGTGGTAAGACCAGTTTCAGCGGCTCGACTGGCATGGGCGCCTGGAGCCTTGAGCATATCAGTGCAGGGGCCATACTCCCTCTCCAAGACTACTTCAAGGATTACATAAACTATCTTGGGATTGTTCCATTCCAGCTGACTCCTATCTCTTACGAAATTCTCGCTAGTTTGAAGGTCTTGTATAAAATTCTAAAGTGGGAGTGCCCTACACCAGTAGAAATTGAGTATCTCTACTCGGTTAAGGTTGTTCCTGCGAGGAAGAATGCCGCAGTGGACTTCTATTATTTGGTGCTCATTCTAGCAAGCCTAAAATTATTGTGGACCTGCTAAAAAAAGTGTCTTTCAAAGATGACTTCTTTTGGACAACTGGCCTTTCCGCAATCGGCACAACCATCTTTCGCAAAATTTGTAAGTGATTGTTTTCATCATGACCAGTTGAATTAATGCTTTTTGTTTTTTAGTTTTCTGACCAATGTGTTGTTTGTTTTTTTACAGCCCTCTCAAAAAGACTCGTCCCTACTCTTGAGATGGTCAGTCGGCACAAGCACATGTTGACTCTTACCCATGGCCTTAGGTCATGCGACTTCCTCTTGAACGAGGCCAATCTGAGATCGGTGGCCTTCTTACTGACAAAAAGCATACTTGTGATTGTAAGTTTTCCAAGTATTCTTCTTAGCATCAGGTTCCCATTCCAAAGGAGGATAAGGCTTGGGATCACATGGCTCGAGCACAGTATCTTCAAAACACTGCTCCTAGGGAAGCCGGCAAAGGAGCGTCCCGAGGTAATCAATGTGGTTGGTCTCCCTCAGTACTTAGGATTGAACGTAACACATTAGTCACCTTTCGAGACACGCGCCTTAATTTTTATATTTGGGATTCCCTTCTCGTAGACCGAGTTGCTCATAGGTTTGACAGTTGGTACCCTAGATTCCACATCCAGATCAACTTTCATTAGTCATATTATGGTATAGCCGAGCAATATGGCACCACGACAGATACGGCGAGTCATATAGACGCGAGCTAGGATTTAGAACCAATCGAGTCCTTTGATATATTCAAGATTACAGGCTGTAGGGATTTTAGTGGATATTACGGTCCTTCTACCCCCTCTTCTAGTGATAGCTCGCCTTCTAATGGCTTCGGTAAATCCCTTAGGTGGAGAACTCCACTCCCCCTTCCTTTTTTATTTGCCTTAATTGTAACATTTTTTTTTTTTGCAGTCATGGGGGGTTTTGAGGATATCAGGGATCGGAAAGGGAAGAAAAAGGGAACCAACCCAGGGGTCCCTACAAACGTCGAGGTGGAGCCTCCTAAAAGGCAAAGGAAAACCACTACCCACAAAAAGAAGTCGTTGTCCGAGCCTATTGACCTCGAGGTCTCTGATACCGAGACCCAAGGACAGGTTCCTCCTCTAGTTGCTCCCAACACCAACGTGTTGGAATTATTTTACTAGGATCTTAGATCTACTCACAAGTATGTTGATTTAACAATCTAAATATGAACTTCTAAAACGATAATAAATTAAACACATATAAAGTTAAGAAACCTTACATTGGGTGCAGCGGAATAATATGTCTCCTCCCACTCAGATCTCTAACCCTTGATTCCTTTCTGTCGCAGAGTATAATCAAGATCTGAGCCCGAATGTCCTTCTTTGTTGACTCTGAATTCTACACAGCCTTCCTCACTATGATTGAGGTATTACTTGATGTGTGTGGGCACTACTCTATCACTTAGAGGGATTTCGAAAAAAACAGAGAAGGAAGAGAGAGAGAGTGGCAGCTTCAAGAGTGTTAGAGAGTGAAAGAAAATAATGTTGTAAAGTGTATGTAAAACCTGAAGCCTTTACCTTCTATTTATAGAAGACCACATAGGGTTATGGTTGAATTACTTGGCATTAAAAAATGAAAAATAAATGAAAAAATGGAAGCAAAGGTGGCCGGCCATAGCATTGTGGAAACAAGCCTTCCACTTTTCTAACTTTCCTTTTCTATCATTTCTAGTTTCCCATTTTCTCAAAAATTGCCATTTCTCTCATTCAACCACATAAATGTCAAATCTAATTATTTAATAATTATAATTAATTATCAAATAATATATTGTCATTTATTTTATTTATTAATAAAACGAATCAAAGTTTCTCAATTAATAAATATACCCTTTAAACTCTCTATTTACTGTTTTGCCCTTAATAAGTAATAAATTCACAAATAGACATAGTCTATCTTGAGAATTATAATTGATTAATTAAAATCAATTAAATGAGTCTTACAAGTAATATTGTCTCAACTAGTGTGGGGACCATGGGTCTATATATCCGAGCTTCCAATAAGCAAATCAAGAATTTACAACTTAAATTCACTGACTTATTAATTCTTCGTTGAATCCACGCATAAAACTTAGAATTGCACTCTCAGTTATATAGAACGCTCTATATGTTCCACCATATAGACACGTCATTAATTATCCATTGTTATAATCCTAATTTGATCAATGATCCTCTATATGGATGATTTACACTGTAAAGGGATTTAATTACCGTAACACCCTACAATGTATTTTATCCTTAAAACAATTAACCCTGTAGAAATGATATTTCAGCTAAGTGAAATGAGTACTCCACCATTTATTTTCGTTTGGTTAAGCTCGAAGGAAATCATCCTTTACTTTCTATTCGCTAGATAGAAGCTATAGATTCCATATTTATGTTAGCGCTCCCACTCAATTGCACTACCGTGTTCCCAAAATGTACGTATCACCCTGACCCAAAAGTAGGCTTAACTAACAAATAAAAAAACATGAATAACACTCTTGAGATTGAGCCTAATCATATCAAGATTTAGATCATTTGATCTAGGATCAACTAAGTGATATTGAATTGAATAGATATTACGGTAAGTTTAATAAATCTATATCAAAGTTCAATATCGGTCCATTCCAATGCATACTCCATGCATCTAACCCAATCTTTACTTTAACCAATGTTCTGGAAAGAACGTAGCATTTCTCCAAATGCAAGTAAACTCTGTTGTAGATTGTCATATTAGTAAAACCTAGTGTTCTGATAAATCTAGGAATCTTTATTCACATAGTCATGTTTACTTTCCACTGTGTTGACAACACAATAAACATGATCAAGTATGTGAAAAGGGTTTGAATGAATTCATAAATAAAATAGACAAGCAATTGATAAGATGAACCAAAACATACACAAATGAATGAAAAATACTTCTGTTATTTTATTGATATTGAATAATCTTGATTGCATTGAAATAGAGTTTTATTTAGGGCATAAAACCCAACACAACGCACCTCCTCCTGAGACAGCTCAGGCCTCTACTTCCTCGAGCCAGGCCATTGAAACATTGTCGGCCGCAGCGGGAGAAGCTGGTTCCGAATTTTCCCAGGCATTTAGGATTCCCTACTGGGGAAAACTCAAGGCTCTCCTTCCCCCAGATTGGGATCTAATCAATCTTGCGAGGAACCTGGACTATACTCTTATGGTAAGTCGATCATATTGTTATTATTTTTTTTCTTTGTTCCTCATATTCATTTGCTTGTAATTTTCCAAGCTTTTTTTTTCTTTCTTTTACCTCCAATCGACGACTCTTGGAGTGGCTTAGATACTTGGAAGGCGAGGTCAAAAAATTATTAGCCCAATGCGGGGTTGTGATTAAGCAACGGGACGATGCCCAACAGGAAATCAGTCATCTCAAACAGGAGGCCGAGAAGTTGAAGAAAGATCTTGAAGAAGCCGAGAAGACCAACAAGACCCAGGCTGATGAATTTGAGAAGAAGCTCGCTGAGAAGGATGCCGAACTCGCAGGGAAAGAAGCCGAAACTATAAAACGGTGCAACAAGGTTGGCCTCCATACTTTATATTGAGCCTGGATGGCAAATCCCAACATGGACAGAAGCTTCTTGGAGGAGAAGGAAGAGGAAACTTTGGCTTTTTGCGAGAAGGCCAGGAAGGAGGAGGAAGAGGCTGAGGTAGAGGAAGACGAAGAAGGTCCATCCAAGTCTCCCACCATGTGTTGGAAATTTATTTTACCAGGATCTTAGATCTACTCACAAGTATGTTGTTTAAACACCCTAAATATGAACTTTCTAAAACGATAAATTAAACACATATAAAGTTAAGAAAACCTTACATTGATGCAGCGGAATTAATGTCTCCTTCCACTCAGATCTCTAACCCTTGAATCCTTTCTGTAGCAGAGTATAATCAAGATCTGAGCCCGAATGTCCTTCTTCTTCAAGTTTGATCCTTCACAGTCTTCCAATCTATGATTAAGTTACTGCTTGCTGTGTGTGGGCACTTACTCTCTCACTAGGGTCACGAAATTGATAAAGGAGAAAAGAGAAAGATGATTTCGGCCAGGTATAGAAAGTGGGGAAGGCTCAGTTTTTCTGAAGAGAGAAATTTCTGTGAGAAAAGGTTATTGAAAACTTGTGAAAGCATGTTATGTGACTGAGCCATCACTTTCTATTTATAGGCAACTACTATGTTTAGGTTAGGAATTATTTGACATTAAAATAATGAAAATATTAATTTGAAAAACTAACTTAAGTGGCCGGCCATGGTGTAGTGTTGGGCCTCACTTAATTTTGCAGTTTTACCAAATTTTATCTCTATTTTCTCAAAAACGCCAATTTTCCAATTCTAACCTTTTTAAATGCCAAAACTAATTATTTAATAACTAAAATAGATTATTAAATAATATTGTCATTTAATTTAATTATTAATTAGACATATAAAGTCCATTAATAAATAAATAAACCTAGAAACTCTTTTCTTTACAATTTCACCCCTGCTTAGTGAAAATTCATAAAATTAGACATAGTCTAACTTTAGAATTATAATTGATCAATCACGAATCAATTAATGAGTCTTACAAGCAGAATGTTCTCAACGAGAATGGGGACCATGGATCTATATGCTGAGCTTCCAATAAGTGAACCAAATTTACCAAGTAAATTCCTACTTATTAATTCTTCGTTCAATCCACTCTTAGAACTTAGAATTGCACTCTCAGACTTATATAGAGCATATTGTATGTTCCACGATATCAATATACTATCTCATTTAACCATTGTTATAATCTTATTGTGATTTAAAGATCCTCTATATAGATGATCTACATCGAGATGGGATTTCTTTACCGTTCTCACCCCTCAATGTATTTTGCCCCTTAAAACACTTAGCTACCTGTAAATGGTGTTTAGTGATCTAATAATTAGTCAGTTAAACAAGAGCTCATCCATTTACTTCTATTTGCTAAGCTCGAAGGGAATCATCACTTGACTTCTATACACCAGTAGAAGCTATAGATTCCATATTTATGTTCAGCACTCCCACTCAATCATACTATCATGTTCCCAAAATATACGTATCACCCTGACCCAAAAGTAGGCTTAACTAATAAATCAAAGAACATGAATAGCACTCCTGAGTTGAGCCCAAGCATATCAGGATTTAGATTCTTTTAATCTTAAGATCAACTACTGACATTGACTTGGAAAGATATGTATAACGGTAAGTTTGTAATATCTTAACTTAGTTGCAATATCGGTCCAGTCCAATGTATACTCCATACATTTGAAACTAGTATACTTTACTAATGTCCTGGAAAGAACATAACACTTACTCCAACTGTAAGTACACATCATCGCTGATTATCACATCAGTGTAAATCCAATAACACTGATGAAACAGGGACCAAAAATTTTGATACATATGATCACAATCACATTCCACTGTATTGACGATACTGTAATTGTGAATAAACATATGATCTGGATATAACTGATTCTGTGTGTAAATGTAATAAACATATTTAAACCATTAGCATGTAGAATTCATGCAAACATCAATCACTTCAGATTTCTTATGTTGATAACTAATCAGATTGTAAAGAGTTTTCTTTAGGGCATAAAACCCAACAACATGCACACTTGGTTTTTATTTATCTCTTTTTCTTTTTTTTTGTTTTTTGTTTTTTTTTTTTTGAAAATGGCCTTTTGGCCGAGACAATAGTTTGCCCCTTGTTGCATTTTTTGTAAAGACAAATTTACAAATTTGGATGGCCAACTTTGCTTTTTAATGCCTCATACTTTTAAGTTTAAACTTCAATATACGGTTGTTTGCTTGAGTTTCATTCACAATCTAAATAATCATATGCATAAAGTTTCTTAGGGGTTTCCATTACTCGTATTTCTTTCTAACGTTAAGTAGTTAATAACCTACTTTAAGCGCGAGCAGCTTATCATTTGCCCTTCACTCGCTTTGCAAGCAATCATTGATTCTGCCTCGTGATCATCAATATTGATCTCATTTCAAGCAAACTTAAATATATTTTTAATGACCTTGTCACTTTGTATATATTTTCATTGCTTACATGAGTAGTTAGATATTCTATCCACATGTTAGGTTTAAGTACTTTTTCTTCAAGACATTTTGATGTCTCGTTTAATATTGTCCTTTAGCGCGAGCCGTTAGTATTTAGCTTTATACACGGGTTATGAGTTCTATCTCAATTATAACTTTTGATTTTTCTTTCTCGTCAGATAGGTTTTAAATAAAAAATTATGGTTGTTTGATCCCTCTCTCGTCAGAAAGGTTTGATCAGGAAGTTATAACAATTCGACCCCTCTCTCGTCAAAAAGGTTTGGTCAGGGAGTTATAACAGTTCAACCCCACTTTTGTCAAAAAGGTTTGGTCAGAGAGTTATAACAGTTCGACCCCTCTTTCGTCAAAAAGGTTTGGTCAAGGACCTTTACAAAGTTTTCAAATTTTTTTTTGAAGTGATGGGTTTGCATTGTGTTATGTATTTCTAGATAAATTTTGTTTAATCATACATATATGCCCCTCAAGTAATTTTAAATGGTTATGCTTTATAATTACTTGTTGAAAAAAATGATTACTTTATTCACAACTGAAGTTCAAAATATTACATCAGTGATTCGATTTACAATCATTAATCTCATAAGAATTTCCCCAGTTCAATAGCTTATTTTATCAATCTTCCAGAAGCATCTAGTTTTAATAAAATAGGTTCTGATGTTGAGGGTCAATCCCTAACATATTCCAACAATTGTTTCAATATCCAAGGTTGATCCCTGTCATATTCCCGGGTTCTAGGCGAACTACTCCTGGTTTTATTCATTTGTCTTTAACTGCTACTGGTTGACGACCAGCTTTCCTTCGTAGCAGCTCAATATGGCAGTCATCGTGAGCCGGTATTTGCTTCCTTCGCAATACTTTTATGTGATTGCTTTACCGGACTAACTGCCCCTTGTCTTCTCGCAACACATTCCCTCTCAAGAAAACCGACGAATCCCTTCCTCCAACAAAGGAAGGTTATGATTCCTGGTCACTTGAGTTACTGGGTGGATCGAGCTAATTATGGGCATTGTCCTGCCCCTTTGCATATTGTTGCAAGTGTCCTCGCGCTATTAGACCTTCTATCTCATCTTTCAACTGACGACATTCTTCCGTGGTATGCCAAATTTATCCATGGTATTCATATCGTCTGGTTGGGTCCCTTTTACGTCTCGCGTGTTTCATAGGTTTTGGTTCCCTAAAAACAACTTCCTGTTCATGTGCGAGGTAGATACTTTCCCGAGTTTCATTAAGCTCGGTATAATCAGTATAAAGGGGTACATATTTGTTGTGTTTCTTGTCCTTGGACAAATTTTTAGAGTCGTCTTTCCTTTTTGATTCGGAAGCCTCCGACTCGAATTCTTCACCAGACTCACATCCCACTTGTTTTCCTGGTTCCTCAAATTGATACCTCCTGAACTTGTTCTCCAACTTGTCTATTCGCAAATGGATTGAATCCCGTTGCTTTGGACTAAGTTGTTGACGAACATCAAGTTTTTTTTTGGTTCAAGCGTTCCTGTAGGTCCAATTGGTCATGACGACTGGCTAATCTTGTTCCACCCATAGACCTTATTCTACTTGATCATCGCTGTGACGAGCGTTCTCTCCTCCTTGCATTGATCGATTATGAGATATTGTGTGCCTCGCGCTAGCCCTCGCCTCTTCACGTCATGCTCTTCTTCCTAAGGTTTGATTCGCCTCGTTCCCCCTATAGGGATTTGCGAGAGCTCCTTTTTTATGAGCTTTGAGAGAAGGCTGGCGATCTCCGACTTATGTTCCACATATCCCATGCTGTGTCCCCAAACTTCCTTTATTCTTATGGGGAATTTCCGATTTCTTGGTTCTTGGTTGATTATAGGGCATCTCACCTTCAAGGTATCCCTTAGCTTCCTCAGGTTGCCTCTCCTGAGAGTTTTGGGAATACCTTTGGGTTGTCTCCTGCCCCTTAAATTGCGAGTTTCGAGGTTTTCCTCGTGAATCTTTGTCTCCAAGGTCAGGTTGATTTTGGGAACTATTCTCCTGTGCCACCCTGACTGCAGATATCTCACGTTCTAATTCAGCATTACGCCGGTTTGCTTCCTCCAATCAGCGCCTAAGATGGCGGTTTTCTAGCTCAACGATAGGTACGTATTGGGTTGGGTCGTACGCGCCATCCTCAACGACTTGATTAGGAAGAGACCGCCTGTTGCTTATCCTATGCCCTTCGAGTCTGAGTCCCCAATACTGGGTTTTCCCGGAGCTAGTGGCCTGTTCAGGTGATGAATCAAATGATCCTTGGGAACTCAGTGGCTCTTTTCCAAGACGATGATTGATTCCTTCATGAGGATTATTTTCTTTGTTGTCATCCATTATTTTTATGTAAGGAGGCTTTTTTCTGAGTTTTTTCACGAAGATTCTCAATGAAAGCACCAAACTGTTAACGCAAATTTTTGTTAACCAAAATTAGAGCCTAATAGTGATAATTTCACACAGAAAAATAAAAGCAGTAAAATAGAAAAACATGAACTTAAGACATTTTTTACGTGGTTTTACAATTAAAATTCTGCATAGTCCACGAGTCAATCTTATTAGATTTCTGATAGTTTTTTCAGGGCCTCTTTTTCTTATGATTTTTTCGTCCTCCTTTTTTGATCTCACTTGCCTCTATTTATAATCACATAGTAGGCAATTAATTACAGAGTTGATTGATGTTTTTACAACGATTATCCCCTAAAATCATGGGATCTGATTACATATCGCATTAAGTAAATGCGGTTATTATTTGAATATCACACAGCTGTGAATATCCCGCTTCTACTGGGTCAAAATGAACGTGTGTTAAATATGTTGTAAACCATATCATAATGGAATGTCTCGTTGGGAATAGAGTACAGTTAATCTTGATAGCAAGCTAGAGTTTGTCGTATTTCTTACCAAGGTTGATAATGTAAATCCCGTTGCCTTTACTCTGAATTTGACAACCGCAGTTTCTGATGGCGAGATGATCTTTTTTGCGTGCATGTCTTCCTATGGCGAGGTGGACACCTCGCTATCACTTGCTTTGGCTCACCCGTATATTATACTTAGTTTGCTAAGTATTTTCACTGTCATTATATGTCCTCCACGTAATGAGGTTAGTGTCTCGTTTTGTACACCTGAAGTTACATGATTTTTCATCGAGGCACAAGGCAAAAGTTTGTATATTTTTGTCTCGCATAAGACCATTCAGTTAGCCGAGTTGTAAATATACTCTGTTAATTATGCCTTTAACGAGTTATTCCATCTCAAGTATAATTATGATTACGTGTCTGAGTTCTTATTCTTCCCAGCTTGACACGTGTCTTCTTCTGATGTGCTAGCCAAATTTCTGGTATAACATATATTATTCTGAATTTCTCAAAATTTTGCAGGATATCTTAAACAATTACAACGTACACAATCATGAAAAAATAGACTAAAATTATTCCTGCACAAAGAAACAACAGTTCCTACGATAAATACTTCTCTTAAATTTTTATTTTGTAATTATTTCAATTTTTTTTTTTAAAAAATACTTATAGAAAATATGTAATACACTCCACTAAAAGAGGTGTTTTGGTATATCCTTTTTTTTTTATTATTATTTCGATATTTAAGAAAAAAAAAATTAGTCTAAATTTTTTATAATCGTGGACGTTAGAGTTATTTATGACCTCCTAAAAATTTATAGAAAATTATAAATAGTTCACAATACTGAAAATAAGGTTCAAACAATTGCTTACAATGCATATAAGAAAAAACAGTCACGCGTGCAATGCATTAATTTAACCTTATTCTTAGTATTGTCAACTATTCGAAATTTTTAAAAAATTTATAAGTAATCCTAAAAAACTACAATGTATGTACTTATAAAACAATATTGAACTTCATATATGCCAAAATAAATAAAGAGTCTACCAAAACGTTTCTTTAGCAGACTTAAAAAGCTTGCATGTACCTCATATGTGCTAGTATATATATTTTTTTTATGTGAGCAAAGCAACACTAAAATAAAGAACTATTACATCAAAGTTTATTCCATTCAAATAATAAATAAAAATTATTTTATTAGAAATTTGAAACATAAAAGTAAACATAAATCAAAATTAACGATACAAATCAAATATTATAAAACTCCTAATATTATTTAAAGGAAGAATAGAATATATTATTATTTTTTTAAAAAGTAGCTTTTATCATATAAATAATTATTCTCAATCAATATTATTGAAAAATTTAAAAAGTATCATTATATAACAATCTCATTAAGTAATAGCATTAAATAGCTTAATTTATAAATATTCTTTTATTATCCTAATTTGTATTAGAGCCTTGCGTATTGTGTTTGTCTCGTATTTTATATATATTCTTTGCACTTTATGATACTTTCACTTTATCTTAAATTTTAACATGGTATCGAAATAAATAATAATAATAAAAAATTCCGCTATTTCTGCCTTTGACCTTTATTTAAGACCCTTCGGCCAATGTGTGCCAACTTCTATTTTTGGTGTCTTTGATCAATTTCAAAAAAATTCACAATTTTCTCGACATATACACTCATAAATTTTCCAATTTAACCTTGTGGAATTTTTTCAAATGTCACATTCGAAGTTGTGGTCCCTTAACGGTTGTTTATTATACCCACACTTTTTTAGGCCCAAATATAAAGAGGATCTATTATTAATAGTTCCACATTAATAATGTGTGGAAATATAATACCATATATAAGATGTATGACTACTCATCTCATTGTCAATTAGTTTAAAAGATGAATTAAATATATTATTATTACTTTTAATAATAGCTTTTAACATATAAATAATTATTCTCAATTGAGAAATTTAAAAAAGTATCTGCATTTTCTAATAACAATCTCATTAAGTAATAGCATTAAATAGCTTAATATATAAATATTCTTCTATTATCTTAATTTGTAAGAGTCTTGGGCGTTGTGTTCGTCTCGTATCTTATATATACTCTTTGCACTTAATTATACTCTCACTTTATCTTATATTTTAACATGGTATCAAAATAAATAGTAATAAAAAAATTCCGCTATCTCTGCCTTTGACCTTTATTTAAGACCTTTCGGCCAATGTGTGCCAATTTCTACTATTGGGGTCTTTGATCAATTTAAAAAAAAATCACAAATTTCTCGACGTATACACTCATAAATTTTCCAATTTAGTCTTATGAGATTTTTTCAAATGTCACATTCGAAGTTGTGGTCCCTTGAAGGTTGTTCATTATACCCACACTTTCTAAGTCTAAGTGAGGAGGGTGTATTGATAATAGTCTCACATTGCTATTGTAGAAATACATAAGATATATAAGCTACTTCTCTTACATTCTATATACCTTAATTACCATTCACACATTTGGGACCTATCGACTAATTGTGTCAGTTACTGCTCAGATCTTTAATTATTTCTAAAAAATTTACAAATTTCTTAATTTGACCTTGTAAAATTCTTTCAAAATTCACGTTCATTATTAATGTAAGAGATTATAGTACCATATAAAATGTATATACTATTTCTCTCAAGTTTGAGATATAACCACATGTTACTTCATTTTAAATTCTAACATGAATCAATAGAGATTTTTTTGGGGGGTATACATATGAATCGGTACTGTTCAATTCCAACTCCTTTAGATACCTATCAAGGAAAATTCCAAATTAGTGAGCTTATCCACGAGGTTATGCAAGATCTTGGCTTTCATGTTTTGGTGGGTCTTCGATGATGTATGTTATGTTGAAGAGAGATAATATATAAATATGAAATATGATTTAATTGAAGGCTGTAAATAGTCTTTGAACAAAACAGTACTGAGAAGTCAAACCTTCCCTGCTTTGTTTATTGCCATCAGACCTGTATTAACAGTTTAATTATAACTCTACCAAATAGTAATTTTAATTAGAAGACATACAACATATAGCAAGAATGAGCTTTTCTTTCCCAAAACAAAACAAAACAAAACAAAAACTAATCTTTCTCAGCATTTGTTTTATTTGCTAATGAAAGTCAAAGTACACAAAGACATGTAAATAAATTATGCATCTCTAAGAAATCTATCAATATTAACTATGCAGGGGTCTTCTATCTATATGATTGTAGTCAAATAATAGAGCAAAACAAGCTATTTCACCCAAGAATGTTTTTTTTTTTGGTAAGGGAAGAATGTTTTAAAAACATCTATTAGCTCTAGTACTGGAAAAAGTTAATTGCTATTAATGGTAAGGTTATCAAAATTATGTTTAAAAAAAGTACCATCACCATCATCACTCACCATATAATCAAATAATAAAATAAACAATGTTCTTGGCAAAGCAAGTCATTGTCAAGCTCTTTGATCTGTTTTGTTTTGTCCATCTACTTCCACATCTTACACCTCAAAACTATTTTCTCTCATAACAAAACTCAGCCACATGAAAAACGTTACCCCTATTCCTCTACTGTGAAAAATCCTCTGAAAGGAAAAGAGATAGAGATGGAGATTTTCACGAGTTCATTAATGAGAGAAAAGGTGAAATCTGATGCAGATATTTTGAGTGCCGTTTTGCCTTTATTGAAGTTCTTATCTCTATCCATCTTTGGCTTAGTTCTCTCTCAACCAAAGATTCAACTCATCCCAAAAGCAACTCTTAAACTTCTAAGTAAGCTTGTGTTTGCTCTCTTCTTACCATGCTTGATCTTCACAAATCTTGGTCCTTCCATTAATCTCAATCACATAATTCAATGGTGGTTCATTCCTGTAAACGTGATTATAAGCACAGTCACTGGCTGCATACTAGGCTTACTTGTAGCACTCATATGTCGGCCTCCGGCGCAGTACTTTCGGTTCACCGTCATCATGACCGGGTTTGGTAACACGGGTAATCTTCCTCTTGCTGTGATTACATCCGTATGTCATAGTAAAGATAACATTTTTGGTCCTCATTGTCATAGTTCTGGCGTGGCTTATGTCGCATTTTCTCAATGGGTTGCTGTTTTTCTTGTATACACTCTTGTTTATCACATGATGGAACCTCCATTAGAGTTCTATGAAATTGTGGATGAAGAAGGAGGGTCTGAGATTGAGGAATTAAGTGAAGGTATTGAGGAAATAGCTGTTAATGATCTGAGTAGCACACTTCTTGTGGAGGCTGAATGGCCAGGAATGGAAGATAGGGAGACAGAACACTGCAAAACTCCATTGATTGCCAGAGTTTTCAATAACAACAATATCTCTGGGGAAGCGGAAGTAACTGTTCCGAAATTTGATACTGAGGGAAAGGTTTCAATTCGGTGTTTGGCTGAGCCAAGCATTGTCAGGAGAATAAGAATTGTTGTGGAAAGAACACCAATTTCTCACATACTTCAGCCCCCAACAATTGCTTCCTTATTGGCCATTGTTATTGGAATGTTTCCAACAGCACAGGCTGTGATTTACAACAAGGATTCTCTATTCTCTATACTAACAGACAGTTTGGATATTCTGGCTGAGGCAATGGTGCCATCGGCTATGCTTGTTCTTGGAGGAATGCTTGCTGAGGGTCCAAACAGATCTGATCTGGGAATGAGAACCACAATTGGTATTGTTGTTGCAAGGCTTTTTGTTCTTCCACTGCTCGGAATTGGAATAGTCTCTTGCGCCGATCGATTCAATTTCTTGATCCCCGGCGATCAACTGTACAGGTTTGTTCTGTTGCTGCAATACACAACACCAAGTGCCATACTCTTGGGAGCCATTGCTAGCCTGAGAGGCTATGCAGTCAAAGAGGCTTCTGCAGTTTTGTTTTGGCAGCATGTTGTTGCTGTCTTCTCTTTTTCACTGTACATAATTCTCTATTTTAAGTTTTTTCTTTCTTCTTCCTAAGCTACATAAATACACCGAAATTCTCTTGCTTGGCTCACTTTCATCCCATGAATGAATAATGATAATAGAAAGCATGCAAAATTCACTTATTATCTTTGTATAGTCATTTTGTTTGAAATATATTGTTGTTAATAGTCAACAGTTCGATTCTGTGATAGTTCTATACGATTTTGATTAATTGGGCTTTCTTCCTTCTTCAGTCTTTTTAGTGTTTCTATCTATTTAGTTTTGAGAGCAATTTTGCCTGACCCTCATCATCCCATATTTTGCTTAAATCTTATTTTCCCAGTCATTTGTCGTAGGAACACACAATGATGTCCATAAGAGTCCAGAAGTGGTTAGTAGCTCGGGGAGGAAGACCAACCTCTTTCATAAATTTTGGTTTTAAGAATATATTTCAAGTACTAGAATGGGGTTTGGCTAAAAAAAAAATGAGAATAGAAATAGAAATAGAAATGAAATAAAATTTAAAATACATAAAAATAAATTAATAATGTTCAGGGGTATTTATGCATAATCTTTTCAACTTCATCACTTAATTATCATTGTGAAATTCACCATCAAATTCATAATTAACATTTCTCTTGGTCACCACTTCAAATCCAACCAACATCCTTTTTTTTCTTAGTACTCTTTATCTCCCGTTTAGTACTCTTTATCTCAAATTACATGATTAAGAGGCTATCAGATTGAAATACCCTTAGTACTCTTTATCTCACGTTTCTGCATAATCCTTCATATTCGTTGGCCTTTAAATAAAAGATAATGTAAGTTGAGAGGTTTTAGTTTCCCTCTTTCCAATCATTTAATAAATTTAGTAGTCTCTCTTTCTATATTAGAAATATTCTCTTATATATATATACTAGTTAAAAGTTACGTGTGAATGCACGTAAATATTAGTTTTATTTAAAGTTTAGTTTTTTTATTTTTATAGAAAATAATTGTTCAGAATTGTTTGCAGCAATTGTAGCTATGCAATGAGCTAACTACCTGAGTCTCATTCTAAAACATACCAAAATGTAAAACATTCCCAAATATACCTAAAGTTATTTTAAAATAAGCTCTTAGTAGCCCATTTTTATGTGAATGATCTTTGCTTTGTAACAAAAATTACCATAACCCACGGTTGATAATGCATAAACTTGATTTCTATGTACACAGAAATTATGTATAATAATATACTAAATTAAACTTTCCTTATATTTAATTCTCAAAATAGGAAAGTATGTATGTTGCTTGCCTCAACGCTATCCTTTCCAAACTAATAGCACAAAAAGTAATCTTCTTTCCTATCACCTGAGTGATAAGTATAAAGAACGATGTAGCAATCTCCTCTATAAAATTTACCAATATCTTCTTTGGACAATGGAGTTTTGGCACTGCCATTGATACGCCATACCTTGCAAATTCTTTTTTTTTTTTAAAAAAAAAATAAATCAAAAGACATTGATATTAACAGCCATAGTAATTGTTATATGATATGAGATTTTCTTTCAAGGCAATGAAGTGCCGACCATACCTCAATCTTTCCACCTCCTTCAAGCAAAGGTGGGTCTTCCTCACTGATAGGGGCATTTTTTGTCATCTATCTTATAACCATGCCACTCTTCTTCCGAATGTGAGCTTCTTTTAAGTTCCCTTGTCACATGAGTTTTGCATCAGGGAAAAGAAATCAAATTAAATTTCAATTAAAAGAAATAAAAAAGTAAAAGACAAGGAATACATGTGAAATAATAACATTACATAATTAAAAGATGCAGCCTCCAAAGATATGGCGAAGTTGACCCTATAGTCCTTATTACTTAACAAAAGCAGTGACTGGAAATAGAAACTAAGTCAAAACAATAACAAGTCTCTGGATAAAATCTGTTCAAGACTATTAACGGTAGCTACATTTAATACTCCTTTAATGCCTGTTAATGCTTCAAAATTTCTGCTTTTTCTAAGAGAAAGTTGTTATCACTGATATTTGACTTAAGCATGAAATTCATATTGAAATTTTCATGCCACAAGATATGAGGCAAGCTGCAATTCTGCAAGGTGTCCCCACCACCATTTCTCACTCCCTATATTGTATGCCTCAAGTGTTAAGGAGAAAAGAACAAAAGCAATTGAGATGCCATTAATAGTTTTCCTAATAAATACTTGCTTCACACCTTGTGAAATTCCAGTATACCTTCATGCCCTATACTCTCCAAATCTCCAAAGATTATAGGATTTTATTATAATATCCTCCAATATGTTTACGCAATGAATACTTAGGTAAATATCAGACATAGGCTTTGGGCATAAGATCGAACCTTAATTAAATATTGTACTTGTCTCCTTTGTACAGCTAAAACTGCCAATATATAAATCATATGTCTAATTAAAGATGCCATGTACCAACCAATGCTAAATGAAAGTACCAACCAATAGAAACCAACAAATTACCAAATGGAGCTGACTTTTGTTGCAAAACCTCAGAAATCTCAAATGGCAGCTGAAAAACAACAAATAGAAAAATGGTTGAAAAGAAAAGGAAAGCTAACCTCAAAGACTGCATTATGCTCTTTTGTTCGTTGATAAACCGCTGGTGATCTTTGACCATCTGTTCCAAGTTCCTGATAGGAGGAGAAGCCCGCCTAGAGAAAACATCATCCATCTTGCGGTGTATCTCGTTAAACATTTGCTTAAACTGTGAGACTTTACTCTCAAACTGCCTATGAGAACTGCTACAATTCTCAGCAGACTTCCTCAAGTTCTCTTCTTTGACAAAATCCAACAAACATTTACGAGTGCTAGAAAGAACCTACGCTTAATATTAGAGCATCAGTGTATAGAAATTAATCCTTCAAAGTATTAACACCATGTAAATAGACCCATTGATTTAAAACATATCATTAATACGTGGATTGAAACAGAATGCAAAGTTAACTTCACTCATATATTAATGCAAATTTTTTGAAATTGATGGCCTAGTAAGCAACTTATGGCAACCCAGGTTGTGGTGACAAAAATCGAGATAGAAACTTGAGTAAAATTCAGGTGTCAAAAACTGTAATATATGCAAATGAACAAATAATACTAACTCTATATATAGTACTTCCGTTAACAGACTGAGAAGCTGAAATTTGTTTTGCTTCATTTAATGAAATAAAAATACAGAATATTTTATCTATTTTATTTAAAGTAAAAAAAAACAACAAATCTAATCTTTTGCCTTCAATGCACTAATGCACTGCTTAAGAGGGTTGTCTTTTCCCTTGTAAATTCAGTGACGCAAAAGCAAATATGATAAATGCAAAGAAAACCACCTGAATATTTTCCTTGTAATGTGGACACACAGAATATACAATTGATTCATGACCCTCAAAAGTATACTGCTTAGCCCCAGTAGCTGCATCCCAGACCTGCACAAGCTTGAATGCTTAATAATTGCATCATGCATCACCAATCACATCAAACATTAATAAAACAAACCTTAATGACCCTATCCTCCCCGCAAGTAACTACACACAACTGCTTGTGTGGATATGAAAATGCAAGATCATTTATTATAATCTTAATCTTAAGAGTTTTTATCATAATCTGGAATGAAGATGGTCATCCTAAATGTGAGTAGATTATTTCAACTTCAAGAGAATTATGTGACAAGTTCATAAGACTAACATAAAAAAACAATATTAAAGGAGAATTCACTTATTCCCAAATACAAGAAGCAAGTTTAATGAAGATTCCAATTCACTTTGGGGAATTCGATCTTCTCCAAGGCTTCAACATGATTCTCGAAGCAGAGAAGCGCCGCGGTGTCACCGACATTCCGGAGAAAGAAGACAGCGCCAACAGTACTGATCAGAACAAAAACATGAACGACTTTATAGAGATTCTCAGATACCCATGTTGAGAAATCTAGGTTTTTAGGTTCGGATAATCTACCGGGATGGTGATGAGTGGGCAAACTCTTGATCTGGGTCTGCTTGGAAGACTTAGGCCCTACTCTATCTTGAACTAACATTGAAATCAAACCCTTCAAAACCCCCGACAAATCTCTGACCCCAAAACACAAATCTTTTAAAAAAAAACAATAACCCAGAAACGATTTTCCCCAATTGGGCCTCTATTCAAGCTCTCACCATGAAAAGAATTAAGAAAGCTTAAGTTTTTATCTTCTTCGTCACAAAGCTGGCCTTAGAGTCGTTCAGATTGGGATTGGGAGAGTGAAATTCTTCAATAGTCGACTCCAACCGTGAAGCCACATTCGATTGACCTCCGACACTTCTTCATCACAAACCTCACCTTAGAGTCGTTCAGATTGGGATTGGGAGAGTAAAATTCTTCAAAAGTCGACTCAAAACGATTGACCTCCGAACTCACCTTAGAGTCGTTCGTCGATTGGTTTTTTAAATTTGTTTTAACTTTTTCTTTAATAAGATTAATAGGTTAACGGCGTTAGAAGAGATCCGTTTAAAAAATAAAAAGGATAGTCATTGGCGTTAAAAAAAAGAAGGAATCGTTAAACCAAGAATTACCGTTAGATAGACACTTTTAATATATTAAAGATATATATATGGGTGAGTATTCAATCGTTACAATAAAAATGTAACTTTTTTTATAACTTGTTATAATAGGTCACTGATAGGTAAATTTCTATTTTTTAATTAAAGTATTTAATAAAACTTTTTTAGAAATTAATATTTATAATTTTCTATTATAAAGAAATAAATTAAATCAGGTTAATATCAAGTTGTAGGTAATTTATTAGTTATTTTTAGTAAATTTTTAAATTAATCATAACCGTCTAATAATGATCCAACGATTAAAAATAAATGTAACCATCATGGTTATATATTTAATGTAACCATTAGAACCTTCTCCATATATATAAGATCAATTAGTTTTGAGATAGAATATCACACACCTTAATTTGAATTTTAACATGAACAATTAAAAAATTATTGCTATCTTCACTTTTGACCTCTATTTAGAATCTTTTGGTCAATGTGTATCAGTTTTTAGTGTTAAAGTTTTTGACCTATTTTTAAAAAAAAAATTACAAATTTCTTAATGTGTACACCTACAAATTTTTTGATTTGACCTTGTGCTATTCTCTTAAATATCACATTCAATTTTGTAGTCTCTTAAAAGTCATTCGATATACTTACATTTTTTAAGTCTAAATGTGAAGAAAATGTATTAGTCCCATCACTAATGTATAAAAAAGTAATACCATATATTAGATACATAAGTTAATTATCTCATAATTAATTAATTTTGAGATAAAATTCATACACCTTCATCTTAAATTCTAACTTATTATAAATCTATATTTATATATCTATATAAAGAAACAAAAATATAAGGCAGTCACATGTCGCCTTTTATGAATTTTATTTTAATTTTTTTTATATTTTTTATTTACTTTTAAAATTTTATTAATTTTTATTTAGTGAGTTATTTTGGAAAAAAATTCACATTGTCAAATGTTATGGCTTAATGAATTAGGGTAAGTCATTATTTTATTTTTTAAAAATAATGGAAAAAAAAAACTGATTGTAGGGTCATAATTATTTTGGTGGTTAATCCATCGTATTCATCAATAATTTTCAGATTTAATGAGAATATAAAATTATTGCCACACAAATGTTATGATATTATTAGTACGTACTATAATAACACAAGAATGTCCAGCAACACGTGGCATCCTACGAGAAAAAGCCCCAATCAGCAAGATAAGTCTCTTTTGATGCAAACCCATTCTCCCCAAAAACAATTTAGAGAATAAAAAGTAGAAGGTGTTATAAATATTAATAATTATGTGGATGTTTAAATTTTTTATTTATTACCATTAATTGTAATCAACATTTCTTTTTTTCTTAGTTTCTTAATATCTCACTCTTGTATTTGTATAAATAGGGGTTCACCCCATTGGAATAAACAACTCAGAAATTCCCATTCACTTTCTCTTTCTCTCTTTATCTTCTTATTTCTTCTCATCTATTCTATATTATGTTATATTATTTTATAACACGTTATCAGCACGAGTCTCTGCTCAAGCTTCAAGCATGAGTCTCTGCCCAAGTCCCAATATAAGTATTTTGTTAAAGTTCTTGAATTGTTTCAAAGTCACGATACACTAAATATATATTTATATATATACTTATCTGACTGAAATAATTTTAAGAATATTTTGTTTTCTTTTTTCTTTTTATCTATATATCTATATATTATATATGTATGTATATGTTTTTATATATTTATTATTGATTTCATATATATATATATATTATGTCCTTATCATTCATAATATTTACAATATATGTTTGCCTATGATATGATAGAGAAAATCTATATAAATTATACATATATCGTGAAGATTATGTATCCTCGATAAAATATTGCATATATCTTAAAGATTATGCATCATCGATAAAATATTGCATATATCCTGAAGATTATGCATCCTCGATAAAATATTGCATATATCCTGATGATTATGCGTCCTCAATAAAATCTTGCATATATCCTGAAGATTATGCAAACGTAATATTCATTATATAGTTGATGAATATATAATGAAGGAGATGAATACATATTTATATATATGTTCTTGTATTCTTTGAGGACAATGAAAAGTAATCTAATATCGATATAGATTTTGACAAACATTTCGTGAAGTAAATGTTTTATATTTGTCAAAAAAAAAAATTGTATTTATGTGAATACAACTAAAGAATCATTAAGAATGATTATTATTGATGCAATTTTATAGTGGGTTTTGAATACCTAAAAAGAATGTTAAGAAAATTGCATTGAAATATCAAAGTATAAGAATAACAGTGAGCATGACTAATGTTATTTAAATACATGAGACATGTATTTATTGTTCATCATTCCCTGCAGAGAATGATACGAATTGAAGTCAACTACTTTTAAAGATTGTTTGTATTAGTCATGTTATTATACATTGTTATTACTTGCAATGTTGAAAATTATTGCATGTGACATATATTAAAGATCAAATTTTGTATACATCTTGGAGATTATGCAAAAATTGTATTCATATATTCTTGGAAATATTGTTAAAGAAATTGCTGAGTAATTTCTTTTTATATATGAACAAGTAATAAATTTTTAAGAAATTTATAATAATGTTCTACTTGTTCAACGTCATTCCCCGAAGTGAATGTAATGATTTTAAATAATCAATGACATTGTTTGCTACTCAAATATTTCCAGAAGAAATTAGAAACAACCAAAAGATGAGATACCACACACAATCAAAGTGCATGAAATCTATATATCATGTGTTGAATTGAATAATAGTAGTCGCGTACTTGTAGTACGGCCACACTTATAATCAAGATAAAAGTATACTTGATTATTTAATAGAATGTGAATTGTACAAACTTATTGTACATTTAGAATATTTAAATATCATTACCTAAAGAGAATGAATAGACATGAAATTCTATTTCAAAGAATATAGATTTCACATATATTAGTAATGCCAGAAGCAAATTAATCTATACATATTTTATTATTTCTTGAAATCAATAGTTTCAAACTATTGTTGGTACATGATATGTATATATATAGTCACTATATAATTCAGTTTGCATATTCCCAAAAGTGGATATATAATTTACTAATATTTGTTAGTGATCCAATATAATCAAAGTGATAAAAAATCACAAAATGATTGTTTGAAAAGCCTCCTGAAGAAGTCTTACATACAATTGCTACTTTGAGTAGTAAAATATCTTTGTATGTACCTAGATGTATAACTTTTATCTAGTTATGAAAGTGATAATAAATAACTTATTATATGTACTTGTTGTACATTTAAATATATAATATGTCAAGTCATGATAATTAGACTGATGAATAGTCTATTAATAAATTAGACTTGTTAAAAAGATACCAGAAAAAATAAATGATATATTATGGTTATATCTATTTGACCATTACAATAACATGATGAAGTTGTCATGTATCTTTAAATTATACACATCATTGAATTGATGATAGTGATTCCCGAAGAAATATAAAATTTGATAAACATAATAGTGACTCCTGAAGAGTGTATATGTTTTGGAGAATAATATAATTATATTATTTGTGTATATAAAAATGAAACTTATAATGATTATGTTGTAATGAATTTACATTACCTTTGAAAGTTTCATTGAAATACAAATTATAGTGAACCTGAAGTTCATTAATTGAATTATTTTGACATGATAAATCATATGCAATAAATTGTCAAAGGATTTGACTAAATTTTGTTGAAGAACCAGAAGATTCTTCTCATTGTTAATTTATAAGGCTCAAAAGAAGAATGTGCATATATTTGCACATAGAAAATATTTAAATTATATTTCTTTAACAATCTTGAGCCATTGTTATATTTTTATTGCATAGTTTCTTATCGATGTGATAAGATTATATGATCATGCATTTACAAAATGTGTAAATTAATGTATTTCTAATTATACACGTATGACTCATTCTTAGAAATGAATTAAGTTCATAAGGATTGAACTTGAAACTGAAGTTTATTGAACCTGAAGTTCAATGTCATATAGTATATATGAGTTTAAATAAATATTGATTCATTGTGATATATTGAAATCCCTACAGGTATATTAATATTATTAGATATCACAATTTTTAAAAATTCTCTCGATCAGGGGGAGAGAAGCAGTTGGGATCGATGATAATTTTTGAAAAATGATCCTTGCACAAAGTATATAAGAACGATATAGTTCAAAATGATATATACCAACTGCAAATCAATATTATTCAAAGTTGAGTTAGAATGAGTTGAAAACGCCTGAAGCGTAAATGAACAATATAGAAATTATTAGTAAATGTTCATTTGATTTGCCCTGAAGTTGTTAAATCTAGAGGTACTCATGGAGATACCTTAATGTTATAAAGTATTAAAATGATAATCGTGATAAAAACGGTACTTGAAGAGACTCCCAAAAGAAGTTAGACATAACACATTTGATCATAATTGAATCCCTGAAGTGATTCTATATAGGTACCTATAAATGATAAACATATTTGAAAATATGTAATTTAAAGAGATCTCTATAAGTTATGTCAATATGGGAGAAAATTATCATTTTATTGAAATTTTTGTCGACAATAAATATTGAATGTGTGCATATACAATAAACTAACATGAGATAGCAAGGATCATGGTATTAGATTTATCGAGAATCATCGACATACATTTTATTTTTGGCCAAAATATTAAGACGAAGTCCAGGCAAGTTTACTCGCATAAAGTGAAGTAAGACATGTAAGGTGTGTAAATAAATATTTCTAATGAGAATTTTGCATATATGTATTTGTACATAATGAATTATTGTACAAAGTTTGCATAGACATGAGATTGATTGAAGTAAGGCTTAAATATTGAGAAAATATAATCATGATTTGATTATAGTCTGGAATATATTTTATGAGGATTTATAAGCGTCACATAAATGTTGCAACAAAAGATTATTTATTTGGAGCTCCTAATATAGTGAGAATTTGAAATAAGCCTTATCTAAAAATTCTAGAAGAATTTAATACATGTCTTAAGTAATATAAATTCTAAGTCGCGCGCACTATATGACAAAGATCTTTGTATGAAATATAGACATGTAAGTAAATTATTGTTTGAAAAATACGTATGATTGTCTATGCAGTATAAATACGTAAATTATACGTGGTGATAGACTCTTGAAGAGTTTTTGATTAATTGCAAAACAAACTTTATTTCTTTTGTACATCGAGAAATATTAAATGTATAAAGTTTGTTCATTAGTATTGAATTCCTGAAGTACTTCATATGTATCAAGAATTATAGATATATGATCATTTGATATGGAAATTAAGATCATACAACAAGATGGAACAAATATATGGTTTTGGAGTACCATCATTGTCACAAATGAAAATTTATATTATCATTAATGTGTTATGTTCATATCTACTTGAAATTTTAAATTTTCGTATGAACAAATTTGTGTACACACATGAATGATACAATTAGTTGGATAAAGACTAATGTTCCACGAACCCCTCATCTATAATTTAGAAGTCCATACATACTCTGAAAGAGTTATAGAAAATATATGATCAAAGATGATATATGGTGATATTTTAAAAGTGATAACAATAATCCTATGAGATTTATTGTCACTAAAAGAATTATGGATCATATGTGCATGAGGGGGAGACATATTTATGTTGCACTCTTTTTCCCTTAGTTCAGGTTTTGTCCCACTGGGTTTTCCTGGCAAGGTTTTTAACGAGGCAACTTGCAAATAATTATGAATATGAAATATATATTGTACTTTTTTTTCCTAGCTCAGATTTTGTCCCACTGGGTTTTTCTGGCAAGGTTTTTAACGAGGCAACTATAAATCATGTTAACATACTTGCATTTTATGAAGAAAGTAGAGAATGTGTGTGAGTGAGATCATTGACATAGCATATTTGGGAAACATATGAATTGCACTCAATAAAGAAGTATCAACCCAAGCAATTCTCTATGGATAATACTGCTTGCATCGCTCAACTAAAAGGATGGTACATTGAAGTTGATAGAGTTAGAACACATTTCACGAAATTCTTCTTTATACGCTTCAAGAAAATACATATTGGTGTTCAACATAGTTAATCAAGTGTCAATCTTGTAAACTTATTCACAAAATTATTACCAACATCAACATTTGAGAAGACGGCAGATAAGATCGAAATTCGTCGATTAGAAGATCTCCACAAATGCCTAAATGAGGGGGAGTTAGTTTACACTATACTCTTTTTCCTTTGATCAAGTTTTCAGCAAGATTTTTAATAAGGCAGTTATTATGGACATCCAAGGGGGAGTGTTCTAAATATTAATAATTATGTGGATGTCCAAATCTTTTATTTATTACCATTAATTGTAATCAACATTCCTCTTTTTCTTAGTTTCCCTTTTTCTTAGTTTCTTAATATCTCACTCTTGTATTTGTATAAATAGGGGTTCACCCCATTGGAATAAAAAACTCAGAAATTCTCATTCACTTTCTCTTTCTCTCTTCATCTTCTTATTTCCTCTCATCTATTCTATATTATGTTATATTATTTTATAACAGAAGGCAGTTTTATTTACAACTCATAAAATTACTAGAAAATAAATTGTACTTTGAGAGCGGTTATTTAAATTTTTTACTCATAATTTTAATAAAAATTAAATAAAAGACGATAAGTGAAAAACGTTACCAATTGTTAACGCAGATTTTCGTTAACCAAATTTGAGCCTCACAGTAATGATTTCACATAGAAAAAATAAAAGCTATACAAGTAAAAGTATGAAAACAGGGTTTTTTACGTGGTTTTGCAGTTAAAATTCTGCATAGTCCACCAGTCAATCTTATTCAGATTTCTGATTGTTTTTCAAGGCCTCTCATGTATGAGTTTTTTCGTCCATTTTTTGATCTTGTTTGTCACTATTTATAATTACATAGTGAGCAATTGATTACAAAGTTGATTGTAATCTGTTTACAACGATCATCTCCTAAAATCACGACGTTTGATTACATATCACGTAGTGTAAATGCGGTTATGATTTGAAAATCATATAGCTTTGATTTTCCTGCTTTTACTGGGTCAAAATAATTGTGTATTAAACACGTCTTTAATTGTTGTATCTGGAGATGTCTCGACAGAAGCTTGGTTCCAGTGATCTCAATAGCGAGCTGGGGCCATTTTTCCTTCCGAGGTCGACGATGCATGTCTTGTGACGATCGCGGTTCTTATTTACAAAGAGTTCTTCAAAGCCTATTTGAATGTTAGCCTCTGACTCGCCAGGGTTGTAAGCCTCGCTGACGTAACTGGATGAAATTATAGGAAGCCTTCCCATAGCGAGACAGGCACCTCGCTTACTTGGTCTCGAGCTAATCCGACTGTTACACTTATTTTGTATATTATACACTAAGGACTTTCGCAATTGATATGTGTCACTTTCGTCTTCCTATGTGTACTATCCTTGATGCCTCGCTATTCGCATTCAGCGACATATGGTTTCTCGCTAATATACTGAGCGCCAGTTTTTATATTGATTCCTCGCCTAAGACCTTACAACCAGCAGGTTACAAATATACTCTGATACTTACGTAATTAATGAGTTATTCCATAAAAAGTGATTGCATCGATCCATATTCCCTTTATCTTGACACATGTTCTCCACTGAAATGGCAGCCGAATTTTGGGTATAAAAATTATCCCTCAAATAGTTCTTTTTTAGTAAAAAAGTATTTTTTTAATAATTACAGAGGGCATTTTTGTCATAATCCTTTTTGGAAAGACGCATACTTTGATTATGTCGGTTGTACGGTTTTGAGGGTAATTATGAATTGTCTCTTCATATTCTGCCCTACTTCCAACCGTCATATTTCCCAATCCTTGGACTTTTCTTCACTGGACTTTGTGTATAAAGGGCGGCTCAAGCTTGCCATTTTTCACAAACTTCTGGCTTTTTGGCGAGATCCATTTTGAGAATGGATTATCTCTTTCTTACCAAAATGCCCTATCTAAGTTCAGGAGTTTACCCTCCCAAACTCATAATACCAGGATGCACCAACCATTTTCCATTCGTTCCCAAGAACTTCAAACCTCAATTGGAACCGGAAACAATGGATTCCAAGGTTGAGGAGCTTCCAACCAATCCAAACCAGGGGAACCCCGTAGCCCGTTATGGGCGATCCTCATAAGTGATCCTTGAGGGTAAGTGTTATTCCTTGTGAATGGTGGTTTGAGTCGGATTATTATATTTTTTTTACTGACCCCCCTTTTTCTCTTTGTCTCCACAGGAATGGACATAAATCTTGTGAGCGATCTTAGAGGTCCTCCTCAGGCTGACAAGGAATCCCAGAAGAAAGTTGACGTGGTTTCTATCAGAGAATCCAGCCAACCCAAGACCCAAACCTGCACCAAAAGACCTTTGCGCCAATCTCTTTCTAGTATCGAGGAATTTCCTGAGTCTGGGAATAGGATCTCGGCTGCAAGAAATGGGATCTTTTGATGAGGAGAATGAGGTCTGTGCAGAGACCTGGGCTCTCTACATGTAGCCAATCTTTCTTAAGCCACATGTAGCCGGTGTTTCTCTAAGCTATGTGTAGACGGTCTTTCTCAAGCTATATGAAGACAGTCTTTCTCGAGTTTATCGACTTCCCCTCTCATCATTTGTTTAGGAAGATGACTTAATGGTTTGCCCCTAGTGGAATTTTTGTAAAGACAAGTTTGTAACCCAAATTGGGTTTTTTCTTATCTTAAGTGCCTTATACTATTTTCACTCGAACTTAATACAATTGTGTTTGCTTGCGTTTTTTTTTCACAATGTAAACAACTATATTTTGATGAAATGTACAGTACGTTTGGGTTTTTCCATTGCTCGTGATCTTCCTATTTAAGTAGTTAGTGATCTACCAAACTTTTTGATTTTCGAGCAGTTGTCAATTCTGCCTTGCTATAGCAGTTATAATATGCCTTAAGCAAACTTAAATATACTTTAATGATTTTATCACTTTGTATATTTTTAATTTACTCGTATGAATAGTTATATTATCTATCCATTTTCTAGATTCAAGTACTTTTATCAAGGCATCGCGATGCCTCGTTTAGCACTTTCCTAGCTCGCGAGAATCGTTAGTATTCAGTTTTATACGTGAGTTATAACTTTTGATTTTCCTTTCCCGTCAGATAGGTTTTAAATCAAAAATTATAGTTATTTGATCACTTCTTCATAAAAAAGGTTTGATCAAGATGTTATAACAATTCAACCCCTCTCTCGTCAAAAAGGTTTGGTCAGGGAGTTATAACTGTTCGACTCCTCTTTCGTCAAAGAGGTTTAGTCGAGAACCTTTAGATTTCAAAAAAAAAAAAAAATTAAAATGGCGGGTTTGCATTGTACCATGTATTTCCAGATGAATTCCGGTTAATCATACATAAATGCCCCTTAAGTAATTTTTAAAGAATAAATTTTTGTAATTTCTTAATATAAATGATTCTCTTTATTCATAACTGAAGTTTAAATTTTACATTAGTAATGCGAGTTACATCATTTATTTACTGGTAGTAGGGTCGCAAATGCCACGTTCCAGTAGTTCTTTATTAACGAGTCGTTGAGTTGAGCCAATTTATAAACTCCAACTCCAACTATTGCTTCGATGACATATGGACCCTCCCAATTCAGGTTGAACACTCCTAGAGATGCATCTCTCGTATTTGCAAATACTCGTCTTAGCACCAAGTCTCCAACATTGAATAATCTTTTCTTGACTTTTTTATTGAAGTATCTTGTGACTCGGTGTTGGTATGCTACGTTGGTGATTTGCGACTCAGTTCGTCTTTCCTCAAGTAGATCCAAGGACAATTTCAAAAGTTCCTAGTTTTCTTCTTGATTATAAAACTCTCTTCTGTGAGTCGATATGTTCACTTCAACAGGTAGCATTGCTTTCGAGCCAAATGATAGCAAGAAAGGAGAGTGTACCGTTGCTATCTTCTCGATAATTTTGTGGGCCAAGAGTACCTGAGGTAGCTCGTCAACCCATCTGCCTTTGGCAGCATCTAGCTTCTTCTTGATAGTATCCTTTAAGGTTTTATTAACAGCTTCTACTTGTCCATTTTCCTGAGGCCTAGATACTGACGAGAAGCTTTTGATAATTTTGTTCCTCTCGCAGAATTCACTGAACACGTCACCATCAAATTAGGTTCCATTATCGTATACTATCTTCATGGGAATTCCAAACCTACAGATAATGTTCTTGACGATAAAGTAAGGACTTTCTTGCAGGTTGTGGAAACAAGGGGCTCGCCCTCCGTCCATTTAGTGAAGAAGTCGACTACTACTACCGCATACTTAGCTCCTCCTCGCCCAGTGGGTAATGCCCCAATTAAGTCAATTCCCCATATAGCAAATGGGTAGGGCGAGGTCATCATTGTTAGTTCCGTTGGCGGCACGCGAGGTATATGTGAAAACCTCTGACATTTATCACATTTCTTGACAAACTCGTGGGTGTCCTTATTAATCATTGGCCAATAATATCCTTGTCTAATGATCTTTTTAGACAGGCTTTGCCAACCCGCATGATCCCCACAAAAGCCTTCATGAATCTCTTTGATGATTTCACTCGCTTCTGCAGGGAGAACACACCAAAGTAGGGGCATCGAGTACCCTCTTCTATATAGTTTACCTTCAATTATTGTGTAGCGAGGCAGTGAATACAATAGTTTTCGCGCCTCGTTTTTGTCATTTGGAAGTTGCCCATCGAGTAAGTAATTGATAATAGGAGTCATCCATGTAGGAGAGTCGTCTATCATCTCGACGTCTTTCGTTTCACGTATACTTGGCTCGCTCAGTATCTCCACCGGAACTAAGTTCAATTCATCCAAGTCATTCTGCGAGGCCAGTTTTGCTAAGGCATCAACGTTGGAGTTTTGTTCTCTCAGAATTTGTTCAATTTTAAAGTAATCGAATCTTTCCAAGTTCTTCCAAACCTTCTTTAAATACTTCGCCATTTTTAAGCCTTTGGATGGGTATTCCCCGAGGCCTTGGTTCACAATCAGTTGCGAATCACTACGGCAGATGAGGTTTTTGACTTTCAATGCCTCAGCTATCTTCAAGCCGGAGATCAAGGCTTCATACCCAGCCTCATTATTTGATGCGTCAAATTGGAACCTCAGAGCATAGTGAAACATAAAGTCTTCTGGCGATATTAATATTACCCCTGCACCCGAACCCAGTTCGTTGGATGCACCATCCACGTATAACTTCCAGGTTTCCGCGTCTCGCTGAACAGGTGGAATTTCTTCTAGAGTTATACCTTCTATCAAGAAGTCAGCCAAGGCTTGGCCCTTGATGGATGTTCGAGGATGGTATGTTATGTCGAACTGCCCCAGTTCAATCGACCATTTTATCAATCTTCCAGAAGCATTTGGTTTTGATAAAACTTGTCTAAAGGGCTGATCGGTTAACACTTTTATGGGGTGAGCCTGGAAGTATGGCCGTAGTTTTCGAGACGCATGGACTAGGCACAACGTGATTTTTTCTAGAGGGGGATATCTCGATTCTGCCCCTAGTAACCTTTTACTTACATAGTAAATAGGTTGCTGGTGCTTGCCCTCTTCTCGCACTATGGCTGCACTAATCGTATCTTCTGAGATGGCTAAATAGAGAAACACCGTTTCTCCAGTTATTGGTTTCGCCAAAACTGGAGGTGTCGCTAGATTCCTTTTTATGTTCTGTAAGGCCTCTTCGCACTCTTTTGTCCACTCAAACTTTTTGTTGCCTCGCAATATATTGAAGAACGACACACACTTATCAGTTGACTTCGAAATGAATCTTTTAAGTGCGACCATTCTTTCTGTTAGGGCTTGTACTTCCTTAGGCTTTGTCGGTGATGGCATGTCTATTAATGCCTTGATTTTTTTTGGGATTTGCTTCAATACCCCTCGCGAATCCCAAAATTTTCCTGAGGAAACTCCAAAGGAACATTTTTTCAGGTTTAGCTTCATGTTATACTTCTTTAATATCTTAAAGCATTCCGCGAGGTCTAAGGTATGATCCCTACTCTTTATTGATTTTACCAACATATCATCAATGTAAACTTCCATGTTCTGCCCTATTTGGTTTGCGAACATTTCATTTACCAATCGCTGATACGTTGCCCCAGCGTTCTTCAGTCCAAACGGCATAACTTTATAACAATAGAGTCCCATGTTGGTTACGAAGCTTGTATGTTCTTGATCTGGGACATACATTTTTATCTGGTTATATCCAGAATATGCGTCCATAAATGACATAAGCTCGTGCCCAGCAGTTGCATCCACTAACTTGTCGATCCTGGGAAGTGGAAAATAATCTTTTGGACAAGCCTTATTCATATTAGAGAAATCAATACAAGTTCTCCAAGTTCCGTTAGGCTTCGGGATGAGAACAGGATTGGCTATCCACGAGGGATAGAACACCTCGTGTATAAAGTTGTTGACTAAGAACTTGTCCACTTCCTCTTTTAGTTCCCCTTGCCTCTCGGAGTCTAAGGATCTCCTTTTCTATGTCTTCGCTGGGTAGCTTTGATCAACATTTAAATGATGGCAGATAATATTAGGGTCGATCCCTATAATATCTCCATGTCTCCAAGAAAACTGATCCTAGTTTTTTTTTGTGATAAAACAGATGAATTATATTGCACCAAAAAACTGTTTACAACCTATAAGCACCCTAATAAGGGCCAAGAATCTATATACATTCAGTATGTATTCGGCTAAAGCTATATATGACAACTATATTTTCATTACAAAGTAAGGAACCAATCTCTATCAATGCTCTTAACTTTCCTAGGCATGAACATAGACACTTGGGTTTTAGTTTGTTGAGTTTTATGCCCTAAATAAAATTCCATTTCAATGTAATCCATTTTATTTAACATCAATAAAGAAACAGAAGTATTTTTCATTCATTTGTGTATGTTTTGGTTCATGTTATCAATTGCTTGTCTATTTGATTTATAAATTCATCTGAACCCTTTTCACATACTTGATCTTGTTTATTGTGTTGTCAACACATTGAAAAGTAAACATGACTATATGAATAAAGATTCCTAGATTTATTAGACACAGGGTTTTACTGATATGATAATCTACAACAAAGTTTACTTGCATTTGGTATAATGCTATGTTCTTTCCAGAGCATTGGTTAAAGTAAAGCTCAGGTTGGGTGCATGGAGTATGCATCGGAAGGGACCGATATTGAACTTTGAACTAGATTTAATTAAACTTACCGTAATATCTATTCAAATCGCCTTGTTGATCCTAGATCAAATGATCTAAATCCTGATATGATTAGGTTCAATCGAAAGAGTGTTATTCGTGTTCTTTGATTTGTTAGTTAAGCCTACTTTTGGGTCAGGGTGATACGTACATTTTGGGAACACGGTAGTGCAATTGAGTGGGAGCGCTAACATAAATATGGAATCTATAGCTTCTATCTGGCGAATAGAAAGTAAAGGATGATTTCCTTCGAGCTTGACCAAACGAAAATAAATGGTGGAGTACTCATTTCACATAGCTGAAATATCATTTATGCGGGGTTAAGTATTTTAAGGATAAAATAAATTGTAGGGTGTTACGGTAATCTAATCACTTTATAGTGTAGATCATTCATATAGAGGATTATTGATCAAATTAGGATTATAACAATGGATAACTAATGACGTGTCTATATGGTGGAACATATAGATTGTTCTATATACTGAGAGTGCAATTCTAAGTTCTATGCGTGGATTCAACGAAGAATTAATAAGTCAGTGAATTTAGGTTATAAATTTTTGATCTGCTTATTGGAAGCTCGGTTATATAGACCCATGGTCCTCCTCACTAGTTGAGATAATATTACTTGTAAGACTCATTTAATTGGTTTTGATTAATTAATTATAATTCTCAAATTAGACTATGTTTATTTGTGAATTTTTCACTAAGTAAGAGCGAAATTGTAAAGAAAGAGTTTTTAGGGCATATTTATTAATTAAGATACTTTGTATGGTTTAATTAATAAATATGATAAATGATAATATTATTTAATAATTATTTATAGTTATTAAATAGTTAGAATTTGCATTTAAATGGTTGAATTTGAAAATTGGCATTTTTGAGAAAATGAGATGCAGAAATGATAAAACTGCAAAATTGCAAAAGTGAGACCCAAATCCATAATGCCATGGCCGGCCACTTTTATAGGGATTATCATCTGATATTTTCATTATTTTAATGCCAAATAATTCAAACCTAGCCTATGTGGAATGCTATAAATAGATAGTGAAGGCTTCAGGAAATATACTTTCACATCTTGTTTCCTTCAGAGAAAAACCTGAGCCTTCTCTCTCTATACCTAGCCGCCAATTTCTTCTCTCTATTCTTCATTCTAAATTTTGAACCTCTTAGTGATAGAGTAGTGCCCACACATAGCACGTGATACCTCAATCATAGTGAGGAAGATCGTGAAGAAAGACATTCAACAAGAAGGAGATTCAACACTAAAGGAAGGAGAGAAAGAGATCCAGGTTCAGATCTTGATAATACTCTGCGACAGAAAGGATACAAGTGTTAGAGATCTGAACGGAAGGAGACATTTTATTCCACTGCACCCAATGTAAGGTTTCTCATACTTTATATGTGTTTAATTTATAATCGTTTTAGAAGTTCATATTTAGGGTGTTTATCGACATACTTGTGGGTAGATCTAAGATCCTGGTAAAATAATTTCTAACAACTGGCCCCAGAGCCATGGTAATTGATTTGCTTGCAAGAAATTTGGACTTAAAACGATTTGTTTGTTATTTGGATGGTATCATGTTGTTTTGTGTGTTGTATGATGATTGATTGATGTTTGTGAATTTTCGTGAAAAATAATTGAATTTCAGTTTCTGAAATTATGTTTATTGGATAGTTTGGGAAAAATTAAGAAATTTACTTTTTACAGAACTCAATTTCGATTTAATTTGAATTAGTTATGATTTTTTGAAGTTTCGGAAAAGATCAGGGTGACATCACTCACCCACGCCGCGGAAACCCCTTGTTTCTCGGTCGTATGCAGGTTCAGACAGCCCCTTGTCCGAGATTTCTCTGTGTGAAGGCACCGTGTGTGCCTGGGGCTGGGCTACGCGCGCGTAGATGCTGCTAGCAGCATCCGTGGGCGTGTTTTTTCAGCCCATTCCGCCCGTGTGCATACCGTCCGTACTGCATGCATTTTTTTTTTTCGTTTTTCTTCGTTTTTTCATGCTATTTTATGGAATTAACTTCCGATTTTTTGTTTAGTTTTGTATTTTGATTTTTTACTTTTCAATTTTCAAATCTAATATCAGAAATAAATTAATTTGAATTTTTTAAATTTAATTTTAGATATTAGTGTAATTTGAATTTGAAAACAAGTAAAAATCTATCTTTTTGCTTGAATTTATATCTTATTTTTAAATTTGATTATTTTAACTCATTTTTAAATTTAAAGGTCAGATATTAAATATTTTTTAAATTATTTGACCTTATTTAAATTTAAAATAAGATTACTATAATCATGTAATTTTAAATAGAAGTAAGATATTTTGCTAACTTTTAAATTTAGTTATTTTTTATTTAAATTAAATTATAAAATCTCAAAAAATCTTTATTTTTTTTCTTTTATATTTAATTTATAAAATAACTTTTAAAAATTTAAAAGGTGGTTAGCAATTATTTTTGAAATGATATTTAGGTTAGTTGAAACCTATTTTTTCAAAAATTGTAGGTTTAATTTTAAATTTTTTTATTATTTTATTTTAATAAAAACCGTAATTTTTTTTATTATTTAATTATTTTCGAAAATTTTTATTTAAAATTAAATAATTCCTACATCCAACTATCCAATTCATCTTGTTGTAGGAGTATGTGTTTTAGCTTGTTTGTAAGTTTTATAAAACCTATTATTGCTTGATCTAAATTGCCATGGTTAACTTGTTGATAGATCCAATGATCTGATTTTAACCCATGGTTCAATTGTCAATAGGTCAAGTAAATAATTTGTAACAGGTAAATTTTACAATCTTCTTTCATCTGTGTATGACCTAGCAACATGATAGGATCCATCCAAATGTGTGCCTGTGTGAGCCTATATGTTTAATTTTGTTATAGATGCATATAGGTTGTTGTTGCTAAATAAAATATCATAGTTTTTGATAGATTTTATTTAGGCCCATTTAGTTTTTGGGCTTATTTAATTAATAACAGTCGTTCATTTTAAGGTTAAATTCCTCTCTTTTGGGCCTTGTGTGAGAGTTGGGGGCCATAGAAGTGGGTACGACATACTGAACCCAGCTCCCCCTCACATGAACTACCCCAATTGTGAAGGCCCATTTGCCTGATTTGGATAACTGTACTAGGTTAATTAAAATAGTCTAACCTAATAAAATTGATGAGCAACATAATTAATTTCATTTATTTTGAAATTAATTTAAGAAAAACATAGTTTAATGAATTATATTCTAAGCTAAACTATATGTATTTTCTTGTATTTAATTAAATATAGAATTATAACCAACTAGATTCTTTCTGAAGCTTAATTTAAATTTTTTATTAAATATTCCTATTTAAGTTGAAAATTAGTCATCTCTAACTAATCAACTTAAATCTGAATATCTTTTGAATTTCAAATTTCAAAATTAAGTTGAGGAATTTTAGGAATTGGTTATTAAGATTCTTTAGATATTTTTTAAGTTGATATTTTTTAAAATATTAACTTAAAATGGAATATTTTAAAATTAAGTGGTTACAACTTAATTTTATATTTAATTAAATCTAATTTGAAAGATATTTAAGTTGATTTTGTAGATTCTTCTAAACAACTTAAACAAGATATTTTAAAATTTTTGCCATTATTTTCTAATTTATTTTTCGAATTTAAATAATAATTGAAATTTAATTAAAGTTGATTTTTTATTTAAACCAACTTTAATTTGTTATTTTTCATTATTAAAATATGGAACAGATGATTAAATAAAATACATATATTTTTTAAATAATGAGCTTTAACCAAAAAGATATTCGATCTGCATTGTTGGTCTTACAATAGTTAAATTTTTTCAATATAACCTCGAGACGCTAGACTTCGTCCCCCTTATGGATGGTTATTCGTTGAAAACTTTTAACACCGTAAGATCTCATTTGATAAGTGTTTTGTGAGTTTTCGTCTCTATTAGACTCTCCCCTACGGTGACTACTTAGAGATAAACTCATAAAACATGAAACAATGGTGGAAGCTCATAAAATGAGAATAACCTTGACTCTCGCCTACCGGGACAACGTTGGATTCTCATTTTGATCGAATATAAGGTTGCTAAAATGGTTTTATTTTAGATGAGCTGACTACTTTATTCAAATAATGTTAGCTTTGACTCTCGCCTACCAGGACACTGTATTTCATTATGTTGGAAACCTTGGAAAATAAACTATGTTAGATTTAGTACTTTTATAACATTATGTGATTATTTGTTATTTTCTGAACTTGTGTATGAATTTGAACCAAAACCTTACTTCTGTTTTATTGATGTATTGTAGTGCCAATAACCCTCATCCCAATCCACTCCTAGTTAATATCTTAGCAAATGAACTTGAAGATATGAATAAAACTCATGGTCAGAGTAATACTTCAAATGTGCTCATGATGAACATGAAATTCTAGAAAGCAGGTAAGCTGGGAATTGTTCACTCTGAAGAGCAAATAGTTCATAACTCCATAAAACCTACTATTTCAAGCTAAGTTGAGAAGATAAGAGAAAGTGATTCCACTTCCTCAAATTATACTTCACAACAAAATGAACCAGCAAGAACAACAATTCACAAACGAATAAGCAGTGATGCTTTAGTCTTCGAATCATGTGTTTTAGAGAATAATAAATCCATTTGGATTCTTGATTCTAGGTCTACAAACCATGTAAATTGTTCATTACAATTGCTTGAGAAATGGAATTATTTGAAATTTGGAGATTTGAAACTTAAGGTTGGTAATGGCGAAATGGTTTCGGTTAGAGCTAGAGGAAAAGCCAAACTCAAGTTTCAAAACAGAATTTTGGAATTAGACAATGTCTTATACATTCCAAATTTCAGTAGAAGCTTGGTTTCTGTTTCATGCTTACAATTGCCACAATACAAATTAAATTTTTCGAGTTCTGGTTCTACCATTTCTCGAAATGACATTCATACTTGTGTTGCATCCATGGAACTGGGGCTTTATGTTCTTAGACAAGAAACACCATTTGCCCTACATAACGAACTTTTTAAAGTAGCTAAACCTAGAAACCACAAAAAGCAAAAGATCGACGATGATAATGAAACATATCTATGGCATTTACGTTTAGGTCACATAGGCTATGATAGACTAAATAGTCTAACCAAAGACGGTCCATTAAAAAAAGTCGTCTTAGGTGAATTACCTGTTTGCGAGTCTTGTCTAGAAGGAAAGATGACCAAACATTCTTTCTCTGCCCAGGGAGAGCGTGCCAAACAACCCCTAGGGTTAGTGCATTCAGATGTTTGCGAACCTTTGAATGTAAAAGCCCGAGGTGGTTATGAGTACTTTGTCACTTTCATTGACGATTACTCTAGATATGGACACATTCACCTTATGCATAAGAAATCTGGAACGTTTGAAAAGTTTCAGGAATTTCAAGCATTGGCTCAAAACCAATTGGGTAAAACATTAAAGATCTTGCGAACTGATAGGGGTGGTAAATATATGGATATGCAGTTCAAAGATCATTTAATCGAACTAGGTATTGAATCCCAATTAACCGCCCGTAGCACTCCACAGCAAAATGGAGTTGCAGAAAGACAGAATCGCACGCTTTTGGAAATGGTTAGGTCAATGCTTAGTTATTCAACTCTACCTACGTCCTTCTGGGGATATGCAATTCAGATGGCAACCGACATTCTAAATATTGTTCCATCTAAATCAAACCCTAAGACACCTTTAGAACTATGGAATGGTCGTACACCTAGCTTACGCCATAATAGAATCTGGGAGTGCCCTGCTCATGTCTTAAGAAAGAAAGATGGCAAACTTGAAAAGCGAACTGAAGTTTGCATGTTTGTCGGGAATTCAAAAGAGACTAGGGGTGGACTATTTTATAGTCACAAGGATGATAAAGTGTTTGTTTCCACAAACGCCACTTTCCTTGAAGATGACTATATTAAGAATTTCAAACCACAAAGTAAAGTAGTATTGGAGGAAATGCTTGCAGATATAAGACCTTCTAATGTTCCGTCCTCTTCCACTCAAGAAGAGGATAATCCCACTCCCTCAGTCGAACCAACTGAGAAAACTACTACCAAAGTTCCTGTTCAGAAGATCACCGCTCCTCGTCGTAGTGGGAGGGTTTTCACAAAACCAACTCGTTATGGCTTGGATGGTGAAATCAATATGGTCGTTGGTGACGGTATTGATGACGACCCATTAACCTATAAATAGGCAATGGAAAGTCCGCAACGGAAATGATGGTCAGCCGGCATGGATTCAGAAATGGATTCCGCAAAAAAGAACAAAGTCTTGGAATATGTAGACGCACTTGATGACTATCATCCAATCGGATGTAAGTGGGTTTACAAGAAGAAAAGAGGCACTGGAGGCAAAGTCGAAACTTTTAAAGCTAGACTTGTAGCCAAGGGTTATACCCAAAGAGAAGGTGTGGACTATGAGGAAACTTTTAGTCCTGTTGCCATGATCAAATCCATCTGAATTCTTCTCTCCATAGCCGCTGCTTTCGATTATGAAATCTGGCAAATGGATGTCAAGACTGCCTTCCTTAATGGGGAACTTGAAGAAACCATCTATATGGAGCAACCAGAAGGCTATGTTCTTCCAGGGCAAGAAAAGAAAGTTTGCAAATTAAATAAGTCTATCTATGGACTTAAGCAAGCTTCTCGCTCATCCAGTTTGATGAAATCATCAAGACCTACGGCTTTCTTCAGAATGAAGATGAACCTTGTGTTTACCAACTGAAGGAAGACCAAGTAGTAGTATTCCTGGTCCTTTATGTTGACGACATTTTTATTATTGGAAACAATATCAAGAAAATGACTAACATCAAGGAATGGCTTAACACTCAATTCGATATGAAAGATTTGGGTGAGGCAGCCTATGTTCTTGGTATTCAGATTATTAGAAACTGGAAGAACAGATCTCTTGCTCTCTCTCAAACAACCTATATTGACAAAGTTTTAGAGAGATTCTCCATGAACAACACCAATGGGGCGAACATGCCTTCTAGATATGGTATCCGTCAATCTAAGGAACAGTCTCCTACTGATCCTCAAGAGATAGAGGACATGGCAAAAATTCGTTATGCCTCTGCAGTTGGAAGTCTAATGTATGCAATGCTATGCACTAGACTTGACATCTGCTATGCTGTTGGAATCGTGAGCAAGTATCAGTCAAATCCAGGACGGGAACATTGGAATGCAGTTAAGTATATTCTGAAATACTTAAAGAGTACAAGGAATCTTGTGTTAGTCTACAAGGGTTGTGCTTTAAATCGCATAGGCTATACTGGTTCAGATTTCCAGGCATGTCTTGAAGACAGGAAATCTACATCTGGGATGGTGTTTACTCTTGGGGGTGGAGCAGTGGTTTGGAGAAGTGTAAACAAACCGCGATATCGGACTAGACGATGGAAGCAGAATACATAGCTGTAGCAGAAGCTGCTAAAGAGCTTGTCTGGCTAAGAAAGTTCTTCACCAGTATCGGTGTCGTGCCTGGAATGGAAAAGCCTCTAGTCCTACTTTGTGATAATAATGGAGCAATAGCCAATAGTAAGGAACCTCGAAGCCAAAAGAGAAGAAAACACATAGAAAGGAAGTATCACATCATTAGAGAATATGTGGCAAGAGGGGATGTACTGGTTGAGAAAGTGGACACAGAAGACAACTTAGCTGATCCATTCACTAAAGTCTTGGCTGTAACTGGATTTCAAAAGCACCGTCAGAAGTTAGGATTAATTAATATGTACTGATTAGTTTTATATTAGTGCAAGTGGGAGTTTGTTGGGTTTTATGCCCTAAGTAAAACACCATTTCAATGTAATCCATTTTATTTAACATCAATAAAGAAATAGAAGTATTTTTCATTCATATGTGCATGTTTTGGTTCAAGTTATCAATTGCTTGTCTATTTGATTTATAAATTCATCTGAAACCCTTTTCACATACTTGATCCTGTTTATTGTGTTGTCAACACATTGGAAAGTAAACATGACTATGTGAATAAAGATTCCTAGATTTATCAGACACAGGGTTTTACTGATATGATAATATAAAACAGAGTTTACTTGCATTTGGTATAATGCTATGTTCTTTCCAGAGCATTGGTTAAAGTAAAGCTCAGGTTGGGTGCATGGAGTATGCATCGGAAGGGACCGATATTGAACTTTGAACTAGATTTAATTAAACTTACCGTAATATCTATTCAAGTCAATATCGCCTAATTGATCCTAGATCAAATGATCTAAATCCTGATATGATTAGGTTCAATCTCAAGAGTGTTATTCGTGTTCTTTGATTTGTTAGTTAAGCCTACTTTTGGGTCAGGGTGATACGTACATTTTGGGAACACGGTAGTGCAATTGAGTGGGAGCGCTAACATAAATATGGAATCTATAGCTTCTATCTGGCGAATAGAAAGTAAAGGATGATTTCCTTCGAGCTTGACCAAACGAAAATAAATGGTGGAGTACTCATTTCACATAGCTGAAATATCATTTATACGGGGTTAAGTGTTTTAAGGATAAAATACATTGTAGGGTGTTACGGTAATGTAATATCCCGATAGGTCTAATGGTAATTAATTAGGGTTTATATTTATATTATGTGTTAATCAGGTAATAAGTGGGATTATGATCCTACTTATTTATTTCAGCATAAAATTTAAATTTTGCTATAAGTGAATAAATAAGCGTAATTTATAAATTACGGAGATTTATATAGAATGTGTGAATGTAATATGAGCTATATATGGAATAAAAATATTTTCAGGTTCGGTGACCTTGAAGACCTGATTAGTGGATAAATAAGCGTAATTTGTTAATTACGGGGATTTATTTGAAATACGTGGATATAATATGAGTTATTTGCGAAATAAAAATATTTTCAAGTTTGGCGACCCTGGAGACCCGATTGGAGGCCAAAAATGTCACAACAGTTTTAGTTAGAAATATTGATGAGATTATTGGAATAAGTTGATTTTAGAAATATCAGGGTATTTTAGGGTACTCGAAGTTGACCAAATACCCTAGAAATAGAGATTTCTTACTAATTAAGAAATAATAAGATAACTATTAATAATAAAGTTTTTATTAATATTATTATATTATATTATATTATTATTATTATTATTATTAATATATTATTATAATATTATTTATATATATAAGTTAACGTAAGTTAACTTTATATATATATTAAGTTATAAGTGAATCAGAAGAGAACGAACGAACGACGAACGAAACCCTCGTTTTTCCTCTTTCGATAAAACCTTCTTCTCCTATATCTATTTTCTTCGATTTTTAATCCAAAACTTAGCGATCTAAGTTCTGGTAGTAGCAGGATAGCAAATCCTTGAAGAGGGAAAGCTTAAGGTATGGTTTAATTTCGTTTTAAGTTTAAAAACGATTGGTTTTATATAGGGGCTTTATGATTTAGAAAGGTTATGGAGATTCTGACTTCGTAGAGTTGTTCTTTAGTAACTATGGGACTAGTTTATATGTTTACTTGTTGAATTTGAGGTGATTTTGAGTTAGAAATCGAGTTTTGAACTTTTTAAAGCTTAGTCCGAACGTTAATGGCGTTTTTCATTTAAGGGGTCGATTTTTATTTCTGTTACCTAAGGATGGTAGTATTTATGGCATACATGCACCCTGTGAAGTTTGGAGTGATTTGGATAAGTTTTGGTAGTGTTTCGGTGAGTGCGAAAATTGAAATTTTCATATTTCACAGTTTATAGAAATTCCTAAGAGATCAGAAATCGTATTTTTGTCATAACTTTTGACTCAAGTGTTCGTTTTGGACATTCTATATACCGTTTCGAAGCTTGCGACAAGCTCTACAATATGGTGTATGTTTTAGAGCCAAAATATAAGTTTTATTTTAGTGTATTTATACTGCGGGGTTTGGTAGAAAACCCTCGATTGTCTTATGTGAATATAAGCAGTGTTTTGGGATAAACACTTATTGGTTTATCGTTGTTGTGACAAGGGCCGAGATCATTGGGGATAGTTCTCCACTTGGGTTGGCCAAAATGTATGAACCTGGATTAAAGGTAAGAAAAGTATATTGTACTGCATAGTACGTTGTATGTAATACAATTAGTATTGTTATGAATTGATTAATATTGAGATATAGTTAATATTGTTATATATTGAAAAGATTGATTGGTTGAGTATTGATAATGTGATAATATTATGCATGTGATATGTGGGCTCACCTGATTAGGTGATGAAATTTTCCTAGCGACGTACTGGGCGTAAGTACCGACGTCACTGATATATGATGAATACCGAGTGTAGGTACGGGCTCACCTGATTAGGTGATGCAATTTTCTTGGCGACGTACTAGGCGTAAGTATGGGCGTCAATGACATATGATAAGTACCGGACGTAGGTACAAGCTCGTCTAATTAGATGATGCGATATATTGGTGCTAGATTGTGGCACAGGCTCACCTGATTAGGTGATGCAATTATATGATTTATGAGTGCAGGTTTTTGGGCATAGGCTCACTTTGATTAGGTGATGCAGTTATGCGACATATGGGTGCCAGGCTATGGCACGGGCTTGCCTGATTAGGCGATACAATACAAGATCATTAGATTAAAGCATCGACTTGCCTAATTAGGCAACATGATGTCATGAAGATGGTTGCTTTATGAGGTAACATATATATTTTTTTATATGATTAAATGAATATGAATTCCATTATTGGTATAATGGTTTTGTATTACCAAATATCTGTATACTAATGTTTATTCGTGGCAGATGCCAGTAGTGATTTGGATTTCATCTTATAAACAAAGTGTGATGGTTTGATTCTTATTGTGTATAAATGACAATATTCGAATAATAAGCTATATGATTGTTATTATTACTTTTCTTGCTGAGTCCTTGTGACTCACGGGTGCTATGTGGTGCAGGTAAAGGCAAAGAAAAGCTAGATCAACCATGAGGTAGCAGTCTTCTCCAGCAATGTACATATTGACCTCGTCGGCCTGCGTGCGGAGTTGCCAGGAGTTGTTTTAGACTGGCTGTATCTGCTGTGTATTTTGATTTTATGTTTAAATGGTTGTCGTATATATTTCTTTAGCAAAACTTTTTATAACAGGAATTCCCGGAACACACTTTTTATGCCGTTATAATGTCCATTTTTAGTGTTTTATTTTAGTCAAGTTTTTAATATTATCACAGTTTTTAATAATTAATTATTCTATTAGTATTAAACTAGTTTATAAAATCACACACGTGGCGTCCCTATAGATTAGGGCGTTACAACTTGGTATCAGAGCAGCCATGGTTTTAAAGGTCCTGAAGACTGGTCGAATATGTACATTTGCTGCGAGGATAGGTCAACTCATGGTGTAGTAAGTGTTTATAGTAATTGCTATTGGATTACCTGCCTAGGCTATTATAAAGTATGTTGGAAAGTAGCATACTGATAATTTTTTAGAAGAATATGTGTATGGTATATGCATATTGATATTGATATCCGTCTGAGTTCTAAATGGTTAGAAGATGTGGACTAAATTTTTGATAAGTTAAGCAGTAAGGGCAATCAAATAGTGTGATTAGCGAGCTATCTGGGCTCATGGCAAACGGTAAGGAAGAGAATTCTTCATTGCTATAATGCTAGGAACATGTAAATTCTGTTATGCAGGATATGATTAGACAATAAAGGAAAACAGATCTGAGATCTGAAAGAACAATAGGCGCATCTTGTGTCTATTCTTATATTACCGACACTTCTTGTTTTACCACTAGATGTGGTGGAATATATGAAGCCAACTTACTAGTAGATCAAGAAGCAAAAACTAAATGAACCACAAATTATGAGATAGAACGAAAGGTTCTATGGTGACCATGATAGCGGTCAAAGTGAGTATAAGAGATAGTGTCCTTATCCTGAGTGTTCAAGATGCAAAAAGGCGCCATTTGAACCAATGTAGAGCCAGATCTTGTTTTATTGTGGGGTAGTGGGTCATCTGAAAAGAACCTGCCCACAGTTAAGAAAGATTAATGTTAAAGAAGAAAAGTGTACGGATTTTTCCCAAGTGCCAGTAATGATTCAAGGGGACCTGAATATCGGTCCTTCGGCCGACTCAAGCTAGAATTTATGGGCAATATTATAATTGTTATTGATATTAAACATTGTACATTTAGTTAGAGACATCAAGAAATCGGAATGGACTGTGCATGTATGTTATTTAATGGTAATCCATTTAACAGGATAGACAGATTAGAAAGATGACAATATGAGTTAAATTGTTGATATTCCCTAGTGGAATATAGAACATAAGTAGTTAATGGAGGCATCGATCTAATTGATTCAAATAACAAAATCTTTTGTTTAGAAGTGATCTAGCGTTACCAAAGGTCGGACAATTTATGAGTATTTTCTGGAATCCTAGGTGAATTGAAGGCAACGATTGTGTAGTAATTTTGAGATTATGTAGGCGTGGGACTATCTATGTTAGCAAGAAGCATCTTGTTTTGGTAGCTCACCATGAGGGAACTCCATGGTTGAGTGTCTTTGACTTGGGGTGATTTCATTTAGGAAATTTCTCCATGAAGCGTGCGAGTTGGAGCAAAGCACGTTGGAAACACTTGGATTGGTTCGTGGGACCAATCGTCAGTCCAGGAAACAGCTAGAGTGATGCACTGATGTATAAGAGCCATCATCTTGTGAGCGTAAGGGCCCAATGGAGGCTTGAAGCGGGGACGTTACTGGGGTAATGTATAAAAGAACGTCAGGAAGAATAGTTGTATCACTAAAGTAAAGAAGATTACCTAAATTACTTAAGGTAACACGATAATGATGGAGACTACTTTATAATTGACTGGATAGTCAATGTGAGTTATAAGGAGACCATTGAAATTCTAGCAAATGATTACTTTATTAAGAAATTATTGAAAGACATACTCACCCAGAATGGGGAAAAACTTATGGATTGAGATGTAATTGTTAGCCCAAGATATGTTTCCAAGAGGGGGGTGAATTGGAAATTTAAGCTAATTTTAGAAATTTAAAAATCCCAAAGACAATTCATGCAAATATTTAAGTTTAATGCAATAACAAAGATAATCACAAGTATAAACAAATAACAAACTAGAAATGTAAGGAGTTTAGGGATAGAAATTGCAAACTCTTAATTTTTACAAGGTTCGGTAGAACTAAGCCACCTACGTCCTTGGTCTTCAAAGCTATGGACCTAGCTTTGAGTTCAACTATCGAGCCAAGTTAACGGGCTTGACTAACCCTTACAACCGGAGAATTTTTCACCAAGGTTTTTCCCAAACCTCTCACAATAGTTTTCTTCCAAGGACTATCAACCTCGACAGATCGTTGAAGTGCCAATCTCACTTTTCTCGGGTTGTTTACAAAATCGGTGTCAACCTCACCTACAACCGAGTTGTTTTTATACCGGTGCCAACCTCACCTCTCAATACAATGAATATGTAATTTTAAAATACAAAGTAAACTCTCTCTAATAAGATGAAAAACAATGTAAAATCCTAGAGAGAATTGCAAGCACACTAGAGAAGATAAGAACAAGTTTGGCTCAAGTGTGTGTGGTTGGTGTGTTTATGAAAAGATGATAATTCTTTAGGTTAGAACACTTAGAATGATGTTATATGATGAATAGAAGCTCAACCAACCTAATTTTTTGAGTGAAAATCGAGTTTATATAGTGTTTGAGTGAAAAATAGCCGTTTATAGCCGTTGGGCACGAAAAACGAGACTCCCTCTGGGAAAATCGGTTCACCGGTTTACAATAGGGTAACCGGTTCATGGAGAACCGGTTTACCTCTTTGAAACCGGTTAACCTAAATCCAGGCAGTGGGAAAAGTTCGATTTTTCGCACTAAAACGTGCATAACTTTTTACTCGTTTATCCGATTTCAAAAATTCCAGTTGCGTTCTCTTAGTTAAATGATATGTGATCTTAAAAATCAATTTAGAAAATTTAGATATCATTTTTTGTGAAATAACTTGTCGCACAAGTTAGTGAGCCAAACTTTTGAACTTATAAATCCTAGTGTACTATGCAAATCACTTTAACAAGACTAAAGCAAATTTATACCATTTGATTATTTGTAGTCTTGATGTAGATGAGCTTCCTAGCTTGATTTGCATGTTTTGATCCCATGTTGAATTTCCCGAGAGTTGACTTTTGACTTTGACTTTGACTTTGACTTTCGGGTTGACTTTTGACTTTGAGCTTTTTGAAGACCTTTTTTGAATAGGGTCTTGACTTGTTGATCCCTTGATGAATCTTTTGCTCTTATGAAGTATGAAGTAGTTTATATACTTGTTGAATCTACTTCTTTGATTATGTTTGACTTTACCGAGCAAATATAGATACTCTGTGAACTTGCTTGCAAAATAATCAAGAAAAGATTAGTAACAAATAATAATCAAATATTTGTTTATCATCAAAATAAATGAGTGAATGACTTTTGGTCAACATTCTCCCCTTTTTTGATGATATCAAAATATTTGATTATTTTAACGGAAAGAAAAAGTAAATTGAAACATGTTGAGTTTAGCTCCCCTTTAATGTATGCATATGTTGTTTATACCGTTTTACCTTTGCATATTTAATGTTACCCTTTCTTAACATGACAAAGCTCCCCCTTAATCATATACTCAATAAAGTTGTTAATACTTGAAAACATAATATGATTAATGCCAAAATAATCAATTCCAATATTTCTCCCCCTTTTGGTTTCATCAAAAAGGATGGCAGAGGAAGCAAGGTCAAGTTAAATATATTTCTCCCCCTTAATCATACAAGATATGACTTGTATCAATGAAGCACAATGGGTAAAGAGAAATTTCAAAATGCATAAAAAGATGAAAGTTCATATAGTCAAAACAAGTTTAAACATTCAATCTACCAAAAAAAAAATATGTCAAAAACCTTGAAAGTAAGAGATGCAGGTAAATAATGGCATGGTTATGATTTCAAACCTTTTCTCATACCTCAAGTATGATAAAACAAATGTGTTCATGCACTTAAATTAATTAGATGACAAGAGTTGAGACTTTTTGGTAAGTTTTTCAAAAATTTAAGCAAAAACAACATATGTACCAAAAATTAGTTTTATGCATCCTTTTTGAAAAATTCTTTTTGTATCAGATTAAACATGATTAATATGAAGTGTACAAGCTGGAAAAATAGAAAAAGCTTCAAAAATGAGAGATTTTGACAAGTTTTACTCGTTTTGGTCATATAAGGTCATTTTAAGCAACTTACATACTAAAAATTGATTTTATGCAAAATTTTCATGCAAAATCTTTTTTTGACAGCTGATATATGATAAAACAAACATGCTCAAACAAGAAAATCAGAAAAAAGTCAAAAATCCTAACTTTTCGGTAAGCTTTTCGATTTGCTTAAAAACTAGAGATCTACCAAAAATGAGTTCTATGCAACCAAATTGAAAAATTCTTTTTCCAGTAGGTCAAAAATATCAAATGTGAGGTGTACAAACTTACGGAATTGAAAAATAATGAAAATTGAGCACGTTTGGAGAAAAACACTCTTTTAGGTCTTAAAAAGTCAAAATTATGCAAGATAGTACCAAAATCAAGATTCGAGCATTATTTTTGAAAAATTCTTTTTGAGACAGTTTATATATGAGTATTTAGAGATGTACAAGCTTTCAAAACAACAATTTTCTCAACAATATGAAATTTTGGCTAATTTCACCCATTATGGCCTTAAAAAGTTGAAAATAAGCAAATGACATACCAAAATTTTGTTTGAAGTATATTTCAATCAAGAAAAACATTTAGGCATGCTAAATACACTCATTTGGACATGTTCAAACATATAAACACATATACTAGCCAAATATGTAAAAATTCACATATTCACTAGTTCAAAGGTATGTCCAAAGTTTACCAAAAATTTGCATAATGACCTATAATGTGAATTTTTCACCATGTATAGTTCAAGAATGTCAAAACTCAACTAATCAAAACTTTTATTCATAGAAATAGTATGTGACATACCAATTAAGCATGTATGCATAAGAGAGTGAACAAGAAGGATCAAAAGCAAGTCAATTAGCCAAGCACTTCAAATTTCATTTTCTTTTTATCTAGGCATCTTAATCTCATCAAAATAAGTAGAATGAATAAGAATGATATTACCGATTCCCAAATTTGTTAATTTAGGTTGTGTTCAAGAATTGACACGCTCTTTTTCTATGCTTTTTGAGACTTGTTGGTAATGTAGGAAATTGGCATTCTTCATTAAGCATCAACACCCAAGAGCCAACTTTGATTCCTCTTTATTAATACCTACAAAATAAACTTATATCTTTCTTTTTGGTACCCACATGACTTTGGGTCCTTTGATGTTAGTCTTTAAAACCTTTGGTATCCAAATAGCCTTACCAAAATAGGCATTCTTTTTCACATGGCAATAGGATTTAGTATGACCATCTTTGTTACAATAAGTGCAAGTTAAGTTCAAATTACTAGATGATTTGACAAAGAAATTCCTAAGAAATTTTTGTTTCACACTAGTGTTATATCCTATGCCACTTTTTGAAAAAGCACATTTTTGACTCCCAAGCATCATTTCAAAATTCTCTTTTCCTTTTGTAAAATTGTAAACCACCTTATTTAAATCATCAATTTTAGCTTTCAAGTTTACAACATCTTTTTCAAATAAGGAACACTTTTTGCATTGGGTTTCAATCAAAAACTCAACTTCTTTGACTTTCAAAGCCTCAACTTCTTCAAGCAATAAACTTATTTTCTTTCTTTGAGTTGAGTTCTTAGCAAGCAATTTTTCAAAATCAACAAGCAAATCATTGAAGGATTTTGATAATTCATCATAAGACATATCAAGTGCATCATCATCACTTTCACTTTCAAAATCACTTGTATGGTTAGGATTACTTACCTTATCATCAATGGCCATAAAGCAAGTGTTGGCTATCTCATGTTGTTCATCTTCGGAACTTTCTTTCTCACTTTCACTCCAAGTAGCCATCATTGCCCTTCTTCTACTCCTCTTTCTCAAAGGACAATCCGTTTTCATATGACCGGGCTTTTTGCATTCATAGCAAATAATTTGATCATCTTTTCTTGAGCTCTCCCTTGAGTTGTAAAATCTATTTGCATTCTTCTTGAACTTCAAAAACTTCTTAAAATTCTTTGTGAGTAGGGTTATATCCTCCATATCACTATCACCATCCTCACTAGCTTCACTATCATCATGTGAAGTGGATTTGAATGCAATTGTGTTCTTCTTCTTTTTATCAACTTCCTCTTCTTCTTGAGCATTCATGAAAATCTCATGATTCATGAGAGAACCAATGAGCTCTTCCAATGGTAGAGTTGAGAGGTCCTTGGCTTCTTGGATGACAACTACTTTGCCTTGGTAGGCTTTGGTGAGACTTCTCAAAATTTTGGTCACCATATCCTTTTGTGTAAGTACCTTGCCAAGAGAGTTCAAACCATTAGTAATAGTTGTGAAACGAGTATACATGCTAGCAATGGTATCATGTTGTAACATCTTGAAATTTTCATATTGAGTAACTAAAAGTTGAATTTTAGTTTCTTTCATGGCACTAGTTCCTTGATGAGTTACTTCTAACATTTTCCACATGTCATGAGCCGAGGAGGCATGCTCAATATTTTTAAATATATCTCTATCTAGTCCACATATTAAAGCATACTTAGCCTTAGCATTCTTAGACATCATCTTCTTATCATTTTCATTATATGCATCATATTTCTTTATGGTTTCTACACCATCTACAACATGCATAGGAATATAAGGACCATAACATACAATATGCCACAAATCATAATCAATGGATTGAAGATACGTTTCCATTCTAATTTTCCAATAAGGAAAGTCTACCCCATCAAAGAATGGTGCTCTACTTGTGCTTAAACCTTCTAGCATGTTATTGTGTGAATTGCTTGGAAACGCCATGCTCTAGATTGTGAAATCTAATCAAATTATTTGAGCCCTTGCTCTGATACCAATTGTTAGCCCAAGATATGTTTCCAAGAGGGGGGTGAATTGGAAATTTAAGCTAATTTTAGAAATTTAAAAATCCCAAAGACAATTCATGCAAATATTTAAGTTTAATGCAATAACAAAGATAATCACAAGTATAAACAAATAACAAACTAGAAATGTAAGGAGTTTAGGGATAGAAATTGCAAACTCTTAATTTTTACAAGGTTCGGTAGAACTAAGCCACCTACGTCCTTGGTCTTCAAAGCTATGGACCTAGCTTTGAGTTCAACTATCGAGCCAAGTTAACGGGCTTGACTAACCCTTACAACCGGAGAATTTTTCACCAAGGTTTTTCCCAAACCTCTCACAATAGTTTTCTTCCAAGGACTATCAACCTCGACAGATCGTTGAAGTGCCAATCTCACTTTTCTCGGGTTGTTTACAAAATCGGTGTCAACCTCACCTACAACCGAGTTGTTTTTATACCGGTGCCAACCTCACCTCTCAATACAATGAATATGTAATTTTAAAATACAAAGTAAACTCTCTCTAATAAGATGAAAAACAATGTAAAATCCTAGAGAGAATTGCAAGCACACTAGAGAAGATAAGAACAAGTTTGGCTCAAGTGTGTGTGGTTGGTGTGTTTATGAAAAGATGATAATTCTTTAGGTTAGAACACTTAGAATGATGTTATATGATGAATAGAAGCTCAACCAACCTAATTTTTTGAGTGAAAATCGAGTTTATATAGTGTTTGAGTGAAAAATAGCCGTTTATAGCCGTTGGGCACGAAAAACGAGACTCCCTCTGGGAAAATCGGTTCACCGGTTTACAATAGGAGTAGCTTAGGTTCATGGAGAACCGGTTTACCTCTTTGAAACCGGTTAACCTAAATCCAGGCAGTGGGAAAAGTTCGATTTTTCGCACTAAAACGTGCATAACTTTTTACTCGTTTATCCGATTTCAAAAATTCCAGTTGCGTTCTCTTAGTTAAATGATATGTGATCTTAAAAATCAATTTAGAAAATTTAGATATCATTTTTTGTGAAATAACTTGTCGCACAAGTTAGTGAGCCAAACTTTTGAACTTATAAATCCTAGTGTACTATGCAAATCACTTTAACAAGACTAAAGCAAATTTATACCATTTGATTATTTGTAGTCTTGATGTAGATGAGCTTCCTAGCTTGATTTGCATGTTTTGATCCCATGTTGAATTTCCCGAGAGTTGACTTTTGACTTTGACTTTGACTTTGACTTTCGGGTTGACTTTTGACTTTGAGCTTTTTGAAGACCTTTTTTGAATAGGGTCTTGACTTGTTGATCCCTTGATGAATCTTTTGCTCTTATGAAGTATGAAGTAGTTTATATACTTGTTGAATCTACTTCTTTGATTATGTTTGACTTTACCGAGCAAATATAGATACTCTGTGAACTTGCTTGCAAAATAATCAAGAAAAGATTAGTAACAAATAATAATCAAATATTTGTTTATCATCAAAATAAATGAGTGAATGACTTTTGGTCAACAGTAATTTAATGGACATGTATTTGAGTGATTGGTGAATATTGGATCACAAAGTAGGTTGTTTATTAAACAAAAAGCTATATAATTGAGTGTAAAATAAGTTTTAAAGTGGTTAACCAAGTATGAAGATAGTGATGATTGCAAGGAAGCAGTGGTATCGTATGAACTAGGGAGTGAAACTTTAGTGGTAATGATAGAAAAGAACATAAGAGTCTCAGATGTTGATGAATTAGCATCATTAATGGGAGACTCACTATAAGTTAGTATGGTAATTTGTACCAAGGGATTATCAATAAAACATATAATATACTTGAGGTATGTATTTTTCTGAATGTGCTTGAAAAGATTATCAATATTTCTACCAAACACAGAAAAGAAACTTCAGGATCAAGGAATGATCTTTAATTAATTGTTATTAGTTGAGAATTCGGGAAATGGGTATTTCCAATTTAGTTGTGGGTACCTAGTATGAGCAATGTTGCCTCTACCGTATACGTTACATTGATTCACTTTATAATGGTAGTTAACTGTAAGTGATTGGGAAATTTTAAAGTTGTGTCAGCTCAAGAGAAATTGATGCAAGTTAAAATAAGTAGAAACGAACAAGATTCAAGTTAACAATAAGATGGGAATTCCATAAGTTTAAGTGAACAAAAAAACGATGAGGAATTGCAAGAGGTTAATGAAGGGAGTGATGGCAATTGAATTTTATTAATGAAAGAATGAAAGCAAGAAATACAATTAGGAACGACAAAGAAGCATCTACTTTCTGATAACCCACTATGAGCTTACCTTGGAGTTAAGCATACTTAACTTGGGTAATCTCAAGATGGGAAATCTTTCAGTGAGTCATCCCGGAAAGCGTATGAGTGAGGACAAAGTACGCTAGAAAGATTCATATTAGGATGCAGAATTGATAGTCGTTTCAGAGATTATCAAGAGGAATGGATGTGTTAATAAGTAGAGATTGACAAGGTATTGAGAGGAGTATATAGTAGTGGATGGAAATAAGAAGTGCTCTAATTGAAAATCTATCAGAAATGAATACTTAACTTGTTACTAAGTTAAGTCAGTATATCAGCTTAGGAGATCTCATAGAAAGAATAGAAAGATATAATTACGAATTATGTACTATGGGATCTTATGATTTTGACCGAGTAGTAACGGTTGGACATACAGAGTTAATATATTGTCTATCAGTGTAGACAATTTATACTATAAATGAGAATACAGAATTCATACGAAGGAATAGTCTAATCTTGTGAAATTCCAAGGTTGATATCTTTGGCTATGATGTTAAGAATTAAAGAAGGTTATTGAGAACCATGGAGGTTAAAGAAAAAAAAAATAGTATGATGCTTTATTCTTGAAAGGTGGGTAACCTGCGAAGATCAATAGAATATTAGAAATATACTGTGAGCATATTTGATAAAGGTTAGAATATCTTAGAATAATATCTTCCCTGATGAGGTGTTTATTTAAAAAGTGATAATTAAATGTATCACAGGTTAGGTACCTTAATAAGTGTGGTACAAGAGAAATATTAGAGACATGAGGTAATTAGGTTAGGTAACCTATCAACTAGCCTTAACTCCTGCATTGTCCGGAGTATATAATGTGTTTCATGTCTCCATGCTGAGAAAATATGTATTAGACTGGACCGATATTCTGAGTTGTGATGATGTTCAAGTTCAGACAAATTTATTATATGGGAAAAACATCTTGTCCATGTTTTGGACTAGAAAAAGGAGGTACTATAAAATGAGACAGTTCCACTAGTTAAGAAATTGTTGTAAATATATATATATATAGCAAGGTAGAAACAACAACTTCAGAGTTAGAATCATAGATATGGGGGTAATATCACAAATTGATTGAACAAATTTCGAGGACGAAATTTTTATAAGGAGGGGATGGTTGTAATATCCCGATAGGTCTAATGGTAATTAATTAAGGTTTATATTTATATTATGTGTTAATCAGGTAATAAGTGGGATTATGATCCTACTTATTTATTTCAGCATAAAATTTAAATTTTGCTATAAGTGAATAAATAAGCATAATTTATAAATTACGGAGATTTATATAGAATGTGTGAATGTAATATGAGCTATATATGGAATAAAAATATTTTCAGGTTCGGTGACCTTGAAGACCTGATTAGTGGATAAATAAGCGTAATTTGTTAATTACGGGGATTTATTTGAAATACGTGGATATAATATGAGTTATTTGTGAAATAAAAATATTTTCAAGTTTGGCGACCCTGGAGACCCGATTGGAGGCCAAAAATGTCACAACAGTTTTAGTTAGAAATATTGATGAGATTATTGGAATAAGTTGATTTTAGAAATATCAGGGTGTTTTAGGGTACTCGAAGTTGACCAAATACCCTAGAAATAGAGATTTCTTACTAGTTAAGAAATAATAAGATAACTATTAATAATAAAGTTTTTATTAATATTATTATATTATATTATATTATTATTATTATTATTATTATATATTATTATTATTAATATATTATTATAATATTATTTATTTATATAAGTTAACGTAAGTTAACTTTATATATATATTAAGTTATAAGTGAATTAGAAGAGAACGAACGAACGACGAACGAAACCCTCGTTTTTCCTCTTTCGATAAAACCTTCTTCTCCTATATCTATTTTCTTCGATTTTTAATCCAAAACTTAGCGATCTAAGTTCTGGTAGTAGCAGGATAGCAAATCCTTGAAGAGGGAAAGCTTAAGGTATGGTTTAATTTCGCTTTAAGTTTAAAAACGATTGGTTTTATATAGGGGCTTTATGATTTAGAAAGGTTATGGAGATTCTGACTTCGTAGAGTTGTTCTTTAGTAACTATGGGACTAGTTTATATGTTTACTTGTTGAATTTGAGGTGATTTTGAGTTAGAAATCGAGTTTTGAACTTTTTAAAGCTTAGTCCGAACGTTAATGGCGTTTTTCATTTAAGGGGTCGATTTTTATTTCTGTTACGTAAGGATGGTAGTATTTATGGCATACATGCACCCTGTGAAGTTTGGAGTGATTTGGATAAGTTTTGGTAGTGTTTCGGTGAGTGCGAAAATTGAAATTTTCATATTTCACAGTTTATAGAAATTCCTAAGAGATCAGAAATCGTATTTTTGTCATAACTTTTGACTCAAGTGTTCGTTTTGGACATTCTATATACCGTTTCGAAGCTTGCGACAAGCTCTACAATATGGTGTATGTTTTAGAGCCAAAATATAAGTTTTATTTTAGTGTATTTATACTGCGGGGTTTGGTAGAAAACCCTCGATTGTCTTATGTGAATATAAGCAGTGTTTTGGGATAAACACTTATTGGTTTATCGTTGTTGTGACAAGGGCCGAGATCATTGGGGATAGTTCTCCACTTGGGTTGGCCAAAATGTATGAACCTGGATTAAAGGTAAGAAAAGTATATTGTACTGCATAGTACGTTGTATGTAATACAATTAGTATTGTTATGAATTGATTAATATTGAGATATAGTTAATATTGTTATATATTGAAAAGATTGATTGGTTGAGTATTGATAATGTGATAATATTATGCATGTGATATGTGGGCTCACCTGATTAGGTGATGCAATTTTCCTGGTAACGTACTGGGCGTAAGTACGGGCGTCAGTGATATATGATGAGTACCGAGTGTAGGTACGGGCTCACCTGATTAGGTGATCCAATTTTCCTGGCGACGTACTTGGCGTAAGTACGGGCGTCAGTGACATGATAAGTACCGGGCGTAGGTACAAGCTCGTCTAATTAGACGATGCGATATATTGGTGCCAGATTGTGGCATGGGCTCACCTGATTAGGTGATGCAATTATATGATATATGGGTGCAGGTTTTTGGGCATAGGCTCACCTGATTAGGTGATGCAGTTATGCGACATATGGGTGCCAGGCTATGGCACGGGCTTGCCTGATTAGGCGATACAATACAAGATCATTAGATTAAAGCATCGACTTGCCTAATTAGGCAACATGATGTCATGAAGATGGTTGCTTTATGAGGTAACATATATATTTTTTTATATGATTAAATGAATATGAATTCCATTATTGGTATAATGGTTTTGTATTACCAAATATCTGTATACTAATGTTTATTCGTGGCAGATGCCAGTAGTGATTTGGATTTCATCTTATAAACAAAGTGTGATGGTTTGATTCTTATTGTGTATAAATGACAATATTCGAATAATAAGCTATATGATTGTTATTATTACTTTTCTTGCTGAGTCCTTGTGACTCACGGGTGCTATGTGGTGCAGGTAAAGGCAAAGAAAAGCTAGATCAACCATGAGGTGGCAGTCTTTTCCAGCAATGTACATATTGACTTCACCGGCCTGCGTGCTGAGTTGTCAGGAGTTGTTTTGGGCTGGCTATATCTGCTGTGTATTTTGATTTTATGTTTAAATAGTTTTTGTATATATTTCTTAAGTAAAACGTTTTATAACAGGAATTCTCGGAACATGCTTTTTATGCTATTATAATGTCCGTTTTTAGTGTTTTGATTTAGTCAAGTTTTTAATATTATCACAGTTTTTAATAATTAATTATTCTATTAGTATTAAACTAGTTTATAAAATCACACACGTGGCGTCCCTATAGATTAGGGCGTTACAGGTAATCTAATCCCTTTACAGTGTAGATCATTCATATAGAGGATTATTGATCAAATTAGGATTATAACAATGGATAACTAATGACGTGTCTATATGGTGGAACATATAGAGCGTTTTATATACTGAGAGTGCAATTCTAAGTTCTATGCGTGGATTCAACGAAGAATTAATAAGTAAGTGAATTTAGGTTATAAATTCTTGATCTGCTTATTGGAAGCTCGGTTATATAGACCCATGGTCCCCGCACTAGTTGAGATAATATTGCTTGTAAGACTCATGTAATTGGTTTTGATTAATCAATTATAATTCTCAAATTAGACTATGTCTATTTGTGAAATTTTCACTAAGTAAGGGCGAAATTGTTAAGAAAGAGTTAATAAGGGCATATTTGTTAATTATGATACTTTGTATGGTTAAATTAATAAATATGATAAATGACAATATTATTTAATAATTATTTATATTGTTAGAATTGGCATTTAAATGGTTGAATTGGAAAATTTGTATTTTTGAGAAAATCAGATACAAAAGTGTTAAAATTGCTAAATTGCAAAAAGCAAGGCCCAAATCCATCAAGCCATGGCCTGCCACTTTTATAGGCATTTTAAACTGATATTTTCATTATTTTAATGCCAAATAATTCAAACCTAACCCTAGTGGAATGCTATAAATAGGTAGTGAAGGCTTCAGGAAAATTACACTTCTGAATCAGAAAACCTGAGCCTTTCTCTCTCTACCTTGGCCACCACCCTCTCTCTCTCTTCTTCCTTACAATTTTGAATTTACCTTAGTGATTAGAGTAGTGCCCACACACAGCAAGCAATACCTCAATCATAGTGAGGAAGATCGTGAAGAAAGATCATCAGCAAAGGAGTTTCAGCATCAAGGATTCAGAGAAAGAGATCCAGGTTCAGATCTTGATAATACTCTGCTACAGAAGGGATACAAGGGTTAGAGATCTGAACGGAAGGAGTCATTTAATTCCGCTGCACCCAATGTAAGGTTTCTTAAACTTTATACGTGTTTATTTCATCGTTTTAGAAAGTTCATATTTAGGGTGTTAATAAACATACTTGTGAGTAGATCTAAGATCCTGGTAAAATAAATTCCAACAACTGGCCTCAGAGCCATGGTAATTGATTTACTTGCAAGAAATTTGGACTTTAAAACGATTGTTTGTTTGTTTTTGGATGGTATCATGTTGTATTGAGTGTTATTTGATGATTGATTGGTGTTTGTGAATTTTCGTAAAACATAATTGAATATCTATTTCTGGAATTATTTTTATTGGATAGTATGGAAAAAATTAAGCAAGTTACTTTTTTATAGAACTCAATTTCGATTTAATTTGAATTAGTTATGATTTTTTGAAGTTTTGAAAAAATCGGGGTTGAGCTGAAACCCTCGTGCGCGCGCGGAAATCCTGCCAGAACCCACCAGCGCCGAGTTTTCAGCCCCATGCACTCCCCATGCGCGCGCGGACGGGTATGCACAACATCCCGTCCGTACAGCTCGCAATTTTTTCGTTTTTCTTCGTTTTTTCATGCTTTTTCATGGAATTAACTTCCGTTTTTTTGTGTAATTCTGTATTTATACTATTACTATTCCTAATTCAATTCTAATTATCATTACGAATTAATTTAATATTTTTTAAATTTAATTCAAGATATTGGTGTAATTTGAATTTAAAAATAATTAGTATCTATCTTATTTGCTTAATAATCTATCTTATTTTTTAAATTTGATTATATCTTATCTTATTTTTAAATTTAAGGTTAGATTTTAAATATTTTAAATTAAATCTTTTTTTTAAATAATTTGATCTTATTTAAATTTAAAATAAGATAACTATAATCATGTAATTTTAAAAATATGTAAGATATTTTGCTAACTTTTAAATTTTGTTATTTTATTTATTTAAATTACATTTAAAATCTGAAAAAGATATTCATTTATCTTTTTTTTCTTAATTTTTATTTATAAAATAACATTTAAATTTTAAAAGTAGTTAGCAAATTTTGAAATGATATTTAGGTTGGTTGAAACCTAATTTTTCAAAATTGTAGGTTTAATTTTAAATTTAAATTTAAATTTTTTTTAAATTTTCGAAAATATTTTATGTATTCAATTAATTATTTAATTTAAAATTAAATAAATCCTACATCCAACTATCCAGCTAACCTTGTTGCAGGAGTATGTGTTTTAGCTTATGTGTAAGTTTTCAAAACCTATTATTGCTTGATTGCAAATAGCCATGGTTAACTTGTTGATAGATCCAATGATCTGATTTTAACTCATGGCTCCCTTGGTCAAGTTAATAATTTGTAACAGGTATATTTACAATCTTCTTTCATCTGTGTATGACCTAGTAACATGATAGGACCCATCCAAAGTGTGCCTATGTGAGCCTATGTGTTTAATTTCATTATAGATGCATATAGGTTGCTGTTGCTAAATAAAATGTCATAGTTCTTGATAGATTTTATTTAGGCCCATTTAGTTTTTGGGCTTAGTCAATTAATAACAGTTGTTCATTTTAAGGTTAAATTCCTCTCTTTTGCCCCTTATTTGAGAGTTGGGAGCCATAGTAGTGGGTACGACCAACTGAACCCAGCACCCCCTCACATGAACCACCCCAATTGTGAAGGCCCATTTGCCTGATTTGAATAACTGTACTAGGTTAATTACACTAGTTTAACCTAATAAAATTGATTAGCAACATAATTAATTTCATTTATTTTGAAATTAATTTAAGAAAACCATAGTTTAAAGAATTAAGTTGAGGAATTTTAGGCATTGGTTATTAAGATTCTTTAGATATTTTTTTAAGTTAATATCTTTTCGAATATTAACTTAAAATAGAATATTTTAGATATTTTTTAGGTTAATATCTTTTCGAATATTAACTTAAAATGGAATATCTTCAAATTAAGTGGTTACAACTTAATTTTAATTTAATTAAATATGATTTGAAAGATATTTAAGTTGATTTCATCTAAAACAACTTAAACAAGATATTTTCAAATTTGTTCCATTTATTATTCGAATTTTTTTTCGAATTTAATTAATAATTAAAAATTAATTAAAGTTGATTTTTTATTTGGGTAAATACCATTTTGGACCCTGTGTTTTGCAAAAGTTACAGATTGGACCCTGTATTTTGTTAAATGACAAAATGGACCTTGTATTTTCTAAAATAGTAAAAATAGGACCCTGAGCTTAATTTTTGACAACTTTTTTTTAATACAACCAACTTGAAGACAATGCTTAATAAGAAGAGATACAAAAAATGTAAACAGTTTTGTCATAGCACTTTTAGATCGGATTATAATTAAACTTTATTTTGACAAAAAATCAATTCAGAGTCCTATTTGTACTATTTTAAAAAATACAGGGTCCATTTTGTCATTTAACAAAACACAGGTTCCAATTTGTAACTTTTGTAAAACAGAGGGTCCAAAATGGTATTTACCCTTTTTATTTAAACCAACTTTGATTTGTAATTTTTCATTATTATATTATGGAGCTTGTTCGATATTTATTTGAATTTATTTTTCAAATTAAATAATAATTGAAAATTAATTAAAGTTGATTTTTTATTTAAACCAACTTTAGTTTGTATTTTTTCATTATTATAATACCGAATATTATGATTATACAAAATACATATATATATTTTTTTAAATAATGAGCTTTTAATCAAAAGATATTCGATCTCCATTGTTGGTCTTACAATAGTTAAACTTTTTCAATATAACCTCGAGACGCTAGACTTCCTCCCCCTATGGATGGTTATTCGTTGAACACTTTTAACGCCGTAAGATTTCATTTGATAAGTGTTTTGTGAGTTTTCGTCTCTATTTAGACTCTCCCCTACGGTGACTACTTAGAGATAAACTCATAAAACATGAAACAATGGTGGAAGCTCATAAAATGAGAATAACCTTGACTCTCGCCTACCGGGACAACGTTAAATTCTCATTTTGATCAAATAAAAGGTTGCTAAAATGGTTTTATTTTAGATGAGCTGACAACTCTATTCAACTAATGTTATCTTTGACTCTCGCCTACCGGGACACTGTATTTCATTATGTTGGAAACCTTGGAAAATAAACTATGTTAGATTTAGTATTTTTATAACATATGTGATTATTTGTTATTTTCTGAACTTGTGTATGAATTTTGAACCAAAACCTTACTTCTGTTTTATTGATGTGTTGGAGTGTCTATAATCCTCTTCCCATTCCACTCCTAATTAATATCTTAGCAATTGAACTTGACGTTATAAACTCCTTGTCAGAGTAATACTTCACATATGCTCATGATGGACTTTAAATTCCAGAAAGCAGGTAAGCTGGGAATTGTTCACTCTGAAGAGCAAATATTTCATAACTCCATAAATCCTACTACTTCAAGCTTAGTTGAGAAGATAAGATTAAGTGATTCCACTTCCTCAAGTTATACTTCACAACAAAATAAACCAGCAAGAACAACAATTAACAAACGAATAAGCAGTAATGCTTTAGTCTTCGAATCATGTGTGTTAAAGAATGATAAATCCATTTGGATTCTTGATTCTGGGTCTACAAACCATGTAAGTTGTTCATTGCAATTGCTTGAGAATTGGAATTATTTGAAATCCGGAGAGTTGAAACTTAAAGTTGGTAATGGCGAAATGGTTTCGGTTAGAGCTAGAGGAAAAGCCAAACTCAAGTTTCAAAACAGAATTTTGGAATTAGACAATGTCTTATACATTCCAAATTTCAGTAGAAACTTGGTTTCTGTTTCATGCTTACAATTGCAACAATACAAATAAGATTTTTTGAGTTCTGGTTCTACCATTTCTCGAAATGACATTCAGATTTGTGTTGCATCCATGGAACATGGGCTTTATGTTCTTAGACCAGAAACACCATTTTCCTTACATAACGAACTTTTCTAAAGTAGCTAAACCTAGAAACCACAAAAAGCAAAAGATCGTTGATGATAGTGAAACATATCTATGGCATTTACGTTTAGGTCAGATAGGCTTTGATAGACTCAATAGGCTAACCGAAGATGGTCCATTGAAAAATGTCGTCTAAGGTGAATTGCCAGTATGCGAGTCCTGCCTGGAAGGAAAAATGACTAAACATTCTTTCTCTGCAAAGGGAGAGCGTGCCAAACAACCCCTAGGGTTAGTACATTCCGATGTCTGCGGACCTTTGAATGTCAAAGCTTGAGGTGGTTATGAGTACTTTGTCACTTTCATTGACGATTACTCTAGATATGGACATCTTTACCTTATGCATAAGAAATCTGAAACATTCGCAAAGTTTCAGGAATTTCACACATTGGCTCAAAACCAATTAGGTAAAACATTAAAGATCTTGCGAACTGATAAGGGTGGAGAATATATGGATATGCAGTTCAAAGATCATTTAATTGAACTTGGAATTGAATCCCAATTAACCGCCCCTAGCACTCCACAGCAAAATGGAGTTGCAGAAAGACAGAATCGCACGCTTTTGGAAATGGTTAGGTCCATGCTTAGTTTTTCAACTCTACCTGCGTCCTTCTGGGGATATGCAATTCAGATGGCAACCGACATTTTAAATGTTGTTCCATCTAAATCAATCCCTAAGACACCCTTAGAACTGTGGATTGGTCGTACACCTAGTTTACGCCATTACAGAATTTGGGGGTGCCCTGCTCATGTCTTAAGAAAGGAAGACGACAAACTTGAGTCACGAACTGAAGTTTGCATGTTTTTCGGTAATTCTAAAGAGACTAGCGATGGACTATTTTATAGTCGCAAGGATGATCAAGTGTTTGTTTCTACAAACGCAACTTTCCTTGAAGATGACTATATTAAGAATTTCAAATCACTAAGTAAAGTAGTGTTGGAGGAAATGCTTTCAGATATAAGTCCTTCAAATGTTCTGTTCTCTTCCACACGTGAAGAGAACAATCCCACTCCCTCAGTTGAACCAACTGAGAAATCTACTACTGAAGTTTTTGTTCAGAAGATCACCGCACCTCGTCGTAGTTGGAGGGTTTCAACAAAACCTGCTCGTTATGGCTTGGATGGTGAAATCGATATGGTCGTAGGTGACGGTATTGAAGACGATCCATTAACCTATAAACAGGCAATGACTAGTCCGCAACAGAAACGATGGTCGGCCGGCATGGATTCAGAAATGGATTCCATGAAAAAGAACAAAGTTTGGGAATATGTAGACGCACCTGACGACTATCATCCGATAGGATGCAAGTGGGTTTACAAGAAGAAAAGAGGAGCTGGAGGCGAAGTCGAAACTTTTAAAGCTAGACTTGTAGCCAAGGGTTATACCCAAAGAGAAGGCGTGGACTATGAGGAAACTTTTAGTCCTTTTGCCATGCTCAAATCCATCCGAATTCTTCTCTCCATAGCTGCTGCTTTCGATTATGAAATCTTGCAAATGGTTGTCAAGACTGCCTTCCTTAATGGGGTACTTGAAGAAACCATCTATATGGAGCAACCAGAAGGTTATTTCTTCCTGGGCAGGAAAAGAAAGTTTGCAAATTAAATAGGTCTATCTATGGACTTAGGCAAGCTTCTCGCTCATGGAACAAAAGGTTTGATGAAATCATCAAGACCTACAGCTTTCTTCAGAATGAAGATGAACCTTGTGTTTACCAACTTAAGGAAGACCAAGTAGTAGTATTCCTGGTCCTTTATGTTGATGACATTTTGATTATTGGAAACAATGTCAAGAAAATGACTCACATCAAGGAATGGCTCAACACTCAATTCGATATGAAAGATTTGGGTGAAGCAACCTATGTTCTTGGTATTCAGATTATTAGAAACCGGAAGAACAGATCTCTTGCTCTCTCTCAAACAACCTACATAGACAAAGTCTTAGTGAGATTCGCCATGAACAACACCAATGGGGCAAACATGCCTTCTAGATATGGTATTCGTCTATCTAAGGAACAGTCTCCGACTGATCCTCAAGAGATATAGAGGACATGGCGAAAATTCCCTATGCTTCTGCAGTTGGAAGTCTAATGTATGCAATGTTATGCACTAGACTTGACATCTGCTATACAGTTGGAATCGTGAGCAGGTATCAGTCGAATCTAGGACAACAACATTGGAATGCAGTTAAGTATATTCTAAAATACTTAAAGAGTACAAGGAATCTTGTGTTAGTCTACAAGGGTGGTGCTTTAAATCCCATAGGCTACACTGATTCAGATTTGCAGGCAAGTCTTGAAGACAGGAAATCTACATCTGGGATGGTGTTTACTCTTGGGGGTGGAGCAGTGGTTTGGAGAAGTGCTAAACAAACTGCGATATCGAACTCAACTATGGAAGCTGAATACATAGCTGCAGCCGAAGCAACTAAAGAACTTGTCTGGCTAAGAAAGTTCTTCACTAGTATAGGTGTCGTTCCTGGAATGGAAAAGCCTCTGGTCTTACTTTGTGATAACAATGGAGCAATAGCAAATAGTAAAGAACCTCGAAGCCACAAGAGAAGCAAACACATTGAAAGGAAGTATCACATTATCAGAGAATACATGGCAAGAGGGATGTACTAGTTGAGAAAGTTGACACAGAGGACAACCTAGCTGATCCATTTACCAAAGTCTTGGCCGTGACAGCATTTGAAAAGCACCGTCAGAATTTAGGATTAATTGATATGTACTAATTACTTTTATATTAGTGCAAGTGGGAGTTTGTTAGTTTTTATGCCCTCAATAAAACTCCATTTCAATGTAATCTATTTTATTCAACATCAATAAAGAAACAGAAGTATTTCTCATTCATTTGTGTATGTTTTGGTTCACTTTATCAATTGCTTATCTATTTGATTTATAAATTCATCTTAAACCCTTTTCACATACTTGATCCTGTTTATTGTGTTGTCATCACATTGGAAAGTAAACATGACTATGTGAATAAAGTTTCCTAGATTTATCAGACACAGGGTTTTACTGATATGATAATCTACAACAAGAGTTTACTTGCATTTGGAGAAATGCTATGTTCTTTCCAGAACATTGGTTAAAGTAAAGCTCATGTTGGATGCATGGAGTATGCATTGGAAGGGACCGATATTGAACTTTGACTCAGATTTAATAAAACTTACCCTAAAATCTATTCAAGTCAATATCGCCAAGTTGATCCTAGATCAAATGTTCTTAATCCTGTTATGATTAGGCTCAATCTTGAAAGGCTATTCGTGTTCTTTGATTTGTTAGTTAAGCCTACTTTTAGGTCAGGGTGATACGTACATTTTGGGAACACGGTAGTGCAATTGAGTGGGAGCGCTAACGTAAACATGGAATCTATAGCTTCTATCTGGTGAATAGTAAGCAAAGGATGATCTCCTTCGAGCTTGACCAAACGAACAAAAATGGTGGAGTACTCATTTCACATAAGCTGAAATATCATTTATACGGGGTCAAGTGTTTTAAGGATAAAATACATAGTAGGGTGTTACGGTAATCTAATCCCTTTACACTGTAGATCATTCATATAGAGGATCATTGATCACATTAGGATTATAACAATGGATAACTAATGATGCGTCTATATGGTGGAACATATAGAGCATTCTATATACTGAGAGTGCAATTCTAAGTTCTATGCGTGGGTTCAACGAAGAATTAATAAGTTAGTGAATTTTAGTGCTAAATTCTTGATCTACTTATTGGAAGCTCGGTTATATAGACCCATGGTCCCCTCACTAGTTGAGATAATATTGCTTGTAAGACTCATGTAATTGGTTTTGATTAATCAATTATAATTCTCAAATTAGACTATGTCTATTTGTGAAATTTTCACTAAGTAAGGGCGAAATTGTAAAGAAAGAGTTAATAGGGGCATATTTGTTAATTATTATACTTTGTATGGTTCAATTAATAAATATGATAAATGAAAATATTATTTAATAATTATTTATAGTTATTAAATAGTTAGAATTGGCATTTAAATGGTTGAATTGGAAAATTGGCCTTTTTGAGAAAATCAGATACAAAAGTGTTAAAATTGCAAAATTGCAAAAAGCAAGGCCCAAATCCATCAAGCCATGGCCGGCCACTTTTATAGGCATTTTAAACTAATATTTTCATTATTTTAATGCCAAATAATTCAAACCTAACCCTAGTGGAATGCTATAAATAGGTAGTGAAGGCTTCAGGAAAATTACACTTCTGAATCAGAAAACCTGAGCCTTTCTCTCTCTACCTTGGCCGCCACCCTCTCTCTCTCTTCTTCCTTAGAATTTCGAAATTACCTTAGTGATTAGAGTAGGGCCCACACACAGCAAGCAATACCTCAATCATAGTGAGGAAGATGGTGAAGAAAGATCATCAGCAAAGGAGTTTCAACATCAAGGATTCAGAGAAAGAGATCCAGGTTCAGATCTTGATAATACTCTGCTACAGAAGGGATACAAGGGTTAGAGATCTGAACGGAAGGAGTCATTTAATTCCGCTGCACCCAATGTAAGGTTTCTTAAACTTTATACGTGTTTATTTCATCGTTTTAGAAAGTTCATATTTAGGGTGTTAATAAACATACTTGTGAGTAGATCTAAGATCCTGGTAAAATAAATTCCAACAAGAATTTCAAAATAGTAGAGAGAAAAGAAGAAGGAGATGTTGGGAATATTTTACCAGAATCTAAATTTACTAACAAGTATGTTGAATTAACATCCTAAATATGAATTCTCTAAAACAATAAAATAAGCACATAAGGGTTTAAAAAAATCTTACATTGGTTGCAGCAAAATATAATGACTCCTTCCGTTCAAGATCTCTAGCCCTTGATTCCTTTCTGTAGCAGAACATTATCAAGATCTTAACCTAGATCTCTTTCTCTCCTCCGAGTTTGGTTACCATTGTCTTACACACTATGATTGAATACTTGACTTGCTATGTGTGGGCATGGTACTCTTTCACTATGGGTTTCGAATTTGAAGAACAATGAAGGAGGTGAAATCACTAAGGAAGAAACTCTCTCATCTAGGTTGGTTGAATAGTCAAGATGACAATAGTTGACAAATTGTCAAGAGGATGAGATGAGAGCATCATGTTCCTTTTATAGTATTTCAACTAGGGCTTATGGCTGAATTATATGGATTAAAAAAAATAAAATAATGGGAAAAAATCCACTTATGACCGTACACTAATAAGACCAATTTCTAGTTAGATTTTTGCCACTTTATTTCAACCACTTATTCTTCTTTCAATAATACCATGTTTTCCAATTCAATCATATAAATGCCAAACTATTTATTTAATAATTATAATTAATTACTAAATAAAATTTTCATTTATGTTATTTATTAATTAGACCATACAAAGTCTCTTAATTAACAAATTGACCCCAAAACCTCTTTTCTTCACAACTAAGCCTTTGCTTAGTGAAAATTCTGAAATAAGACATAGTCTAATTTTAGAATTATAATTGATTAATTAAAATCAATTAACTCAGTTTGCAAGCAGTATTATCTCAACTAGTGAGGGGACCATGGGCCTATATTGTTGGGATTTTATGCCCTAAAAAAAACTCATTTCAATATAATCTGATTTGTTATCAATAGAAGATTAGAAGTCATTTATGTATACATGTAAATTTCATGTTTATGGTTTAATGTGTACAAAATTTGTTAAATCAAAAACTTATAGTTATTTACAATTTCAGTGATGTCAACACAGTGGAAAGTAATTGTGATTATATGCTTTAAAAGATTATGTCCCATGATTCATCAGTGCACTAGATTTACACTGATGTGATAGTCAGCGACAAAGTATACTTACACCTTGGATAAGTGTTATGTTCTTTCCAGAACATTGGCAAAGTATGCTAGTTTCGGATGTATGGAGTATACATTGGACTGGGACCGATATTGATCTTGGTAAAGATATTATAATCTTACCGTTGTATCTTTCTAAGGCAATATCACTAGTTGATCTTAGATCAAAAGATCTCAATCCTGACATGGTTAGGTTCGATCTCAAGAGTGTTATTTGTGTTCTTTGATTTGTTAGTTAAGCATACCTTTTGGTCCGGGTAATACGTACATTTCGAGATCATGATAGTACAATTGAGTGGGAGCGCTAAACATAGATATGGAATCTATAGCTTCTATCTGGACATAGAAGTTAAACGATGATTTCCTTCGAGCTTTGCTTAATAGAGATAAATGGAAGAGCTCTTATTTCAATGATTATGTTAGTTTACTGAAATATCATTTATAGGAAGCTAAGTGTTTTAAAGATAAAATACATTGAGGGGTGAAATGGTAAATTTCTCCCTACTCGGTGTAAATCATCTATAGAGGATCTTTGATTATTGGGATTAGAACGATGGTTAAATATTTATAGTGTATCTATATCGTGGAACATATAGAGCGTTCTATATAACTGAGAGTGCAATTCCAAGTTCTATAGTGGTTCAATGAGGAATTAATAAGTTAGGGAATTTACTTGGTAAATTCCAAATATGCTTATTGGAAGCTCGATTATATAGGCCCATGGTCCCGACACAAGTTGAGACAATACTACTTGTAAGACTCAAATAATTGATTTTAATTAATCAATTATAATTCTAAAATTAGATTATGTCTAGTTTATGAATTTTCACTAAGCTAGGGCTTAATTGTGAAGAAAAGAGATTCTAGGGTTTATTTGTTAATTAAGAGACTTTATTAAGTCTAATTAATAAATATATTAAATGGAAATTTTATTTGATAAATAATTTTAATTATTAAATAAATAGTTTTGGTATTTAAGTGGTTGAATTGGAAAATATGACATTTTTGAGAAAAATAAAGATAAATAGTTGAAAATGACGAAATTGCAAGAGGTGGGGCCACATCCTATGGCCGGCCACTTGGGGTCTATTTTACCATTTATTTTATCATTTTTCTAAAGTCAAATAATTCAAACCTAAACCTAGATGGATTCCTATAAATAGTTAGTGATGGTCTCAAATTGAAAGATGATGCATTCACTTGCCTTTAGAAAAATTTTGAGCCTTCTATCTCTCTCATTCGAATCCTTCTCTCTCTCTTTCTCTCTTCAATTTCGAACCCTATAGTGATTTAGTGCATGCCCACACATAACAAGTTGGTACTCAATCATAGTGTGTAAGACTATGAAGAATTCAATTCGACTGAAGGAGAATCGGGCTTAGATCATGGTGATACTCTGCTACAGAAAGGATACAAGGGTTAGAGGTCTGAGCGGAAGGAGTCATTTAATTCCGCTGCAATCAATGTAAGGTTCTTAAACTTTATCTTTGTTTAAATTCCAATTTTTTAGAAATTCATATTTAGGATGTTAAACAACATACATGGTAGTAAATCTAGATCCTAATAAAACATAATCCAACTAATATAACTGAGCTTTCAATAAGTAGATCTAGAATTCATCACTAAGTAAATTCCCTAACCTATTAATTCTGCCTTACGCCACTATATAGTTGGAATTGAATAGCACTCTCAATTATATAGAACGCTCTATTTGTACCACGATATAGATACGTTATGATTATCCATTGTTACAATCCTAATAGTCAAAGAACCTCTATTAATGATATACATTGAATAGGGATAAATTTACCGTTCTACCCTTCAATGTATTTTATCCTTAAAACACTTAGCTACCTATAAATTATACTTCGGTAAACTAATATAATTACTGAAATGAGGCCTCAATCATTTATCTTTATTCAGCCAAGCTCGAAGAAAATCATCGTTTCACTTCTAAATACTTATAGAAGCTATAGATTCAATATCTATGATCAGCGCTCCCACTCAATTAAATTACCATGTCCTTAATCTGTATGTCACGAGAAGATCCAATAGGTCACCTTCAACGAACAAACTGAAGAACATAAATAATACAACTAAGTTGAACCTAACCATATCAGGATTAAGATCTATAGACCTAAGATCAACCATTGATATTGGCTTAGAAAGAGATAAGGGTAAGTTTACGATATCTTATCTAAGATCAGTATCGGTCCCTTCTAATGTATACTCCATACATCCAATATTGGTAAACTTTGCCAATGCCCTGGAAAGGACATAACACTTATCCAAGGTGTAAGGATATCTTATCGTTGATTATCATGCCACTCTAAATCCAGTGAACTAACAAATCATGGGAATTAAACTTTTTGAACATATAATCATGATTATATTGTAGGGAATATTTTACCAGGGTCTAGATTTACTAAAAAGTATGTTGAACTAACATCCTAAATATGAATTCTCTAAAATAATAAAATAAACACATAAAGGTTTAAGAAAGCCTTACATTGATTGCAACGGAATAATATGACTCCTTCCGTTCAAGATCTCTAGCCCTTGATTCCTTTCTGTAGTAGAGCATTATCAAGATCTGAATTTGTATCTCTTTCTCTTCTTCGGGTTTGGTTACCACCGTCTTACTCACTATGATTGAGTACTTGACTTGCTATGTGTGGGCATGACACTCTTTCACTCAAGGTTTTGAATGGTGAAGAACAATGAATGATGCTGAAATCACTAAGGAAGGAATTCTCTCATCTACTAGTTGTCTGGCATAGAAAACAAGGTTTAATTTGGTTGAAGGCATCAAGTGGATGAGTAAGAGCACCATGTTCCTTTCATAGTGTTTCAACTAGGGCTTAGGGCTGAATTATATGGATTAAAAAAGAATAAAATATTAGGCAAAAAACACTTATGGCCGTACACTTAAAGTGAACCACTTTCTAGTTACAATTTTGCCAATTTCTACTTATTCTTCTTTCAATAATACCATATTTTCTAATTCAATTCTATAAATACCAAAACTATTTATTTAATAATTACAATTAATTACTAAATAAAATTGTCATTTATGTTATTTATTAATTAGACTGTACAAAGTCTCTTAATTAATAAATTGACTCCAAAACCTCTTTTCTTCACAATTAAGTTCTTGCTTAGTGAAAATTCATAAATAATACATAGTCTAATTTTAGAATTATAATTGATTAATAAAAATCAATTAAGCCCTTGTTATAACTCTATCATCTTGCATCAGAACACATCCCAGACCCTATCTGGATGCATCACAATAAGCTACAAACTTTTCCCGATCTAATGGCAAAGCTAACACTGCTGATGTTATTAATCGTTGTTTCCACTCCTGAAAACTTTCTCCACACATGTCTGACCATATGAACCATTGATTCTTCTTAGTTAGCTCGGTTAGTGGCATAGAGATCTTAGAGAATTCTTCAACAAAACGTCGATAATACCCTGCTAAACCGAGAAAACTTCGCACTTCTGTCACAGATTTTGGCCTTGCCCAATTTTTCATTGATTTAATCTTTCCCGGGTCAAACAAGATTCCATCCTTTTTGGAAATATGCCCTAGAAAAGATACCTTTGACAACCAGAATTCACACTTTTTGAATTTTGCATACAACTTATGATCCATGAGTCGTAGTAATACCATTCGGAGATGATGCTCATGCTCCTCTTTTGACTGAGAGTACACAAGGATGTCATCGATAAATTCAATACCACAGTTATTGAGGAAATCCTTGAATACTTTGTTCATGAGATCCATAAAGGTTGCTAGAGTATTTTATTTGAAATATTTTACCAGGATCTAGATTTACTAACAAGTATGTTGAATTAACATCCTAAATATGAATTCTCTAAAACAATGAAATAAACACATAAGGGTTTAAGAAAACCTTACATTGATTGCAGCGGAATATAATGACTCCTTCCGTTCAAGATCTTTAGCCCTTGATTCCTTTCTGTAGCAGAGCATTATCAAGATTTGAACCTAGATCTCTTTCTCTCCTTCGGGTTTGGTTACCACCGTCTTACTTACTATGATTGAGTAATTGACTTGCTATGTGTGGGCATGACACTCATTCACTATGGGTTCAAATGGGTGAAGAACAATGAAGGAGGTTTGAATCACTAAGGAAGGAACTCTCTCATCTAGGTTTGGTTGAATAGTCAAGTTGACAAAAGTTGGATGAGTGAGAGTATCATATTCCTTTTATAGTGTTTCAACTAGGGCTTAGGGTTGAATTATATGGATAAAAAAGAATAAAATATCGGGCAAAAATGACTTGTTGGTCGTACACTTCAAAAGGGCCAAACTCTAGTTAGATTTTTGCCACTTTATTTCAACCACTTATTCTTCTTTTCAATAATACCATATTTTCTAATTCAATCCTACAAATGCCAAAACTATTTATTTAGTAATTATAATTAATTACTTAATAAAATTGTCATTGGTGTAATTTATTAATTAGACCATACAAAGTCTCTTAAATAACAAATTGACTCCAAAACCTCTTTTCTTCACAATTAAGCCCTTGCTTAGTGAAACTTCTTAAATAAGACAGAGACTAATTTTAGAATTATAATTGATTAATTAAAATCAATTAACTGAGTATGCATGCAGTATTATGTCAACTAGTGAGGGGACCATGGGCCTATGTAACCGAGCTTCCAATAAGCAGATCCATAATTTACCAAGTAATTTCCCTAACTTATTAATTTCTCATTGAACCACTATAGAACTTGGAATTGCACTCTCAGTTATATAGAATGCTCTATATGTACCACGATATAGATACGTTATGATTATCCATTGTTACAATCCTAATAGTCAAAGATCCTTTATAGATGATCTACACTGAATAGGGACAAATTTACCGTTCTACCCTTCAATGTATTTTATCCTTAAAACACTTAGCTACCTATAAATGATATTTCAGTAAACTAATATAATTACTGAAATGAGATCTCAATCATTTATCTCTATTCAGCCAAGCTCAAAGTAAATCATCGTTTCACTTCTATGTCCAGATAGAAGCTATAGATTCCATATCTATGTTTAGCGCTCCCACTCAATTGTAATATCATGTTCTCAAAATGTACGTATCACCCAGACCAAAAGGTAGGCTTAACTAACAAATCAAAGAACACAAATAACACTCTTGAGATCGAACCTAACCATGTCAGGATTAAGATCCACAGACCTAAGATCAACCATTGATATTGACTTAGAAAGATGTAACAGTAAGTTTAGGATATGTTAGCTAAGATCAATATCGGTCCTTTCCAATGTATACTCCAGACATCTGATACTGGTAAACTTTGCCAATGCCCTGGAAAGGACATAACACTTATCCAAGGTGTAAGTATACCTATCACAGATTATCATGCCAGTCTAAATCCAGTGGACTAACAAATCATGGGAATTAAACTTTTGAACATATAATCATGATTATATTCCTATGTGCTGATGACACTATAATCATGAACAAATAATTATGTTTTGGACTTAATAGAATTTATACATTAAATATAGTCATGAAATAAGTCATGTGAACCATGCAAAAAAAAAATGATTTATGATCTTTTTTAATTAGTTAATCTGATTATTTTAAAATGGGTTTTATTTAGGGCACAAAACCCAACACATTTGTCAATCCGAATCACATTACCAAAAACTCGTAGTGCCCATATCTGGTTCAAAATGCAGTCTTCGGTATATCTTCTTCCTAAATTCTTAGCTGATGATAACCGGATCGTAGGTCAATCTTTGAAAACCCAGTCTTTCCTTGAAGTTCTTCCTAGCTCGACACGTGTCTTCATTTGATGTGCTTACCGAATTTTGGGTATAACAGTTTGATTTTAAAGTAATCAAATCTTTCCAAGTTCTTCCAAACTTTCTCTAAATACTTCACCATTTTCAAGCCTTTGGCCTGTATTCTCTGAGGACCTGGTTCACGATCAACTGCGAATCACTATGCAAATGAGATTTTTGGCTTTCAACGCCTCTGCTATCTTTAAGCCAGCAATTAAGACTTCGTATTTAACCTCGTTATTGGATGCACCTGAACCCTGTTCGTTGGATGCACCATCCACGTATAACTTCTAGGATTTCGCTGTTGGGTTTTGTGCCCTAAATAAAACCCATTACAATCTGATAGTTATCAATTTAGGAGTTTTGAAGTGATTATGTTAACATGTATTTTGCATGCTTATGGTTTAATATACATATTTAATATATGCACAAAATCAGTTACGTCCAGAACATATATTTATTCACAATTACAGTATTGTCAACACAGTGGAATGTGATTGTGATTATATGATTCAAAAGACTAAGTCCCTTTTCATCAGTGTTTTGGATTTACACTGATGTGATAATATGCGATGAAGTATACTTACACTTGGAGTAAGTGTTTTGTTCTTTCCAGGACATTAGTAAAGTATACTAGTTTCGAATGTATGGAGTATGCATTGGACTGGACCGATATTGAACTTGGTCAAGATATTATAAACTTACCATTGTATCTTTCCAAGTCAATATATGTAGTTGATCTTAGATTAAAAGAATCTAAATCCTGATATGCTTAGGCTCAATCTCATGAAATCTATTCATGTTCTTTGATTTATTAGTTAAGTCTACTTTTGGGTCAGGGTGATACGTATATTTTGGAAACATGATAGTATGATTGAGTGGGAGCGCTGAACATAAATATGGAATCTATAGCTTCTACTGGTGTATAGAAGTCAAGTGATGATTCCCTTCGAGCTTAGTTAAATAGAAGTAAATGGATTAGCTCTTGTTTCAGTGACTATGTATTAGATCACTAAAACATCATTTACAGGTAGCTAAGTGTTTTAAGGGGCCAAATACATTGAGGGATGGAAACGGTAAATTTATGCCATCTCGATGTAAATCATCTATATAGAGGATCTTTGATCACGTTAAGATTATAACAATGGTAAAATGAGATAGCATATCTATATCATGGAACATATAGAATGCTCTATATAAATCTGAGAGTGCAATTCCAAGTTCTAAGAGTGGATTCAACAAGGAATTAATAAGTTAGGGATTTACTTGGTAAATTCGGTTCAACTTATTGGAAGCTCAGCAATATAGATCCATGGTCCCCATTCTAGTTGAGACCATACTGTTTGTAAGACTCAGTAATTGATTTATAATTAATCAATTATAATTCTAAAAGTTAGACTATGTCTAATTTGTGAATTTTCACTAAGCAGGGATGAAATTGTAAAGAAAAGAGATTCTAGGTTTATTTATTAATTAAGAGACTCTATATGTCTAAATTAATAATTATATTAAATGACAATATTATTTAATAATCTATTTTAGTTATTAAATAATTAGTTTTGGCATTTAAATGGTTAGAATTGGAAAATTGGCATTTTTGGGAAAATAGAAATAAAATTGTGGAAACTGCAAAATTCAAGTGAGGCCCATCACACCTTTGGCCGGCCACTTGCTTGTGTTTCCCAATTATTATTTTCAATCTTTTAATTGCCAAGTAATTACTAACCTAAACCTAGCATCTATTTATTAAAGGAAAGTGGTGGATCACACCAAATAAGGCAGTTAATCAATTACTCAGTAATTGAGGAAACTGTTTATTTTGGAAAGTTGAGCTTCCCTTTTCTTTATATATAGCTGCCCTCTTCTCTTCCTCTTGTAACACACGATCAACACAATACACAAGAGATAGAGAATTTCGAATTCCCTCGTGAGAGAGTAGTGCCCACACACAGCAAACAGTACCTCAATCATAGATTGAAAGACTGTGAAGGATCACATCCAACTGAAGGACATTTGGGCTCAGATCTTGATTATACTCTGCAACAGAAAGGAATCAAGGGTTAGAGATCTGAGTGGAAGGAGACATATTATTCCGCTGCCATTAGTGTAAGGTTTTCTTAACTTTATATGTGTTTTCTTTTTATCGTTTTAGAAGTTCATATTAAGGTTGTTAATCAACATATTTGTGAGTAGACCTAAGATCCTGGTAAAATAAATTTCAACAACTTGCACCAAAGCCATGGTAATTGATTTTCTTGCAAGAAATTTGGACTTAAAACGATTTGTTTGTGATTTGGATGGTATCATGTTGTTTGTGTGATGATTGATTGATGTTTGTGAAATTCTGGGAAAAATAATTGATTATCTATTTCTAGAATTATTTTTATTGTATAGTTTGGAAAAATTTAAGCAATTTACTTTTTTATAGAAATCGATTTCGATTTTATTTGAATTAGTTATGAATTTTTGAAAATCGGGAAAAATCAGGGTGGTGATCACCCTTCCCACGCGCTCGGAATGGCTGCTTGCAGCCTCCCAGTTCCGTGGAAACTCGGCAGATCACTCCTCCTGCTGCGCATACCATCCGTACAACGTGTAATTTTTTTTGTTTTCTTCGATTTTTCATGCTATTTCATGGAATTAACTTCCGATTTTTGGTGTAGTTTTGTATTTTGATTTTTAATTTTCATATTTCAAATCTAATTATCAGAAATAAATTAATTTGATTTTTCAAAATTATTTTTAGATATTAGTGTAATTTGAATTTGAAAATAAGTAAAAATCAATTTTGCTTAGCTCTTTTCTTATTTTCTTTAAAATTTGATTATTTTATCTTTTTTTTTTCAAAGGTCAGATATTAAATTCATTTTTTATAAAATTTTTCTTTATAAGTAATTTGACCTTATTTAAAATAAGATTACTATAATCATGGCATTTTAAAAAGGGAAATAAGATAATTTTGTTAACTTTTAAATTTTGTTATTTTTTTAATTAACTTATAAAATCAGAAAAGGGTATGTATTTATCATTTTCTATTTTATTGAATATTTAATTTATTAAATAACATGAAGTTTAAAAGGTAAGATAGCAAATTTTTTTTTTTGGAAATGATATTTAGGTTACTTGAAACCTAATTTTTCAAAATTGCAGGTTTAATTTTAAATATTATTTTATTTCAATTTTAAAATCCGATTTTTTTTTATTATTTTCGAAATATATTTAATATTTTAAATTAAATAAATCCTACATCCAACTATCCAAATCTAACTTGTTGCAGGAGTATGTGTTTTAGATTGTTTGTAAGTTTTTCTAAAACCTATTATTGCTTGATCTAAATTGCCATGGTTAACTTGTTGACAGATCTAATGATCTGATTTTAACCCATGGTTCAATTGTCAATAGGTCAAGTAAATAATTTGTAACAGATAAATTTTACATTCTTCTTGCATCTGTGTATGACCTAGTAACATGATAGGGTCCATCCAAATCTGTGTGCCTGTGTGAGCCTATATGTTTATTTTATTATAGATGCATATAGGTTGTTGCTAAATAAAATGTCACACCCTGATAGATTTTATTTAGGTCCATTTAGTTTTTGGACCTATTCAATTAATAACAGTTATTCATTTTAAGGTTAAATTCCTCTTTTTTGGGCCTTGTGTGAGAGATGGGGGCCAATAGAAGTGGGTACGACATACTGAAGCCAGCTCCCCCTCACATGAACTACCCCAATTGTGAAGGCCCATTTCCCTGATTTGAATAACTGTACTAGGTTAATTAAATTAGTTTAACCTAATAAAATTGATTAGCAACATAATTAACTTTTAAAATATATGAAATTTATTTTTCATTTTAATATTTTAAATTAAATTTGAAGAAAAACACTCTTAGTTTAAGATATTATTTCTAGATAAACTATTTGTATTTTTCTTGTATTTAATTAAATAAAGAATTTTAACTAACTAGATTCTTTCTGAAACTTACTTTTTATTATTTCATTAAATATTCCTATTTAAGTTATAAATTAGTTATTACTAATTTTTCTTATTAACTTAAATTTGAATATCTTTTGAATTTAATATTAAGTTGAGGAATTCTAGGAATTGGTTATTGAAATTTCTTAAGATATTTTTTTAAGTCGTTTTTTAAACTTAAAATGGAATATTCTTAAATTAGGTAGTTACCACCTAATTTTGATATTTAATTAAATTTTAATGGAATATTCTATAACAACTTAAATCAGATATTTTCCAAATCTTGAAAAGATACTTAGTTAAATTAAGATATTTTTGTTGGAAATTATTTTACCAGGATCTTAGATCTACTCACAAGTATGTTTATTAACATCCTAAATAAGAACTTTCTAAAACGATAAATTAAACACATATAAAGTTTAGGAAACCTTACATTGGGTGCAGCGGAATAATATGACTCCTTCCGTTCAGATATCTAGCCATTGATTCCTTTCTGTAGCAGAGCATTATCAATATCTGAACCTGGATCTCTTTCTCTGAATCTTTGATGCTGAAACTCCTTTGCTGATGATCTTTCTTCACGATCTTCCTCACTATGATTGAGGTATCACTTGATGTGTGTGGGCACTACTCTAATCACTAAGGATTTCGAAATTCAAAGGAAGAAGAAAGAAGAAGTGGTAGCTAAAGATAGGGAGAGAGAAGGCTCAGTTTTTCTGATTCAGAAAGTGTCAGAAGAAAAGTCTTATTTTTCTGAAGCCTTCACTATCTATTTATAGCATTCCACTAGGGTTAGGTTTGAATTATATGGCATTAAAATAATGAAAAAATCAATTTAAAACACACACAATAGGTGGCCGGCCATGCCTTAGTGGATTGGGCCTTGGGTTTTGCAATTTTGTAATTTTAACACCTTTTGTATCTGATTTTCTCAAAAATGCCAATTTCCTAATTCAACAATTTAAATGCCAATTCTAACTATTTAATAACTATAAATAATTATTAAATAATATTGTCATTTATCATATTTATTAATTGAACCATACAAAGTATCATAATTAACAAATATGCCCCTATAAACTCTTTCTTTACAATTTCTCCCTTACTTAGTGAAAAATTCACAAATAGACATAGTCTAATTTGAGAATTATAATTGATTAATCAAAACCAATTACATGAGTCTTACAAGCAATATTATCTCAACTAGTGGGGGGACCATGGGTCTATATAACTGTAAAGCCCGCTTGGTTTAATTTGGAAATTAGCAGTTAATTATGATTTATTATGAAATTATTTATAGCTATTTAAATAATTTATTATACTGTTATTTATGGAATTCAAAAATGCATTGCTATGTTACTCAGTAGTTTTCATGTTTTGCATTTCCGGTGCCCGGTATTTTGGAACTCGGTGTTTGGCTCAGTAGAAATCACAACTTAGCATGTTAGTAGTTTGGGGCGGTTTATTAGACATTGGGAATGTCGGGAATGGCCGGGAATTTAGAATTTCCCAATATTACCCCTTTAGTGATTATTATGTGGTTTTAGTGTGGAGGGGCAAAATGGTCTTTTTGCCCCCATTAGTATTTTGTCTTTTAGTGAATTTGTTATTTGGAAATTAAATGTTTAATTATGTGTTATGTGGCTGAAATGAAATGTTAATAGGTGGCTTTATTTCATTTTTCTCATTTTACAAAAAATCACAAGTTAGAAAAAAGTTAGAAATTTTCAAAGAAAAAGCTCTCAAACTCTCTCTCTTTCCCTCTCCATTTCGGCTTCATTGTGCAGCAAGGAAAAGGAGATTTTTCCTTGTAAATCTTGTAATTTTCAGCAAGCTTTGGGTGATCTCTTGTTGTGGTATGTGTTCCTAATTTTATTCCTTTATTTTCTTGGAAAAAATGTTGAAAATGGTTGATGCATGCATGTTTGTTAGTTGTTGTTGCTGCTGTGAATTTGTGCTTAATTTCAGAGGTTTAAAGCTTGTTAGATTAGGGTTATTTAAGTTGTTTTGAAGCATGATAGTTAGGTTGAGTAAAGTTATGATTTTTCTATGTTAAAACTATGGTTTTCAAAGAGAGTTGGTTAGATTCTGTTGTTGTGATGTTGTTGATATTTTTAGTTGTTTTCAGAAGCTTAGTCATGCATATTTAAGTAGATTTAAACAGGTTTGAATGCATGTTAGAGGGATTTAGCCAAGCTTGAGTTTTGAACTCAAAGCTTGAGGCTCTAATGGCAATTTTCGTATCTGTGAGTTCTGGGTGGTTTTGTTGCCTTTGAATGGTTATTTGGGGCATATACAACAGGTCTGGAAGATCTTGTGTGATTTGGGTTAGAATTGTTCGAGGTATGAATTTTTCAAAAATTCTTACGAGGAACCGGAATTCCGGTTGTGCAACCGGAATTCCGGATGAGGGTCCAGTAATTCCCAGAACCGGAATTCCGGTTGCAGAACCGGTCTACCGGTTGGGGAATTTTCAGAACCCGTGTTTTTCCTCGTTTTTATGTTTTAGGGGGTATTGCCATGCTTTTTATCGATAGGGAAACTTTTAGTTCCTAGTTTAAGTCCCCAGGAAGTGATTTAGCGTGTCACTTATAGTGTTGTGATTTTTATGGTTTAGGAGCCTGTAATCCGCCGCTCAGCTAAAGTTCCAGTCAGGTTGACCGGCACACCTGAATTCGGAATCCAGGTAAGATTAGTATAACCGTATGCATATGTAGATTACATGTTTAGCGTGCATGTAGGAAGCCTATTAGATTACATTAGTTATGTATGTTGGCTTCGAACCATCAAACCCTGTCACGTCGGTACAGGCTGGAGTATGACCAGCAGCCGGAGTATGACCGGTCTGACCGATCAGGCTGACACTTGGTTGGTGGTTCCGTACTATTGACGTATCCCGTCGGTACAGGCTGGAGTATGACCAGCAGCCGGAGTATGGCCGGTTCGACCGATCAGGAGGATATAGTAACACGTCGGTACAGGCTGGAGTATGACCAGCAGCCGGAGTATGACCGGTTCAACCGATCAGGCTGTTACGTGTCAATAGTACCGTCCCTATGAACGTTCAGAACTCAGTACCATGTTGGACATGGCAGTAGTGGCTCAGTACCGTGTTGGACACGGCAGTAGCGGGACTCAGTATCGTGTTGGACACGGCAGTTAGGGTTATGATCAGGGGTATGGGCGTTTGATCATGACCGGGATTATGTATGAATATTATTATGCTTTTCTTACTGAGTCTGTCGACTCACAGTTCTACGTTTATGTGTAGGTAAAGGCAAGGCTAAAGCTGATGGACCGTGAGCGAGCTTGTGAAGATTGTACATGTCGGGGCGGTTAGGCCTGGAGCGTACGATCATCGGGACAGCGAGGCTGATTTTTGTAACTGGTCGTTAGGCGACATTATTTTGTATAAACAGTTAAACCTTTTTGTAAATGATTTTGTAATCGGGATCCCGAGTCTTTTGTAATATTATTTTATAAGTTTAATTAAAAAGCAAAAATTTTAATTATTCACGTTTTCCATAAACCTCGTTGATTAGCAACGAGCTGCACAGCATGTTTAAAAATCACGTAATACGCCTATGTTAGTTAGGGTGTTACAATAACCGAGCTTCCAATAAGTAGATCAAGAATTTAGCACTAAAATTCACTAACTTATTAATTCTTCGTTGAATCCACGCATAGAACTTAGAATTGCACTCTCAGTATATAGAATGCTCTATATGTTTCACCATATAGACACATCATTAGTTATCCATTGTTATAATCCTAATTTGATCAATGATCCTCTATATGAATGATCTACACAGTAAAGGGATTAAATTACCGTAACACCCTACTATGTATTTTATCCTTAAAACACTTGACCCCGTATAAATGATATTTCAGCTTATGTGAAATGAGATCTCCACCATTTATTTTCGTTTGGTCAAGCTCGAAGGAGATCATCCTTTGCTTACTATTCGCCAGATAGAAGCTATAGATTCCATGTTTATGCTAGCGCTCCCACTCAATTGCACTACCGTGTTCCCAAAATGTACGTATCACCCTGACCTAAAAGTAGGCTTAACTAACAAATCAAAGAACACGAATATCCTTTAAAGATTGAGCCTAATCATAATAGGATTAAGAACATTTGATCTAGGATCAACTTGGCGATATTGGCTTGAATAGATTTTACGGTAAGTTTAATTAAATCTAAGTCAAAGTTCATTATCGGTCCCTTCCGATGCATACTCCATGCATCCAACCTGAGCTTTACTTTAACCAATGCTCTGGAAAGAACATAGCACTTCTCCAAATGCAAGTAAACTCTGTTGTAGATTATCATATCAGTAAAACCCTATGTTTGATAAATCTAGGAAACTTTATTCACATAGTCATGTTTACTTTCCAATGTGTTGACGGCACAATAAACAGGATCAAGTATGTGAAAAGGGTTTCAGATGAATTCATACATTATGTACATATAATCATGAAATAAATCATGTGAACCATGCAACATTAAATGTTATTTCTGATCTATATTAATAAGTAAATCTGATTATATTGAAATGAGTTTTATTTAGGGCATAAAACCCAACAAACTCCCACTTGCACTAATATAAAACAAAAAAGTGCGTTTCAAATAATCTCAACACCTTGATATACAAATCAAGTGTAGTAGTAGTAAACTCCTCGTAATAGGATCTGAAAGGTTGAATTAACCACAACCTTTTCTCCACTATTATTCTTCCTTTAATCACAAAATCAATGATAATGTGAAATTCCTCTCTATATGTCTACTCTCTTGGGATACTGGATTCTATATCTTTGGCAACTACTTTTGGTTAATCAGGAAATTAACACTAGTAGTTTAAGGCAATTTGGAATGATGCCAAAAATGTATAGAACTTTCCTTAGACTGAATAAGTACCTTTCCTGCAACCTTAACATTCAGTCCCTCTCTGGTAGACCTAGAGACTTCAGATAGGTTTTTACACTTCTCCAAAATCACTATTCCACCCCCAGAGTAACCACCATCTTATCAGAAATATTTACTAGCACATAGGCGAATTTCGAAATCTGATGTGGTGTAGTCTAAGAGTTTTAAACACACTCTTATAGACTAACATATAGTTCCTCTTCTTAATCTTAGGATTTACTTGATTGTCTTCCAATGTTCTTCTCCTGGATTAATCTGATACCTACTCATTACTCCCACTCAACAGCAGGTGTCTGGTCTAAGGCATACAAAAGCATATCTAAGACCTCTCACTGTTGATATAAGAAATTCTTTCATGGCTTTATCTTTTCTGGAATAGTTAAGACTTTTCCTTAGATAAATAAAATCTATGCCTAAGAAGTTGTGAAGCTTCTATAGATTTCCATTAGAAAGAAAATGCTTCAGCATCTGACTAAAATAAGTTGCTTGCATTAGAGTAAGTAATTACCAGGTATACCACAAGCCATAGGTTTAGATAAACTCAAACCTATAATACTAGGAACAGGAAGTTTGTTAAGTCCATAGAATAGACTTATTAACTAAAATTTCCTTTTATGTCCTTGTAATAGAAAACTTTAGGTTATTCCATGTGAATGGATTAAACCATAGTTCTATTGGCTTTCTTCTTAGTTTCTTATCTTGACAATCCATTACTTGTTTAAACTCACAATGGATTTTAATCACTAGTGTCTCCCAAGTCATAAGAAGGTGAGTTCCTAGAAACTCTCCCACTACGACAAGGTACCATGAATTATGTCGAAGAAAACTAAATGGTATTGATCTCTTCAGTTGTGACAAGACAATAGAGGCAGTGGGATCATCATATGTTATATAAGATGATAGAACACTTTTGGAGTCAAGAAAAATATCTCCTTTATTTGCTACTTGTTTTTCAGACTTAGTCATTTTCTTAGAAAAGTAGTATTTGTTTGAACAAACACTTTCTTATCTATTGACAATGGGATGGTCCACCCCTAATCACTTAGAATAGCTAAAAAACCATGGTTAATGGTTCTAGCTTTTCTTAAGATTTTGATTAGGTCATCCATGAATCTAGTAATGATTTACATTAAGTATACAACCATTACATCATTTTGAAATTGTATTACCATAGAAGGAATTAGGCAACGACTACTAACTAATCATCAATATGCAACTCGAAATTTCTGGGGAGGTAAGTTTGGATATAATTCAAAAATCAATTTAATGATCTTTGAACTGCATATCTACTAACTATTTCTCCACCCCTATCAGTTCGCAAGATCTTTAACCACTTACCTTAATGGTTTTAACCATTGCTAGAAATTAATGAAATTTTTCAAACATTTCAAATTTCTTTGCTAAAAGGTATAATCTTGAGTTATCGTTTTAAGAATACAACGATAAACTCATATACCCCTGAATGTACATCCATCTGCGAATGAGATGAACTACTTTCAGTAGATATAGGCATATTAACTCTTTGCAGAGCTTGATCTTGTGAAATCCACTATGAACAAGATACAAATGCCATAGATTAAAAAAAATGTGGTTGAGTCTTTTGATGACTTAGGTGTAGTTACATCAATGAGTTCATAGAATACTGCAAGTGGATCCTGGTCACAGAATACCTAACTCATATTCCATACAGTTTTAATCCATTAATAGAAGATGGATATTAAACACTTGAGAAAGTGTAACTGTATTGTATTCTGGAATTAGAAATATAAGAAAATTTCTGTTTGGATTCTAAAATTAAAGTCAAAGACTTAAATTCAACCAAATATAATGAGTAATTCTTTCTTGGACCACCACTACTATTTAAACTCTAAGTCAGATTTGCCCATACAAGTAGGAGATTTCTAAGATTGAGAATTTATATCAATTGGAGATAGAATTTCGGGATTATAATCATATGCGTCATTTAATTTCTTAAGAGAAAATATAGAATGACATGAAATGATTTATAGACCATTCATCCAATGATATGCTATTAAGCTAATTCGAAATGAATAAGCTAAGAGGAATTAGGATAATTTCGTTTAAAATAAGAATCCAACAATGCTTCGATTAGCGAAAGTCAAAGTAATCTTATTTATACAATCTTCTTGTTTCATATCGTAAAAATACTAGTCTAAGGTGTCATCAATTGATGAACAGCTAGATGTTGCATATACAATATTTATCTTTCGAGATCTAACACTATTATGAATGTCTAATGGTGAAAATCCACTAGGGATTTATCTCATTAGATAAACAAGCCAAGTTAGACCAACAATGAAGATTCGAAATTAAACTACAACTTAATAACAGAAAATAACATGGTTCAATATAAATTCATCCACAATTCAGAAATTATAAACATATAGCAAGTAGGAATGACAAGTGAAAATACTAAAACTTACAATCCTAAATAATTTCCAAGGTTTTCAACAAACTGATATCAGTGTCCCGTTTAGGCGAGAGTCAAAGCTACCATTCATTGAATAGAGTTGTCAGCTCGTCTAAAATGTTAAACATTCTAGCAACCTTTTATTCGATCAAGATTGGAATTCAGCGTTGTCCCGTTTAGGCGAGAGTCAAGGCAATTCTATCTTATGAGCTTCCACCATTGTTTCATAATTTGCAAGTCAAGTATGGTCGCCGCCATTAGGGTGATCCATACCATACAAAACACTTACAAACTACTTATCATGCGAGGTTAAACGGTGCGAAATTGCTAATGAACGTTCCTCCATTAGGGAGGATTACTCACTAAAATAAACGCGGTGTAAAACCCACAATGGAGATCGAATGTCTTAATAATAAAGCTCATTATTTAAAAAGAGTTGTATTTTCTTTGATTCTCTTTATTTATTCTATTTATTTTAAATATATATTTATTTAGTTAAAATTTCCAATTTAGAATGAAAAATTCTAAATATAAATTTTAATTTAATATTTATAAATTTTACTTAGATGGTTATGAAAATAACATGAATTATTTCCATCTTAGTAATAATTTTCAATAAATATTTAGAAAAATATTCAATTTAAGTTGTTACAAAATTAATTTAAATTAATTTACAACTCAAATTTTATTTTCTATAAATATATATATTGCATTTCGAAAAATTAAAGTATTTAAGAATACAATTTTCAAAAAATGCAAGTTAAAATAAAAAATAAATCCTAGAAAAATTATTCTAATTTAATGTTGGCCCAAAATTAATTAATAAAATTAATTTACAACAAAAAATATAATTTTCCTATTTAATTAAATATATAAGAAAAATTTCAAATATTTAAGTATGATGATGAAAATCAACTTAAATATTAATTTTCTATTTAATTAAATACACTAGAAAAATACTTCAAGCAAAAATATCATCTATCTAGATTTTCCTTTGACTAATTAATTCAATTTCTAATAATATACTTTAATTCAATTTATTTTAAATTAATCAATAAATGAAAAAATCATTGATTTAAGTTGATCCAAGAATTAATTAAAATAAATAATTAATTTACAACTTAATCTATTTTTCAAGATAAAATTCGAAATTCTAGCATGTAAGAAATGCAATTTCGAAAATTGATTAATAAAATAAAGAAAAAATATATTTTGAAAATTATTTAAATTTAGTTGAAAAAATAAATTTCAACTAAAAATAATTTTCTATTTAATTAAATGTCATGAAAAAGAAATAAATAATTAAGTGTAGAGAAGGCTTAATTATTAATCTCTAGTTTAATACTAGGAAAAATATGCTTAAAATAAATTGTACCAAAATCAATTATATAAATAATTAATTTCACAATGTATAATATTTTCCTATTTAATATTAGAAATAATAAGTAGTCTAGAAATAACTATCTAGAAAATATCTTATTTGACTAAGTATATTTTCCACAAAATTTGAAAAAATATCTCATTTAGGTTGTATTAGAAAAAATCTAGTACCTAAATATTTTTCAAATTTAAATTTAATTAAATATCAAAAATTAAGTTGTAACCACTTAATTTGAAAATATTCCATTTTAAGTTAATATTCGAAAAGATATTAACTTAAAAAATATCTAAAATATTCCATTTTAAGTTAATATTCGAAAAGATATTAACTTAAAAAATATCTAAAGAATCTTAATAACCAATGCCTAAAATTCCTCAACTTAATTTTGAAATTTGAAATTCAAAAGATATTCAGATTTAAGTTGGTTAGTTGTAGATAACTAAATATCAACTTAAATAAGAATATTTAATGAATAATTTAAATTAAGTTGGTTAGTACAGTTGTTCAAATCAGGCAAATGGCCTTTCACAATTGGGGTGGTTCATGTGAGGGGGTGCTGGGTTCAGTATGTCGTACCCACTTCTATGGCTCCCAACTCTCACACAAGGCCCAAAAGAGAGGAATTTAACCTTAATAAGAACAACTGTTATTAATTGAATAGGCCCAAAAACTAAATGGGCCTAAATAAATTCTATCAAAAACTATGATAATTTATTTTAGCAACAACAACCTATATGCATCTATAATAAAATTAAACACATAGGTTCACACAGGTACACTTTGGATGGGTCCTATCATGTTGCTAGGTCATACACAAATGAAAGAAGATTGTAAATATACCTGTTACAAATTATTATCTTGACCAAGGGAGCCATCAGATCATTAGATCTGGCAAAAAGTAACCATGGCTATTTGCAATCAAGTAATAATAGGTTTTGAAAACTTACACATAAGCTAAACCACATACTCATCCAACAAGGTTAGTTGGATAGTTGGATGTAGGATTTATTTAATTTTAAATTAAATATTTAATTTCGAAAATAATTAATTATATAAAAAATAATTTTTTCAAAAAATTTAAAAAAAATTTTGAAAAATTCGAAATTTGTAAAAAATTTAAATTTAAAATTAAACCTACAATTTTTGAAAAATTAGGTTTCAACCAACCTAAATATCATTTCAAAAATTTGCTAACTACTTTTAAATTTTAAATGTTATTTTATAAATAAAAATTAAATAAAAAATTAGAAAAGATAAATAAATATCTTTTTCAAATTTTTAATGTAATTTAAATAAATAAAATAACAAAATTTAAAAAATTAGCAAAATATCTTATATCATTTAAAAATTACATGATTATAAATATCTTATTTTTAAATTTAAAATAAGATAAGATATAATCAAATTTGAAAATAAGATAGATTTTTAAGCAAGAAGATAGATACTAATTCTATTCAAATTCAAATTACACTAATATCTTGAATTAAATTTAAAAAATATTAAATTAATTCAAAAAGATAATTAGAATTGAATTAGGAATAGTAATAGTATAAATACAAAACTATACCAAAAATCGGAAGTTAATTCCATGAAAAAGCATGAAAAATCGAAGAAAAACGAAAAAATTGTGAACTGTACGGACAGATTTGCGATCGCAGGAAAATATCAGCACAACCCCGATTTTTTCAAATCTTCAAAAATTCATAACTAATTCAAATAAAATCGAAATGGAGTTCTGTAAAAGGCTAACTTGCTTAATTTTTTCTATACTATCCAATAAAAATAATTCCAGAAACAAAATCGCAATTATTTTATACGAAAATTTACAAACATCAATCAATCATCAAATAACACTCAATACAACATGATACCATCCAAAGAACATACAAACAATCGTTTTAAAGTCCAAATTTCATGCAAGTAAATCAATTACCATGGCTCTGAGGCCAGTTGTTGAAAATTATTTTACCAGGATCTTAGATCTACTCACAAGTATGTTTATTAATGAAATTCCGTATTTTAATATTCCCAGTTTGATTATTTAATTAAATGATTAATTAAATTCGGAATAATAAAACTGGTACTGAAAACAGTTTTCTGTAGTTACAGAATGCAACTCTGTAACTCCAGAGAAACCCAGAAAAACAAACAGTGCATAAAAGTAAAAACACACAAGATTTTTGTACGTGGTTTCAACAATCCTTTCAGATTGTTACTAGTCCACGGGGCCACGCCCAGAGATAAGATTCATTAGATCGGTATCAAAAATACAAAGTAATTGACTTATGCATAAATAGACTCCCTCTTATTGTATGCCGCAAGCTTGATGTATTCCACCTACTAACCGAATCTTGATAAAACTCCAAGTGCTCGAACTCCCTTCGATCACCTTGAAGAGTGCTTGAATCCTCCCGATTCAAGGCTTAAAGGCTATCTCCCGAAAGCCTATACAACCATCTCCCGAAGGTTGTGTGCTTGTATCCTCCCGATGCAAGACTTCAAAAGCAATCTCCCGAAAGCTTGTAAATACCCTTCTCCCGAAGGTGCACTGATGTTCTTCTTCGTTGTAGACTTGAATACAGACTCAAGACAATACAAACAACAAATAAACAGAGTAAGAGTAGAACAACTCTTCTCTACAAATCAAAGACTCTCTTTTCTAAAGATATGAATGAAATTCAAAGATACAAGAGAGGTACCAAGAGAGGTACTAAACAAAGACACTCTTTCCTTAAGATATGAAAGCAATTCTAAGTGTATGAAAGAGATACAAAACCTAGCAGCTATGGGATGTATTTATAATGAATATACATCTCATAGACAGCTTACATTCGGTCTGAACAAGACCTCAACCCACTAGAAACTTCCCTAAAATAATTCTTCAATCAGTCCAGGAATTTCCGTTTCTGTACATACAGAATCGTGGGCAGTAATTACAACTTTCCTTTTATAGAAAAGGAAAGTCTAGCTCCGGTTTTCTCTTCAAGAAACCTGATCTTAGAAAATGGGAAACTCAACACAAGATCAGAATAACAGCTGGTTAGCAAAGAATCAATGTGTAATCAAAACTTACCATTTTTACCTCAATTTCCATAAATAGGAAAGCTAGTCAACTTTCCTTCCAAGTTTAGATTTACACAAATATGGAAACCATATCATTATATGCCAGCCGAAATATACATTAAATAATAAAATATTTTTGTCAATTAAATATGCCAAAAATGGAATTAACAATCTCCCCCTTTGGCAGTTTGATTGACAAAACATTTTATTATGAGAAAACCTGCATCAAGTGTTAGAAACCAAAGCAAATAGCTTTTTAAAGATACAAGAGTATAGAAAATACTCCCCCTGCATGAAAGCTCTCTAACACATAAAACAAATAACTTTTTTTGGACGGAAAAGCTTGCAAACCGAAGAACACAACTTTTTAAATGGAAAAGTGCAAAACCACAAACAAGACAACTCCCCCTAAAAACAAGGATCCAGAGATGTAACACATATTCCAAAAAAAATAAGTACTACTCCCCCTTTTTGTCTATCAAGGAGCCAAAGATAACAAAAACCATGAACAAGGTCATAGTAGTTTAAGCATTCACAAATAAAAAGCAAGAGATAGAGAAATACCAGAGGGCCTCTTTCTTTTCTGTGGAAGAACAGGATTTGTAGAGACAATGGGCCCTTTTCCTTTGTCCTTCTTTGGTACAGCAGGAGGGACTGGAACAGATTCTGTAGTGACAGGTTCAGTTTCTGGTTCTTCACTCTCGGATCCAGAATCATCAATAACAGGAAGATCTTTGGGCACAAATTCTTCACTTGAATCGGACAAGCTCTCTGAATCATGATCCTCCTCACTTTCTTCTGGTTCAGAATCCGAGGAAGAGACCGAAGGGGGATTCTCCTTGAGATTTTTGGCCTTTGAAGATGAAGAAACCACCTTTTTCCCTCTGGATGCAATTTTAGGTTTAACCACTTCAGGCTTTTTAGGAGTGGAAACCTTGGACCTTGTTCGAGAACTCACCGTGGGCAAGGTCACCAAAGCTTGGTCGACATTAGGAGCACCATTCGAAGAAGAGGACTTCGACAATGTGTGATCGGATGAATGGGATTCATCATGATCACCCAACCCAGGTGTTGGAGAAGCAATAGGAGAGGCACCAACAAGAGGAGATGAGAATTTTGCCACTGATTTTCGAGCTCGGGTCTTCGATTTCTTGGCAGACTCCGTCGGAGCAGAAGACGAACCAGAAACTCCGGTTGCTGGTGCAGGCGGCACAGGCGGAGACACCGGAGAAGCAGAGACAGAGCCACGAGAGGGCTTCTTGGACGGTTGAGCATTCTTAGTTTTGGCCATTTTTCTTTGAACCTCTAGAACACAACACTCTTTCACTTTGAAAAAAATTAGACCTTTGAGAGAAAAAGAATGAAAGGAGAAGAGAGTGGTGATCGTGGGTGAATGGGTGGTTAAGCATATATAACATTTCAATTTTAATTACCCAATAAGAAAAAAATTGTAAAAAGGAAAGTAACTTACTTACCTTACTTACCACGAGGGAAGAGGAAAAAGAGGAAACCAAAAAAAAGGTTTTTCAAATATAGTCAAAGTTTCCTTAAATGGAAAAATGAAACCAAATATTCCCACAAAATCTAAGAAATAAAAACCCCACCAAAACCGAAATTACCACCAAAAAAGAAACCAAAAATAATTAAATATTTAAGAACAAGTTTCCTAAAATAAGACCAAATCTCCACCAATAAAGGAAACACAAAATAGAGTATACAATTAACACATGTTTCCATAAAATGAAAAAAAAAATAAAAGGAAAAATATTTACAAGGATTCGATATGCCCCCCTTTTTCTTTTATTTTTTCAAAAAATGCCCCCCAAAGAGAAATTGCAAAAAAGGAACAAGAGAACACACCAAGACACAGAAACACTAATCACCTCTTAAGAGCAAAAATTGTGTCTAAGAACATAATGAAACATAACAAAAAAATAACAACATTTTTAACAAAGCTCACTTGACAACTCGATCACGAACCTTTTTTTTTTATTTTATTTTTTATTTTTTGATTAAAAGACAGAAAAATAAAATAACCTTGATATTTTTGCAACTAGAATTCACAATGTCCATTTGTCTTTGTCCCTGATAAAAAAATCAAACTCATAAGAATAATCAGAAATTATTTTATCAAACTAATGAAGTAATAGAATGAGGTCATACCGGTTCACAGGAAAAATTGACTCCATCACCAAGAATATTAAAGCACATCAAACAGTATGTAATAGCTTTATAACACCATTTTCGAGAATAAACTAATTTTACCACAAACTGTGTCAAGCATTAGTGTGTGAAAGTGTAAGCAGGGAACATTGCCCAATTTGTCATAAAGACTTTTTCAGATAAATTGTACCCATAGGAGACGCTGTCACACTACCTCAATGGTAGCCCTTTTCAATGGTATCGTATCTTCTACATAACTCCCAATTACATAGTTCCAACTTACTCAGAGATGGCTTTCACACATTGAGATAGGTAGCTCTATTCATCCAATGGAGCTTGAACACACAGTTTTTGAACAACATTATTCAAAAATGGTAGCTTACATAACACTGTTTGATGAACCTGAATATTCCTGTGAGGAGTGAACAATTTTCCTGACAAACCTGTATGACATCATAATATTACAACATTAGCAATAGAATAATGACTGAAATTCTTATAAGGTTGAAATTTTCTTCTAGGACAAGGACAAGACATTATGAACTCTAAGACAACTCAAATATCAAGGATTATAGAAAAATAAAAGCATTAAACAGTACAAACCCCTAAGGATTTCCTTAGAGAAATAAATCGGACCGAGTCAAGAGCTTTAGTAAAAATATCTGCAATTTTTTTGCTAGTTTCAACATATTCTAAGACAAGAATTTTATTTTCCACAAGCTCTCTAATAAAGTGATGACGAATGTCTATGTGCTTAGTGCGAGAGTGTTGAACAGGATTCTTAGAAATGTTTATAGCACTAGTGTTATCACAAAAGATGGTTAAAGTTTTCAAATCAAACCCATAATCTGCCATCATTTGTTTCATCCATAACAATTGGGTACAACAACTACCCGCGGAATGTACTCGGCCTCCGCGTGGACTGAGAGATTGAGTTTTGCTTCTTGCTATGCCATGAAACCAAATTGTTTCCAAGATAGAAACATCAACCACTAGTACTTTTTCTATCATCGGCATTACACCGCCCAATCAGCATCACTAAAGCAAACAAGGTTAGAATTAGTGTCTTTTGAAAACCAAATCCCAAAATCAATAGTGCTATTTACATAGCGAATGATTCTTTTCACAGCAGAAAGATGGGATTCCATGGGATTAGCCTGATAACGTGCACAAACACCAACACTATAGCAAATGTCAGGACGACTAGCAGTAAGATAAAGAAAACTTCTTATCATACTTCGATACAAAGTTTGATCTACCTTTACTCCTTGTTCATCTTTGCTTAATTTCAAAGTTGTGCTCATGGGAGTGTTGGTATGTTTGGCTTTCTCAAGGCCAAACTTTTTCACCAAATTCTTTGCATACTTACTTTGAGTGACAAAAGTTCCCTCATCTGATTGCTTCACTTGAAGACCGAGAAAATAAGTGAGTTCACCTACCATACTCATTTCGAACTCCTTTTGCATTTGGGAAACAAAAACCTGCACTTCAGAGTTAGAGGTAGAGCCAAACACAATATCATCAACATATATTTGAGCAACAATCACATCAGAATTAATGTTTTTGATGAAAAGTGTTTTATCAACATTTCCTCTCTTGTAATCATGAGAAAGCAAGAATTCAGTTAGACGCTCATACCAAGCACGTGGTGCTTGTTTTAGACCATACAATGCTTTGTCTAACTTATAAACATGATCAGGAAAATGTGGATCCTCAAACCCTTTAGGTTGTTCCACATACACTTCTACTTTCAACAGCCCATTCAAAAAAGCGGATTTGACATCCATTTGATACAATTTAATACCAAGATTGCAAGCTATGGAAAGAAGTAACCTGATCGATTCCAGTCTAGCTACTGGAGCAAATGTTTCATCAAAGTCAACACCCTCAACTTGAGTGTATCCTTGGGCAACCAACCTTGCCTTGTTTCGAATGATAGTGCCAAACTCATCACTCTTATTTTTGAAGATCCACTTGGTTCCAATGATGTTCACAAACGGTGGTCTTGGAATCATTTTCCAGACTTTGTTTCGAACAAACTGATGAAGCTCATCCTGCATAGCTAAAAACCAATCTTCATCCATTAAAGCTTCTTTTACAGATTTAGGTTCTAAAGAAGAAATAAAACATAAAAATTGAATTATATTGGCATATTTTCTTCTTGTAACCATGCTCTCATCCAAGTTTCCAAGGATGAGATCTGAAGGATGATTCTTTTTAACCCTGGAGGATGGTTCCCTCTGTATTGGATCAGTGATTGAATTTAAAGGATACTCAGATTCTTTTGTTGTTGGATTTTCTGTAGCAACAGATTCTTGCACAGTAACCTCGACGACTGCTTCTGAAGCTTCGTCAGATTCCTTTTCCTCAGCAGCAGGCTTTTCAAGCAAATCTTCAATCTGTTCTTCTGTGGAAAACTCAGAAAAATCTTTTAGATCATCAACAACAACATTAGCAGATTCCATAATAGTTTGGGTTCTCATGTTATACACACGATATGCCCTACTATTTGTGGAATATCCTAAGAAAACACCTTCATCACTTTTAGAATCAAATTTACCAATGTAATCACGATCTCGTAAAATATAACACTTACATCCGAACACATGAAAGTGACTTACATTTGGTTTCTTACCTTTCCAGATTTCATATGGTGTTTTGTGAGTACCTGGACGCAAGAATACTCTGTTGATGGTATAGCAAGCAGTGTTAATGGCTTCGGCCCAAAGGCGCTTTGTGAGCTTCTTGCTATTCAACATTACTCTAGCCATTTCTGTTAGAGTACGATTCTTTCTTTCAACCACTCCATTTTGTGGAGGAGTTTTAGGAGCAGAAAATTCATGAGAAATACCGTTAGCTTTACAAAATTCATCATATACGGTATTTTCAAATTCCTTACCATGATCACTCCTAATCCTAACAATTTTGCCAATGTTACAATCTTTTTCAACTCGTAATTTCAAACACAGAGATTGGAAAGCTTCAAAAGTATCAGATTTTTCTCTCAAAAAATCCACCCATGAGAATCGAGAAAAATCATCAACACAAACAAAAATATACCTTTTACCATTTAAGCTTTCTACCTGGATTGGACCCATTAAGTCCATGTGCAAGAGTTCGAGAACTCTAGAAGTATTCACATCTGGGACACTCTTGTGAGAAATTTTCAGTTGCTTACCTAACTGGCATGGACCACATTTTCCCAATGACTCTTTACCTAATTTAGGTAATCCTCGAACAATCCCTGAAACAGATAATTTTTTCAGATTTTTAAAGTGAATGTGCCCAAGTTTTTCATGCCATAGGTCAGTAACATTTTCAATGACAGAATGACAAGTGGCATGCGTAGTGAGAGTATAACAATTATCACTAGATCGCAGCCCTTGTAACACAATTTCATCAAGAATATTATATACATAGCAATGATTGCTATCAAAGCTCACGATATAACCACGATCACAAATCTGACTAATGCTAAGTAGATTAGCTTTTAGTCCTTCAACCAACATGACATTCTTTAGTTTAGGAAGCCCTTCGAACTTGAGAGTTCCCATTCCTATGACTTTACCAGTAAGACCGTTACCAAATGTAACTTCTCCACAGTGCATTGGTCTTATGTTCACAAGAAATTCTTTTTCACCTGTCATGTGTTTGGAACAACCACTATCAAAATACCACATGTTAGAAGCAACAGTTTTAAAACAAGTAGAACCTACCAAGCATTTGTTTTTGACAACCCATTTTTGTTTTTGTAAAACATGTTTATTTCCAATGTAATTAGATTTAAACATGTTATGCATGGTTATGCATTTAGGTCGAATGTGACCTTTTACTCCACAAAAATGGCAAATAGGAACGAAACGTCTTCCTTTCCCTTTGAAATTGTCAAACTTACCGTGCTGCTTCTTTTCTGTAGCAACAGAGTGCTTTGCTGTCGAGACAGAAACCTGCGAGGTAGAAACAGTTCTTCCAGAAACAAAACTATTAGTGGTATTAGACACAGGTTGATTTGGAACATAACCCAGCCCAGCATGATTGGTTTGGCCAGATTTTTGAATTTTTTCAAAGATGGTGGAACCTGGATTTAACATTTTAACATTCTTTTTAATGTTATCAATTTCCTTGGTTAAAGAAATAATTTTTGATTCTTTTAAAGACAATTCAGATTCACAACATTTGAGTTTATCTTCCAACTCATTAATGTTGTTACACAAAATTTTATTATCTTTAACCAGGGAGCGATTTTCAGCACTAGTTTCCAACCACTTACCAAACATTACCTTGTAGGATTCAATCATGGAATCCTCATCAATTCCGACTCATCTGATTCGGATCTGGATTCTTCCTTGTTGTCATTGATCAGGATATTGTTCAAGCAAATGCTTTTTCCTTTTTCCTGCAAATTTCTTGACAAAACACTTGTTAGGACAACTTTTTCTTTTTCATCCTCACTACTCTTAGAATCATCACTCCAAGTAACATTCAATCCCTTTTTATTTTTCTTTAAGGTATTAGCACATTCGGATTGAGTGTGACCAAAACCTTCACATTCTCTGCATTTAATACCCTTTTTATTGTTAGATGGAAAAGGTTTAGAGGGAATGTACCAGAAATGTTACCTTTTGGGTTCTTTGAAAAGAACTTTTTATTTCCACCAGATTTCATGAATTTTTGGAAATTTTTTGCCAATAGAACCATTTCATCATTATTTTCATCATCAGAAACAATATTTTCAGAAGCATTAAAGGCAATACCTTTGCTTTTCTCATTCGAGAGATTTTGCTTACTCTTTTTCTTGATTTGTTGATTTAACTCAAAGGTTCTTAAAGATCCCATGAGTTCCTCAACCTTCATTTTGCCAAAATCTTTTGCCTCTTCCATTGCAAGCAATTTTGTATCAAACCTGTCAGGAAGAACTCGAACAATTTTTCGAACCAAGACAGATTCATCTAGTTTTTCTCCCAAGGCAAAAAACTCATTAGAAATATCAGATAATCTTTCATAGAAATCATTTAAAGTTTCAGTATCTGACATTCTCAATTCATCGAATCTAGTTTGAAGCATGGTAAATCGTGATCTCTTTACATCAGCAGTACCTTCAAATTGAATTTGAAGGATTTCCCATGCTTCTTTTGCAGATTCACAAGATGAGATTAATTTAATAAAACCTTCACCAACACCATTAAAAATAGCATGTAAAGCCTTATTATTATAACCAGACAGTTTTTCATCTTCAGTGGTCCAACTGAGTTCAGATTTTACCTGAGTATTACCTTTTTCATCATTTTCAGTAGGTTGAGACCAACCTGTAAGAATAGCTCTCCATGCTTTCTCATCTTGCGATTTGATGAAAGCTCTCATCCTGACCTTCCAATAAGGATAATTCGACTCATTCAATAGAGGAGGTCTAGAGATGGAACTTCCTTCTGCAAACAAAGACATCTCACACAAAACAAGTTAAACGGAATAACCTCAAGATCTCACTAAGAATTTAGTGACTTGCTCTGATACCAATTGAAATTCCGTATTTTAATATTCCCAGTTTGATTATTTAATTAAATGATTAATTAAATGCGGAATAATAAAACTAGTACTGAAAACAGTTTTCTGTAGTTACAGAATGCAACTCTGTAACTCCAGAGAAACCCAGAAAAACAAACAGTGCATAAAAGTAAAAACACACAAGATTTTTGTACGTGGTTTCAACAATCCTTTCAGATTGTTACTAGTCCACGGGGCCACGCCCAGAGATAAGATTCATTAGATCGGTATCAAAAATACAAAGTAATTAACTTATGCATAAATAGACTCCCTCTTATTGTATGCCACAAGCTTGATGTATTCCACCTACTAACCGAATCTTGATAAAACTCCAAGTGCTCGAACTCCCTTCGATCACCTTGAAGAGTGCTTGAATCCTCCCGATTCAAGGCTTAAAGGCTATCTCCCGAAAGCCTATACAACCATCTCCCGAAGGTTGTGTGCTTGTATCCTCCCGATGCAAGACTTCAAAAGCAATCTCCCGAAAGCTTGTAAATACCCTTCTCCCGAAGGTGCACTGATGTTCTTCTTCGTTGTAGACTTGAATACAGACTCAAGACAATACAAACAACAAATAAACAGAGTAAGAGTAGAACAACTCTTCTCTACAAATCAAAGACTCTCTTTTCTAAAGATATGAATGAAATTCAAAGATACAAGAGAGGTACCAAGAGAGGTACTAAACAAAGACACTCTTTCCTTAAGATATGAAAGCAATTCTAAGTGTATGAAAGAGATACAAAACCTAGCAGCTATGGGATGTATTTATAATGAATATACATCTCATAGACAGCTTACATTCGGTCTGAACAAGACCTCAACCCACTAGAAACTTCCCTAAAATAATTCTTCAATCAGTCCAGGAATTTCCGTTTCTGTACATACAGAATCGTGGGCAGTAATTACAACTTTCCTTTTATAGAAAAGGAAAGTCTAGCTCCGGTTTTCTCTTCAAGAAACCTGATCTTAGAAAATGGGAAACTCAACACAAGATCAGAATAACAGCTGGTTAGCAAAGAATCAATGTGTAATCAAAACTTACCATTTTTACCTCAATTTCCATAAATAGGAAAGCTAGTCAACTTTCCTTCCAAGTTTAGATTTACACAAATATGGAAACCATATCATTATATGCCAGCCGAAATATACATTAAATAATAAAATATTTTTGTCAATTAAATATGCCAAAAATGGAATTAACAATTAACATCCTAAATAAGAACTTTCTAAAACGATAAATTAAACACATATAAAGTTTAGGAAACCTTACATTGGGTGCAGCTAAAATAATATGACTCCTTCCGTTCAGATATCTAGCCCTTGATTCCTTTCTGTAGCAGAGCATTATCAATATATGAACCTGGATCTCTTTCTCTGAATCTTTGATGTTGAAACTCCTTTGCTGATGATCTTTCTTCACGATCTTCCTCACTATGATTGAGGTATCACTTGATGTGTGTGGGCACTACTCTAATCACTAAGGATTTCGAAATTCAAAGGAAGAAGAAAGAAGTAGTGGTAGCTAAAGATAGGGAGAGAGAAGGCTCAGTTTTTCTGATTCAGAAAGTGTTAGAAGAAAAGTCTTATTTTTCTGAAGCCTTCACTATCTATTTATAGCATTCCACTAGGGTTAGGTTTGAATTATATGGCATTAAAATAATGAAAAAATCAATTTAAAACACACAAAAATAGGTGGTCGGCCATGCCTTAGTGGATTGGGCCTTGGGTTTTGCAATTTTGCAATTTTAACACCTTTTGTATCTGATTTTCTCAAAAATGCCAATTTCCTAATTCAACCATTTAAATGCCAATTCTAACTATTTAATAACTATAAATAATTATTAAATAATATTGTCATTTATCATATTTATTAATTGAACCATACAAAGTATCATAATTAACAAATATGCCCCTATAAACTCTTTCTTTACAATTTCGCCCTTACTTAGTGAAAAATTCACAAATAGACATAGTCTAATTTGAGAATTATAATTGATTAATCAAAACCAATTACATGAGTCTTACAAGCAATATTATCTCAACTAGTGGGGGGACCATGGGTCTATATAACCGAGCTTCCAATAAGTAGATCAAGAATTTAGCACTAAAATTCACTAACTTATTAATTCTTCGTTGAATCCACGCATAGAACTTAGAATTGCACTCTCAGTATATAGAATGCTCTATATGTTCCACCATATAGACACATCATTAGTTATCCATTGTTATAATCCTAATTTGATCAATGATCCTCTATATGAATGATCTACACAGTAAAGGGATTAAATTACCGTAACACCCTACTATGTATTTTATCCTTAAAACACTTGACCCCGTATAAATGATATTTCAGCTTATGTGAAATGAGATCTCCACCATTTATTTTCGTTTGGTCAAGCTCGAAGGAGATCATCCTTTGCTTACTATTCGCCAGATAGAAGCTATAGATTCCATGTTTATGCTAGCGCTCCCACTCAATTGCACTACCGTGTTCCCAAAATGTACGTATCACCCTGACCTAAAAGTAGGCTTAACTAACAAATCAAAGAACACGAATATCCTTTCAAGATTGAGCCTAATCATAACAGGATTAAGAACATTTGATCTAGGATCAACTTGGCGATATTGGCTTGAATAGATTTTACGGTAAGTTTAATTAAATCTAAGTCAAAGTTCAATATCGGTCCCTTCCGATGCATACTCCATGCATCCAACCTGAGCTTTACTTTAACCAATGCTCTGGAAAGAACATAGCACTTCTCCAAATGCAAGTAAACTCTGTTGTAGATTATCATATCAGTAAAACCCTATGTCTGATAAATCTAGGAAACTTTATTCACATAGTCATGTTTACTTTCCAATGTGTTGACGGCACAATAAACAGGATCAAGTATGTGAAAAGGGTTTAAGATGAATTCATACATTATGTACATATAATCATGAAATAAATCATGTGAACCATGCAACATTAAATGTTATTTCTGATCTATATTAATAAGTAAATCTGATTATATTGAAATGAGTTTTATTTAGGGTATAAAACCCAACAATTTTCTAGATAGTTATTTCTATGCTAGTTATTATTTCTAATATTAAAATAGGAAAATATCATTGATTGTGAAATTAATTGTTTAATAATTAATTTTTGCTACAATTCAAGTTAAGGATATTTTTCCTAGTATTAAATTAGAAATTAATAATTAAGTCTTCTCTATGCTTAGTTATTTATTCCTTGAATTTAATACATTTAATTAAATTGAAAATTAAATATCTAAGTTGATTTTCATAAAGATACTTAAATATTGTTATTTTCATGATATTTAATTAAATAGAAATTATTTTAAGTTGGTTATTTTTATAACAACTTAAATTTGAATAATTTTCATAATATATTTTATTTTATTAATTAATAATTTTGAAACTGCATTTGATTATGCAAGATGATTTTGAATTTATCTTGAAAAATAGATTAAAGTTGTAAATTAATTATTTATTTAATTAATTTTTGAATCAACTTAAATCAATGATTTTTTCATTTAATGATTAATAAATGAACTATAATATATTATTATTAGAAATTGAATTAATTAGTCAAAGAAAATCTAGATAGATAGTATTCTTGCTTGAAGTATTTTTTTCTAGTAAAGATTAATTTATTTTTTAATGTATTTCGAAAATTGTATAATTTTATATTTTTTCGAAATACAATATATATATATATATTTATAGAAAATTTAAATTTGAGTTACAAATTAATTTAAATTAATACAGCTTAAATTAAGTAATTTTCTTAATATTTATTGGAAAATTAATACTAAGATGGAAATAATTCATTTTATTTTCTTAACCATCTAAGTTTAATTTTATAAATATTAAATTAAATTTTATTTAGAATTTTATTCTAAATTCAAAATTTAATTAAATAAATATATATTTAAAATAAATAAATAATAGAAGAAAATACATTTTAAATAATGAGCTTTATTATTGTTAAGATATTCGATCTCCATTGTTGGTTTTACATAGCTATTGTTTTAGTGAGTAATCCTCCCTAATGGAGGAACGTTCATTAGCAAGTTAGCACCGTTTAATCTCGAAAGATAAGTATATTTGTAAGTTTTTTATATTAGTTTTGATCACCCTAATGGTGGCGACTGTATAAGACTTACAAACGTATGAAACAATGGTGGAAGCTCATGAAATAGGAATGACCTTGACTCTCGCCTAAACGGGACAACGTCGAATTCTCTTTTCGATCGAATAAAAGGTTGCTAGAATATTTATTATTTTAGATGAGCTGACACTCTATTCAATGGATGATAGCTTTGACTCTCGCCTGAACGGGACACTGATATCAATTTATTGAAAACCTTGAAAATTATTTAGGATTGTATTTTTTATTATTTTCTTTAGTCATTCCTACTTGCTATGTGCTAATAATTTTTGAATAAGATTTTGTGTTAAACCATAATTGATTCCTATTTATTATTTTGTAGTATCCTAAATTGCCATGTCAAATCCCATGTTGTCACTGTTCACTGAAAATAAGCTAAATGGATCTAACTTCCCTAAATGGAGAGAGAACATTAATATTGCTCTCATAGGTGAAAGTGCCTTGTTTCTGTTGACTGAGCCGTCTCCTGAACAGCCAGGTGACAGTGCAACCAAGGCTGTTAAAGAGAAGTTCGAGAGTTGGCAGAATGGTAACAACAAAACTCGATACTTCATGCTTTCCAGCATGGTTGACACCTTGAAAACAAGGTTTGCTAACGCTGTCACGGCTGCAGATTTCATGACACAGTTAACTGAGCTATTCGGTATGACATCTATCAAGTCTCGCTTTGACGCGACTAAGAAATTCATCAACGCACAGATGGACCCCATCAGAATGTGCGTGATCACCTTCTCCAAATGGCAGGTTATTTCCAGGAAGCCCAGAATCATGGTGCTGAAATGGATCAGACTACTCAAGTGAGTCTCATCTTGAATAGTCTGACTCCAGATTTTCTGCCCTATACATCAAATTATGTCATGAACAAGAAGGAACAAGACTTTCAAAGGTTAGTCAATGACCTTCAGACATATGAAAATTTTTATTGGAGGACCCAAGAAGAAAGGGAGTAAACCTCAGAATTATGGAAATGGTAATAAAACGAATAATCCTGAGGCACACGTTGCCTCTACTTCCAAACCCAAGAATAAGAAGAAGTGGAAAAATGCCAAGAAGCAAGCTCAAGCTATGAAAACAGCTAAGAACAAAAAGGCTGCAGCTTCTGGTGATACACCAAAAGGAAAGTGTTTCTACTGCAATGAAAAAGGCCATTGGAGACCTCAATGTCCTAAGCTTCCTGCAAAGAAACAAGGTATTTCTTTCTATAAACTGATGAGTTTTAGTGAATTATTATCCATTTGGATTATTAATTCTAGACTACTAACCTTGTTTATTTTTCTTCTTACAGCTCAAGCTTCTTAAACTCAAGTGCTGCCTTAGCGAGTTGGATTCGAAAGTTGGATAATGGGATGGAGTTCGTCAAAGATAAAGAAGAAGCTCATTTATTTACTTTTGAATTAATTGTTTAAATTTTAAAACAATTTGGATTTCAAGTTTGGGATTTTATTCCCTGTTCTTTTCTCATAATGTTGCAAACATTTTTTTTAATTCATAATAAAGTTTTTTTTTAACAAATAAATTGCAATTTATGAGTTGAGCTTCATTACTTTATCTTATAAATGAATTACCAATTATTATATTCATTATGTTTGTATGTGTATGTGTTTTTATTATTGATGCAAATTTTATAGTTATTTAAACTCTTTACAGAGTTATTACTACATAAACACTAGAAATTATTTCTATGTTTATGAATAATTGTTAATTCTAAAACAATTATTAAGAATTTGTTTGATAAAAAGATCTTTTGATCTGATAGGGGTGGAGGAAAAGTTAAGAATAATATGGAGTTCAACGATCTTTTATATCGAATGAACTCTGGATTATATTCAACTCCACATAATCTCCATAACACTTAGAGAATCGTGATCTCTACAACCTTTAGGGGTGGATCATAATCTCTATATACTTAGGAGTGGACTTTATTCCACAACACTCTTTATGACACATAATTTTAAACATGGAAATAATATAATAAATTAGCTATTATCAGAATAAATCCTTGATCTTGATTATATGTTCCAATTTAGATTCACTTTTGTGATACCATTAAAGTTCTTTGATAATGTATCACACTACCATAATTGAGTGGGAGAATATTAAAATTCTTTACCCATTCTCATTTGGTTGGCACTTGTGATAGGAACTTAAGAACACTTCTGATAAAACAAATCTAACCATTCACGTGGATAGAAATAAATTATCAGAATTATGAGAATAAGATAGAAGAATTCTTGCATAGTCTATTCGAATGACTTGAGTCAAGATTTCTAATCCTCATAACATTTTATGGTATCGTAATTTGATTGCTTAATCTCTAGCAAGTATTTTACACTTCCAATTCTAGACTGCTATGTTGATGACCTAGTCTTAAAGAAACTTACAGTTTCGGACTAAGACAATAAGTCACAACGAGATATCCCTCAAAACAATAATAAGAGGTTAAAAGTTTGTTTTTTAACCAGACATCTGCTATTGAGTGGGAGCCATCTGAGATATAATCAAATAAGGAACATTAGGGGACAATCAAGAAAGATTTATGAAAGTGACCTATATGTTAGATATTAAGGAACTATACATTAGTAATCCTAATATCCACTCCAACTCATTAAGAATTGGAGATGGTGGTTACTTTGGGGGTGGAGGAGTTATTCTAGAAGAGTGTAAAAACCCATCTATAATAATTCAAGCTCCATCAGAGAAGATATACATAACTTTGTAAATTCGAAATTACCAGAAAGTTATTCTACTGAAGAAAATACTACACTGCATTATCTCAGTTCCAAATTTTAAAATTTGAGAGATATGTCTTCTGTTTGTTCAAATGTACTTAATAAGCAGTAAGGATTTTAGTATCCCTTGATGAGTAAAGCATACAGTTAAGGATGTTTCATAATGTTTTATGAACCTCGTTCCAAAAGTTTGGGTGGCTTCAAATATACTACACTTGATCTGTAGATCAAGACAAAAGATTGATTGTAATGCACAACTTGTTTTATGTTAGTGCAAGTGGGAGTTTGTTGGGTTTTGTGCCCTAAATAAAACCCATTACAATATAATAGTTATCAATTTAAGAGTTTTGAAGTGATTATGTTAACATGTATTTTACATGCTTATGGTTTAATATACATATTTAATATATGCACAAAACCAGTTAAGTCTAGAGCATATATTTATTCACAATTACAGTATTGTCAACACAGTGGAATGTGATTGTGATTATATGATTCAAAAGACTAAGTCCATGTTTCATCAATTTTTTGGATTTACACTGATGTGATAATCAGTAATGAAGTATAGTTACACTTGGAGTAAGTGTTATGTTCTTTCCAGGACATTAGTAAAGTATACTAGTTTCGAATGTATGGAGTATGCATTGGACTTGACCGATATTGAACTTGGTCAAGATATTATAAACTTACCGTTGTATCTTTCCAAGTCAATATAAGTAGTTGATCTTAGATTAAAAGAATCTAAATCCTGATATGCTTAGGCTCAATCTCACGAGTGTTATTCATGTTCTTTGATTTATTAGTTAAGCCTACTTTTGGGTGAGGGTGATACGTATATTTTGGGAACATGATAGTATGATTGAGTGGGAGCGCTGAACATAAATATGGAATCTATAGCTTCTACTGGTGTATAGAAGTCAAGGTATGATTCCCTTCGAGCTTAGTTAAATAGAAGTAAATGGATGAGCTCTTCTTTCAGTGACTATATATTAGATCACTAAAACATCATTTACAGGTAGCTAAGTGTTTTAAGGGGCCAAATACATTGAGGGGTGGAAACGGTAAATTTATCCCATCTCGATGTAAATCATCTATATAGAGGATCTTTGATCACATTAAGGTTATAACAATGGTTAAATGAGATAGCATATCTATATCGTGGAACATATAGAATGCTCTATATAAGTCTGAGAGTCCGATTCCAAGTTCTAAGAGTGGATTCAACAAGGAATTAATAAGTTAGGGATTTACTTGGTAAATTCAGTTCAACTTATTGGAAGCTCAGCAATATAGATTCATGGTCCCCATTCTAGTTGAGACCATACTGTTTGTAAGACTTAATAATTAATTTATGATTAATCAATTATAATTCTAAAAGTTAGACTATGTCTAATTTGTGAATTTTTACTAAGCAGGGATGAAATTGTAAAGAAAAGAGATTCTAGTTTTATTTATTAATTAAGAGACTCTATATGTCTAAATTAATAATTATATTAAATGACAATATTATTTAATAATCTATTTTAGTTATTAAATAATTAGTTTTGGCATTTAAATGGTTAGAATTGGAAAATTGGCATTTTTGGGAAAATAGAAATAAAATTGTGGAAACTGCAAAATCCAAGTGAGGCCCATCACACCTTTGGCCGGCCACTTGCTTCTGTTTCCTAATTGTTATTTTCAATTTTTTAATTGCCAAGTAATTACTAACCTAAACCTAGCAGCTATCTATTAAAGGAAAGTGGTGGATCACACCAAATAAAGCAGTTAATCAATTACTCAGTAATTGAGGAAACTGTTTATTTTGGAAAGTTGAGCTTCCCTTTTCTTTATATATAGCTGCCCTCTTCTCTTCCTCTTGTAACACACGATCAACACAATACACAAGAGATAGAGAATTTTGAATTCCCTAGTGAGAGAGTAGTGCCCACACACAGCAAACAGTACCTCAATTATAGAATGGAAGATTGTGAAGGATCACATCCAACTGAAGGACATTCGGGCTCAGATCTTGATTATACTATGCAACAGAAAAGAATCAAGGGTTAGAGATCTGAGTGGAAGGAGACATATTATTCCGTTGCCATCAATGCAAGGTTTTCTTAACTTTATATGTGTTTTCTTTTTTATCGTTTTAGAAGTTCATATTTAGGTTGTTAATCAACATACTTGTAAGTAGACCTAAGATCCTGGTAAAATAAATTCCAACATTCGCGTCTCACTGATCAGGTTGAATTTTTTTCTACAGTTATACCTTCTATTAAGAAGTCAGCTAAAGCTTGGCCCTTGATGGATGTTCGAGGATGGTATGTTATGTCGAACTGCCCCAGTTCAATAAACCATTTTATCAATCTTCCAGAAGCAGCTGGTTTTGATAAAACTTGTATTAAGGGCTGATCAGTTAACACTTTTATGGGGTGAGCCTCGAAGTATGGCCATAGTTTACGAGACGCATGGACTAGGCATAACGCGAGTTTTTCTAGAGAAGGATATCTGGATTTTGCCCCTAGTAAACTTTTACTTACATAGTAAATAGGTTGTTGGTGCTTGCCCTCTTCTCGCACTATAGCTACACTAATTGCATCTTCCGAGATGGCAAAATAGAGAAACAACGTCTCTCCAATTATTAATTTTGCCAAAACTTGACGCCTTGCTAAATGCCTTTTTATGTTCTGAACGGCCTCTTCGCAGTCTTTTGTCCACTCAAACTTTTTGTGGCCTCGCAATATATTGAAAAATGGCACGCACTTATCAGTTGACTTTGAAATGAATCTGTTAAGTACAACCATTCTTCCTGTCAGGGCTTGTACTTCGTTAGGCTTTGCCGATGATGGCATGTCTATTAATGCCTTGATTTTTTTAGGATTTACCTCAATACCCCTCGCGTTAACTATGAATCTCAAAAACTTTCCTGTGGAAACTCCAAAGGAATATTTTTTTGAGTTTAGCTTCATGTTATACTTCTTTAATATCTTAAAGCATTCCGCGAGGTCTAAGGTATGTTCCTTACTCTTTATCAATTTCACCAACATATCATCGACATAAACCTCCATGTTTCGCCCTATTTGGTTTGCGAACATTTTGTTTACCAATCGTTGATACATTGCCCCAACGTTCTTCAGTCCAAACGGCATGAATTTATAATAATAGATTCCCAGCTGGTCGCCCCGCACCACTCCAATGCCATCTGGTGTTTGGAATTTCAAAGATAGGTGCTTGATCGAACTAGCTGACCCTAGTCCGACCAGTGCTGAATGACCCAACAATATGTTGTAAGCTAAGGGCTGGTGGATAACTAAGAAGTCTTGCATAACAGTAGCAGATAAAGGTGCCTCACCTAAAGTTAATGTGAGCTCGATTATACCGAGGCTAGCGATGCTGTCTCTGGTGAATCCACAATGGTTCACCATACAATGCCTTAATTTGGCTTTTTCGAGCCCCATTTTCCTTAGAGTCTCCTTATAAAGGATAATTACTGAGCTCCCATTGTCTATTAACACTCTCTTGATCTTTTTATTGGCGAGTTGAATGGTTATCACCAATGGATCGACGTGAGGATACCTCACGTTTTTCTCATCTTCCTCCGTGAATACAATGGGAGGTTCCTTAGTTTTCACCTTCTTGGAAAGTTCTGGGGCAAAGGCCGGCTGCTCGTTCTTTATCTCTTTCACATATCTTTTTTGGGGGTTATTGCTTTACCCTGCGATATGTGGCCCTCCCGAAATAACCAGGATGTCCTCTCCTTTCAAAAGAATAGGTTGTTACCCCTAGTTTTTTGGGTTATTGGGAAGACTAGGCTGGTTGAAACCCTGGCCCTGTCTTTTCACGTACTCTTTAAAATGGCCTCGAGCGATGAGATTTTCTATCTCATCTTTCAATTGGCGATATTTTTTGGTCATATGCCCAATATCCTTATGGAATTTACATTATTTGTTAGGATCTCTTTTGCTTCTCGAATTCCTCATAGGCTCGGGCTTGCCGAAGGTCACCTTCTGCTCATGTGCGAGGTAAATATTCTCTCGAGTTTCATTAAGCTCGGTATAAATAGTATACGCTGGCACATATTTTTCATGCTTCTTTTGTTTCTTTTTATCCTTAGACGGTTCTGTTGGGTTTTATGCCCTAAATAAAACTCATTTCATATAATCAGATTTACTTATTAATAAAGATCAGAAATAACATTTTATGTTGCATGGTTCACATGATTTATTTCATGATTATAGGTATATAATGTATGAATTCTTTTTAAGTCCAGAACATATGAGTTGGTTAAAGATTATAGTGTTGTCAGCACAGTGGAATATAATCTTTATTATATGTTCAAAAGTAGATTCCCTGATTTGTCAGAACACTGGATTTAGACTGACATGGTATAATCAGCGATAGGTATTCTTACACCTTGGAAAAGTGTTATGTCCTTTCCAGGACATTGGCAAAGTTTACCAGTATCGGATGCATGGAGTATGCATTGGAATGGACCGATATTGAACTTTGATTAGATATGTTGAAATTTACCGTAATATCTATTCAATTCAATATCACCTGTTGATCCTAGATCACATGATCGAAATCCTGATATGGTTAGGCTCAATTTCAAGAGTATTATTCGTGTTCTTTGATTTGTTAGTTAAGCCTAGTTTTGTATCAGGGTGATACGTACATTTTGGGAACACGGTAATGCAATTGAGTGGGGGAGCGCTAACATAAATATGGAATCTATAGCTTCTATTTGGCAAATAGAAGTAAAGGATGATTTCCTTCGAGCTTAACCAAACGAAGATAAATGGTGGAGATCTCATTTCACTTAGGTGAAATATCATTTATACAGGGTTAAGTGTTTTAAGGATAAAATACATTGTAGGGTGTTACGGTAATTTAATCACCCGTACAAAGTGTAAATCATCTATATAGAGGATCATTGATCACATTAGGGTTATAACAATGGATAACTAATGACGTGTCTATATCGTGGAACATATAGAGCGTTTCTATATGACTGAGAGTGCAATTCCAAGTTCTAAGTGTGGATTCAATGAGGAATTAATAAGTTAGGGAATTTACTTGGTAAATTCGGTTCGACTTATTGGACGCTCGGTTATATAGACCCATGGTCCCCATACTAGTTGAGGCCATACTGCTTGTAAGACTCAGTTAATTGATTTTAATTAATCAATTAAAATTCTAAAAGTTAGACTATGTCTACTTTATGAATTTTCACTAAGCAAGGGCGAAATTGAAAAGAAAAGAGATTTTAGGTTTATTTATTAATTAAGATATTTTATATGTCTAAATTAATAAATATATTAAATGGCCATATTATTTGATAATTATTTCCAAGTTATTAAATAATTAGAATTGGCATTTAAAAGGTTAAATTGGAAAATTGGCATTTTTGAGAAAATGGGAATGGAAAATTGACAAAATGGGAAAGTTGCAAAGTGAGGCCCAATACCCTTTGTATGGCCAGCCCTTGCATAGGAAATTCCATTTGTAGTTTCCATTATTTTAATGCCATGCAATTCTAACCTAAACCTAGAGGGTTTTCTATAAATAGAAAGTGTTGGCTTGAGGAAACTAAGACACACATCATTGATCACTTTGTTTCTCTCAGAAAAAGCCTCACACGCCACCTTCTCTCTCTTTTCTTCTTTTTAATTTCAAAATGCTTGAGTGATGAGTAGTGCCCACACACATCAAGTGGTATCTCAATCATAGTATGGAAGACTATGGAATTTCTGCATCAAAGAAGGAGAAAAGAAGATCCAGGTTCAGATCTTGGTGATGCTCTGCTACAGAAAGGAATCAATGGCTAGAGATCTGAACGGAAGGAGTCATATTATTCCGCTGCACCCACTGTAAGGTTTTCTAACTTTATATGTGTTTATTTTCATTGTTTTAGAATTCATATTAGGTTGTTAATCCAACATACTTGTTAGTAAATCTAGATCCTGGTAAAATAATTTCCAACAACTGGCACCAGAGCCATGGTAATGATTTACTTTCACTTAATATGAATTAAAACGATGATTGCATGTTTCTGTGTTGATTTGGATGGTTTCATGTTGGTTTATGTGCTTATGTGATGAATGTATGTGTTGTACGAAATTTCTCCATGAAAAATATTTTTTCAATTTTTGAAAATATTTTATTTGGATGCCTTGTGAAAAATTAAGCAATTTTGTTTTTTACGGAACTCGATTCCGATAAAAATTGAAAAAGTTATGAATTTTGGAAAATCGGGTTTCTTGGATGTCGAAGCTAGGTGCACGAATGCACCAGGTGCTTCGATCCGCGCGCGCGTGAGCCTGGGTGTGCACCCTGCAGACGCCGAAGTCTGCCGCACACAAGACCCTGCTCCCGCCGAGGTTTCTCGCCCATGACACTCCATCCGCGCGCGTTTGAGGCTGCTGGCAGCCTCCTGGGCTGCTGCATGCAGCCACTTTCCCAAAATTGCGATTTTTTGGGATTTTTTTCCCAAAAATCCAATTTTTCCAAGGGATTGTTTCCCAAAATTCATTTTTCCTATTTTAAATATTTCTAAATTGAAATGTTTCAAATTTTAAATATTTTTAATTTGGAATTTTTCCAATTTTAAATATTTCTATTTTGGATTGTTTCCAATTTTTAAATATTTCCTATTATGGTCAGATTTAAAAATTTGTTAACTTCTTTAATATTTATTTTTTATTTAATTATAAGATTGGATATTTTGATATTTAAGATATTTTAAATTAAAAGATAGCTTTGTCTTTTTATTTAAAATATTATATTAAAATTATCTTATATGGTAAATTAAATAATTAATAAATTTGAAATTAACATAGATATTTTTATAGATATACTTACCATAATGTTTTTCAAATTCAAAAATTTGTTATTTTATTAAATATTTAATTATTTATAAATTATAAGTATAAAAATGATATTTTTTCTATATATATCATTTTTTCCTTATTAGAAATTTATAAATCATATCTTAAATATTTAAATAACATAGATATTTTTGTAGAGATTTGAATATTGCTTAATTTGAGATATTTTGACATATAATTATGGTAATTATTATTTAACCAAATCTATTTTAAAATTAGTTTATTTTATTAAATTATAAGATCTGAAAGTGATATTGGAGATTCTTTCCTTTTAAATCATTGATCTTATTAGATATTTAATTTAATTTTAATTCAAATAAACCTAGATATTTTAAAATTAGTTTCCTTTATTTGGTTAGTTTAAGAATAATAATTTAATTATATTAATATCTTGATTCACATCTGTTACATGGACAATGTTTATTTATTCATATTGTTTATTCAAAATTTTTTAACAAACCTATTATTTATCTGATCTAAATTGCTATGATTAACTTGTTGACAGATCATGATCCAATGATCTGATTTTAATCATAGTTCAATTGACGATAGATCTTATAAATAATTTGTAACAGGTAAATTTTGTACTTCTTTCATCTGTGTAAACCTAATAACATGATAGGGTCCATCCAAATCATTTGACCTGTGTGAGCCTATATGTTTGCTTTTGGGCTTAGATACATATAGGGAGCCCATTTAAGTTTTTACTAAGTAAATGGACTAGGTTGCTAAAATAAATTTTGACATAAGGAAATTTATTTAGGCCCAATTAGATTTGGGCTTATTCAATGAATAACAATTATTTATTTAAGGTTAAATTCCTCTCTTTTGGGCCTTGTGTGAGAGTTGGGGGCCATAGAAGTGGATACGACATACTGGACCCAGCTCCCCCTCACATGAACTACCCCAATTGTGAAGGCCCATTTGCCTTATTTAAATAATTGTATTAGGTTAATTATATTAGTCTAACCTAATTAAAATTGAATTAGCAACATAATTAACTTTTAAAATATGTGAAATTTATTTTTCATCGTAATATTTTAAAGTTAATTTTAGAAAAACAGTTAGTCAATGATATATTCTAGATAGTTATTTCTAGTACTAGTTATTATTTCTAATATTAAATAGGAAAATATCATAGATTGTGAAATTAATTGTTTCCTAATTAATTTTGGTACAATCTAAGTTTAGAATATTTTCCTAGTATTAAACTAGAATTAATAATTAAGTTTCCTCTTTACTTAATTATTTATTTCTTGAATTTAATACATTTAATTAAATTGAAAATTTCAATATCTAAGTTGATTTTCATCATGATACTTTAATATTGTTATTTTCATGTTATTTAATTAAAGTTGAAAATTATCTTAAGTTTGGAATTTTTTTTTTCAGAATAACTTAAGTTTGAATAATTTTCAAAATATATTTTATTTTATTTTATTAATCATTTCGCAAAATTTCGAAATTACATTTCTTTAATGTAGAAATTTCGAATTTTATTTGAAAAATAGATTAAAGTTGAAAATTATTTATTTAATTTTGGACCAACTTAAATCAGTGACTTTTTCATTTGATGGTTAATTAAAATAAATGAACTAAAATATATTATAATTAGAAATTGGATTAATTAGTCTATGAAAGTCTAGATAGATATTATCTGTTTTGCTTGAAGTATTTTTCTAGTGTATTTAATTAAATAGAAAATTAATATTTAAGTTGATTTTTTTTAATCATGATACTTAAATATTTGAAATTTTTCTGAGATATTTAATTAAATAGGAAAATTATATTTTTTGTTGAGAATTAATTTTTATTAATTAATTTTGGGCCAACATAAAATTAGAGTAATTTTCCAGGATTTATTTTATTTTATTTTAAAGCATTTTCGAAAATGCAATATATATTTATAGAAAATTAAATTTGAGTTGTAAATTAATTCAAATTAATTTTGAAACAACTTAAATTGAATAATTTTCTAAATATTTATGGAAATCATTACTAAGATGGAAATAATTCACGTTATTCATATCCATCTAAGTATAATTTATAAATATTAAATTAAAATTTATATTTAGAATTTTTCATTCTAAATTGGAAATTTTAATTAAATAAATATATATTTAAAATAAATGGATTAAAATAAATATTAGAAGAAAATACAACCCTTCATTAAATAATGAGCTTTATTATAAGGATATTCGATCTCCATTGTTGGTTTTACATAGCTATTGTTTTAGTGAGTAATCCTCCCTAATGGAGGAACGTTCATTAGCAAGTTAGCACCGTTTAATCTCGAAAGATAAGTAATCTTGTAAGTTCTTTATATAGTTTATAACCACCCTAATGGTGGCGACTGTATAAGACTTGCAAGAATATGAAACAATGGTGGAAGCTCATAAGATAGAATAGCCTTGACTCTCGCCTAAACGGGACAACGCGGATTCACATCTTGATCGAATAAAAGGTTGCTAGAATGTTTGACATTTTAGATGAGCTGACAACTCTATTCAATGAATGATAGCTTTGATTCTCGCCTAAACGGGACACTGATATCAGTTTATTGAAAACCTTGGAAATTATTTAGGATTGTATGTTTTAGTATTTTCACTTGTCATTCCTACTTGCTATGTGCTTCATAATTTCTGAATTGTGTATGAATTTGTATTGAACCATGTTATTTTCTGTTATTAAATTGTAGTGTAATTTCGAATCTTCATTGTTGGTCTAACTTAGCTTGTTTTTCTAATGAGATAAATCCCTAATGGATTTTCACCATTAGACTAACATAGTAGTGTTAGATCTCGAAAGATAAATATTGTATATGCAACATCTAGCTGTTCATCAATTGATGACACCTTAGACTAGTGTTTTACAATATGAAACAAGAAGATTGTATAAATAAGATTACTTTGACTCTCGCTAATCGGAGCATGGTTGGATTCTTATTTAAAACGAAATTATCCTAATTCCTCTTAGCTTATTCATTTCGAATTAGCTTAATGACATATCATTGGATGAATGGTCTATAAATCATATAAAGTCATATTTTCTCTTAAGAAATTGGATGACGCATATGATTATATTCCCGGAATTCTATCCCTAAATGATATAAATCCTCAATCTTAGATATCTCCTACTTGTATAGGCAAATCATAGAGTTAGATTAGTAGTGGTGGTCCAGGAAAGAAGTACTAATTATACAGTTACACTTTCACAAGTGTTTCATAACCATTTTCTTTCAATGGATTTAAACTGTATGAGTTTAGTATTCTGTGACCAGAATCCACTTGCACTATTCTAAGAACTCTTTGATGTAACTAAACTTAAGTCATCAAAAGATACAACCACATATTTTATAAATCTAAGGCATTTGTATCTTGTTCATAGTGGTTTTGACAAGATCATTCTCTGCAAAGAGTTAATATGCCTATATCCACTGAAAGTAATTTCATCTCATTCGCAGATGGATGTACATTCAGGGGTGGATAAGAGTTTTCGTTGTATTCTTAAAACGATCACTCTAGATTTTACCTTATGCAAAAGAAATTTGAAATGTTTGAAAAATTTCATTAATTTCTAGCAATGGTGAAGGTAAGTGGTTAAAGATCTTGCGAACTGATAGGGGTGGAGAAAAAGGTAGTAGATATGCAGTTCAAAGATCATTAATTTGATTTTGAATAATATCCAAACTTACCTCCCCAGAAATTCGAGTTGCATATTGATGATTAATTACTAGTCGTTGCCTAAATCCTTCTATGGTAATAAAATTTCAGAATGATGTAATGGTTGTATACTTAATGTAAACCATTACTAGATTCATGGATGACCTAATCGAAGTCTTAAGAAAAGCTAGAACTGCTAACCCTGGTTTGCATGTTTGTTAGCTATTCTAAGTGATTAGGGGTGGAGCATCCCATAGTCATTAGATAAGAAAGTGTTTGTTTAAACAAATACTGCTTTTCTAAGAAAATGACTAAGTCTGAAAATAAAGTAGCAAATAAAGGAGATATTTTTTCTTGATTCCATAAGTGTTCTATCATCATATTCGTTACAAGATGATCCCACTACCTCTGTTGTCTTAACACAACTGAAGAGGTCTATACCATTTAGTTTTCTTTGACATAGTTCACGGTACCTTGTTGTAGTGGGAGAGTTTGTAGGAACTCACCTTCTTATAACTTGGAAGACACTAGTGATTAAAATCTATTGTGAGTTTAAGCAAGTAATGGATTGTCAAGATAAGAAACTAATAAGAAAGCCAAGAGAACTATAGTTTGATCCATTCACATGGAGTAACCTAAAGTTTTCTATTACAAGGACATGAAAGGAAATTTTCGTTCATAAGTCTATTCAATGGACTTAACAAAACTTCCTGTTCCTAGTATTATAGGTTTGAGTTTATATAAACCTATGGCTTGTGGTATACCTGGAAATTACTTACTCTAATGCAAGCAACTTACTTTAGTAAGATGCTGGAGCATTTTTCTTTCTAATGGAAATCTATAGAAGCTTCACAACTTCTAAGCATAGATTTTATTTATCTAAGGAAAAGTCTCAACTATTCCAGAGAAGATAAAGCCATGAAAGAATTTCTTAAATTAACAGTGAGAGGTCTCAGATATGCTTTAGTATGCCTTAGACCAGACACCTGCTGTTGAGTGGGAGTAATGAGTAAGTATCAGATTAATCCAGGAGAAGAACAATGGAAGAAAATCAAGTAAATTTTAAGATTAAGAAGAGGAACTATATGTTAGTCAATAAGGGTGTTTGTTTAAAACTCTTAGAGTACACCACATCAGATTTCAAGACTTGCCTTTGTGCTAGAAAGTCTGCTGATGAGATGGTGATTACTTTGGGGGTGGAGTAGCGATTTTGGAGAAGTGTAAAAACCTATCTGAAATCTCTTGGTCTACCAGAGAGAGACTGAATGTTAAAAGTTGCAGGAAAGATACTTATTCAGTCTAAGGAAAGTTCTATACTTTTGTGGCAGTGTTCCAACTTGCCTTAACTACTAGGGTTACTTCCTGTATAACAAAAGAGTAGTTGCCCAAAAGTATAGAATCCAGTATCCCAAAAGAGTAAACATATAGAGAGGAATTTCACATTATCAAGGATTTTGTGATTAAGGAAGAGTAATGGTGGAGAAGAGGTTGTGTTTAATTCAACCTGTCAGATCCCATTACGAGGAGTATACTACTATTACACTTGATTGGTATATCAAGGTGTTAATGATTATTTGAAATGCACTTTTTGTTTTATATTAGTGCAAGTGGGAGTTTGTTGGGTTTTACGCCCTAAATAAAACTCATTTCATATAATCAGATTTACTTATTAATAAAGATCAGAAATAACATTTTATGTTGCATGGTTCACATGATTTATTTCATGATTATAGGTATATAATGTATGAATTCTTTTTAAGTCCAGAACATATGAGTTGGTTAAAGATTATAGTGTTGTTAGCACAGTGGAATATAATCTTTATTATATGTTCAAAAGTAGATTCCCTGATTTGTCAGAACACTGGATTTAGACTGACATGGTATAATCAGCGATAGGTATTCTTACACCTTGGAAAAGTGTTATGTCCTTTCCAGGACATTGGCAAAGTTTACCAGTATCGGATGCATGGAGTATGCATTGGAATGGACCGATATTGAACTTTGATTAGATATGTTGAAATTTACCGTAATATCTATTCAATTAAATATCACCTGTTGATCCTAGATCACATGATCGAAATCCTGATATGGTTAGGCTCAATTTCAAGAGTATTATTCGTGTTCTTTGATTTGTTAGTTAAGCCTAGTTTTGTATCAGGGTGATACATACATTTTGGGAACACGGTAATGCAATTGAGTGGGGGAGCGCTAACATAAATATGGAATCTATAGCTTCTATTTGGCAAATAGAAGTAAAGGATGATTTCCTTTGAGCTTAACCAAACGAAGATAAATGGTGGAGATCTCATTTCACTTAGGTGAAATATCATTTATACAGGGTTAAGTGTTTTAAGGATAAAATACATTGTAGGGTGTTACGGTAATTTAATCCTGTACAGTGTAAATCATCTATATAGAGGATCATTGATCACATTAGGGTTATAACAATGGATAACTAATGACGTGTCTATATTGTGGAACATATAGAGCGTTTCTATATGACTGAGAGTGCAATTCCAAGTTCTAAGTGTGGATTCAATGAGGAATTAATAAGTTAGGGAATTTACTTGGTAAATTCGGTTCGACTTATTGGAAGCTCGGTTATATAGACCCATGGTCCCCATACTAGTTGAGGCCATACTGCTTGTAAGACTCAGTTAATTGATTTTAATTAATCAATTAAAATTCTAAAAGTTAGACTATGTCTACTTTATGAATTTTCACTAAGCAAGGGCGAAATTGTAAAGAAAAGAGATTTTAGGTTTATTTATTAATTAAGATATTTTATATGTCTAAATTAATAAATATATTAAATGGCAATATTATTTGATAATTATTTCCAAGTTATTAAATAATTAGAATTGGCATTTAAAAGGTTAAATTGGAAAATTGGCATTTTTGAGAAAATGGGAATGGAAAATTGACAAAATGGGAAAGTTGCAAAGTGAGGCCCAATACCCTTTGTATGGCCAGCCCTTGCATAGGAAATTCCATTTGTAGTTTCCATTATTTTAATGCCATGCAATTCTAACCTAAACCTAGAGGGTTTTCTATAAATAGAAAGTGTTGGCTTGAGGAAACTAAGACACACATCATTGATCACTTTGTTTCTCTCAGAAAAAGCCTCACACGCCACCTTCTCTCTCTTTTCTTCTTTTTAATTTCGAAATGCTTGAGTGATGAGTAGTGCCCACACACATCAAGTGGTATCTCAATCATAGTATGGAAGACTATGGAATTTCTGCATCAAAGAAGGAGAAAAGAAGATCCAGGTTCAGATCTTGGTGATGCTCTGCTACAGAAAGGAATCAAGGGCTAGAGATCTGAACGGAAGGAGTCATATTATTCCGCTGCACCCACTGTAAGGTTTTCTAACTTTATATGTGTTTATTTTCATTGTTTTAGAATTCATATTAGGTTGTTAATCCAACATACTTGTTAGTAAATCTAGATCCTGGTAAAATAATTTCCAACAGGTTCCTTAACTCTATCATTTCTCTTCGAACTAGAAGCCCCCGAGTTATCAATTCTGGTGGAAACTGTTTTTGTTGAAACATTACTGGGTTTGCCTCCCAAGCTTGTTTTCAACAGATTCATTTCCTTTCGGGCTTCTTCCTTCCGAATAAACACCTGAGCCCTTTCGTTGAACTCAGTGATGCTTCTCAGTGGACGTCCTTGTAAGTCATCCCACAACACGCCCCCTTCGGTCAATGGATCAGTAGAGATCCCTGCTTGAAGAGCTGTAAGTTGCATGCTGTCATCCAAATTTCTAACCCTAGTCACAGCCGTGCTAAAATGACTTAAGTATGCCTTAAGTGTCTCATCATGCTGCTGCTTTATATTGGTTAGCGAGGCCACTTCGGGTCGCCTATCCCTAGCAGCCTGAAATTATTTCTTGAAATCCCTGGACAGCTGCTCCCAAGAAGTTATTGAATGATGAGTAAACTTGTTAAACCAGCTACTCGCTGCTCCAACAAGCGAGGTGGGGAACAAAATACAACGTAAATTGTTCGTCACATTACTCGCTCGCATTATTGTGTTAAAGTTATTCAAATGCGAGACCGAATTAGTGGTTCCGTCATATGACGAGACATGCGGGTTTTTGAATCCCGAAGAAAAAGGCGTATTCATTATGTCTGGATGATACGACTCAAGCTCCTCGTCAGAGTCGTATCCAGATAGTTTCGCTAATTCCCCCACTTGATATCTCCTGAACTTGTCTTCCAGCTCATTTATCCGCAATTGGATTGGATCCTCTTGCTTTGGACCAAGCTCTTGGCGAAGGTCAGGTTTCTTTTGATTCAAGTGCTCTCGCAGATCCAATTGGGAGTAATTACTGGCAGACCTTGTCTTACTCACAGATCGTGTCCTACTCATAGACTTTGTCTTTGAGTGGCCTGTGAATTTACTGGTTCCCATACTTTCTCGATCATTAGCTCGTAGAGTACTTTCTCCTCTTTGAGTTGATCGACTATGGGTTCTAGACCGCCTCGAAGTCACACTTGCTTCTTCACACTCTGTTCTTTCCTCCTGAAAGAGGTTTGTTGTAATTCCCCCATTAGGGTCTGTACGAGTCCTCACTCTATGGGTTTGGGAAGAACGTTGGTAATTTCTAGCAGGTGACCTCCGTTCTCCGGGTTGAGTCCCAAGATCCTCCTCATTCTCATGAGGGATTTCTCGTTCATCAGTTTCCGGTTGTCTCCCATCTGGCTGTTCGTTCTGATTTTCAAGGGGTGTCTCATTTTTCCCGAGTTGTTCTTCCCGGACCTTTTCCTGTCTCCTAGTTCGTGAGCCACGAGGTCTGCCTAGTGGTCTTCTCACTCCAATTTCAGGTTGATTTTGAGCATTCGTCCCCTGTGCAGCCCTGGCCGAGGTTGCATCACGCTCTAACTCGGCATTTCGCCGCTGCGCCTCTTCCAGACGGCGCCTCAGGCAGCGGTTTTCCGTTTGATAAGTTCCTTCTCCCACAGATTGGGACCTCCATGATTGAGCTCTTCATCCCTCATCCTGTGGTTTTGATCATTCCCACACTGAGTTCTCCTCGAGCGTGTTATCCGCGTACTAGGACCAACGTCGGGTCGAGTTCTTCGGGAATGTGTGGTCCGCGCACTGGGGCCACCCTCAGTTTGAGCCCTCCTGGAATGGGTGGTCCTTCTAGACTGCGGGTTGGTAGATCTTCTAGAGCCCATGGGCTCTTTCCTAAAAAAATGATTGGTTTCCTCATGTGGGGTGTTTTCAGCCATGAAGGAGGTGGTTTTTCTTCAAAAGAATGGAGGGTTTTTTTCTGAGCTTTTTCACAGAGGCTCTCAATGAAAGCACCAAACTGTTAATGAATATTTTCGTTAACTAAATTTGACCTCACAATAGTGATTTCACACAGAAATAATAAAAGCTATAAAAATAAAAATATGAATACAGGGTTTTTTACGTGGTTTTGCAGTCAAAATTTTGCATAGTCCACTAGTCAATCTTATTCATGTTTTTTATTATTTTTTTAGGAACTCTCTTGTATGAGTTTTTTCGTCCCTTTTTTTATCTTCTTTGTCACTATTTATAATTACATAGTGGACAGTAAATTACAAAGTTGACTGAAATATGATTACAACAATCATCCCTAAAATAGTGGGATTTGATTACATATCACGTAGTGTAAATGTGGTTTATGATTTAAAAATCATATAGCTGCGATTTTCCAACTTTTACTGAGTCAAAACAATCGTGTATTAAACAGGTCTTTAATTGTTGTATCTGGAGATGTCTCGATAGAAACTTGGTTACAGTGATCCCAATAGCAAGCTGGGGCCATTCTTCCTTCCGAGGTCAACGATATATGTCTGGTGTCGATCGCGGTTCTTATTTACAAAGAATTCTTCTGACTCTCCAGGGTTGTAATCCTCGTTACCGTTAGCTGGATGATGCTACAGGAAGTCTTCCCATAGCGAGACGATCACCTCACTTACTTATTCTTAAGTCGATCCGACTTTTACACTTAGTTTGTTCATTGTATGCTAAGGACTTTCACGATTGATATGTGTCGCTTTCTTTGGTGCCTCGCTATTCGCATTTAGTGACATATAGTTTCTCGCTAATACACTAAGTGCCAGTTTGTACATTGATTCCTCGCCTAAGACTTTAGAGTTAGCGGGTTATAAATATACTCTGAGACTTATGTAATTAATGAGTTATTCCATAAGAAGCAATTGCATCGATTCACATTCCCTTTATCTTGACACGTCTCCTTCATTGAGATGACAGCCGAATTTTGGGTATAACAGTTTAATGTTTACGAAATTTTTACGTAAAATAATTAGAATTTCGTTCTAGATTTTTTTTTGGGATATTATTGAAACATTAAGCAATTCATTTTTTTACAAAACTTTATTTCTATTTTATTTTAATTTGTTATGAACTTTTGAAAATCAAAAAAAAAAAAAAATTTGGAGGTGCAACACCTCCATACGTGCGCGGATTCCCTTATTTTTAGGGGTGCACGTGCATTCAGACATAGCCTTGTCCGAGTTTCCTCGGTCAAGACGGGCTGATCGTGTGTGAAGGGGGCTCCTGCGCACGCGGACAGGCTACATGTAGCCTCCAGCGCTGAGTTTTCTCAACTGATCCCCACCACTTGCGCGCGCAGATGGTAAGAATGCATACCATCCACACCAAATCCAAATTTTTCCAATTTTTTCATTTTTACAAGATTTTTTTCAAGAAAACAATTTCGAATTTTTTATATCATTTTGTATTTAGATTTTTTATTTTCAAATCTCAAATCTAATTATTAGATTAAAATTAATTAATTTTATTTTAATTAATTTTAGATATTAGTAGATTATGAACCTGAAAATGGATAAAATCTAATTTTTTTTACTTAATTGATTATCTTATTTTAAACTTTAATTATTTATCTTAATTTTAAATATAAGTCCAGATATTTTATATTTTATTTAATTAATTTTATAAAATGACCTTATTTAAAATCTTTTAAAAAATATATATATTTTAATTAAAATAATCCAGAAAATTTTAAAAATCTAACCGCATATTTTGTCAACTTTCAAACTTTTATTATTTTATTTAAATTAAATTATAAAATTAGATAAATGATATTTATTTATCATTTTATTTTATTAGATATTTAATTTTATGAAATTTGAAAAAATTAGATGCCATTTTTGAATAGATATTTAGGTTTGTTAAAAACTTAATTTTTCAAATTTATAAGTTTAATTTTAAAATTAATTATTTAATTTTATTTAATTCATTATTTTCGAATATAATATTTTATTATTTATTTTTTTAAAAAAATAGTTTAATTATTTATTTAATTTAAATTAAATAAATCCTATATCCAACTATCGAGTTTGTTGCATGTGTGTGTTTTATATATTATTTATTATTAAAAAACTTGTTTTATAAAACCTATTATTGTTTGATCTAAATTGTTATGGTTAACTTATTGACAGATCAAATAATTTGATTTTAACCATAGTCCAGTTGTCAATAGGTCAAATAAATAATTTGTAACATGTAAATTTTATAATCTTCTTCAATCTATGTATAAACCTAGTAACATGATAGGATCCATCCAAATCAGTGTGTGCACGTGCCTATATGTTTGCTTTGGGCCGATATGCATATAGGGAGCCCATCTAATTTTCATAATTAAAATGAACTAGATTGCTAAAATAAAATTAACACTTTTGGTATATTTTATTTAGGTTCACTTAGTATTGGGCTTATTCAATGAATAACAATTGTTTAATTAAGGTTAAATTCCTCTCCTTTTGGGAATTGTGTGAGAGTTAGGGGGCCATAGTAGTAGGTACGACATACTGAAGTCAGCCCTCCATCACATGAATAACCCAAATTATGAAGGCTCATTTGCCTTATTTGAATAACTGTAATAAGTTAATTACACTAGTTTAACCTAATAAAATTGATTAGCAACTGTTATACCCGAAATTCGACTACACTTCAGAGGTTGACACGTATCCAATAGAAGAAATACGAAACAATTCTAAATGAAATAACGATACCATTAAATGCATATTAAATAACTCATTTATTAATTAAAGGTTAAATAGATAATATTCAAAACTCATTTGGCTTTATAGTCAGTAGTGAGACAAGAATAAATAACTATTAATCTGAGATTAACGAGAGATATGGATGCCTCGGAATATACTGACAAAAAAGGAACATTCAACCATCTGAGCAAAGTGAGTGTATCAACATAAAATGCCTCACATTTTAAACAGCGAGAAGATCACCTCGCATTATAAATATAGCAAGCAGAAACCTTCCCAACACTTAGCGTATTTTCTTATCAAGATGGACATGGAAGATAACTCAAATCAGAGAAGATGTAACCTTCCACATCAACAATAACCATCTAAAGGATAAAATTAAAGAACGGTTGGGTAGTTATTTAGTATTATCTCACATGTGATTTAAATGAAACGTGGGAATGGTCCACGTTTCATGAACAAATACATTTAAATCAATCTCAAAAAGAATAAGTGCCAACCTATACTCCTATAAATAGGGGCAGATTCTATGGAAAACGGGACGGTAAATTTAAGAGTGAATGATTATTATTAAAATTTTGAAGTTGTACTATGTATTCAAAAAGATCTCTAATAATAAGGACTCGTGGAGTATGTAGATTTCAACTACAAAACCACGTAAAAATATCTTGTGTTATAATTACATTTATTTCTTATTTATTTCTGTAGAATATTTATTACTAAAAGGCTATTTAATTTTAGTTAACAAAAATCTACGTTAACAGTTTGGTGCTTTCATTGAGAGCCTTAGTGATAAAACTCAAAAAAATCCCTCCTTACAAACAGAAATCTATCTATATTCAATGGCTGATAACAATCAAACTGATGAAAATTGTCCTGAGGAAACTACACATCGCCTTGGGAAATAGCCAATGGGATCTCAAAGACTCCATACCACTGGAACATCACGTTCAAGAAGAAACTATGGTGGTGATAGTCAAAATCAAGAAAGAAGGAATGAAGATACCAATAATTCTATCAGATATGTGCCTAGAAGTGAGGATGCTTATGATCCAACTAGGTATGTACCGTTAGTGGAATTAGAAAATAGGCAACTCTGACAACGCTTAGCCGAATCTAAGCGGCGAAATGCTGAGTTGGAAAGAGAGGCTACAATGGCTAGGGCGACACAAGGAATAAATCCTCAAAACTAACTTGATCCTGGGGTGAGAAGACCACAAGGCAGACCTCGAGGTTCTAGAACCAGGAGATAGGAAGCAAACCAGGGAAATCCACAAAACACCCAGGAAGAATAACCTGGGGGAAGAAGGGATGTTCCAGTGGATGATCAACAAAATAATCAAGAGCAACAACGAGATGTTCCTCAAGGATCCCAAGGATTTACGAACCATGGGAACAAACAACTTGGTGTACCAGAAGCATCTCGCAGGAATGAGGATGCGAGACAGCCTCGACCTAGGGATCAAGGAATCCCTTGTGGAAATAAGAGAAACCCTAGAAACCAACCCAAGACAAGTGGGCTACCTCTAAGACACCCTTAGTGTCTTTCTTAATCAGAGAGGGAAGATGTATACACGTATCTAAATAGAGGGCGTCTATTTTACTCTTTCGAAGGAGAAGGCCAATACAAGACGAACAAAGTTCTAGTTCAGGACACTCGAGGTCTCGAGGACACAGTCGATCAGGTAGGAAAATGCAATAGGAAAATAGACCTCGACGTTACGCTGACCAAGAAAGCATGAGCAATACACGAAGCTACCAATCTAAAAGTTACTTAGAAATGAGGTCTGTGAGTAATTACGAGCGAAGGCAACTTGATCTTCGCAAGCACTTGAATCGAAGACAGCCCAAACTTCGCGAGTGACTAAATCAGAATGCACCTTACTTGCGCCATCAACTTAATGCAAATCAACAGCAGGTGGATCCCATCCAATTGCCAATCATTGAATTGGAGGATAAATTCAGAAAGTATCAGGATGTGGAACATGGGAAATTACCCGGTTATGACTCGAATGGGGAAACTTAGTCGTTTCATCCTGATATTTTGAATTTTGAATTCCCTCAGGGATTCAAAAACCCACATGTCTCGCAGTATGATGAGGCTACAGACCCAGTCGCTCACTTGAATAACTTTAATACCAAAATGCGAGCCAAAAATGTCTCAAATAATTTGCGTTGCATCTTATTCCCAACTTCTTTAGCTAGAGCAACGAGTAGCTGGTTCGAAAAATTTACTCATCATTCAATAACATCTTGGGAATAATTTTCCAAGGTCTTTAACAAACAATTTCAAGCTGCTAGAGACATGCGACCTTAACCGTCATCCTTAACTAACATAAAGCAGCAGTCACGCGAGTCGCTTTAGCACAGGTTCTGCAATGATTAAAAACCTAAATGACAGTATTCAGCTTATTGCTCTTTAAGCAGGGATCACAACTGATCTTTTTAGGGCTTGAGGCGAGTTGTGGGATGACCTACAACGTCGCTCAGTGAGAAACATTCATGAATTCAATGAAAGAGCACAAGTATTTGTGCGAAAAAAAAGAAGTAAGAAACGAGATGAAGTTGTTGAAGACTGGCTTGGGAAGTAAACCCAACACGAGTACTGCAACAACAAGTACCGTCTCAACTAAAATAGATAATCCAAGTGGTTCATACACCAAAAGAAAAGATGACTCGAGAGAATCATCTTAAAATAAAATGAAACAAAAAAAAGCACGACAAATATGTTTCAATTTACCCAGTATACACCGAGTTGAATGAAACTCGTGAAAACATTTTTCTCGCAAATGAAAACAGGGTTACATTCTACAAACCTGAGCCAATGAGACATGCCAGACATAAACGAGATTCAATGAAATTTTGTCGATTTCATAAAGATATAGGGCATACTACTGAAGAGTGTCGACAACCAAAAGATGAGATAGAGAGTCTAATCTCTTGTTGATATTTCAGACAATATGTAAAAATCAAGGGAACGAGCCAAACTAGCCCAATCACCCTAATAACCCGGATAACCATAGATTGCAACCTCCTCCTGTTGAGGGTGAGGATATATTGGTCATTTTGGGAGGGCCCCATCTCGCTAGAAACAATAAAAATACCCAAAAAAAGATATATCAATGAAATAAAGAACAAAAAAACGACGTTTGCTCCAGAACCACTAAAAAAAGCAAAGACAGATGAACCTCCGATTATATTCTCGGAGGAAGATACAAAGCATGTGCGATATCTGCATGTCGATCCTCTCGTCATTACAGTTCAGCTCGTCAACAAAAGAGTAAAAAAGAGTGTTGGTGGCTAACGGGAGTTCCATGACTATCCTTTACAAGGATACATTCAAGAAAATGGGATTAAAAGATGCGAAGTTAAAGCCTTTCATGGTAAGCTTATGTGGATTCACAGGTGATAGTGTTGCCAGCTACGGCATCGTTGAACTTCCATTAATTGTAGGAGAGCCACCATTATCAACGGTGCTAAAGTAGGAGTTCTTAGCTGTTGATCTTCCATCAATTTATAATATATTGATGGGTCGCTCTGCATTGATTGGACTAGCGGCAGTAAGTTCAATCAAACACTGATCACTAAAGTTCCCAACGCAAGTAGGAGTAGGTGTAGGACGAGGCGACCAATTGTTGGCTCGTGAATGTTATTGCCTAAAACTTCAAAATAGAAGAGCCAATCATCAATTGATGGTAGTCATAAAAGAAGAAGGCGAGAAGGATGATGACGATCTAGATCCTAGAGTCCAAGACGAGAATAACAAGCTCAAACCCATTAAAGAACTGGAAGAGGTTATTTTAGATCCAAATAATCCCACGAAATGTTTGTATATTTGGAAGAATTTGGATGAAAAACTAAAATAGCAGTCAATTGATTTTTTGAAGGCAAAACAGGACCAATTCTGTAATACCCTAAGATTAAGAAAATGGATTAGCGGACCCTAACTAGTTAAATGTGTATTATTGTGGAATAATATTATTATATAATTTATTATATGTGAATTAACCTTGTATATGACATGTTAATGTTGGAAATATTTTATCAGGATCTAGATTTACTACCAAGTATGTTTCATTAACATCCTAATATGAATTCTAAAACAATGAAATAAACACATAAGAGTTTAAGAAAACCTTACATTGGATGCAGCGGAATATTATGACTCCTTCCATTGAGATCTCTAGCCCTTGATTCCTTTCTGTAGCAGAGCGTTATCAAAATCTGAATCTGGATCTCCTACTCTCCTTCTTTGATGCTGATTATCCACAGTCTTACATACTATGATTGAGGTACCACTTGATGTGTGTGGGCACTACTCTATCACTCAAGGATTTCGAAATTCAAAGAGAAGAAAAGAGAGAGGAAAGTGGCTATGGCTTTCTCTGAAAGAAACAATGTGCAAAGTTATGAGTTTCCTGAAGCCAATACTTTCTATTTATAGAATGCCATCTAGGTTTAGGTTAGAATTGTATGGCATTAAAATAATGGAAAATAAAATGGTAAAGGCTTTGCATAGTGGGCGGCCATATAAGGAAATTGGCACTTTGCAACTTTCCTATTTTGTTATTTTTCATTCCCATTTTCTCAAAAATGCCAATTTTCCAATTTAACCATTTAAATGCCAATTCTAATTATTTAATAACTTAAAAGTAATTATTAAATAATATTTTCATTTAATATATTTATTAATTTAGACATATAAAGTCTCTTAATTAATAAATAAACCTAGAATCTCTTTTCTTTACAATTTCGCCCTTGCTTAGTGAAAATTCATAAAGTAGACATAGTCTAACTTTAGAATTATAATTGATTAATTAAAATCAATTAAATGAGTCTTACAAGCAGTATGCTCTCAACTAGTATGGGGACCATGGGTCTATATAATTGAGCTTCCAATAAGTCGAACCGAATTTACCAAGTAAATTCCCTAACTTATTAATTCCTTATTGAATCCACACTTAGAACTTGAAATTGCACTCTCAGTCATATAGAACGCTCTATATGTTCCATGATATAGACACGTCATTAGTTATCCATTGTTATAACCCTGATGTGATCAATGACCCTCTAATAGATGATCTACATTGAAAAGGCACTAACTTATACCATTACACCTTCAATGTATTTTATCCTTAAAGCACTTAGCTCCGTATAAATGATATTTCACCAAAGTGAAATGAGATCTTCACCATTTATCTCTGTTTAGCCAAGCTCGAAGGATATCATCGTTTCACTTCTAAATTCCTATAGAAGTTATAGATTCCATATTTATGGTAGCGTTCCCACTCAATTATACTATCATGTTCCCAAAATGTACGTATCACCCTGACCCAAAAGTAGGCTTAACTAACAAATCAAAGAACATTTATAGTACTCTTGAGATCGAACCTAACCATATCAGGATTAAGATCATTTGATCTAGGATCAACAGGTGATATTGAATTGAATAGATATTACGGTAAGTTTTAATATATCTAATCAAAGTTCAATATCGCTCCCTTCCGATGTATACTCCATACATTCGATACTGGTAAACTTTGCCAATGTCCTGGAAAGGACATAACACTTTTCCAAGGTGTAAGAATACCTATCGCTGATTATACCATGTCATTCTAAATCCAGTGTTCTGACAAATCAGGGAATAAACTTTTGAACATATAATTAAGATTATATTCCACTGTGCTGACAACACTATAATATTTAACAAATTCAAATGTTCTGGACTTAAATAGAATTCATACATTATATATATAATCATGAAATAAATCATGTGAACCATGCAACATAAAATGTTATTTCTGATCTTTATTAATAAGTAAATCTGATTATATAAAAATGGGTTTTATTTAGGGCATAAAACCCAACAGTCAAGACCTCGTTGGTGAGCTAGGGGCATTTTCGTAATTTTTACTTGAGAAGGGTAAAACAATGAATTTAATTGAATTACGCACTTTTGGACTATATTATTATATAGTGTATTTGTTGTGTCCTTTTTCAGGTGTTTTCTGATAAGTCGACGCGGTATAGTCACAATTGGGAATTTCGGGCCGAACCGGGTTCGGGGCCGAAATTCATTTTCGGGATTATTTATTGGTATTTTATTAATGTGTGATAAATCTGAAAATTAATTGAATTGGGTGTTCTGTGAGAATGACATTTTTTACCCTTGCTTGATGTTTATGCTTTATTATGGCCCTAGGGGCATTACTGTCATTTTGACCCTTTGTATTATCTACAACAAAAAGGAAATTCTAAATTCAGTAAATGCATTTTTTTCAGTTTGTTTCTCAGCCCCCAAACCGATTCCGCTCTCTCTCTCTCTTTATCCATCATTATGAACTTGTGAATTTGTTGAGAAATAGCTTGGGTTCAAGCTTGATTTGTGGAAATTCTTTGGAGCTTGAATTGTTGAAGATTTGGAGGTAGTTTTCTTATTGTTTTAATTTAAAATTGTTGCTGAAAAAAAAGTGGATAAATAGGTCTTTGAGCTTTGAATGTTCGTGTGATGCATGTATAGTGATATTGGTGTAATTTTTGATACTTTATGCTTGATTGTGTTAAAGATTGATGTAAGATGCTTTATGTTATGTTTTGAGAGGTTTTAGGGTTGGAATTTGATGTTCAAATTCTGGGAATTTACTTTGAAGTTCTGGGTTTTGGCTTTGAAGATTTTAATATTTGAAGTGTCAAAACTTTTGAGATTTTGTGCTATGTATGGTTGTGTAGCATGCTTTGTGTATGATTATGAATTGGTTATTTTGAGCATATATTCTGTGGAACTAATGCCTAGAAACACCTTGGTTTAGCATGAATTTTTATTGTGTATGACTTAGGTGAAGTTAGGTTTGAATTTGGGCACTTTTAGGCCTTAAAAATGGGATTTTTGGGTGTTCTGAACCCAGTCGTCGCGATGGGATTTTTGGCCGCCGCAACTAGGTTTGGCAGTAGAATGTCTGTTTTTCTCGATTTTGTTTTGGCCATAACTTTTGACTCGGGACTCTGTTTCGGATGTTCTTTATATCATTGGAAAGCTTGTTTCGAGCTCTATTTAATTATTTTTATTTTGAATGCCATGTTTATGATATGTGAAAGTGGATTTAGGGATTAACCCTATGCTTGTAAATCTTGAAATTTGTGACTAGGATTACCGACACTTGGTCAGGAGCACCCGAGGGGGATTTGGAATCTCTTCACTTGCAAGACATCAGGTAAGACAGTAGTTGCACGTAGAGTTATGCGCGGTGGTGCTTATGCTGAAATATTATATGTGAGTAATTAGAAACCGAATTAGGGTATTACCCTAACATGAGCGGTTTAGCGGCTTAGGGTTATTACCCTAGTATTAAGTAATGTGTAAATGCTATGCCATGTTAATTATATGAGTATATTGAGATTTAGGGTTATGCGTTCAAGCCATAACCGGGTTGGACTCGGTAATCTGGAACCGAGATGAACCGTTCTAAGGCCTTATTGTATATAGACGTGTGAGCGCAACACGTAGGTCTATGTCACATAGACATAAATAGGCATGTGAGTGTAACATGCAGGTCTGTGTCATACAGGCAATTATGAATGGCATTAATGTTTATATAATGTGATAATTATGATTATCGATATTTTATACTGTCTTGCTGGGCTTGGCTCACGGGTGCTCTACTGTGTAGGAAAGGGTAAATCTTTCTTTGATCATCCATGAGTGCGGAAGCTGGACGATGTATGTACATGTTTGGGCTACACTAAACCAAGCGGGTTGGGGTCTACCAGCGTCGAACTGTTGTAACTCTGTTTTGCCGCATATGCCGACTAGGGTAAAGAGTTGTAATATTTTGTCAAATATTTTTGGGATCCCTAAACATGTAACTTTGATTTGTAAAGTTAAAAATTATTACAAGTTTATTTTCACTATGTTTTCATTTAAAGTTTAATTTCCCGCGCTTATTTTATTAGTAATCTCGTTTATGGATTAGGGTTCCTTAATCATCTTAGGTAGCGTGCCTAAAAGTTAAGGCGTTACAGTTTGGTATCAGAGCGCCAAGGTTTTTAAACTTCCTGTAGACCGGCTGAACATGTACATTCATCTTCAGAGACAAGCTCAATTCACGGTGCAGTAAGTGTTGAGAGTAAATACTTTACTGCTTATGTGATCATTTGCTTACTGCTTTCCATTTTAGGCAGTATGTAAGCATCTAATGTATTTATGTGTTATGTGATGCCATGCTTTAAATGCTATGTGATTAAGTGTTTATTTATGTGGGGTAAATAGATGAGTTAGGGTTTAAGGCAACAAGTGCATAAGTGTGTTATTGGTGCTTAACTCGCTGGGGTTGTTGATTACAAGGGTACTAGTAATGGACCCTCCGCAATCATCTAGACCACAGGGCGAGCAACTAGAGCCTGAAACCGATCCATTGGCACCACCTCCACCTCCACAGAATCCGGGGGATAATGCGGGGGTTGGCAATGATAATTTTCATGCTTACTGGCAGCAGATGTTCCATGAAATGCGAGGTATTATACTTCGTCAAGAAGAAGAGTTGCGATGATTATGGCAACTGGCACCGGTTGTCCCTGTTGATCAAGTGTTACCACCAGCACCTGTGCCAGTGGTGGGTAACCATGGGTTTATAATGCCGCATAGGGATTCTGTATTTGAACGGTTTGTGAAGCTGCAACCTTCAACTTTTTTGGGAGGTACTGACATAATTAAGGTTGAGCAATGGATGAGTACTATTACCCGTATCCTCGATAATATGGGGGTGACGGGAACAGAGAGAGTAAACTGTACAGCCTTCATGTTGCAAGATCATGCCCGCGTCTGGTGGGATATTGTGGGGCAGACTCGAGACGTCATTGTAATGACCTGGGAGGAATTCAAGAGTTTGTTTGTGGAAAAATTTTATAACATTGCTGTGAGAACTTCACACATGGAAGACTTTGTGAAACTAACTCAGGGGAAAATGTTTGTGGCCGAATACACTCTGGAGTTTGATCGGATGTCCAAATTTGTTGGTGATCTGGTGCCTACAGATTTCACCAGGAAACAGAAGTATGTGAGAGGACTAAACGCCACAATCAGTCGGGACTTAAAGATTACAACTACTCATGACACTTTTTACAAGAAAGTGGTGGAGCTAGCCTTAATTGCTGAGGAGGCTGAGCAACATGTAACAAATGAACATATTGCAAAGGATGTCGTCATGGCATCGAATCCTCCTGCTAGTGGTAATGTCAGTAAGGGGACTAACGGTGATAACCCTGATCACAAACAGAAGGCTGAGGCTTCTGGAACATCAGGGGGTAATAGAAAGTTTCGAGGAAGCAGAGGTGGTCGTCCGGGCTGCAGATCTTCATTCTGATCTTATCCTGAGTGTCCTAAATGCAAGAAACACCATCAGGGTGAATGTCGGGCCAAGACTTGTTTCTAGTGTGGCATGGTGGGCCACTTTATCAGAGATTGTCCTCATTCCAAGAAAGAGGAGCCTAAGAAGAATACTACTCAGAACCCGAGACGACTTTTTACCATGACTCAGGCTAACGATGATGCTAGTCCATTGGTGGTGACAGGTCAGTTATCTATAAATGGTTGTTCCTATACTGTACTGTTTAATTCGGGAGCTACTCATTCTTATGTGTCGAGCAGAGTAATTGAAAGTTTCCATAAACCATGTGATATTTATGCATCGGGGTTCGATACCCTGCTACCTTCGGGAGACCTTATTGTGTCCAATAGGTGGATTCAGTCCTTGTCCTTTTGGATTGACGATTGTGAATTGACCGCTAATCTAATAGAATTTCAACTATCTGATTTTGACATAATCCTTAGAATGGATTTTCTGTCTAAGTATGGTGCAACGATCGACTGCAAGCGGAAGATGGTGGTGTTTGAGCCCAATAGTGCTAACCCAACAGTGTTTGTGGGTAAAGTTCAAGGGACACGCACACCATGAATAACACTTTTGAAAGCTAAGGACCTGATGAGCAGAGGTTGTCTAGGATTCATAGTTACTACAGTGGATACCAGCCAACCTGTGAAATCTAGACCTGGGAATACAAGATTGGTGTGCGAGTTCCTTAACGTGTTTCCAGAAGATTTACCGGGATTTCCACCTACCTAGGAGATTGAATTTGTTATTGAGTTAGTTCTAGGAGCGAATCCAGTATCAAAAGCACCGTATTGAATGGCTCTGGCGGAATTGAAAGAATTAAAAATATAACTACAAGAGTTATTGAATCTAGGATTCATTACACCGAGCTACTCACCTTGGGGTGCTCCGGTATTATTTTTGAAGAAGAAAGATGGATCCCTGCGAATGTGTATTGAATATTGGGAGCTGAACAAGCTTACCATCAAGAACAAGTATCCTTTACCTAGAATTGATGATCTTTTTGATCAACTGAAGGGGAAGACGGTCCTTTCCAAGATCAATCTTCGCTCAGGCTATCATCAATTGAGAATTCGAGAAGAAGATGTCCCGAAAACTGCTTTCCGGACTCGGTATGGACATTATGAATTTCTAGTAATGTCTTTTGGACTTAATAATGCCCCGGCAACATTCATGGATCTTATGAATTAGGTATTCAAGGATTACCTGGATAGATGTGTGATCGTATTTATCGATGACATCTTGGTGTATTCTGAATCAGAAGAAGAACATGAGTTTCATCTTAGATCTGTATTGCAACGGTTACGAGACCACAAACTATATGCTAAATTCAAAAAAGTGTGAATTCTGGTTATCTCGTGTCTCTTTCTTGGGGCACATAGTAGATAAAGATGGGATCATGGTTGATCCGCCCAAGATTGAAGCTATTCGGGATTGGCCAACACAAAAATCGGCAACTTAAGTTAGAAGTTTTATGGGCTTAGCTGGATATTATCGTCGGTTTGCTGAGGGTTTCTAAAAGATTATTGTACCCTTAACGGAGCTGACCCAAAAGAATCTGAAGTTTGTTTGGACTGATCGGTGTGAGAAAAGTTTTCTAGAGTTAAAACAGCGCTTGATTACCGCTCCAGTGTTAACTCTTCCTTCAGATAAAGAAAAGTTCGTGGTTTATTGTGATGCCTCGAGACAAGGTCTCGGCTGTGTTCTTATGCAAGCTGGAAAGGTAATAGCCTCTCAGCAGTTAAAGGAGTACGAGCAGAGGTACCCTACTCACGATCTAGAACTCACAGCTGTGGTATTTGCCCTAAAGATTTGGCGGCATTACCTATATGGAAAGAAATGTGTGATATAGACTGATCATAAAAGTTTGAAATACTTCTTCATCCAGAGAGACCTGAATATGAGACAGAGACGCTGGCTAGAGTTTGTGAAGGATTATGATTGTGAGATCCTTTATCACCGTGGTAAAGCCAACGTGGTTGTCGATGCCTTGAGTAGAAAGGGGCAGAGTCAGATGAATACTGTGAAGCAAATCTCCCAACAGTTAGCAAATGAGATGACCCGAGCTAAAATTGAGTTGGTTGTAGGGCAGTTAGCTAATAATACCCTACAATCTACTCTTTTGGAGCGAATCAAAGAAGCGCAAATGCAAGATCCAGATTTAGTGAAAACTCGAGATAGGGTTTTAACTGGGAAGACTGGTGACTTTTCAGTGGATGAAACGAGAATGTTACGATTTGTGAATCGTGTTTGTGTGCCTATGTATAACGGTATAAAAAGAGAGATTATGAATGAATCTCATACAACTCCGTACTCAGTTCATCCAGGGTCAACAAACATGTATCAAGACCTCAAGGCCATTTTCTGGTGGCCAAGCATGAAGAATGTCATCGTTGAGTATGTTGCAAACTGTTTTACTTGTCAGCAAGTGAAAGCTGAACATCAAAGGCATGCAGGGTTGCTGCAGCCATTGAACATACCAGAGTGGAAATGGGAAGACATTGCTATGGACTTCGTGGTAGGTTTGCCTAGAACCACGAGACAATTTGACTCTGTGTGGGTCATAGTGGACAGGTTTACAAAGTCAACGCTTTTCTTACCTGTTCGGACGAACTTCTCCATTAATCAGTATGCTGAGTTATATGTCAGAGAAGTTGTTCGTCTTCATGGTGTCCCAAAGTCTATTGTTTCGAATAGGGATCCGAAATTTCCATCAAGATTCTAGGAGAGTCTACATCGAGCTATGGGTACTCAGTTAAAGTTCAGCAGAGCATTTCATCCTCAGACGGATGGACAATCCGAGAGGACAATTCAGATCTTAGAAGACATGCTTCGGGCATGTGTGCTTGACTTTGAAGGATCATGGGTAAAATACCTTCCCCTAATCCATTTATCTTATAACAACAGCTATCAGGCAACAATCGGGATGGCCCCTTATGAGCTTTCATATGGAAGAAAATGCAGATCACCTATTCAATGGGATTAAGTGGGTGAAAGAAAGTTCTTGGGTCCCGAGGTTGTTCAGAGAACGAGTGAGGCAGTTGACAAAATCAAAGCGCGAATGCTCGCAGCTCAGAGTAGACAGAAGAGTTACGCAGATCCAAAGCGTCGGAATATAGATTTCCAGATCGGGGACATGGTATTTCTCTGAATATCACCGATAAAAGGCATTAAACGCTTTGGGAGGAAAGGGAAGCTTAGCCAAAGGTTCATTGGACCTTTTGAAATCCTTGAGAGGATAGGAAAAGTAGCGTACAGGTTGGCTATGCCCCCAGCGCTGGCAGCTGTACACAATGTGTTCCATGTCTCAGATTCGTCCCATATTCTGAGTTATGAAGCATTGGAACTACAGCCAAATTTATCATACGAGGAACAACCAGTGCAAGTACTTGATAGAAAAGAAAAGGTCTTGAGAAACATGACAATTGCATTGGTGAAGGTATTATGGAGGAATAGCAAAGTGGAAGAGGCAACCTGGGAACTCAAGATGGACATGCAACAGAAATATCTGGAGTTGTTCACGTAAATTTCGGGACAAAATTTCTATAAGGAGGGGCTAATTGTAATACCCTAAGATTAAGAAAATGGATTAGCGGACCTTAACTAGTTAAATGTGTATTATTGTGGAATTCTATTATTATATAATTTATTATATGTGAATTAACCTGGTATATGACATGTTAAGACCCCGTTGGTGAGCTAGGGGCATTTTTCGTAATTTTTACTTGAGAAGGGTAAAACAGTGAATTTAATTTAATTACATGCTTTTGGACTATATTATTATATAGTGTATTTTTTTGTTCTTTTTCAAGTGTTTTCTGACAAGTCGGCGCGGTATAGTCACAATTGGGAATTTCGGGCCAAATCAGGTTCGGGGTCGAAATTCATTTTCGGGATTATTTATTGGTATTTTATTAATGTGCGATAAATCTAAAAATTAATTGAAGTGGGTGTTATTTAAGAATGATATTTTTTTACCCTTTGCTTGATGCTTATGCTTTATAATGGCCCTAGGGGCATTATTGTCATTTTGACCCTTTGTATTATCTACAACAAGAAGGAAATTTTTAAATTAAGTAAATGCATTTTTTTTCAGTTTGTTTCTCAGCCCATAAACCGATTCCCCTCTCTCTCTTTATCCATCTTTATCAGCTTGTGAATTTGTTGAGAAATAGCTTGGGTTCAAGCTTGATTTATGGGAATTCTTTGGAGCTTGAATTGTTGAAGATTTGGAGGTAGTTTTCTTACTATTTTAATTTGAAATTGTTGCTAAAATGGAAGTGGATAAATAGGTCTTTGAGCTTTAAATGTTCTTGAGATGCATGTATGTTGATATTAGTGTAATTTTTGATACTTTATGCTTGATTGTGTTAAAGATTGATGTAAGATGCTTTATGTTATGTTTTGAGAGGTTTTAGTGTTGGAATTTGATGTTCAAATTTTGGGAATTTACTTTGAAGTTCTGGGTTTTGGCTATGAAGATTTTAATGTTTGAAGTGTCAAAACTTTTGAGATTTTGTGCTATGTATGGTTGTGTAGCATGCTTTGTGTATGATTATGAATTGGTTATTTTGAGCATATATTCTGTTGAACTAATGCCTGGAAACACCTTGGTTTAGCATGAATTTTTATTGTGTATGACTTAGGTGAAGTTAGGTTTGAATTTGGGCATTTTTAGGCCTTAAAAATGGGATTTTTGGGTCTTCTGAATCAAGTCGCCGCGACGGGATTTTCGGCCGCCTTGACTGGGTTTGGTAGTGGAATGTCTGTTTTTCCCAAATTTTTTTTTGGCCTTAACTTTTGACTCGAGACTCCGTTTGGGATGTTCTTTATCTTGTTGGAAAGCTAGTTTGGAGCTCTATTTAATTATCTATATTTTGAATGCCATGTTTATGATATGTGAAAGTGGATTTAGGGATTAACCATATGCTTGTAAATCCCAAAATTTGTGACTAGGATTACTGGCACTTGGTCTGGAGCACCCAGGGGGGGATTTGGAATCTCTTCACTTGCGCGACATCAAGTAAGATAGTAGTTGCACGTAGAGTTATGCGCAGTGGCGCTTATGCTGAAATATTATATGTGAGTAATTAGAACCAGATTAGGGTTATTACCCTAACATGAGCGGTTTCGCAGCTTAGGGTTATTACCCTAGTATTATGTGATGTGTATATGCTTTGGCATGATAATTATATGAGTATATTGAGAATTAGGGTTATGCGTGCAAGGCATAATCGGGTTGGACTCGATAACTAGAACCGAGATGAACAGTTCTAAGGCCTTATTGTATATGGACATGTGAGTGCAACACGTAGGTCTATGTCACATAGACATAATTAGGCATGTGAGCGTAACATGCAGGTCTGTGTCATACAGGCAATTGTGAATGGCATAAATGTTTATATAATGTGATAATTATGATTATCGATATTTTATACTGTCTTGCGGGGCTTGGCTCACGGGTGCTCTACTGTGCAGGAAAGGGTAAATCTATCTTTGATCAGCCATGAGTGCAGAAGTTGGACGATGTATGTACATGTTCGGGCCACACTAGACCAAGCATGTTGGGGTTTACCAGCGTTGAACTGTTGTAACTCTGTTTTTCCGCATAGGCCGGTTAGTGTAAAGACTTGTAATATTTTGTCAAATATTTTGGGTATTCCGAAACATGTAACTTTGGTTTGTAAAGTTAGAAATTATTGCAAGTTTATTTTCACTCTATTTTCGTTTAAAGTTTAATTTCTCGTGCTTATTTTATTAGTAATTGCGTTTATGGATTAGGGTTCCTTAATCATCTTGGGTAGCGTGCCTAAAAGTTAGGGCGTTACAAATTCACTTGGAGGCATTCTGATATGATAGGGATAGACCCTAAAGTGATCTGTCATCATTTAAATATCGACCCTAGTTACCTAGCAAAAATACAAAAAAGATGGCCCTTAGACTCCGAGACACAAGGGGCACTTAAAGAAGAGGTTGATAAATTATTGACCAATGACTTTATACGCAAGGCCTTTTATCCCTCGTGGATTTCAAACCCACTTCTTGTCCCAAAACCAAACGACTCCTAGAGAACTTGTATCGACTTTTTAAACTTGAATAAGGCGTGTCTAAAAGATTGTTTCCCACTACCCAGGATCGACAAGTTAGTGGATGCAACAGCAAGATATGAGCTAAAGACTTTTATGGATGCATATTCTAGATATAACCAGATCAAAATGCATATCTCTGATCAGGAGAATACAAGTTTTGTAACGAATATGGGACTTTATTGTTATAAAGTCATGCCATTTGGTTTAAAGAATGTTGGAGCAATGTATCAACGACTAGTGAATGGCATGTTTGAGAATCAGATTAGAGAAATATGGAAGTCTATGTCGATGATTTGCTGGTAAAGTCAATAAAAAGTAGAGATCACACTAAGGATCTCGCAAAATGCTTTGAGATACTCAGAAAGTTTAATATGAAGCTTAATTTAAAGAAATCCTCTTTTGGGGTTTTCTCGGGAAAATTTCTTGATTTCATAGTAAATGCGAGAGGAGTTGAAGCTAACCCAAAAAAAAACAAGGCCCTAATCGAGATGCCCTCACCAACAAAGCTGAAAGAAGTTGAAGCTTTGACAGGAAGAATGGCAGCACTAAACAGATTCATCTCGAAATTAACGAATAAATGCCTTCCATTTTTTTAATGTTTTACGAGTCAATAAGAGATTTGAATGGACAGAAGAATGTGAAGAAGATTTTAAAGACATAAAGAAGCATTTATCAACACCTCCAGTTTTGGCCAAACCAATAACTTAAGAAACTTTATACCTTTATTTAGCTATCTCAGAACATGCAATTAGTGCAGCTTTAGTGCGAGAAGAGGGAAAACACCAGCAACCTATTTACTAAGTTAGTAAGAGATTACTAGGGGCAGAATCGAGATATCCCCCTCTTGAAAAACTTCTATTATGCCTGATTCATGCATCTCGCAAATTACAGCCATACTTTCAGGCACATCCAATCAAAGTCCTAACGGATCAACCACTAAGACAAGTTTTCTCAAAACCTGATGCTTCAAGAAGATTGATAAAATATTTAATCGAGTTGGGACAATTTGATGTACTTACCACCCAAGAGCATCAATCAAAGGCCAAGCTTTGGCTGACTTCCTAATTGAAGGGACAATCTCAAAAGAAGACCCAGCTGTTGAGCACGATGCAGAAACTTGGAAGCTATATGTAGATGAGGCTTCAAATGAGAATGTGTCGGGGCAGAGGTCATAATGATGTCGCCTGAAAACTTCAAATTCCACTACGCATTGAGATTTCAATTTGATACTTCAAACAACGAGGCTATATACGAGGCCTTGTTAGCTGGATTGAGAATAACATAGACATTAAAGGCTAAAAATCTTGTATGATTTAGCGACTCACAATTAGTTATAAATCAAGTCTTGGGGGAATACCAAGCAAAAGGCATGAAAATGGAAAATATATTTAGAGAAGGTTCGGAAGAACTTGGAAAAGTTTGATTATTTTAAAATTGAACAAATTTCAAGAGAAAAAAACTCTATTACCGATGCAATAGCAAAATTGGCATTGCAATACAAACTCGACAAGTTGAATTTGGTACCAGTTGAATTCTTAAGCGACCCAAGTATATGTGAAAAGGAAGAGGTTGAGATGATAGATACTTCACCAACATGGATGACACCTATAGTCAAGTACCTGCTCAATGGAGAACTTCCTGCAGACAAAGCCGAGGCACGCAAACTCTTATACGCAATACCTCGCTATACAATTGTTGAGGCCAAATTGTACAGGAGAGGTTATTCTATGCCTCTCTTACAATGTGTGTTACCTGCAGAAGTCAATGTAATAATCAAGGAAATTCATGAGGGATTTTGTGAAACCATGCAGGTTGGCAAAGTTTGTCAAAGAAAATTATCCGTCGAGGACACTATTGGCCAAAAATTAACAAAGACACACAAGAATTTGTTAAAAGATGTGACAAATGCCAGAGGTTTTTACATATACCTCGTGTACCACCAACAAAGTTGAGAATGATAACCTCACCATACCCATTCGCAACATGGGGCATTGACCTGATTTGTGCATTACCCACAGGGCAAGGAGGGGCAAAATACGCAGTAGTAGCAGTCGACTTCTTCACAAAATGGACAGAGGCTGAACCTCTAGTTTCCATAACTTGCAAAAAAGTTCTTGATTTTGTTATCAACAACATCATTTCCAGGTTGGAATACCAATCAAAATAGTGTCTGATGATGGAACACAGTTTGATGGTGAGATGTTCACTGAATTCTATGAAGGGAATAAGACTATGAAAAGCTTCTCCTCACTATCGAGACCTCAAGCAAACGGACAAGTAGAAGCTGTTAATAAAATCTTAAAAGATACTATCAAGAAGAAGCTGGATGCTGCTAAAGGAAAATGGGTAGACAAACTACCACAAGTGCTTTGGGCCCACAAAACAACAGAGAAAATAGCAACGGGACACACTCCATTCTCATTGGCATTTGGCTTGGAAGCAATGTTACCAGTAGAAGTTAACATTGCGACCCACAGACGTGAATTCTATAATCAAGAAGAAAACCAAGAAGTTTTGAATTTGTCCTTGGACTTACTTGAAGAAAGACATAATGAGTTACAAATAACCAATACAGTCTATCAATATCGAATCACAAGATATTTTAACAAAAGAGTCCAAAAAAGGCTCTTTAAGGTTGGAGATTTGGTGTTAAGACATGTATTTACGAACATGCAAGATCTGGCTGCTGGAGTGTTTAACCCAAACTGGGAAGGTCCTTATGTTATTGAAGTAGTCGTGGGAACCAGGATTTACAAATTAGCTTGGCTTAGCGGCTCGCTAATAAAGAACTATTGGAATAGTGAACATTTGAAACCTTATTACCAGTAAATATAATATGTAAATGTTGTATTTATCTCTGTAATAGTTAAATTCTTATTATGAATAAAGTGAAAGTTTGTTCAAGTAATTACAAAGTTTATTTTTTTTAAATTACTTAGGGGCATATATAAGTGTATAATGACTAGAAACCACCTAGAAATATATACTATATTGCAAACCCCCAAAATTAAAAAATTTCTTACAAAGGAAAGGATAATTGATTAAAATTATCTACAGACAATATAAAGTCAAGGAATTGAAAAATATTTTCTTTACAAAGGAAAAATCAAAATAGCTGTTGTAAGTGAGATCAACTCATAAAACAACATAAAGTTATATGCGAGTTTAATACTTAACGGCTCACATTATTGTGGGATGTATTATAAACGAGGCACAAGAATGCCTTGAAGAATAATACTAAAGCTAAAATATGAATAGAGGATTTAACTATTCATAGGAGCAATCAAAAGATATTCAAAATAGTTCCAGAGGTGAATTATTCAAAATATTTTTAAGTTTAGAACTGCTCGTGTATAACAAACCAGATTAGAACTGCTCGCGTATATACATATTACATGGTAGATTAATAACTACTTAAATAGCCCAAAGTAAACCAAGTACAATGGAAACGCATTCAACCTAAAGTGTCGTAAGCTGAATCGAGATATAAATGTTTAAATTGTGAGACAAAATGCATTAAAAAAATAAATTTAGTTCAAGCATGAGATACGAGGCATAAAAGGTATAAATAAGCAAAGTTGGCCATCCAACAATGCAAAAGTTTTTACAAAATGTCACTAGGGGCAACAATTGTCTCGGCCAAAGGGCCATTTTTCTAAATTAAAAAAAAAAGTAATAATAAAATAAAAACCAAGTCTACATGGTAGGAGACTTGGATAGTTCTTGTTCTTCCTCCTCCTCCTCAGAATCCAGTGCTTTGTTTTTTTTTTTGGTCTGCTCACAATAAGCCAGCATCTCTGCGGCTTCATCTTTCAGGAAGCTTAAATCCATATCAGGATTGGCTAGCCACGCTCTGTAGATAGAAGATTTTGCAACGTTAGTGCATCTTTCTTTGGCATCTGCCTCGACACCCTCAAGCTTTTTATTGGCTTCATTGAACTCTTCTAGAATTTTTTGGTGGGCTTCCCGAAGATCTTTGGCTTCTTTTTGAGCACCTTCAAGCTCAGCCTTGTGGTTTCTCTTTAGCTCCTCAAAATCCTTGGTCAAACGAGTGTTCTCCTTTTGGGCATTAGTCCATTGCTTAGCAATAACCTCGCGTTTTTTGATGGATTTGCGAAGCTCGGATTCTAATTGTTAGATTTTTTGAAGGCCCCTTTGTTGTGCCACGTGAGACAGCAAAGATGCCTGCAATAAAAGTAAATTTAGAAGAAGGATAGGGAAGAACATATAATAAAATAGAAAATGAAGAAAGGAACTAACCAAGAGACTAAGGTTTAGGCTCTTCTCAAACAACTCCTCGAAGTTGTCGTTGTTGATCAAGTCCCAATCACCAGACTGAAAGGATTTGAAATGACGCCAACTTGAGGTGGCATACTGTGAGCAGATTCGCAAACCAGTAATTCCTGCATCTTGATGCAAGGGGCAGGAAGGCTCCAAAAAAACCATCTCAGGTTCTGAACCCCAGAATTTGACTTGGTGGACTGAACCCAAGACTTTCTCTTTAGTGCCCTCAATGGTTGGGGTCGGGGAGTGAACCTGATCATTGGCTAGCTCAATAACAATTTGTTGCAAGGCACATTTTTTGCTAGCGGTGGTTTTCCTCAATCTCTTCACAGGTTCTAGATTTTCTCCCAATGAAGTCTCGGAGGAGGCAACCTTTTTCTTTCCCTTTTTACCTGAGCTATTGAGAAGGTTCTCAAAATCCATATCTGCGAGCAAAAAAGAAAATGAATCAATACTTATTCAAAGCTAAATAATGAAAAGGTGGGGAATAAACTCCCACTTAGAGAAATTTACCATAGTTATTAGATGATGAGGAAGAATAACTATGATGACTACTAAACTCCCTAGAGCCAGTGATCATATATATCGTAGGGGTTTATTGGAGATAAGTCCCAACTTGAATCCAGATGGCTCGCCCTATCCAAATTAGTACCATATTGTTCGAAAATTCTAAAGTAAGAACTATTGCAACTAAGTTGGACATGAAACTCAGGGTACCAACTATCAAACTTATGTGTTATACGGTCAATATAAACATTATCCCAAGTATAGAAATTATATTGGTTATCCTTAAATGTGACTAGCGAGGTACACTCGATCCTATGTACAGTTGGAGACCACCCACAATTCTAACCTCGGGATGCTTCATCTTCAGCTTCCTGAAGGGTTACTTTATTGAGGAAGTGGATGCGAGCCACATAATCTCTATCCTCCTGGTCAGGTGGAATGGGGACTTGCTGCCACTTAGAGAATTTTGGATTTTTGTAGTCACAGGTAGATTGCTCAGTGCCAAGAAGATTGACGGTCTTCAAGTTGGTCTCATTCAGTAGAAAATCTGTTGATCACAGTCCAAACGGAAGACCCAAAAGAGCTTTATACCGCTCGACTATCTCGGGAGTGGGAATTGGCCTTCTCGTGATCGCTCTCAACACAATAAGCAAAATAAATAAATGCCTTCAATTTATAAATCAAGAAACTCAAAACCAAGCTTTTGAGAAAAGATGATACTTACGTATGATGCAAAATGTTGTTGTGTTGATGGGGGAGAGACCAATTATCTAGAAGAATTCATCCTTGAATTCTGTTTTATTGGGTAATCTCAAAATGATCATGCAATCATTTGTGTCGGTATGGAGGTAGTAAAAATCTCCTGATCCTCGCTTCCTTGCGGGAACAACTTTTACAGAATAAAAGTATACAATTTCGAGGGGGTGGGACACTCCCACCCCCATAATTTGATATAAGACCTTTAAGCAGACCAGGATTCTATAAGAACTCAGAATTAACTGAAAAGGAGTAAACTTGAGATAATTACAAAATTCCCTATACTAGTCCCTCAGGGGGAGTATTGCTCCAACCCTAATGTGCTCGAGGCTCCAAGCACCTATATCAGACAAGCCACTAGTACAAGCACCACAGCACTCTTCTCAAATTAATTTTTTTGGTGGAAAATAGCTAAACTCCCCTGGAGTGACAAACCTAACATGAAATCCTGTCTCGTATTTGATGCCACAAGCCTTTAAAGTATTTCCAACAAAAGGAGCTATCGATCTGACTTTGGATTCGATCAGTTTTGCCTCGAAGGTGACTGTAGGATCCTGGGGGGTCTTTGATTTACGAGCTTGAGTTGTCATGATTTTGAAATTCATGTCACTTGGCGAAAAAGCAACAGTGAGTCAAGGTAAAAACAAAGGTTTAGCTTGTAGAATAGAAGCTAAAGGTTCGGGTTCAGGCCAAGATGCGTCTCGCAGATAACGACGTTTACCCTCAGTTATTTCTTGCAAAAACTACCTATAGCCATTGGAAATTTCAGCTTGATTGGTTTCTATTAAATGATCCCTAATTTTGGCATCGTTTATCTCAAGTTTGGATTTAGGTATGTGAGTTTTGGATTCAAATGGAAGGGCTAAATTTTCAAGACATACAGTTTCTAGGAAGTTTGGGGTTGGAATTTCAGAAATAAATTGGGTCATATTTGTAGACGAGAATGATCCCAATTTTCAGAAAAAGTAAATTCAACCTAAACTAGAAACCTATGAATCTAATAAACCTAAAAAAAATTCTTAACCCTAAAATTATCCAAACAAAACAAAAATTACCTAAAGAATATCCAAAAAAAAAGAAGATAATGAAGCAATCAATTACGAAGATTAGACTACAAATGCAGAATAAAATGGCAGGAACAAGAGAATGAGTCACTTACTGTTTTGATGAAGATTTTTTAACGGTAAAAAACTTTGCGATTGAGGTTTCGACGACTGAGATGATGAATTCTAAATGTCTCAGAGGTTAAATATGTAATTTGATGAAATACGCTAAAAGTAGGTCAGTGACAGTGAGGGCATGCAAATTGGAAAGGGAAGTAATCGTGATTTGTAGAAAAAATTTTGAAGGTCTGAAATGCGAAAACAGCGAAATGAGCTATTAATTTCAATTTTTTACCTTGGTATTGATTACTGTTAGATTAAAAGAAATTCGATCTAACGGATAGGAACACTGCAGATTGGAAGACACAGATCAGTTAATGCTAAAGATGTGCCTTGAAATCCTAAACCGCCAAAACCCAAAGCATGCAATTTTTCAAAATTGGTTTAAGACAAAAATACCCTTATAATCATTTAAAAAGTTCTTTTTTATTAAAAAAATACTTTTTAAGGGGCAATTGTTATACCCAAAATTTAGCTACACTTCAGAGGTTGACCTGTGTCCAATAGAAGGAATACGAAACAATTTTGAATGATATAACAATACCGTTAAATGCATATTAAATAACTCGTTTATTAATTAAAGGTTAAATAGATAATATTCAAAACTTATTTGGCTTTATAGTCAATAGCGAGACAAGAATAAATAACTATTAATCTTAGATTATCGAGACATATGCATGCCTCGAAATATACTGACAAAAAAAGGAACATTCAACCATCTGAGCAAAGTGAGTGTATCAACATAAGATGCCTCGCATTACAAATATAGTGAGACAGAAACATTCATAACACTTAGCATATTTTCTTATCAAGATGGACATGGAAGATAACTCAAATTAGAGAAGATGTAACCTTCCACGTCAGCAATAACCATCTAAAGGATAAAACTAAAGAACGGTTGGGTAGTTATTTAGTATTACCTCACATGTGATTTAAATGAAACGCGGGAATTGTCCATGTTTCATGAACAGATACATTTAAATTAATCCCAATAAGAATAACTGCCAACCTATACTCCTATAAATAGGGGCAAATTCCATGGGAAAATATCCCAATAAGAGTGAATTATTATTATATAAATTCTGAAGTTGTACTCTGTATTCAGAAATATCCCTAATAATAAGGACTTGTAGAGTATGTAGATTTTAACTACAAAATCACGTAAAAATATCTGGTGTTATAATTACTTTTATTAATTATTTATTTCTGTAGAATATTTATTACTAAAAGGCTATTTAGTTTTGGTTAACGAAAATTTGCGTTAACAGCAACATAATTAATTTTTAAAATATATGAAATTTATTTTTCATCAGATTATTTTGAAATTAATTTAAGAAAAATACACTTAGTTTAATGAAATATATTCAAGATAAACTATAATATTTTTCTGTATTTAATTAAATAAAGAAGTTATAACTAATTAGATTTTTCTAGATACTTAATTATTTGAGTTTTCATAGAAATATATTTAAGTTGAAAATTGATATTTCAAATTGATTTTGGATCAACTTAAATTAGAATATTTGGAAATTAATAATTAATTATATTTTTCTAGGAAAATAGTTATTCAGATATTCTTTAAAAATATTTTTAAGTAGAAAATTTGTTAATTTTAGATCAACCTAAATAGGGATATTATTTTTTTAAAATTAAGGTGACTAGTTCAAGATACTTAATTTTTTATTTAATTAATTTTTGAAAAGTTATTTAAGTTAAAAATTTAGTTATTGTAGAACAACTGAAATTAGATATTTTTCAGGAATTTATTTTATTACATTTTATAGAATTTCAAAATTATATATATTATATATATATTTTCGAAATTTATTTTTGAAAATTAAACTAAATTTGAAAATTAATTTTAATTAATTTTGGACCAACTTAAATTAAGTAATTTTATTATTAAAATATATAGATGAAAATAAATGATTAATTAAAAATACATTTTAAATAATGATCTTTAATCAAAGAGATATTCGATCTCCATTGTTGGTTCTACATAGTTCTTGTTTTAGTGAGATTCATCCCTAATAAATAGACGTTCATTAGCAATTTAACGCCGTAGAATCTCGAAAGATAAGTATTATTGTAAGTGTTTTATTCTTAGTAACGTCCATCTGAATAGTGGCTGCTAAGAGTAGGACTTACAAAATATGAAACAATGATAGAAGCTCGTGAAATAGGAATGACCTTGACTTTCGACTAAAATAAAGTAACGCCAGATTCTCTTTTCGATCGAATAAAAGATTGCTAGAGTAGTTTCCATTTTAGATGAGTTAAATACTCTATTCAATGGATGATATCTTTGACACTCGCCTAATACGGGACACTGTATCAGTTTTTTTTTTTTTTTGATAAATTAATGAGTTGTATTGCACAAAAAAATTTACAAGCTAAGAGCACCAAAACACAAGGGCCTCAATCTATACGATTCTCTTTTTCCATTTTTACAATTCCCCTATGCTTTACAAATGAATTCTTTGTTTAACTATAAAGCAAAAAACCACTCTTTATCTACCTTTGAGAGTTTCTTTGGAAGAAATTTCTGAACTCGAGTCCTTAGACTCCATTTAACTTCTTCAATCATTCGGTTTGTATCCACCTGAGCACCCTGCCAAATGACACCATTTCTCAATTTCCAGCCTGTGTAAACCATGGCAGCAACCACAAAACAGTACACAGCCTTCCTGAATTTTTAGATCTTTGCCCTTCCAATCCATTTAACAAGCTGCTGCACATTGGAATTTAGAGCTTTCCAACCCAGCCAGGACTTAATCTCCTTCAAACAGTGACTGGTGTGTTGGAAATATTTTACCAGGATCTAGATTTACTACCAAGTATGTTTCATTAACATCCTAATATGAATTCTAAAACAATGAAATAAACACATATAAAGTTTAGGAAACCTTACATTGGGTGCAGCGAAATATAATGACTCCTTCCATTCAGATCTCTAGCCCTTGATTCCTTTCTGTAGCAGAGCATTATCAAGATCTGAACCTGGATCTCTTTCTCTCCTTCCTTTGATGCTAATTCTCCTTCTTGTTGTTAGGATTCTTCACAGTCTTACACACTATGATTGAGATACCACTTGATGTGTGTGGGCACTACTCTATCACTCAAGGTATTTCGAAATTGAAGAGAAGAAGAAGAAGAGAGGGGCGACTATGGCTTTTCTCTGAAAGGAACAGTATGCAAGTCATAGTTTCCTGAAGCCAACACTTTCTATTTATAGAATGCCATCTAGGTTTAGGTTAGAATTGTATGGCATTAAAATAATAGAAAAATAAAATGGTAAACACTTTGCATAGTGGCCGGTCATATAAGGGAAATGGGCCTCACTTTGCAACTTTCCCATTTTGTCATTTTTTAATCTCATTTTCTCAAAAATACCAATTTTCCAATTTAACCATTTAAATGCCAATTCTAATTATTTAATAACTAAAAATTAATTATTAAAAAATATTGCCATTTAATATATTATTAATTTAGACATATAAAGTCTCTTAATTAATAAATAAGCCTAGAATCTCTTTTCTTTACAATTTCGCCCTTGCTTAGTGAAAATTCATAAAGTAGACATAGTCTAATTTTAGAATTATAATTGATTAATTAAAATCAATTAACTGAGTCTTACAAGCAGTATGGTCTCAACTAGTATGGGGACCATGGGCCTATATAAACCGAGCTTCCAATAAGTCGAACCGAATTTACCGAGTAAATTCCCTAACTTATTAATTCCTTATTGAATCCACACTTAGAACTTGGAATTGCACTCTCATTCATATAGGACGCTCTATATGTTCCACGATATAGATACGTTATTAGTTATCCATTGTTATAATCCTAATTTGATCAATGACCCTCTAATAGATGATCTACATTGAATAGGCACTAAATTACCGTTACACCTTCAATGTATTTTATCCTTAAAACACTTAGCTCCGTATAAATGATATTTCAGCGAAGTGAAATGAGATCTCCACCATTTATCTCTGTTTAGCCAAGCTCGAAGGATATCATCGTTTCACTTCTAAATTCCTATAGAAGTTATAGACTCCATATTTATGTTAGTGCTCCCACTCAATTATACTATCATGTTCCCAAAATGTACGTATCACCCTGACCCAAAAGTAGGCTTAACTAACAAATCAAAGAACATGTATAATACTCTTGAGATCGAACCTAGCCATATCAGGATTAAGATCATTTGATCTAGGATCAACGGGTGATATTGAATTGAATAGATATTACAGTAAATTTTAATATATCTAATTAAAGTTCAATATCGGTCCCTTCCGATGTATACTCCATACATCCGATACTGGTAAACTTTGCCAATGCCTTGGAAAGGACATAACACTTATCCAAGGTGTAAGAATACCTATCGCTCATTATCATGTCAGTTTAAATCTAGTGAACTGACAAATCAGGGAATAAACTTTCGAACATATAATTAAGATTATATTCCACTGTGCTGACAACACTATAATCATTAACAAATTGATATGTTCTGGACTTAAATAGAATTCTTACATTATATATATAATCATGAAATAAATCATGTGAACCATGCAACATAAAATGTTATTTCTGATCTTTATTAATAAGTAAATCTGATTATATTGAAATGAGTTTTATTTAGGGCACAAAACCCAACATGGTGTGCCTGCACTCAAAAAATAAGTGTTGTATGTTCTCATTGTGTTCTCCACACAAACTGCATTTCTCTTGCACCAGGATACCGATTTTGATCAACCTGTCCTTAGTCTTCAGTTTGTTCAACATCACAAGCCAAAGAATCATACAATGTTTGGGTGTATTCAGTCGTGACCATACCTCTTTGCTCCAATGAGTTTTCGGTTTTGGAGAGCTGAATAGTTTATACCCTGCTTTAATAACATATTTCTTACTCTGGAATTCAACACTATTAGTCAAGGAGAGGATTTGGTTTTGAGAGAAACAAGCCTCTTCCAGTACCAGCTGGAGTGGATAGAAACATTGTAACTCCACCAGTTTTGTCCCTTGATGTATACACTATTCACCCACCTTAGCCATAAGCTCTCTTGGTTGTTCGAGATTGCCCAAATGTATTTGGACATGGCTGCCTTGTTCCAAGTTTCAAGCTTTGTGATACCTAATCCCCCTGTAGATTTAGGCTGGAAAACATTATCCCAGGCCATAGCACCTGCTCCATAAAACATAGCTTGCCCTTTCCATAAAAAAGCTATGCAGATAGCTTCTATGGAATTCAATATTCTTTTAGGCATGATTATGATTTGGCTCCAGTAGGCTTGGATAGAAATCAGAACTGAATTGATGAGAGTAGTTCTCCCAACAAATGATAGATTCCTTGAACTCTAGGTTCTGATTCTTGATGTCATTTTCTCAACCAGAATCTCACTCTCTTTCCTGGAAATCTTTTTAGCACAAATTGGGATCCCCAAGTATGTGAAAGGCAGTTCATGTCTCCTGAATCCTGAAAGTTGCAAAAACTTGTCCACACACTCTTGCTGCATATTGCTACAGTATATAGCAGTTTTAGTTGCATTTGGGTGTAAACCCAAGGTTAATGAGAAGAGTTTTAAAGCTTGCAACATGTATAGCACACTCTTGAAATCTCCATGACTGAATAGTAGTACATCATCTGCAAAAGCCAGGTGATTCAATTTGAGGCTCGAACATCTGTCATGAAAGTGAAAGTCTTCCTTCTCTGCAATCTTCCCCATTAATCTAGATAAGTATTCCATACCCAACACAAACAGAAGGGGAGACATGGGATCCCCTTGTCTAAGTCCCCTCCTAGATTCAAAGAAACCATGTAAGGTCCCATTGAACATGAGAGAGAACTTTGGAGTAGACACACAGTTCATGATGAGCTTTATGAATTTGCTAGGGAAGTTGAGCCCAATTAGAACCTCCTCCAGGAACTCCCACTCAACAATGTCATAGGCCTTATGAAGATCCAGTTTAATCATACAACTTGGCTTATTTGCTTTCCTGCAGTAGTGTCTCACCAAATCTTGGCAAATCATGATATTATGTCCTATGAATCTTCCTTTAATAAATCCCTCTTGTGAATGGGAAATTATTTCAGGAAGAATGTTACTGATTCTAGAGCTCAAAAGCTTAGTTGCAATTTTATAAATAACGTTACAACAAGCAATTGGCCTAAAATCCTTAACAGAGTTAGGATATTTACATTTAGGAACCAGAGTAATGATCGTAGAATTAATCTCTTTAAGTATGTTACCTGATTCCAAGAATGCTAACACTGTTGGGTTTTATGCCCTAAATAAAACTCCATTTCAATGTAATCCATTTTATTCAACACCAATAAAGAAACAGAAGTATGTTTTGGTTCATCTTATCAATTGCTTGTCTATTTGATTTATAAATTCATCTGAAACCCTTTTCACATACTTGATCCTGTTATTATGTTGTCAACACATTGGAAAGTAAACATGACTATGTGAATAAAGTTTCCTAGATTTATCAGACACAGGGTTTTACTGATATGATAATCTACAACCGAGTTTACTTGCATTTAGAGAAATGCTATGTTCTTTCCAGAGCATTGGTTAAAGTAAAGCTCAGGTTGGATGCATGGAGTATGCATCGGAAGGGACCGATATTGAACTTTGACGTAGATCTATTAAACTTATCGTAATATCTATTCAAGTCAATATCGCCTAGTTGATCCTAGATCAAATGATCTTAATCCTATTATGATTAGGCTCAATCTCAAGAGGCTATTCGTGTTCTTTGATTTGTTAGTTAAGCCTACTTTTGGGTCAGGGTGATACGTACATTTTGGGAACACGGTAGTGCAATTGAGTGGGAGCGCTAACATAAACATGGAATCTATAGCTTCTATCTGGCGAATAGTAAGTAAAGGATGATCTCCTTCGAGCTTGACCAAACGAAAATAAATGGTGGAGTACTCATTTCACATAAGCTGAAATATCATTTATACGGGGTTAAGTGTTTTAAGGATAAAATACATTGTAGGGTGTAACGGTAATATAATCCCTTTACAGTGTAGATCATTCATATAGAGGATCATTGATCAAATTAGGATTATAACAATGGATAACTAATGATGTGTCTATATGGTGGAACATATAGAGCATTCTATATACTGAGAGTGCAACTCTAAGTTCTATGCGTGGATTCAACGAAGAATTAATAAGTCAGTGAATTTAGGTTATAAATTCTTGATCTGCTTATTGGAAGCTCGGTTATATAGACCCATGGTTCCCCCACTAGTTGAGATAATATTGCTTGTAAGACTCATATAATTGGTTTTGATTAATCAATTATAATTCTCAATTTAGACTATGTCTATTTGTGAATTTTTCACTAAGGGCGAAATTGTAAAGAAAGAGTTTTAGGGGCATATTTGTTAATTATGATACTTTGTATGGTTCAATTAATAAATATGATAAATGACAATATTATTTAATAATTATTTATAGTTATTAAATAGTTAGAATTGGCATTTAAATGGTTGAATTTGAAAATTGGCGTTTTTGAGAAAATGAGATGCAGAAATGATAAAACTGCAAAATTGCAAAAAGTGAGGCCCAAATCCATATTGCCTAGGGCCGGCCACTTTTATAGGATTTATCATCTGATATTTTCATTATTTTAATGCCAAATAATTCAAAGCTAACCCTAGTGGAATGCTATAAATAGATAGTGAAGGCTTCAAGAAATTTACACTTAACTTTTACACTTTTCCTTCAGAGAAAAACCTGAGCCTTCTCTCTCTATACCTAGCTGCCACCTTCTTCTCTTTCTTCTTCCTTGAAATTTCGAACCACTTAGTGATTAGAGTAGTGCCCACACACAGCAAGTGATACCTCAATCATAGTGAGGAAGATCGTGAAGAAAGACGTTCAACAAGAAGGAGTTTCAGCACTAAAGAAGGAGAGAAAGAGATCCAGGTTCAGATCTTGATAATACTTTGTGACAGAAAGGATACAAGGGTTAGAGATCTGAACGGAAGGAGTCATTTAATTCTGCTGCACCCAATGTAAGGTTTCTCATACTTTATATGTGTTTATTTCATAATCGTTTTAGAAGTTCATATTTAGGGTGTTAATCAACATACTTGTGAGTTGATCTAAGATTCTGGTAAAATAATTTCCAACAAACATTGCACCACTAATATCATCCCCAATAAGCTCCCAATTATCTTGAAAAAAGCTACTTGAGAACCCATCCGGACCCGGGGATTTATTTCCAGGAATGCTGAAAATAGCCTTCTTCACATCTTCACTTGTGAAACTCTGAGTAAGGCCTTTTATCTGCTCATCTGTTAAAATCAATCCTCTAGCCAAAATTCTAGCATCCACTTTCCTTCTCTGCTCCATTTTAGACCCAAGTAATCCTTTGTATTATTCCAAGAATGCCTCCGTAATTAGCTCTGGATCATGAACTCTGCTACCATCAATTCGTTCAATCGAAAGGATACGGTTTTTCCTCAACCTTTGTTTGATACAAGCATGAAAGAGAGCAGTATTACAATCACCCTGCTGAATCCATTCTGCTTTAGCTTTCTGCTGCAGAAAGGAGGTGTAATAACCCTGCACTTTGATCAGTTTTTCACGAGCTTCTTTTTCTTGCAGGTGCAGCATACTATCCATGGGACTCTTGTTGATCTGGTTTTATAGCATGTCCAACTTATCCTTAGCTCTTATAACCGATGCATGGAGGTTCAAGAAACCCTCCTTATTAATTTCTTTAAGTCTCATCTTGAATTGTTTCATCTTGGTCACTGTTTGGAAGATTTTTGAGCCTACTCTAGGCTGCCCCCAAACCTCCCTCAAATCAGAATCATACTTAGGATGTGATTTCCACATCCTAAAGTATTTGAAAGGTTTCTTCCCACTAACCACATTAGGATAAAGAGTCAGTATTCCCGGTGTATGATCGAAAATACCTTCATTGAGAAACACAGCTTCAGCAAACTCATGCTTGTCAATCCATGCTGGTTGGCCATAATTCTATCTATCTTCGAAAAAATTCTATCTTCACGATGTTGTTTATTTGACCAAGTAAAGAAACTTCCACTTGCTTTCACATCCTCCACTTGGCAAGTGTTAACACATTGTAGAAACTCTGTGTCTGTATGTGTTTTAACTCTATGCCCTATTCTCTCTTCTTTGGCAAGAATGTCATTAAAATCCCCCGTTAACAACCAATTCTTATTTGTTTTCAACTCACACAGATCTCCCCATAATACTTTCCTTTCAGCTCTACTGTTTGAAGCATAAACCACAGTCAGTAGACTATTAAAACCTTCTCTTGTTGACAACTTCAATTGCATTAGTTGACTAGTGTATTTAAGGATATCAACGGTAAATCTATCTAGATTCCAGGCAATGACAATCTTACCTCCAGCATGCCATGCTATATTAGATGAAAAGTACCAATTTACAAACACATTCAAGTATAAGGCTCCAAGCTTCGGGGCCTTAACTCTTATTTCAAGGAGCCCAACAAAATCAACTTTTTGAGAATTGATAAATTGCTTTATCATTTGTTGTTTGAGTTGACTGTTGGCCCCTCGAACATTCCAGCATGATAGTTTATCCATTAGATAGAGAGGGTTCTCCCCCCTCTCCTGTCTTATACAAATCAAAATCCTGCATTTGGTTCTCAATTTCAGCAAGTACCTCAGTTTCAGCAAAAGCTTCCTCTTCCTCAAGCAGCTGAAACGAATTCTTCACTTCAGTTTTGATAGTCTGCCCACAACCAGGTCCTGTTCTCTCTGTATCATCTCGACTGCCATTCCCTTCTTGCTGTGTACATTAGTAAAACCTTCATCATCCACCTGAGCCAACTGTCTTTTATCATTTTTAACAACCCACTGCTGTTTCCCAGCAGTATTCTTTTTACACTCTGTAGCAGCATGCCCAACACCAAAGCAGTGTGTACAAGAGATAGGCTTCCATTGATACTTAATTCCAACCGTTGTATTCAAACCAAACTCATTCTCAAACTCCAAAAGTTCGGGCAACTTTTGATCCATTTGAACCTCTACTAAAATTCTAGGATAATTCAGCCTTTCCCTTTCTTTAGTTACATTATCCACCATGATTGGATTCCCCACCTGAGCAACAATTTTAAAGAGCGATTTTTGGCCCCAATACTTCAATTCCAAGTCCTCCAATTACACCCAAACAAGTACATTTGTAACATCTTCTTTCTTATAATTCGCATTTGGATCCCAGGGTTTTATAATCACCGGTCTCCTATTGAAGAATATATAGCCTCCATTCAAAATCTGGTCCCTGTCCTCAATAGAGTGAAAACGAATGATAAAAATGCCATAAGCCAGCATTTTCACCAGATCTACCTTCCCCTTCTAGATCCTGTGTACAAATCCATCTAAAACATGGAGTGGGGGGTTCACTCCTAGCACATAGCAAACCATGGATGGCTTCCAAAAATGAATTTCATCTTCAATGTCATCCATTGTAATCCTTACTTTGTTCACATTTTGATTAGCATGCTTAAAAGAATTTTCAAGATTTCTAACAACAGAATTGGACCTCAAAATAGGTGGGATCGAGTTCTTACCAGCTGCAATTTCACTGTTACATTGGTTGTTTACTTGAATAAACTGTGCGAAATCATTTTGAACATCCTCTTGTCTCTTAATCGCAACCAGAGACAATCTCGGAGATAGAGGAGGTTGTAATACATCATTCAGAGCAGGATCTTCATCTCTCGGAGCATCCTCATCCGATAGCTCCAGAGCTTCGATTTCAGCTATCCTTTCCATCGATCCAGACTTAACTGCCTCAGCTACCACATTCCTTCCTTCCTTCTTTGAAAGTTTCATTGCAGATTTAGGCTTTCCATGATTCTTGGATCTTGTTTTCGCCATGGCATCAGCTGAACCAGCTACAAGAGCAAAAACCGTGAAAAGCTACTGTATCAGTTTTTGGAAACCTTGGAAAATAATTTATGTTTTATTTTGGTATTTTTGCAAACATGTTTCCTTACTTGTTATTTTCAGAACTTGTGTATGAATTTAATTAAACCAAATGATTTATTTCTCTTTATTGATATTTGTAGTGTCAAAATGAACAACCCATACCCCAATCCTCATCTTTTACATGCCTTTGCAAATGAACTCTATAGTGTGAAAATGTCTCCTAGTAAGAGCATCAATTCACACTTACTCATGATGAACCTGAAGTTCCAGAAAGCAAATCTGTTGGGAATTGATTTATCAAAAGAGCAATGGGTTCAATTCATTCTCAACAGCCTGCCACCTGAGTATAATGGATTTGTTGTATCATACATGATCAATAATTTTAACTCATTTGAGATAGACAAGTTGGACACAGAATTGTGTGCTTATGAACAAACTTTGCCACTTGCAAGGAGGGTTCCCTCCAGTTTTACAGACAAGGGCAAGAAGATAGCTGAAGAAATTGAGGATGATGCTTCTGACAATGCTGCTTCTTTGAGTTCAATTTTGAGAGCTAGAGTCGAAATTGAACCAACAATTGAAACAATTAGAGAACAAATGAGCAGACGTATTCTTCTATGTTTACACTGTGGAGAGAAGGGATATTCGAAAGAAGATATCCCAGACTTCTAAACCATTGGAACGAAGGTAACGCTTTTGTTTTTGAATCATGTGTTTTAGAGAATGACAAATCCATTTGGATTGTTGATTCTAAATCTACTAACCATGTTTGTTCTTCATTGCAGCTGCTTGAAACTTGGGATTGCTTAAATCTAGGAAAGTTGAAGCTCAAAGTTGGGAATGTGGAATTAGTATGGGCCCAAGCTAAGGGAAAAGTGTTGGAAATTATTTTACCAGGATCATAGATCTACTCACAAGTATGTTGATTAACACCCTAAATATGAACTTTCTAAAACGATGAAATAAACACATATAAAGTTTAGTAAACCTTACATTGGGTGCAGCGGAATAATATGACTCCTTCCGTTCAGATATCTAGCCCTTGATTCCTTTCTGTAGCAGAGCATTATCAATATCTGAACCTGGATCTCTTTCTCTGATTCTTAAGTGCTGAAACTCCTTCTTGTTGAAAGTCTTTCTTCACGATCTTCCTCACTATGATTGAGGTATCACTTGCTGTGTGGGGGCACTACTCTAACACTAAGGATTTCGAAATCTTTAGGAAGAAGAGAGAGAGGGAGTGGTCGGCCAAAGATAGGGAGAGAGAGAGGCTCAGTTTTTTCTGAATGAAAAGTAGAAAATTTAAGTGTAAATTTCCTGAAGCCTTTACTATCTATTTATAGCATTCCACTAGGGTTAGGTTTGAATTATTTGGCATTAAAATAATGAAAATATCAAAGGGAAAACCCTACAAAAGTGGCCGGCCATGCAATGTGGATTTGGGCCTCACTTTTTGCAATTTTGCAGTTTTATCATTTCTGCATCTGATTTTCTCAAAAACGCCAATTTTCTAATTCAACCATTTAAATGTCAATTCTAACTATTTAATAACTATAAATAATTATTAAATAATATTGTCATTTATCATATTTATTAATTGAACCATACAAAGTATCATAATTAACAAATATGCCCCTAAAACTCTTTCTTTACAATTTCGCCCTTACTTAGTGAAAAATTCACAAATAGACATAGTCTAATTTGAGAATTATAATTGATTAATCAAAACCAATTATATGAGTCTTACAAGCAATATTATCTCAACTAGTGTGGGGACCATGGGTCTATATAACCGAGCTTCCAATAAGCAGATCAAGAATTTATAACCTAAATTCACTGACTTATTAATTCTTCGTTGAATCCACGCATAGAACTTAGAATTGCACTCTAAGTATATAGAATGCTCTATATGTTCCACCATATAGACACATCATTAGTTATCCATTGTTATAATCCTAATTTGATCAATGATCCTCCATATGAATGATCTACACTGTAAAGGGATTAGATTACAGTTACACCCTACAATGTATTTAATCCTTAAAACACTTAACCCCGTATAAATGATATTTCAGCTTATGTGAAATGAGATCTCCACCATTTATTTTCGTTTGGTCAAGCTCGAAGGAGATCATCCTTTACTTACTATTCGCCAGATAGAAGCTATAGATTCCATGTTTATGATAGCGCTCCCACTCAATTGCACTACCGTGTTCCCAAAATGTACGTATCACCCTGACCCAAAAGTAGGCTTAACTAACAAATCAAAGAGCACGAATAGCCTCTCGAGATCGAACCTAATCATAATAGGATTAAGATCATTTGATCTAGGATCAACTAGGCGATATTGACTTGAATAGATATTACGGTAAGTTTAATATATCTAAGTCAAAGTTCAATATCGGTCCCTTCCGATGCATACTCCATGCATCCAACCTGAGCTTTACTTTAACCAATGCTTTGGAAAGAACATAGCATTTCTTCGAATGCAAGTAAACTCTGTTGTAGATTATCATATCAGTAAAACCCTATGTCTGATAAATCTAGGAATCTTTATTCACATAGTCATGTTTACTTTCCAATGTGTTGACAGCACAATAAACAGGATCAAGTATGTGAAAAGGGTTTCAGATGAATTCATACATTATGTACATATAATCATGAAATAAATCATGTGAACCATGCAACATTAAATGTTATTTCTCATCTATATTAATAAGTAAATCTGATTATATTGAAATGAGTTTTATTTAGAGCATAAAACCCAACAAACTCCCACTTGCACTAATATAAAACAAAAAATGTGTTTCAAATAATCTCACCAGCTTGATATACAAATCAAGTGTAGTAGTAGTAAACTCGTCGTAATAGGATCTGAAAGGTTGAATTAAACACAACCTTTTCTCCACCATTACTCTTCCTTAATCACAAAATAATTGATAATGTGAAATTCCTCTCTATATGTCTACTCTCTTGGGATACTAGATTCTATACCTTTGGCAACTACTTTTGGTTAATCAAGAAATTAACACTAGTAGTTAAGGCAATTTGGAATGGTGCCAAAGTTGTATAGAACTTTCCTTAGACTGAATAAGTACCTTTCCTGCAACTTTAACATTCAGTCCCTTTCTGGTAGACCTAGAGACTTCAGATAGGTTTTTACACTTCTCCAAAATCACTATTCCACCCCCAGAGTAATCACCATCTTATCAGAAAGATTTTCTAGCACAAAGGCAAATTTCGAAATCTGATGTGGTGTAGTCTAAGAGTTTAAAACACACCCTTATAGACTAACATATAGTTCCTCTTCTTTATCTTAAGATTTACTTGATTGTCTTCCAATGTTCTTCTCCTGGATTAATCTGATACCTACTCATTACTCCCACTCAACAGCAGGTGTCTGGTCTAAGGCATACAAAAGCATATCTAAGACCTCTCACTGTTGATTTAAGAAATTATTTCATGGCTTTATCTTTTCTGGAATAGTTGAGACTTTTCCTTAGATAAATAAAATCTATGTCTAAGAAGTTGTGAAGCTTCTATAGATTGCCATTAGAAAGAAAATGCTTCAGCATCTTACTAAAGTAAGTTGCTTGCATTAGAGTAAGTAATTACCAGGTATACCATAAGCCATAGGTTTAGATAAACTCAAACCTATAATACTAGGAACAGGAAGTTTTGTTAAGTCCATTAAGTAGACTTATTAACAAAATTTCCTTTTATGTCCTTGTAATAGAAAAATTTAGGTTACTCCATGTGAATGGATTAAACCATAGTTCTATTGGCTTTTCTTCTTAGTTTCTTATCTTGACAATCCATTACTTCTTTAAACTTTCAATGGATTTTAATCACTAGTGTCTCCCAAGTCATGAGAAGGTGAGTTCCTTGAAACTCTCCCACTACGACAAGGTACCGTGAATTATGTCGAAGAAAACTAAATGGTATTGATCTCTTCGGTTGTGACAAGACAACAGAGGCAGTGGGATCATCGTATGTTAAATAAGATGATAGAACACTTTTGGAATCAAGAAATAATTATCTCCTTTATTTGCTACTTTATTTTCAGACTTAGTCATTATCTTAGAAAAGTAGTATTTGTTTGAACAAATACTTTCTTATCTATTGACTATGGGATGGTCCACCCCTAATCACTTAGAATAGCTAACAAACCATGGTTAACAGTTCTAGCTTTTCTTAAGATTTTGATTAGGTCATCCATGAATCTAGTAATGATTTAAATTAAGTATACAACCATTACATCATTCTGAAATTGTATTACCATAGAAGGATTTAGGCAACGACTAGTAACTAATCATCAATATGCAAATCGAAATTTCTGGGGAGGTAAGTTTGGATATAATTCAAAAATCAATTTAATGATCTTTGAACTACATATCTACTAACTATTTCTCCACCCCTATCAGTTCGCAAGATCTTTAACCACTTACCTTAATGGTATTAACCATTGCTAGAAATTAATGAAATTTTTAAACATTTCAAATTTCTTTGCATAAGGTATAATCTAGAGTTATCGTTTTAAGAATACAACGAAAAAACTCATATCCACCCCTGAATGTACATCCTTCTGCGAGTGAGATGAACTACTTTCAGTGGATATAGGCATATTAACTCTTTGCAGAGATTGATCTTGTCAAAAATACTATGAACAAGATACAAATGCCATAACTTAATAAAAATATGGTTGTGTCTTTTTGATGACTTAGGTTTAGTTACATCAAAGAGTTCTTAGAATAGTGCAAGTGGATCCTGGTCATAGAATACTAAACTCATATTCCATACAGTATGAAACCAATGATAGAAAATGGTTATTAAACACTTGTAAAAGTGTAACTGTATTGTATTCTGGAATTAGAAATATAAGAAAATTTCTGTTTGGAATCTAAAATTAAAGTCAAAGACTTAAATTTATACCAAATATAATGAGTAATTCTATCTTGGACCACCACTACAAATTTAACTCTAAGTCTGATTTGCCCTTACAAGTAGGACATTTCTAAGATTGAGGATTTATATCAATTGGGAATAGAATTTTGGGATTATGATCACATGTGTCATTTAATTTATTAAGAGAAAATATAATAACATTAAATGATATATAGACCATTCATCCAATGATATGTATTGAGCTAATTCGAAATGAATAAGCTAAGAGGAATTAGGATAATTTCGTTTATAAATAAGAATCCAACGATACTTCGATTAGCGAGAGTCAAAGTAATCTTATTTATACAATCTTCTTGTTTCATATCGTAAAAATACTAGTCTAAGGTGTCATCAATTGATGAACAGCTAGATGTTTGTTGTCGTGTGAATTTCGCAACACCAAATTATATTATTTATTTAATATCAAGGAGAATTGTATGTAAAAAGACAAGTGCGAGTATTCAACCTAGAATGGCGAGTACTCGACTGGGAATGGGAAAACAATCAACGAAAGCTGGAAAATAACAATAAGACAGATTATGATCTGCTTAGTCCACTGTAGCAAGGGATTCGTAGGTGCCATTTCATGGTGGATCACCTCTTTATATACAAAGCAGGTGTCCAATCAGTTACCCAAGGATCACATTCATTGTTGATCCATTATTTACATATTGAATTGCAATAATTAAACCCAAGCAACGTTAACATTAATAAATGAACGACAGTTATCAAGTCCATCAACGTATGCGTCTTCCACATCTGCGAATTGACTGTTCATGTTCCGTCGTTGAGCTCGCAGAGTCATCAGTACGTTTGGAACGTCTGCACCCTTAGGTAATTGCCTCTTGTAGACCTCGCATGTCGAGCTGGCAGAACCTAGACTTGCGAATCTATATCGGCTTGTCAGGGCTAATTGGTCGTTGGGACCAATATCGCATCATAGAGAGTTGGTCTCTATTTTTTTGCATAAGTATAGGGGGATACTCGCATATGTCCTGACACATGCGAGTTGGGTCTACCCTGAATAATGCAAATTACGGTTATGCGATCCGACTCAGGTCTCGCTGGCTTTATCCCGGGCGAGGTTTAAAACATCGAGGAGTCTCTCATGGACATTTCAGCTTTCATTGGAAATCTGAATACACGTGTCCTTTAAATAGGAGTCTGGTCTCGAGTTTCTAGGTGAGAGAAATCTCACTATAACACATGCCCCTAGTTTCGCGATGTGACAGGTGCGGTCACAGAGGGAAACTATTGCTCGAGAGACAGGTGAAGGGTTGTCACGAGGAGGTGACCTTTTGGTTGTCCCATCAAGGGTTTCGAAAAATGACGGCTGTAATTATTATCTTTTATTGCATTTATGGTGCCACATCACAAAAACTCCTCGGTTTTTGTGTAGGCTTGGCCATCGTTGGTCGTCGGATTGGGCGACCTTAGGCATTCCAGGTGCCACGTGTCGTGATCCCAATTAGCGAGGGTTATGGATATTTAAACCCTTTGATACGAATCAAATTCCCCATTTTTCCCTCTTGTTTCTTAACTTCCTTCTTCCCTCTTACAGAGACTTCAAAACCGTTTTTCCCTTTTGCCCAGATTTCTACCGTTCTTCTAAAGTATCCTCAATCTCAGAAGTAATCAAGAGCAACCTCAGGAACAACTTGCCAAAACTAAAGGTTAGTTTCGAGTTCCATTGTATTTTTGCTTTTTGTGTTCGAGAAAGGATGTTTTTTCTGGGTTTTGGTATTTTGAGGCTTTTTAGGAATGCATGTTTGTAAGGGATATGTATGAGGTTACATTTTTTGGGTAAAAAAACTGGGTAATCCTATGAAAAATGACCTGTAAATTGGAATAACCGCATACTGTATAAGAAATATTCAAATAGGCGCTGTTTCATACTTTGAATACTCGCGGGTATTCGGATGAATAGTTTGAATACTCGCACACTGACAGAACTTATTTACTTTTGATCAGTGGCTAGATCTTTTAGGATTTTATATGCTGTGAGTTGAATTGCGAGAGTATTAATCGCTATTCCAAATGGTGGGTGTGTCACAGTATTCTAATGGTCATATATGCGATTATATGCCCATTGAGATACTGTGATACACCCAGCCATTTGTGACATGCGTTAATATTCAAATGAGCGTACTCCTTGGCTGATAGGTAGTCTCGAAACGGTGGGAGTAACTCAGTAATTTCAGGGTCATGCTTGAGAACGCATGCCCCTTGAGTAACTGAGTTTCTCGAAGCCGTTTCTCGAGATATATCACTTGGCGCGGGATGCGCGACTTACTCGCATCTCAACTCGCATACAAATGGGGTGGTCAGCATTCGTAAGGATGCTGACCATTCTAGCAACTGCGATTTTATAGTTTTAATGCGGGTGAGATCACTTATTTTTGTTTTTCACACATTCATCACGCTGAAAAGATGCTCTATCTTTCAGATGAGCGACTTGTCGGATAGCCAACTGCTTGGCTCGGGAGGCCATGCATTCGATGGCGACGATGACCAGGAGGAAGACAGCTTTCTCCCAATCTCGATTTCAGAAGAGGAGGCCGCACCAATAGAGCTAGGCCCGATGTCTTCTGCATACATCAAAAGAATGGTGCAGGAACTTGCCGAACCTGGGACCATCGACATTCGAGACAGCGAGTCCACGGTGTCGGCCCGCGACTACCTTATTCACTCGAGGCATGCTCCTGACGTCGAAGTCGAGGAGATGGACGATGACTCAACGGCCCCAGCTCGCGAATCAGGCGAGGATGAAGAAGAGGCGGAAGGGAGTGGGACAGATTCGGTCGACGACACCCAGCTGAACGAGCCCTTCACGTGCAAAGATCTGATTTCGAGGGTTACCAAATCAGACTTCACTACGTTTACGAGGTTAAATCTGCTGCGACTTGCGTTTCAGCGACCTAAACCGACCCAAAGGGCGCATCTCCCTTTTACCAACCCTGCGATTATTCCCACAGAGGATGTGGTAGTCTCAATACCAATTCTCCGATGTGGGGTATCAGTCCCCTTCCATCCCTTCATCGCAGCCATTCTTAAACGGTACGATGTATCACCTTTCCAACTAACTCCAAACAGTTATCACACTGCCCTAGCCTTTTACGCGATGTATATGGAGTACGTTCATAGGGCTCCCTCAGTAGAAGAGTTCAGCTATTTCTACGATATAAAAAGCGTAGGCCTTCATAACGGTTTCTACTGCTTTAGCAAATGGGCGACTTCTGAAATCAATGGAGTAGAAGGAATGGTGTCGAACATGGGGAACTGGAAATCAAAGTGGTTCTACGTCTTTAAAGTCCCTGGGATTAGAACTGACTTTAATCGCAGACCTAGTATGTCGAGTGTTTTTTGACTTAGGCATTTTCTGAATTACTTTGAGATCTTATGCTAACTCGCTCTTTCTTATTCTCGCATATAGACCAGCTCGACCGGCACTTGACGCGACTCGCAGAGAGACAGCTGAAATCCTCGGGAGCCTTCCGGTACAGGATCGCGACTGGCGATTACTGTGTACAACTGCCAAGCTGCGAGAACACCAGCTGATTCCAGAGAAGGCAAGTCTTCAAAGAGAGCCAGTATACAAAGAACCGTCTGAGAGACAACAAGAGCGGATAGACAAACGCCTCTCCAAGCAAACTTCTCGATCATTCTCAGGTAATTTATCTCTTGTTATAAACTGACGCCCTGAGTTTTATTTATACTTATCTTTTATTTATCCTCGCAGAGATGAATTTTTTGAAGTCCGCGCCCGTCCTTAAAATCAAGCCGAAGAGTGGAACAGCGACGACATCGCCCGTTGTCGCCCAGAAGAGGAAGAGCGATGTGGTGGCTACTCTTGCCGCAGATTCTTCCAAGAAGCTGGCCAAGACCACGCAGGACAAGGGGAAGAAAGTCCTGATCAAGCCAACTGTCCGAGCTCGCGACTTCCTGGCTATGCAGGAGAAGTTCGTGGGCGAGGAGTTCATATCCAAGGCGGAGAAGATCCCTTCTGAGGAGCTTGTTCCGTTTTCTGTGGAGTTGGCTTCGCAGTCGATGACCCTGTTCCTGAAAGCTGTTGCCGCTGGTTCGAAGGAAGCTGACTCGCTGAAGAGGCACAATGCCCAGCTTCAGGAGAACATGAAGAGGCTGAAGCAAGAGGCGGCTAGAAAGGATAAAGAGCTTGAAGAAATTTGCAAGGCTAAGGAGCAAGCTGAGCTCGAGGCCAAGAACTCTCGGGCGAAGATCAAGGAGATGACTCGCGACTTGGAGGTCAAGAAAGAGAATGGGAAGAAACAATATGATCAGGCAGTTTCTGATTATATTTGCACCACTCTTTCCAAAGTCCCAGACTTCGACTTCTCGATCCTCGGAGCAGAAGCCGCTGAGATGGCCGAGGCTTTTCGCGCTATGTCGCCCACTCAAACTCAAGGTGGTGGAGGGAACCTTCCTGAAGAGGTCGAGGGTGCGGATGCTAAGGAAGTCGAGAACGAGGTTGTCGGCAAAGTCGCGGATGAGACTGCTCCTGTTGCTCCAGATGCTTGACTTTTCTATGTTAAAACTGTTATGCTTTTTAATTTTACTTGTTTAGTTTATTATGCGGTACAGGGGTACTCGCGCTTTGTACTTAGACAAATTTTTTTTTTACTTTGGACAAATTTATATCCTCGCGGGGATAATTATCCTTTAACATTTTAGCGGTACACGGGTACTCGCGTTTTTTAATATATATATATATATATATATGCGACTTTAATTACAGCTTGGTGTAATAAGTAGAAATATTTACAAGTCTTTGACAAAATTTGAAAATTTAACAATCATGAATCAATCTCCTTTATATAATCAATAGTACATTCTGGCATATATACCCCCCTATACTTAGGATTTTTTTTTTATGAAAAATATCTAAGTATAAGTATAAGAGTGAACATAGTTTAATAATGCGAGTACTATTGATAATATAATTTTAAACTCTCGCCATTCCAAGCTCGTGGAATCGCAGTTCCATCGAGTGTTGCGAGTCGGTATGTGGCATCACCAATTTTTTCTGTGATGAGATATGGTCCTTCCCAATTATCCCCAAAGACCCCAGGTGATGGGTTTTTGGTATTTGGCATTACCCTTCTAAGGACCAAGTCTCCTGCTCGCAGGACTTTTACTTTCACCTTGGAGTTAAAGTATCTTGCAGTTCGCTGCTGGTAAGCCGCATTTTTTAAGTGCGCTTGATCACACTTTTCCTCCAAAAGATCAAGGCAGAATAGCTGTTTTTCGTTGTTCTGCGAGATGTTGAAAACATCTCTGCGTAGGGACCCTGCCCCAATCTCAACTGGCAACATGGCCTCGCACCCGTAAGAAAGTGAGAAGGGTGTTTCGCCAGTTGTAGATCGAGGGGTTGTATTATAAGACCATAGGACTTGCGGTAACTCGCCTGGCCAAGCCCCTTTGCGATCTTCTAGTTTCCCTTTAATGGTGTGCTTGATTATTTTATTAACAGCTTCAGTCTGTCCATTGCTCTGCGGGTAAGTAACCGCGGAGAATGCTTTTTTGATTCCCAAATCGTCGCATAGTTGTCGCATCTCTTTGCAATCAAACTGTCTTCCATTGTCTGAGATGAGTTTGTATGGAATGCCAAAGTGACAAATGATGGAGGTATAGACAAACTCGCGCAATTTTATTGCTGTGATAGTTGCGAGTGCTTTGGCTTCGGCCCACTTCGTGAAGTAATCTACTGCGACTACCGCATATTTGACTCCACCTTTCCCTTTAGGTAATTCGCCGATTAAGTCAATCCCCCATATTGCAAAGGGCCATGGACTTGTGATAGAATGGAGGTTACTTGGAGGTTGGTGGGTATATGTGGCTATTCGGTGGCACCTGTCACACTTCTTCGCAAACGCGAGAGCATCTTGTCGCAAGGTTGGCCAGTAATACCCTTGCCGCATGATTTTCAATGCAAGGGAGTTACCTCCGGTATGATTGCCACAAATCCCCTCGTGTATCTCACGAAGTATATAACCACAATCCTCTCCGCTAATGCATTTGAGAAGAGGTTGACTAAAACTTCTGCGATACAGCCTTTGGTCATATATTACATAATGGGTGGCTCGCTGTCACAGCTTTCTTACTTCTATTTTGTCATTAGGCAAGAGCCCTTTTTCCAGATATGCGAGAATAGGAGTCATCCAGGTGATCTCCTGAACAGTATCTATTTCCATGATCACTTCTTGATTTATAGTTGGGTGAGCCAATACGTCTACCGGAATCACCTCGAGCAATTCGGCTTCTCTAGTTGAGGCCAAACGGGCCAGTGCGTCTGCGTGTGAATTTTGACCACGCGGTACTCGAGACACGACTACTTTTTTGAACTTCTGCATTATTTCACAGAAAATGGCTAAATATTTAACCAATCTCCCGCCTCTTGCCAGATATTCTCCATTCACCTGACATACACGATTTGGGAGTCGCTGAAAGCCTGAAGATATTCGACTTTCATCTCGAGAGCCAGTTTCAATCCTGCGATTAATGCTTCATACTAGGCTTCATTGTTAGATGCAGAAAATTCAAAACGTAAAGCAGCGTGTACCTTGAAATTATTGGGACTGATTAACAAGATCCCACTACCGGAACCTTCGCTATTTGAGGCTCCATCGACGTACAATGTCCACGTCTCTCTATTTGCTATAGCAATGTCGCTTCTGTCTTCAATGAGTGCTATCTCGGTGCTGGGAAATTCAAGTATAAAATCTGCCAAGGCTTGCCCCTTGATCGCAGTTCTTGGTTTATACTTGATGTCGAACTGACTCAACTCCATTGCCCATTTCAACAATCTCCCCGATGCTTCTGGTTTCGCCAGAACTTGTCTTAAGGGGTAGTTCGTCAAAACTTCAATACTGTGAGCCTGGAAATAAGGTTGCAATTTTCTTGATGATATTATCAAGGCAAATGCCAACTTCTCCATTTTGGGGATAACGTGTCTCGGCATCCAGATATCGCTTACTGACATAATACACCGGGTATTGACGTCCTTGGTCCTCGCGTATTAGTACCGAACTAATCGCATATTCCGACACAGCTAAATAGATGGATAGGACTTCACCGGTCAATGGCTTTGACAAGATCGGAGGTTGCCCCAAGTGTATTTTTAAAGCTTGAAAGGCCTGCTCGCACTTTTCGGTCCAATGGAACTTTTTGTTGCCTTTCAAAATCTGAAAAAACTCCTTGCACTTATCAGAAGATCTGGATGTAAAGCGGTTTAAAGCTGCGACTTTACCTGTGAGGCTTTGAACCTCTTTTGGCTTGGTTGGTGATGGCATTTCCACCAATGCCCTGATCTTCGCAGGATTGGCTTCTATTCCTCGCTGATTAACCATGAACCCAAGGAATTTCCCAGAGCCAACTCCAAAGACACATTTCAGAGGGTTTAACCGCATCTTATACCGTCGTAATATATGAAACATGGTCTGTAAGTGGGCAATATGATCCTTCGCATGTTGAGACTTTACGAGCATATCGTCAACATATACCTCCATAGTTTTTCTAATGAGATCTGCGAACATCATGTTCACTAGCCTTTGATAAGTCGCACCTGCGTTTATTAAACCAAAAGGCATTACTTTGTAACAGTATAGTCCTCGATCAGTAATGAACGAGGTATGCTCCTGGTCTGGTTCATACATCGGGATTTGATTATATCCCGAGTATGCGTCAATGAAACTCAAGAGTTCGTGACCTGCAGTGGCATCAACAAGCTGGTCAATGCTAGGAAGGGGAAAGCTATCTTTGGGAAAGGCTTTGTTTAGATCTGTAAAGTCAACACATGTGCGCCATGAGCCATTAGGCTTAGGCACGAGTACGAGGTTCGCTAACCAGTTGGGGTAAAACGATTCCCGTATAAAGCCGCAGGCAAGGAGGCGGTCGACTTCTTCTTTTAGCGCTTCGTACCTCGCGGGGTCCATTTTGTGGCGCTTTTGTCGGACACCTCGCACCTCGGGGTCAATGTTCAAGCGATGACACATGACTTGCGGAGATATCCCGACCATATCTGAGTGTTTCCAAGCAAAAAATCAAGATTTTGCTTTAAAAAGGTCATTAATTGTTCTCGCAGCTGAAAGTTTAATTTAGAACCAATTTTGAAAACTCTATTATTATCTACAGGATCTATAGGTACCTCAATTGTGTCTTCCGCGGCTTGGGCTGCGGCGGTGTGATCGAGGATTCTTGGATCCAAGTCTGGTTCATCTATGTGTGGCACCTCCTCGATTCTGAGGATCTCCTAGCGAGGAGGTGGTGCCTCCAAAAGGTAGATAACATTTACTGTCCTTTTCTCTGCGAGTTTAACTGTTGCGTTGTAGCATTCCCGCGATTCTGATTGGACTCCCCGCACATAACCTATTCCAGCGGGAGTAGGGAACTTCATTGTCAGATGATAGATCGAGGTTATGATCTTCATCTCTTTCAGTATTGGTCGACCAATTACGGCGTTATACGCTGAGTACTGGTCGATTACTGCGAAATCTGCCATTGACTTGGCTGTTACTGGGGTAGTTCCCAAAGTGATTGGGAGTTTGATCATTCCTTTTATTGTTATGACGTCTCCCGAAAAACCATAAATGCTCGACGTCATAGGTCGCAGATCCTTCTCCTGCAACCCCATTTGTTTGAATGCTTGGAAATTCAGCAGATTCACTGAACTCCCATTGTCGACGAGTATGCGATGGACATTATCCCCGCCAATATTGGCGACTATGACTAGCGCATCGGAATGCGGGTGATGGACCCATCTCGCATCACTCTCCATAAAGGTGATGTCGTCGCATTCCTTCTTAAACAGCTTCTCGGGCCGCTCACTAAGATTATTCACATTTGTAAGCGGCTTCTCCTTGGCTTCTCTGGCATATCGCTCTTGTGACTTGCGAGAGTCCCCTGCGATATGAGGTCCTCCAATTATAGTTAGGATGTTGCGAGGTGTTCTGGAGCCACTCGCATTCTGGCTTTCTCCTTTGTCATCCGCTTGGGGACAACTTTCCTCGCTCTTCTTATACTTGTCGAATTTCCCTCTCCGGATCAGCTCCTCGATTTCATCCTGCAAGACCCAACATTCTAAGGTAGTGTGACCAATATCCTTGTGGTACTTACAGAATTTTTTAGGGTCTCTCCTATTGCGATTTCCCCTGATGGGGGGCGGCTTCTTAAAGACTCCGTTTCTTTCTTCGATTGCGTAGATATGGTCTCGGGGGACTGCGAGTTCAGTATAGTTGACGAAGCGAGGTCCACCTTTCCTTTTCGGCGAGGATTCCTTCTTTGGAGGAGACTTGGCCAACTTCGGACTTCGCTGTCTTCGCGGGCTACATCTTCTTGGGCTTCGACCCCTGGAGTTCTTCCCTCGGGGACTGCGAGATCGTGAACGCGGTATAGGTGACCAGCGTTTGTCCTTTCCCTTCTCTAACTCCGCTAGAGAATTCTCGATTCTCTTGTGAGGTTCGGCTATGGCGAAGAATTCAACTAAGGATTCGGGCCTTCGAGCTTGTAACTCCTTCCAAAAGTTGGTCCTTGGCAAGATACATGTTATCAGCATGCAAACAAGCGAAGACTCAGGAGCCTTCTCGACCTTTGTTACTTCTGCATTAAAGTGTTTAAAATAGTCTTGTAAAGACTCACCAGGTTCTTGTTTGATGTTGGAAAAAGTCGTATAAGGTGGCCTATACGTCATTGTGGCCTGGAAATGTGTGAGGAATAAGTCGACGAAGGTTTCCCACGTCGATATTGACGCCTCAGGTAATTGGGTAAACCAATCGTGGGCATTTTTCTCGAGTGTTGCCGCAAGAATGCGGCACTTTGCGAGCTGTGGTACCTGATCCACTTCCATTATAATATTAAATTTTTTAAGATAATCTATCGGGTTAGAAGTACCTTTATATTTGAGGGATTCGGATAGACGGAACCCCTTTGGAAGTTGAGCCTGTCGCACTTCTGTAGTGAGGGGCGAGGTACCATGCAACTTGTATATAGGCTTTCGTTGCTGCTCGAGCATTTTCAAAGCCTGCAGAAGCATGCTTTGGTCAATCCCTCCAGCCGCAAGAGCCGGGGCTGCTACGACTGCGGGACTCGCAACTACTGCGGCGAGATTTGCTGGGACATTAATCCCAATGGTCACGATCGGCGCGGTAGGCGGGTTATTATAAGTATTGGCACCCTGATCGTCTGCATGGGGATCACGGAGTGTCTCAGTATTATGTGGGACGCGAGAGTGTGCCCTGAAAACTGCGTTGAGATGATCACGCAGATCACCTCGGTGTACCTGATAATGTCCTCCCTGTTGTGTCTGTACAGAGCCGGACCTTGTGTACCTGCTTGGAGTGCGACCATGCGATGACGAAGAGGCTGATTCTGCGTCGTTGTCTCTTGATGGTCGACTGCGAGGATTACGCCGTTCAGGGTCTTCATCAACTTGTGTGCTTTGGTTTGGATACCTTGCGGATTGATCCCTCGATGTTGGATGGTTCAGGTCCAAACCTTCAGGGTTGGTTCTCCGTTCCCTGCGTACACGGTTAGTATGACGTCTAGAAGTCATTACCTGAGGATTATCGGTGCAAGTAACAGGAACTCGAGGAGGGCATCGGGCTCGGTTTTGTCCATCTACTTCGGCCTCTAGCGCGCGCAGTTGATCTTGGATCGCAGCATATTGATCAGTGGTGAGCTGGATCATTCCCTCGGATACCACTACCGGAGTGACAGGGGGAAAATGCATTGTTGCTGGTGGCGTGGATGTGTCCCTTACTTGAGGGTCAGTCGTTTCTGGGAATAGGTTGAGAGGTCTGATATTGCTCCTCCCTACTCCGCCGTTAATGACGTCCACAGGTGGCGCTCCAGCTCCAGATAATGGTACGTTCATCATCCCAATGTTGATGGACCCGTTGTTAGCTCCTCCGTTGGTGTGATTTCCAGCCATGATGATATTTTTCTTTGAAATGAATGAAATCTTAGTCTTTCCCACAGACGGCGCCAAATGTTGTCGTGTGAATTTCACAACACCAAATTATATTATTTATTTAATATCAAGGAGAATTGTATGTAAAAAGACAAGTGCGAGTATTCAACCTAGAATGGCGAGTACTCGACTGGGAATGGGAAAACAATCAACGAAAGCTGGAAAATAACAATAAGACAGATTATGATCTGCTTAGTCCACTGTAGCAAGGGATTTGTAGGTGCCATTTCATGGTGGATCACCTCTTTATATACAAAGCAGGTGTCCAATCGGTTACCCAAGGATCACATTCATTGTTGATCCATTATTTACATATTGAATTGCAATAATTAAACCCAAGCAACGTTAACATTAATAAATGAACGACAGTTATCAAGTCCATCAACGTATGCGTCTTCCACATATGCGAATTGACTGTTCATGTTCCGTCGTTCAGCTCGCAGAGTCATCAGTACGTTTGGAATGTCTGCACCCTTAGGTAATTGCCTCTTGTAGACATCGCATGTCAAGCTGGCAGAACCTAGACATGCGAATCTATATCGGCTTGTCAGGGCTATTGGGTCGTTGGGACCAATATCGCATCATAGAGAGTTGGTCTCTATTTTTTCGCATAAGTATAGGGGGGATACTCGCATATGTCCTGACACATGCGAGTTGGGTCTACCCTGAATAATGCGAATTACGGTTATGTGATCCGACTCAGGTCTCGCTGGCTTTATCCCGGGCGAGGTTTAAAACATCGAGGAGTCTCTCATGGACATTTCAGCTTTTATTGGAAATCTGAATACACGTGTCCTTTAAATAGGAGTCTGGTCTCGAGTTTCTAGGTGAGAGAAATTTCACTATAATAATGTTGCATATACAATATTTATCTTTCGAGATCTAACACTATTATGTATGTCTAATGGTGAAAATCCACTAGGAATTTATCTCATTAGATAAACAAACCAAGTTAGACCAACAATGAAGATTAGAAATTAAACTACAACTTAATAACAGAAAATAACATGGTTCAATATAAATTCATACACAATTCAGAAATTATTAAACATATAGCAAGTAGGAAAGACAAGTGAAAATACTAAAACATACAATCCTAAATAATTTCCAAGGTTTTCAACAAACTGATATCAGTGTCCCGTTTAGGCGAGAGTCAAAGCTACCATTCATTGAATAGAGTTGTCAGCTCATCTAAAATGTTAAACATTCTAGCAACCTTTTATTCGATCAAGATTAGAATTCAGCGTTGTCCCGTTTAGGCGAGAGTCAAGGCAATTCTATCTTATGAGCTTCCACCATTGTTTCATAATTTGCAAGTCAAATATGGTCGACACCATTAGGGTGATCCATACCATATAAAACACTTACAAACTACTTATCTTTCGAGATTAAACGGTGTGAAATTGCTAATGAACGTTCCTCCATTAGGGAGGATTACTCACTAAAACAAACGCGATGTAAAACCAACAATGGAGATCAAATATCTTAATAATAATAAAGCTGATTATTTAAAGAGACTTGTATTTTCTTTGAAACTTATTTAATCTATTTATTTTAAATATACATTTATTAATTAAAATTTTCAATTTAGAATGAAAAATTCTAAATATAAATTTTAATTTAATATTTATAAATTTTACGGATATGAAAATAACATGAATTATTTCCATCTTAGTAATAATTTTCAATAAATATTTAGAAAAATATTCAATTTAAGTCGTTACAAAATTAATTTAAATTAATTTACAACTCAAATTTAATTTTCTATAAATATATATTGCATTTCGAAAAATTAAAGTATTTAAGAATACAATTTTCGAAAATGGATGTTAAAATAAAAAATAAATCCTAGAAAAATTATTCTAATTTAATGTTGGCCCAAAATTAATTAATAAAATTAATTTACAACAAAAAGTATAATTTTCCTATTTAATTAAATATATAAGAAAAATTTCAAATATTTAAGTATGATGATGAAAATCAACTTAAATATTAATTTTCTATTTAATTAAATACACTAGAAAAAATACTTCAAGCAAAAACAGATAATATCTATCTAGATTTTCATGGACTAATTAATTCATTTTCTAATTAAATATATTTTACTTCATTTATTTTAATTAATCATTAAATGAAAAAATCATTGATTTAAGTTGGTCCAAAATTAAAATAAATAATTTACAACTTTAATCTATTTTTCAAATAAAATTCGAAATTCCAGCATTTAAGAAATGCCATTTCGAAATTTGATTAATAAAATAAAGAAAAAATATATTTTGAAAATTATTTAAATTTAGTTGAAAAAATAAATTTCAACTAAAAATAATTTTCTATTTAATTAGGTGTCATGAAAAAGAAATATTTAAGTATCATGATGAAAATCAACTTAGATATTTAATTTTCAAATTAATTAAATGTATTAAATTCAAGAAATAAATAATTAAGTGTAGAGAAGGCTTTAATTATTAATCTCTAGTTTAATACTAGGAAAAAATATACTTAAAATAAATTGTACCAAAATTAATTATATAAATAATTAATTTCACAATGTATAATATTTTCCTATTTAATATTAGAAATAATAAGTAGTCTAGAAATAACTATCTAGAAAATATCTTATTTGACTGAGTATCTTTTTCACAAAATTTGAAAAAATATCTAATTTAAGTTGTATTAGAAAAAATATAGAACTTAAATATTTTCAAATTTAAATTTAATTAAATATCAAAAATTAAGTTGTAACCACTTAATTTGAAAATATTCCATTTTAAGTTAATATTCGAAAAGATATCAACTTAAAAATTATCTAAAGAATCTTAATAACCAATTCCTAAAATTCCTAAACTTAATTTTGAAATTTTAAATCTAAAAGATATTCAGCTTTAAGTTGATTAGTTAGTGATAACTAATTTTCAACTTAAATAGAAATATTTAATGAAAAATTTAAATTAAGCTTTAGAAAGAATCTAGATGGTTATAATTCCATATTTAATTAAATACAAGAAAATACATATAGTTTAGCTTAGAATAAAATTCTTTAAACTATGGTTTTCTTAAATTAATTTCAAAATAAATGAAATTAATTATGTTGCTAATCAATTTTATTAGGTTAAACTAGTTTAATTAACCTAGTACAGTTATTCAAATCAGGCAAATGGGCCTTCACAATTGGGGTGGTTCATGTGAGGGGGTGCTGGGTTCAGTATGTCGTACCCACTACTATGGCTCCCAACTCTCACACAAGGCCCAATAGAGAGGAATTTAACCTTAAAATGAACAATTGTTATTAATTGAATAGGCCCAAAACGAAATGGGCCTAAATAAAATCTATCAAGAACTATGATATTTTATTTAGCAACAACAACCTATATGCATCTATAATAAAATTAAACACATAGGCTCACACAGGCACACAATTTGGATGGATCCTATCATGTTGCTAGGTCATACACAGATGAAAGAAGATTGTGAAAATATACATGTTACAAATTATTTACTTGACCAACGGAGCCATAAGTTAAAATCAGATCATTGGATCTGTCAACAAGTTAACCATGGCTACTTGCAATCAAGCAATAATAGGTTTTAAAACTTACAAACAAGCTAAAACATATACTCCTGCAACAAGGTTAGCTGGATAGTGGGATGTAGGATTTATTTAATTTTAAATAATTAAATTTCGAAAAAAAAAAATAATTAAATAGATAAAAATTTATTTTCGAAAATAATAAAATAAAATAAAATTTAAAAATTTGGAAATTTATAAAAAATATTTAAAATTAAACCTATAATTTTGAAAAATTAGGTTTCAACAACCTAAATATCATTTTAAAATTTGCTAACTATTTTTAAAAATTTCATGTTATTTTATAAATAAAAATTAAAAAAGATAAATAAATATCTTTTTCAGATTTTATAATTTAATTAAATAAATAAAATAACAAAATTTAAAAGTTAGCAAAATATCTTACATCTATTTAAAATATCATGATTATAGTTATCTTATTTTAAATTTAAATAAGGTCAAATTATTTAAAAAAAAATTATTTTAAAAAATTTAAAATCTGACCTTAAATTTAAAAATAAGATAAGATATAATCAAATTTAAAAATAAGATAGATAATTAAGCAAAAAAGATAGATATTTACTATTTTCAAATTCAAATTACACTAATATCATGAATTAAATTTAAAAAAATATTAATTAATTTAATTATGATAATTAGAATTGAATTAGGAATAGTAAATGTATAAATACAGAACTACACAAAAAATTGGAAGTTAAATTCATGAAATAGCATGAAAAATCGAAGAAAAACGAAAAAAAAAAAAGCGAGTTGTACGCAACAGGGTGCATGGGCGTGAAACCTCGGCGCAGGGGAGATTTTGCATGATTTCCGCGCACGTGCGTGGTTGCCCGATTCCTGATTTTTTTCCGAAACTTCAAAAAATCATAACTAATTCAAATTAAATCGAAATTGAGTTCTGTAAAAAAGTAAATTGCTGAATTTTTTTCATACTATCCAATAAAAATAATTCCAGAAGCAGATATTCAATTATTTTTCACGAAAATTCACAAACATCAATCAATCATCATATAACACTCAATACAACATGATACCATCCAAAACATCAAACAATCGTTTTAAAGTCCAAATTTCTTGCAAGCAAATCAATTACCATGGCTCTGATACCAGTTGTTGGAAATTATTTTACCAGGATCTTAGATCTACTCACAAGTATGTTGATTAACACCCTAAATATGAAGTTTCTAAAACGATGAAATAAACACATATAAAGTTTAGTAAACCTTACATTGGGTGCAGCGGAATAATATGACTCCTTCCGTTCAGATATCTAGCCCTTGATTCCTTTCTTTAGCAGAGCATTATCAATATCTGAACCTGGATCTCTTTCTCTGATTCTTTAGTGCTGAAACTCCTTCTTGCTGAAAGTCATTCTTCACGATCTTCCTCACTATGATTGAGGTATCACTTGCTGTGTGTGGGCACTACTCTAACACTAAGGATTTCGAAATCTTTAGGAAGAAAAGAGAGAGGGAGTGGTCAGCCAAAGATAGGGAGAGAGAGAGGCTCAGTTTTTTCTGAATGAAAAGTAGAAAATTTAAGTGTAAATTTCCTGAAGCCTTTACTATCTATTTATAGCATTCCACTAGGGTTAGGTTTGAATTATTTGGCATTAAAATAATGAAAATATCAGAGGGAAAACCCTACAAAAGTGGTCAGCCATGCAATGTTGATTTGGGCCTCACTTTTTGCAATTTTGCAGTTTTATCATTTCTGCATCTGATTTTCTCAAAAACGCCAATTTTCTAATTCAACCATTTAAATGTCAATTCTAACTATTTAATAACTATAAATAATTATTAAATAATATTGTCATTTATCATATTTATTAATTGAACCATACAAAGTATAATAATTAACAAATATGCCCCTGAAAGTGCAACTTGTAGATTTTAATGATTCAAATTACCAAGTTGTCTATCTTTAGATTGATTGATTTCAAGTTATGAATTATGAACATGAATTAAAAGTCAAGCTGTAAATCACACATCAATTTACAAGCTTCGTCTGCACTGAGAACACAACTCAGCCGACTAGTGCTTGGGTTCCCCGAACCAGGGTAAGTTCATCCACTAATTCTCAAAGGTTCATATTACAATTTCCAATTCTCTCTAAAGGAATCAAATACAACCTTAACAGCAATTAGTAATGAATTACCAATGACAATCAAGAACACTGATTGTTAACGCACAATCCCTTGTGCAACAACTGAGCTCTTCTTCAACATGTCTTCAATCTGAAATCCCTTCAGATCTGATGATGAAGATGACACTGAACTCCCTTCAGTTTGAACTCAGCAATTCCAGATTCAGATCATTCCGCCATTGATGAACACTCTCAAGCTCCAAGATCTGACCTGTGATCACAACAACAAGAAACAAGATACGACTCTCTCTACACAACCAACCGAAATAACTGTCTGAACGATTTAATGGATAACCAATTTACTAACAGAAACTGACTATTTATATATCCACAAATTAAGTCCAGCTGGCACTAACTAAAACTTAAAATAAGACTCTCGTAAACAAACGTTAGTGCAGATATAACAGACTAAAAATCCAGATATGACTAGACATTGAACAGAACAAACACTGTCACAAAATAATAACACTAACATTCTCCCCCTTGACAGGTTATGTTCAATGACTATCAAACAAAACTAAAGACCAAAAAAAAGTTAATAGACCAGATATAAATGTCTTTAGGAATATAAACAAAGCCACTACAAAAGCGAAACGAATTACAAGTATCTCCCCCTTCATTGAATATGATCTGTGGGATCCTGTGCTGTGCCAGACTACCCCTGGGAAGGTGGTCCAGACGACACAAAGGGTGTTGCAGTGTCAGTTGGAGGATCTAGATCAGGTTGTGCTGAACTAGAGACGGGATCAAAGGCTGAAGGCTCCCCCTGTAGATGTGCATTATTTCCAGACGTGTCTGAAGATGCGACAAACGACTCACGATGAAACTCAGGCAGAGAGATGTCAGGCAGAGAATCCCCAGGAAAATGGTGCAAAAGAGTGGACTTGATAGAGCAAACCATTTGATACATTGAGGCCTCAAAGGCAAGCTGACGCTTTTGATCCTTCTTATAGCGTTTGGCAAAAGATTGAAACTCAGAAAACATTTGTACCTGCTAGCTGGAATCCGAAAGCCCTTTGGACATAGGAGACTTGCCTTTACTCACTTTGGATCCTAAGGGAGTGGTTGAAGAAGGCTTCCTGTTGACCACCGAGAGAAAGCTCTTACTGAGAACCGGATTCTGAACTTGATAATCATGTGTTGTGAGAGGAGGGTGAGCATCCATAAGAACTCGTTGAACTAAACTTGGAAACGGTAGCTTGTTACGAGTGCCAGTAGTTTCTGAGGCTTCCAGTACCCGTTAAAAAATGAACGAGGGCAGATCAATGGACACATTAGTGCCTACAGCATACAAGAATTTGCCAATCTCAAGTGTAATAGCAGACAAATGAGAATTAGGAAACCAATTGTACAAGGCTACCCGATGAAGAATCCTATAGAATGGAGTCAGATGAGTGACCAGAATTTCCTGTTTGTCCCATATATAGTCATCCCTGCCAGTTAGCACTCGACCCATCAAAGATTGATCTGGATTGAAGTGTTTCCAATATGTTGGTTTCCTGATGGACTCAACTTGCAATAAGGAAGCAATAGTAGATGGACCAAAAGGAACTCTATGACCCCTAACAAAGGCACTCACACACCCTGGATGACCCTCAGCAATAACAGTTCTGTCAAGATTGGCATAGAATTCTCGAACTAATATGGGATGAGGTGCAGACAAGTTAGTGACCGTGTTGACCCATTTCCTAAGTTTTAAAAACTCATGCAGTTTAGGAAAATCATCTAATATTACCACTTGTTCGAACCAAAGCTCACGACTGCCAAACCACCGTTGATAGACAGAGGCTTTAGAGGCATCAACAAAACATTATACTGTTGCTGGGTCGATAGTTGATATTGGTGCTTTGGGAAGTTTGGACTTTTTAGAACCTCTAGATGACCGTTTAGGAGATGATTCTGTAGAGGCAACTGGAGTGGGTTTTTTCTTGGATTTCTTTTCAGGTGGATGATACGTGGTGTCAGAAGAGGATTTTCGTTTGGGTTGAACACGTTCACTAGTTGGGGTAGGAATAGAGACCTTAGATGGAGGACGAGGAGGGCCTACAGGTTTCGAGGGAGACTGGTGACTTGACGAAGAGCGAGTGACTCGTTTGGACACAGGTGGGGAAGGAGATGACAGTGTAGGACGAACCTTTTTAGAGATAGGAGGAGCCTTACCTAGAAACGTACGAGGTTTCTGACTGACTTGAGGTGAGGGGGGAGACGGGGTCGACTCTGAACTTGGGGAATGTGCAGAACCACTAACCGCCGACTGGTAGAGGACAATATCACGACAGGAATTAGGCATTGCAGACTCGACTGTAGGAGCCACTGTAGAATCACCAGTCGACGCCACAGATGGAACAACCATAGCAACAGGGGTTACGACAATGGGTATGATATTCTCCATGATAGAGAGGAAAAAACGTTGAATGATGCAGAGGTTAGGGTTTCTGAGGGGAAAGTGAAGAAGTGAGACTGATCACTTTCCGTAGGCCTTAAGTATAGGCACCCTGACACAACTGACCAGGCAAAAAAAATGATGATGATTTTTTTTTTTAAATTTGATTTTTGCCAAGGAAAACGTACGCGCCCTAATTGAATATTTGCTACCACATCATACGGCACACTAAACGAAACAAACCAACGTCATCAGGTAATGAGTGTATCAAAGAAACCAGAAATGTGACAAATATACCCACAATATTGTATTTAGCCCACACTTAGACAAAACAGAAAAAATAAAAAAACTTAGAGATACTCAAAAAAAATTTTAAAAAAATTGTATCAACTGATCAATGAATAGTGTTTCTGAGTACACACGACATGCACACCTTAAGCAACAGACCATTCCCCTTCCCCAGCGACAATGAAACTCAGGAGAGCACTACACCTTGAATCTCCATTCGTGTGTGAACAGTGATCTCATGTGGTCCAAGAAGAGTGAAAATCAGTTGGACCACTCTCTCAACTAAGCAACAACTGATAATAGAAACATGACGATTTTTGTATTGTTTTTTTTTAGATGAAGCCCTTTTTTTTTATCACTCTGGCTTTTGCTTTAGTACCCAGACATGGCTTTCACTCTCTTCCAGAGATGTAGCCGTCCTCTTTGAGTACCAAGAACTAATAGAGAAGGAGCATACTCCTTATTAGAACAAGGTGAATGAGAGCTCTTCCCATTGCATCTGGAAGAGGTAGCCTTTTTGACTGGGGAAGATTCAAGTGTAGTATCAATCAAAGTAGTATATAGTAGATGGGGAAGGACAGAAGAACCCATTGCTGAAGAACTGAGACATACACGCATACTCATAGGCAAAATTGATTGATCAAATGACAATAAGAACAGTTTAGATTGTACAGAGACCAATACATGTTCTTAAATGAGTAAAAGTTTGAGTATCTAAAGCTTTAGTGAACAGATCTGCTAATTGATTCGTTGTGGGCACATGAGATATTGACAGCATATTTGACTCAACTAGTTCTCGGATAAAGTGGTACCTGATGTCGATATGTTTAGTCCGAGAGTGCTGCACAGGGTTTTTAGAGATGTTTATGGCGCTTGTACTGTCACAAAAGATGGTCAGTGTGTGTTGAGGATATCCATAATCAGTAAGCATTTTGTTCAGCCATATCAATTGAGTGCAAAGAATCGCTACCGTAATATATTCTCGCTTCGCAAAGGAAAGGGAGATGGACTGCTGTTTTTTGCTATACCACGAGACTAGGTTATTCCCAATGTAAAAGCAACCCCCTGAAGTGCTTTTCCTATCATCTATACACCCTGCCCAATCAGAGTCACTATATCCAACCAAGGAGGTATTCGTGTCACAACTATACCAAAGACCATAGTTAACTGTCCCAGCTAGATATTTGAAAATTCTTTTGACTGCAGAGAGATGAGACTGTTTAGGATTAGCTTGATACCTGGCACATAAACCTACACTAAAGGATATATCAGGACGACTCGCTGTGAGATACAGTAAGCCACCTATCATAGTTCTGTATAGAGTGGGGTCTACAGGGTCACCAGACTCATCTCGTGACAATTTGGATGTGGTGCCTATGGGTGTGTGTGCATGCTTGACCTGAGAGAATCCAAACTTATCTAACATAGACTTGACATATTTAGACTGTGAAATGAATGTGCCATGATCTAGTTGTTTTATTTGGAGTCCTAGAAAGAAAGTAAGGTCACCTATTAAACTCATTTCAAACTCATTAGTCATTAAAGTGACAAATGTTTGGACTTCACTATCACAAGTTGAGCCAAAAATGATGTCATCAACATATATTTGGGCAACAAAAATTCCTTTGTCAATATGTTGAATGAATAGAGTGCTATCTGCAGTACCTCGAGCGAAGCCATGAGAGACGAGAAATGAGGTGAGTCTATCATACCACGCACGAGGGGCCTGTTTCAGTCCATATAAGGCTTTATTGAGCTTGTACACATGGTGTGGATGATGTGGATCTTCAAACCCCTGTGGTTGTTTGACATAGACTTCCTCTTGAATGACCCCATTGAGAAACGCACTCTTGACGTCCATTTGGAAGAGTTTGATCTTCAGAAAGCATAAAATGATAAGAAGTAGACGTATGGATTCTAATCGAGCCACGGGTGCAAACTTTTCATCAAAGTCGATGCCTTCGACCTGACTATATCCTTGAGCCACAAGTCGAGCTTTATTTCGAGTCACTGTCCCAAATTCATCAGACTTGTTTTTAAACAGCCATTTTGTCCCTATAACATTCGCACCATCTGGTCGAGGGACCATTATCCAGACACCAAGTCTCTTAAAATTTCCCATTTCATCCTGCATGGCAGCCAACCAGAACTCATCTAACAACGCATCTCGAACACTTTTGGGCTCAATCTGTGACAGATAGCAGGCAAAGGCTAACAAATTCTGTAGTTTACGTCTAGTGACCATGGTATCATTCGGATTTCCTATGACAGTGGCCTGAGGATGAGCTTTCTCAACTCAGGATGGGGGTCCGTTTTTATGTACTTTGGCTTGTTGGGGTTCTTTGGGCAAGGCACTATCAACTTCATTTTCTCTTCCTGCATCTCTGGCACTTGCTTGATTGTCGCCTGATACGCCTGGTGCTGTATTTAGAAACTCTGTAGGTGTGTCAGGGTACACTTGAGGCTGTCTAGTGAGGACTGGTATAGAGCCTGAGAGAACAGGAGAATCATCTTCAATCCACACTTCTTCATGTCCTTCTAAATCATCAAATTTCACATTCATTGATTCGACTACAGAGAGAGTCCTTTTGTTGAATACTCTGTAAGCCCGACTGTTGGTGGAGTACCCCAGAAATGTTCCTTCATCACTCCTGGGATCAAACTTGGCCAAGTGATCCCGATCGTTCAGGACATAACACGTACATCCGAAAATGTGCATGTGGCTCACGTTAGGAGGTCTTCCTTTCCATAGCTCATAGGCTGTTTGAGAGGTACCAGTGCGAAGATGAACTCTATCGCACACGTAGCAGGCAGTATTGACAGCTTCAGCCCAAAATCGTTTTGATTTATCTTTGGCCTGCATCATGACCCGAGCCATTTCTTGTAGAGTTCTGTTTTTTCGCTCAACAACTCCATTCTGCTGAGGAGTTTTTGGGGCTGAAAACTCATGATGAATTCCCATGCCATTACAGAACTCTGAGAATATAGAATTTTCGAACTCTTTTCCATGGTCACTTCTCAGTCTAAAGACTTTTCCAACTTTAGAGTCTTTCTCAGTTTGCAATCTCAGTATCAAGGCAGAGAATGATCCAAATGTGTCAGACTCGTCTCTAAGAAATTCAACCCAGGTAAACTGAGAGTAGTCATCCACCAAGACCATTACATATCTTTTCCCACTGATACTTTCATTCTGCATTGGCCCTATTAAGTCAACATGCATTAGTTCCAACACATGAGAGGTGAGAAGTCTGTTAATTGTGGGATGAGATGCCTTATGCTGTTTTCCAAGCTGACATGGACCACATTTTCTCTCCTTGGAGACTTTCATGTCAGGAATTCCCCTTACAGCTTGAAGCTTCACCAATCTTTGGAGATCTCTGTAGTTCAAATGTCCCAGCCTGTAGTGCCATAAGTCAGGTTTGTCCAAGAAGGTCCAGTTGCACACTATGGTATTGCATACAGCATAGCACTGGTCTACAGTTCTGTTTCAAGTTAAGACAACGCACCCATCAGATGAAACTAAACATTGAGTTTTAGTGAAACTTACAGAGAGATTGTCGTCACACAATTGGCCGATGCTGATGAGATTTGCTTTGAGTCCTCTCACATATAGGACATTAGTCAGCTGAGCTGCTCCATTCACATTCACATCACCTCTTCTAGCAATCTGCCCTTTGTTACCATCCCCAAAAGTGACAGATCCCCCTTTTTCATCTTTGAAGTTAACAAGAAATTTCTTATTTCCAGTCATGTGACGCGAACATCCATTGTCGAAGTACCACTGACCTTCAACAAAGGCAGACAGGGATAGCTTCGCAACCAGACCAACATCAGGATTTGGTTTGGACTTTATTTTCCATTCTCGACGAGTTTTGCGTCCATGTGACTTATTTGGTGGAGGGAAACTATTTGGTCGATTGATCATGGCTTTCAAGTAGTTCTGCAATTTGTAACACTTAGGTCGAATGTGACCTCTCCTATTACAGAAATGACATGTAGGAATGAAATTGCCATTCTGTAGAAGATTGTCAGTATCAATCCTCCTTCCTTCAAACTTCAGTTTGATGGGTCCAGTTGGAACCTGTCTCCTCTCAGATGAGTCAGATTCGTTACTGGTGATTGAGGTGTCAGGTAACCCATCTTCCTTCTTTGATGAATTGACATTGGAGGGTAAAGAATGCTCAACAGACAGGTCATTCCCTTGTTTATATAGCATCTTATATCCTAATGAAGTTCTATCACCATAGGGCTTCTAAAGCTGTAGGGTTCGATTGATAGCAGCAGTGCCTGGGGGAATGAACTGTAAAGCTTGCTTGGTTCGAATTAGATCAGTTGTGAGTTTATAGATCTCATTCTCCTTTTCATCAAGAAGTCGGTTGAGATTTTTGACAGTGTCTTCTAACTTTCCTTTTTCAGTCTCCACTTGCTCTAGAGAGTTCTTTAGGGCACGGATCTGTTTAGTCATGTACTCCCATTGTGCAAACATTTCTTCATAAGCATGTTGACGACCCGTGCTGTCTGCTTCTGATGAGGTGGAGACGGCATCATCTTCAGACTCAACTGGATTACAGCTTTGGGCCATGAATGTCAGTACCTGCTTTTCCTCATCTGATCCTTCACTGGCTGTGGAGTTCTTTTCCACATCACTGTCACTCCAAGTTGCTGCAAGGGCCTTTTTCTTTTTTAGTGTGTTGGCGCACTCAGCCTGAATGTGACCATATCCATCACATTCTCTGCACTTAATTCCTCGGCCCTTTTGATCAGTTGAGGCTTGTCCTGGTTTGAAATTTACTCCTTTGTTTCTCTTGAGAAGATTTTCCTTGTCAGCTGGTGAATTTTTCCTGTAGTTCTTTTTCAAGAATTTTGCATAGTTTCTTGTTAACAAGGCAACTGTTTCATCTGTAATGCCATTCAAATCTTCCATAACAGGTTTCTTGTTTTCTTGGTGAATAAGTGCAATGCCAGCATCTGACTTTTCTTTCACCCCCTCCTTTTGTTTCTTGGTTTTCTTCCACCTAGACAGTGATAGCTCATACTTTTGCAAAGATCCAATGAGTTCGTCAAGATCGAGTTCCTCAATGTTTCTCATTTCTTCGATTGAGGTAACTTTGGACATGAATCTTCTGGGGAGGACACCAAGCACCTTTCGAACCAGTTACGAGTTAGAGTAAGTTTTCCCCAGAGCATACGATTCATTGGAGATGTCACAAAGTTTTGCATGGAATTCAGCCACAGACTCATCCTCCTCCATGGTAAGATTTTCGAAGGCCTTTGCCAAGGCACGCAGCCTTGATTTCTTGACAGTATCAGTTCCCTCGTTCTTAATCTTTAGCTTCTCCCATGCTTCCTTAGCAATTTCACAATTGGCTATAACCTTCAACTGGTTAGTGGAGACGGCATTAAACAAGGCATGAAGAGCCTTTGAGTTGAAATTCGCTCTTTCCATTTCAACAGTGGTCCATTGACTCATGGGTTTGGGTATAACGATTTCATTCTCCACCATCGTTGGTTTCCACCACCCCTCTTCTATGGACATCCAAACTCTTTCATCTACAGCTCTCAAGAAGGCACGCATCTTAGTTTTCCAGTGTGGATAGTTGGCTCCTTCCAGCATCGGAGGTCTCGAGGTGGAGCCTCCTTCTCTAAACATTTCCATCCTGCACACAGAAGTGGTAAACAGACACACGAATGTTCTGTAGTTCTTTAAGAGAGAACTCAAAGGAGGTTAGTTACGACAGAATCGATCGTTAAGGTTGACTTAAGAATCAACGATCAAGAATCATACAGGAGTAGGATCTAACACAAATTTTCATAAAATTTCAGGCTCTGATACCAATTGAAAGTGCAACTTGTAGATTTTAATGATTCAAATTACCAAGTTGTCTATCTTTAGATTGATTGATTTCAAGATATGAATTATGAACATGAATTAAAAGTCAAGCTGTAAATCACACATCAATTTACAAGCTTCGTCTGCACTGAGAACACAACTCAGCCGACTAGTGCTTGGGTTCCCCGAACCAGGGTAAGTTCATCCACTAATTCTCAAAGGTTCATATTACAATTTCCAATTCTCTCTAAAGGAATCAAATACAACCTTAACAGCAATTAGTAATGAATTACCAATGACAATCAAGAACACTGATTGTTAACGCACAATCCCTTGTGCAACAACTGAGCTCTTCTTCAACATGTCTTCAATCTGAAATCCCTTCAGATCTGATGATGAAGATGACACTGAACTCCCTTCAGTTTGAACTCAGCAATTCCAGATTCAGATCATTCCGCCATTGATGAACACTCTCAAGCTCCAAGAATTGACCTGTGATCACAACAACAAGAAACAAGATACGACTCTCTCTACACAAACAAACGAAATAAATGTCTGAACGATTTAATGGATAACCAATTTACTAACAGAAACTGACTATTTATATATCCACAAATTAAGTCCAGCTGGCACTAACTAAAACTTAAAATAAGACTCTCGTAAACAAACGTTAGTGCAGATATAACAGACTAAAAATCCAGATATGACTAGACATTGAACAGAACAAACACTGTCACAAAATAATAACACTAACAGCCCCTAAAACTCTTTCTTTACAATTTCGCCCTTACTTAGTGAAAAATTCACAAATAGACATAGTCTAATTTAAGAATTATAATTGATTAATCAAAACCAACTATATGAGTCTTACAAGCAATATTATCTCAACTAGTGGGGGGACCATGGGTCTATATAACTGAGCTTCCAATAAGCAGATCAAGAATTTATAACCTAAATTCACTGACTTATTAATTCTTCGTTGAATCCACGCATAGAACTTAGAATTTCACTCTCAGTATATAGAATGCTCTATATGTTCCACCATATAGACACATCATTAGTTATCCATTGTTATAATCCTAATTTGATCAATGATCCTCCATATGAATGATCTACACTGTAAAGGGATTAGATTACCTTTACACACTACAATGTATTTAATCCTTAAAACACTTAACCCCGTATAAATGATATTTCAGCTTATGTGAAATGAGATCTCCACCATTTATTTTCGTTTGGTCAAGCTCGAAGGAGATCATCCTTTCCTTACTATTCGCTAGATAGAAGCTATAGATTCCATGTTTATGATAGCGCTCCCACTCAATTGCACTACCGTGTTCCCAAAATGTACGTATCACCCTGACCCAAAAGTAGGCTTAACTAACAAATCAAAGAACACGAATAGCCTCTCGAGATCGATCCTAATCATAACAGGATTAAGATCATTTGATCTAGGATCAACTAGGCGATATTGACTTGAATAGATATTACGGTAAGTTTAATAAATCTAAGTCAAAGTTCAATATCGGTCCCTTCCGATGCATACTCCATGCATCCAACCTGAGCTTTACTTTAACCAATGCTCTGGAAATAACATAGCATTTCTCCAAAGGCAAGTAAACTCTGTTGTAGATTATCATATCAGTAAAACCCTATGTCTGATAAATCTAGGAATCTTTATTCACATAGTCAGTTTACTTTCCAATGTGTTGACAACACAATAAACAGGATCAAGTATGTGAAAAGGGTTTCAGATGAATTCATACATTATGTACATATAATCATGAAATAAATCATGTGAACCATGCAACATTAAATGTTATTTCTGATCTATATTAATAAGTAAATCTGATTATATTGAAATGAGTTTTATTTAGAATAAATTTTTGCTTTTAGACAATGTTTTATTTATTCCAAATTTTAGTAGAAACTTGATTAGTGTTTCATGCTTACAAACACAATTTTATCAATTGAACTTTTCAAGTTCTATTTGCATTATTTCTCGTAATGGATTTCAATTATGTGTTGCTCACATGGAACAAGGGCTTTATGTTTTAAGACCGGATATATGCGCTTAATAACGAACTTTTAAACATAGAAAAACCTAGAAACCATAAAAGGAAAGAGACTGATAATAATGATGAAACATATCTATGGCATTTACGACTAGGTCATATAGGCTATGATAGACTTCATAGGTTAACAAAAGATGGTCCATTGAAAAATGTCATCTTGGGTGAATTACTAGTTTGTGAATCTTGCTTAGAAGGAAAAATGACTAAGCGTTATTTCTCTACGAAGGGAGATCGTGCCAAAGAACCCCTTAGGTTAGTGCATTCATATGTCTGTGGACCTCCAAATGTAAAAGTTAGAGGATTTTATGAGTACTTTGGCACTTTCATTGACGATTTCTCTAGATATTGTTTTCTTTACCTAATGCAAAAGAAATCAGAAATGTTTGAGAAGTTTCAGGAATTTCATGCTTTTGCTCAAAACCAATTAGGTAAAACATTAAAAATCTTATGAACTGATAGGGGTGGAGAGTATATGGATATGCAGTTCAAAGATCATTTAATTGAACTTTGAATTGAATCGCAATATACTGCTCCTAACAATCCACAGCAAAATGGAGTTGCAGAATGAAGAAATCACAAACTTTTGGAAATGGTTAGGTCTATGTTGAGCTTTTTAACCCTGTCAACGTCCTTCTGGGGATATGCTATTTAGATGGCTAATGACATTTTAAATGTTGTTCCACTAAAGTGGTCACTAAGACACCTAAAGAACTATGGAATGGTTGTATACCTAGTTTACGCTATTATAGAATCTGGGGGTGCCCTACTCATATCTTAAGAAAGATATAAGGCATACTAGAAGCACGAATTAAAGTTTTCTTGTTTGTCCAAAAGTCTAAAGAGACTAGGGGTGGACTATTTTATAGTCGCAAGGATGATAAAGTGTTCGATTCTACAAACGCCACTTTCCTTGAAGATGACTATATAAATAACTTCAAGCCGCAAAGTAAAGTACTATTAGAGGAAATACTTTCAGAAATAACTCCATCTAATGTTCCATCATCTTCTACATAAGTAGAAGATATTCCCACTCCCTCGGTTGAACCAATACAAGTTGATACAACCGAGAAATCTACCACTAATGTTCCTGTTCGAAAGGTCACGACTCCTCACCATAATGGGAGGGTTTCCACAAAACTAGCTCATTATGGCTTAGATGGTGAAAGCAATATGGCATTAGTGACGGTATTGATGATGATTCATTAACCTATAAACATGTAATGGCAAGTCCTGAACGGAAACAATGGTCAGTCGCCATGGATTCAGAAATGGATTCCATGAAAAAGAACAAAGTTTAGGAATACGTAGACGCACTTGATTATTGTCATCCAATTGGATGTAAGTGGGTCTACAAGAAGAAAAGAGGTGCTGGTGGCGAAGTCGAAACTTGTAAAGCTAGACTTGTCGCTAAGGGTTATACCCAAAGAGAAGGTGTGGGCTATGAGGATACTTTTAGTCCGGTTATCATGCTCAAATCCACCAGACTTCTTCTCTCCATAGCTGCTGCTTTCGATTATGAAATTTGGAAAATGGATGTCAAGACAACTTTCCTTAATGGACTTCTTGAAGAAACCATCTATATGGAGCAACCGGAAGGTTATAAGCTTCCAGAGCAGGAAAAGAAAGTTTACAAACTCAATAGGTCCATTTATGGACTTAAGCAAGCTTCTCGCTCTTGGAACAAAAGGATTGATGAAATAGTCAAAACCTACGGCTTTCACTAAAACGATGATGAACCTTGTGTTTACCAACTCAAGGGTAACCAAGTGGTAGTATTCCTGGTCCTTTATGTTGATGACATTTTGATTATTGCCAACAATATCAAGAAAATGACTGACATTAAGGAATGGCTTGACACTTAGTTTGAAATGAAAGATTTGGGTGAAGCTGCTTATGTTCTTGGTATTCAAATCATCATAAACTGAAAGAACAGATCCCTTGCTCTCTCTCTCTCTTAAACACCTTACATTGATAAGGTGCTAGAGAGATTCTCAATGACAAATACCAAAGGGGTAGTGATGCCTTCTAGATCTGGTATTTGTCTATCTAAAGAATAGTGTCCCACTAATCCTCAAGAGATAGAGGACATGAGAAGGGTCCTTATGCTTCAACAGTTGGAAGTCTAATGTATGCAATGTTATGCACTAGACCTGACATTTGCTATGCAGTAGGAATTGTGAGTAGGTATCAGACAAATTCAAGAGAGGAACATTGGACTGCAGTTAAGCATATTTTGAAGTACTTGAAAAGTACAAGGCATTTTGTGTTAGTCTACAAGGGTGGTGCTTTAAATCATGTAGGCTATACCGACTCAGATTTCCAGGCATGTCTTGATGACAAGAAGTCTACAACTGGGATGATATTTACTCTTGGGGGTGGAGCAATTGTTTGGAGAAGTGCTAAGCAAACCACAACATCAGACTCTACCATGGAGGCCGAGTACATAGCTGTTGCTGAGACTGCTAAGGAACTTGTCCGGCTTATAAAGTTCTTCTCAGAACTTGGTGTTGTTCCTGGAATGGACAAACCACTGGTTTTACTTTTTGATAACACTGGTGCTATAGCCAACAGTAAATAACCTCGAAGCCACAAGAGAAGCAAACACATAGAGAGGAAATACCACACCATAAGGGAATATGTGGCAAGAGGGGACATACTAGTGGAGAAAGTTGATACTAAAGACAACATAGCTGATCCATTCACCAAAGTTTTGACTATAATTACATTTGAAAAGCACAAAATGAATTTAGGATTAATTAAAATGTACTAATTTTTTTATGTTACTGCAAGTGGGAGTTTGTTGAGTTTTGTACCCTAAATAAAACTCTATTTCAATGTAATCTTTTCTATTCAATTATCTATAAAGAAACTGTTTTATTTTTCATTACTTATTTAATGTGTTATTTGGTTCATGTGATCATTTATTTATTTATTTGATTTATAAATTCATCCAAATCCTTATCACATTGATATTCTTATTTATTGTGTTGTCAACACAGTGGAAAGTAATCAAGATTGTGTAATTAAATGTATTCCTATGATTTATCGGTACACATGGTTTAACTGATATGATAATCTACAATGTAGTTTACTTGCACAATGGATAAGTGTTATGTCCTTTCCAGGGCATTAGTTAAAGTAAGCTTGGGTTGGATGTATGGAGTATGTATCGAAAGAGACCGATATTGAACTTGGATAAGATATAATAAACTTATTGTAGTATCTATTCAATTCAATATCACCTAGTTGATCTTAGATGAAATGATTTCAATCCCGAGATGCTTAGGTTCTAATTCAGTTGCATTATTTGTGTTCTTCAATCTGCTCATTAAAATAGACCAATGGATCTTCTCATGACATATAGATTAAAGACATGGTAGTTCAATTGAGTGGGAGCGCTAATCATAGATACAAAATCTATAGCTTCTATCTAGACATAGAAGTCAAACGATGATTTCCTTCGAGCTTGGCTTAATAGAGATAAATGGTTGAGTACTCATTTTAGTGATTATATGAGTTCGCTAAAATATCATTTATAGATAGCTAAGTGTTTTAAGGATAAAATACATTGAAGGGTGTAATGGTAAATTTGTTCCTACTCAGTAATAGAGGATCATTGATTATTAGGATTATAATAAATGGATAACTCATAGCGTATATTTATCGTGGAACATATAGAGCGTTTTAGATAATTGAGAGTGCAATTCCAAATCTATAGTGGTGTCAGGAGGAATTAATAAGTTAGGGAATTTACTTAGTAAATTCTAGATCTACTTATTGGAAGCTCGATTATATAGGCCCATGGTACCCATACTAGTTGAGACAAACTACTTGTAAGACTCGGTTAATTGATTTTAATTAATCAATAATAGTTCTAAATTAGACTATGTCTTATTTATGAATTTTTCACAAAGATATGGCCTGATTGTAAAGAAATAGGATTTTAGGGTTTATTTGTTAATTAAGAGACTTTGTGGAGTCTAATTAATAAATAATATAGATGACAATTTTATTTGATAATTGATTTTAATTATTAAATAAATAGTTTTGGCATTTATAGGATTAGAATTAGAAAATAAGGCATTTGTGAAATAATAGATAAAGGGTTGAGAAAAATAGCAAAAATATAATTAGTGTAGGGCCCACATCATGGCCGGCCACTAAGTCCCCACTTTTGCTATTATTTTATCTTTTTTTATTCCATATAATTCAATTCTAACCCTAAGTGAATTAGTATAAAAAGAAAAGAGTAGTCTCATAATCCAACTAATGACTCTAAACCTAGTTTACATCTTATCAGACAACTAGAGAGTTTGAGACTTCTTCTTCTTCTTCTTCCTAATTTTGAAATCCTATAGAGTTCTTCACATAAAAATTTGAGCCTTAGTGATTGAGTGCATTCCCACCCATAGGAAGTTAGTCCTCAATCATAGTGTGTAAGACTGTGAAGAATACAAACAACTGAAGGAGTGTCGGGCTCAAATCTTGATTATACTCTGCGACAAAAATGAACAAGGGTTAGAGATCTAAGCGGAAGGAGTCATTTAATTTCATTGCAACTAATGTAAGGTTTCTCATACTTTATATGTGTTTAAGTTTCATTGTTTTAGAAATTCAAATTCAGGATGTTAAAAACATACTTGTTAGTAAATCTAGTTCTTGGTAAAATATATTCCAACACTTACACCTTTGGCCGGCCAACCTTCTGAAGGTTGCCCAGTGCATGGAAGCTAGCACTACTGGCCGACTAGCTATAAGTCTAGCTAGGACCTTGATGGTAGGTACATGGATTCTTGTTGGCCTATATATGTCATGCAACATAAAGTTTCCAGGTCTAGGAAATTGCTCGACACTAATCCTTGTAGGTTAGTGCTCAGTTGTCTTCTACATACTTGATGCTTGTTTCCACGTGGAGGAGGCACATCAGGTGGACAAAATTTAGGATAACAATTGTCAACATCGTGTTCTTCGTACAAAAGATCAACCGAATGTGAGTAGGTTACGTTCGTATCAATCTCGAATATCAAATTTTTCGCTTGGTTATAAACCCAATCTCTACCCTCAAGCTCCCAAGCACCATTATACATAAAAAAATGTAAAAGTAATTGAACCTGTCATCTACGGACATAAAAAACAAAACATAATTAAAAATTTAAAACAAAAATTTAACAGAAAAGTGATAAAAAGTTCTTAAAAAGCCATATATTGGCCAAACATCTGACCTATATCAGACCATCTAAACTCAAATTAAAAGTAAAATTATTGGACCACACTATCGAACCAACATCAGACACAACATTGGACCTGACCCCTAAAAGTCACAAACAAATGGCCATCGGACACCCATCCGACATATATCAGACCCTCTATACTCAACTTCATCATAAAACTATTAGAACACACCATCAGACCAACATCAGACACCCTATCGGGCGGATATAGACATCGTCCCTAACCTCAAATTTGAACCAATCATCGAACAATCATCAGACCCTTATCGGGCACCATCGGACTAAGCGAAAAAAACTAGGAACCAGTAAAAAGAAAAAAAATTGAAGAATAACTATTTTTACACAAAAAATAGCAACAATCAACAGATCAAACATCAAAACAACATTCTAAAACAAATATAACAACCAACAACAAAATGAAACAAAAAACACCAATTACCCATTGATTCCTGTGGATGCTTCTCGTGGTTCCATTTAGCTTAGCGTCTACCTCGTCCCACCTCCAATCTGTGCTTTGGTGCAACAAAAATGATCACTTTTGTGCAAAATTTTAGTCATATTTAGTAAAGAAAATGAGAGAATGGGAGAGATCGGACTAAGGGAAAATAAACTAGGAACCAGTATAAAGCAAAAAAATTGAAGAACAACTATTTTTACACAAAAAATAGCAATCAACAGATCGAACATCAAAACAACATTCTAAAACAAATATAACAACCAACAACAAAATGAAACAAAAAAATACTAATTACCCATTGGTTCCCGTGGTTCTATTTAGCTTAGCGTCTACCTCGTCCCACCTCCAATTCGTGCTTTGGTGCAACAAAAATGATCACTTTTGTGTAAAATTTTAGTCATATTTAGTAAAGAAAATGAAAGAATGGGAGATATGGTGGAGCTGTTGGGAGAATATAGAGAGAATAGAAAAGAAGTGATGTTAAGTTAAGAGAAGGGTATTTTGAAAACAAAATGTAATAATTAACCTACGTTATTAATACTATTATGGGATATTTGCGGCGCAACCCTCTTAATATTTATGACAATTACACATATGACTCTAATAAAAAAAAAGAGCAACAAAAATACTTTAGCTTACGATTTTGTTGCAGTCGTATCTTTTTTGGGCATTAGGTGTCAACTCAAAAACACGTGGTAACATATTATTAGATTATGTATTAAATAAGCTAAAAAAATATGTCGTCACATATTTTTGAGTTGACACTTAACGAAGTTAATTGTCACTTAACAACGGAAAAAATAACAAAATTTTAAAATAAGATATTTTGACATCACTTTTTTTAATTAAAATAATATATGTAACAATTATAAATCTATCTATATATAATAAATGGCTATTGGATGGAATTTGTTGTGTTTAACAGATTTGTTGTGTATATTTTGTTTATTTTAACAGTTTAAAATTAACACTGTTAATTAGTAATTATCTATATTACAAATATTTATAAATGGCTATTTGATGGAATTTGTTGTGTATATTCTGTCTATTTTAATAGTTTAAAATTAACACTGTTAATTAGTAATTATCTATATTACAAATATTTGTGACTATTCAAAACAGTGCAATATCAATTTTTTTATTATTAGTATTAAGGAGACTATTCAAAACAATACAATATCAAGTTTTTTTTTTTATTATTATCAAAGAGATGTGTTAACAGAGACACCAATTCATCCAACAAAATAATAAGTTCAAAGGCAATAAAGAAACAACGACCAAAGTTAATTAGCTTCACATAGCTGCTGGATAGTGGGATAGGTAAACCTTTGTTCGTCTCTCTAATAAAGAAGACAAATGAAAAATCAAAATTTTTCTTCTTCTTCGTGAAGCTTCCTACAGGCGTGGCTCTGGTATTGATCAGCAAGGGCTTCTTGCTTTCTTCTTCCCTAAGCTTTGCTTCTCGTCTTCATCTCTTCCCCCTCTTGTCTGTTTGTTTTTTGGTCATCTTGTCTACATTAATTGTGCCTACGTCATCCTTAATCATTATGAAAAACCCCTTAATCTTTCAAGCTTAGAAGCTATTTAATGCCCTCTCTCTCTATCGATTGCATTTAATTTTAACGGCACAATCTTTTCTGCATTTAATGTACTCTCAGTCTTTATATTTCTCCCCCTTTCTTCGTCGAATCCAGAGAGATACACCAACCGCTGTTTCCTCTCTCACAAGCCTTCCCATCACCATAATCATTACCTTCCTCCTTCAGACGGCTTCTGCAGGAATCGAAGAGTTGGTTCAGAGGACGATTCAATCTTTGAGATGGCCCTTCTGCTCCAGGTATTCTCTTTCCTTGTTTCTCTTACTGCCTATTTATTTTCACCATCATTTCCACTTCCTATCATCCCAACTTCTTCTCTTCCAGATATTCCTACCTATCCTTCTCTTCCTTCTTTCAATGGCTTCTTCTTCCCGTACCCTAAATTCCCTTACTGCGCTTGAGGATGAGGAAAGTCTCATTCACGACTTTGACCACATCTCCTTGAATCACCCACCTGATTCCAACTCCTTTTGCTTATTCTTCAAACTCCTTACTCCAAAATCTGTCAAGCCTTCCTGGATTAAAAAGGCCATGTCCGATGCTTGGACTCTTCGCTTCCCTGTTCAAATCTGTGAGTATCACTCAGGTCTTTTTCTTGCTACCTTCCAATGTCACGGCGACCGTCGTCGTGTTCTTGAAGAACAACCATCGCACTTTGATAAGTTTCTTATGGTCTTCACACACCCTGATGTTTCTCCCACACCCATTCATGATTCCGTCCGTTATGTTCCCTTCTGAGTTCAAGCTCACCATATCCCCTTTGGGCGTAAAAGCCCTCAGCTGGCTCAATTTATCGTTGATGAGATTGGGGAACTCATTGAAATTTACCCCTTGTCCCTGCTTGAGAATTTTGGCCCTTATCTCCGCCTCCGGATATTGTTTGATATTACCAAGCCTCTACGGCATGGTATGACCATTCAATTTCGTGGGATAAGTAACCCAAAATGGATCAACTTCAAATTTGAAAGCTTATCAAACTTCTGCTATTTATGTGGCCTCGTGGATCATACCTACAATAAGTGCACCAAGTATCTCATGCGTTGTGATAACTTCCCCATCCCTCCTCTCCTTAAATACAAAGAAACCCTGTGTGCCACAACCCCTGCCCATCACAAGAGGAATCCCTTTGAGATTTCAAACTCCACTCCTTATGAAGAGTATCTCCCTCATAGCATTGCCAATGATCAAAGCTTGCAGCAAGCTGTTGATCAGTTTCTCCGTGTGGACACTTCCACCACTGGTTTCGCTCCTCCTCCTGCTTTTGTGCCTGCGCTATTTTCTCACTCCACAATTCCTCCACCTATTATGACCACGTCCATCATTACCCATACTGATAAGGGCAAAGGAATTGATGTGACCATGCCCAGCCCATCTCCCCCTCAAAGTACCAGATCTGCAGGTCCTGTTATTCAAGAGCCTTGTTCATTTGCTTCCCCTGTTTCTTCCCCTAGAACTAGACGCCCCTTCACACGTCAATCTGCTTAAGTTGGCGACTCTGTTCGCAGCATCCTGAAGAGAGCTCGAGCAGTGTCTTGTGAGGACGTCGTGGTTCCCTCAATGTCAGATGATGACGCAACGGCGGGTGCTGCTATGCGGCCCTGCGGAGAAAAATGAGTCTCTGCCGTTGGAATAGGGAGTCCTCGAGCATTCCGTCATCTCTCCCTGTTGGTCAAGCAGCACCAACCGACGTTGCTTTTTGTTATGGAGACTAAGCTGCCGCCTGGCCGTGGACATACCTTCAAGCACAAGCTTCATTTTGACAATGTTTTGGAGGTGCCTCGGCAAGGTTTAGGGGGAGGGCTTTTGCTTTTTTGGAACAATTGTTTAGATGTAACTGTTATTTCCTACTCCCTTAATCATATTGACTGTATTATAAATAACTCTAATGATATGCAATGGCACTTTTCTGGTTTTTATGGTTCTCCTTATTCTGATCTTAAAAATGTTACTTGGACTCTTGTGAATCGTTTGTATGACACTGCTCCGCTTTTACCTTGGCTAGTTATAGGTGACTTTAACGATTATCTTTCTGTTAGTGATAAGAATTCTCATAACCCTCCCCCTCCTCATAGCATGCATCACTTTCACTCTTTTTTGTTTAAATGTAATCTTCTCCCCCTTTCTTATTTGGGTAACAAATTCACTTGGAGACACGGACGTACTTTGGAACGCCTTGACTGGTGTACCACCACTCAATCTTGGCAGGATCTTTTTGTTGGAATTTATTTTACCAGGATCTTAGATCTACTCACATGTATGTTGTTTAACACCCTGAATATGAACTTTCTAAAACGATAAATAAACACATATAAAGTTAATAAAACCTTACATTGGTTGCAGCGGAATAATGTCTCCTTCCACTCAGATCTCTAACCCTTGTATCCTTTCTGTCGCAGAGTATTATCAAGATTTGAGCCCGAATGTCCTTCTCTTTGTGTGTGATCCTTCACAGTCTTCCAATCTATGATTGAGGTACCACTTGCTGTGTGTGGGCACTACTCTATCACTGAGGTTCGAAATTTAGAAGAGCAAAAGAGAGAGGGATTGGTTCGGCTATAGAGAGAGAGGGAAGGCTCAGTTTTTTGAAAAAGTTTTTTTTTCTGATTTTTTGACAAAAAGCATTAATTTGACTGAGCCATCAATTTCTATTTATAGGCAACTACTAGGTTTAGGTTAGTAATTATTTGGCATTAAAATAATGAAAATATTAATTGGAAAAAGCTATCCAAGTGGCCGGCCATAGGTGTTAATGGGCCTTACTTGGATTTTGCAGTTTTCACAATTTTTATTTCTATTTTCTCAAAAACGCCATTTTTCCAATTCTAACCATTTAAATGCCAAAACTAATTATTTAATAACTAAAATAGATTATTAAATAATATTTTCATTTAATTTAATTATTAGTTAGACATATAAAGTCTATTAATAAATAAATAAAGCTAGAATCTCTTTTCCTTACAATTTCACCCCTGCTTAGTGAAAATTCACAAATCAGACATAGTCTAACTTTAGAATTATAATTGATTAATCACAAATCAATTATTGAGTCTTACAAGCAGTATAGTCTCAACTAGAATGGGGACCATGGATCTATATGCTGAGCTTCCAATAAGTGAACCGAATTTACTAAGTAAATCCCTACTTATTAATTCCTCGTTGAATCCACTCTTAGAACTTAGAATTGGACTCTCAGACTTATATAGAGCATATTATATGTTCCACGATATAGATATGCTATCTCATTTAACCATTGTTATAATCTTATTGTGATCAAAGATCCTCTATATAGATGATTTACATCGAGATGGGATAATTTTACCGTTCTCACCCCTCAACGTATTTTTCCCCTTAAAACACTTAGCTACCTGTAAATGATGTTTAGTGATCTAAGAATTAGTCACTTAAACAAGAGCTCATCCATTTACTTCTATTTAGCTAAGCTCGAAGGGAATCATCACTTGACTTCTATACACCAGTAGAAGCTATAGATTCCATATTTATGTTCAGCACTCCCACTCAATCATACTATCATGTTCCCAAAATATACGTATCACCCTGACCCAAAAGTAGGCTTAACTAATAAATCAAAGAACATGAATAGTACTCCTGAGTTGAGCCTAAGCATATCAGGATTTAGATTCTTTTAATCTTAAGATCAACTACTGATATTGACTTAGAAAGATATGACGGTAAGTTTATAATATCTTTACTAAGTTGCAATATCGGTCCAGTCCAATGTATACTCCATACATTCGAAACTAGTATACTTTACCAATATTCTGGAAAGAACATAACACTTACTCCAAGTGTAAGTACACATCATCGCTGATTATCACATCAGTGTAAATCCAAAACACTGATGAAACAGGGACTTAGTCTTTTGATACATATAATCACAATCACATTCCACTGTGTTAACGATACTGTAATTGTGAATAAACATATGATCTCGACTTAACAGATTTTGTGTGTAAATGTAATAAACATATTAAACCATTAGCATGTAAAATTCATGCAAACATAAATCACTTCAAATTTCTTATATTGATAACTAATCAGATTGTAAAGGGTTTTATTTAGGGCACAAAACCCAACACTTTTTCCTCAGGCTTCTCTCTTCCACTTGGGGTTCTATGGATCTGATCATAGAGTTCTCAAAGTTCAGCTTCAAGACACTACTATGTCATCTCATAGGTCCTCTCATTTCCATATGGAAAATTTTTGGCTTAATGATCCTTCTTTCAATGATACTGTCCATTCTTCTTGGCACACTCCTGTTACTCCCCATTTCCTCTCCTCTTCAAACCTTCCTGAGCAAGCAATCGAATTGTCCCACTGATATAAGACTTGGAGTAATTCTCAATATCCCCTTAAAATTCAAATCTCCAGAACTCAAGCTGAGTTGCATCGGCTCTTAAATGACTCTCAACCTACTTCCCAATCTTCTCAACAGGCTGTGTATTTTCAATCTGAGTTAGATAGGCTGCTTCTAAAAGATGAAATTTACTGGCAGCAAAGATCTCGAGTTGATTGGCTTCGTGCTGGTGACAAAAATACAAAAAAAAATTCATCGCAAAGCCTCAATCTGGAAAAAGAATAACTTTGTCCGCAGTCTTACTCTTGCTGATGGCTCGATTGCTCAGGATTCTCCTACCATTTTCTCCCAGTTTCTAAATTTTTACACTCTTCTTTTCCATACCCAGGGTGTTAGTGATATAGCCATTAATTCCATTCTCAATGGAATCACAACAACTCTTTCCTCTACTCAAATTGCTCTTTTGTCTGAGGATTTCACTGAAATTGAGATCAAGCAGGCTATGTTCAGTCTTTCTGGTGACAAAGCTCCTGGTCCTGATGGGCTAAACTCTCTTTTTTACCAGAAAAACTGGCATATCCTTAGGTCTGACCTTTGTCGTGCTCTTCTGCAAATTCTCAATCACAATGGGGACATCTCTTTGATAAATGACACTGTTCTGGTTCTCATCTCCAAGAAGAAAAACCCCAAAACAGTTCGTGATTTCCGCCCCATAAGTCTCTGTAATACCCTCTACAAGTGCCTATCCAAAGTTCTCGCTAATAGACTTAAGAACGTTCTCCACTCCATCATTAGCCTTAATCAAAGTGCTTTTCTCAAAGGCAGGCAAATTACTGATAACATCCTTATTGCCAACGAGATCATTCATGCCATTCACACCAGAAGAACTGGTAAAACTGGTTGGGCAGCCATCAAGCTTGATATGGAAAAGGCTTTTGACCGTGTTGAATGGAAATTTCTTAATCACCTCCTTCTCCATGTTGGCTTCCCTACTCATTTTATTTCTCTCATCATGAAATGCCTTTCCACGGTTACTTCTCGCTTATCTCTAAATGGTTCCATGTCTGAAGCATTTCATTCCTCTCGTGGCATTCGACAAGGAGATCCTTTATCTCCATATCTTTTTCTCCTTGTGGTTGAAGGTCTTTCTGCTGCAATTCGTCTGCATGAAAATATGGGTACTTTTAATGGCATTAGGATTTGTAGGGGAGCCCCTTCTTTATCTCACCTGTTATTTGCTGATGACAATATGTTATTCACTCCGGTTGTTTCTAATTCTAGTGAGGCCATTAATAATGTCCTCCATCTCTATCACCAAGCCACGGGCCAACTGGTAAATTGAGATAAATCTTCAATTCTTTTCTCTCCTAATACTTCTCAAACTTCTCAAAATGAGTTTAGGAATGCTCTTCATTTGGCGAGTGAGGGGTTTATTAGCAAATACATGGGTGTTCCTCATTGTGTGGGCAGGGTCACCAGTTCTGTTTTTCATTATCTTGTTCAGAGTGTTTCCTCTCGTCTAAATCTTTGGGATGGTAAACTCTTCTCTCGAGCTGGTAAAGAAACACTTATCAAAGCTGTTATTCAGGCGATTCCTTCCTATGCTATGTCTTGTTTTAAGCTTCCCAAATCTATCTGTAATCAGATTCAGCGATTGACTGCTAAATTTTGGTGGGGTTCTAATTCTAATGATCGTAAAATCTATTGGAAGTCTTGGTCTAGTCTCACGGTCTCTAAATTTTTTGGTGGTTTGGGTTTTAGGACTCTCAATTTCCATAATCAAGCCCTTCTTGCCAAGCAAGCTTGGCGCTTTTGGTCTAACTCAGACTCTCTCTTGCATTCCATTCTGAAAGCTCACTATTTCAAAAACTCTGATTTCCTTGTTGCTCCAAATGGTCACAATTCTTCTTTTATCTGGAAAAGTCTCCTCTGGGGCCGCCAACTCCTCAAGCGTGGTCTGGTCTGGAAGATAGGTTCTAGCAATAGCATCCCCTTATCTGCTTCAAATTGGATACCTGACATTTCTTCTCCTACCATTCTTCATCCTATTGAGCCATCTCTTTCGTTTGTTTCTTTTTTCATCAACTCTGATAACACTTGGAATGTTTCTCGATTAAAACACTACCTTCCTCTATATCAGGTCAGCAAGATTCTCCAAATTTCCCTTCACTATACCCCTGCTGATACTCTCATTTGGGGATTTCACCATTCTGGCATCCTCACTGTTAAATCTGCTTACCATCTAGCTTCTACTACTGCCAATACTCACTCTCCTTCTTCTTCCAATCCAAATCCTTTTGAAAAATGGTGGAAAACTCTCTGGACCCTTCCAATCCCCCAAAAAATTAAACACTTCTCCTGGAAAGCTTTCAATTGTATTTTGCCGTGTGCTCTAAATTTGTTTCACAAGAAAGTTCTTCCTCAACCTTCCTGTAATTTTTGCGGCACTACTACTGAGTCTGTTTCTCATGCTCTTATTGATTGTACCAGGGCTCACAATATATGGAAGTACTCAAAATTCAAAAATTTCCACAATGACCACCGAAGTTATGATATTAAGGATTATTATCTTCAAGCACTGCAGCTTATTTCCACAGAAGAACTTCCTCTTTTTGTTAGCATAATCTGGCATATATGGAATACCAGGAATTCTATTTTATTTAGAAATTCTCCTGAACCTAACAATGTGGAAGAATTTGTTTGTAACTACTTGAGGGATTATAGGGAGGCTCAACACCTACATTCTCAAGATATTTCACACTCAACCTCTCATCAACATCTTCTATTATCTTTCCCTGAAATCATCCAGGAGGACACTCCGGCCTTGTATGTTGATGCTGCTCTTGATCAAGACCGATGTATTACAGGACTTGGCTTTGTTTTAAAGGTTGGCTCTCATCGCATTATTGACTCAACAAAAATCCAGAAGCCAGGAGCCTCCTCCCCCATCTTTGTAGAGGCCCAAGCCTTGTACCATGGCCTCTCTTGGTGTCTTTCGTCCCAGCTAATGCTGAGATTTATCTTTTCGGATTGCCTAAATTTAGTCTCAAAGGTTAATGACACTTGGAAGGATAATTCAGCCCTTTCAAGCCTTGTTGCTCAGATCAGGCTCTCCTTCTCCAACTTCCATGGTGTTTCCTTTCTTCACTTACCGCGCCAACTTAACACAAGCGCTCATTCACTTGCAAAGGAGGCCATCAGGATGAGAGAGGATGACCATGAGGATTCGTTTTAGTCTCCTATGTTTGCTGCATGCTTTGATTTGTTTTGTTTCTTCTGCAGCTTGTTTTATCTCTGAAAAAAAAAAGAAACAACGACCAAGGACAGAACATAGAGAAACTGTTCTAAGAACCAAGAAGAAGTAGAAACATATTGAAATTACAAACTTAAAAGTTGCTACTGTATATTTATATATGGTGGGCCATAGTCCTATTAAACACAATTCTAAAAGAGGTTTGGCTCCAATATATACACCAAAATGGCATCTTGAAAGTAACTATGTAATTACTAAGTAGGGTAATTACTAGGGTAGTAATTATACAGTTTAGTAATTACACTATATTTTAAAATGCAAGGTGTGCTTGGATATAAGGTGGTAATTACATATGAATTTCGAATATCTTGTTTGGCAAAATAGTTAGTAATTACATGGGAAAACAATATTTTTTAGTAGCTAATGTTTAATATGGAAAATTTTTAGTAATTACACAGTGTAATTACAATCAATTCTCATGGGGGGCATGAGAATTTGAGAGTGTAATTGGAACCCCTCAATTACTTCCAATTACACAGTTACAGTGTAATTATATGGTCAGACAAACATGTCAAATTGTGTAATTATCTCCAATTAAACACAAATTCAATTACATTGTGGCTTTCCAAACGCACATGTTGTCTACCTATTTATTTTGTCTTGAGGTCTTAAGTAACTCCCAAACTTTCATTTAGGGATGTTCTACTGGGTATAATTTTTATTGCATGTGGCCAAAATTAATGAAGATCAAACAAATTTATCAACTAATTAAATATAAAGAAGCCAGAAAATTCATTTGTGTTCCATTGATACTGATACCCACTAAAAAATGAGAGACATAATCAACAATTAAAAGTTTGAAATCGTTAATATAATCTTGGGAATAATCGATTTTTCTTTCATTATATTTTTTATATTTATTAATTATTTTATTTCTTTTAAAATTGGCTGATCATAACTGATTTACAAAATTTAAATGAAAACAATCCTAACTAATTATCTATAAATTATTTGTTAAAAAAAATGTGTATATAAAGAATACTTATTTTCTTTTGAATGAAGTGATATATATATATATAAATTAATTTTAGTTCTTATTAAAAATATTAAATACACGATAGATATTCTTTTTTTATGACAAAAATTTGTAAAATATCTACTTTTAAATTAAATATACAATAAATGGTTGGAAATTATTTGAATCCTATACTTTTATTTAACCTATTTTTATTGATTAATACTTTTTCAAATTTTAAAGATTTTTTTTCCTGTAAAAACTTAATTTAAAAAATATTTTATAGAGAATGTTAAAAATCTCACTTTCATATATGTTCAACTTTTTAAAATAAAAGAAATTCACACAACTATTAAGAATATGATCAATTCAAGTTATTCAATACAACTTACTTGACGAACCACATGTTAGTATGCTTTTTTATTTTTGCCACAACAAATTAATATAATAGTTACTGATATATAAGTCCACAAAAATAATTAAAATCTAACTCTTATTTTCGAATAAAAAATCTAACTCTTATTGATATAATACAAAAGGTAACTTAATTAATCATTTTTATTACTTATTTTCTAAATAAATATTCAATTCCATAACTCATTTAAAAAGATTATATAAATTGAAAATATTCAATAATATTTGGTAAGACCTTTTCAATGTGTGTTTGGAAGTAATTGTGTAATTACTAGGGTGATAATTACACAGTTTAGGGCGCGTTTGGAAAGCCACCTGGGAATTGGAATTATATGTAATTGGAGGTAATTACACAGTTTGACATGTTTGTGTGGCCACGTAATTACATAGTAACTGTGTAATTAGAGGTAATTGGGAGGCCTCAATTACTCTCTCCAATTCTCATACCCCCATGAGAATTGGGTATAATTACACTGTGTAATTACATACCAAAAATAAATTTAAATTATTTTAATTAATTGATATGATATTTTAATTATTTTTAATCTATTGACTTATCCTTTTTCTATCAATCATCAAAAAATAAGGTTGGATTGTATTAGCATGTTATGTACTTCACAACTTTATTCGCAAGTGGAATTGGGTAGATGAATTTTTCGAAGAGGACATGGAAAATGAAATAGGAAATTGTGAAAGTTTGAACAATATTGATTTTGATTCAGATTTAGATGAAGAACTTGGTGACGGGCCAACAGATGATGACAAACAATATATGTTTAATTTTAGAGATATAATAGCTCAAAATATATGGAACGCAAGAGCAATTAGATAGTCTTAAAAAAATTATTTTAAATATTTGCTATTAAATTGTTATAGTTTTGACTTTATTTTATGAAGAGATTATTATTTATTTATATATTATTAATTGATGAAATTTATTTTTAAATATTATAATATTAATTTACTGTCTAATTACTAACTATCATGCCAAACATGATATTAGGAATTCACATGTAATTACCACTTAACATCCAAAGACACCTTGTATTTTAAAATATTTTAACATCCAAATATTTTAAAATACAATGTAATTACTATACAGTGTAATTACTACCCTAGTAGCTGCATAGTAATTACACAGTTGTTTCCAAACAGACCTTAGTAATTACACTTATATTTTAAAATGCAAGGTGTGTTTGGATATAAGGTGGTAATTACATATGAATTCCTAATATCTTGTTTGGTAAAATAATTAGTAATTACATGGGAAAATAATATTTTTTAGTAGCTAATGTTTAATATGGAAAGTTTTTAGTAATTATACAGTGTAATTACATTCAATTCTCATGGGGCCATGAGAATTGGAGAATGTAATTGAACCGCTCAATTACTTCCAATTATACAGTTACAATGTAATTATATGTTCAGAAAAATATGCCAAATTATATAATTACCTTTAATTACACACAAATTCAATTATATTGTGGTTTTCGAAACACACCCTTAATAGAAATAATTCTATCAAAGTTAGAAACGTGCCTCGCACGTGGTTACTATCTAGTATTAAAAAAAACACAAATATCGGATACTATTACACATGAGTTTTAATTATCAATTTTACCATAATATAATCATGCAAAATCAAATTTCTCTAACAAAATTAGGCACGTCGTGTGCGTGCGTGTAGTGGGATACGTACGTACGGAGTACTATGCCAATTCACCAGCGAAGGGATTGGATGGTGTTTTTTTGTTTATAATGTTCTTTTTCTTCTCTTTGGGAAAAGCGAAAAAGAGGAATTTCTTTTCGGCCTTTTGGGTTTTTCACTGCCACCCAACCCACTTTCCTAGCCCACGCTTCCTTCCTCACTCCCTCACTCCCTCACTCCCTCACTCTCTCTTGTAAAATGCCATATTGTATTTGTTTTATACAGAGAGTTATACTTTGATTCTCCTGTTCTTTTCTCCTTGTATCAAGTTTTGGGTTTTTGTTAAGAAAGAAAAGAAACTATTTGTTAGATTTAAACATTTCTTGGTTTGTGAGGAGGGACATAGAAAGTGGTCAAGGCCAACACTCAATCTCTTGCTTCTCCAAGCCAAGCCAAGCTATCTTTGTTTCTTTTGTTGCAGAAGAAAGGAATCCCAATCCCACTCTTGTAAGTTTTCTCCCTTTCAACCCTTTTCCGATATGCATTTATAAGTAAGCTTATACTTTTATGTCTACAACTCATTCCTCTTCTCTTTCTGGGTTTGGGTTCTGATTCCCAATTCGATCCTTTTTATACAAAATGGAAACCTGGGTTTTATTGTTTGAAATTTTATGTACGTTTTTTTTATGATTCTTTTCTTATCTGGGTCTTTGTTACCAAAAAAAAGTAACTTTTTGGGATTGATTTCGGAATCAACATGGAGCATTAATACGGTTATTGATGTTTGTTTTCCTTTGTTTTTGCTATTTTTTTCTTAAATTTCGCATTTCATTTCCTCACCATTTTCATATTTTCCCTTCAACCTTAAAACAGATCATTCTTTTTCTTTGAGAAACTTAAAACAGATTATTATTTGGTGCTTAAATGTCACATTTTGCTTCCCTCCAAAAAAAGAAAAAAAAAGTCACATTTTTGGAATCTTTAAGAACTGCCCATTTTCACTTTTTTTTTTTCGATTTTTTTGGAGTAAGTATTTGTATTGTTGTTTGTTATTCCATTTAGCCTGAAGATGGAAACTTCAAACATACATATTTATTTGTCAAAAACCTTAATTGTTTTAGCAACATTAAGGAAAAGAAAAATTATTTTAGCCACTCTGAGGCATTTTATGCCAAAACAATTTACTGAGATTATGTTGCCGATCTAATAAATGTAAGATGACCAGATGAGTAGTTGAGGTAATATCAAATTATTCTTCTTTTCTTGGGCTGTAATTAAAATCACAGTAAGAGGACAAGGTTTTTTAAATTAACGTAATTTTATTTAAAAATAAAAACATTGTTTCTGTAATTGAAGGATGGGGGATCATTTTGTGCTTTTGGTGGATCGGCTGCTTACAGAGTCTACCCTTGAAGCAGCAATAGAAAGAAAAAATCAGTTGCAGCAGTCTATGATCATAGCAAGCCAAGATAGTATGGTTTCTTCACATAAGATAGATTTAAATATGAGTTCATCTTCTAGTAAATTGGTTGAGTGTAGGATTTGCCATGATGAGGATGAAGACTTGAATATGGAGTCACCATGTTCTTGCCGTGGTAGCTTAAAGGTCAGTACAATATAACTTGTTATGTTGCTATTATCTTACTTACATTTAATTCCTAGAGGAATTAACATTTTTCTTTCACAGTGATTGTTCTTATATCCACCTAATGGCAGTGATTGTTCTTGTGATTGCTCTCTCTCTCTCTCTCTCTCTCTCTCTCTCTCTCTCTCTCTCTCTCTCTCTCTCTCTCTCTCTCTCTCTCTCTCTCTCTCTCTCTCTCTCTCTCTTCCTTAATAAGAATCTAATTGTTAAAGCTCTTTCATGTTAATTCTTGTGACTGACATTGTGCACTTTTTTGTTTTGGCCATTTATGTTTTATAATGGATATAGATGGTCTACTTATTAACTATTTTTAATTTGCAGTATGCTCACCGTAAATGTGTTCAGAGATGGTGCAATGAAAAAGGCGATATCATCTGCGAAATTTGCCACCAGGTACTTTGTTTTTCACCTCCAGTTGGTGTCAATTTAGAAGCACAAACTTTAATTTTCAGTTTTTTTTTTTTTCTTTTTATGTATTTGACTTTGAATTTTGAAATTGCAGCAATTTAAATCAGGTTACACTGCACCGCCTCCTTTGTTTCATTATGCTGGTGTTCCTATGAACTTCAGGTATATTACATAATTGTGTTGTACATGTAGTTGGTTACCCTTTCATATACAAAATAATTTATGAAGTTTTATATGGTGTCTTCATCTTCAGGGGAAACTGGGAAATTTCTGGAAGAGAGCTACATAATTCTCAATTCATAGGGATGGTTACTAGTGATGGCGATTATGTTGGTTCTGATTTTGATGACTATCCAGTGCCCTCTACCAGAAGTATAATGTGCTTTAGAGTAATTGCTATAATAGTAAGCTTTCTCAGTTTTTCCTTGCTCTAATGGCTTACTATTACAATAATAGACCTTTCCACATCTTCATTAAAAGTTATATCAAAATATATAAGAAAAATGATTAGTGTTTGGCTTCTTTAGCTTTGATTTTCAAATGAAACAGAAATTAATTTTTCTTTTCAATTTCATTTGTTACAAGTTAGAAAATAGAACTATTGAGCATTAGTCTAAAAGATGATTACTCTGTTTAGCATGCTGAAAAATAAATCTGTCACCAAATGGACATAATTTCAAATGTAATGATTTGTTATGTTCTTCGAATCCCGAGTTGCTATATAGCTGCTGTCCAACAGGGACATCTGCCAACCAGTAATTATCCCTTTGTTCTTTAATTTGTTTAGAAGTACACAGCATAGCAGGCAGCATAAATAGACTACTTTTGTAAGATTATCCTCAAAGTGAGGTGGCTTAGTCGTTGATCCAATTGAAGTCGAGTGCAGTTTCATTTAAATCGTGCACAGGGCCTTGTTAATCTTCATCTAAGACTGCTTTAGGCTTTAGGGTTTGTTAATTCTGTGTGGTTCTTTCCATACCATTTGAGATTAGATACATTTTTTTTCCCAGAAATAGTGTGATATCATACTCTAATATAAAATTCTCCAATATTTACCATGGCTGAGCAACCTGAGTTTATTAGATTTTGAGTTTGTTTTTTACTTTCCATGTATGAAATAGTTTGTCTTGTTTAATAAACTTAAGAATGTAAATTAAGTCAATGCTACTTAAGATTCTCAATGTGAATTTGCTTTGGAAGAAATACTAATCACATGACCAAATGTAAAGTAAAATCTAAAACTGAGCTGTTTATATTTTCCTTTTCTGTGGATGCAGTTTATAGTTCTATTAGTTTTACGCCATACTCTACCAATTATAATTAGTGGAGCAGGGGAGTATACAATGACTGCGTTCATGGTAAGTTTTCAAAGAATACATTCTTAGGGAAAGAAAGTAATGAGATTGGTATCTAAGCATTCATTCTGTAATCAAATTTATCTTTAGTTGTGGTAAATAAATTGGTGACAAACCAGGGAAAAAGAAAAAGGATGACAGTGATGCTCTGGTGTTTTCTTGATAGATTTTTTCATTTCATTGTAGTTATTTGTGTTGAGAACCATTGGAATTCTTCTTCCGGTCTTCATCATGGCAAGAACATTCACTTCCATTCAGCGTCAACGAAATCAGCAGGTCAGAATCATAATAACCTATTCAATTTAACGTTTCAATTACGAAATGGCTGGAAAATATCATTGTGCCAGATTTTTAGCTTTTGGTTGGTGAAATCTAGTTTTCCCCATAGAAAGTATATTTATTATCTTTTTCATGTTGTAGGACTCTCATTTATCGCTCTCTTCATCGGATGAAGAAAGTGAATTGCCAAATCTACGTCGACAATATGTACAAATTCGGTGATGTTCGGTGTATCTCTCTTAATCCGATGATGATCAAATTAGAACAAGTATTTTGTACGTAATATAATGTACAGAAAAAGAATACGAAATCTACGTTTAGTATCATAAGCTTTTTTACATGCCACAAAAATTTAAGTAGCTGTTTTCTGTTTGCCAAGTACGTAATATAGTGTGTTATTCTTCGCATGTTATTAGATTTAGAGAAGAGAAAATGAACAAGAATGAACTCTGTTATTGATTGTACAAGAGTTACAGAAAGAGAGCAAGAATGAGCTATATATAGCTCTGAATACAAGAGGAAAATCTGTTGTAAGAACAGAGTTAGTTAATACAACAATAACAGAAAACAGTTCACTAACTAACTCTCAACAACTTTGCTAACTAACTAATCAATTCACACGTGCTCTGATTAACACTCCCTCTCAAGATGGCTGGTAAGATATCTACTAAGCCCATCTTGTCTTTTAAGTACTTGAATTGATTAGGCAATAGTGCTTTAGTTAACATGTCAGCAAGTTGCTCCTTAGTTGAAACATGTGATGTCTTGACAATTCCCTCTTGCACTTTCTGTCTAATTAAATGGCAGTCTATCTCTATGTGTTTTGTTCTCTCGTGAAACACAGGGGTGGCTGCAATGTGTAATGCTGCTTTGTTATCACAAATCATCAATGCTGGTCCTTTGTGTTCAACTTTAAGCTCTTTGAGTAAGGACAACAACCATGTCAATTCACTGACAGTATTTGCCATAGCCCTGTATTCTGCTTCTGCAGATGATCTTGAGACTGTCTTTTGCTTCTTACTTTTCCAAGAAATGATCGAGCTTCCAAGGAAAATGCAGAACCCTGTAGTAGACCTTCTGGTGTCCACACATGCTGCCCAATCCGAGTCTGTATAAGCTTTGAGAAGCACTGGTGATGCAGCAGGAAACAAAATTCCCTGTCCTGGACTTGATTTCACATACTGTAATACTCTTTGAGCTGCCTGCAAGTGTCTAGATCTAGGATTAGTGAGAAATTGACTCAACTTGTTCACTGGATAGGCAATATCAGGTCTGGTAATGATCAGATATTGCAACTTTCCAATGATTTTTCTATACAATGTAGGGTCAACTAACACATCCTTTTCATCTTGAGCCTCTTGTGACAGTTTCAAGTTCACTTCCATGGGTGTATACCCTAGCTCTTCAAGTAATTGAAGAGCATAAGGTCTTTGTGAGATGAAAATACCCTTATTGGATCTAGCAACCTCAAGACCAAGAAAATACTTCAAGTTGCCAAGATCTTTCAGTTTAAACTTATTGTTTAACCTGACTTTGAGTGTTTCCAACTCACTAATATCATTACTAGCAAGTATAACATCATCTACATATACAAGTAGAATGATGAAACTTGTAGATGTGAACTTCATGAACAATGAGTGATCTGTTGCAGAGTGACTAAAACCTTCAGCAACTAGAGCAGTAGAGAATTTTTCGAACCATTGTCTTGAGGCTTGTCTTAGTCCATAGAGAGATTTCTTTAGTTTACAAACAGCATTAGGTGGTAGTGTAGTCTCCCCCTTAGGACTATACCCAGGAGGTAAAGTCATATACACATCTTCATGGAGATCTCCATGAAGAAATGCATTGTTCACATCAAGTTGATGTAAATGCCACCCATATATTGCAGCAAGGGCAAGAACAAGCTTGACAGTTACAAGCTTAGTCACAGGAGCAAAAGTCTCTGAAAAATCAATTCCAGCTTGTTGATTGTACCCCTTAGCCACCAATCGAGCTTTAAATCTCTCAATGGACCCATCTGCATGGAATTTGATTTTATAAACCCACCTACAACCAATCACATGCTGTCCAGGAGGCAATGTAACAATTATCCAAGTTTCATTGGCTTCAAGAGCAATGATTTCAGTGGACATAGCATGATCCCATTCAGGGATTCCATGTGCTTGTTCAAAACTGGTAGGTTCAGTGAGACTAGAAATGGCCAGAACCAAAGCACGAAAGCGTGGGGACAACTTGGAGTAATCAAGCACCTGGTTTATAGAATGTGCAGTGGCTGGCATTGAGTCCTGAGAAGCAACAGAGACACTGTTAGAAGACAAAAAGCAATGGTAATCGTTTAAGTAAGAAGGCTTACTGAGTTTTCTAACAGGTCGAGTATGCAAAGGATTAGGAGAAGGATTAACAGGATGAACATGTCTACTGTCGGACAAAGGCAGAATAGATTCAGCATCTTGGCTGAGAGAATTATCTGGGGAAGACTCAGTAAGAACAGCAGAGGGTGGTGTAGGGTGAGAAAAGAAATGTTCATACTGAGGTGGTAAAGTTGCAGCAGCAACAAATGGGAAAATAGTTTCATGAAACTCTACATCCCTGGAATAGAAAACTTTGTTTGTGTTCAAATCAAGCAACCTATAAGCTTTCATCCCAGTAGGGTACCCCAGGAAAACACATGATGCAGCCCTAGGTGTGAATTTGGATCTAGCATGAGGTAAGGTAGATGCATAAGCTAAACACCCGAATGCTCTTAGATGGTCATGAACAGGTGGTTTGTTTCGAAGCCTTTCAAAAGGTGTTTTGTTTTGAAGAAGTGGAGTAGGAGTTCTGTTAATAAGGTAAGTGGCAGTAGTGATGCAAGTGTCCCAGTATTCCAAAGGAATGTGAGACTGAAATAACAAGGCTCTTGCCACATTTAATAAGTGTTGGTGTTTCCTCTCCACTACAGAATTTTGCTCAGGCCTTTGCACACATGAATGATAGTGCACAACACCAAGAGAGTTAAACAGATTAGGGAATTGAAGCTCCTTGGCATTATCCGACCTAACACCTTTAATTTGCATGCCAAATTGGGTTTTAATGAGCTGAAAAAACTGAGGAATCACAATTTGAGCTTCAGCTTTGGTTTTGATGAACCTAACCCAAGTAAATCTAGAGTAGTCATCAACAATCGTGATGAAATATTTACAACCATCTAAGGTAAGTGTATTAAAAGGTCCCCATATGTCTATATGTATTAAATCAAACAAGTGTGCAGACATATTGTTGTGAGACACAAATGGAAGCCTCTTTTGTTTAGCATAATGGCAAATTGAACAATGAAAGTTCAAGGAATCATTGGCATGAAAATGCAGATTTTTATTCAAGGGATGTGATTTAATACAAGAAGAATGGCCAAATCTATAATGCCATATAGTATCACTAGAAATTTTGGAATCAGAAAATACAGAGAAAGTAACAGGCTGCTTAGATTTAAAGGCTGGTGTAGTAGACTTTAAGTAATACAATCTCCCAATCTTTTCACCCATCCCAATCACCCGTTTCTTCAAATCGTCCTGAATAATACAATGACGAGTTTTGAAATTAAAAGAATAAGCACCTGTGTCAGTCAAAGCACTTACAGACATTAAGTTGCAATGAAAGTTTGGTACATACAGAACATGGTGAAGAAACAGGTTAGGCAAAAGATGTATAGTGCCAAGACAAGAAACTTTAGCAGTAGATCCATTAGGCAAATGAACAACAGTAACATTAGGATCGAAATACTTATCTTGGAATAAGGAAAGATCATGGCAAACATGGTGCGTTGCACCAGTGTCAATAATCCAAGTAGATTTAGACAAGTTTAGCAACGTACCAGAAAATTGGGAAACCATAGGAGTTTCAGTGGGAGCAGGTGGCATTTCTGGCATCTTTTGGGACAGCAATGCCATTAGCTTTTGACACTGCACAGAGGTAAGACTAGAAACCAGATCTTGACCACTATCAGCTCCTTCACCAGCTTTGTCATGATTTCCAGCATTGTCTCCAGTGATGTTTGCAGCACTAGGTTTCTGTCCATGTGTATTTCCTTGAGCACTTGCATTTCGATTGGGGAACTTTCCATGAAGCTTGTGCCCTGGAGGATAACCATGTATGCGAAAACACCTGGAAAATTGTGTGTCCAGTAATTCCACAATGTGTACAAAGCAAGTTAGATCGATGTGTCTGCACTGCACCAGCAAATTGATTCTGATTCGATCCAGCTGCAGATCCAGGTTTTTCACTCTCCACAGGTGCACTAGACAAATTCCTTTGACTCTCTTCTTGTATGACAGTCGCATAAGTTTTGTTGATGTTTGGAATAGGATCTTGCATCAAGATCTGAGATCTGACTCCAATATAGGACTCATTTAGACCAACTAAGAACTCAAGAACACGATCTTCATTCTGATAATCTTGAATTATCTTCATTGCTCCACAGGTACAAACTGGCTGAGGTCTGTATTCCTGTATTAAATCCCATAGAGACTTGAGTCGAGTGAAGTATGTTGTTATACTATTCGATCCTTGAACCAGAGACTGTTTGGTTCGAATAGCATCAAAAACACGAGGAGCATTTTTCTGATTGAATCTTTCTTCAAGATTCGACCAAATCGTAGTAGCATTGTCCATGTACATGATGCTTTCTGCTATCTCATTCGAAACAGCATGTAATATCCAAGATATCACAGTACTGTTGCATCGATTCCATAGCTCAAATTCGTCATCATCTTCTTCAGGAGCAGGGAGCTTGCCATTGACGAATTTAAGCTTATTTCTCGCAATCAAAGCCACTTGCATCGCACGCCTCCATGAACTGAAATTCTCACATCCAGTCAGTATCTTCGGAACTAAACTCGCTCCAGGGTGATCACTATTAGAAAGAAAGTAAGGATTTCTTGCATCATCACAAAACGATCGTGTTCCTGAATCCAAAGCAGAGAAACGATTAGAAGCATCTGAATTGCTTCTGGTTTGAGCTCCACCACCTCGAGCCATCAGTAACAGAGAATGAGAAAGAACAAGAACGAAGGAGAAGAAGAAGAATTACAGGCGAACCTGCTCTGATACCATATTAGATTTAGAGAAGAGAAAATGAACAAGAATGAACTCTGTTATTGATTGTACAAGAGTTACAGAAAGAGAACAAGAATGAGCTATATATAGCTCTGAATACAAGAGGAAAATCTGTTGTAAGAACAGAGTTAGTTAATACAACAATAACAGAAAACAGTTCACTAACTAACTCTCAACAACTTTGCTAACTAACTAATCAATTCACACGTGCTTTGATTAACACATGTACACATTATTATTTCATTCGAAAACTGGCGTTGCCTACATGCAAAACTGAATACCTATTTTGTCCTCATATCTTATAACTGAATACCTTCCGCTGGAGATTTCAAGTTTTCTAATGAAATAGTTAACAATAAAAATATCAATTAACAACTCTCAAATAATAATAATAATAAGGGATAATTGCGGCAAAAGTCCTCAAAAACTTAGAGTTGATACAGATTAATTCCCAACCTCAAAAATTAGCGATAATAGTTCTCAAGGTGACATTTTTTTGTTAGTCCATTGGTTCTTAGTTAAATGCTCCGTTTGTTCATTTAAAAAAATGCCATGTGTTGACAAATTATTAGTTAAAATCATAATTTTAATTTAAAACAATTTATTTTTTTTAAGAAAACAAATAAATTATTTTAAAAATTAAGTTTTCTTTTTTTGTTTTTTTTTCTTTTTTCCTTTTTCCTTTTTCATTCTTAGTCCCGACCCTTCTCTTCTCTCTCCCCTTCCTTTTCTTCCTTCTACGCCTAAACCTCCATAGCCACCATGGCTAGAAGCTTCGACCATCCTTTGAGCTCCACTTCTCTTAGATCTGTTCGAGTTAGAGTACCCCAAGATAACAACTGCCAATTTTTGAATCTCAACTGGATCTGGTAAACTCTCTCTCTCTCTCTCTCTCTCTCTCTCTCTCTCTCTCTCTCTCTCTCTCTCTCTCTCTCTCTCTCTCTCTCTCTCTCTCTCTCTCTCTCTCTCTCTCTTTCTCTCTCTCTCTTCTCGTATTTCTTCACAGTCACACTTCTTCAATCATCATCATCATCTCTACCTGTCTAATACTTTGATTTGTTATCTCTATTGTTTTCCATTGAGATAGGAAAACCCTGTACGTTGCTGTAGCTTGTAGTACTGTACCAAAGAAAAATAATATACTGAAGCTTCTTAACCATTGTGCTGTGATTGTTGTCTACTTTATTTCTAACATTTATTACTGTAGGCAAGTACTTGTGCTATTTTGAATCGATCTCGCTGGCTTCGCTTTTTTTTTTTCAATCAACAACTAAACTTTGGTCACTTTTTTCACACTCCGAACTCATATCTCCAAATCCATGTTTGGCTTCTCAGAAAATAACTTTCTTAAATTTTCTTTTCTGGGTTGGGGTCTTTTGAGCTTGTTCTCAAATAACCATTTTCTCTTCTCATTTTCTTTCTACCCAAACACTATTTTTTGAATTTTTCGTTTTGTTAGATCTGGGTAAACATGAAGGAATCGACAGTGGGTACTAAGCCGATTGACAACATCAGGGCTAGAGTGGAGGTGGCTAGGGCTGGGGTCGGTTGTGAATGCTGTTACTCTAGATGTGGTTGGGGTCGACTGAGTACACAGGCAATCAGAGGAGGTTTAGAAGAAGAAGAATCTAAAAAGAAAAAAGAAAATAAAAGAAAAGAAAAAATAAAATAAATTTATGTTTTTAAAATATATTTTTTAATTTTTTAATTTTATTTTTATTTTTTTAATTAAAATTATTATTTGGACCAATAAAAAATTGACACGTGGCATTTTATTTGAGTTTAACAGATCAGTTAAAAAGGGGACCTACGGACTAACAAAAAATGTCACCTTGAGGACTATTACCGCCAATTTTTAAGGTTGGGGGATTAATCTGTATCAACTCTAAGTTTTTGGGGACTTTTGGCGCAATTATCCCTAATAATAATAATAATTAACAATCAAATAACTTATTATTACATAATATAATTATTGTCATTTTTTTTGAATGAATATTATTACTGTTATTTTTTTTGAAAGAATATTCTTATTGTTTTAAAATAAGAGAATGGATAATTTATTTTTAGAAAAATTTACATGAAAAATATATAAAAAAAGACTTTTATTACCTTTTTATTTTCACACGGATGGGATAATATTTTTATCTCTTTTATTGTTTTATTTACCAAAATATATTTTGCACACATAATCAATGCATTGCTGATGTTATTTGTTCACAATGACACTCAACCTATTATTTTTCCTTTATTTTCTATAAATGTTTCTTCGTTTTATTTCAGTTTCAGTTTTATTTTTAATTTTTTATTTTTCAGTTTCATTTTGAATTTTTTTTCCACGATCAAAACGAGATTTCTTTCCCGAAAAAATTGCTTCCCTACGATCTATAACTGCCGTTGAAGCTCCAGCCCATGAATTTTTTTTCTTCTACCAATATCTGTATAAATGGTTTGTGACCTGCTTCTCCTCTTCTCCATCTGTGAAAAAACTCATTGTTAAGAAGCCCATTTCCAAAAGTTCTAAACTTGCAGCAATGGGTGTGAAATCATTTTCCAACAAAGGGAAAGGAAAACAACCTATAATGGAAGATGATGACTTTGATTAAGATTTTATTGAACCAATAACAAAACTCAATCATCGTCCTATGACGGAGAAATCGAAGAGGAATTAAGCTGAGAAGAATTCTATACCAAAAGTTAAAAGGGGGAAGATGCATGATGTTAGAGTGAATTTTGTTAGCTTGAGTTTGTTAAGAATCAGTTAGGAGTTAGTTAAGAATCAGTTAGGAGTTTGTTAAGAATTTTGTTAGTCTGTCTAGCTGTCATTTTCTAACTAATTTCCTAATTGTTTCCGTTTTGCCTTGTCTGATTGTAATGGTGTATATAAACCATGTTGTGTATCATTTTCCATTAATGAAATGCTTCCTTCTCTTTCAGCTTCTTTCTCCTTCTCTTTTCTCTCTTTGTTTTCTCTTTCAATGTTTTCTAGTTTCTCTGCTCAATCATGTCAAGGAAATCCAATATGGTATCAGAGCGTTCTTTTCCACCATTGATGGCCAATGTTGTTACTAACTCTGGCAATGGATTTCAAGCTCAACAAGGCAATGGATCTAACACTCAAGCTCAACCTACAGGCAATACTTCAAATCTGAATCCGTGGAATGTAAACCAGAGGAGCCGTGGTGGTGAAGATCAAAGTCCTGTGTTCTTTAATCATACCCTGTCCATTAAGCTGAATGATCACAACTATCTACTATGGAGACAGCAAGTTCTTGCTGCAATTCGAGGGAATCGAATGACGAACTACATTCAAGAGAACTCAGCTCCACCTCAATTCTTGACTGATGAAGATCAAGAAGCCTACAATGTCAATCCTGATTACTCCACCTTGGAGGTTCAAGATTAATTACTTGTTTCTTGGCTATTATCCTCGATGACAGAGAGTCTTTTAACAAGAATGGTTGGTTGCAACACCTAGAGTCAGATCTAGAGCACGTTGTAGAGGTATTTCACTCTCCAGGTCTCTGCTAAAATTCTTGAGTTTTGAACTAAACTTCAAAACTTGAAGAAAGGATCTCTCAGCTTGAACGATTACTTGCTTCGAGTTAAATAGACTATTGATTTGCTTGCTTCAATTGGAGAAGTTCTTAGTATTCGTGACCATGTTGCAGCCATCTTTAAAGGCCTCCCTAGTGAGTATGACACCTTTGTCATTTCAACTAATACTCGAATTGAAAGTTACTCTGTTGCTGAGATTGAAGCCTTGCTTCTTGCATCCGAATCAAGAATTGAGAAAAATGACAAAGAACTAGATCTCAATGTCAACATGGCCTACACTGAACTTGAGTTTCCTGAAGCTAATTACACCAACACCAATCAAAATTTAAGAGCTGTCTATCCTAGGTTCAATGGCTCTCAATTTCCCTACAATGGCTACAACAATTCAGGCTCATATTTTCCCCAATATAACTTTGGCCAACCTAGATCAACACAAGTTCGATTCAATAATTCCAGTTCTGGACCTTCACCACCACCTAGATTCAGTAACCAAAGAGGAGGATTTACAGGCAATCGAGGAGGATGATTTCCCAATGGTAATAACAATTGACTTTAGTGTCAAATTTGCTTCAAGACTGGCCATGCTACTCTTGACTGTTTTTACATATTTGACAAAGCCTACGCTAGCAACACACAACCTACTGGCAACACTAGCAACAACAATACAGCTCAAATGCAGGCACATGTAGCTAGCTCAAATATTGGATGGGATACAAACTGATACCCTGATTCTGGTGCCACCAACCATTGTAAACCCAATCCTCAAAACACCATGACACCAATAAAAAACATTGGTTCTGATTAGTTGTTTGTTGGAGATGGCACATGTCTGTCGATTTCTCAAACTTGTAATTCTTTGTTGTTTTCTCACTTCACTTCCCATCCTCTATTACTTAACAACCTATTACCTGTGCCTGCAATAACAAAAAAAAACTATTAAGTGTTTCCCAGTTTGCCAAAGACAATGATGTCTATTTCTAATTTCATGGTGATGTGTGTTTTGTGAAGGAGGAGAAGACTCATCTTACCTTCCTGAAGGGACACCTTGTGAATGGCCTGTATTCTTTTGACTCATCCTAGATTTAGCTGCATCCCTCCAGTTCTAGCCAACATACACACTCCACAGCTAAAGCCAGTGCCTACATCACAACTCGAACTCACTCTGATTCCCCCCTGAGCACTCCTATTCAGTGTCTGTCATGTGTCAAATGTAATGCCCCTTTATTTTCTGAATTCGATTTGTGGCATAACAGACTTGGACACCCTTCAATATAGGTTGTCAAGTCTGTTCTTCACTCCTGTAATAAGCACATTGACTCTAATAAAAACATGTCTTCTTTATGTTCTGCTTGTTTTTTAGAGAAAATTCACAAGCTTCCTTTTCCCAAGAAGTCTCTCGCTGAATATACAGCACCACTCCAGCTGGTGGTGTCTGATTTATGGGGGCCATCTTATACACCATCCACAAATAAATGTAATGTGTATTCTAGGTTTACCTAGCTTTATCTCTTAAAGAACAAGTTTGAAGCTCTAAAAATGTTTCAACTTTTCAAGGCTGAAGCTGAGCTTCAGCTTGGCACCAAGCTTAAATCCTTGCAAATAGACTGGGGGGAGTATAGATCTTTCACACCTTTTTTGAACCAAGTAGGAGTGATTCATAGACACCCTTGCCCAACAACACATGTGCAAAATGGTCTAGCTGAAAGAAAGCATAGATAAATAGTGGAAAATGGCCTAACACTTCTTGCTCATGCATCGATGCCACTCAAATTCCGGGATGAGGCATTTAGGACTGTTGTCTACCTTCACAACAGGTTACCTACACTTGTTCTTAACAACAAGTCCCCCATTGAGGTGCTGGGTTTTGTGCCCTAAATAAAACCCATTTCAATATAATTAGATTTACTAATTAATAAAGATCAGAAATTACATTTTATGTTGCATGGTTCACATGATTTATTTCATGATTATGTTTAATGTATAAATTCTATTAAGTCCAGAACATATATAAATATGTATATATTTATTCATGATTATAGTGTCGTTAGCACAATGGAATATAATCATGATTATATGTTCAAAAGTTTAATTCCCATGATTTGTCAGTTCACTGAATTTAGACTGTATGATAATCAGCGATAAGGTATACTTACACCTTGGATAAGTGTTGTGTCCTTTCCAGGGTATTGGGAAAGTTTACCAGCATCAGATGTATGGAGAATACATTGGAAGGGACCGATATTGAACTTGGATAAGATATCATAAACTTACCGTTATATCTTTCTAAGTCAATATCAATGGTTGATCTTAGGTCCATGGATCTTAATCCTGATATGGTTAGGTTCAACTTAGTTGTATTATATATGCTCTTAGAGTTGTTCGCGGAAGCTAACTTTTGGTTCTGGTGGATACTTACATCGAGGGAACATGGTAGTTCAATTGAGTGGGAGCGCTGATCATAGATATCGAACCTATAGCTTCTATAAGTATTTAGAAGTGAAATGATGATTTCCTTCGAGCTTGGCTCAATAGAGATAAATGATTGAGATCTCATTTCAGTAATTATAGTAGTTTACTGAAATATCATTTATAGGTAGCTAAGTGTTTTAAGGATAAAATACATTGAAGGGTAGAACGGTAAATTTTTCCCTATTCAGTGTAGATCATCTATAGAAGATCCTTGACTATTAGGATTGTAACAATGGATAATCATAACGTATCTATATCGTGGTACATATAGAGCGCTCTATATAACTGAGAGTGTCATTCAATTCCAAATCTATAGTGGCGAAAGGCATAATTAATAAGTTGAGAATTTACTTGGCGAATTCTAGATCTACTTATTAAAAGCTCAATTATATAGGCCCATGGTCCCCTCACTAGTTGAGATAATACTACTTGCAGACTCACTCAATTGATTTTAGTTAATAAATTATAATTTTAAAATTAGACTATGTCTTATTTATGAATTTTCACTAAGCAAGGGCTTAATTGTGAAGAAAAGAGGTTTTGGGGTCAATTTGTTAATTAAGAGACTTTGTATTGTCTAATTAATAAATAACAATTTTATTTAGTAATTAATTATAATTATTAAATAAATAGTTTTGTCATTTATGGGATTGAATTGGAAAATATGGTATTATTGAAAAGAAGAATAAGTGGTTGAAATAAAGTGGCAAAAATCTAACCAGAAGTTGGTCCACTTTAAGTGTACGGACTAGAAGTTATTTTTGCCCAATATTTAATTATTTTCGAATCCATATAATTCAGCCTTAAGCCCTAGTTGAAACACTATAAAAGGAAAATGATACTCTCACTCATCCACTTGACACTTTGTCAAACTAATGTCATCTTGACTATTTCCTTCAACCTTGATGAGAGAGTTCCTTCCTTAGTGATTTCAGCCTCCTTCATTGTTCTTCACATTCGAACCTTGAGTGAATGAGTGACATGACCACACATAGCAAGTCAAGTACTCAATCATAGTGAGTAAGACGGTGGTAACCAAACCCGAAGGAGAGAAAGAGATCCAGGTTCAGATCTTGATAATGCTCTACTATAGAAAGGAATCAAGGGCTAGAGATCTTGAACGGAAGGAGTCATTATATTCCGCTGCAATCAATGTAAGGTTTTCTTAAACCCTTATGTGTTTATTTCATTGTTTTAGAGAATTCATATTTAGGATGTTAATCAACATACTTGTTAGTAGATCTAGATCATAGTAAAATATTCCCAACATGAGGCTCTATTTAACCTGAAACCAGATTATCTTACACTTAAAACCTTTGGTTGCAGCTGTTTTTCCAATATTAGACCTTACAATAAGCATAAACTTGAGTTCAAGTCTACTCCTTGTACTTTTGTTGGCTATAGCCTTAATCATAAAGGCTATAAGTGTCTTGATGCATCAGGGAGATTGTATATCTAAAGAGATGTTGTATTTTATGAGCATTCCTTTCCTTATGCTCAATCTGCTGTCCCAAGCATCACTATGCCAACCCCTGACACATGTATTACTTCTGGTCACATACCTGGTCCTAGTCATCTTGTCTCTCCACCTGGTTTTCCAAGCCATCCTCCACCTAGACCTACAATTCCCAATGCAACTCCCCAACAATTTCTAGACACACCTGCATCCCTACTTTCCACACCTCAACCAAATCAAGCAATTGCAGCTGAAAGTGGCACCACTCAGCAAAAATCTGAAGAGACTGCTGCTGATATTAGCACCAATGAGCCATCTCTCCATATCAATACTCCTGTTGAGGATTTCACTCATTCTACAACCACGGTACCCATTCCTAAAGAGGACATTCATGTCTCTCAACCCATTCCTAGTGTTCCTAACAGTGTTCCTGTTAATCCTATTCCCAATTCCAACAACACTCACCCTACGGAAACCAGATTCAAATCTGTTATCTCCAAGCCAAAAACTTACATGGTGAGTAGAGAACCACTTACACTGAAAGAAGCCTTACAACAAAAGCACTAGAATAATACTATGGGTACTGAGATTGTTGTTAGGTTTTATGCCCTAAATAAAACTCCATTTCAATGTAATCTATTTTATTCAACATCAATAAAGAAACAGAAGTTTTTCATTCATTTGTGTATGTTTTGGTTCACTTTATCAATTGCTTGTCTATTTGATTTATAAATTCATCTTAAACCCTTTTCACATACTTGATCATGTTTATTGTGCTGTCATCACATTGGAAAGTAAACATGACTATGTGAATAAAGTTTCCTAGATTTATCAGACACAGGGTTTTACTGATATGATAATCTACAACAAGAGTTTACTTGTATTTGGAGAAATACTATGCTCTTTCCAGAACATTGGTTAAAGTAAAGCTCAGGTTGGATGCATGGAGTATGCATCGGAAGGGACCGATATTGAACTTTGACTTAGATTTAATTAAACTTACCGTAAAATCTATTCAAGTCAATATCGCCAAGTTGATCCTAGATCAAATGATCTTAATCCTGTTATGATTAGGCTCAATCTTGAAAGGCTATTCGTGTTCTTTGATTTGTTAGTTAAGCCTACTTTTAGGTCAGGGTGATACGTACATTTTGGGAACACGGTAGTGCAATTGAGTAGGAGCGCTAGCATAAACATGGAATCTATAGCTTCTATCTGGCGAATAGTAAGCAAAGTATGATCTCCTTCGAGCTTGACCAAACGAAAATATATGGTGGAGATCTCATTTCACATAAGCTGAAATATCATTTATACGGGGTCAAGTGTTTTAAGGATAAAATACATAGTAGGGTGTTACGGTAATCTAATCCCTTTACTGTGTAGATCATTCATATAGAGGATCATTGATCAAATTATGATTATAACAATGGATAACTAATGATGTGTCTATATGGTGGAACATATAGAGCATTCTATATACTGAGAGTGCAATTCTAAGTTCTATGCGTGGATTCAACGAAGAATTAATAAGTTAGTGAATTTTAGTGCTAAATTCTTGATCTACTTATTGGAAGCTCGGTTATATAGACCCATGGTCCCCGCACTATTTGAGATAATATTGTTTGTAAGACTCATGTAATTGGTTTTGATTAATCAATTATAATTCACAAATTAGACTATGTCTATTTGTGAAATTTTCACTAAGTAAGGGCAAAATTGTAAAGAAAGAGTTAATAGGGGCATATTTGTTAATTATGATACTTTGTATGGTTCAATTAATAAATATGATAAATGACAATATTATTTAATAATTATTTATAGTTATTAAATAGTTAGAATTGGCATTTAAATGGTTGAATTAGGAAATTGGCATTTTTGAGAAAATCAGATACAAAAGGTGTTAAAATTGCAAAATTGCAAAAAGCAAGGCCCAATCCACTAAGCCATGGCCGGCCACCTTTGTAGGCTTTTTAAGTTGATATTTTCATTATTTTAATGCCAAATAATTCAAACCTAACCCTAGTGGAATGCTATAAATAGATAGTGAAGGCTTCAGAAAAAATTACACTTTACACTTTCTGAATCAAAAAAACCTGAGCCTCCTATCTCTCTTCCCTAGCCGCCACTCACTCTCTCTTTTCTTCCTTTGATTTTCGAACTTACCCTAGTGATTAGAGTAGTGCCCACACACAGCAAGCAATACCTCAATCATAGTGAGGAAGATCGTGAAGAAACATCATCAGCAAAAGAGATTCAGCATCAAGGATTCAGAGAAAGAGATCCAGGTTCAGATCTTGATAATACTCTGCTACAGAAAGGATACAAGGGTTAGAGATCTGAACGGAAGGAGTCATTTAATTCCGCTGCACCCAATGTAAGGTTTCTGTAACACCCTAACTATCTTAGGCGTATTACGTGATTTTTAAATGTACTGTGCAGCTCGTTGCTAATCAACGAGGTTTATGGAAAAACGTGATTAATTAAAATTTTGCTTTTTCATTAAACTTATAAACCATTTTACAAAAGTCTCGGGATCCCGATTTATAAAATCATTTACAAACGTTTTAACTGATTAACTTTTACATCAAAATGAAAGTCGTCTAACGACAGTTACAAAAATCTCAGCCGTGCTGTCCCGAGGATCGTACGCTCCAGGCCTAACCGCCCCGACATGTACAATATCATAAGCTCGCTCACGGTCCATCGCCCATGTACGGCCTTGCCTTTACCTACACATGAACATAAACCGTGAGTCGACGGACTCGCAATGAAAAGCATAATTATATCATACATAAAACCTGATCGCCGTGTCCAACACGATACCGAGTCCCGCTTACCGCCATGTCCAACATGGTGCGAGCACTACCGCCATGTCCAACATGGTACCGAGTTTTGAACGTTCGGGGGACGGTACTATTGACAAGTATCCTCTCGATCGGCCGAACCGGTCATACTCGGTACCGGGGTCATACTCCGGCTGTACCGACGGGATAGGTCAATAAAGCCGAACCACCAACCAAGTGTCGACGACGGCCGAACCGGTCATACTCATTCCGCTGGTCATACTCGGCACATCGTACCGACGTGACGGGGTTGGATGGTTCGAAGCCTAAATACATATCTAATGTAATCTAGCGGTGCTTCCTACATGCACGCTAAACATGTAATCTACATATGCATACCTTGTTATACTAATCTTACTGTATTCCGATTTCAGTGTGCTGGTCAACCCGACCGGAATCGAAGCCGAGCGGCGGACATCGGCTCCTAAACCATAAAAATCACAACGCTATAAGTGACACGCTAAATCACTTCCCGGGGACTAAAACTTGAAACTAAAAGTTTCCCTATCGATAAAAAGCATGGCAATACCCCTAAAAACCCAAAAACGAGGAAAACTAGGGTTCGGAAAAATTCCCCAATCCGTGAACGGTTGCCCACCTAATCCTCGGTTGCGGGAATTATCGAACCCCCATCCGAATTCCGGATGCACAACCGAATTCCGGTTCCTCGCAGCGCCAACTATTGCCTATAAAATTTCATAACTCGACCAATTTAACCCCAATTGGTCCCAAACTTTCCAGACCTGTTCTATGTGTCCCAAATAACAAATCCAAGGCATCAAACCTACCCAGAAACCACAGATACAAAATTTGCCATTGGAGCTCAAGCTTTGAGTTCCAAACTCAAGCTTGAGCAAACCACCTAAACAAGCATGCAAACCAACTTAATTCTACTTAAACTAGCATAATATCACTTCTGCAAACTCATAGAAACAACAGCAACATCACAGAACATAATCACAACATTTTCCTTCCAAAATTCATACTTTTTCACATAAAAATTAAAAGCTTGAACAACCTAACTAACATGAATTCAAACAACTCAATCATCATCAAATAATCATGCTTTGAACCTTAGAAAAATAACAAAATCACAGCAGCAACAAATACTAAAATCATCATGCATTTCACTCAAAAATCATCATTTTTTCATAGTTTCAAAGAAGGAAAAACAAGAGGAGCTAACCTAGCTTGAAGAATGCTTTGAATGGATGAGAGATGCTTGGAAATCAAAGAGAAAAATCAGCTTCATGCACCCAAAAGCCTCAGTCGAAATTAGAGAGAGAAAGGAGAGTTTTCTTTGAAAATTTTCTATTTTTTTCTAAGTGTTGAAAAATGAGAGAAATGAAAGGAGTAATGCCACATAACCCAAAACCATTTCAGCCAACAATTATTATTTAAAAATAAACATTAATCCATTTATTGAATCATATAAGACAAAACACTAATGGGGCAAAAAGACCATTTTGCCCCTTCACCATAAAATCACATAAATCATACTAAAGGGGTATTTTTGGGACATTCTACATTCCCGGCCATTCCCGACATTCCCAATGTCTAAAACCCGTCCCCAAATACTAACATACTAAGTTGTGATTTCTACTGAGCCAAACGCCGAGTTCCAAAATACCGGACACCGGAAATGCGAAATATAAAGCTACTGATGACATAATCATGCATATCTGAATTCCATAAATAACAGCGATAAATTATTTAAATAGCTATAAATAATTTCATGATTAACATAAATAACTGCTAATTTCCAAATTAACTAAGCGGGCTTTACAGTTTCTTAAACTTTATATGTGTTTAATTTATCGTTTTAGAAAGTTCTTATTTAGGATGTTAATAAACATACTTGTGAGTAGATCTAAGATCTTGGTAAAATAAATTCCAACAATTGTTGCCTTGAAAAGAAATGGTACCTACACACTTGTACCATTACCAGCTGGAAGAACCCATGTTGGGTGCAAATGGGTGTACAGAGTTAAAGAAAACTCTGATGGCTCTGTTAACAAGTTCAAAGCCAGGTTGGCTGCCAAAGGATTTCACCAACAACGTGGTTTTGACTTCACAAAGACTTTTAGCCCTGTTGCGAAGCCAGTTACCATCAAAGTTGTTCTCACATTGGCTCTTGCTCACAATTGGACAGTAAGGCAAATCAATGTGGACAATGCCTTCCTCAATGGTTATTTGCAAGAGGAAGTTTACATGATTAAACCACTTGGATTTGAAGAGAAATGACTTCAAATTTAATTGAATGAAGAAATAAAATAGACTATTATATAGAATATTGTTCTGCACCACATCTAGTTTGCAAGCTTCACAAAGCTTTATATGGGCTAAAGCAGGCCCCTAGGGCCTGGTTTGAGAAACTTCAACAGTTCTTATTGTCACTTGGCTTTACTTCATGCAAGGCTGATCATTCATTGTTCATTCAACACACAAATTCATCTATAACACTAATTCTTTAATTCTCTTAAACACCTTGGCCAACTAAATTACTTCCTTGGAATTGAAGTTTCTCACACACCAGAGGGAATGCATTTATGTCAGACCAAATATGCCAAGAATCTACTATGCAAAGCCAAGATGTAGGGTGTTAAATCCTCCTTCACTCCTATTATCCCAATTTTTCAACTTTGACGTGGCATCACATGAATGGTGACACGTGGAATCCACTTGGAATATCTACCCGGGAAGCATAGTCCGAGCAAAACATATCGCTGGCATGCTTAGAGCAAAGTATTCAACAATCCGTGCAGAGCAATCAACACTTAGCGAATTCAGCTTTCACATCATAAATTATCAGCACAATCCCTATAACTCAAGGATCAATTTACGTGGATATGGCATACACACGATCCCGCTATCATTGTATTCAGCCTCAATCCCACGATCCTTGTATTTAGCATTGATCTCAAGATCTTTCTATTTATACGCATTGTAACGAGAGGGGAAACTCTTCCTCTCGAAACGTCCTAGCCCTATAAATAGTGATGTATGTTCACTGGGAAAAAGATCGGTCGAAAAGTAGTTAAGCTAAGACTATACTATTATCTAAGAATTATATATCCAGAGATACTGTTGTAAGAGCTATAAGAAAAGGAATCTTTCTCATTGATCTTAAGTCAATACAAATAACGAGGATTAGGCTATTACCGAACTGCTCGGGACTGAACCTCTATAAAATTCCTGTGTCTTTTTATTGCTTTATCGTATATCTGTTATTATAAATCATTTATCGCTTGTAAAACAAACTCAGTGTCGTTGGCTAAAAGCGAAGTCAACATTTTGGTGCTTTCATTGAGAGGAGGATCACGAATCGCTCTTTATTCAACATCCAATCGCCATTACGATGGTGCAAACTCGTAAAGGCCTGACTGATCCGGCAAATTCACAGACGCTGGATCCTACATCGCAGAACCCAGGGAATATAAGGGTTCCGCCTGCTGTTAATCGTGGACATCCGGCAAGCGTGGGGAATGGTGAAACAGTTCCTATAGATGGAATTGCGCCTGGTGTGCAAGAGACTGGGAATAAAAGTTCCGCACCCAACCAGGGCGTCCATAACACAACTATTCCGCCTGGAACCAACGCCCAGATGACCATCGGAGATGCTACTGAGTTACAAAATCTCCATGACGCTCTTGGACTCATGTAGAATCATAACAACACCATGCATCATGATCAGGACGAACTGCGTGCTGTATTAAATCTCGCATTCGACGAACAAAGGCGCATGTTCACCGAATGGAGGGATAGAGAGATGGAGGCGTTAAGGGCTCACCATGAAGAGATCAAAAACCATAGTCGGCAGGCTACCGTGCTGATACAAAAAGCCTATCAAACTGTAGGTCAGTAGCCGCTAAATGTCATTCCCCTGGGTGGAACAGACAAAGATCCAATGATGAATACTTCCCAGACTACAAATGGTCAGCCGCCCAATCCCCGGTCACGAGTTCCGCTCATGGGCCCAGCGGTAGGCGAGCAGACCTTGTCTAGTAATTCATCAGGAGAAGTCATACCTGATGGTTCCAACCAGATAAATGGTGCCATTCCACCCGTCAACCAAGCGAATCAATCGCTAAGGCAACCAGGCACTTCTGTGTTCGAAAGGTTGGGAGCAACCCATGACCTAAGGAATAATCTGAATAGAATGAGGGGAGTAGACGAACAGAATATTACGACGATCATGCAGCCTGGAGCCCGTACTCAAATTCCCGCTCAGAAAGATGCTGACGTAATTCAAATTGACCAGAATGCCGAGCAAGTTAGCCCAGCCATAAAGGCTCAGCTTGACGAACTGAAAAATATGTTCCACGGCATGGCTGGACAAAGAAATAATGATCTTGAGTTAGACCGAGCACGCGGAACTCCTTTCTCGCGAGAGATCAATCTCCTGCCACTGCCCCACAAGTTCAAAATGCCGACGTGGAAAATGTACACGGGAAGAGAAGATCCCCTTTCCCATCTTAAGTACTTTAAAATGCAAATGAATTTGCAAGGGGTACGAGGAGATGTATGCTGCAGAATCTTTCCTGCCACTCTGTCGGAAGCCGCTCAGCAATGGTATTTCAAGTTGGCTCCTGGAAAGTTTAGTTCATGGAAAATCTTCTCTTCGGAATTCCATGCACAATTGTCCTCCTCACGCCAACTTCCATTTCATTTGGGAGACTTGGTCGAACTTAAGCAACGACCAGGCGAGCCACTCCCGGCATACATCAGCAGATTCATGACGGAGGAAATTAAAGTTTCCCGGGTAATCGAGGATGGAAAGTTATCCGTGATACTGGGGGGCATCGAAGTCCTCGGTGAACTTTGGAAAGATATAAGGAAGAACGGGCCGGTAGACTCAATGAGTTATTTCCTTGACCGAGCCGAAGGCTTCATCAAGCTCGAAGAAGCCATTCAACGAGCGGAAGGTGAACAAAAGCCGGGCAAGTCAAAGGCTCCTTCCAATGGAACATCCGCCCAACTTCCCAACTACCCAAATAATTCAAGCTCAAGTGGCAAGCGTTCCAGCAACAAACACAAGCAAGGGAACTGGAAGAAAGGAAAGTTCACCGGAAAGTTCGAACAGACTTCCCAGGAGAATCGTGCCAAATACACTGCATTCACTATTCTGACTGAAGATATAGAAAGTGTATACATGGTAACTCAGTCGTTGGCCCCGTACAAGAAGCCCAGGCCCATGAAGAAAGATCCCAACAAAAGGGACATGACAAAGTTCTGTCGATTCCACGGAGACTACGACCACGACACTAACAAATGCTACAAATTGAAGCAGGAAATTGAATTCCTAATAAGGAAAAACAATACACACCTGCAAAAGTATGTCAAGACCGACCAAGGTCAGAACAACCAAGATTTGCTACCTCCACCAATAGATGGACATCTCCAAGTCATTATTGGAGGCCCTCACATTGCTGGAGATTCGGGCAAAGCTCGGGACAGGTATGCCCGAACAATGAACACGAACAAGAAGAAGTTATCCTGGCCATGGAAGAAAGGAAGCCCAAAGTTCTACGAGCAGGAGAGTCGACCATATCCTTCAACGATGATGATGCTGTCAAAGTTAAGTTTCCACACAACGACCCACTGGTCATGGAGGTCCAAATAGCCAATAAAATGGTGGCCAGAACAATGGTCGACAATGGAGCCTCTTCCAAAATCTTGTTCAAAACTGCTTACGAAAAAATGGGACTCCAACTCAAGGATCTAACCCCATTCCTCCAGCCTGTCTATGGTTTCTCCGATCAAGGAGGCAACTTCCAAATAATTATGAAAATGAAATATATATTGTACTCTTTTTCCCTAGCTCAGATTTTGTCCCACTGGGTTATTCTGGCAAGGTTTTTAACGAGGCAACTATAAATCATGTTAACATACTTGTATTTTATGAAGCAAGTAGAGAATGTGTGTGAGCGAGATCATTGACATAGCATATTCGGGAAACCTATGGATTGCACTCAATAAAGAAGTATCAACCCAAGCAATTCTCTATGGATAATACTGCTTGCATCGCTCAACTAAATGGAGGGTACATTGAAGCAGATAGAGTTAGAACACATTTCACCAAATTCTTCTTTATACGCTTCAAGAAAATACATATTGGTGTTCAACATATTTAATCAAGTGTCAATCTTGCAAACTTATTCACAAAGTTATTGTTGGAAATTATTTTACTAGGATCTTAGATCTACTCACAAGTATGTAGATTAACACCCTAAATATGAACTTCAAAAACAATTATAAAATAAACACATATAAAGTATGAGAAACCTTACATTGGGTGCAGCGGAATAAAATGTCTCCTTCCGTTCAGATCTCTAACACTTGTATCCTTTCTGTTGCAGAGTATTATCAAGATCTGAACCTGGATCTCTTTCTCTCCTTCCTTTAGTGTTGAAACTCCTTCTTGTTGAATGTCTTTCTTCACGATCTTCCTCACTATGATTGAGGTATCACTTGATGTGTGTGGGCACTACTCTATCACTAAGAGGTTCGAAATTATTCAAGGAAGAAGAAGAGTATAAAGGTGGCGGCTAGGGTTTAGAAAGAGAAGGCTCAGGTTTTTCTTTGAAGGAAACCAGAAGTAAAAGTGTAAATTTCCTGAAGCCTTCACTATCTATTTATAGCATTCCACATAGGGTTAGGTTTGAATTATTTGGCATCAAAATAATGAAAATATCAGATGATAAACCCTATAAAAGTGGTCGGCCATGGCTATATGGATTTGGGCCTTACTTTTTGCAATTTTACAGTTTTATCATTTCTGCATCTCATTTTCTCAAAAACGCCAATTTTTAAATTCAACCATTTAAATGTCAATTCTAACTATTTAATAACTATAAATAATTATTAAATAATATTGTCATTTATCATATTTATTAATTGAACCATACAAAGTATCATAATTAACAAATATGCCCTAAAAACTCTTTCTTTACAATTTCGCCCTTACTTAGGGAAAAATTTACAAAAAGACATAGTCTAATTAGAGAATTATAATTGATTAATCAAAACCAATTAAATGAGTCTTACAAGTAATATTATCTCAACTAGTGGGGGGACCATGGGTCTATATAACCGAGCTTCCAATAAGCAGATCAAGAATTTATAACCTAAACTCACTGACTTATTAATTCTTCGTTGAATCCACGCATAGAACTTAGAATTGCACTCTCAGTATATAGAACGTTCTATATGTTCCACCATATAGACACGTCATTAGTTATCCATTGTTATAATCCTAATTTGATCAATGATCCTCTATATGAATGATCTACACTGTAAAGGGATTAGATTACCGTGACACCCTACAATGTATTTTATCCTTAAAACACTTAACCCCGTATAAATGATATTTCAGCTATGTGAAATGAGTACTCCACCATTTCTTTTCGTTTGGTCAAGCTCGAAGGAAATCATCCTTTACTTACTATTCGCCAGATAGAAGCTATAGATTCCATATTTATGTTAGCACTGCCACTCAATTGCACTACCGTGTTCCCAAAATGTACGTATCACCCTGACCCAAAATTAGGCTTAACTAACAAATCAAAGAACACGAATAACACTCTTGAGATTGAGCCTAATCATATCAGGATTGAGATCATTTGATCTAGGATCAACTAGGCGATATTGACTTGAATAGATATTACGGTAAGTTTAATAAATCTCTATCAAAGTTCAATATCGGTCCCTTCCGATGCATACTCCATGCACCCAACCTGAGCTTTACTTTAGCCAATGCTCTGGAAAGAACATAGCATTATACCAAATGTAAGTAAACTCTGTTGTAGATTATCATATCAGTAAAACCCTGTGTCTGATAAATCTAGGAATCTTTATTCACATAGTCATGTTTACTTTCCAATGTGTTGACAACACAATAAACAGGATCAAGTATGTGAAAAGGGTTTCAGATGAATTTATAAATCAAATAGACAAGCAATTGATAACATGAACCAAAACATACACAAATGAATGAAAAATACTTTTGTTTCTTTATTGATGTTGAATAAAATGGATTACATTGAATTGGAGTTTTATTTAGGGCATAAAACCCAACAAACTCCCACTTGCACTAATATAAAACTAAACAGTACATATCAATTAATCCTAAATTCTGACGGTGCTTTTTAAATGCAGTTATTGCCAAGACTTTTGTGAATGGATCAGCCAAGTTGTCTTCTGTGTCCACTTTCTCAACCAGTACATCCCCTCTTGCCACATATTCTCTGATGATGTGATACTTCCTTTCTATGTTATTGCTTCTCTTGTGACTTCGAGGTTCCTTACTATTGGCTATTGCTCCATTATTATCACAAAGTAGGACCAGAGGCTTTTCCATTCCAGGCACGACACCGATACTGGTGAAGAACTTTCTTAGCCAGACAAGCTCTTTAGCAGCTTCTGCTGTAGCTATATATTCTGCTTCCATCGTCGAGTCCGATATCGCGGTTTGTTTTGCACTTCTCCAAACCACTGCTCCACCCCCAAGAGTAAACACCATCCCAGATGTAGATTTCCTGTCTTCAAGACATGCCTGGAAATCTGAATCAGTATAGCCTATGGGATTTAAAGCACCACCCTTATAGACTAATACAAGATTTCTTGTACTCTTTAAGTATTTCAGAATATACTTAACTGCATTCCAATGTTCTTGTCCTGGATTTGATTGATACCTGCTCACGATTCCAACTGCATAGCAGATGTCAGGTCTAGTGCATAACATTACATACATTAGACTTCCAACTGCAGAAGCATAAGGAATTTTCGCCATGTCCTCTATATCTAGAAGGCATGTTCGCCCCATTGGTGTTGTTCATGGAGAATCTCTCTAAAACTTTGTCAATATAGGTTGTTTGAGAGAGAGCAAGGGATCTGTTCTTCCAGTTTCTGATAATCTGAATACCAAGAACATAGGCTGCCTCACCCAAATCTTTCATATCGAATTGAGTGTTAAGCCATTCCTTGATGTTAGTCATTTTCTTGATATTGTTTCCAATAATCAAAATGTCGTCAACATAAAGGACCAGGAATACTACTACTTGGTCTTCCTTGAGTTGGTAAACACAAGGTTCATCTTCATTCTGAAGAAAGCCGTAGGTCTTGATGATTATATCAAACCTTTTGTTCCATGAGCGAGAAGCTTGCTTAAGTCCATATATAGACTTATTTAATTTCCAAACTTTCTTTTCCTGCCCTGGAAGAACATAGCCTTCAAGTTGCTCCATATAGATGGTTTCTTCAAGTACCCCATTGAGGAAGGCAGTCTTGACATCCATTTGCCAGATTTTACAATCGAAAGCAGCAGCTATGGAGAGAAGAATTCGGATGGATTTGAGCATGGCAACAGGACTAAAAGTTTCCTCATAGTCCACACCTTCTCTTTGGGTATAACCCTTGGCTACAAGTCTAGCTTTAAAAGTTTCGACTTCGCCTCCAGGGCCTCTTTTCTTATTGTAAACCCACTTACTTCCGATTGGATGATAGTCATCAGGTGCGTCTACATATTCCCAGACTTTGTTCTTTTTCATGGAATCTATTTCTGAATCCATGCCGGCTGACCATCATTTCCGTTGCGGACTAGCCATTGCCTGTTTATAGGTTAATGGGTCGTCATCAATACCGTCACCAATGACCATATTGATTTCACCATCCAAGCCATAACGAGCTGGTTTTGTTGAAACCCTCCCACTACGATGAGGAGCGGTGATCTTTTGAACAGGAACTTTGGTAGTAGTTTTCTCAGTAGGTTCGACTGAGGGAGTGGGATTATCCTCTTCTTGAGTGGAAGAGGACGGAACATTGGAAGGAGTTATATCTGAAAGCATTTCCTCTAAAACAACTTTACTTTTTGGTTTGTTGTCTTGATCATAGTTTTCTTCAAGAAAAGTAGCATTTGTAGAAACAAACACTTTGTTATCCTTGTGACTATAAAACAGTCCACCCCTAGTTTCTTTAGAATTTCCGACAAACATGCAAACTTCAGTTCGTGATTCAAGTTTGCCTTCTTTCTTTCTCAAGACATGAGCAGGGCACCCCCAAATTCTGTAGTGGCGTAAACTAGGTGTACGACCATTCAATAGTTCGATGGGTGTCTTAGGGACTGCTTTAGATGGAACAACATTTAAAATGTCATTTGCCATTTGTATAGCATATCCCCAGAAGGACGTAGACAGAGTTGAATAACTCAGCATAGACCTAACCATTTCCAAAAGAGTGCGATTTCTTCTTTCTACAACTCCATTTTGCTGTGGAGTGCCTGGGGCAGTGTATTGGGATTCAATTCCAAGTTCAATTAAATGATCTTTGAACTGCATATCCATATATTCTCCACCCCTATCAGTTCGTAAGATCTTTAATGTTTTACCTAATTGGTTTTGAGCCAAAGCATGAAATTCTTGAAACTTTTCAAACGTTTCAGATTTCTTTTGCATTAGGTAAAGAAAACTATATCTAGAGTAATCGTCAATGAAAGTGACAAAATACTCATAACCACCTCAGGCTTTTACATTCAAAGGTCCGCAAACATCGGAATGCACTAACCCTAGGGGTTGTTTGGCACGCTCTCCCTTTGCAGAGAAAGAACGTTTGGTCATTTTTCCTTCCAGGCAGGACTCGCATACTGGCAATTCACCTAAGACGACATTTTTCAATGGACCGTCTTTGGTTAGCCTTTTGAGTCTATCAAAGCCTATATGACCTAAACGTAAATGCCATAGATAAATTTGATCATCATTATCAATCTCTTTTCTTTTGAGGTTTCTAGGTTTAGCTACATTGAATAGTTCGCTATTTAGTGAGATTTGTGTAATTGGTCTTAAAACTTAAAGCCCTTGTTCCATGGAGGCAACACATATTTGAAATCTATTACGAGAAATTGAACAATAAGAACTCGAAAAATTCAATATATAAGATTGTGTTTGCAAACATGAGACACTAATCAAGTTTCTACTAAAGTTTGGAATAAATAAAACATTTTATAAAATTAAAAATCTTTGTTGAAACTTGATGCAGGCTTTTCCTCTAGCTTTGACCAACACTAACTCGCCATTACCAACTTTAAGCTTTAACTCTTCTGGAAGCAGATTTTCACAAGTTTCACCCAGCTGCAGTGAAGAACATACATGGTTAGTAGACCCAGAATCACCATTCCAAGTAGATTTGTCGTTCTCTAAAACACATGATTCAAAGACAAAAGCATTACCTTCGTTTGAATTGTTTAGAAGCCGAGGACATCGTTGTTCTTGATGTCCCTTTTCATTACAATTCGAACATAGAAGATTATGTCTGATAATTGTACTTGAAGAAGCAGCTTTGCTAGAGCCTTCATGATTAATCCTTTTCCTCTGATTAAGATTTGCAAACCTAGGAGGTCCCATTGCAATCAGATTCCGTTCATGGGCTCGTAATTATGCTTCGAGCTTGTCCATGTCGGAGGAGTTGCAATTGTTGATCATGTAAGAAACAACAAATTCATTATACTCCGGAGGAAGACTATTAAGAATGAATTGTACCCATTGTTCTCTTGATAAATCAATTCCTAGTAGATTTGCCTTTTGGAACTTCAGATTCATCATCAACAGGTGCGAGTTTATGCAACTACCAATATGCATTTTCACACTATAGAGTTCTTTTGCTAAGATATTAACTAGGAGTGGATCGGGGTGAGGGTTATTCATATTTTCACTACAACACATCAATAAAACAGAAGTAAGGTTTTGGTTCATAAATTCATACACATGTTCAGAAAATAACAAATAGTCACATATGTTATAAAAATACTAAATCTAACATAGTTTATTTTCCAAGGTTTTCAACAAACTGATACAGTTTCCCATTTAGGCGAGAGTCAAAGCATCATCCATTGAATAGAGTTGTCAATTCATCTAAAATGATAATCATTCTAGCAACCTTTTATTCCATGAAGATTGGAATTCAGCGTTGTCCCGTTTAAGTGAAAGTCAAGGCAATTCTATCTTATTAACTTCCACCATTGTTTCATATTTTGTAAGTCAAATATAGTCGCCACCATTAGGGTGATCCATACCATATAAAACACTTACAAAGCTACTTATCTTTCGAGATTAAACGGTGCTAACTTGCTAATGAACGTTCCTCCATTAGGGAGGATTACTCACTAAAACAAAAGCTATGTAAAACCAACAATGGAGATCGAATGTCTCTTGATTAAAGCTCATTATTTTAAAATATGTATTTTATTTAATCATTTATTCCGTATTATAATAATGAAAATTACAAATTAAAGTTGGTTTTGAAAAAAAAATTATATTAAAAATATCCAACTTTAATTAAATTTCAATTATTATTTAAATTTGAAAAATAAATTCGAAATTTAAAATAGAATAAATTTGAAAAAATATCTTGTTTAAGTTGTTTAGAAGAATCTAAAAAATCAACTTAAATATCTTTCAAATTAGATTTAATTAAATATAAAATTAAGTTGTAACCACTTAATTTGAAAATATTCCATTTTAAGTTAATATTTGAAAAATATCAACTTAAAAAATATCTAAAGAATCTTAATAACCAATTCTTAAAATTCCTCAACTTAATTTTAAAATTTGAAATTCAAAAGATATTCAGATTTAAGTTGATTAGTTAGAGATAACTAACTTTCAACTTAAATAGGAATATTTAATGAAAAATTTAAATTAAGCTTCAGAAAAAATCTAGTTGGTTATAATTCTATATTTAATTAAATACAAGAAAATAAATATAGTTTAGCTTAGAATATAATTCTTTAAACTATGGTTTTCTTAAATTAATTTCAAAATAAATGAAATTAATTATGTTGCTCATCAATTTTATTAGGTTAAACTAATTTAATTAACCTAGTACAGTTATCCAAATCAGGCAAATGGGCTTTCACAATTGGGGTAGTTCATGTGAGGGGGAGCTGGGTTCAGTATGCCGTACCCACTTCTATGGCCCCAAACTCTCACACAAGGCCCAAAAGAGAGAAATTTAACCTTAAAATGAACAACTGTTATTAATTGAATAGGCCCAAAAATTAAATGGGCCTAAATAAAATCTATCAAAAACTATGATATTTTATTTAGCAACAACAACCTATATGCATCTATAACAAAATTAAACATATAGGCTCACACAGGCACACATTTGGATGGATCCTATCATGTTGCTAGGTCATACACAGATGAAAGAAGATTGTAAAATTTACCTGTTACAAATTATTTACTTGACCTATTGACAATTGAACCATGGGTTAAAATCAGATCATTGGATCTGTCAACAAGTTAACCATGACAATTTAGATCAAGCAATAATAGGTTTTATAAAACTTACATACAAGCTAAAACACATACTCTTGCAACAAGATGAATTGGATAGTTGGATGTAGGATTTATTTAATGTTAATTAATTATTTTCGAAAATATTTAAATATTTAAAAAAAAAATCAGTTTTTAAATAAAATAAAATAATAAATAAAAAAAATTAAATTAAACCAACAATTTTTGAAAAATTAGGTTTCAACTAACCTAAATATCATTTCATAAAAAATATTTGCTAACCACCTTTTAAATTTTTAAAGTTATTTTATAAATTAAATATACAATAAAAAAAATAAACATTTTTCATATTTTATAATTTAATTTAAATAAAAATAATAAAATTTAAAAGTTAGCAAAATATCTTACTTCTATTTAAAATTACATGATTATAGTAATCTTATTTTAAATTTAAATAAGGTCAAATAATTTAAATAATATTTAATATCTGACCTTTAAATTTAATCAAGCAAAAAGATAGATTTTTACTTGTTTTTCAAATTCAAATTACACTAATATCTAAAATTAAATTTAAAAAATTCAAATTAATTTATTTCTGATATTAGATTTGAAAATTGAAAAATAAAATTCAAAATACAAAACTACACAAAAAATCGGAAGTTAATTCCATGAAATAGCATGAAAAATCGAAGAAAAACGAAAAAATTGTGAGCTGTACGGACCATACTGCCCGCGCGCGCATGGGAAGGTGCTTGAACGAGAAACCTCGGCGTAAGAGGCTGCATGCAGCCTCTCCGTGCGCGCGAGGCTCGGTTTCAGACAAAAATTTGTCTGTGCGCGTGCTGTCCGAGGGATGCCCCTTATCCGCGCGTGTGGGTAGTTGCACCACCCTGATATTTTTTGAAACTTCAAAAAATCATAACTAATTTCAAATTAAATCGAAATGAGTTCTGTAAAAAAAGTAAATTGCTTAATTTTTTCCATACTATCCAACAAAAATAATTCCAGAAACAGAATTTCAATTATTTTTCACGAAAATTCACAAACATCAATCAATCATCATACAACACACAAAACAACATGATAGCATCCAAAACACAAACAAATCGTTTTAAGTCCAAATTTCTTGCAAGAAAATTAATTAACCTGGCTCTGAGGCCAGTTGCTGGAAATTATTTTACCAGGATCTTAGATCTACTCACAAGTATGTTGATTAACACCCTAAGTATGAACTTCTAAAACGATTATAAAACAAACACATATAAAGTATGAGAAACCTTACATTGGGTGCAGCGGAGTAAAATGTCTCCTTCCGTTCATATCTCTAACCCTTGTATCCTTTCTGTTGCAGAGTATTATCAAGATCTGAACCTGGATCTCTTTCTCTCCTTGCTTTAGTGTTGAAACTCCTTCTTGTTGAATGTCTTTCTTCACGATCTTCCTCACTATGATTGAGGTATCACTTGATGTGTGTGGGCACTACTCTATCACTAAGAGGTTCCAAATTATTCAAGGAAGAAGAAGAGTATAAAGGTGGCGGCTAGGGTTTAGAAAGAGAAGGCTCAGGTTTTTCTCTGAAGGAAACCAGAAGTAAAACTGTAAATTTCTGGAAGCCTTCACTATCTATTTATAGCATTCCACATAGGGTTAGGTTTGAATTATTTGGCATTAAAATAATGAAAATATCAGATGATAAAGCCTATAAAAGTGGTCGGCCATGGCAATTTGCAATTTGGAAATATCAGATGATAAAGCCTATAAAATAATGAAAATATCAGATGATAAAGCCTATAAAATAATGAAAATATCAGATGATAAAGCCTATATCAGGTTTTTCATTCCATTTGCAATTTTGCAGTTTTATCGTTTCTGCATCTCATTTTCTCAAAAACGCCAATTTTCAAATTCAACCATTTAAATGCCAATTCTAACTATTTAATAACTATAAATAATTATTAAATAATATTGTCATTTATCATATTTATTAATTGAACCATACAAAGTATCATAATTAACAAATATGCCCTAAAAACTTTTTCTTTACAATTTCGCCCTTAGTGAAAAATTCACAAATAGACATAGTCTAATTCGAGAATTATAATTGATTAATCAAAACCAATTAAATGAGTCTTACAAGTAATATTATCTCAACTAGTTGGGGGACCATAGGTCTATATAACCGAGCTTCCAATAAGCAGATCAAAAATTTAAATCCTAAACTCACTGACTTATTAATTCTTCGTTGAATCCACGCATAGAACTTAGAATTGCACTCTCAGTATATAGAACGCTCTATATGTTCCACCATATAGACACGTCATTAGTTATCCATTGTTATAATCCTAATTTGATCAATGATCCTCTATATGAATGATCTACACTGTAAAGGGATTAGATTACCGTGACACCCTACAATGTATTTTATCCTTAAAACACTTAACCCCGTATAAATGATATTTCAGCTATGTGAAATGAGTACTCCACCATTTATTTTTGTTTGGTCAAGCTCGAAGAAAATCATCTTTTACTTACTATTCGCTAGATAGAAGCTATAGATTCCATATTTATGTTAGCGCTCACACTCAATTGCACTACCGTGTCCCCAAAATGTACGTATCACCCTGACCCAAAAGTAGGCTTAACAAACAAATCAAAGAACACGAATAACACTCTTGAGATTGAGCCTAATCATATCAGGATTGAGATCATTTGATCTAGGATCAACTAGGCGATATTGACTTGAATAGATATTACGGTAAGTTTAATAAATCTATATCAAAGTTCAATATCGGTCCCTTCCGATGCATACTCCATGCACCCAACCTGAGCTTTACTTTAGCCAATGCTCTGGAAAGAACATAGCATTATACCAAATGCAAGTAAACTCTGTTGTAGATTATCATATCAGTAAAACCCTGTGTCTGATAAATCTAGGAATCTTTATTCACATAGTCATGTTTACTTTCCAATGTGTTGACAACACAATAAATAGGATCAAGTATGTGAAAAGGGTTTCAGATGAATTTATAAATCAAATAGACAAGCAATTGATAACATGAACCAAAACATACACAAATGAATGAAAAATACTTCTGTTCCTTTATTGATGTTGAATAAAATGGATTACATTGAATTAGAGTTTTATTTAGGGCATAAAATCCAACAGTTATTACCAACATCAACATTTGAGAAGAGGGCAGACAAGATCGAAATTCGTCAATTAGAAGATCTCTACAAATGCCTAAATGTGGGGGAGTTAGTGTAACGTCCTCACTATTAGGCACGCTACCCAAGATAATTAAAAAAACCCCTAATCCCCTAAACGGGATTACTAACAGAATAGCGTGGGAAATTTAAACTTTAAATGCAAATGGAATGAAAATAAACTTGTAATAATTTTAACTTTACAAACAAACAAAAGTTACATGTCTCGGGATCCCAAAAAACAATTTACAAAATATTACAAGTCTGTTTCGAATAACCGACCTAAGCGGCAAAACAGAGTTACAAAAAAAATCATCACTGGTAGACCCCAACCCGCTTAGTCTAGTGTGGCCCGAACATGTACATACATCGCCCAACTCCCCTACTCATGGCTGATCAGAAACAGATTTACCCTTTCCTGCATAGTAGAGCACCCGTGAGACAAGCCCAGCAACACAGTAAAATATATCAATAATCATATATAACTCATCACATAAATAATAATGTCATTTCATATTTTTCTGTATGACACATACCCGCGTGTTACGCTCACACGCCTATTTATGTCTATGTGGCATAGACCTACGTGTTACGCTCACACGTCTAATTACAATTGTTGGGATTTATGTCCTAAATAAAACCCATTTCAATATAATCAGATTTACTAATTAATAAAGATCAGAAATAATATTTTATGTTGCATGGTTCACATGATTTATTTCATGACATTGTTTTGTTGGGTTTTATGCCCTAAATAAAACTCATTTCAATATGATCAGATTTACTTATTAATATAGATCAGAAATAACATTTAATGTTGCATGGTTCACATGATTTATTTCATGATTATATTTACATAATGTATGAATTCTATTTAAGTCCAGAACATATCAATTTGTTAATGATTATAGTGTTGTCAACACAGTGGAATATAATCTTAATTATATGTTCGAAAGTTTATTCCCTGATTTGTCAGTTCACTGGATTTAGACTGACATGATAATCAGCGATAGGTATTCTTACACCTTGGATAAGTGGTATGTCCTTTCCAAGGCATTGGCAAAGTTTACTAGTATCGAATGTATGGAGTATACATTGGATGGGACCGCTATTGAACTTTGATTAGATATGTTAAATTTACCGTAATATCTATTCAATTCAATATCACCTGTTGATCCCAGATCAAATGATCTTAATCCTGATATTTTTAGGTTCGATCTCAAGAGTATTACACATGTTCTTTGATTTGTTAGTTAAGCCTACTTTTGGGTCAGGGTGATACGTACATTTTGGGAACATGATATTATAATTGAGTGGGAGCTCTAACATAACTATAACTTCTATAGGAATTTAGAAGTGAAACGATGATATCCTTCGAGCTTGGCTAAACAGAGATAAATGGTGGAGATCTCATTTCACTTCGCTGAAATATCATTTATACGGAGCTAAGTGTTTTAAGGATAAAATACATTGAAGGTGTAACGGAAACTTAGTGCCTTTTCAATGTAGATCATCTATTAGAGGGTCATTGATCACATTAGGATTATAACAATGGATAACTAATGACGTATCTATATCGTGGAACATATACAGCGTTTTATAGACTGAGAGTGCAATTCTAAGTTCTATGCGTGGATTCAACGAAGAATTAATAAGTCAATGAATTTAAGATATAAATTCTTGATCTGCTTATTGGAAGCTCGGATATATAGACCCATGGTCCCCATACTAGTTGAGACCATACTGCTTGTAAGACTCAGTTAATTGATTTTGATTAATCAATTATAATTCTAAAGTTAGACTATGTCTACTTTGTGAATTTTCACTAAGCAAGGGTGAAATTGTAAAGAAAAGAGATTCTAGGTTTATTTATTAATTAAGAGACTTTATATGTCTAATTAATAAATATATTAAATGACAATATTATTTAATAATTAATTTTTAGTTATTAAATAATTAGAATTGGCATTTAAATGGTTGAATATGAAAATTGGCATTTTTGAGAAAATGAGATGCAGAAATGATAAAACAGCAAAATTGCATAAGTGAGGCCCATTATCCAAGGCCCATGGTCGGCCACACTTATAGGGTTTTATCATTTATTTTTCCATTATTTTAATGCCAAATAATTCTAACTTAAACCTAGGTGGTTACCTATAAATAGATAGTGATGGCTCTCATTCACACTTAATTCTGTCAGATGAAATTTGAGCCTCTTTCTATTCTCTATAGTCGAAACCTCTTCTTCTCTTTTCTTCTTCAATAATTTCGAAATCCTTGAGTGAATGAGTGAGTTCCCACACACATCAAGTGGTATCTCAATCATAGTGTGTAAGACTGTGGAAAATCAACCAACAAGAAGGAGATTCAGCATCAAAGGAAGGAGAGAAAGAGATCCAGATTCAGATCTTGGTGATGCTCTGCTACAGAAAGGAATCAAGAGCGAGAGACCTGAACGGAAGGAGTCATTATATTCCGCTGCACCCAATATCCTGGTAAAATATATCCAACATGTTTAATGTATAAATTCTATTAAGTCCAGAACATATTTATTTGTACATGATTATAGTGTTGTCAACACAGTGGAATATAATCATATTTATATGTTCGAAAGTTTAATGCCCTGATTTGTCAGTTCACTGGATTTAGGCTGACATGATAATCAGCGATAGGTATTCTTACACCTTGGATAAGTGGTATGTCCCTTCCAGGGCATTGGAAAAGTTTACTAGTATCGAATGTATGGAGTATACATTGGATGGGACCGATATTGAACTTTGATTAGATATGTTAAATTTACCGTAATATCTATTCAATTCAATATCACCTAGTTGATCCTAGATCAAATGATCTTAAGCCTGACATGATTAGGTTCGATCTCAAGGGTATTATTCATGTTCTTTGATTTGTTAGTTAAGCCTACTTTCGGGTCAGGGTGATATGTACATTTTGGAACATGATAGTACAATTGAGTGGGACTGGTGATCATAGATATGGAATCTATAGCTTCTATAGGTATTTAGAAGTGAAACGATAATTTCCTTCGAGCTTGCTAAATAGAGATAATTGATTGAGATCTCATTTTAGTGATTATATTATTTCACTAAAATATCATTTATAGGTGGCAAGTATTTTAAGGATAAAATACATTGAAAGGGTGTAATGGTAATTTTATCCTTATGCAATGTAAATCATCTATAGAGGATCATTGATCATTAGGATTATAACAATGGATAATTTATAGCGTATCTATATCACGGAACATATAGAGCATTCTATATGACTGAGAGTGCAATTCTAAGTTCCAAGAGTAGATGCAACAAGGAATTAATAAGCTAGTGAATTTACTTGGTAAATTCTTGATCAGCTTATTGGAAGCTCGGTTATATAGGCCCATGGTCCCCATACTAGTTGAGACCATACGGCTTGAAAGACTCAGTTAATTGATTCTAGTTAATCAATTATGATTCTAAAATTAGACTATGTCTAGTTTATGAATTTTTCACTAAGCAAGGGCAAAATTGTAAGAAAATAGATTATAGGTCTTATTTATTAATTGAAAGACTTTATTAAGTCTAATTAATAAATTTATTAAATGAAAAAATTATTTAATAATTAATTTTAGTTATTAAATAATTGGAATTGGCATTTAAATGGTTGAATTTGAAAATTGACATTTTTGAGAAAATGAGATGCAGAAATGATAAAACAGCAAAATTGCATAAGTGAGGCCCAATATCCAAAGCCCATGGCCGGCCATACTTAATAGCTTTTATCATTTATTTTTTTATTATTTTAATGCCAAATAATTCTAACTTAAACCTAGGTGGTTACCTATAAATAGATAGTGATGGCTCACATTCACACAAAACTCTGTCATGAAAACTGAACCTCTTTCTATTCTCTATAGCCGAAACCTCTTCTTCTCTTTTCTTCTTCAATAATTTCAAACCTTGAGTGATAGAGTAAGTGCCCACACACATCAAGTGGTACCTCAATCATAGTGTGGAAGATTGTGAAGAATCCAATCAACAAGAAGGAGAATCAGCATCAAAGAAGGAGAGAAAGCGATCCAAGTTCAGATTTTGATAATCCTCTGCTACAGAAAGGAATCAAGGGCTAGATATCTGAATGGAAGGAGTCATTATATTCCGCTGCACCCAATGTAAGGTTTCCTAAACCCTTGTATGTTTATTTCATTGTTTTAGAATTCATATTAGGATGTTAATGAAACATACTTGTTAGTCAATCTAGGTCCCGGTAAAATATTTCCAACAACAATAAGGCCTTAGAACGGTTCATCTCGATTCTAATTACTGAGTCCAACCCGATTATGCCTTGAACACATAACTCTCAATTTCAATATACATCTATATACATCATGGCATAACAATTACATGTTGACAATTTACTAGGGTAATAACCCTAAGCCAATAAACCGCTTACTTTAGAGTAATAACTCTAATCCTGGTTTCTAGTCTTTCATATATATCATATTCCATATAAGCGTCATTGCGCATATCTCTACGTGCTAGCTACTATCTTACCTGATGTCCCGCAAATATGGAGATTCCAAATCCCCGGGTGCTCCTGACCAAGTGCCGGTAATCCTAGTCACAATTCTAGGATACACAAGTATAGAGTTAATCCCTAAATCCATTTTCACAAATCATAAACTGTGTAACACCCTAACTGCCATAGGCGTATTACGTGATTTTTAAACGTACTGTGCAGCTCGTTGCTAATCAACGAGGTTTATGGAAAAACGTGATTAATTAAAATTTTGCTTTTTAATTAAACTTATAAAACAATATTACAAAAGACTCGGGATCCCGATTATAAAATCATTTACAAAAAGATTTAACTGATTAACTGTTACATAAAATAAAAGTCGTCTAACGACCAGTTACAAAAATCAGCCTCGCTGTCCCGATGATCGTACGCTCCAGGCCTAACCGCCCCGACATGTACAATCTCATAAGCTCGCTCACGGTCCATCAGCTATAGCCTTGCCTTTACCTACACATCAACGTAGAACTGTGAGTCGACAGACTCAGTAAGAAAAGCATAATAATACTCATACATAATATTAACTGCCGTGTCCAACACGATATGCGAGTCCCGCCATTCGCCATGTCCAACATGGTGCGAGCCCCTTCTTGCCATGTCCAACATGGTGCGAGTTCCGAATGTTCATAGGGACGGTACTATTGACACGTAACAACCTGATCGGTCGAAGCCAGTCATACTCATTTCTTGGTCATACTCCGGCTGTCTCGACGTGTTACTATATCCTCTGATCGGTCGAACCGGTCATACTCCGCCGTGGTCATACTCCGGCTGTACCGAACGGGATACGTCAATAGCACGGAACCACCAACCAAGTGTCGGCCCCGATCGGTCAAACCAGGTCATCTTGTTGCCTTGGTCATACTCCGGCTATGCAGACGTGACGAGGGTTGGATGGTTCAAGCCTAAATACATAACTAATGTAATCTAGCGGGCTTCCTACATGCACGCTAAACATGTAATCTACATATGCATACTTGTTATACTAATCTTACACGGATTCGAATTCGGGTGTGCCGTCAACCCGTACCGGAACCTAGCCGAGCGGCGGACATCGTCAGCTCTAAACCATAAAAATCACAACGCTATAAGTGACACGCTAAATCACTTCCTGGGACTAAAACTATGAACGAAAAGTTTCCCTATCGATAAAAAGCATGGCAATACCCCTAAAAACATAAAAACGAGGAAAACTAGAGGTCACGAATTTTCCCCAACCGGTAGACCGGTTGCCCAACGGAATTCCGGTTGGAAAATTCGAACCCTCATCCGAGTCGGATGCACAACCGAGTCGGTTCCTCGCAGTGCCCAACCAAAATTTTCATAACTCGACCAATTCAACCCCAATTGGTTCCAAACTTTCCAGACCTGCTCTAAACACCCCAAAGAACAAATCTAAGGCAACAAACTAACCCAGAAACCTCAGAAGCAAAATTCACCATGTGAGCTCCAAGCTTTGAGTAAAAACTCAAACTTGGCTAAAGCTCACTCACAAGCCTCAAGCTAGCTTAGAATCACATAATCAAGCATAGAAATACAGCAGAAAACAAAACCTAGTTCATGCAACAACTACAGCCACCAATTTCTCAATTTTTTTCTTTGAAAACCAAACTTTTGCATAAGAAAATTCTAGCATGCTCAACCTAGGAATTATACACCACAAGTAGCTTAATTAACACCTAAAAATCATGATTTAACCTCAGAAATCAACAATCAAACTCAGCAGCAACAACATTCAAATTAACATGCATTAACTCATTTTTTTATCAAAAATTCCGAGAAGACTAAGAAGAACAAGTAAGAGATACATACCACAATCAAGAGTTTCTAAAATGTGACGAATCAAGCTTGAAAAACCCAGCCTTTGAATCCCCAATACCCAGCCGAAAAAGAGAGAGAGCTTTGAGTGTGTGAGTTTTGAAATTTCCTTTCTAATTTGACTAAGTGTGGAAATAAAGGAAAATAAGATTTTTAAGCCAAATATACCACTTTACTTCAGCCAAATAAACACATAAAATAAACATTTATTTTCCAAATAAAAAGTCACTAAAAGACAAAAAGTCATTGGGGCAAAAAGACCATTTTGCCCCTCCACCATAAAATCACATAAACCATACTAAAGGGGTATTTTTGGGAAATTCTAAATTCCCGGCCATTCCCGACATTCCCAATGTCTAAAACCCGTCCCCAAACTACTAGCATACTAAGTTGTGGTTTCTACTGAGCCAAACGCCGAGTTCCAAAATACCGGGCACCGGAATTACAAAATAGGCAAGCTACTGAAAACATAAATAACAGTAATAAATTATTTAAATAGCTATAAATAATTTCATAATTAATCACCTTCAACTGATAATTTCCAAATTAACTAAGCGGGCTTTACAACTATCCCCCCCTTTAAAAGGATTTCGTCCCCGAAATCTAACCTGAATAACTCTGGATATTGAGCTCTCATATCTGACTCTAGCTCCCAGGTGGCTTCCTCCACCTTGCTGTTTCTCCAGAGTACCTTGACCAATGCTATGGTCTTATTCCGAAGGACTTTATCCTTTCTATCCAGGATCCGCACGCGGTTGTTCCTCATATGTCATGTACGCCGAAGACTCTCGTAAGCGAGTATATGAGAGGGGTCTGAAACGTATTTTCTCAACATTGAGACATGGAATACGTTGTGCACTGCTGATAAGGCTAGAGGCAATGCTAACCGATATGCCACTTGACCTATCTTCTCGAGAATCTCGAAAGGTCCTGTAAATCTAGGGCATAACTTGCCTCTTTTCCCGAAACGTTTGATCCCCTTCATCGGAGATACCCGTAAAAATACATGTTCCCCTACTTGGAACTCAACATCTCTGCGTTTCGGATCTACGTAACTCTTCTGTCTGCTCTGTGAGGCAAGCATTCTAGCTTTTATCTTTTCTATCGCCTCATTGGTCCGCTGAACTGACTCTGGACCTAGGTATTTCCTCTCCCCTGTCTCATCCCAGTGGATAGGGGATCTGCATTTCCTACCGTACAACAGTTCATAGGGAGCCATCCCTATCGTACTCTGATAACTGTTGTTGTACGAGAATTCTATCAACGGTAGCTACTTACTCCATGAGCCTTCAAAGTCCATAACACAGGCTCTCAACATGTCCTCCAATATCTGAATTGTCCTTTCGGACTGACCATCTGTCCGAGGATGGAATGTTGTACTGAATTTTAGCTTTGTACCCATTGCCCGTTGCAAACTTTGCCAAAATTTGGAGGTGAACTTCGGATCCCTATCCGAAACTATAGACTTCGGTACCCCGTGAAGTCTTACTATCTCTCTGACGTACAGTTCTGCCAACTGATCCACTGAAAATGTTGTTCTAACCGGCAGAAAATGAGCAGATTTCGTAAATCGATCCACCACTATCCAGATGGAATCAAATAAACCCGTGGTCCTAGGTAACCCGACCACAAAATCCATCGTAATATCCTCCCATTTCCATTCTGGTAGGGTTAGAGGCTGCAACAACCCTGCTTGGTCTCGATGTTCAGCCTTAATCTGCTGACAAGTGAGGCATCTCGATACGAATTCTACCAAATTCTTCTTCATACCGCTCCACCAGAAGTACGGTTTCAAATCTTGGTACATCTTAGTGGTGCCGGGATGCAGAGAATACGGGGTAGAATGAGCCTCCTCAAATATCTCATTTTTAAGTTCCACACTGTTCGGAACACAAACCCTGGCTTTATACAAAAGCACCCACTATTTGACACTGAAAAGTCCTTGGCTTGACCAGCCAACACCTCATCTCGGATTTTCACTAACTCCGGATCTGACATCTGAGTGATTTTTATTCTTTCCAACAGATCAGATTGCAGCGTTAAGTTGTGAAGCTGACCTACCACAAACTCAATGATGGATCTAACCATATCCTCTGCTAGCTGAGGTGAGATCTGAATCATACTAGCTACTTGCCCGGGACCCTTTCTGCTCAGGGCATCAGCCACTACATTGGCTTTTCCGGGATGATAGAGAATCTCACAATCATAATCCTTCACTAATTCCAACCAACGCCTTTGTCTCATGTTCAAATCTTTCTGAGTAAAGAAATACTTGAGACTTTTATGGTCGGTATAGATCTCACACTTCTCCCCATAAAGGTAATGCCGCCAAATCTTCAGTGCAAAAACCACTGCGGCCAATTCTAGATCATGAGTCGGGTATCGCTGTTCATAATCCTTTAACTGACGGGAGGCATAAGCGATGACCCGATCGGCTTGCATCAATACACACCCCAAACCCTGTTTGGATGCGTCACAGTAGACTACGAACTTCTCCTTGTCCGAAGGCAAAGCTAGCACCGGAGCAGTAATCAACCTCTGCTTTAGCTCCTGAAAGCTAGCTTCGCACTTATCTGACCAAATAAATCTCTGATTTTTCTTTGTAAGCTCGGTTAGGGGCATTGAGGTTTTGGAGAACCCTTCCACGAACCTACGGTAGTACCCAGCTAAACCCAAGAAGCTTCTAATGTCTGTCACTGTCTTCGGTCTCGGCCAATCCTTGACGGATTCAATCCTCCCGGGATCCACCTTGATCCCATCTTTGCTTACGATGTGCCCTAGGAAGGACACCTAAGATAGTCAGAACTCACATTTCTTGAACTTGGCATAAAATTTATGTTCTCGAAGTCGTTGCAGTACCATTTGAAGATGTAACTCATGCTCCTCTTCTGATTGAGAGTACACGAGGATGTCGTCGATAAACACAATCACACAGATATCGAGGAAATCCTTGAATACTCTATTCATCAGGTCCATGAATACTTTGCGGGAGCATTGGTTAGTCGAATGACATAACCGGAAATTCGTATTGTCCATACCTAGTGCGGAAAGCCGTCATTGGAATGTCCTCCTCTCGGATTCTCAAGGCGATGATAACCCGAACGGAGATCAATCTTAGAAAAGACCGTCTTCCCCAGAAAGCCGATCGAACAAGTCATCGATCCTAGGTAATGGATATTTATTCTTCACCGTCGACTTGTTCAACTCCACGTAGTCGATGCACATCCTCATAGATCCATCCTTCTTCTTGACGAACAAAGCCCAGGGCTCCCCAGGGTGACACACTGGGCCGAATGAACCCTATGTCAAGCAACCCTTGGAGTTGAATCTTTAATTCCTTAAGTTCAGCTGGAGCCATCCTATACGGGGCTTTGGAAACCGGTTCCACCCCTGGTGCCAAGTCAATCACGAAATCAATCTCCCGCTGAGGTGGTAACCCTAGAAGTTCTTCGGGAAAAACATCCAAAAATTTCCGAACCACTCTGATGTCCTCTGGCCGAATGGTATCTGGCCGTGTGGTGTCCACCACCACGGCCAGAAACCCTAAGCAACCGACGTGCAACAATTCTCTCGCTGACATAGCCGAGATCACCGGGATCCGAGATCCCTGAACTGAACCCACAAATACAAACGGTTCTTCACTTTCCGGTTGGAAGACCACCATCTTCCTTTTACAATCAAAGCTCGCCGAATATTTAGATAGGAAATCCATTCCTAAAATAATATCAAATTCGACTAAGCTCATCTCTATCAGATCAACGCTTAACTCTCTACCATCTATCCTGATCGGCATAGACCTAATCCACCTATTGGAGATAACCAATTCTCCGCCAGGTAACAGGGTTCCAAACCCTGATTGATATCTATCATAGGGTCCACCCAATTTACTAGAGATTCTAGCAGCCACACAAAACAACCTTGACCCAAGCACTCACCCGGAGAATGCCTCTTACTAATAAGACACTCCAGTAGGAATAACGGGTCTTAACAACTACCCCGACGATCGTCTTGATTACGGATTCCCTCGGAACCTCTTGTTCTGCCTCGAGCCACCTGATGCAGTGGATGATTCCTCCTCCAGTCCATGGCCGAACCACTACCTCCCCTGCTGAAACCTGACGCAGAAGGAGTAGGAGCCCCGCCACATTCCGGAGTCCTAACTGATTCCACATACATCCAGATGCGCCCACAGCTCACCATGCTTTCTTCGCCATCTCAGCTTAGATGGTCTTATCGTCGGTAGTGATCATAAGGTCATACTTGATCTTCACATTAAGTCCATCGAGATATTTTCTTTCTTACTGAAATCGGTTGGCGCAAATCCCGAGGCTAACCTCGCCAACCGGCTGAAGGCGAGTAATATATTCGTCATGCTCATATTCTCTCGGCAGGTCGGGTGGGCGAACTCTTTCCTCTTGGCGCTTCGACCAGCCTCGTTATAACATTTTAACGGCCGAAGAGTTCTAAAACCTTTCCCGAAGTCATAGAGATGACGTCATGGATGCGAGACACCATGTCCCACCGAGACCCGGGCGTCTTCTTAAAGGCGAAAAGTGGCACTCACCACTGCGTCGTTCCGGTGACATCCATAAAGTTCGAGTGCAGTGATCACGCGTCGGCCATTGCTCGGCTTTCATTACATCAGGACCTCCCGGGAATACGGAGTAAGCTTGCTCCTCGAACCGCTCATACAATGGTTCCAATCTATGGGCCGCCACCACTATCTCGGCACAGGCGGCGAGGGCGGTGTGCCACCGGGAACTACGGGCACCCCTAACCGCGGAGCACCTGTTTGTCTCAACCTGCGAATCTCGAGATCTTGCTCTTCTATCCGGGTTTGTGTTTCGCAAAACGTAACTTCCCAGGCTTCACGATTGACTTGGGCGACTTTGCGGCGAGTTAACATCACTCCAACCGCGAACCCCGCCCCGGGACCTCTACCTCGGCCCAAAACACTTGAGGGGAACGAGCTCCTCGACCTTGATCTCGACCGGCCGAGATGCCCCGACTCCTAATATTTCACCCGGCGTCCATCTAGTACGAACCGCCTCAAAATCCCGAGTTGGCACTTCGAGGTCACGATCATCGAGAGCTTACTAATGCCGCTTAATTTGGAAATTAAAAACGAAACATGCGCCTATTCTACTATCAGGCTACTAACATGCTTCCTAACAAGCTTTTCTTTTTCATAACCGAATAAAATAAACTACTAAAGCAATAAAGGCTTACCGAACGCGTGAAACGAGCTAGCTCGATGATGATTGTACATGTCGTGACGATCTTCGGGAGACAACCCGCGGCTACGATACCAAATTGTAACACCCTAACCGCCATAGGCGTATTACGTGATTTTTAAACGTCTTGTGCGGCTCGTTGCTAATCAACGAGGTTTATGGAAAAACGTGATTAATTAAAATTTTGCTTTTTAATTAAACTTATAAAATAATATTACAAAAGACTCGGGATCCCGATTATAAAATCATTTACAAAAAGATTTAAGCGATTAACTCGTTACATAAAATAAAAGTCGTCTAACGACCGATTACAAAAATCGGCCTCGGCGTCCCGATGATCGTACGCTCCGGGCCTAACCGCCCGACATGTACAATCTCATAAGCTCGCTCACGGTCCATCGGTATAGCCTTGCCTTTACCTACACATCAACGTAGGGCGCGTAGTCGACGGACTCGGTAAGAAAAGCATAATAATACTCATACATAATATTAACTCGCCGTGTCCAACACGATGCGGAAGTCCCGCTGCCATGTCCAACATGGTGCGGAGCCCCTTCTTGCCATGTCTGACATGGTGCGAGTTACGAACGTTCATAGGGACGGTACTATTGACACGTAACAACGATCGGCTCGAGCCGGTCATACTCCTCTTGGTCATACTCCGGCTGTCTGCGTGTTACTATATCCCTCACGATCGGTCGAACCGGTCTACTCCGCGCTGGTCATACTCCACATTTCGTACCGACGGGATACGTCAATAGCACGGAACCACCAACCAAGTGTCGGCTGATCGGTCAAACCGGTCATATCATGCTTCATTGGTCATACTCCGGCTGTCTGCAGACGTGGACGGGGTTGGATGGTTCAAGCCTAAATACATAACTAATGTAATCTAAAGGGCTTCCCTACATGCACGCTAAACATGTAATCTACATATGCCTACCGTTATACTAATCTTACTGGATTCCGAATTCGGGTGTGCGTCCGACGAAGTGACGGCCGGATTGCGGCTCCTAAACCATAAAAATCACAACGCTATAAGTGACACGCTAAATCACTTCCCGGGGACTAAAACTATGAACTAAAAGTTTCCCTATCGATAAAAAGCATGGCAATACCCCTAAAAACATAAAAACGAGGAAAACTAGGGTCCCTGAATTTTCCCCAATAGGTAATAGTTGCCCGGTTATCGGAATTCCGTTCGGAAAATTCGAACCCTCATCCGGAATTGGGATGCACAACCGATCGGTTCCTCGCAGGCAGCCAACCAAAATTTTCATAACTCGACCAATTCAACCCCAATTGGTTCCAAACTTTCCAGACCTGCTCTAAACACCCCAAAGAACAAATCTAAGGCAACAAACTAACCCAGAAACCTCAGAAGCAAAATTCACCATGTGAGCTCCAAGCTTTGAGTAAAAACTCAAACTTGGCTAAAGCTCACTCACAAGCCTCAAGCTAGCTTAGAATCACATAATCAAGCATAGAAATACGTGAGAAAACAAAACCTAGTTCATGCAACAACTACAGCCACCAATTTCTCAATTTTTTTCTTTGAAAACCAAACTTTTGCATAAGAAAATTCTAGCATGCTCAACCTAGGAATTATACACCACAAGTAGCTTAATTAACACCTAAAAATCATGATTTAACCTCAGAAATCAACAATCAAACTCAGCAGCAACAACATTCAAATTAACATGCATTAACTCATTTTTTTATCAAAAATTCCAAGAAGACTAAGAAGAACAAGTAAGAGATACATACCACAATCAAGAGTTTCTAAAATGTGACGAATCAAGCTTGAAAAACCCAGCCTTTGAATCCCCAATACCCAGCCGAAAAAGAGAGAGAGCTTTGAGTGTGTGAGTTTTGAAATTTCCTTTCTAATTTGACTAAGTGTGGAAATAAAGGAAAATAAGATTTTTAAGCCAAATATACCACTTTACTTCAGCCAAATAAACACATAAAATAAACATTTATTTTCCAAATAAAAAGTCACTAAAAGACAAAAAGTCATTGGGGAAAAAAGACCATTTTGCCCCTCCACCATAAAATCACATAAACCATACTAAAGGGGTATTTTTGGGAAATTCTAAATTCCCGGCCATTCCCGACATTCCCAATGTCTAAAACCCGTCCCCAAACTACTAGCATACTAAGTTGTGGTTTCTACTGAGCCAAACGCCGAGTTCCAAAATACGGACACTTGAATTACAAAATAGGCAAGCTACTGAAAACATAAATAACAGTAATAAATTATTTAAATAGCTATAAATAATTTCATAATTAATCACCTTCAACTGATAATTTCCAAATTAACTAAGCGGGCTTTACAAACTGGGCATTTAAATTCCAGATATTCACATAGAGCTCGGAAAGAGCTTTCCAATGATATAAAGAATGTCCCAAACGGAGTCCCGAGTCAAAAGTTATGACCAAACAAAAACTCAAAAAAACACACTATGCTGCCATAAAATGGCCGCGGCTACTGGGTTTAAAAACCCAGGAAACCCAGTTTCTAGCCACGAAAATGCATCCAAAAATACTAATTTTCATGCTATATCAACCCACAATCATACCAAATTTTCACCTAACATAAACCAAGTAATTAGAGAGGAATTACACCTAACTCACTCTCCAACAACACCAAAAACCAGCAACTAAAAATCAGCATTTAACAATGAATTTCAGCCCTTAAACTCATCCATTTCAACTCAATTCACAACCAAAACTTAAATCCATCAAATAGATTTTCCAATAATTAAATCAAGATCTTAAAACACAATTCATGCATTAAAAATCCAATGATAAAAACCCCCAAAATTCATATTAAACAACATAAACTTCAAAGCTCCAACTTAAGCAAAATTACTAAGAACTTCAAGCTCAAGAACTTGAACTTCAACAATTAATTTCAAAGCTCAATAACAGAATAAAAACACAATAAAATTCCTTTTAAATTCATTCTAAACCTAACCCAACATAAATTCAAAAGATCCAAGTACAAACATGCTCATATCAACAAGAAAACATCAACATGCATCTCAAGGCCATCCCAACCTATTTCATGCTTTTCAACCATAAAATCACAGCAGCAAATTCATAAAATTTCAGCAATACCTCAAGCTTCAATGCAATGATCAAGCCACAACTCCTCAAATAATTCTTCAATTTCAAGCTTGAACACCAAGCAAATCACCAATTTTTCAACAAAATACAAAGAGGGATAGAGAGAGAGGGAAGGGGGTTATTTTAGGGTTAAGGTAAATGCAGAAAATGAATTTCATTTTTTTTTACAAAGAATGCCTTTAGTTGAAAATAAATCCAAAAATACATATTTACCATTTTAGCCCTTAGGGCCATTTCTCACACACTCAAACAATTAAGGGCATTGAAGTCATTTCATATATAACACATATTTAAATAATTTCAGATTCATTACACATAAATAAAATGCCAATAATTTATCCCAAAATTGTATTTCGGCCCCGAACTCGGTTCGGCCCGAAATACTCGGTTGTGACTATACTGCGCCAACTTGTCAGAACACACCTGAAAAGACATCACAGACATACTATATAATAATATAGTCCCATAAGGACGTAAATATATTAATTTTATAATTTTACCCTTCTCGGGTCAAAATTACTAAAATGCCCCTATCTCACCAACGGAGTCTTAACATGTCAAAAATCATATAAATTCTCACATATTAAATTATATAATAATATAATTCCACAATTATACATAATTAACTAGTTAGGGTTCTGCTAATCCATTCTCTTAATCCTAGGGTATTACAGTTAGTTTACACTATACTCTTTTTCTTTTGATCAAGTTTTCAACAAGATTTTTAATAAGGCAGTTATTATGGACATCCAAGGGGGAGTGTTATAAATATTAATAATTATGTGGATGTCCAAATCTTTTATTTATTACCATTAATTGTAATCAACATTCCCCTTTTTCTTAGTTTCCTTTTTTTCTTAGTTTCTTAATATTTGACTCTTGTATTTGTATAAATAGGGGTTCACCCTGCTGGAATAAACAACTAAAAAGTTCACATTCACTTTCTCTTTCTCTCTTCTTCTTCTTCTTCTTCTTTCTTCTCATCTATTTTATATTATTTTGTAACACTATGTACATATATAACTAATTAATTGAACATCATATTACAGTGTTGATTAAAACTATACGAAATGCATATTTTAACATAAAGACAAACAAACAATACGATATGCATATTTGAGCATCCATCCATCAATTTCCTATGATTCTTGAATTTTTCTTTCCATCTTGTATCAAATGGATGGATGTTTTTAATAAAGTTTTCTAACACCCTTCAACCCCAAAACATCATATAAATCATTTAAAAAAAGATAAGGTAAAATTAAAGTACAAAAGAAGATGAATATATTAATACCTGATTAGTGATGATCGTTGTTGGTAGAAAGTTTGGTTCTAAAAATTTCTCCTCAACACCTAAATCTGAAAAATTAGAGATTTTAATAGAAAAATGAAGACTTAAGAAGAAGAAGATATCACATTATTACTATATGGAATAAGCTTTCAAGTTGAAGATGAATATATTAATACCTGATTAGTGATGATCGTTGTTGGTAGAAATTTTGGTTCTAAAAATTTCTCCTCAGCACCTAAATTTTAAAAATTAGGGATTTTAAAATTAACAGTTAAGAAGAAGAAGATATCACATTATTGTTGGATATATTTTACCAGGATCTAGATTTACTAACAAGTATGTTTCATTAATATCCTAATATGAATTCTAAAACAATGAAATAAACACATATAAAGTTTAGGAAATCTTACATTGGGTGCAGCGGAATATAATGACTCATTCCGTTCAAATCTCTAGCCCTTGATTCCTTTCTGTAACAGAGTATCACCAAGATCTGAACCTGGATCTCTTTCTCTCCTTCTTGTTGGTTGATTTTCCACAGTCTTACACACTATGATTGAGATACCACTTGATTTGTGTGGGCACTCACTCATTCACTCAAGGTTCGAAATTGAAGAGGAAAAGAAGAGAGAAGGGAAGTGGCGGTTATGTATAGAATAGGAGGCTCAACTTTCATCTGACATAGTTAAGTGTGAATGAGAGCCATCACTATCTATTTATAGATAACCACCAAGGTTTAAGTTAGAATTATTTGGCATTAAAATAATGAAAAAATAAATGATAAAAGCCTACAATAGTGGGCGGCCTAGGCTTTGGATAATGGGCCTCACTTATGCAATTTTGCTGTTTTATCATTTCTGCATCTCATTTTCTCAAAAACGCCAATTTTCAAATTCAACCATTTAAATGTCAATTCTAATTATTTAATAACTAAAAATTAATTATTAAATAATATTGTCATTTAATTTATTTATTAATTAGACATATAAAGTGTCTTAATTAATAAATAAACCTAGAATCTCTTTTCTTTACAATTTCGCCCTTGCTTAGTGAAAATTCACAAAGTAGACATAGTCTAACTTTAGAATTATAATTGATTAATCAAAATCAATTAACTGAGTCTTACAAGCAGTATGGTCTCAACTAGTATGGGGACCATGGGTCTATATATCCGAGCTTCCAATAAGCAGATCAAGAATTTATATCTTAAATTCACTGACTTATTAATTCTTCGTTGAATCCACGCATAGAACTTAGAATTGCACTCTCAGTATATAGAACGCTCTATATGTTCCACGATATAGATACGTCATTAGTTATCCATTGTTATAATCCTAATGTGATCAATGACCCTCTAATAGATGATCTACATTGAAAAGACACTAAGTTACTGTTACACCTTCAATGTATTTTATCCTTAAAACACTTAGCTCCGTATAAATGATATTTCAGGGATGTGAAATGAGATCTCCACCATTTATCTCTGTTTAGCCAAGCTCGAAAGATATCATCGTTTCACTTCTAAATTCCTATAGAAGTTATAGATTCCATATTTATGGTAGCGCTCCCACTCAATTATACTATCATGTTCCCAAAATGTACGTATCACCCTGACCCAAAAGTAGGCTTAACTAACAAATCAAAGAACATGTATAATACTCTTGAGATCGAACCTAACCATATCAGGATTAAGATTATTTGATCTAGGATCAACGGGTGATATTGAATTGAATAGATATTACGGTAAATTTTAATATATCTAATCAAGCTCAATATCGGTCCCTTCCGATGTATACTCCATACATTCGATACTGGTAAACTTTGCCAATGTCCTGGAAAGGACATAACACTTTTCCAAGGTGTAAGAATACTTATCGCTGATTATCATGTCAGTCTAAATCCAGTGAACTAACAAATCAGGGAATAAACTTTCGAACATATAATTAAGATTATATTCCACTGTGTTGACTGTTGGAATTTATTTTACTAGGATCTTAGATCTACTCACAAGTATGTTTATTAACACCCTAAATATGAACTTTCTAAAACGATGAAATAAACACATATCAAGTTTAAGAAACCTTACATTGGGTGCAGCGGAATTAAATGACTCCTTCCGTTCAGATATCTAGCCCTTGATTCCTTTCTGTAGCAGAGCATTATCAATATCTGAACCTGGATCTCTTTCTCTGAATCTTTGATGCTGAAACCTCCTTCTTGCTGAAAGTCTTTCTTCACGATCTTCCTCACTATGATTGAGGTATCACTTGCTGTGTGTGGGCACTACTCTTACACTAAGAATTTCGAAATCTCAATGAGGAAGAGAGAGAGAGTGGGTTCGGCCAAAGATAGGGAGAGAGAAGGCTCAGTTTTTTCTGAATGAAAAAGTAGAAAATTTAAGTGTGTAAATTTCCTGAAGCCTCACTATCTATTTATAGCATTCCACTAGGGTTAGGTATGAATTATTTGGCATTAAAATAATGAAAATCAGTTTAAATTTCCTACAAAAGTGGCCGGCCCTATACAAGTGGATTTGGGTCTCACTTTTTGCAATTTTGCAGTTTTATAATTCAACCATTCAAATGCCAATTCTAACTATTTATGTAACGTCCCCACTTCAAGCCTCCATTGGGTCCTTACACCCACAGAATGAATGGCTCTTATACACGAGTACGCCACTCTGGCTGCTTCCTGGACTGATGACTGACCCTACAGACCAACACGAGTGTTTCCAGCGTGCTTTGTCCTCACTCGTACGCTTCCTAGGAAAACTTCCCAGGAGGTCACCCATCCTAAAATTTCCCCCAAGTCAAGCACGCTTAACTGTGGAGTTCTTTCGTGATGGGCTACCGAAAAACAAGATGCACCTTGTTGATATAGGTAGTACCAATCAATCCATTTAAGCTCTCTTCAACTGTGTAGTCCCATACCTACACAGTCTCAGAATCATCCCACTTGACCTTCCCCAGGCGGTGTGGGATTGCACAGCTTACCCGGTGTTTCCCCTTACGGATCACGGGACTACTGACTGTCACAATCACCCCCCCTTACGGGGTCCGACGTCCTCGTCGACCACACTTCCGGCTGGGTCAAGGCTCTAATACCATTTGTAACGTCCCCGCTTCAAGCCTCCATTGGGTCCTTACACCCACAGAATGAATGGCTCTTATACACGAGTACGCCACTCTGGCTGCTTCCTGGACTAATGACTGACCCTACAGACCAACACGAGTGTTTCGAGCGTGCTTTGTCCTCACTCGTACGCTTCCTAGGAAAACTTCCCAGGAGGTCACTCATCCTAAAATTTCCCCCAAGTCAAGCACGCTTAGCTGTGGAGTTCTTTCGTGATGGGCTACCGAAAAACAAGATGCACCTTGTTGATATAGGTAGTACCAATCAATCCATTTAAGCTCTCTTCAACTGTGTAGTCCCATACCTACACAGTCTCAGAATCATCCCACTTGACCTTCCCCAGGCGGTGTGGGATTGCACTGCTTACCCGGTGTTTCCCCTTACGGATCACGGGACTACTGACTGTCACAATTTAATAACTATAAATAATTATTAAATAATATTGTCATTTATCATATTATTAATTGAACCATACAAAGTATCATAATTAACAAATATGCCCCTATAAACTCTTTCTTTACAATTTCGCCCTTACTTAGTGAAAATTTCACAAATAGACATAGTCTAATTTGAGAAGTATAATTGATTACTCAAAACCAATTACATGAGTCTTACAAGCAATATTATCTCAACTAGTGCGGGTACCATGGGTCTATATAACCGAGCTTCTAATAAGTAGATCAAGAATTTAGCAATAAAATTCACTAACTTATTAATTTTTCGTTGAATCCACTCATAGAACTTAGAATTGCACTCTCAGTATAATAGAATGCTCTATATGTTCCACCATATAGACGCATCATCAGTTATCCATTGTTATAATCCTAATGTGATCAATGATCCTCTATATGAATGATCTACACTGTAAAGGGATTAGATTACTGTTACACCTTACAATGTATTTTATCCTTAAAACACTTGACCCCGTATAAATGATATTTCAGCTTATGTGAAATGAGTACTCCACCATTTATGTTCGTTTGGTCAAGCTCGAAGGAGATCATCCTTTGCTTACTATTCGCCAGATAGAAGCTATAGATTCCATGTTTATGATAGCGCTCCCACTCAATTGCACTACCGTGTTCCCAAAATGTACGTATCACCCTGACCTAAAAGTAGGCTTAACTAACAAATCAAAGAACACGAATAGCCTTTCAAGATTGAGCCTAATCATAACTGGATTAAGATCATTTGATCTAGGATCAACTAGGCGATATTGACTTGAATAGATATTACGGTAAGTTTAATAAATCTAAGTCAAAGTTCAATATCGATCCCTTCCGATGCATACTCCATGCATCCAACCTAAGCTTTACTTTAACCAATGCTCTGGAAAGAACATAGCATTTCTCCAAATGCAAGTAAACTCTGTTGAAGATTATCATATCAGTAAAACCCTATGTCTGATAAATCTAGCAAACTTTATTCACATAGTCATGTTTACTTTCCAATGTGTTGACAGCACAATAAACAGGATCAAGTATGTGAAAAGGGTTTCAGCTGAATTTATACATTATGTACATATAATCATGAAATAAATCATGTGAACCATGCAACATTAAATGTTATTTCTGATCTATATTAATAAGTAAATCTGATTATATTGAAATGAGTTTTATTTAGGGCATAAAACCACACAAACTCCCACTTGCACTAATATAAAACAAAATGTGCATTTCAAATAATCTCAACACCTTGATATACAAATCAAGTGTAGTAGTAGTAAACTCCTCGTAATAGGATCTGAAAGGTTGAATTAACCACAACCTTTCCTCCACTATTATTCTTCCTTAATCACAAAATCATTGATGATGTGAAATTCCTCTCTATATGTCTACTCTCTTGGGATACTGGATTCTATATCTTTGGCAACTACTTTTGGTTAATCATGAAATTAACACTAGTAGTTTAGGCAATTTGGAATGGTGCCAAAAATGTATAGAACTTTCCTTAGACTGAATAAGTACCTTTCCTGCAACTTTAACATTCAGTCCCTTTCTGGTAGACCTAGAGACTTCAGATAGGTTTTTACACTTCTCCAAAATCACTATTCCACCCCCAGAGTAACCACCATCTTATCAGAAAGATTTTCTAGCACAAAGGCAAATTTCGAAATCTGATGTGGTGTAGTCTAAGAGTTTTAAACACACCCTTATTAACTAACATATAGTTCCTCTTCTTAATCTTAAGATTTACTTGATTGTCTACCAATGTTCTTCTCTTGGATTAATCTGATACCTGCTCATTACTCCCACTCAACAGCAGGTGTCTGGTCTAAGGCATACAAAAGCATATCTGAGACCTCTCACTGTTGATATAAGAAATTCTTTCATGGCTTTATCTTTTCTGGAATAGTTGAGACTTTTCCTTAGATAAATAAAATCTATGCCTAGAAGTCGAGAAGCTTCTATAGATTGCCATTAGAAAGAAAATGCTTCAGCATCTTACTAAAGTAAGTTGCTTGCATTAGAGTAAGTAATTATCAGGTATACCACAAACCATAGGTTTAGATAAACTCAAACCAATAATACTAGGAACATGAAGTTTTGTTAAGTCCATTGAATAGGCTTATAAACGAAAATTTCCTTTTATGTCCTTGTAATAGAAAACTTTAGGTTATTCCATGTGAATGGATTAAACCATAGTTCTTTTGGCTTTCTTCTTAGTTTCTTATCTTGACAATCCATTACTTGTTTAAACTCACAATGGATTTTAATCACTGGTGTCTCCCAAGTCATAAGAAGGTGAATTCCTAGAAACTCTCCCACTACGACAAGGTACCGTGAATTATGTCTAAGAAAACTAAATGGTATTAACCTCTTCGGTTGTGACAAGACAACAGAGGCAGTGAGATCATCATATGTCATATAAGATGATAGAACACTTTTGGAATCAAGAAATAAATATCTCCTTTATTTGCTACTTTATTTTCAGACTTAGTCATTATCTTAGAAAAGTAGTATTTGTTTGAACAAACACTTTCTTATCTATTGACAATGGGATGGTCCACAATCACTTAGAATAGCTAACAAACCATGGTTAACAGTTCTAGCTTTTCTTAAGATTTTGATTAGGTCATCCATGAATGTAGTAATGATTTACATTAAGTATACAACCATTACATCATTCTGAAATTGTATTACCATAGAAGGAATTAGGCAATGACTAGTAACTAATCATCAACATGCAACTCGAAATTTCTGGGGAGGTAAGTTTGGATATAATTCAAAAATCAAATTAATGATCTTTGAACTGCATATCTACTAACTATTTCTCCACCCCTATCAGTTCGCAAGATGTTTAACCACTTACCTTAATGGTTTTAACCATTGCTAGAAATTAATGAAAGTTTTCAAACATTTCAAATTTCTTGCTAAAAGGTATATTTAGAGTTATCATTTTAAGAATACAACGAAAAACTCATATCCACCCCTGAATGTACATCCATCTGCGAATGAGATGAACTACTTTCAGTGGATATAGGCATATTAACTCTTTACAGAGATTGATCTTGTCAAATCCACTATGAACAAGATACAAATGCCATAGATTAATAAAAATGTGGTTGTGTCTTTTTGATGACTTAGGTATAGTTACATCAAAGAGTTCTTAGACTAGTGCAAGTGGATCCTAGTCACAGAATACCAAACTCATATTCCATACAGTTTGAATCCATTAATAGAAGATGGATATTAAACACTTAGAAAGTGTAACTGTATTGCTTCCTGGAAATAGAAATATAAGAAAATTTCTGTTTGGATTCTAAAATTAAAGTCAAAGACTTAAATTCAACCAAATATAATGAGTAATTCTTTCTTGGACCACCACTACTAATTTAACTCTAAGTCAAATTTTCCCATACAGTAGGAGATTTCTAAGATTGAGGATTTATATCAATTGGGAATAGAATTTCGGGATTATAATCATATGCGTCATTTAATTTTTTAAGAGAAAATATAGAATGACATGAAATGATTTATAGACCATTCATCCAATGGTATGTTATGAGCTAATTCGAAATGAAGAAGCTAAGAGGAATTAGGATAATTTCGTTGTTTAAATAAGAATCCAACGATGCTTCGATTAGCGAAAGTCAAAGTAATCTTATTTATATAATCTTCTTGTTTCATATTGTAAAAATACTAGTCTAAGGTGTCATCAATTGATGAACAACTAGATGTTGCATATACAATATTTATCTTTCGAGATCTTACACAATTATGTATGTCTAATGGTGAAAATCCATTAGGGATTTATCTCATTAGATAAACAAACATGTTAGACCAACAATGAAGATTCGAAATTAAACTACAATTTAATAACAGAAATTAACATTGTTCAATATAAATTCATACACAATTCATAAATTATTAAACATATAGCAAGTAGGAATGACCAGTGAAAATACTAAAACATACAATCCTAAATAATTTCCAAGGTTTTCAACAAACTGATACAGTGTCCCGGTAGGCGAGAGTCAAAGTATCATTCATTGAATAGAGTTGTCAGCTCATCTAAAATAGAAACCATTCTAGCAACCTTTTATTCGATCAAAATAAGAATCCAACGTTGTCCCGGTAGGCGAGAGTCAAGGCTATTCTCATTTTATGAGCTTCCACCATTGTTTCATGTTTCATAAGTTTATCTCTAAGTAGTCACCGTAGGGGAGAGTCTAATAGAGACGAAAACTTACAAAACACTTATCAAATGAGATTTTACGGTGTTAAATGCGTTCAACGAATAACCATCCATAGGGGGACGAAGTTTAGCGTCTCGAGGTTATATTGAAAATATTTAACTTTTGTAAGACCAACAATGGAGATCGAATATCTTAATAATAATCAAGCTCATTATTTAAAGTGAGTTGTATTTTCTTTGATTCTCTTTATTTAATCTATTTATTTGAAATATATATTTATTTAAAATTTCCAATTTAGAATGAAAAATTCTAAATATAAATTTTAATTTAATATTTATAAATTTGACTTAGATGGATATGAAAATAACATGAATTATTTCCATCTTAGTAATAATTTCCAATAAATATTTAGAAAAATATTCAATTTAAGTTGTTACAAAATTAATTTAAATTAATTTACAACTCAAATTTAATTTTCTATAAATATATATTGCATTTCAAAAAAATTAAAGTATTCAAGGACACAATTTTTGAAAATGCATGTTAAAATAAAAAATTAATCCTGGAAAAATTATTCTACTTTAATGTTGGCCCAAAATTAATTAATAAAATTAATTTACAACAAAAAATATAATTTTCCTATTTAATTAAATATATAAGAAAAATTTCAACTATTTAAGTATGATGATGAAAATCAACTTAAATATTAATTTTCTATTTAATTAAATACACTAGAAAAATACTTCAAGCAAAAATATCATCTATCTAGATTTTTCTTTGACTAATTCAATTTCTAATAATATACTTTAATTCAATTTATTTTAAATTAATCAATAAATGAAAAAATCATTGATTTAAGTTGATCCAAGAATTAATTAAAATAAATAATTAATTTACAACTTAATCTATTTTTCAAATAAAATTCGAAATTCCAGCATTTAAGAACTGCAATTTCGAAATTTGATTAATCAAATAAAGAAAAAAATATATTTTGAAAATTATTTAAATTTAGTTGAAAAAATAAATTTCAACTAAAAATAATTTTCTATTTAATTAAGTGTCATGAAAAAGAAATATTTAAGTATCATGATGAAAATCAACTTAGATATTTAATTTTCAAATTAATTAAATGTAATAAATTCAAGAAATAAATAATTAAGTGTAGAGAAGGCTTAATTATTAATCTCTAGTTTAATACTAGGAAAAAAATATACTTAAAATAAATTATACCAAAATTAATTATTTAATAATTAATTTCACAATGTATAATATTTTCCTATTTAATATTAGAAATAATAAGTAGTCTAGAAATAACTATCTAGAAAATATCTTATTTGACTAAGTATCTTTTCCACAAAATTTAAAAAAAAAATATCTAATTTAAGTTGTACTAGAAAAAATCTAGAACTTAAATATTTTCAAATTAAAATTTAATTAAATATCAAAAATTAAGTTGTAACCACTTAATTTAAAAATATTTCATTTTAAGTTAATATTCGAAAAGATATTAACTTAAAAAATATCTAAAATATTCCATTTTAAGTTAATGTTCGAAAAGATATTAACTTAAAAAAAATATCTAAAGAATCTTAATAACCAATGCCTAAAATTCCTCAACTTAATTTTGAAATTTTAAATCCAAAAGATATTCATATTTAAGTAGGTTAGTTGTAGATAACTAAATATCAACTTAAATAGGAATATTTAATGAAAAATTTAAATTAAGCTTCAGAAAGAATCTAGATGGTTATAATTCTATATTTAATTAAATACAAGAAAATACATATAGTTTAGCTTAGAATAAAAAATTCTTTAAACTATAATTTTCTTAAATTAATTTCAAAATAAATGAAATTAATTATGTTGCTAATCAATTTTATTAGGTTAAACTAGTGTAATTAACCTAATACAGTTTATTCAAATCAGGCAAATGGGCCTTCACAATTGGGGTGGTTCATGTGAGGGGGTGTTGGGTTCAGTATGTCGTACCCACTACTATGGCTCCCAACTCTCACACAAGGCCCAAAAGAGAGGAATTCGACCTTAAAATGAACAACTGTTATTAATTGACTAAGCCCAAAAACTAAATGGGCCTAAATAAAATCTATCAAGAACTATGACATTTTATTTAGCAACAGCAACTTATATGTTGGGTTTTATGCCCTAAATAAAACTCATTTCAATATAATCAGATTTACTTATTAATATAGATCAGAAATAATATTTAATGTTGCATGGTTCATGTGACAGTCAGTAGTCCCGTGATCCGTAAGGGGAAACACCGGGTAAGCTGTACAATCCCACACCGCCTGGGGAAGGTCAAGTGGGATGATTCTGAGACTGTGTAGGTATGGGACTACACAGTTGAAGAGGGCTTAAATGGATTGATTGGTACTACCTATGTCAACAAGGTGCATCTTGTTTTTCGGTAGCCCATCTCGAAAGAACTCCACAGTTAAGCGTGCTTGGCCTGGAGTAATTTCAAGGATGGGTGACCTCCTGGGAAGTTTTCCCAGGATGCGTGTGAGTGAGGACAAAGCACGCTGAAAACACTTGTGTTGATCTGTAGGGTCAGTCATCAATCCAGAAAGCAGCCAGAGTGACGAACTCGTGTATAAGAGCCATTAGTCCATGGGTGTAAGGGCCCAATGGAGGCTTGAAGCGGGGACGTTACAGTTCACATGATTTATTTCATGATTATATGTACATAATGTATGAATTCATCTTAAACCCTTTTCACATACTTGATCCTGTTTATTGTGCTGTCAACACATTGGAAAGTAAACATGACTATGTGAATAAAGTTTCCTAGATTTATCAGACACAGGGTTTTACTGATATGATAATCTACAACAGATTTTACTTGCATTTGGAGAAGTCCTATGTTCTTTCCAGAGCATTGGTTAAAGTAAAGCTCAGGTTGGATGCATGGAGTATGCATCGAAAGGAACCGATATTGAACTTTGACTTAGATTTATTAAACTTACCGTAATATCTATTCAAGCCAATATCGCCTAGTTGATCCTAGATCAAATGTTCTTAATCCTGTTATGATTAGGCTCAATCTTGAAAGGCTATTCGTGTTCTTTGATTTGTTAGTTAAGCCTACTTTTAGGTCAGGCTGATACGTACATTTTGGGAACACGGTAGTGCAATTGAGTGGGAGCGCTAGCATAAACATGGCATCTATAGCTTCTATCTGGCGAATAGTAAGCAAAGGATGATCTCCTTCGAACTTGACCAAACGAAAATAAATGGTGGAGATCTCATTTCACATAAGCTGAAATATCATTTATACGGGGTCAAGTGTTTTAAGGATAAAATACATAGTAGGGTGTTACGGTAACTTAATCCCTTTACTGTGTAGATCATTCATATAGAGGATCATTGATCAAATTAGGATTATAACAATGGATAACTAATGATGTGTCTATATGGTGGAACATATAGAGCATTCTATATACTGAGAGTGCAATTCTAAGTTCTATGCGTGGATTCAACGAAAAATTAATAAGTTAGTGAATTTTAGTGCTAAATTCTTGATCTACTTATTGGAAGCTCGGTTATATAGACCCATGGTCCCCGCACTAGTTGAGATAATATTGCTTGTAAGACTCATGTAATTGGTTTTGATTAATCAATTATAATTCTCAAATTAGACTATGTCTATTTGTGAATTTTTCACTAAGTAAGGGCGAAATTTTAAAGAAAGAGTTTTAGGGGCATATTTGTTAATTATGATACTTTGTATGGTTCAATTAATAAATATGATAAATGACAATATTATTTAATAATTATTTATAGTTATTAAATAGTTAGAATTGGCATTTAAATGGTTGAATTAGACATGACCTATGAGGAACAGCCAGTGCAGATCCTGGATAGAAAGGATAAAGTCCTTCGGAATAAGACCATAGCATTGGTCAAGGTTCTCTGGAGAAACAGTAAGGTGGAAGAAGCCACCTGGGAGCTAGAGTCAGATATGAGAGCTCAATATCCAGAGTTATTCAGGTTAGATTTCGGGGACGAAATCCTTTTAAGGGGGGAATAGTTGTAAAGCCCGCTTAGTTAATTTGGAAATTAGCAGTTGTTTATGTTTAATTATGAAATTATTTATAGCTATTTAAATAATTTATTACTGTTATTTATGGAATTCAGAAATGCATGATTATGTCATCAGTAGTTTTTATATTTTGCATTTCCGGTGTCCGGTATTTTGGAACTCGGCGTTTGGCTCAGTAGAAATCACAACTTAGTATGTTAGTAATTTGGGGACGGGTTTTAGACATTGGGAATGTCGGGAATGGCCGGGAATTTAGAATGTCCCAAAAATACCCCCTTTAGTATGATTTTCATGATTTTATGGTGGAGGGGCAAAATGGTCTTTTTGCCCCATTAGTGTTTTGTCTTATGTGATTTATTAAATGGATTAAATGTTTATTTTAATTGATTATTTTGGCTGAAATGAATAATGCTTGGGTTAGTTATTTCATTTTCATTTTTCACAAAAATATGCTAAGTTAGAAAAATAGAAATTTCAAAAGAAAACACTCTCTTTTCTCTCTCTCTTTTTCGGCTGAAGGCTTGGGGTTCTAGGGCTGGTTTTCTTTCAATTTTCAAGCTAGTTTCATCCAATCTAAGTGTGCTTCTAATCCTTGGTAAAGTCTCTAACCTTTCTTGTTGTAATTTCTTGAAAAAAAATGATGAAAAATGGTGATGCATGCATGGTGTTTTGGTGTTGTTGCTGCTGGTTATTATTGTTGTTGTTTCGTGATTAAAGTGTTGAATTCAGTAGGTTTAATGTGATGGAATTGCATGCTTGAATTCTTGTTCTAGTTGGTTAAATGTTTATGTGAAAAAGTTATAAATTTTTGAAGGAAATGGTTCATTTTGTTCTGTGAAGTTGCTGGATGTTCTTGTGTGTTTTCAGAGGTGTTATTATGCTAGATTGAGTAGAATTAAGCTAGTGGAATGCATGTTTAGGTGGATTTGCTCAAGCTTGAGTTTGGAACTCAAAGCTTGAGCTCCAATGGTGATTTTTGCTTATGTGTTTTCTGGGTGGTTTTGAGGCCTTAGATTTGTTCTTTGGGGTGTTTAGAGCAGGTCTGGAAAGTTTGGTACCAATTGGGGTTGAATTGGTCGAGTTATGAGAATTTAGGTTGGTCGCACTGCGAGGAACCGAATTCCGGTTGTGCATCCGAATTCGGATGAGGGTTCGAATTTTCCAAAACCGGAATTCGGTTGGGCAACCTGCTCCTAGGTTGGGGAAAATTCAGGGACCCTAGTTTTCCTCGTTTTTATGTTTTTAGGGGTATTGCCATGCTTTTTATCGATAGGGAAACTTTTAGTTCCTAGTTTTAGTCCCCGGGAAGTGATTTAGCGTGTCACTTATAGCGTTGTGATTTTTATGGTTTAGGAGCCGATGTCCGCCGTCACCTTCGGTTCCAGTCGGGTTGACGGCACACACGAAATCGGAATCCGTAAGATTAGTATAACAAGATGCATATGTAGATTACATGTTTAGCGTGCATGTAGGAAGCCCGCTAGATTACATTAGTTATGTATTTAGGCTTCGAACCATCCAACCCCGTCACGTCGGTACAGCCGGAGTATGACCGACGGCGGAGTATGACCGGCTCGACCGATCAGTGACATTTGGTTGGTGGTTCGATCTATCGACCTATCCCGCTCGCATGTGGCCGAGTATGACCGAGCATGGAGTATGACCGGCTCGACCGATCAGAGGATACTTGTCAATAGTACCGTCCCTATGAACGTTCAAAACTCGGCACCATGTTGGACATGGCGGTAGTGGCTCGGCACCATGTTGGACATGGCGATGGCGGGACTCGCATCGTGTTGGACACGGCAGTTAATTTTATGTATGATATTATTATGCTTTTCTTACCGAGTCCGTCGACTCACGCTTAAGTTCATGTGTAGGTAAAGGCAAGGCTATAGCCGATGGACCGTGAGCGAGCTTATGAGATTGTACATGTCGGGGCGGTTAGGCTCGGAGCGTACGATCCTCGGGACGGCAAGGCCGAATTTTGTAATCGGTCGTTAGACGACTTTTAATTTTATGTAATAGTTAAACAAGTTAAAACTTTTGTAAATGATTTTATAAATCGGGATCCCGAGCATTTTGTAAAATGGTTTATAAGTTTAATTAAAAAGCAAAATTTTAATTAATCACGTTTTTCCATAAACCTCGTTGATTAGCAACGAGCCGCACACAAGACGTTTAAAAATCACGTAATACGCCTAAGGTAGTTAGGGTGTTACAATTTGGTATCGAGCCGCTGTGTTGTCTTCCGAAGATCGTCACGACATGTACAATCATCATCGCCAGCTAGCTCGGTTCACGGTTCGGTAAGCCTTTATTGCTTTAGTAGTTTATTTTATTCGGTTATGAAAAAGAAAAGCCACGTTAGGAAGCATGTTAGTAGCTGATAGTAGAATAGGCGCATGTTTCATTTCTAATTTCCAAATTAAGCGGCATTAGTCAGCTCGCCTTGAATACGACCTGATATGCCAACTCTTGGTTTCGCAGCGGTTCTAATCGATGGACGCCGGGCGGACTACCAGAGTCGGGGCAACTCCGTAGGGTCGAACCAAGGACGGGAGCCTCGGTTTCCCCACCCCTTTGGGGGCCGAGGTAGAGGTCCCCGAGGCGTGGCTCGTGGCCGGGGTGATGAAAACCCGCCACAGCCGCCTGTGCTCCCCGCCCGATCGTGGAGCCCCGACCGGGAGTTGCGGTTTGCGGAGATGCAAGCCGGATCGAAGAACAAGACCTCGAGATTCGAGAGGTTGAGACGGCCAGAAGTGCTCCCGCGGTTCCGGTGCCGTAGTTCCAAAGGGCACCGCCCCGCCGCCTGTGCCGAGATAGTGGTGGCGGCCCATAGATTGGAACCATTGTATGAGCGGTTCGGAAGCAAGCACCTCCGGTATTCCCGGGAGGTCCGGACGTGATGAAAGCCGAGCAGTGGGCCGACGGTGATTACCGGAATCCCGAATTTCATGGGTGTCACCTAACGACGAGTGGTGTGCGCCACGTTTCGGTTCCGGGAGGACGCCACGGTATGGTGGGACATGGTGTCTCGGATCCATGACGTCACCACCATGACCCGGGAAAGGTTCCGGGAACTCTTTAATGCGAAATACTACAATGAGGCGGTCGAAGCGCCAAGAGGAAAGAGTTCGTTCACCCGACCCACGGGGAGAACATGAGCGTCACCGAGTATACTACTCGGTTTGATCGGTTGGCGAGGTTAGCCTCGGGAATTGTCTTGGCACCGAGCTTCAGCAAAAAGGAGAAGTATCTGGACGGGTTGAATCCCAAGATCAGGCATGACCTGATGATCACCACCGACGACAGCACCACCTATGCTCAGATGGTGGAGAAGGCACTGCGAGCTGAGGGCGCAGTGGGGTGCATGTCAGAATCAGTGAGTACTCCGGTTAGTGGCGGGGCTCCTACCCCTACTGCATCAGGCTATAGCAGGGGGAGTAGTGGTTCGGCCATTGATCAGAGGAAGAGGGCACCCATCGCTTCGGCGGCTCGAGGAGTCGAACAAGAGGTTCGGGGGAACCGCAACGAGGGAGTCGTCCCGGTGGTACCGAGACCCGATTCTCCTATCCCGAGTGCCCTAGGCTGCAAAGAGGCATCATCGGGGTGAGTGCAAGGGTCGGGGATGCTTTCATTGTGGCATGCCCGGACACTTCAAGAGGGAATGTCCCCGGCCCGCCGAGGCACCGCGAGCTCCAGCGATACCCACTCCAGCCAGGGTGTTCGCTATCACGCAGCCGATGCGGATGCCGGCCCATCGCTTGTTACAGTCGGCTTTTTATTAACAACTCGCTTTATTCAAAGGTCGTTTGATTACGGGGGCTACACATTCTTATGTGGCGGCCGAGTCTTTAGTAAGTTGGGTAGACCCTTTGATAGATATGAATCGGGGTTTGGAACCCCGTTACACAGCGGAGAATTGGTTATCTCCAATAGGTGGATTAGGTCTATGCCGATCAGGATAGATGGTAGAGAGTTAAGCGCTGATCTGATAGAGATGAGCTTAGTCGAATTCGATATTATTTTAGGAATGGATTTCCTATCTAAATATTCGGCGAGCATTGACTGTAAAAGGAAGATGGTGGTCTTCCAACCGGAAAGTGAAGAACCGTTTGTATTTGTGGGTTCAGTTCAGGGATCTCGGATCCCGGTGATCTCGGCTATGTCAGCGAGAGAATTGTTGCACGGCGGGTGCTTAGGGTTTCTGGCCGTGGTGGTGGACACCACTCGGCCAGACACCATTCGGCCAGAGGACATCAGAGTGGTTCGGGAATTTTTGGACGTTTTTCCCGAAGAACTTCCAGGGTTACCACCTCAGCGGGAGATTGATTTCGTGATTGACTTGGCACCAGGGGTGGATCCGGTTTCCAAAGCCCCGTATAGAATGGCTCCAGCTGAACTTAAGGAATTAAAGATTCAGCTCCAAGGGTTGCTTGACATAGGGTTCATTCGGCCCAGTGTGTCACCCTGGGGAGCCCCGGTTTTGTTCGTCAAGAAGAAGGATGGATCTATGAGGATGTGCATCGACTACAGGGAGTTGAACAAGCTGACGGTGAAGAATAAATATCCATTACCTAGGATCGATGACTTGTTCGATCAGCTTCAGGGGAAGACGGTCTTTTCTAAGATTGATCTCCGTTCGGGTTATCATCAGTTGAGGATCCGAGAGGAGGACATTCCAAAGACGGCTTTCCGCACTAGGTATGGACATTACGAGTTCCTGGTTATGTCATTCGGACTAACCAATGCTCCTGCAGCATTCATGGACCTGATGAATAGAGTATTCAAGGATTTCCTCGATATCTGTGTGATTGTGTTTATCGACGACATCCTCGTGTACTCTCAATCAGAAGAGGAGCATGAGTTACATCTTCAGATGGTACTGCAACGACTTCGAGAACATAAGCTCTACGCCAAGTTCAAGAAATGTGAGTTCTGGTTGTCTCAGGTGTCCTTCCTAGGGCACATTGTGAGTAAAGATGGGATCAAGGTGGATCCCGGGAAGATTGAATCCGTCAGGGATTGGCCGAGACCGAAGACAGTGACAGAGATCAGAAGCTTCTTGGGATTAGCTGGGTACTACCGTAGGTTCGTGGAGGGGTTCTCCAAAATTTCAATGCCCCTAACCGAGCTTACAAAGAAGAATCAGCGATTTATCTGGTCAGATAAATGTGAAGCTAGCTTTCAGGAGCTGAAGCAGAGATTGATTACTGCTCCGGTGCTAGCTTTGCCTTCGGACAAGGAGAAGTTCGTAGTCTACTGTGACGCATCCAAACAGGGTTTGGGGTGCGTATTGATGCAAGCCGATCGGGTTATCGCTTATGCCTCCCGTCAGTTAAAGGATTATGAACAGCGATACCCGACTCATGATTTAGAATTGGCCGCAGTGGTTTTTGCACTGAAGATTTGGCGGCATTACCTTTACGGGGAGAAGTGTGAGATCTATACCGACCATAAAAGTCTCAAGTATTTCTTTACTCAGAAAGATTTGAACATGAGACAAAGGCGTTGGTTGGAATTAGTGAAGGATTACGATTGTGAGATCCTCTATCATCCCGGAAAAGCCAATGTAGTGGCCGATGCCCTGAGCAGAAAGGGTCCCGGGCAAGTAGCTAGCATGGTTCAGATCTCACCTCAGCTAGCAGAGGATATGGTTAGATCCAGCATTGAGTTTGTGGTAGGTCAGCTTCACAACTTGACGCTGCAATCTGATCTATTAGAAAGAATAAAAGTCGCTCAGATGACAGATCCGGAGTTAGTGAAGATCCGAGATGAGGTGTTGGCTGGTCAAGCCAAGGACTTTTCAGTGTCAGATAGTGGGATGCTTTTGTATAAAGCCAGGGTTTGTGTTCCGAGCAGTGCGGAACTTAGAAATGAGATCTTTGAGGAGGCTCATTCTACTCCATATTCTCTGCATCCCGGCACCACCAAGATGTACCAAGATTTGAAACCGTACTTCTGGTGGAACGGTATGAAGAAGAATTTGGTAGAATTCGTATCGAGATGCCTCACTTGTCAGCAGATCAAGGCTGAACATCGCGAGACCGACGGGGTTGTTGCAGCCTCTAACCCTACCAGAATGGAAATGGGAGGATATTACGATGGATTTTGTGGTCGGGTTACCTAGGACCACGGGTATGTATGATTCCATCTGGGTAGTGGTGGATCGATTTACGAAATCTGCTCATTTTCTGCCGGTTAGAACAACATTTTCAGTGGATCAGTTGGCAGAACTGTACGTCAGAGAGATAGTGAGACTTCACGGGGTACCGAAGTCTATAGTTTCGGACAGGGATCCGAAGTTCACCTCCAAATTTTGGCAAAGTTTGCAACGGGCAATGGGTACGAAGCTGAAATTCAGTACAGCATTCCATCCTCAGACAGATGGTCAGTCCGAAAGGACAATTCAGATATTGGAGGATATGTTGAGAGCCTGTGTTATGGACTTTGAGGGTTCATGGAGTAAATATCTACCGTTGATAGAATTTTCGTACAACAACAGTTATCAGAGTACGATAGGGATGGCTCCCTATGAACTGTTGTACGGTAGGAAATGTAGATCCCCTATCCACTGGGACGAGACAGGGGAGAGGAAATACCTAGGTCCAGAGTCAGTTCAGCGGACCAATGAGGCGATAGAGAAAATAAAAACTAGAATGCTTGCCTCACGGAAGCGGACGAAGAGTTACGCGGTCCGAAACGCAGAGATGTTGAGTTCCGAGTAGGGGACCATGTGTTTTTACGAGTATCTCCGATGAAGGGGATTAAACGTTTCGGGAAAAGAGGCAAGTTATGCCCTAGATTTACAGGACCTTTCGAGATTCTCGAGAAGATAGGTCAAGTGGCATATCGGTTAGCATTGCCTCCAGCCTTGTCAGCAGTGCACAACGTATTCCATGTCTCGATGTTGAGAAAATACGTTTCAGACCCCTCTCATATACTCAGTTATGAGAGTCTTCAGCTTCAGCCAGACATGACCTATGAGGAACAGCCAGTGCAGATCCTGGATAGAAAGGATAAAGTCCTTCGGAATAAGACCATAGCATTGGTCAAGGTTCTCTGGAGAAACAGTAAGGTGGAAGAAGCCACCTGGGAGCTAGAGTCAGATATGAGAGCTCAATATCCAGAGTTATTCAGGTTAGATTTCGGGGACGAAATCCTTTTAAGGGGGGAATAGTTGTAAAGCCCGCTTAGTTAATTTGGAAATTAGCAGTTGTTTATGTTTAATTATGAAATTATTTATAGCTATTTAAATAATTTATTACTGTTATTTATGGAATTCAGAAATGCATGATTATGTCATCAGTAGTTTTTATATTTTGCATTTTCGGTGTCCGGTATTTTGGAACTCGGCGTTTGGCTCAGTAGAAATCACAACTTAGTATGTTAGTAATTTGGGGACGGGTTTTAGACATTGGGAATGTCGGGAATGGCCGGGAATTTAGAATGTCCCAAAAATACCCCCTTTAGTATGATTTTCATGATTTTATGGTGGAGGGGCAAAATGGTCTTTTTGCCCCATTAGTGTTTTGTCTTATGTGATTTATTAAATGGATTAAATGTTTATTTTAATTGATTATTTTGGCTGAAATGAATAATGCTTGGGTTAGTTATTTCATTTTCATTTTTCACAAAAATATGCTAAGTTAGAAAAATAGAAATTTCAAAAGAAAACACTCTCTTTTCTCTCTCTCTTTTTCGGCTGAAGGCTTGGGGTTCTAGGGCTGGTTTTCTTTCAATCTTCAAGCTAGTTTCATCCAATCTAAGTGTGCTTCTAATCCTTGGTAAAGTCTCTAACCTTTCTTGTTGTAATTTCTTGAAAAAAAATGATGAAAAATGGTGATGCATGCATGGTGTTTTGGTGTTGTTGCTGCTGGTTATTATTGTTGTTGTTTCTGTGATTAAAGTGTTGAATTCAGTAGGTTTAATGTGATGGAATTGCATGCTTGAATTCTTGTTCTAGTTGGTTAAATGTTTATGTGAAAAAGTTATAAATTTTTGAAGGAAATGGTTCATTTTGTTCTGTGAAGTTGCTGGATGTTCTTGTGTGTTTTCAGAGGTGTTATTATGCTAGATTGAGTAGAATTAAGCTAGTGGAATGCATGTTTAGGTGGATTTGCTCAAGCTTGAGTTTGGAACTCAAAGCTTGAGCTCCAATGGTGATTTTTGCTTATGTGTTTTCTGGGTGGTTTTGAGGCCTTAGATTTGTTCTTTGGGGTGTTTAGAGCAGGTCTGGAAAGTTTGGTACCAATTGGGGTTGAATTGGTCGAGTTATGAGAATTTAGGTTGGCTGCCTGCGAGGAACCGGAATTCCAGTTGTGCATCCGGAATTCCGGATGAGGGTTCTGAATTTTCCAAAACCGGAATTCCGGTTGGGCAACCGGTCTACCGGTTGGGGAAAATTCAGGGACCCTAGTTTTCCTCGTTTTTATGTTTTTAGGGGTATTGCCATGCTTTTTATCGATAGGGAAACTTTTAGTTCCTAGTTTTAGTCCCCGGGAAGTGATTTAGCGTGTCACTTATAGCGTTGTGATTTTTATGGTTTAGGAGCCAGTAATCCGCCGCTCAGCTTCAGTTCCAGTCAGGTTGACCGGCACACCTGAAATCGGAATCCAGGTAAGATTAGTATAACAGTATGCATATGTAGATTACATGTTTAGCGTGCATGTAGGCAGCCTGCTAGATTACATTAGTTATGTATTTAGGCTTCGAACCATCCAACCCTGTCACGTCGGTACAGCCGGAGTATGACCAAGAATGAGTATGACCGGTTCGACCGATCAGGCTGACATTTGGTTGGTGGTTCAGTGCTATTGACCTATCCCGTCGGTACAGGCTGGAGTATGACCAGCAGCCGGAGTATGACCGGTTCGACCGATCAGGAGGATACTTGTCAATAGTACCGTCCCTATGAACGTTCAAAACTCAGTACCATGTTGGACATGGCAGTAGTGGCTCAGTACCATGTTGGACATGGCAGTAGCGGGACTCAGTATCGTGTTGGACACGGCAGTTAATTTTATGTATGATATTATTATGCTTTTCTTACTGAGTCTGTCGACTCACAGTTTAAGTTCATGTGTAGGTAAAGGCAAGGCTATAGCTGATGGACCGTGAGCGAGCTTATGAGATTGTACATGTCGGGGCGGTTAGGCCTGGAGCGTACGATCCTCGGGACAGCAAGACTGAATTTTGTAACTGGTCGTTAGACGACTTTTAATTTTATGTAATAGTTAAACAGTTAAAACTTTTGTAAATGATTTTATAAATCGGGATCCCGAGCATTTTGTAAAATGGTTTATAAGTTTAATTAAAAAGCAAAATTTTAATTAATCACGTTTTTCCATAAACCTCGTTGATTAGCAACGAGCTGCACAGTACGTTGAAAAATCACGTAATACGCCTAAGGTAGTTAGGGTGTTACAGTGCCTGTGTGAGCCTATGTGTTTAATTTCATTATAGATGCATATAGGTTAATGTTGCTAAATAAATTATCATAGTTCTTGATAGATTTTATTTAGGCCCATTTAGTTTTTGGGCCTATTCAATTAATAACAGTTGTTCATTTTAAGGTTAAATTCCTCTCTTTTGGGCCTTGTGTGAGAGTTGGGAGCCATAGTAGTGGGTACGACATACTGAACCCAGCACCCCCTCACATAAACCACCCCAATTGTGAAGGCCCATTTGCCTGATTTGAATGATTGTACTAGGTTAATTAAACTAGTTTAACCTAATAAAATTGATTAGCAACATAATTAATTTCATTTATTTTGAAATTAATTTAAGAAAATTATAGTTTAAAGAATTCTTTATTCTAAGCTCAACTATATGTATTTTCTTGTATTTAATTAAATATAGAATTATAACCATCTAGATTCTTTCTGGAGCTTAATTTAAATTTTTCATTAAATATTCCTATTTAAGTTGATATTTAGTTATCTACAACTAACAAACTTAAATCTAAATATCTTTTGGATTTAAAATTTCAAAATTAAGTTGAGGAATTTTAGGCATTGGTTATTAAGATTCTTTAGATATTTTTTAAGTTAATATCTTTTCGAATATTAACTTAAAATGGAATATTTTCAAATTAAGTGGTTACAACTTAATTTTTGATATTTAATTAAATTTAAATTTGAAAAATATTTAAGTTCTAGATTTTTTCTAATACAACTTAAATTAGATATTATTTTTTTCAAATTTTGTGGAAAAGATACTTAGTTAAATAAGATATTTTCTAGATAGTTATTTCTAGACTACTTATTATTTCTAATATTAAATAGGAAAATATTATACATTGTGAAATTAATTATTTTAAATAATTAATTTTGGTACAATTTATTTTTTCCTAGTATTAAACTAGAGATTAATAATTAAGCCTTCTCTACACTTAATTATTTATTTCTTGAATTTAATACATTTAATTAATTTGAAAATTAAATGTTTAAGTTGATTTTCATCATGATATTTAAATATTTCTTTTTCATGACACTTAATTAAATAGAAAATTATTTTTAGTTGAAATTTATTTTTTCAACTAAATTTAAATAATTTTCAAAATATATTTTTTCTTTATTTTATTAATCAAATTTCGAAATTGCATTTCTTAAATGCTAGAATTTCGAATTTTATTTGAAAAATCGATTAAAGTTGTAAATTATTTATTTTAATTTTGGACCAACTTAAATCAATGACTTTTTTCATTAATTGATTAATTTAAAATACATGAATTAAAATATATTATTAGAAATTGAATTAATTAGTCAAAGGAAAATCTAGATATGTGATATTTTTGCTTGAAGTATTTTTCTAGTGTATTTAATTAAATAGAAAATTAATATTTAAGTTGATTTTCATCATCATACTTAAATATTTGAAATTTTTCTTATATATTTAATTAAATAGGAAAATTATATTTTTTTTGTTGTAAATTAATTTTATAAATTAATTTTGGGCCAACATTAAATTAGAATAATTTTTCCAGGACTAATTTTTTATTTTAACGTGCATTTTCAAAAATTGTATCCTTGAATACTTAAATTTTTCGAAATGCAATATATATTCATAGAAAATTAAATTTGAGTTGTAAATTAATTTAAATTAATTTTGTAACAACTTAAATTGAATATTTTTCTAAATATTTATTGGAAATTATTACTAAGATGGAAATCATTCATGTTATTTCATATCCATCTAAGTAAAATTTATAAATATTAAATTAAAATTTATATTTAAAATTTTTCATTCTAAATTGGAAATTTTAATTAAATAAATATATATTTAAAATAAATGGAATAAATAAAGAGAATCAAAGAAAATACAACTCTTTTTAAATAATGAGCTTTTAATTAAAAGACATTCGATCTCCATTGTGGGTTTTACACCGCGTTTGTTTTAGTGAGTAATCCTCCCTAATGGAGGAACGTTCATTAGCAATTTCGCACCGTTTAATCTCAAATGATAAGTAGTCTGTAAGTGTTTTGTATGGTATAGATCACCCTAATGGTGGCGACCATACTTGACTTGCAAATTATGAAACAATGGTGGAAGCTCATAAGATAGAATTGCCTTGACTCTCGGCTAAACGGGACAACGCTGAATTCCAATCTTGATCGAATAAAAGGTTGCTAGAATGGTTATCATTTTAGATGAGCTAACAACTCTATTCAATGGATGATGCTTTGACTCTCGCTTAAACGGGATACTGTATCAGTTTGTTGAAAAACCTTGGAAATTATTTAGGATTGTAAGTTTTAGTATTTTCACATGTCATTCCTACTTGCTATATGTTTATAATTTCTGAATTGTGTATGAATTTATATTGAACCATGTTATTTTCTGTTATTAAGTTGTAGTTTAATTTCGAATCTTGATTGTTGGTCTAACTTGGCTTGTTTATCTAATGAGATAAATCCCTAGTGGATTTTCACCATTAGACATACATAATAGTGTTAGAACTCGAAAGATAAATATTGTATATGCGACATCTAGCTGTTCATCAATTGATGACACCTTAGACTAGTATTTTTACGATATGAAACAAGAAGATTGTATAAATAAGATTACTTTGACATTCGCTAATCGAAGCATCGTTGGATTCTTATTTATAAACAAAATTATCCTAATTCCTCTTAGCTTATTCATTTCGAATTAGCTTCAAAACATATCATTGGATAAATGGTCTATAAATCATTTCATGTCATTCTATATTTTCTCTTAAGAAATTAAATGATGCATATGATTATAATCCTGAAATTCTATTCTCAATTGATATAAATCCTCAATCTTAGAAATCTCCTGCTTGTATGGGCAAATCAGACTTAGAATTAAATTAGTAGTGGTGGTCCAAGATAGAATTACTCATTATATTTGGTATAAATTTTAAGTCTTTGACTTTAATTTTAGATTCCAAATAGAAATTTTCTTATATTTCTAATTCCAGATACAATACTGTTACACTTTCTCAAGTGTTTAATATCCATCTTTTATTAATGGATTCAAACTGTATGGAATATGAGTTATGTATTCTGTGACCAGGATCCACTTGCACTATTCTAAGAACTCTTTGATGTAACTATCCTAAGTCATCAAAAGACACTACCACATTTTTTTTAATCTATGGCATTTGTATCTTGTTCATAGTGGATTTGACAAGATCAAACTCTACAAAGAGTTAATATGCCTATATCCACTGAAAGTAGTTCATCTCATTCGCAGATGGATGTACATTCAGGGGTGGATATGAGTTTTTCGTTGTATTCTTAAAACGATAACTCTAGATTATACCTTTTAGCAAGAAATTTGAAATGTTTAAAAAATTTCATTAATTTCTACCAATGGTTAAAACCATTAAGGTAAGTGGTTAAAGATCTTGCGAACTGATAGGGGTGGAGAAATAGTTAGTAGATATGCAGTTCAAAGATCATTAAATTGATTTTTGAATTATATCCAAACTTACCTCCCCAGAAATTTCGAGTTGCATGTTGATGATTAGTTACTAGTCATTGCCTAATTCCTTCTATGGTAATACAATTTCAGAATGATGTAATGGTTGTATACTTAATGTAAATCATTACTAGATTCATGGATGACCTAATCAAAATCTTAAGAAAAGCTAGAACTGTTAACCATGGTTTGTTAGCTATTCTAAGTGATTAGGGGTGGACTATCCCATAGTCAATAGATAGGAAAGTGTTTGTTCAAACAAATACTACTTTTCTAAGAAAATGTCTAAGTCTGAAAATAAAGTAGCATATAAAGGAGATATTTCATTCTTGATTCCAAAAGTGTTCTATCATCTTATTTGACATATGATGATCCCACTGCCTCTGTTGTCTTGTCACAGCCAAAGAGGTTAATACCATTTAGTTTTCTTAGACATAATTCACGGTACCTTGTCGTAGTGGGAGAGTTTCTAGGAACTCACCTTCTTATGACTTGGGAGACACTAGTGTTTATAAAATCCATTGTGAGTTTAAACAAATAATGGATTGTCAACATAAGAAACCAAGAAGAAAAGCCAATAGAACTATGGTTTAATCCATTCACATGGAATAACCTAAAGTTTTCTATTACAAGGACATAAAAGGAAATTTTAGTTAATAAGTCTATTCTATGGACTTAACAAAACTTCCTGTTCCTAGTATTATAGGTTTGAGTTTATCTAAACCTATGGCTTATGGTATACCTGGTAATTACTTACTCTAATGCAAGCAACTTACTTTAGTAAGATGCTGAAGCATTTTCTTTCTAATGGCAATCTATAGAAGCTTCACAACTTCTTAGGTATAGATTTTATTTATCTAAGGAAAAGTTTTAACTATTCCAGAAAAGATAAAGCCATGAAAGAATTTCTTAAATCAACAGTGAGAGGTCTTAGATATGCTTTTGTATGCCTTAGACCAGACACCTGCTGTTGAGTGGGAGTAATGAGTAGGTATCAGATTAATCCAGGAGAAGAACATTGGAAGACAATCAAGTAAATCTTAAGATTAAGAAGATGAACTATATGTTAGTCTATAAGGGTGTGTTTAAAACTCTTAGACTACACCATATCAGATTTCGAAATTCGCCTTTGTGCTAGTAAATCATTCTGATAAGATGGTGGTTACTCTGGGGGTGGAATAGTGATTTTGGAGAAGTGTAAAAACCTATCTGAAGTCTCTAGGTCTACCAAAAAGGGACTGAATGTTAAAACTGCAGGAAAGGTACTTATTCAGTCTAAGGAAAGTTCTATACATCTTTGGCACCATTCCAAATTGCCTTAAACTACTAGTGTTAATTTTCTGATTAACCAAAAGTAGTTGCCAAAGGTATAGAATCCAGTATCCCAAGAGAGTAGACATATAGAGAGGAATTTCACATTATCAATGATTTTGTGATTAAGGAAGAGTAATGGTGGAGAAAAGGTTGTGGTTAAATCAGCCTTTCAGATCCTATTACGAGGAGTTTACTACTACTACACTTGATTTGTATATCAAGGTGTTGAGATTATTTGAAATGCACTTTTTGTTTTATATTAGTGCAAGTGGGAGTTTGTTGGGTTTTATGCCCTAAATAAAACTCATTTCAATATAATCAGATTTACTTATTAATATAGATCAGAAATAACATTTAATGTTGCATGGTTCACATGATTTATTTCATGATTATATGTACATAATGTATGAATTCATCTTAAACCCTTTTCACATACTTGATCCTGTTTATTGTGTTGTCAACACATTGGAAAGTAAACATGACTATGTGAATAAAGTTTCCTAGATTTATCAGAAACAAGGTTTTACTGTTATGATAATCTACAACAGAGTTTACTTGCATTTGGAGAAGTGCTATGTTCTTTCCAGAGCATTGGTTAAAGTAAAGCTCAGGTTGGATGCATGGAGTATGCATCGGAAGGGACCGATATTGAACTTTGACTTAGATTTATTAAACTTACCGTAATATCTATTCAAGCCAATATCGCCTAGTTGATCCTAGATCAAATGTTCTTAATCCTGTTATGATTAGGCTCAATCTTGAAAGGCTATTCGTGTTCTTTGATTTGTTAGTTAAGCCTACTTTTAGGTCAGGCTGATACGTACATTTTGGGAACACGGTAGTGCAATTGAGTGGGAGCGCTATCATAAACATGGAATCTATAGCTTCTATCTAGCGAATAGTAAGCAAAGGATGATCTCCTTCGAGCTTGACCAAACGAACATAAATGGTGGAGTACTCATTTCACATAAGCTGAAATATCATTTATACGGGGTCAAGTGTTTTAACGATAAATTGCATAGTAGGGTGTTACGGTAATCTAATCCTTTCACAGTGTAGATCATTCATATAGAGGATCATTGATCACATTAGGATTATAACAATGGATAACTAATGATGCATCTATATGGTGGAACATATAGAGCATTCTATATAACTGAGAGTGCAATTCTAAGTTCTATGCGTGGATTCAACGAAGAATTAATAAGTTAGTGAATTTTAGTGCTAAACTCTTGATCTACTTATTGGAACCTCAGTTATATAGACCCATGGTCCCCGCACTAGTTGAGATAATATTGCTTGTAAGACTCATGAAATTGGTTATGATTAATCAATTATAATTCTCAAATTAGACTATGTCTATTTGTGAATTTTTCACTAAGTAAGGGCGAAATTGTAAAGAAAGAGTTTTAGGGGCATATTTGTTAATTATGATACTTTGTATGGTTCAATTAATAAATATGATAAATGACAATATCATTTAATAATTATTTATAGTTATTAAATAGTTAGAATTGCATTTAAATGATTGAATTAGAAAATTGGCATTTTTGAGAAAATCAGATGCAGAAAAGGTAAAACTACAAAATTGCAAAAAGTGAGGCCCAAATCCACTAAGTAGGGCCGGCCACTTTTGTAGGAAATTTAAACTGATATTTTCATTATTTTAATGCCAAATAATTCAAATCTAACCCTAGTGGAATGCTATAAATAGATAGTGAAGGCTTCAGGAAATTTACACTAAATTTCTACACTTCTAATTCAGAAAAAAATGAGCCTTCTCTCTCCCTATCTTTGGCCGACCCTTCTCTTTCTCCTTCCCTCTTCAATTTCGAAAATCTTAGTGTGAGAGTAGTGCCCACACACAGCAAGTGATACCTCAATCATAGTGAGGAAGATCGTGAAGAAAGACTTTCAGCAAGAAGGAGGTTTCAGCATCAAAGATTCAGAGAAAGAGATCCAGGTTCAGATATTGATAATGCTCTGCTACAGAAAGGAATCAAGGGCTAGATATCTGAATGGAAGGAGTCATTATATTCCGCTGCACCCAATGTAAGGTTTCCTAAACTTTATATGTGTTTATTTCATCGTTTTAGAAAGTTCATATTTAGGGTGTTAATCAACATACTTGTGAGTAGATCTAAGATCCTGGTAAAATAAATTCCAACACTATATGCATCTATAATGAAATTAAACACATAGGCTCACACAGGCACACTTTGGATGGGTCCTATCATGTTGCTGTTGGGTTTTATGCCCTAAATAAAACTCTGTTTCAATGTAATCCAGATTATTCAATATCAATAAAGTAACAGAAGTAATTTTTCATTCACTTGTGTATGTTTTGGTTCACTTAATCAATTACTTGTCTATTTGATTTATAAATTCATCCAAACCCCTTTTCACATACTTGATCATGTTTATTGTGTTGTCAACACAGTGGAAAGTAAACATGACTATGTGAATAAAGTATTCCTAGATTTATCAGAACACTGGGTTTTACTGATATGACAATCTACAACAGAGTTTACTTACATTTGGAGAAATGTTATGTTCTTTCCAGAACATAGGTTAAAGTAAAGCTCAGGTTGGATGCATGGAGTATGCATTGGAATGGACCGATATTGAACTTTGAATTAGATTTTGAAACTTACCGTAAACATCTATTCAATTCAATATCATAAGTTGATCCTAGATCACATGATCGAAATCCTGATATGGTTAGGCTTAATTTCAAGAGTATTATTCGTGTTCTTTGATTTGTTAGTTAAGCCTAATCTTTAGTCTGGGCAATACATACATTTTGGGAACACGGTAGTGCGATTGAGTGGGAGCGCTAACATAAATATGGAATCTATAGCTTCTATCTGGCGAATAGTAAGCAAAGGGTGATTTCCTTCGAGCTTAACCAAACAAGATAAATGATTGAGTACTCATTTCACTTAGTTGAAATATCATTTATACAGGGTTAAGTGTTTTAAGGATAAAATACATTGTAGGGTGTTACGATAATTTAGTCCCTTTACAGTGTAAATCATCCATATAGAGGATCATTGATCACATTAGGATTATAACAATGGATAACTAATAATGTGTCTATATGGTGGAACATATAGAGCATTCTATATACTGAGAGTGCAATTCTGAGTTCTATGTGTGGATTCAACGAAGAATTAATAAGTCAGTGAATTTAAGTGGTAAATTCTAGATGCCTTATTGGAAGCTCGGATATATAGACCCATGGTCCCCTCACTAGTTGAGATGATATTACTTGTAAGACTCATTTAATTGATTTTAATTAATCAATTAAAAATTCTCAAGATAGACTTGTCTATTTGAGAATTTATCACTTATTAAGGGCAAAACAGTAAATAGAGATTTTGAAGGGCATATTTATTAATTAGGAAACTTTAATTAGTTTCATTATTAATAAAATAAATGACAATATATTATTTGATAATTAATTTTAATTATTAAATAATTAGATTTGACATTTATGTGGTTGAACAAAGGAATTGGCAGTTTTTGACAAAACAGGAAACTATTAGTGTATGAAAAGGAAAGTTGGAAAAGTGGCAAGCCTTGTTTCCACAATGCCTAGGCCGGCCACTTAGCTTCCTTTTCTCTTTGATTTTTTCAATTCCAAATGTCAATCATAGCCCTGGGTGGTCTTCTATAAATAGAAGGCAAAGGCTTCAGAGTTGAACACAACTGTACAACCTTTTCACAACATTATTCTGAAAGAATTTTCTCTCAGAAAATTCTCTCTGAGCCGCCACCCTCTCTCTCTCTCTTCCTTCACTGTTTCGAAAAGTATAAGTGCTAGAGTAGTGCCCACACATCAAGTAATACCTCAATCATAGTGAGGAAGGCTGTGTAGAATTCAGAAACAACAAAGAAGGACTATCGGGCTCAGATCTTGATTATACTCTGCTACAGAAAGGAATCAAGGGTTAGAGATCTGAGTGGGATGAGACATATATTCCGCTGCAATCACTGTAACATTTCTAATACTCTTATGTGTTTAATTTCCTATCGTTTTAGAAGTTCATATTTAGGTTGTTAAATCAACATACTTGTGAGTAGATCTAAGATCCTGGTAAAATAACTTCCAACAGTTGCTAAGTCATACACAGATGAAAGAAGATTCTAAATATACCTGTTACAAATTATTAACTTGACCAAGGGAGCCATGAGTTAAAATCAGATCATTAGATCTGGCAAAAAGTTAACCATGGCTATTTGCAATCAAGCAATAATAGGTTTTGAAAACTTACAAACAAGCTAAAACACATACTCATGCAACAAAGTTAGCTTAATAGTTGGATGTAGGATTTATTTAATTTTAAATTAAATAATTAATTTCGAAAATAATTAATTAAATAAAAAAAATAATTTTCGAAAATTTTAAAAAAAATTTGAAAAATTCGAAATTTAAAAAAAAAATTAAATTTAAAATTAAACCTACAATTTTGAAAAATTAGGTTTCAACCAACCTAAATATCATTTCGAAATTTGCTAACTACTTTTAAAATTTAAATGTTATTTTATAAATAAAAATTAAATAAAAAATTAAAAAAGATAAATGAATATCTTTTTCAGATTTTAAATGTAATTTAAATAAATAAAATAACAAAATTTAAAAGTTAGCAAAATATCTTACATCTTTTTAAAATTACATGATTATAGTTATCTTATTTTAAATTTAAATAAGGTCAAATTATTAAAAAAAATTAATTTAAAATATTTAAAATCTGACCTTAAATTTAAAAATAAGATAAGATATAATCAAATTTAAAAATAAGATAAATTATTAAGCAAATAATATAGATACTAACTATTTTTAAATTCAAATTACACTAATATCTTGAATTAAATTTAAAAAATATTAAATTAATTCAAAATGATAATTAGAATTGAATTAGGAATAGTAATAGTATAAATACAAAACTACACAAAAAATCGGAAGTTAATTCCATGAAAAAGCATGAAAAAACGAAGAAAAACGAAAAAATTGCAAGCTGTACTGACAGTTTTCGAGCGCGCATGAGAATTTCAGCACAACTCCAATTTTTTCGAATCTTCAAAAAATCATAACTAATTCAAATTAAATCAAAATTGAGTTCTGTAAAAAAGTAACTTGCTTAATTTTTTCCATACTATCCATTAAAAATAATTCCAGAAACAGATATTCAATTATTTTTAACGAAAATTTACAAACACCAATCAATCATCAAATAACACTCAATACAACATGATACCATCCAAAAACAAACAAACAATCGTTTTAAAGTCCAAATTTCTTGCAAGTAAATCAATTACCATGGCTCTGAGGCCAGTTGTTGGAATTTATTTTACCAGGATCTTAGATCTACTCACAAGTATGTTTATTAACAACCTAAATATGAACTTTCTAAAACGATGAAATAAATACATATAAAGTTTAAGAAACCTTACATTAGGTGCAGCGGAATTAAATGACTCCTTCCGTTCAGATATCTAGCCCTTGATTCCTTTCTGTAGCAGAGCATTATCAATATCTGAACCTGGATCACTTTCTCTGAATCTTTGATGCTGAAACCTCCTTCTTGCTGAAAGTCTTTCTTCACGATCTTCCTCACTATGATTGAGGTATCACTTGCTGTGTGTGGGCACTACTCTTACACTAAGAATTTCGAAATCTCAATGAGGAAGAGAGAGAGAGTGGGTTCGGCCAAAGATAGGGGGAGAGAAGGCTCGGTTTTTTCTGAATGAAAAAGTAGAAAATTTAAGTGTGTAAATTTCCTGAAGCCTTCACTATCTATTTATAGCATTCCACTAGGGTTAGGTTTGAATTATTTGGCATTAAAATAATGAAAATATCAGTTTAAATTTCCTACAAAAGTGGCCGGCCCTATACAAGTGGATTTGGGCCTCACTTTTTGCAATTTCGCAGTTTTATCTTTTCTGCATCTGATTTTCTCAAAAACGCTAATTTTCTAAGTCAACCATTTAAATGCCAATTCTAACTATTTAATAACTATAAATAATTATTAAATAATATTGTCATTTATCATATTTATTAATTGAACCATACAAAGTATCATAATTAACAAATATGCCCCTATAAACTCTTTCTTTACAATTTCGCCCTTACTTAGTGAAAATTTCACAAATAGACATAGTCTAATTTGAGAATTATAATTGATTAATCAAAACCAATTACATGAGTCTTACAAGCAATATTATCTCAACTAGTGCGGGGACCATGGGTCTATATAACTGAGCTTCCAATAAGTAGATCATGAATTTAGCACTAAAATTTACTAACTTATTAATTCTTCGTTGAATCCACGCATAGAACTTAGAATTGCACTCTCAGTATAATAGAATGCTCTATATGTTCCACCATATAGACGCATCATCAGTTATCCATTGTTATAATCCGAATGTGATCAATGATCCTCTATATGAATGATCTACACTGTAAAGGGATTAGATTACCGTTACACCCTACAATGTATTTTATCCTTAAAACACTTGACCCCATATAAATGATATTTCAGCTTATGTGAAATGAGTACTCCACCATTTATGTTCGTTTGGTCAAGCTCGAAAGAGATCATCCTTTGCTTACTATTCTCCAGATAGAAGCTATAGATTCCATGTTTATGATAGCGCTCCCACTCAATTACACTACCGTGTTCCCAAAATGTACGTATCACCCTGACCTAAAAGTAGGCTTAACTAACAAATCAAAGAACACGAATAGCCTTTCAAGATTGAGCCTAATCATAACAGGATTAAGATCATTTGATCTAGGATCAACTAGGCGATATTGACTTGAATAGATATTAAGGTAAGTTTAATAAATCTAAGTCAAAGTTCAATATCGGTCCCTTCCGATGCATACTCCATGCATCCAACCTGAGCTTTACTTTAACCAATGCTCTGGAAAGAACATAGCACTTCTCCAAATGCAAGTAAACTCTGTTGTAGATTATCATATCAGTAAAACCCTATGTCTGATAAATCTAGCAAACTTTATTCACATAGTCATGTTTACTTTCCAACGTGTTGACAGCACAATAAACAGGATCAAGTATGTGAAAAGGGTTTCAAATGAATTTATACATTATGTACATATAATCATGAAATAAATCATGTGAACCATGCAACATTAAATGTTATTTCTGATCTATATTAATAAGTAAATCTGATTATATTGAAATGAGTTTTATTTAGGGCATAAAACCCAACATTGACAACACTATAATCATTAACAAATTCATATGTTTTGGACTTAAATAGAATTCATACACTATGTACATATAATCATGAAATAAATCATGTGAACCATGCAACATAAAATGTTATTTCTGATCTTTATTAATAAGTAAACTGATTGTACTGAAATGAGTTTTATTTAGGGCATAAAACCCAACAATTATAACCATATGGAATAAGCTTCCAAGTTCTTAAAACCTAATTACCCTAAATCTATAAAATCCATTTCCCCCTAAATTTGAAATAGAACAAAATCAAAGCAATTAAAATTATAGAGTTATCTTTTTCAATAAGAATCTTTCAATAAGGCTTCGATGCCCAGTATCAAGAGAGAAGAAGAAAATATGTTCCAAGTAAAGTCTTGGATAATCAACAACGACAGAAAAACAAAAAAAAAACCTAAATCTGAAAGATTAGGGATTTTAATAAAAAAAATTGAGACTTAAGAAGAAGAAAATATCACATTATTACCATCTGAAATAAGTTTTCATGTTCATAAAACTTAATTACCCCAAATCTATACAATCTATTTTCCCCATTTTTTAAACGGGACAACATCAATGTAATTAAGATTATACAGCTACCTTTTTTAAGAAGAATCTTCTAATAAAAGCTTGGATACACAGCATCAAGAGAAAAGAAAAAAATAGGTTCCACTCAAAATCTTCAATACCCAGCAGCAAGAGAAAAAAAGAAAGGCTTATTTGTAATTTTTCTCCCCGAATTTTGACATGTACTAAATCGTGCCTCCTGAACTTTTTTGGCTGTCAGAAATTCCCCCTGAACTATTGAGATTGTTATATTTAAGGACTTTTATCTAATTTCATTCAATTTTACTATTTCAGTGATTGTTTATGTACTAAATCATGCTCTCCAAACTTTGATATCTACAAAATCATGCCCCTCAAACTTTGATATGTACTAAATCATGCCCCTTGAACTTTTATCCATGTTAGAATTTTTTTACTAAAATTAGACAAAAGTCCTTAAATTTAACAATCTCAATAGTTCAGGGGGAATTTTTAATGGCCAAAAAAATTTAGGGGGTACGATTTAGTACATGTCAAAGTTCGGGAGAAAAAATTACTAATTAGCCAAAAAGAAAATAGGAAATTTTAAAAAGAAAACTATAAGAAAAAAAAATAAGACAAAAGTACAACTTAGCAATAAATTAAGAAACAAAAAAAAATAAATAAATAAATAATGAAGAAATAGAAAGAGATTTTTTCTATAATATACCAAAAATAGATGAAATTTACATTTATGACCCCAAAAAAGGAAATAAAGAAAAGTGGAAACTAAAAAGTTGGTAATTGCAAAAATACCGGCAGAGAAAACAGAAACCTCCATTCTCAACCCAGCAGCCGATCCTTCTTCGTGACCCACCCGTCCAACCCCAACAACCCATTCTCAACCATTTTTCTTCCAAAACCAGCAAAATCAAAATCTAAAAAAATGTAGATCTCATAGGAAAACAAGTTGAATCCCAAAAATCCAAATACAAAAACGGAAAGGAAAAAAAACAGCCAACCTCCATTGATGTACAAAAAAAAACTCAAAAACAACAATCATTGAAAAAAGAAATCGCGATCAGAGGTGAAGAACCGAATAGAAGGAGATCTGGAAATCAAAGAAACTCACCCATGATTGAATCAGAAAGAGAATTGAAGGTAAACCAATTTTTTCATAAACGTACTCAAATTCTTTAGTGTAGATTAATAGAAATTTGTTATTAATTGATGAAAACCGGATTAAATTGAAATAATAATGAAATATTGGTGAAGCCGAAAATAAAAAAACAACAACGGTTTGCATGAAAATAAACATTAACGCATATAAATAGTTGCTACAGTGTTTTATTTTGAAAACAGTTGTTTACAAGTTGTTTTCAAGTAGAATAATAGTTGTTTGGGATCTGCAAACTAGAAAAGATGAATCTATTGTTATTAATTACTGATTGCTTTTAAAATAGTTGTTTGATAGTTGATTTAACAGATTTAAATAGTCGTCCAGATGAAAGTGTTAGTTGCAGAAGTTATTGCTGGAAAGAGTTGTTTATTAGTTGTTTTGACAGATTAAAATAGTTGTTTGCAACTACAAAAACTGAACCAAGTAAATAATTTACATTATTTCAGGATACGGAACCATTACAAATATTGGTGCAGAGCAATGGGCATTGGGATGACCACAAAAACTATGTTGAGTATGAATCAAGTGGAGAATTAATTTCCACCAAGTGCACTTTTGAGGAACTAATGAGAATAATGATGGAAGAACTCCAATGCAACCCTGAATCAACACAACTACAACTGAAATATCAACTGAAGGAAGGAGGCCAACCACTACAAATCAAGGATGACAAAAGTCTGTTGTTCTACATAAAGCTATTAACAAAGGAGGTTGATTTCACAAGGTACCCATTGTGTGTGAACAAAACCAGCAACACAGAACCACCTAACCAAACAATGGTGTGGAACAATATGATCATGGAATCGTATGACAACAACGCAACACAGGAAGATTTGCAGTAACCTGGAAACAACACGGCAACAACTTCCAAGCAACAACTATCTGTGCAGACGATTAGATCTGCTGAAGATGATACATTTTTCCTAGAAACAGAGACAGTGTCATCAGAATCAACCATACAACAACCAGAAAACAATAGAGAAAAAACTACAGCAGTAGATGAAGATTTCGACTTCACCGACTATGCAAAGCTTGTGGCTGCAGAAATGGTACAGCAACTCGAAAACAACCAGGAAGAAGAAGAGGAAGTGGACAACACAGAAATGATTATCATCAATGACAAACGACATGAAACAATAGAAAAGGGGCAAATTTACAAGGACAAAGAAACATTGATAAGTACACTATGCTACTTTGCAATCAAGAAGACATTTCAATACAAAGTAGTGAAATCTTGCACAAAAGAATACAACATAGTGTGTTTGGACACAAACTGCAAATGGAGTTTAAAGGCTACAAAAAATGGAAACACAGAAACATTCATAATAAGGAGCTACCAAGAAGAACACACATGTGCAGTTACAATAAGATTTGGAGATCAACGACAAGCTACATCAAAGTTGATAGCAGATTTTGTAAAACCAAAATTCTTGAACCTGAAAAACAAAGTGCAGCCCGGCAGACATAAAGACAGAATTGAAAGACAAATACGGAATAAAGATGAATTACATGAAAGCATGGCGTAGTAAAGAGCGAGCACAAACCCAGCTACATGGAAATGCTAAAGAGTCGTACAATTACTTGCCAAGATACCTGTACATGCTACAGAAAACAAATCCAGGTAAAAAAAATAAAATATTTTAGTTCGAAAATAGTTGTAAAAATAAAAGCATTGTTTTTGCGTTGTTATTTAGTTGCGTAATAGTTGTTTGAAAAACACTGTTTGATTAAAATTTAGGAACATTAATTGACATAGAGAAAGAAGATGATGACAGTTTCAAATATGCATTTGTCGCATTGAATGCTGATATAAAAGGTTGGCCAAACTGCAAACCAATCATCGTTGTGGATGGTACATTCCTAAAGGTCGCGTATGGAGGCACGTTGCTCACTGCCAACACACAAGATGCAGAATCGAAAATTTTTCCACTTGCATACTGCATAGTTGATTCTGAGAACGATAAATCATGGGAGTGGTTCTTAAAAAAAATAAAAGAAGCATTCGGGGTTCGAGAATATCAATGCCTAATATCATAAAGACATGAAAGCATCATCAAAGCAACTAGGAAAGTGTTCCCTGAAATAACACATGGCTACTGCATCTTCCACCTCTTGTCGAACCTCAAAACAAAATTCAAAAAAAAAATGCAAAGCATTTCAGAGCTCCAATCTTTGCAACTGCAAAAGCTTACACAGAAATGGAGTTTGAATTCCATATGAGGGAGCTAGACAACTTAGATAAGCGCATAAGATCGTACCTGGAAAAAATTGGCCATGAAAAATGGTCAAGGTATCATTCAGAAAACAACAGGTGAAAACAAATAAAAAGGATAACATTAATTACATATTCAGATATTTTAAGCGTTGTATTTGCGTTGTTTTTGCGTTGTGTTTGAGTTTTTTTTTAAAAAGTAGAACTATGATAGAAACTGTCCAAATTATAGGTACTCTACCATGACATCAAACATAGCTGAGGCACTGAACTCAGCAAATTTAGCAGCAAGGGAAACACCAGTCACAACATTAATGGAGTGCTTGAGGGCACAAATGCAAGAGTGGACATACAATAATAGAAAGGAGGCACAAAAATGCACAACAAGGCTGACACCATCATCTGAGAAAAAACTCATAGGGAACTATGTATAGTCATTGCGACTAACAGTAAGTTGAGATTATTGTTCGCATAAAGTAAAATGAAAACAGTTGTTTTTGCATAGTTTTTTGGTTGTTTTAAAGTTGGTTTAAAACATGCAGGTGACACCTGTTGGAATTATTTTACCAGGATCTTAGATCTACTCACAAGTATGTTTATTAACATCCTATATAAGAACTTTCTAAAACGATAAATTAAACACATATAAAGTTTAAGAAACCTTACATTGGGTGCAGCGGAATTAAATGACTCCTTCCGTTCAGATCTCTAACCCTTGAATCCTTTCTGTAGCAGAGTATTATCAAGATCTGAACCTGGATCTCTTTCTCTGAATCCTTGATGCTGTATCTCCTTTGCTGATGATCTTTCTTCACGATCTTCCTCACTATGATTGAGGTATTGCTTGATGTGTGTGGGCACTACTCTAATCACTAAGGTAGGTCGAAATATGAAGGAAGAATAGAGAGAGAGAGTGGCGGCTAGAGAAGAGAGAGAAGGCTCAGGTTTTTCTAATTCAGAAAGTGTAATTTTCTTGAAGCCTTCACTACCTATTTATAGCAATCCACTAGGGTTAGGTTTGAATTATTTGGCATTAAAATAATGAAAATATCAACTTAAAAAGCCTACAAAGGTGGCCGGCCATGGCTTAATGGATTGGGCCTTGCTTTTTGCAATTTTGCAATTTTAACACCTTTTGTATCTGATTTTCTCAAAAATGCCAATTTCCTAATTCAACCATTTAAATGCAAATTCTAACTATTTAATAACTATAAATAATTATTAAATAATATTGTCATTTATCATATTTATTAATTGAACCATACAAAGTATCATAATTAACAAATATGCCCCTATTAACTCTTTCTTTATAATTTCGCCCTTACTTAGTGAAAATTTCACAAATAGACATAGTCTAATTTGTGAATTATAATTGATTAATCAAAACCAATTACATGAGTCTTACAAACAATATTATCTCAACTAGTGGGGGGACCATGGGTCTATATAACCGAGCTTCCAATAAGTAGATCAAGAATTTAGCACTGAAATTCACTAACTTATTAATTCTTCGTTGAATCCACGCATAGAACTTAGAATTGCACTCTCAGTATATAGAATGCTCTATATGTTCCACCATATAGACACATCATTAGTTATCCATTGTTATAATCCTAATTTGATCAATGATCCTCTATATGAATGATCTACACTGTAAAGGGATTAGATTACCGTAACACCCTACTATGTATTTTATCCTTAAAACACTTGACCCCGTATAAATGATATTTCAGCTTATGTGAAATGAGATCTCCGCCATTTATTTTCGTTTGGTCAAGCTCGAAGGAGATCATCCTTTGCTTACTATTCGCCAGATAGAAGCTATAGATTCCATGTTAATGCTAGCGCTCCCACTCAATTGCACTACCGTGTTCCCAAAATGTACGTATCACCCTGACCTAAAAGTAGGCTTAACTAACAAATCAAAGAACACGAATAGCCTTTCAAGATTGAGCCTAATCATAACAGGATTAAGATCATTTGATCTAGGATCAACTAGGCGATATTAACTTGAATAGATTCTACGGTAAGTTTAATTAAATCTAAGTCAAAGTTCAATATCGGTCCCTTTCGATGCATACTCCATGCATCCAACCTGAGCTTTACTTTAACCAATGTTCTGGAAAGAACATAGTATTTCTCCAAATACAAGTAAACTCTTGTTGTAGATTATCATATCAGTAAAACCCTGTGTCTGATAAATCTAGGAAACTTTATTCACATAGTCATGTTTACTTTCCAATGTGATGACAGCACAATAAACATGATCAAGTATGTGAAAAGGGTTTAAGATGAATTTATAAATCAAATTGACAAGCAATTGATAAAGTGAACCAAAACATACACAAATGAATGAAAAATAGATGTTGAATAAAATAGATTACATTGAAATTGAGTTTTATTTAGGGCATAAAACCTAACCAAAACCTATTTGAGGTGATAGATGAAGACAGAACAAGAATAGTAAACTTGAAGGAGAAGACGTGCACATGCAATAGATTTCAAAAAGATGAAATGCCATGTAACCATGCAGACGCCGTCATGAAGGACTTGAACATAAACACATACAACTACTGTGCACAATACTACACATCAAAAGCATGGCTGCAAACATATGAAGAAACAGTATACCCAGTTGGAAACGTTAGAGAATGGGAACTACCAGAATTTTTTGAATATACCCAGTTGCAAACATATGAAGAAACAGTATACCCAGTTGCCTCCAAAAGAAAGAATCAAGTCTGGAAGGTCGAGGAAAAGAAGAATGGCAGCAGCTTGGGAAATAAAGAAACAAAACAAGTGTGGCAAGTGTGGACAAAAGGGACATAACAAAAAGACCTGCAGAAGAATTACAACATAGAAGTACAAACAACTACACATCAACCAAAAAACAACTATACTAAAACATTTAGAAAAACATACTGCATATTACTATTGGCTGTTACATTTTTTTTTATTGTAAATTTTTATGTGGAGAGATATTGATAATAGAGAATTGGTATTATTCATTAATATACAAAGAACATCAAATATTATAGTTAAATAATTAAATGAGTGCAAGAAAGTTGAAATTAATAAGAACGAAACAAAACTACATAAAGTGATTAAAATGCAAGTTTAGTCGTTTGTAAGATGGTTGTAATAAGGTTGTTAATGATATGCTTTCATGGGTTAAACTGAATATAAAAATTAAAAATCCAAAACTAGGAACAAATAAAAAACCAATTTCAATAAAAAAAAAACATGATAGAAACAACAACTTGTCTATGATTATGAACATAATCTGGTAATAGAAAAAACAAAAGCTAAATAAAAAAGTACTATTTCCAACAACAACAAATAGATAACTAAAACAAATTCTTCTTTGGACCCTTTGGAGGAGCCTCATCTTCACTATCAATAAAATCCACTTCTTTCATGCGAGCATACTTATAGAACAACACAGCAAGCCTATCACGGTGTTTCTCAACATCAAATATGGGAGGAATCGGTTTCATATCAATGAAGTATTCGGCAAACGATGCCACGAAACAACCACAGTCACTGGAAAACAACCAAAAAACAACATCAGAAAAACTTAAAAAAAGGAAAATAACATAAAAAAAATAAAACAACACTTGAAAATAAAAACTAAAAACAACTTACTTCGAGGTTTGTTGAGGCAAACCATCAACCTTAACAACTTCGAAAGGGTCTAAACAAACCGGTTTGTTTTCCTTTTTGAACTCATCGAACAAAGCAAAAAAGTGGGGCAACAACACCGCAAATGGCTGACAAGCTTTGATAGCGGCACTATCTTTCATAGCAGTCGACAAGGAGTTGTACATGTACATACGTCTTTCCTCAATATTCAAGCGACCAAGAATCCAATGTGATTCAGTCTCCATATGGATGATAAACAAAACATGATCGCACAAATGCCAAGGGGAACCACATAACATTTTTCTACCTCTGATATAATCAGCAATGATCTTTTTTCTGTGCAACAAATTTTTCATACAAAGCATGAATGGTTTTGAAGAATAAGCAATCGGTGGTTGTGAACTTAACCTTTGGCTCATTTGCATACTTTCCTTTTTTACGTAGATAGTAAAAAATTATATCCAAATGCTAAACAATAAAAAATGAGAAATGTTCAAAATTAAGAAAATGAATTACATATCAACAACTGCAAAACAACCAACAAACAACATGAAGAAAACTATAGACTGACATTTTTTTAAAAAAATAAATAAATAAATAAATAAATTAACTTACAGAATTAGTTAAACATTGGCCAGGATATGCAAGCTTGTGGAACCACATCTTGGTTGCAACATCTTCCACGACAAAACGAAAAGGGGGAACAATCTTATCCTTACCCTTCAAGTAAACCTTGTCCTTGTCATGGCTAACATAAAAAAAAAAATAGAATTGAAACATAAATAGTAAAGTAAAAAACAAAATATACAAAAAACACAACAAAAGTGCTGAAATTAAACACTTACGGATCTTTCTTTGATCGCCGTCCTTCACCAAGCCACAAGTCAAAATCATTCTCGTCTTTATGTTCTACATCTTCACCAATCTTATGATCAAGAGGACACAAACCAGCCGCATACTTAACAACTCCATAATCAGAACCATCTTTAGAACTAGAAACGGAAGAGTCATACTCCATAAACGGAGACGTCAACGCTATGGGTTTCTTAGATTTCCTCTTGTCAACAAGAGGAGTTTCTTCAACGGGAATTGGGTCATCTTCAACAAGTTCAATGTTAGAATCAACATTGAGACCTGTTGCACCCATCTAATATATTTTTTCCAAAAAAATGAAAAAAAAAAAAAGTCAGTGTTAAACACAAAAAGTATGAAGAAACTAAAAAACAACCATAAAAAAAAAATATACCTCAAAACAAACAAGACGACGATCCGTAACCTCAACATTTTCAGAAACTGAAATCTGTTTACTAGAATCACCACCAATTCCATCTGAAGACATCTGTTTATATATGGTATTAAAAAGTAATTAGAGCAAGGTTAAAAAATAACAACCTTTACACAACCAAAAAACAACACAAAAGCAACATTACCATAATCTCAACTGCTTTCACACCGGACTGAACAGTAGCCTCAACATCTATTTGAGTAGATCCGTCATTGAAATCAACAAAATTTTCTTGATACAGAAAAAAAAAAAGGAAAGAGAAGATAGAAAAAAAATGAAGTTATTTTTTTGTAAAAGGCTTCAACAACTAAGAAAAAACTACATAACAGCTAAAAAACAAAATAAAAACAACAAGTAAAATAAGAAGACCAACAATAATTGCGAACAACATAATCTATAAACACAGTCATCTAAATAACATAATAAATACAAATAAATAGTCCGAAAAATAGTTGCAAATTTAAAAAAAAAAAACTAAAACATAAGAAGAGACATAACAAGAACATAGAATTACAAGACCACTACCTAAACGGACTTACAACGAAATAAACCACACAAAGTAACTAAAACCTAGTTACATTGTCTACTTATCTACCTTCTCCTCACTATCAGTGCATTCATCATCACTGCCCTTATCATTTTTTTCTTTTGACTCAGAATCTTCATCAGCTTGACCATCCTTCTCTTCACCTTCACTACCTTCACCTTCTTCATCACCCATAACATTCTCTTCTTCATTGCCATCAGTTTCTTTAGATTCATCTAAATCAAAATCTTCTTCATTACCACTTCCACCATCATCATTGGAAGAGTCACTGCCTTTGTCCTATATTGAAAATATAATTTAAATTAGTATAAAACAACTTAAAAAAAATTGAAAAACAACCATTGAAAAACTAACATACCTTAGCATAAGAATCGGCAAAAACAGTAGAAAACTGTGTCTGCATTGAAGCCATCTGAGCACCAAAAGAAACAAACTGTGCAGACACAAACTCTTTCAACTCAACCAAATCGGAAGAAATCTTCTGTTGGGAAGTATGCAGCAAATCGATCTTCACCTCCAACCCATCAAATTTCTCAGAAAAAGCATCAAGCTTGACAGAAATGTCACTCTGAGCAACAGAAGGCTCTTCGGGAACAGGAACACTCTTGTAAGAATTGTAGTCAGTGTCAAACTTGAAACTGCTCAATTTCAAAGCTTTGAACTCAGCAGCAGTGGGCCTCATATTTGATAGTTCCAGCTAATTAAAAAACAATAAAATGAAAATTTCAATTATAAAGATTATGAATAATGAAAAACAACATAAAAACAACTACTAAAAAATCAAATTAAAACAAGCAGATATACCTTATCTTTGGAAACATAAAAAATAATAGTCTTCAAAACTTTGAAAGTCGGCTGACTATTGCATGTCCACTGAATAATCCTTGGAATACGAGAGTTTTCCTTTTGGCAATACTTACCTTTCATGTACTTACAACACTCATAGAACCAAATTTGAAAAACATGAGGACAACCAATCAAAGTGTAAAAAACACTTGGCCTCTTTCCCGAACTCCTTGCCTTCCTAACACCTTCAACCCAACTGTCAAGCTTACCCTTCAATGACGAAATAGTCAGTTCAAAAGAACTCTGTCCCCAAGCAAATTCATTGTACCTCCCACTGTCTACAACATCTAAAATCCTAGGTACATTTTTATGCTTAGTGCCACTAAGCAAAAACCATTCCACAAAATACAAAACTGCCAACTTCACAGCATCCTCATCAGAATCACCCCACCTCTTGGTGGTAAAACATTCCCTAACAGATTCCTTAGTGATAGAGGATGAAGTTGGCCAATATTTTTCAGAAAGACGATTAACGTCTTGCTTAAAATCTAAAACACTACAGTCACCTTCACAGTCTAAACCAGTAATCAAAGCAAACTCCTCAATGCTAAACCTAAGCATAACACCGCGTATCATTACCCACAACTCAGCATCATTAGGTTGCTGAACCTCCCGCAATAACAACCCATGAAACACTTGCGGTTGAACTTTAAAATCAGGAAGCTTAAGGAAATGTCCAAAACAGGTTTTGGAAAACATTTCAAGTTGTTCAGGTGAAAGGCAAGACTTAATGTTTTCTATCACCTGGAAAGTAGCAATGAAGAGATTCTTCTGATCATAAATATAATCCCATTCATGTATCAATTGAAACAAAAAAAAAATGAGGACAAAACAAAAAAACTAAAACAAAAACAGAAAACAAATAATAAAAACAATTTTTTTAAAAAAAATGACACCTTAGGGGGATTTTTTTTTTTGGTAAGTCAAATCCTTCAACCTTCTCTGAGGTCCTAACATGGACCTGCAAAAAAATAGAAATACAAAATAAAACATAAGCAACAAATCTGAGCAACAAGAACAAGGCAAATATAAAATGTAGTAACCAAAATACAACCAATACAAAACCTAAAACAACATTTATGAAACCGTTACAGTATGATAAACGTAAAAGATAAACAGCTTTCAAAAAATACATAAACAACGCTGTAACAACTTGTGAAAAATAAAAGTTATAAAATGGTTGTGAATACTGAAATTATCATAAAAAAAACCCAAACAAAACTCACAATAAACAGATAAACAAACGAAATATATTTAAAACACTGTAGTTGTTTGTAAAAAGTAAAAATTTTATAATGATAAACAACCAAAAAAAAACTAACAATAAACAGATAAACAACTAAAAGTATTAACAACACTGTAAAAGCTAGTTAAAAATGAAATTTCTAAAATGCTTCTCGATAATAATATTGTGATAAACAACCGAAAAAAAAACTCACAATAAACATATAAATAACTAAAGTATTGACAACACTGTAACATCTTGTTGAAAATGAAATTACTAAAATGCTTCTCAATACTAATATTGTGGTAAACAACCGAAAAAAAAAACTCACAATAAACATATAAACAACCAATGGGGAAATTGCAGTAAATAACTGTAACACAATACGAATTGAACTGTGTAATTTTAAAACAACCAAACAACAACTGAATAAAAACAAGAAAACAACATCAACCATAATACATGACAGAAATACATAAAGAACAACACAAAACATAAAAAAATGATGATAAACAACTAAATCAGTGACCTAAAAAGCTGATGTAAAAATTAACTCAATAAAATGATACCAAGCAATTTAAAATTACCTTCGATTTAAGTTTAGGCTTTTGGTCCTCAGCATGCACTTCATCCTCAAAATCAGAATCTGAAGAAACCTAGAACAAAAATGGGGAAAACATTAAATCATCAAATGTAATACAACAAATAGAACAACCAGAAAAAAACTAAAGAAAAATTGAAAAACAACAAAAAGAAACTTACATCGCGTGCAGACTTGGAAATTTTAGCTCTCTTAGGCTTAGGAGCGTCGACCTTAACTGGAAGGGCTCTTTTCTTAGTGCCCGATTTCTCTGGAACATCACCCACTAATTTCTTAGTAATTTTTTTTAACCCCATCTTAGCTTCGACTTTGGAAGAAACAGTTGGAGGCTTCTTAGATTTTTTAGGGTGTTTCTTGGCCAGAGATGGGGATTTCGAACCACTTCTAGTGGTTGCCATTTATATAGAAAAAAAACAGGGGAGGATGACAATGTAGGTTGAGGAAAACGTAGGTGAGGGCTTGGAGAAGGTGATCGTGGGAAGAAGAAATGGGTTAGGGCTTGAAAATGGTGATCGTGGGAAGCAACTGTTGAAGACGAAAAGAAGCAGAGAAAAAAAAAATCAAAAAAAAAAGGAAAAATGGAGTTATGAGGTGGCATGCGTGAACGTGTGAAGAGAAGATGACATATGCATGGTAAAGGTAGTTTTGTAATTATGAAACTTTTTGAAAACTAAAATTGAAAACTGTAAAAGGTATAAAAGTTTAATAGACCGTGTAATGACAAAAAAGTAAAAAAATGATGAAATGTGGCATCAGGTGTAAAAATCTCAAATAGAAAAGGCAAATAAAAATAAGAAGAGAAAAACGTAAAGAAAAGAATTTTTTTTATTAAATAAAAAACTAATAAATGAAAGAAAAGAAAACAAATTAATGAAAGAAAAAGAAAAAGTAAATACAAAGAAGAAGACAAAAATGAAAAAGCCAAAAACAAGTCCTTTTTGCATTCTTCTATTGATGTTATATACAGGGCATTTTATAAAAATACTGGATTTGGGGTAATATTTTTCAATTTTACTGCCACACGGCAGAAATAACATTTATACTGTCCTCCCCTATTTTTTTTCTTTTATACTATAAATACCAAAACAAAAGTATGAGACCTCCATCTTTCACAACCACAGACAGAACCACCACAACAACACCAGGACAACCGAAAAATAACTATTAATTTCGACAAGATTGAGCAAAAGCAGTGAAATCGACGTCAAATAAATAATCATGGCAAAACAACGGTAAAACAACACTAAAACAATCAAACAAAACAAAAGAAAAAAATGATTAAAAAAAACAAACAATCTGCTGCACAACCTCAACACCAGATGCAAAATCAACTATATTTGCAAGTCTATTCCTAGAAAATTATAATAAAAAAAAACTACTACAACAACACTGAAACAACACAAAAACAAATGAAGCAAATATAACTACTTAAAAAAATATAAAAGAAACACACACCTCAAAACTCTCTTATGAGTGAGCTCGTCAAATGTATTTATAGGAGAACCAGAATAAAAAAAACCACAAAAATAGCTAAATAAATCATGAAAAACAACACTAAAATAAATAAAAAAAATAAAAGAAAAAAATGATTAAAAAATTAACTTTGTTTGTGCACAAAATTAACAAAGAAAGTTCTTGCAAATATAGAATGAAAGAATCATGGACAGTAATAGTCTTACCTTCCATTAAAGTGGTGAAATCTAGAAGACAAAAAAAAAAAGGATGGAAGCTTGATGGGAAAAGAAACAACATAACAAATGCAACAAATGTAGGGAGCTGAGGCACAACAAGAGAACATACAGGAGAAAACATCAAAAATAAAAAGAAGCAGACCAACTAAAAAACAACAGTGGAACAACGGAGAAAAACTGAACATATATTGGAGCATACGATATTGAAAAAAATAACTTACATACAAATTTTATTATTTTCATATTACTATTTAAAATAGACCAGTATAATAATATTTTGAAAAATGTGATAAAAAATGAAAGAAAACAACATTAAAACAACAATAAAACAAACCGGCAACAGAAAAGGGTAAGTTGGAGAAAGATGGTGGACTTGGAAGTACGGTAGAGATGGAGCTAACGATTTGAGATCAAAGACACCGAATGACATAAACTTAGTGGAAGTTTTTGAAAGATTTATACAAAAAGTTCATCACAGAGCAAGCTCTCTATCTCTCTCTCACACACACACAACCACACTCTTATCTTTCCTGATTCTTCTTCTTCTTCCTCCTCTTTAACATGTTGTTGTTTTTGTTACTAGCTTTTATTTGGATAATGTTGTAGACTTGAGAAAAAGAAAAGAAAAAAATGAAGAAGAAGGTGAATAGTGGAGAGAGAGACCAAACACAATGAAAAAAAAAATATATATATATATAAATGAAGAATGAGGTAAATAATGAAAGTTATTATACATTACTAAAAAAAAGATAGTATTAAGTTTTTTCATGATTATATTTTAAAAAAAAAAATCACAAAAGTGACAATACATCACATCAAAACTTTTTCAATACAATAAAAAATTTTATAATTAGTTTTTTTTTAAATATATATCTATATGACTGATTGACGTGACAATTAATTTTCCCATCAACTTTTATAATTTTTTTAAAAAAATACATTTTAAAGTGACAAGAAAATACATCTTGAAGCCCAATGTATAAAAGTTATAAACTACACAGTATAAATGTAAATTATACGGCCTAATAGTATAAAAGTAAAAAAAAAGGAAAAAGTTAGTGGTGTGTGTAATTTGCCCTATATATATCTTGTAACTGATACATTATGCACTCAAACTTTTCCATTTCCCTATTTGAAAAGGGAAATTTCATATTTTGGCCCTAATAAAATACTCAATATCAAAATTTAGACTCATTAATTTTTTGAACAAATTGATTCCTCTAATTTGAAAAAGTTCCTAAAATACCCCTAAAATAAAATTTTCACTCTCTCTCTGACTTTCCCTCTCTCTCGCTCTCTGACTTTCCCTCTCTCTCGCTCAAAGACTTTCCCTCTCTCTCGCTCTCTTCACGAACCCACACGAACCAGACCAACGTACCCACGGCGTCGACCACGAAACCAACAAACCCACGCCGCCGTCGACCACCCACGAACCCAACCCACGAACCAAACCCACGAACCCAATCGACGAACCGAAACCGTCTGTCGATCTTCGACCCAAACCGACGCAAAACTGCCGTCGCCACCACGAGGAGAAAATGCCGTCACCACCCACGAGCAAAAACCGTCGCCTACACCACCAAATTCAGTCAAAGGTAAGATTTTTTTTTGAAAAAATATATTTTTCATAGATTTGGATGCCAATTATTGCATGTTGTTCAGATTAGTGGATTTTTTGTAGCTTTTGTGATCTTTAGGTTGTAGATGTTAGTGTTTCAATCAAATTTGTGTATATTACAGAGTTGTCGATGACATATCGATAGGATGTCGATAGGATGTCGATAGATTGGGTGTCTGTCTGAATTTTGCTGTAATTTGTATGTCGATAGGATATCGCTTGTATGTCGATAGGATGTCGACATAATTGTTTAAGTGTATTTCTGCCCTATATTGTCGACTATTTGTCGACAGTATGTCGATGGTATGTCGATTAAATTAACTCGTTGATTGTTAGGTTGTATTGTCGACTGAATGTCGATATATTGTGTAATTGTTATTTGATTGAATTTATGTTTGCATTATCGACTGAATGTCGATTGGTAGTTTAAGTGTATTTCTGCCCTATATTGTCGACGACTTGTCGACAGTATGTCGATGCGATGTCGATTAAATTAACTTGTTGATTGTTAGGTTGTATTGTCGACTGAATGTCGACAATATGTCGACAGTATGTCGATATGTTGTGTAATTGTTATTTGATTGAATTTATGTTTGTATTGTCGACTGAATGTCGACAGGATGTCGATATTTTTTGTCGACATAATAGTGTTGTGTCTGCTTTTGATAATGTCGACATAATGTCGACGGAATGTCGACATAATGTCGACGGAATGTCGACATAATGTCGACGGAATGTCGACATGACATAATGTCGACCTAATTTTAAATTTTTTTGGCAGCTTTATTTATTTGTTTTTTGTTTTTTCAGATGGCTCCCAGACTTATTATTCCAGCACCCGAGCATTTTACTGGCCGCGTCACATATAGAGGCACTGGAGTGCTTGCAAAAATCAAAGCTCGGTTTGAGGAGTTCAACCTTAATAACACGGCGAAGGAAAGCCGTTTCGGGAGCTTCTGGAATGCCGTACCCTTGACATTCTCCTCGGTGTTATTTCACCAGCTGATGCTCCACAAAATGAAAGTGGATGCTCAGGAGGAGTTGAGGATGCGGTTTTATGTTGGTCGGAAGGAGGTCAGATTCGGGGTGCTGGAGTTTGCACTCATTACAGGCCTGGACTTCTCCTCGGGGCCAACATAAGAGGAGAAGGCTGCGCAGGTCGCGCGCTCGGGGTCAGACCGATTGATCAACTGATATTTCAACCGGTCTGATAGTGTGAAGATAGAAGCACTCCAAGATAGGTTCACAAACTGTCAGAACCCGGAAGACTTGTACAAGCTCGGCTTGTGCTTGTTTGTGGAGTCGGTGTTTCTGGGCCGCGAGGCAAACGCGCTGATTACGCCTCACATACTTAGATATGTGGAAGACCTCGAGTTCTTCTTCTGGATTCCTTGGGGGAAGCACTCATTCGCCAGACTCATGCACTCGCTTCAAAAAGACATGTTGAAACAGAAGGCCAACTACGAGAAGAAGCTGAGTTCGGATGTTCAGCACGAGTGCAAATACACAGCATATGGCTTCGCACCTGCAGTACAATATTGGGCGTACGAGGCCATTTTGGAGATCGGGAAGAGGTATGGCACGAATCACGGGATTCGGTTCCCCAGGATGCTTAGTTGGACGAGCAAGGGCGATATTGGGAAGAAAGACGTCAGCGCATTATTTTCTAGACAGGTATGATTTTCACTTATGTTCAGAATAATTATTTAATATAAATGCTTGTAATAAATGCTAAATGGTTTTATTTTGATATTTTTTGAACCATAAACAGAATCTTGAAGTGGTGAAGGGGCTACTTCCATGGACAGAGGAGGAGGCATTTGTGAGGACCATATCTTACGATGGTGTGGAGAACCTGGTTGATGATGGTGTGGATGACACAGAGGCTGAGGCAGGTAGTCAGGTACCAGAGACTCAGGTCCCAGACACTCAGGAAACAGACACTCAGGTACCAATTTTTGGAACTTTTTTTTATGTCTTTATTTTTTATTGTTTTTGTTTAGTGATATTTGTTACATTGTGGAATTATCGTATGCTTACCGTATTTTTTTGATATATATTTTTTCAGGCCACTGGTTCAGAACCTCAGCCCAGTGCACCATCTTCATCAGGCGTTCGGGGTGCCGAGTACACTGATTTAGTGGCGAGGTTGGATAGGATCGAGGCTGACACTCGGGGTCTGTATGCTGCTCATGTCGAGCTGACGAAGGCATACGAGACCAGCCATGTAGAGCTGAAGGGTGGTCAGAACGTAATTATGGAGCAGCTCGGAGACATATTGGCCATGTTGAATCGTCCGCCAACGACAGCTTCAACACCGGAGGCCCCAGCAGATCCATCTACCCCACCACCAGCTGCTTCACCCCCAGTAGAAGAGGAGGAGGTCTTCCCCGACGATTACGATCCTTATGAGGGAGCTCCAGCGACTCCGATCGAGGCACAACCTGTTATCCATGTACATGACACCGAGTCGCAGGGTGAGATTCTGTCGATAGAGGCACAACCTACAGTGGTTAAGAGTCAGAAGAGGAAGAGAAAGCCTCCTGTATGGTTCGGTGACTATACGGAGATGAAGAGGAGACATAGGCCATCTTCGACTTTTGATCCCCTGGAGCCACCGGATGAGAAATTGTTAACCACTTTCCGAAAGTGGTGTGTTGGACTCATTCCGAACCACCGACTTCGGGATTTGAGAAGTGGTGATTACGGTCCAGGATTCTTTTGGATAATGCTCACACCAAATGAATGGCTTACAAATGACGTAAGTAAAGTATTTTATAATATTACTTCACTTTACAACTTTATGTGCAATTAATATATTTTTTTGTCTAACTGACATTTCCCTTTATATGCAGCATATAGATGCAGCAATGCATATGCTGAGGAGGCGACGCACCGACTATCCACTGACATTTCCTCAGAAGGGTGTCATTCTCTCCACATTCGTGACCACCATGATCAGCAGTGCATGGACGAGCCACAGGGGTCCGAGGAAAAACTTTGTGTGGGAGGATTATATCCTGGACTACTGCAGAGGGGTTCATAAGGTATTGTTTTAGTAAGATTTTAAATGTTAATTGTTTGGGAAGATTATTATGGTTTGTTAATTGTTTCGTTGTTCTCTGTAATTACAATCCCAAGTCTTTGAGAGATGGAGGGGTAACGAGTTTATTTACTTCGTTCTGAACCTTCCCGAGGCAAGGCACTGGGTCACACTTGAAGTCGACATAGAGCTGTGGAAAATTAATGTCTACGACTGTGATTCCAGCGTCTGTCATTGGACCGCCATGGAACCCATCCTGAAGACTTGGGGAGAACTGCTGCCCTCGCTAATCCTTGCAACCGGGGAATTTCCACATAACAACCAGATCATGGCGTTAACTAACAGGGACATCACGGTGCTTCCAAAAATGCACTCGACTCGAGCCACTCACGACTTAGTTCCGAAGTCAACAACCAGGTACATAGCGATAAAAAAGTACTATAGTATTAAAATATGTTTTACATTAGACTGACTTTACATTTTATTTTGCATTTAGTGGTGATTGTTGTTGGAAATTATTTTACCAGGATCTTAGATCTACTCACAAGTATGTTTATTAACACCCTAAATATGAACTTTCTAAAACGATGAAATAAACACATATAAAGTTTAGGAAACCTTACATTGGGTGCAGCGGAATAATATGACTCCTTCCGTTCAGATATCTAGCCCTTGATTCCTTTCTGTAGCAGAGCATTATCAATATCTGAACCTGGATCTCTTTCTCTGAATCTTTGATGCTGAAAACTCCTTCTTGCTGAATGTCTTTCTTCACGATCTTCCTCACTATGATTGAGGTATCACTTGCTGTGTGTGGGCACTACTCATACACTAAGATTTCGAAATTTAAGGAAGAAGAAAGAGAGTGTGGGTTCTGCCAAAGATAGGGAGAGAGAAGGCTCAGGTTTTTCTGATTCAGAAAGTGTCAGAAGAAAAGTGTGATTTTCCTGAAGCCTTCACTATCTATTTATAGCATTCCACTAGGGTTAGGTTTGAATTATTTGGCATTAAAATAATGAAAATATCAGTTTAAATTTCCTACAAAAGTGGCTGGCCCTATACTAGTGGATTTGGGCCTCACTTTTTGCAATTTTGCAGTTTTATCTTTTCTGCATCTGATTTTCTCAAAAACGCCAATTTTCTAATTCAACCATTTAAATGCCAATTCTAACTATTTAATAACTATAAATAATTATTAAATAATATTGTCATTTATCATATTTATTAATTGAACTATTCAAAGTATCATAATTAACAAATATGCCCCTATAAACTCTTTCTTTACAATTTCGCCCTTACTTAGTGAAAAATTCACAAATAGACATAGTCTAATTTGAGAATTATAATTGATTAATCAAAACCAATTACATGAGTCTTACAAGCAATATTATCTCAACTAGTGGGGGGACCATGGGTCTATATAACCGAGCTTCCAATAAGTAGATCAAGAATTTAGCACTAAAATTCACTAACTTATTAATTCTTCGTTGAATCCACGCATAGAACTTAGAATTGCACTCTCAGTATATAGAATGTTCTATATGTTCCACCATATAGACACATCATTAGTTATCCATTGTTATAATCCTAATGTGATCAATGATCCTCTATGTGAATGATCTACACTGTAAAGGCATTAAATTACCGTTACACCCTACAATGTATTTATTCCTTAAAACACTTGACCCCGTATAAATGATATTTCAGCTAATGTGAAATGAGTACTCCACCATTTATGATCGTTTGGTCAAGCTCGAAGAGATCATCCTTTGCTTACTATTCGCCAGATAGAAGCTATAGATTCCATGTTTATACTAGCGCTCCCACTCAGTTGCACTACCGTGTTCCCAAAATGTACGTATCACCCTGAGCTAAAAGTAGGCTTCACTAACAAATCAAAGAACACGAATAGCCTTTCAAGATTGAGCCTAATCATAATAGGATTAAGAACATTTGATCTAGGATCAACTTGGCGATATTGACTTGAATAGATATTACGGTAAGTTTAATAAATCTAAGTCAAAGTTCAATATCGGTCCCTTCCGATGCATACTCCATGCATCCAACCTGAGCTTTACTTTAACCAATGTTCTGGAAAGAACATAGTATTTCTCCAAATACAAGTAAACTCTTGTTGTAGATTATCATATCAGTAAAACCCTGTGTCTGATAAATCTAGGAAACTTTATTCACATAGTCATGTTTACTTTCCAATGTGTTGACGACACAATAAACAGGATCAAGTATGTGAAAAGGGTTTCAGATGAATTTATACATTATGTGCATACAATCATGAAATAAATCATGTGAACCATGCAACATTAAATGTTATTTCTGATCTATATTAATAAGTAAATCTGATTATATTGAAATGAGTTTTATTTAGGGCATAAAACCCAACAAACTCCCACTTGCACTAATATAAAACAAAAAGTGCGTTTCAAATAATCTCAACACCTTGATATACAAATCAAGTGTAGTAGTAGTAAACTCCTCGTAATAGGATCTGAAAGGTTGAATTAACCACAACCTTTTCTCCACTATTACTCTTCCTTTAATCACAAAATCATTGATAATGTAAAATTCCTCTCTATATATGTTTACTCTCTTGGGATACTGGATTCTATATCTTTGGCAACTACTTTTGGTTAATCAGGAAATTAACACTAGTAGTTTAAGGCAATTTGGAATGATGCCAAATATGTATAGAACTTTCCTTAGACTGAATAAGTACCTTTCCTGCAGCTTTAACATTCAGTCTCTCTCTGGTAGACCTAGAGACTTCAGATAGGTTTTTACACTTCTCCAAAATCACTATTCCACCCCAAGAGTAATCACCATCTTATCAGAAAGATTTACTAGCACAAAGGCAAATTTTGAAATCTGATGTGGTGTAGTCTAAGAGTTTTAAACACACCCTTATAGACTAACATATAGTTCCTCTTCTTTATCTTAAGATTTACTTGATTGTCTTCCAATGTTCTTCTCCTGGATTAATCTGATACCTACTCATTACTCCCACTCAACAGCAGGTGTCTGGTCTAAGGCATACAAAAGCATATCTAAGACCTCTCACTGTTGATATAAGAAATTCTTTCATGGCTTTATCTTTTCTGGAATAGTTAAGACTTTTCCTTAGATAAATAAAATCTATACCTAAGAAGTTGTGAAGCTTCTATAGATTGCCATTAGAAAGAAAATGCTTCAGCATCTTACTAAAGTAAGTTGCTTGCATTAGAGTAAGTAATTACCAGGTATACCATAAGCCATAGGTTTAGATAAACTCAAACCTATAATACTAGGAACAGGAAGTTTTGTTAAGTCTATTGAATAGACTTATAAACGAAAATTTCCTTTTATGTCCTTGTAATAGAAAACTTTAGGTTATTCCATGTGAATGGATTAAACCATAGTTCTATTGGCTTTCTTCTTAGTTTCTTATCTTGACAATCCATTACTTGTTTAAACTCACAATGGATTTTAATCACTAGTGTCTCCCAAGTCATAAGAAGGTGAGTTCCTAGAAACTCTCCCACTACGACAAGGTACCGTGAATTATGTCGAAGAAAACTAAATGGTATTAACCTCTTTGGTTGTGACAATACAACAGAGGCAGTGGGATCATCATATGTTATATAAGATGATAAAACACTTTTGGAATCAAGAATTAAATATCTCCTTTATTTGCTACTTGTTTTCAGACTTAGTCATTTTCTTAGAAAGTAGTATTTGTTTGAACAAACACTTTCTTATCTATTGACAATGGGATGGTCCACCCCTAATCACTTAGAATAGCTAACAAACCATGGTTAACAGTTCTAGCTTTTCTTAAGATTTTGATTAGGTCATCCATGAATCTAGTAATGATTTACATTAAGTATACAACCATTACATCATTCTGAAATTGTATTACCATAGAAGGATTTAGGCAACGACTAGTAACTAATCATCAATATGCAACTCGAAATTTCTGGGGAGGTAAGTTTGGATATAATTCAAAAATCAATTTAATGATCTTTGAACTGCATATCTACTAACTATTTCTCCACCCCTATCAGTTCGCAAGATCTTTAACCACATACCTTAATGGTGTTTAACCATTGCTAGAAATTAATGAAATTTTTCAAACATTTCAAATTTCTTGCTAAAAGGTATAATCTAGAGTTATCGTTTTAAGAATACAACGAAAAACTCATATCCACCCCTGAATGTACATCCATCTGCGAATGAGATGAACTAATTTCAGTGGATATAGGCATATTAACTCTTTGCAGAGATTGATCTTGTCAAAACCACTATGAACAAGATACAAATGCCATAGATTAAAAAAATGGTAGTGTCTTTTGATGACATAGGTTTAGTTACATCAAAGAGTTCTTAGAATACTTCAAGTGGATCCTGGTCACAGAATACCTAACTCATATTCCATACAGTTTGAATCCATTAATAGAAGATGGATATTAAACACTTGAGAAAGTGTAACTGTATTGTATTCTGGAATTAGAAATATAAGAAAATTTCTATTTGGATTCTAAAATTAAAGTCAAAGACTTAAATTCAACCAAATATAATGAGTAATTCTTTCTTGGACCAGCACTACTAATACTAACTCTAAGTCAGATTTGCCCATACAAGTAGGAGATTTCTAAGATTGAGGATTTATATCAATTGGGAATAGAATTTCGGGATTATAATCATATGTGTCATTTAATTTCTTAAGAGAAAATATAATGACATGAAATGATTTATAGACCATTCATCCAATGATATATTTTTAAAGCTAATTCGAAATGAATAAGCTAAGAGGAATTAAGATAATTTCGTTTATAAATAAGAATCCAACGATGCTTCGATTAGCGAAAGACAAAGTAATCTTATTTATGTAATCTTCTTGTTTCATATTGTAAAAATACTAGTCTAAGGTGTCATCAATTGATGAACAGTTAGATGTCGCATATACAATACTTATCTTTCGAGATCTTACACTATTATGTATGTCTAATGGTGAAAATCCACTAGGGATTTACTCATTAGATAAACAAACATGTTGGACCAACAATGAAGATTCGAAATTAAACTACAACTTAATAACAGAAAATAACATGGTTCAATATAAATTCATACACAATTCAGAAATTATAAACATATAGCAAGTAGGAATGACTAGTGAAAATACTAAAACATACAATCCTAAATAATTTCCAAGGTTTTCAATAAACTGATACAGTGTCCCGGTAGGCGAGAGTCAAAGCATCATTTATTGAATAGAGTTGTCAGCTCATCTAAAATAGAAACCATTCTAGCAACCTTTTATTCGATCAAAATAAGAATCCAACGTTGTCCCGGTAGGCGAGAGTCAAGGTTATTCTCATTTTATGAGCTTCTACCATTGTTTCATGTTTCATAAGTTTATCTCTAAGTAGTCACCGTAGGGGAGAGTCTAATAGAGACGAAAACTTACAAAACATTTATCAAATGAAATCTTACGGTGTTAAATGCGTTCAACGAATAACCATCCATAGGGGGACGAAGTCTAGCGTCTCGAGGTTATATTGAAAACATTTAACTTTTGTAAGACCAACAATGGAGATCGAATATCTTAATAATAATCAAGCTCATTATTTAAAGTGAGTTGTATTTTCTTTGATTTTCTTTATTTAATTTATTTATTTTAAATATATATTTATTTAAAATTTCCAATTTAGAATGAAAAATTCTAAATATAAATTTTAATTTAATATTTATAAATTTTACTTAGATGGATATGAAAATAACATGAATTATTTCCATCTTAGTAATAATTTCCAATAAATATTTAGAAAAATATTCAATTTAAGTTGTTACAAAATTAATATAAATTAATTTACAACTCAAATTTAATTTTCTATAAATATATATTGCATTTCGAAAAATTAAAGTATTTAAGAATACAATTTTCGAAAATGCATGTTAAAATAAAAAATTAATCCTGGAAAAAATTATTCTAATTTAATGTTGGCCCAAAATTAATTAATAAAATTAATTTACAACAAAAAATATAATTTTCCTATTTAATTAAATATATAAGAAAAATTTCAAATATTTAAGTATGATGATGAAAATCAACTTAAATATTAATTTTCTATTTAATTAAATACACTAGAAAAATACTTCAAGCAAAAATATCATCTATCTAGATTTTCCTTTGACTAATTAATTCAATTTCTAATTATATACTTTAATTTAATTTATTTTAAATTAATCAATAAATGAAAAAATCATTGATTTAAGTTGATCCAAGAATTAATTAAAATAAATAATTAATTTACAACTTAATCTATTTTTCAAGATAAAATTCGAAATTCTAGCATTTAAGAAATGCGATTTCGAAAATTGATTAATAAAATAAAAAAATATATATTTTGAAAATTATTTAAATTTAGTTGAAAAAATAAATTTCAACTAAAAATAATTTTCTATTTAATTAAATGTCATGAAAAAAGAAATATTTAAGTATGATGATAAAAATCAACTTAGATATTTAATTTTCAAATTAATTAAATGTATTAAATTCAAGAAATAAATAATTAAGTGTAGAGAAGGCTTAATTATTAATCTCTAATTTAATACTAGGAAAAATATACTTAAAATAAATTGTACCAAAATTAATTATTTAAATAATTAATTTCACAATTTATAATATTTTCTTATTTAATATTAGAAATAATAAGTAGTCTAGAAATAACTATCTAGAAAATATCTTATTTGACTAAGTATATTTTTCACAAAATTTGAAAAAATATCTAATTTAAGTTGTATTAGAAAAAATCTAGAACTTAAATATTTTTCAAATTTAAATTTAATTAAATATCAAAAATTAAGTTGTAACCACTTAATTTGAAAATATTCCATTTTAAGTTAATATTCGAAAAGATATCAACTTAAAAAATATCTAAAATATTCCATTTTAAGTTAATATTCGAAAAGATATTAACTTAAAAAATATCTAAAGAATCTTAATAACCAATGTCTAAAATTCCTCAACTTAATTTTGAAATTTGAAATTCATAAGATATCCAGATTTAAGTTGGTTAGTTGTAGATAACTAAATATCAACTTAAATAAGAATATTTAATGAAAAATTGAAATTAAGCTCCAGAAAGAATCTAGATGGTTATAATTCTATATTTAATTAAATACAAGAAAATACATATAGTTTAGCTTAGAATAAAAAATTCTTTAAACTATATTTTTCTTAAATTAATTTCAAAATAAATGAAATTAATTATGTTGCTAATCAATTTTATTAGGTTAAACTAGTGTAATTAACCTAGTACAGTTGTTAAAATGAGGCAAATGGGCCTTCACAATTGGGGTGGTTTATGTGAGGGGGTGCTGGGTTCAGTATGTCGTACCCACTTCTATGGCTCCCAACTCTCACACAAGGCCCAAAAGAGAGGAATTTAACCTTAATAAGAACAACTGTTATTAATTGAATAAGCCCAATAACTAAATGGGCCTAAATAAATTCTATCAAGAACTATGATAATTTATTTTAGCAACAACAACCTATATGTATCTATAATCAAATTAAACACATAGGCTCACACAGGCACACTTTGGATGGGTCCTATCATGTTGCTAGGTCATACACAGATGAAAGAAGATTGTAAATATACCTGTTACAAATTATTATCTTGACCAAGGGAGCCATCAGATCATTAGATCTGGCAAAAGGTAACCATGGCTATTTGCAATCAAGTAATAATAGGTTTTAAAAACTTACACATAAGCTAAAACACATACTCCTGCAACAAGGTTAGTTGGATAGTTGGATGTAGGATTTATTTAATTTTAATTAAGTTTTTAATTTCGAAATAATTAATTAATTAAAAAATAATTTTTCGAAAATTTTAAAAAAATTTGAAAATTCGAAATTTAAAAAAAATAAAATTTAAAATTAAACCTACAATTATGAAAAATTAGGTTTCAACCAACCTAAATATCATTTCAAAAATTGCTAACTAATTTTAAAAAATTAAATGTTATTTTAAAAATAAAAATTAAATAAAAATTAGAAAAGATAAATGAAATATCTTTTCAGATTTTAAATTTAATTTAAATAAATAAAATAACAAAATTTAAAAGTTAGCAAAATATCTTACATCTATTTAAAATTACATGATTATAAATATCTTATTTTAAATTTAAATAAGTTCAAAATATCTAAAAAGATTTAATTTTTAAAAAAATCTTAAAATATAAGATATAATTAAAATATCTTAAAAGATAAGATATCTTAAAAATATCTTAAAAGATTTTATAAATATCTTATAAAATCTGACCTTAAATTAAAAAAAATAAGATATAATCAAATTTAAAAATAAGATAGATTTTTAAGCAAGAAGATAGATACAAATTCTATTCAAATTCAAATTATACTAATATCTTGAATTAAATTTAAAAAATATTAAATTAATTCAAAATGATAATTAGAATTGAATTAGGAATAGTAATAGTATAAATACAAACTATACAAAAAATTGGAAGTTAATTCCATGAAAAAGCATGAAAAATCGAAGAAAAACAAAAAAATTCGAAACTGTACGGACAGATTTGCGATTGCAGGAAAATATCAGCACAGCCCCGATTTTTTCAAATCTTCAAAAAATCATAACTAATTCAAATAAAATCCAAATTAAGTTCTGTAAAAGGCTAACTTGCTTAATTTTTTCCATACTATCCAATAAAAATAATTCCAGAGATAAAATCGCAATTATTTTTCACAAAAATTTCACAAACATCAATCAATCATCAAATAACACTCAATACAACATGATACCATCCAAAGAACATACAAACAATCGTTTTAAAGTCCAAATTTCTTGCAAGTAAATCAATTACCATGGCTCTGAGGCCAGTTGTTGGAAATTATTTTACCAGGATCTTAGATCTACTCACAAGTATGTTTATTAACACCCTAAATATGAATTTTCTAAAACGATGAAATAAACACATATAAAGTTTAGGAAACCTTACATTGGGTGCAGCGGAATAATATGACTCCTTTCGTTCAGATATCTAGCCCTTGATTCCTTTCTGTAGCAGAGCATTATCAATATCTGAACCTGGATCTCTTTCTCTGAATCTTTGATGCTGAAAACTCCTTCTTGCTGAATGTCTTTCTTCACGATCTTCCTCACTATGATTGAGGTATCACTTGCTGTGTGTGGGCACTACTCATACACTAAGATTTCGAAATTTAAGGAAGAAGAAAGAGAGAGTGGGTTCTGCCAAAGATAGGGAGAGAGAAGGCTCAGGTTTTTCTAATTCAGAAAGTGTCAGAAGAAAAGTGTGATTTTCCTGAAGCCTTCACTATCTATTTATAGCATTCCACTAGGGTTAGGTTTGAATTATTTGGCATTAAAATAATGAAAATATCAGTTTAAATTTCCTACAAAAGTGGTTGGCCCTATACTAGTGGATTTGGGCCTCACTTTTTGCAATTTTGCAGTTTTATCTTTTCTGCATCTGATTTTCTCAAAAACGCCAATTTTCTAATTCAACCATTTAAATGTCAATTCTAACTATTTAATAACTATAAATAATTATTAAATAATATTGTCATTTATCATATTTATTAATTGAACCATTCAAAGTATCATAATTAACAAATATGCCCCTATAAACTCTTTCTTTACAATTTCGCCCTTACTTAGTAAAAAATTCACAAATAGACATAGTCTAATTTGAGAATTATAATTGATTAATCAAAACCAATTACATGAGTCTTACAAGCAATATTATCTCAACTAGTGGGGGGACCATGGGTCTATATAACCGAGCTTCCAATAAGTAGATCAAGAATTTAGCACTAAAATTCACTAACTTATTAATTCTTCGTTGAATCCACGCATAGAACTTAGAATTGCACTCTCAGTATATAGAATGCTCTATATGTTCCACCATATAGACACATCATTAGTTATCCATTGTTATAATCCTAATGTGATCAATGATCCTCTATATGAATGATCTACACTGTAAAGGGATTAAATTACCGTTACACCTTACAATGTATTTATTCCTTAAAACACTTGACCCCGTATAAATGATATTGCAGCTAATGTGAAATGAGTACTCCACCATTTATGTTCGTTTGGTCAAGCTCGAAGGAGATCATCCTTTGCTTACTATTCGCCAGATAGAAGCTATAGATTCCATGTTTATGCTAGCGCTCCCACTCAATTGCACTACCGTGTTCCCAAAATGTACGTATCACCCTGACCTAAAAGTAGGCTTCACTAACAAATCAAAGAACACGAATAGCCTTTCAAGATTGAGCCTAATCATAATAGGATTAAGAACATTCGATCTAGGATCAACTTGGCGATATTGACTTGAATAGATATTACGGTAAGTTTAATAAATCTAAGTCAAAGTTCAATATCGGTCCCTTCCGATGCATACTCCATGCATCCAACCTGAGCTTTACTTTAACCAATGTTCTGGAAAGAACATAGTATTTCTCCAAATACAAGTAAACTCTTGTTGTAGATTATCATATCAGTAAAACCCTGTGTCTGATAAATCTAGGAAACTTTATTCACATAGTCATGTTTACTTTCCAATGTGTTGACGACACAATAAACAGGATCAAGTATGTGAAAAGGGTTTCAGATGAATTTATACATTATGTACATACAATCATGAAATAAATCATGTGAACCATGCAACATTAAATGTTATTTCTGATCTATATTAATAAGTAAATCTGATTATATTGAAATGAGTTTTATTTAGGGCATAAAACCCAACAATTGTGGCGTCTATTGCATTAAGTATGTGGAGCATCTCATGATGCAGCGTGGATTGACCGATGTGACGCCAGACCGGATAGCTATGTTTCGTCAACGGTGGTGTGTTGATTTATTTTACCAAAATGTCGGCTGATTATATGTGTAATTATTGGGACATTGTATATTTTGTGTAATTAACATTACAGTTATGTATATATAGACTTTCTTTTCGTTCAAATTTTGATAATTATTCGTGGTTTCAAATATAAAATATCAATATTATTCAACAAAAATAACTATTACACCTAAAAATAATTAATATGAACTGTGGTAAGTAAAAAAAGATATATTTTGGGAGAATGTGCGCCGTCAGAATCCCATGCATGGATGAATAAGGATGATTTATTGTACTTCTGAGAGTTACAAAGAAATTAAATCAACAATTTAGTAGTATTATTATTCCAATAAAATTCTAGGAAAAGAGAGCTGCCAAAAACGTACACAGAGCGAGAATGTGGGAATTTAATTGCTTGTTCTCTCTTAAATTATTTGATTTTTTTTTTTAAAAAAAAGTTGGAAATAATTCGGGCCTCATTGAGATATATATATATATAATTTGGTTAGCACATGAAAATAAACCAAATGATGACAAAATATGCATCATTATAAATTAGTTCATCACGTACGCTAACCTACCTTTTTTATTATAGCTTTAATTAATTTTATAGCCTATAGGAGAGGCTGTACAAGCCTGCATGGCTGCCATGTGTAATATTATCTTGCAATTAGAAGATATGTACGTACAAAGCCTTATTAGCTGAAGCATTATCATCATTTTAGCTCACTTTTTCTTTTTTACACATAATTATTTTTTTGAGAAATTACACATAATTATTACACTACAATACGTACAAGACGCCTCAAATGCGGGCTTTGCATGTTGCTCTATTGTGGCCTGAACTGCCACAGCGGCTGCAGTTTCGTGGTACAGAACCTTTTTTATCACCAGACGGAAAACGGTTCTCCCGTCTTCTTCCAGCGTTGCTTTTTCTTGGACGACCTACAGGCTTCTTTTCCACAGGTACCCCAACTTTCATATTCTTGATGTGTTCTGGGAGAACCCAATCATCCTCGTCACCAGCAAGATTGATGGTATCATCGTAAATCTTCCTCCACATTTCTTTTGAATAATAAGGTGAGCAAAGCGTGTACACACTTGTGTTCGTTTTCAATGCCGCGGCACATGCATGAAGGCAAGGGAGTTTCAATAACGTGAACACGCCGCAGGTGCATGTTCTTTCAACTAGATTCACATCAACACCTCTTTCACCGTTAGGTCCCCTACCAACGTTATACAAATTGGCTCCATTTCGTTGGACGCGCCTGTACCTTGCATTTTCATGAATTTTTGCCAAGTTTTTTTTCAAAGAGTGTGGCCAAAGGGATGGTACATTTGTCAGCATTTTCGAGGCGATCAGCGAACCACGATTGGAGTGTGAACCTGATAAATTCAACCAAAGTAGTTATTGGATATTTCCTGAACTCTTCTGTGACACTATTGAAGCTTTCAGCAGCGTTGCTCGTCATGATGTTGTATCTATCGCCCAAACAATAAGGGTGAGCCAACTTCTCAAACCCTATACTCTCCACATATGCAGCAATGGCCGGATTCATCTTTCTAAGCTTCTCGAACTCTCTATCGCATTCAGTCTTCGACCATGCGTAAGCAACATTATATATTTGGTTGTGAAAAGCATCAGTCTTGAATTTGGCGTTCACGTTCATAACAATGTGGTGATAGCATGCACAGTGGACTGCTTCGGGAAAAACGAGTTCAACAGCATGATCAATGCTTTGATTCCTATCTGACACAAACACTAAGTTCTCAACCACGCCAATTGCTACCCTCAACTTCTGTAAGAAATACGTCCAGGAGTCGTTATTCTCACTGTCAACGATACCATAAGCAACCGGCAACAATTGGTTGTTCGCATCGTATGCCACAACAACTAACATTATACCGCCGTACTTCGTCTTCAAGAATGTGCCATCGATACTCAAAATAGGACGACAAAAAGAAAAGCCCCTTCTACATGCACCGAGTGATATAAAACAGTACTTGAACCGCTCATCCTCTAAGTACAAGTCAGTAATGGTACCTGGATTCTTCTGTTCCAGCATGTACAAGTACCCAGGAAGCTTCATGTATGAAAACTCAGGCGTACCCCTAGCATACGTAAGTCCCATCTCCCTGCACCTCCACGCCTTCACATAACTCATACTGATACCATAGTTGTCAAACATGTCCCTCTGTATGTCTTTAGCCTTGTACTTAGTTCCATCTTGGGTGTACTTCCCCTTAATAAGGTGTCCAACTACCCATGGTGCTGCTTGACGGTGATCTGAACGTCTCGCATTCAAGTTACATGTGTGTTCATTGTGAAATACAGTGACCTCAAAGTTGTCAGAATGCATCTTCTTCCTCCCCCTCAATCTCCATTTACAATCTGGAGCCTTGCCTGTAACGTACAACACATCAGGGGATGACTTCTTCACCATCCACTCGAAGTTGTTATTAAGTGCAAACCTACCCACTACTTGTCTCAATTCTTCCTTGTTTTCATAAAAATTACCAAGCTCTATCACCCCTGCTTCCTTACTTTGTAAACAAGTAGTTAGCTCATGATTTTCAATTATATCTTCCTTTATGTTCTTATATTAGGTCCTTCCTATGGGAAGCAAAGTTGTTACCATCAACTTGGATTGTAATCAGAATTGACGGCTGTCATTTTCACAGGTGAGTCTTTACTATCAAATAAAAAGATAAAAGATTAGAGAAAATGTTTTCATTTTGGCCTCAATATGATGAATGGAAATGCAAATTGTTGCTTCATTTACTAGTTCTGTTAAAATGAGTGAAACTCAGAGTCAATTTCTTTTGCTTTCTAGGTTTTCTACGCTCCATGAATTTGTTAAGCCGAATGATGAGCGCGATCTCAACCTCATGAATAGCTCTATTTAAATAAAGTGCTTCTTCAATTTCTCATATGCCTCGTCAATTAATAAATGAGTGTTGTGTGATTAGGAGTGTTTCGTCAATTTTTCATATATTATTTAGTTATTTTTTTTGGTCCAAACTAACATAAGAGGAGTTCAAAGAACAATAGAAATTCTACATAGTTTTGAGAGGATATTAAGACAACAGATTAATTTAGCAAAATTTACTGCTTTTTTTTGGTAGGAATGTAAATAGAGCTATTCAGAAGATTGTGTGTGATATTTTGAATATAAATGAAATTGATGAGCATAATATGTACTTGGGTCTCTTAAGTACAGTCGGTCTAAATAAATTTAGTATATTGGGCTTTCTAAAAGAAAAAAGGGAAATTTAGATGGTATACTAACTTTTGCTAATTTTTTACAAAAATACTGCCAGACGGTATCTTTTATTTTTTTACTGTGTTTTTTTTAAGTTTCATACTGCAGTATACTGTGTTAAGTTTTCACTGGTGTTCTACTGGTGTTTTGTTATTGTTCTACTGTTGTTTTGAGTTGTTCTGCTTTGTGTTTTACTGGTGTTTTATAAAAATATAGTATTTTTGAAAACTTTTCCGTGTGACAGTATCTTTGTAAAAGTTAACCCAAATTACAATATTTTTATAAATTTCCCAAGAAAAAATGAAAAAATTTATACAAAGTTATAATAGTAAACTCTTATCACGTGCTAAAGTTTGAATACAGCATAAGTATACCACACACAATTTAACATACTTGTGTGTGGTAAGACATTTAAATTAATTACGTTTATTTAAAATAAACACATTTGTTAACAAAAAAAATTAAATGTAAAAAATAATAATAAAATTTGTTAAATGTAAAATATATCTAAAAATTATGTGATTCATATGAAAAGATATTATAATAACTTTTGTAATTCTATATTAATATTTTTTTCTAAAATTTCTTTCCTTTATTCATTGTCGTAAATTATGTGAGGTTCAGTTAGGAGATTTACTAGCTACTTGCGATGATTTTATGTATTTATGCACAATTTCATTGACCCCCCTTTTGAATCAAAAATTTTGTGACCTAATATTAAATTACACTAATACCAATTTTTTTTTTTGAAAATAAGCGTAGTTTTATATTAGAACAAACTAGACCTCATGGTCGATACATAAAATGTTTTCCGGAACAGAACTGATCGGGATCGATCCATACACCTGGTGGGTAAAAGCCCACTTAGCGACATTGTGTGCCGCAAAGTTACAATTCCTACTAACATTAGCAAAATTACAACACATTAAAAAAGGAGAAGACTTAGAACAAAAGGAGACATAGTTCTCAAGAGCCCAATGGGACGCCTTCCCATTGAGGGCATTGATAACTTGTCTCGAGTCACTCTCCACAATAACAAAATTATACTTCAGTTCTAAAGCAACCGACACCGCCAGGCAACAAGCCGCCGCTTCTCCACAAAGAGCTCCCGCGAAATCCAACCGGGAAGTGTGAATAGAAACCACACTAATACCAATTTAACACCTTTCTAAAGTCCCCCTTAGTATTTATTTATTTGTTTTTTGTTAGAAAATTCAAAATTTTGTTTATTCTTAGGAGATCACTTTCTCGCCCCCCCCCCCCAAAAAGTATCAATTTGACCTGATTTCATTTCATTGACCATTCTGAAATGGGCCATCTTATTTGATTTGGGCTTGGGCTTACTTACCCAAGAGTTTTGATCGTCTCTACGGCGGCCTTGCCCTAAACCCTGTACTGTACTCTACTCCAAAACTGCCACTTCAAGCCGCCACTTCTTCTTCTTCCTTCTCTCTCTACTGTATTAGCAGAGGGAGAGAGAGAGAGAGAGAGAGAGGAAACTGTGATATTGTAGCTTGCGAAAGCTTCTTCGATAAGTAACAATGTCAGCGAAGTGGAGAGCTATACAGCATCGTCACCGTTTCACTTACAACGCCGTCGTTTTCCCGGACTCCTATGTTGAATCACTGAACCTATTGCCATCGAATATAATTTCCTCTGCAAAATTCTTTTCCCAATTGAAAGTGTTTATCTCTCTCAATTCTGTACACGCTCAAGTTAACCACGCTAAAAGTCTTGCTTCGGCTTTTGGGGAGATATTGGTTAATGGAGACGAAGCTCAAGTTTCAGAGGCGGCCAGGTTTTTCTTGTGGATTTTGTTTTTGGATAATTCTATGCCTTTGCATAAAACCTTAGTGTCTGGTTTGGCTAAGGCACGTAATTCTCAGCCTGTGATTAGCTCGTGCTTTCGTACTCTCTGTGACGAGCATGGTGGTGGTAAAGGGAAGCGGTTTTGTGTGTCGAGGACGGCTTTGTCAATAATGGGTATGCCTAAATTGGGTTACTTGGTTGATATTGTTGAAGAATGTGCCGTTTTGATTGCTTGGGATGCAGTTAATAGCTTAAATGGTTTTGTTTTGGAGACCAGTGATTTGGTTAGGCCTTCTCCTATAGTGATGGAACAATGTCAAGAGGCTTTGTCTTGTTTGTATTACTTGCTTCAGCGTTTCCCTTTTAAGTTCAAGGATTGTGATGCTGACTCCAATGTATTGGCAATGAGTTTGACTGTGGTTTTAAGCATTTTGAAGTCTTTGGCGTATTCCAGGGATTGTTATGTGGCTGCTGGGGTGAGTTTTTGTGCAGCTCTGCAAGTTTGTCTCAGTCATGAAGATCTTGGCTTGGTCATAGTGGAAGGTATTTTTCATCATCCTCTGTTTAGTTTGGATACCAATTACGAGATTAAGTTCAGAAATGCAATTGCCAAGATTCCTTATAATGGGGATCTCTGTTCCGAAATTAGTAGTTTTTCTGCTTTGAGTAGACTTTGCTTGATAAGAGGGGTACTAACGGCAGTTCCAAGAACAGTACTTAACACCCATTTTGTTTTTCCAAGTAATGATTTGAAAGGGGTTGATGGTTATAATATGAACGGTGGCAACACTATTAGGACTATATTATATGATGGAATTTTGCCTGAGCTATGTAACTATTGTGAGAATCCTATTGATAGCCATTTTAACTTTCATGCATTGACTGTGATGCAGATCTGTTTACAACAGATTAAAACTTCCATGTTAGCTAATCTTACCAGCCAATCCGGAATTTATGATCCAATTCCAGAAGATATGGGGGCCCGTGTACTGAAAATTATATGGAACAATTTAGAGGATCCCTTAAGTCAAACTGTCAGGCAAGTTCATCTCATCTTTGATCTCTTCATGGATATTTACTCATCTCTTCATTGGTCAGAAGGTAGTGAAAGAATAAAGTCGTTTTTGTTAAAGATTACTTCTGATCTTCTTCGCCTTGGACCTCGTTGTAAGGGAAGATATGTTCCTTTGGCTTCATTGACTAAGAGGCTGGGGGCAAACACTCTGTTGGATATGAATTCCCACTTGCTTTTTGAAACTATACATGCTTATATTGATGATGATGTCTGCTGTGCTGCGACTTCGCTTTTGAGGTGTTTCTTAGAGTGCTTGCGTGATGAGTGTTGGAACAGTGAGGGTATTGAAAATGGTTATGCTCTTTACAGAGGGCATTGTTTGCCCCCTTTACTTTATGGGCTTGCTTCTGGAGTCTCAAAGCTCCGGTCAAATTTGAATACTTATGTATTGCCTGTTGTACTTGAAATTGATGTAGATAGTATTTTTTCAATGCTTGCTTTTATATCTGTTGGACCAAGTGGGGATGACAAGCTGTTGTATCCTGAACTTAGTAGTGCAAAAATGGAACTGCGAGTTGAACAAAAAGTGGCCATTTTAGTTTCACTACTTAAGGTGTCTCGTTTACTTGCTTTAATGGAAGGAGATATTAGCTGGTGCAAAGATTCTAAAGTACCTGAGATTGGGCTTGATACAGAATTCGTTGATCAATATGCTCTTGTTTGCATGAAGGGAATAAATGTAGAAATCCGTGTTGAATGGCTGGTAATGGCATTGACCCATGTGGATGAATCCCTCCGTGTTGATGCTGCAGAATTCCTTTTCTTAAATCCTAAGACATCTAGCCTGCCTTCCCATTTGGAGCTCACCTTGTTGAAGGAAGCAGTGCCATTGAACATGAGATCCTGCTCAACGTCTTTCCAAATGAAGTGGTCTAGCATGTTTAGGAAGTTTTTTTCTCGGGTTCGAACAGCTCTAGAGAGACAATATAAGCAGCATAATTGGCAACCATTTGATCAAAATAGTGAAATTGTAGTCACTAATGGAAGTGAGGAGGGTCAAGCAAATAGGGCAAATAATCTGTTTCACTTTATGAGATGGTTAAGTTGCTTTCTATTTTTCTCTTGCTATCCTTCTGCTCCCTACAAGAGAAAAATTATGGCTATGGATCTGATCTTGATAATGCTTAATGTTTGGAATATCTTGCCATCTGTTAAAGAAACATGTGATTCATTTTCTACAGAAAGGTGCCTTTCTCCTTACAATGAAGGAATTACATTACCAGATTCTACTTTGTTGTTAGTTGGATCAGTTATTGACAGTTGGGATAGGCTGAGAGAGAGTTCTTTTCGTATACTATTGCATTTCCCAACCCCATTGCCTGGAATTTCAGATGAAAACATGGTTCAGAACATGATTATATGGGCTAAAAAGTTAGTCTGCAGTCCGCGTGTGAGAGAAAGTGATGCTGGAGCTCTGACTTTAAGGCTAATCTTCCGTAAATATGTCTTGGACCTAGGTTGGATACTAAATGCCTCAGTTAATGCTGTTTGTTTGAGACCCAAACTAGAAAATAAGGATGGAAGGGTTCTCAACTCTACATATCCTGTGATAGATTATATAAAATCGCTAATTGATTGGTTGGATGATGCTGTAAAGGAAGGGGAGAGGGATCTGTCTGATGCATGCAGAAATAGCTTTGTTCATGGTATATTACTTGGGTTACGATACACTTTTGAGGAATTGGACTTCACCTCTGATGCAGTGATGTCGAGTATCTCTGGAATGAGACACTTGTTGGCTAGGCTCTTGGAGCTTGTGTTGCGAATAACTTCACTTGCTCTATGTGTAGTTTCTGCAGATGCTTGGCATCTGCCGGAGGATATGGATGAGCTGGTCGATGATGGTACTTTCTTGCTAGATGTTTCAGAGGAAATTGATTTGCAGGCACCTGCGCTCAAAGACGAAGAGAAAAATTCAAAACTGCTACAAAATAGCGGGTCTTCAGGACAGGCTGTAATGGTTGGTTGCTGGCTTGCTATGAAAGAGGTAGTTAATTTTCAATTGTCATCTATTTCATCTACCTGTAATTAACTGTGCCTCTTGTTGAAGTTCAACTATTGATGATTAGAAAGTCATTAGCCAATATGCGGACCATTAGACACCTGACTTATGAGATGTTATCTTATTGTTCCTGCATTTTAAGGATTAGATTTGTTAATAAAGTGAGATCATATTGCTAATGGCTATGCAATAATATACCTTTATTTCAGGTTAGTCTTCTCCTCGGGACTATCACAAGAAAGATTCCTTTACCAGGTAACACAGAATCATTAGACCCTGAAGGTATCTCTTCCAATGGTGATGGTTTTTCAGATATGACATCAAGTGCGATGCTCGAGGTTAAACAACTTGAAACAATTGGAAATCATTTTTTGGAGGTCCTTTTGAAAATGAAGCATAATGGTGCAATTGACAAGACAAGAGCTGGATTTACAGCTCTTTGTAATCGTTTACTTTGTTCAAATGATCCTCGGTAAGTTATAATTTCCTTAAGCAAACTAGTGTGTTCTCATTTTATATTGTTGCATTTGCATGCCTTGAAGATAAATAAATTTACTTTACATGTGTCAATTTCATTCAATAGCACTGCAGTTCATACCAGAAAGAATATAACAAGGGAAAAAATGATCTGTATTCTACTATTTACTTATATGGATTTTTTTATATGATAGATGAGCATTCATTTATCTACTTAGAACATATGAATTGTTTAAAGTTATCCAGCTTTAATCTGAATAAATATGGCAACACACTCTTACATTATATTTGGTTGGGAGGAATATAAAATTTTATGATGGACAAAGTAGGATTGATAAGAAATAAGATTGATAGAAAGAGACATATCTTTTCTAATTGCCTTGTATGAAGGAAAGAAAAACTTGATAAGTAAAATACTAATATAACCATTAAGGGACACATAATTTACACTCAAACATGGCAGAATGTTTTTAACAATATTTATTTTAGAAATAAGTCTTTACAATGTACAAACATGAGTGGCTATAAACGTATACCACATTATTTTTAAACTGGTAACCTTTAGTTCAATCTTTGTGCTGCCTATTATGATGTTATCTTTACGAATACTTGTAACCTTTAATTCAATCTTTTGGCATTGTCTACTATCTTCTGTAGTTACTCAATAGGTAATGAATCATCAAGTGCATTTTCTGTTCAAAGCACACTCACAAAGCCATATGTTTGTATTTTCTGAAATGGATTATTCTTTTTCAGGCTTTGTCAGTTGACGGAATCCTGGATGGAGCAACTAATGGAAAGAACAATTGCCAAGGGTCAAACCGTGGATGATTTATTAAGGAGAAGTGCAGGTATTCCTGCTGCATTTATTGCTTTATTTCTCTCTGAGCCAGAAGGCGCACCCAAGAAACTTCTTCCACGGGCTTTACGGTGGTTACTTGATGTTGCTAATCAGTCTTTGCTGGATCGAATTGAAACTAACAACTCAAATGGTGACTTGTCAACAAAACCAAACCAAGAGCTTGAGTGTAAAAGGTCACCTGAGATGACTGATAGTAACATGGCCTCTAAGATCCGCAATGAGGGTGTCATTCCTACTGTACACACATTTAATGTCCTTAGAGCTACTTTCAATGACACCAACTTGGCTACTGATACATCAGGTTTTGCTGCTGAGGCTCTAATCCTTTCAATTCGCTCATTCTCTTCCCCGTACTGGGAAGTCCGAAACAGTGCTTGTCTTGCATATACTGCTTTGGTGCGTCGGATGGTTGGATTCCTCAATGTTCAAAAGCGAGATTCAATACGACGTGCACTAAGTGGGCTTGAGTTTCTTCACAGGTAAGGTTTCCATTTTTAGTTATGGAATTTAACTAGTGAGGTTCCATATGGGAGGTTTTCCTTTTAATTTGGATTCAACTAAGTCAATTCTTTTAGTTCATAATATTTTTGGTCATGTTTCTGCTTTTCTGTGGTTATACAATTTATTCAGTGATACCCTTTCTCAAGTTATTTTTAGCATGAATGTTTCTATGTTTTTTTTTTTTTAATTTTGGCAATCTAATCCTTGAAGATTGGGGATCAAGTCCTTGAGTTTTATAGCTGTCTCTGGTGCCGTTATTTATGTGTAGCTTGTTTGTTAACAGAGGGTTATTTTTTCTTTGATTTGATAAATTTATGTATACTTATGTAGTGTTTAATTGAATTTCATTTTCTGTAGGTATCCCTCATTGCATCCATTTTTCTTGAATGAATTGAAAGTGGCAACCGAGATGCTTGGAAATGGATTGTCTGAAGATCCAAAATCTAACCTTGCAAATGTTGTTCACCCTAGCCTGTGCCCTATGCTTATTCTTTTATCCAGGCTGAAGCCCTCAACAATTGCAGGTGAAATTGGAGATGAACTTGATCCTTTTTTGCTCATGCCATTCATTAGGAGGTGCTCAACTCAAAGCAATCTTCGTGTCCGTCTTCTTGCATCCAGAGCTTTGACTGGTCTAGTATCCAATGAGAAATTGCCAACTGTGCTCCTCAACATAGCTGCTGAGTTGCCTTGTGTGGATAACCAAGTAACAATTGAGAAATCTGAAGGACGCCGTCATGTTTCATTCAACTGGATTCATGGCACACTTTTGCAGCTCGGGTCTCTTCTTCCAATAAATTGTCGAAATCTAGCTGATCTCTCAAAGAAAGATCATATTTTAGGTGATTTGATTCAAATTCTTTTCTTGCGTTCATGGATTGCATCCCCTAGATTGTGTCCTTGCCCAGTCCTCAACACTTCTTTTCTGAAGGTGCTTGACCACATGCTAAGTATTGCTAGAACCTGCAATACAAGCAGAAGCTTTCATGCTATTCGAAACCTACTTTTGGAGTTATCCTCGGCATGCTTAGATGTAGAAGCTTCATATGGTCTATCATACTACGATCCAACTACAGCAGAACTTCGTCAGCAAGCAGCATTGTCGTACTTCAGTTGTGTATTTCAAGCATCTGACGAAGTTACTGAAGACATTTTGTCAGTGCCACAGCAGCCTCTTCTGCCTGAATCAAACTTGTTGAAGATGTCTGAAATGGAGAATACTTTTTCAGGACTCCAGGAAAGGCTGGTCCGTACTTTGTCAGATTCAGCATATGAAGTTAGACTTGTCACATTGAAATGGCTATTTAAGTTTCTAAAATCAACAGAATCTGGTGCAGAATGCCTAGACGTGTTTAGTAGTGAAATTAGGATTATTTGGGGCTGGTGCAATACAAATCTCCAGCCAGCACTACTTAAGCTCTTAGACTTGGAGAAGAATCAAAGATGCTCATACTATATTCTAAGGACTCTTTTCACCTGGAACTCTCTGCAGTTTCGGAAAGTACAGGACAAAAGACCCACTGAAGCAATTCATATTGGTACAATGAATTGTGATTCTGTGTTTGTGCTTTGGGATAAGTTCATTTCCTTATACAAGCTTGCAAGGAATGCCAAAACCCGTGAAACGCTCATTTGCTGTATTGGCGTTTGTGTGAAGAGGTTATCTTCTTTATTTTCTTCCTCTATTCTTATTGATGTAGAAGAGAGAAAACTGACTGGTGTCGTTGAGTCCGAACAAATTGAAAAGTTGGCCCAAGTATATGATAGAATTGCCTATTTCACAAACTTAATTAAAGAGCGAAGTGTTTCATCTGAGACAGCCAGCATGCGTATGGCAGCAGCGGAATCTATTATAGCCTCTGGTTTGCTAGAGGAAGCTAGGCTTGTTGGTTCTTTCGTATATGATAGCCAAATTCCACCTGATAATTTGTCCACTTGCTTTCAACCAGATGAAGCTGTTAACATGTATGCTCGTCAAATACTAGATTTATGGTTCATATGTATCAAGCTTCTGGAGGATGAGGATGATGACATTAGACTAAGGCTTGCTAAGGATGTTCAGAGATGCTTTGCATGTAAAAGATCTGCAAGAAGCTCTCATACTGGTTTAGTTCCAACCCAAGTGGACAAAGTGATAGAATTGAGCTTTGAGCATCTGTCTTCCATCTTTGGTCATTGGATTGAGTACTTTGATTATCTTTTACAATCGATACTGAATGCAGCAGAAAGCTACGAAGTTTCTAATGGAGATCTTGTTAGACAGGTTTTTGATAAGGAAATCGATAATCATCATGAAGAGAAGCTTTTGATCAGTCAGATTTGTTGCTCCCATTTAGAGAAGCTACCAGTTTCAAAATCTTGGGCAGTCAACTTATTGGACAAGCCACAGTTTAGAAAATATCTACGTGAGTGGAGACTCAGATTTTCCAATCAGTTGACGACATTTGCGAAAGACCACAATGCAAAATACGGTGGATCTAATTGGCTTGGCGGTGTTGGCAATCACAAGGATGCATTTCTACCACTATACGCAAATTTACTTGGCTTTTATGTCCTTTCAAACTGCATTACCAATGAGAAAGTTGAGGATGGTGCAGGTCTGCTGTCTGATGTTGCCGATCTCGGAAGAACGGTTATTCCTTATCTTAGGAACCCTTTGATTTGTAACCTCTATTTGTTAGTAGTAAAATCACATGAGAAACAAATTGGAGCAGCCGTTGAAGACTTTGCCCCTGGATTTAGAGAAGACCATGCAATATGGGATGGTTTTGAACCTTATTTTCTTCTTAGATAAGGGGCCAATTTGTATGATAAAGCTAAGTCAAAGGTGGTGAGGTAATCTATCTTTTATAATATCTCGGAGTCGATCAATGTAGTCTTTTTCTTCTTGGGTAGTTTTTGCTTTACCCAGATGATTTTCTTGAGAAATCCCATTGATGAAGTTGGAGAAAAATAAAAATGCTTATATAGTTACTTAATCTGAGAAAATATTGTATTTTTCTTTACATATTGCATTTATGTAGTCTTAATGTTTGTTGTTTCTCAAGTTTAGTCTCTTTTTTATGAATTTATGAAATAGAACAATGTAATGATCCCACAAGCTTGAAAGTAATTTTGATATTTCCTTTTTTTATTGTTATTTTCATTAGATAAGAAAATCAGATTAAATAGAGTAAATTGTTTTCTCCTTTTTATTATATTGAGTTAAACGAGTATGTGGTTTGTAGTCTAATATTTGTAATTAGATTTAGTGATACTGTTGATGTTATTTTAGAAAATAATTAGGTTAACTCTATTGTTTATATTATTTTTTTCAAAAAGTTTCAGATTATTTTTCTTATTTATATTTTTTATGCTGTTTATTAACATGAGATATATTTATTTGTGATATTGTTTTTGCTATTTTTTCAGATTGGTCACATAGATTGAAAGTTAGAACTACCAAAATTATAGTTAGTTTTTTTCAGCAAAAAAAAAATCGTTAGTTTGCTTGATTGGGCGAATGAGAGGTACTTTATCCACTTTTTGATCTGATAAACATATATTATTTGTATTTTTGTATGTTATTTAATTTATTATGCTTAATTATTTATAATAATTTGACTAATTTTGTTTTTTTATAATTGTAGAAAAATAAAAGTAAGGTCCAGGGATCATCACCATTTATCAAAAATAAAGACTTGAAGTTGTTATGGACCATTTTAAATGGAAAGAATAGGAAATCCCTAATTTGAGGAGAGTAATCCCTAAATCGAAATCGAACTGAGAAGTGAGAAATCCCGAAGACTCCGAACCCACTCCGACTCCCACCCTGTGCTGCTCCTCTTCTGCGCTATTTATGTATTACAGGTTCGAAACTCGTGTTTTTTGTTTCGAAATTGGCCGCCCTGTCGTATTTTCAGTAGTTCCAGTCATTTTGAACTAATTTAGTCAATTATACATATATTTACGTAGTAATATTAACGAAATGAGTGGTTCTGCAATGTCGTCCAAAGCGTGAAAATTGATGGTTTCATGTTTTCCTGTAATTTTGAATATGTTGTGAAAATTGAAATGATATTGAATGTGAAAACCTTACTTGCTGTTGCTGCAGGTTATGTTCATCGCTTCTTTGAAGACTGTGAATTCACAGGCATTTGGTTAAGAAGCATATTGAGCATTAATCATTGGAATTTGGGTCGTTGTTATTGGTTTATTTATTAGTTAGTTGTTTTGTTTGAAATATTGCTGAAACAGTTTTACATTCTGCCTTTGGAGCTAGGAGTCTTCATAAAATACTCAATTCGATTCAATCTGCACAGTGCAGATAATCACACTTGTGCAGATTGAATTGAAAAATTTAAAATCCCTAATTGTGCATATTGAATTGGATTAAAAAATTTAAAATCTGTATTTATACGGATTGGATGTTAATTGACATGCAAAAGTAACTGATCGAATTCAATCCACACATATTTATATGTATATTTTAAAAATTATATATACAATTAATATTTTAATATAGAAAATTAGTAATTTAAAAATCTAATAGATACAAACATATTTAAATACTTAAATAAATCAAATATGATACATAGAGTAAAAGTGGGTTGTTTCAATCTATTGTATATTTAGTAATGGCAAACAGCAAATACGAGTACGTGAAGTCATTCGAAGTCGAAGATGAAGTAATGTTTCCCAACTTGATCGTTGTTCGGGTTGATGGTCGTGATTTCCGAAGGTAAGAACCAAATTCATTTTGATCTTTTATGATTATTGTGTCTGTCTCAATTGATTTGTTGATTCTTTTCTTTTTTAGCTTGAGATATTCTAGCTTTGTATTGTACACTTCTACATTGGTTACTCTTAATGTTTTCTTAGACAGTCTAAGCGTGTTTCATTTTAATGGGGGTTTAGAGGTAAAATGATGCTTGGTCTGTTTAGCTTCCTGGAGTTTATAGGCTTGTATTTGGGACTCTAAGAAGTTTGATAGGGGAGCCAGATGACATTGTAAAGTCTTATTGTAAAACACTCCTACATTGCTCAAATTCTTATGTAGAAATGATATTAGAATGACTAGTGGTGTTTTTGGAGGTAGGATGGGGCTGGAAATAGTATCACTACTTAGTGATGTGATCCTTTTGCTGCGTGCGTAAACATCAATTAGAGACACTATATTGTGTAGTGAGTACTTATTAATAAACTTGGGTTTTATTTCATTGTTTTGGTAGGTTTTCTGAGATTCATGAATTTGTAAAACCAAATGATGAGGTAGCTTTGAATTTAATGAACTCATGTGCAGTTTCTGTGACAGAGGAGTTTCCTGACATAGTCTTTTCCTATGGATATAGTGATGAGTACAGGTACGGCCTATTTGTTTTATGTTTAATATCATTATCGTATTCTCTTCACTTCTGCTTATTGTATTTCATTCCAATTTACATATTTTTTTGTTGATTGCAGTTTCGCTCTCAAGAAAACAACACGGTTCTATCAAAGGCGTGCAAGGTTTTATTTCTTAGTTTTCAAAATTCACTATCATTGTCTGAGCTGCATATGTTATTGTCTTAGTCTGTTTGGATGTGCTAACAAGAAGAAGATTCCTCCCAATAATGCTACGTTTCTTTCAATGCATATGTGCATGTAATTCAAATGCAAATATATCTTATTGTATATTCTATCTATGTGCATTTGTGTGTGTGCACATATTTTAATGATGATTGATAGGTATAATAACCATAAACTTCACTACAACCATGATAACATTTTTGCAAGTAAATATTAGGGTCAGCTCAAGAGAGTAGTTTTAGTGTTTATGCATAGCATTGAGTAATATTATCATTGGATATGTGTTCGCTTTGAGATCCCTTTTTCCTTTGCTCTCGTCATTATTGTGAAGTGCTAACTAGTGGAAATTGAATCTGCAGCAAAATACAGTCTCTTGTTGTTTCCTTTTTAACCTCGGTATATGTTACTAAATGGAAGGAATTCTTCCATGATAAGGAGTTAAGATATCCGCCATCTTTTCGTGCACGAGTAATATGTTGTGCATCAATAGAAGTCCTTCAAGCATATCTTTCTTGGAGACAAAATGATTGTGTCTCCTAGTACTTTTAAGATAAGCAACAAAGACAAACTCTAATTACCAAGATAGGCTGAATTCTTATTTTTATTATTTTAGTTTTCACTCAGAATTTGTAAACTATTAGGTTTTAAGTGAGAAAGCCTATGGATGTGACGTTACCGTTCACGGATTCTCTTTCACAGGTCATATAAACAACCAACATGCCACATGTTTTCATGAGCTGGTTAAACATGGAAAGACTGAAAAGGAAGCACAGCAGTATTTGAAGGTGTAAGCATTTTTTTTTTGAAGGTGTGAGCATTAATTACATGGTTACGAGCTAACTTTTGACTTGTTGGACGATTTAAAATAATGACAATGTCATCCTAGAGTAAAAGAATTTGTGTTTCTGGAATCTTTATATTTTGTGACAATGTCAATATCTCTACTTTAATTACTTGAGGATATTTAGGGAAACCTTATTGTTAATTTTTTTTTTCCAATTTCTAATTAACTTAACAATTATTAATTATGTTTTACTCAAAAAAAAAAAAAACAATTATTAATTATGTAAATTGGCAATACTAATGGTTTTATGAAATACCAATTCTTATTTACCTTATGTGAAGTTAATTGTGAATATGTGCAGGAAAGTGGAAAGAAGGAGAAGCATGACCTCCTATTTGAACAATTTGGTATCAACTATGAAAAGCTGCCTGTCATGGTACGACAAGGATCCTGCATCTTAAAAACTGAGGTAATAATCTACCTTGTTAAATGAAACTGCCCTATTAATCTCATATTTAAAGTGACATTTTCCTAAACATGATTATTGCTGTTAAAAGAGAGACTTCACTCCTTAAAATTAGGGCATAGTAAAATTGACTTGACTTTTATATTTGGACTTTATGTCAGTCTGAAGTCAAAACACTTGAAGTTTGTCATTGACATAAGATGATTAGATTTGGTATTGATACAGCTCGATGTGTATATTATCTTTAGCTTGATTTCTTCTTTTTGATGTTTGTTGAATTCTTATCCATCATGGGTTCTACTTATGTATGCACATGGGTTACCTAAGGTTGAAAGGAATTTTTTTGGCCTGTTGAAAATATGTAAAAGTAGCCCATCTTGTTTAACTTGTTATAATTTGAAGACAAAAGGTCTTAATCTGCTACAAAATCTTGACTGGTATTCTATCTGGCCACAAGTACCCGTGAATTTTGTCATGTTGAGAACTCATTCTTATATTGTTTAGACAGAAGACATAGTGAAGTACAACGAGAGTGGGGCTCCAGTCAAGAGACTTCGGAGGAAGACGAGTACTGTCCACTCAAAAAATATAGTTGGGAAAAGTTTTTGGAATCTGTACCCAAAACTTCTGAAGGAACTTGGTGGTTTTGTGGATGATATTAGAAAAATTGAACCAGATTATATTAGGTCCTTCCTATGGGAAGCAAAGTTGTTACCATCAACTTGGATTGTAATCAGAATTGACGGCTGTCATTTTCACAGGTGAGTCTTTACTATCAAATAAGAAGATAAAAGATTAGAGAAAACGTTTTCATTTTGGCCTCAATATGATGAATGGAAATGCAAATTGTTGCTTCATTTACTAGTTCTGTTAAAATGAGTGAAACTCAGAGTCAATTTCTTTTGCTTTCTAGGTTTTCTACGCTCCATGAATTTGTTAAGCCGAATGATGAGCGCGCTCTCAACCTCATGAATAGCTCTATTTAAATAAAGTGCTTCTTCAATTTCTCATGTGCCTCGTCAATTAATAAATGAGTGTTGTGTGATTAGGAGTGTTTCGTCAATTTTTCATATATTATTTAGTTATTTTTTTTGGTCCAAACTAACATAAGAGGAGTTCAAAGAACAATAGAAATTTTACATAGTTTTGAGAGGATATTAAGACAACAGATTAATTTAGCAAAATTTACTGCTTTTTTTTGGTAGGAATGTAAATAGAGCTATTCAGAAGATTGTGTGTGATATTTTGAATATAAATGAAATTGATGAGAATAATATGTACTTGGGTCTCTTAAGTACAGTCGGTCTAAATAAATTTAGTATATTGGGCTTTCTAAAAGAAAAAAGGGAAATTTACATGGTATACTAACTTTTGTTAATTTTTTACAAAAATACTGGTATACTAACTTTTGTTAATTTTTTACAAAAATACTGCCAGACGGTATTTTTTATTTTTTTACTGTGTTTTTTTTAAGTTTCATACTGTAGTATACTGTGTTAAGTTTTCATTGGTGTTCTACTGGTGTTTTGTTATTGTTCTACTGTTGTTTTGAGTTGTTCTGCTTTGTGTTTTACTGGTGTTTTATAAAAATATAGTATTTTTGAAAACTTTTCCGTGTGACAGTATTTTTGTAAAAGTTAACCCAAATTACAATATTTTTATAAATTTCTCAAGAAAAAATGAATAAAGTAAACTCTTATCACGTGCTAAAGTTTGAATACAGCATAAGTATACCACACACAATTTAACATACTTGTGTGTGGTAAGACATTTAAATTAATTACGTTTATTTAAAATAAACACATTTGTTAATAAAAAAAATTAAATGTAAAAAAAAAATAATAAAATTTGTTAAATGTAAAATATATCTAAAAATTATGTGATTCATATGAAAAGATATTATAATAACTTTTGTAATTCTATATTAATATTTTTTTCTAAAATTTCTTTCCTTTCTTCATTGTCGTAAATTATGTGAGGTTCAGTTAGGAGATTTACTAGCTACTTGCGATGATTTTATGTATTTATGCACAATTTCATTGACCCCCCTTTTGAATCAAAAATTTTGTGACCTAATATTAAATTATACTAATACCAATTTAACACCTTTCTAAAGTCCCCCTTAGTATTTATTTATTTGTTTTTTGTTAGAAAATCCAAAATTTTGTTTATTCTTAGGAGATCACTTTCTCGCCCCCCCCAAAAAAAAAGTATCAATTTGACCTGATTTCATTTCATTGACCATTCTGAAAATGGGCCATCTTATTTGATTTGGGCTTGGGCTTTTAGGGTCCGTTTGGGGAGCTTTTAAGGAAGCTAAAAGCATTTTTAAAAAAAGCTAGGAGTAAAAAAGTGTTTGGTAAAGTTAAAAATATGGCTTTTTAAAAAATTTATTTAAAAGTTTTAGCTTTTAGCCAAAGTTGGCTGACCCCAACTTTGGGGATTTTAGCTTTTGCCGGAAGCTGAAAGTATATTTAATGAAATTTTCACTTGACCAAAGTATCCTCGTCTAATTTTAAAATTCCAATTTTGCCAATTGAATTTTAGGGTTTCTCTTCCAAGCTCAAACTCCTGATAACGAAAAGCTTAAACACTCTCCTCCTCATTCTCAAAACGGAAACCTTGTTTACTAATCATTCATCTCTCATTCAATTCTCTATTTTGTTCTCCATCGCCAGTCACCATATTAAATCATTACATCATTAAGGTTTGTATTTTTATCCCTCTTTCTCTTAAATTATTGAATCATTTTGTTCCATTTTATCACTGTTTTTATGTCCTTTGTATACAATATATACATAAATATATAAACCTATATCATTTCTCATCTGAGTTTTATCTCACTCCGTGTTGTTATCGCAATTTTAAAGATTTTGTGTCTCAATTTTGCGGTTTTGTAGAATTTCATAGTTTTAAATTATAATACATGATTTTTTCATTCTTTATCTGGGTTTTGCTACATATATAAATATATATATATAGTATTATATATTTTTACTCACACTATTATTGTTATTAAGTTGAGTAAGAAATAGTAGTAGAATAAAATAAGGAGAAGAATCAAAAAAAAAAAAAAAAAAAAAAAAAAGAGAAATTATGCAATTGGGTATTCATATATATTATAAGTGTGTATATTATAAGCTTTTGGTGTTGAAATAGTATTGATTATGATTCTACTGATGAATAGAAAGAAGTGAGAGTTTTGTAAATTAGTTTCCTTAAGATCTTTATTAATTGATATTTGGTTTTGTTATACACTACTTTTTCTCTGAGTATGACTTATATAATTAGAGATTATATTGTTTTGTTGGAGGCTTTGTTGAGTTCAACCTGTTTGGTTAAGACTTTTGATGATTTGTTGTCCAATTTGTTGTTTTGCAACTTTGTTAGTTCTTTTGTGTTTGTTTCCTGTTAGGTTGGCTTTGTTTCTTGATTTGGGTTGCTTCCTATTGCAGAATTGATTATGCTTTTGTATTATGTTTTATTGCTTCCTGCTGTGGCCATTTGTTTTTAGTCAACAGATGAGATCATTGTCTTCTATTTTCTTACCATGCAGCTTCTTCATCAAGAAATTTGTTACTCCCAAATTGTATGATTTTTACAACTATGATGTTAAAAAAATTAATTTGCACAACTTTTCCCCGGGTTTACTCAAGTTAGCAATTAAATTAACTGGAGCTGGAGGGTAATGTTTGGCTACTATGATAACTCCTCAATCATGGCATAGTGTTTAAACAATTTTGATTTTATCTTCTTTTGCATATAAATGTTGCATTGTTTGGGGCTTTGCCCTTCTACATAAGCATGAAGAACTCCATACCAGAGTAGCAGTTTAGAAAAAAGGCTCCTGAAGCAAAAATTACATGAGAAGGAACACTTGATTCAAAGGGTTTCATTTTCTTGACTCACGTCTGAAACATTGTTTAGGAATAACTTTTGTATTCTTTGTAATGTTATGAAGAATTTTTCATTTTGAAAAATGGAGAAATAAGGGGAATGGAGGTTATTTTACTTTTGATTCTGTTTCTTAATAAACCAATTTGTAACACTGATTTAGATTTAATTAAGATCCATGATTTATTGATACCTTAATCTCTATGTTCACCATTGTACATTTCTTTTGCTTTAATACGTTATTGAGTTGATAGAAGAAAGAGCTTTCTTGAAAAGTTGATAGGGACAACCATATTAGAGCACTTAAATGACCATAACAAACATTTCTCATACTAATAGTAATCTTCGTGTAATTAAATTAGTACCTCATCCTCATGAATTGAGTATGATTATTAGAGCACTACTCTTTATCATTCATCCAATTAAAATTAAATTTAAGAATAAAGAACAAAATGTGATTGTTAGATTACAACTTATTTATTGTTTAAAATTTAAATTGCAAGTTGGAATAATTAGAAAAGTTAGGATTTAGGATGCGAAATTTGAATTTTCATACTTACAATACCCTAAAATTATTTCCCTAAATGCATAGTTATTAAAATTGGTCATATATGACCACATTGTTAATTTCCCAAAAATACCCTTCACATTTGAAAACCCTAAACTCAAGCATCTCTCTTCCTCTCTGCCGACCACGAAAGCACCACACCCACATCCCACCATCACCCAAAACCCCCATCGGAACAACCCCAGTCCGACCCCAACCCCTCCGACCCAACCCGAAACCCCACACCCACCGTCATCAACGCATATCCTTCCTCCTCGAACCACCCACGCACAACGTTCATCACGCACGCCGATCACCACGCACGCCGATCCACCACGCACGGTGAACCACAAAAACCGGCCGAACACCACTGGAGATCCACGCCAAATCGAACCACCATGTCAAAGGTAGATCCACGCCGAACCGAACCGAACCGCCCCCTCTCACTCTCTTCGTCTCTCTTTCTCGGACCGAACTGAAAAAAAAAAAAAAACATATGGTCCGATGGTCGGACCACATGGTCCGATGGGTCCGACCAATCGGACCCATCGGACCATATGCCTTTTTTTTTGTTTTGTTTCAATTTGAGGAAAACGAAGAGAGAGATGGACATGGTCCGATGGTCGGACTACATGGTCCGATGGGTCCGATTGGTCGGACCCCATCGGACCATGTGGTCCGACCATCGGACCATATTTTTTTTTTTTGTTCGGTCCGAGAGAGAGAGACAAAGTAGATAGAGGGGGGTATTTTTGGAGTTTTGAAAAAAGAGTCATATTTTTCATAGTGTAAAATGTATTGGTTCAAAAAATTTTTTTTGAACATTTTTAAGTATAGAAAATCAAATTTCCTTTTAGGATTAGATAATGAGTTGGTTTGGAGTGGTCCTTTACCTTCCATTTAACTTAGTTGCTTTGTACTTTCTTACCTATTTTATTGAAGCACAAGTTTCTCTCTCTCAAAAAAAAAGTACACAATATTTATATTAAAATAATTTTTATTTAAAAAAAGGAAATATTTAATCTTTTTTATTATATGGTTGTAAAAAATAATAAATTTGTTCAACATGTTCACGAGCATTGCCTTGTGTCTGTTTGTTTTAGGCAACAATGAATTGGTTTTGTCTAAGATGATATTATAATTTCATTCTTGGGGTTTTGCAGGCCACATACACAACCAGTATAATACTTGCTTCTGGGAACTTGTTAAGTCTGGAAAAAGCAAAATTGAGGCTCAAAATATATTGAAGGTGCAAGACTTTATCACTCTTGTTGTCACATTTTTTTCCCTTTAAGGGCTCTTTGTTTGTTGTCCATGGGATTTTGTATGTGTCGCTGTCTACAGTAATTGAAAATGCTAAAATTAAACTCCTAGCAGAGAGAAAATGAGAAAAAGAGCTCACTGTTAGAATGTTTTCCTTAAAACTATAGACCTTTCTATACATTTTGTGTCGAGATAATCATTTCCTGTTGGCTGTACATTGAAATAGATTAAATGTGTATTTAAGATAATATTAGTTTAGTTGTACACTGATGTTCACCCATGTATTGGTATTTTGCAGGGTACTCAAACGCCAGAGAAAAATGAACTGCTAAAACAATTTGGTATCAGTGACTACAACACCTTACCAGTGATGTTTCGGCAAGGTTCCTCGGTCTTTTGGGACAAAGTTACTTTTCTCTCCTTTTAAATTATAATGTCGTATAATTACTTGGGTTAATCATTTACTTGAGTTTATAAGGTTTCTTGGGCTATATCTAACCATATTCTATGCGTGGAAATGTGGAATGAGTGCCTCCGATTTAGTTTTTGTAACGAGTAATGATAGATACACTCCCAGTGAGAAGTAATAAAAGGCTTTAAGATCTTTTCTTAAATATGCTCCCATAGTCAAGAGCTATTTACACTTGTAGCCACACAAATTGAAAGTTAAGGGGATTGTAGTATGTAAAAATAGTCTACAATTGTTGGTAAAATGATAGTGATTATATTCAGGAATTGTTTTTGTTCCTATTTCTAGAATTCCTTACTGAATCTTATTAGTATACTCGTTTTTCTATGCAGGAAGACATTACTCCAGAACATGAGAATGGAACATGTAATGGAACTTATCGAAAGAAAGTTGTCGTAGAACATTGCAATATAATCGAACCAGACTTTTGGAACTCCCACCCAAGCATTCTTAACCTGAAGCCATAGATTCTTTGAAATGAAGGCTAGCTTTGATAGGTCACTCTTTTTTTACACCTGAATTATGGTCATTTGAAAGGTTTAACCAGTTAGCAATTTTGAAACTGCATAAATCTCTCTTAGCAATTCTAATTGAACATTTAAAAGCCTTATTATTATATAACAAACAGTATGGGTAATCAAATCATATTGTTTTTTGTGTGGCTGTTACAGTTATTATGTCAATGATGTCTAAGATGTTTGTAGCGAGCTAAACAGAGCAACAGTGATCCAATTAGCAATTGAGAAAAAAATATTTGAATTTTCTATGGATAAAAAGATGATAAATGGATGAACTGAATTTGAATTTTCTATGGATAAATTTCCAAAACAATAATGATTATCACACACTCAATAAATTTCTAAAATTTTTCATTTAATTTTTCAAGTACTGGTGCATGAATTTCACATTGATATAGCAATCAGATAGTTGGATATAGCTTACTCAATGAAGACATTGAGATGACAAATGAGGTTTACTCAATTGACAAAGTTGATTTAGTATGATTATGTTCTTTTTTCCTTTCTCTATTCTTCTTATTTTTTATTTTATAAATCACTAAAATATTTATACAAATGACAAATGAGGTGGAAATGTCAAGTGTTTAGTGATTTGTCAAATGATAGAGAGAGAGGACCATGTACGTTGCCGAAAATTTGCATGGGATGGTTTTCAACCTTATTTTCTTTGTACGTTGTATTGTATTAAATAATAAGTAATATTATTTTGTTCGGATAAAACATTGCATTGCATGGTATTAATCATTATGAAATATATATTTTAATACAATGCAAATTTTATTATTTAATACATAACAAGTGATTTATATTAGCGTGCATTACAATATTTAAAAAGGATCTGGGGTTGGGGATTGAAGCCTAGACTAGGATCCTAGACCCTACCCTAATGCCGGACTTGCACCCAAGCACGGACTTGGACCCGGGGCCCAGACACGACCCTGGATCCTGACCTCGGTGCTAGACTCGCACTCAGACACGAACTTGAACCTTGGATCCATACCCAAACCTAAACTTGGACTTGGACCTTGGACCACAGACCTCAAATTCAGATTCGGACAAAGACCGGAACCCAAGACTTGAACCTAGGCTTGGATTTGACCTTAGACCTGAACCTTCAACCCGGATACGGGACCTGAACCCATGTCTAGGTCTAGGACCAGGGTTCGGGTCGAGTTTATGGTAAAGATAGTATAATTTTAAACAATCTATTCATAGGAGTCAATACCAAATATAGTCTTGTATCAAATAATATTAATGCAATAGAATATAATTCAACACAATATTATACAATACGGTGTACCAAATAAACCATAAAAATACATAACACACTATATGTATGATAATAAAAATGCCTCCTAATTATGAATAATATTATATTTTAAGGAAGCAAATCATTAAGAAACTAACGTAATAATAATGATAACTGTGAACCACATAAACTAGATACACACTTATACAAGTAATTTTAACAATTATCTATTTGCTAAAAATGACTTGTCATATAAGTAGGTGTAAAGTTAATTTGTGTGCATATTTCATTACCCTAATGACAAATAGAGAGAAGGATTCAAACGAGGGACTGCATGTGCACACAATGGCTTAGCCTTAAACATTGAGTTCCCTTCTTCAGTACTCAAATCTATCTTCTCCATCCCATGAGGAATCTTCCATGTAAAACCTTGTAATAATCTTCCCAAAAGCATAACCGTCATGTTTGTACCCAACTCCACTCCAATGCACCCTCTCCTCCCAGTGGTGAAGCTAATAAACCTTAAATCTGTCTCCCCCAAGTCACAATGCTTCTCGTCAAGATGGCGATCTGGATTGAAGCGCATCGGTTGATCCCATACGGTAGGGTTTCGACCGAGCCCGAATCGGCTCAGAAGAACATTGCTGCCTTTAGGAATGAAGTAGCCAGCAACTGTGGAATCAGAAGTAGAGACATGTGGGACATTGAAAGCTGTCACCGGGTGGAGGCGAAGAGCTTCTCTTGCACAAGCAATGATGTAAGGGAGTTGAGGAATGTGAGATTCTTGGAGGAGTGTGATGTTATTGCCAACAACACTATCTATTTCGGTTCTTGCTTTTTCAAGCATTTCTGGTTGGTTCAACATTTCTGATAGTGCCCATTCTGCTGCGCTGTATGGATTGTCTACAACTGTTAGGAACAGTTCCTGTTTTTCATTAATATTAATTACCCATTAGTTGATTAATTAATGTAATGTTAAAAATTAGAGAAAATTAAAGGTAGTAATGTTTTTAAAACAATAATATATATATTGTACAAAAAACCATGGCTAACCATAAAAATTATTTATATATAAATTAAAAATAAAAAATTCCTAAGGACTACGTATATTAAAGAAGTTATTTATGAGATATGATATTAACATAATTTTTTTTTTTAAATTATAATAAATATGGAAATTGACATGTTACTAATTTACATACACCATTCAAACTTCAAAGTATTAGTCACTATAAAATTACTTGTCGAATTGAATTCTTGAATTTTGAATTGATCACGATTTAGAAGTAGTAACTTTTAAAACAACATATAAAATTCAGAGCCATAATAATGTATTGTGGATAAGTATAATATATCTTTTTTCTATTTTAATATTGCTATATGCATGAAACCATAAACCTAACGATCCATATGTGCCAAACATATAACTTATTAAATTAAATGATGCCTAGTTTTAATAAATTGATCTACCTACATACAAATATTTAGAGGTATCTTAATGTCTAATATAGCATTAATATTATTTGGCAAGTACTTAATGCAAATCAAATCATGCATGCATATCAAATTTATTATAAATTTAAAATAAGATCGAAATGATATATATTGATTTTGCATGAATATCATTAATTATAACACTTATTAAGTGACGTTTCTTTTGTTGTTGCTCAATTTAATTAGATTTTCATTTGATCTATTTGAAAACATATGGTATTATCTCAAGATATCTTCACGTAATCTATCATATATATATTTATATATATATTTATATATATGTACACATTTATATATATAGACTTTACCATAACTTGTGCTCGAATTTCATCCTCAGACAAAAGTGGTTTCCCATTTGAATCTTTAACCGAAATGAGAACATCAAGCAAATCTTCACTTTCCCGGATTCTACTTTCCATCTCAACCTCTCTCCAGTCTCGAATTCTTTCATTGATTATGGGGTCATGGAGCTTGTTGATCACTTTCATGGCTTTACAAACAATCTTTTGATGGCCATCTAAGTCCAACCATCGCAGCCACGGAAGATAGTCCGATACAGAAAAGGCATATATGTGTGAAAGCATAGCAAGCAGAGCCTCAACATGCTCCTCTTCTTCTTTACCAGGCCCTCCATCATTCCTTCCTTTTCCGAAATATCTTTTACCAAACATCATTTTTCTCATGATACCTACCGAGTATTGTTGTGCCGCAATTCTAACATTAACCACTCCTCCACTTTTAGCAGAAGAGTGGTTATAAACAAAGCGAACAAGATTATCAGCTTCTTCATTTCTCTTATGAAGAAGCCAAGCAAGTGTAGAGCGGTTGAAAACATTAGACACGAGTACTCTCCTCATCTTCTTCCATTGTTCACCCCACGTTGCAAATATAATGGTTTTGTAATCATCAGAGATTAAACGAGTGACACTTGTGAGAGGTCTTGAAGCGAACACCATATCGTGTTTCTTCAAGAACTCTCTGGCAATCTCTGGAGAGGTGACAGAGATGGCATGAGTACTTGTCCCGAGGCGGATACAGGCAATATCTGTGTCCAATTCTTTCATGAGATTGTGGATCCATTGGTATGTCGATTTGTTTCGCAACATCCCCGGAATGCATCCAAGAATTGGCCAAGGAGAAGGACCGGGAGGAAGTAGTGTTAGGGCACTACTACTATTTGGCTTATCATTATTCATTATTTTGTGGAGTAAATATTTGATAACAAATATTACTAACAATGACATGAAAAATATCATCATGACTATGGAAGTGGTTTCTTCCATCTATACTAATAATATTTCTTGACTACTATGTATAAAAGTTTAATTTGTTATATGTAAAGAGATACTTCGATACTTTGATAATATTTATCTAACGATATTCTTTCGTATTTATAACCAGGGCTAAAACCCATATACAAAATTAAAAGCAATCTATATATGCATATAACATGTGGAAACCATGTATTTTTTTTTTCTTTTCTTTTCTCTATATCTATTTAATACAATTAATCATCATAGTTCCTTAAAGGAAGCACAATATATATTAAAGAGGTTTTATTGATTAGTTACATTAAATAGGTTGTGATTAGTCATTTGATTTAAACAATTGAAATTAATTAAAATAATTAATAAAATACCTAACCTAACTTTATTTAGTTTATTAAATTTGTTTTCTAATTATAAAATATTAATTAAAAATAAATTTTAATTGTAATTACTAATTAGTTACTAATTAAAGTTCTATTAATAATTAATTTTTGTTAGTTAAATTATTAAGATATATGTAGGAAAACTTCCTAATAGTTATAACATGTTATACATATGACTCGAATTAATAAAAAATAAAAGATAATAATCCCACATGTTAATAATTTTAATTTTACAAATATTTTACTTAAGTACTCGCACATGTTAATATATTATTGGATTTGGGTCACTAACTACATAATTTATTCTATGATTATCCTAGAACAAGTCTAAGAAGAATCAAGATTCGCAAATAGAAACCCAACAAATTAAGCATGCAAATGTATAAAAGAAATAAAAAATTTAATCACTGGTTTGAAGTTGTTTATTTTGCTCGGATGTTGCTGGCAAGAGTTTTCTGAAATTCTTCGAAGAATTTGAAAGAGGAAATTTTTTTTGCTCTGGTTTTTCAAAAATAAAAATGACCAAAATGATTAATTAGGGTTTTCAATCCTATATATAGAGTTCAAAAAGAAGAAGTAATCATTTTAAAATTTAAATGTCTCGAATTCTCCCCAAAAGTGTACGTTATGTACTCATTGCTGGCAGAATAACAGTCTTCATGCGCAGACATTAAGTCTCGATTTGAGGCAAAACTGTCAATCAACATTAATGAGCCAAAATTGAAAAGACCCTTAGCAAGAGTCACATCGGTTTGTCAATCGACGTCTAGGACACGCGTCACCCGTCTGGATAAGACTCCAGATCGAGTGAAGTCCACGTGCGACCAGTAAGGTCCCGCGTAGATTTGAGGAGGAAATGTTATCCAGTTTTTTGCATATTGACTGGGCAAGAGGACTGAGTGACACGTGTTTCACAATTCTGATATTTTTAATTCCATTTTTGGCATATTTAATTGATAAAAATATTTTATTATTTAATGTATATTTCGGCTGGCATATATTGATATGGTTTCCATATTTGTGTAAATCAAACTTGAAAGGAAAGTTGTCTAGCTTTCCTATTTTTGGAAAAAAGGTAAAAATGGTAAGTTTGGTTACCCATTTCGTTTTTATCTAACCAGCTGTGTAATCTGATCTTGTGTTGAGTTTCCCATTTTCTTAGATCAGGTTTCTTGAAGAGAAAACCGGAGCTAGACTTTCCTTTTCTATAAAAGGAAAGTTGTAGTTACTGCCCACGATTCTGTATGTACAGAAACGGAAATTCCTGGACTGATTGAAGAATTATTTTAGGGAAGTTCTTAGTGGGTTGAGGTCTTGTTCAGACCGAATGTAAGCTGTCTATGAGATGTATATTCATTATAAATACATCTTATAGTAGCTAGGTTTTGTATCTCTTTCATACACTTAGAATTGCTTTCATATCTTAAGGAAAGAGTGTCTTTGTTTAGTACCTCTCTTGGTACCTCTCTTGTATCTTTGAATTTCATTCATATCTTTAGAAAAGAGAGTCTTTGATTTGTAGAGAAGAGTTGTTCTACTCTTACTCTGTTTATTTGTTGTTTGTATTGTCTTGAGTCTGTATTCAAGTCTACAACGAAGAAGAACATCAGTGCACCTTCGGGAGAAGGGTATTTACAAGCTTTCGGGAGATTGCTTTTGAAGTCTTGCATCGGGAGGATACAAGCACACAACCTTCGGGAGATGGTTGTATAGGCTTTCGAGAGATAGCCTTTAAGCCTTGAATCAGGAGGATTCAAGCACTCTTCAAGGTGATCGAAGGGAGTTCGAGCACTTGGAGTTTTATCAAGATTCGGTTAGTAGGTGGAATACATCAAGCTTGCGGCATACAATAAGAGGGAGTCTATTTATCCATAAGTCAATTACTTTGTATTTTTGATACCGATCTAATGAATCTTATCTCTGGGCGTGGCCCCGTGGACTAGTAACAATCTGAAAGGATTGTTGAAACCACGTACAAAAATCTTGTGTGTTTTTACTTTTATGCACTGTTTGTTTTTCTGGGTTTCTCTGAAGTTACAGAGTTGCATTCTGTAACTACAGAAAACTGTTTTCAGTACCAGTTTTATTATTCCGCATTTAATTAATCATTTAATTAAATAATCAAACTGGGAATATTAAAATACGGAATTTCAACTTGGACGGAAGTAAATGTCCCTAACAGCCTGCACATAATTCATCAGCATCTATAATTATCGATTACCCGAGTAGAGTTGTAAAGAAGACGTTTGACCAGGTAGAAGTCTATTATGCCAAAGCAATTTACAAAAGATAACTACTTCAAAATGATCTTATTTTACCCAGAGTCCAGGCACGAAGAGAATCCCTATAATTGTGAGATTCAGTCAGAGAAATATGGCAACCTGTTCTAGTTTCCTATTTCGTATATCATAATTATGTAATTATTATAATAACCTATTTTATGCATTGTAAGCAAAAAGAAAACCATCCCTCATGCATTAAGCTCCTATAAATAGTGACCTAGCCTCAGTATGAAAGGGATGGAAGAATTGATTTAGAGAGAGATTCTAGAGAAAAAATAGTGATCTAAGAGAATCAATTGTAAGAACTTTTAAAGAGGAAGAACACTTTGTTCCTTCTCTTAAGTTAATACAATACAAGGTGAGTAGACTATTACCACACTCACGGGGCCAAACCTTTTTAAATTTGGTGTTCTTTTTACTTTATCATGTTTGTTCTCTTTTAATTACATTAATTAATCACTTATTATTTGACTCAATGTCGTTGGTTCAAAGCGAGGTCAACATAATAAATGGTTTCATCTGATTATTTAAATCTATCAAAATATAATATATTTATATATATATTAAAAGTAGAGTTTACCTTCTGCAAAATCTTGAGCGATCGTGTTGTTAATGACTTAATGTTTATGTAAATTTAAGTTATATGATTTTATAATTTTTATTTTATATATTATTTAATTAATTTTTATATAATAAATTATTTTTATCCCATAAATGAAATATTCGGGCTCAGCCCAATAACACCCAAACCTGACCATGCCCAACCTGACTACGCCTGACCCAAACACCCAAAAATTGGATTTGATTGTGTATTTCCAAGACTCGAAATCCAAAAACCCAAACCCAACCACCCAAAAATCCGACCTATGTGCAGCCCTACAGCGCAACAGTGATCTAATTAGCTATTGAGAAAAAAAAAATTTAATTTTCTATGGATAAATAGATAAAAAGTGAATGAACTCAATTTGAATTTTCTATGGATAAATTTCCAAGACAATAATGATTATCACAAACTCAAATTACAATGTGATGGTCTCCACTTTAACTATATGGCTAAATTTTTTTTCAAAGACCAATATCATAATTGAATAATGTCCTACTAGCTAAAAGATTTTACATTCTAAATAATAAAAAATAGGCAAATAAGTTATTTATTCATATAAAGAATATGCACAACTAATCTATATGACAATATATATGGATTAAAAACACTCTAAAAAATTCAGATAACATACTTGTTACATCCTTTAACAATGATTCTATATCACTGAAAAAAGAATATCTCCTAATAAAGGCTAACACAATTATTGAACTTTGAAGGAAAAACTATCGAACGTTACTAATAATATGTCAAACAATATGCTTGAATTACAGATAATCTCCATCTTTCACTCCTAAATTAATACTCGGTTGTTCTACTTCCTCCAAATGTACTAAACTACATAAAAAAAATTAACATCTAATAAAAATTACTACAATTTATTTTTAATGAAACTGAAAGTAGACAGTATCCTATACTTTTGTAAAAAAAAGTTTAAAATACCATATTCTAAGTTTTTTCTTTTCTTCCTTATTCTCTCTCTCTATCTAGCCTCGTACATCAAATGTTGTTGGACCGGATCCATCTCTACAAGCCTCTCTTTGGTCAAAATTACTGACGTCTTGCCGAATGGTGATGTGCTTGTGGAGGAGCAGTAGTGGACTGTGCCATACCTATTGTCTGCGATCGTGGTAGCCAATGAGTCTTGATCTACTCGGTAGCATGTGCCAACCGCCTGTGTGGCACTAAAGTCTAGGCCAAGAGCACCGTGCTCTGACCACGCCCACCGCCAACCGGAGTCTAGGTCGGTTTCCTCCAAGACAGAAAACCCCAATCTCCCTCTTCTCTCTCTCTCTCTCTCTCTCTCTCTCTCTCTCTCTCTCTCTCTCTCTCTCTCTCTCTCTCTCTCTCTCTCTCTCTCTCTCTCTCTCTCTCTCTCTCTCTCTCTCTCTCTCTCTCTCTCTCCCGATATCATAATTATGACTTTTTTATTGGTTAATTGCTAACATTTTCATTGATTGAAATAAATGGTTGTGGATTAATTAATGTTGCAAGATTTGCATCTCAGACACAGCAGAGGCAGGACCGGCCGTAGGCATAGGCGGGCTAAGCCTGTGCCTAGGGCCTACACTTTTCGGAGGCTCAAAATAAAAATAAAAATAAAAAATTTATTAGGCTTTTATTTAATTAAAATTTAAATGTATCATAAGCTATAAATATTCATAGTTTAGTTGGTTAAGGTGCACGATATATTATTCAAGGTCATGAGTTCAAATTCCATAACACTATTTTCATATTTTTCATATTTTTATTAGCAAAGCGAACAATATCAAAATCATATGCCATCGAGTAGGTAAAATCTTCGGCAATATTTTCATATATAAGGTCACTTTCAATTTTTCTTTCATTTTAATCATGCATAATGTGTTTGATAAATTATTATACTTGTTATTCTTAATTTATTTTCCAAAATTTACTGAAATTATTATCTTCTAATTGTTTTATGTATATATATACATGTTATTTATAATATCAGAAAACTGAGAAGGAGATCAAGCTTGCACGCAATTAATGTATGATTATTTTCTATATATATATATGCATAATGCATTACAATTTACTTTGTGTATTTTCAATTTTTAATTGAATTATTTTTGGATTATATGAGGATAATCACCACTTTTTCACTGAAATAAAAATAAACAAGTATGAAGAAAATGACAGTGAAGAGGAAGTGGAGGTGTGCTATATACTATTTATATTATTTTATTTTCAGCATTAGGTAGCAAAACCAAAAATTTTCATTTAATTTTTGAAGCACTGGTGCATGAATTTCACATTGATATAGCAACCAGCTTACTCAATAAAGACATTGAGATGACAAATGAGGTTTACTCAATTGAATGTTGATTTTGTATAATATTATGTTCTTTTTTTCCTTTTTCTACTCTTCTTATTTTTTATTTTACAAATCACTAAAATATTTATACAAATGACAAAGGAGGTGGAAATGTCAAGTGTTTAGTGATTTGTCGAGAGAGAGAGAGAGGACCATATGCAATATGCATGGGATGGTTTTGAACCTTATTTTCTTTGTAGATAAGTGGCCAAATTGTATACGTTTAGGGTTTGTTTAGTAGACCGTATAAGAGTCATATTATATTAAATAATAGGTAAGAATAAAACAATATATTGCATTAATTGTTATGAAACACACATATAAATGATTCATATTACGTGTATTACAATATTTAGAAAGGGTTTGGGGTTGGGGATTGAGGCCCAAACTAGGATCTCGGATCCGACTCCAGCACTAGACTCGCACCTAGACACGGACTCGAACCCCGAGCCTGGACGTGACTTTGGACCCCGAACCTCGACCTCGACGCCAGACATGGACTCGGATACAACAGACCCAGACCCAAACTTGGACTTGGACCCCGGACCCCGAATTCAAACTCAGACTAGGACCGGGACCCAAGACCCAGACCTAAGCTTGAAATCAACCCTAGACTTGAACTCCCAACCTATACGGGACCTGAACCCATGTCTATGTCCAGGGTCGCGGTCCGAGTTGGGGTTAGAGTCAAATTATGGTAAAGATAATATAATTTATAAATAATCTAGCTATTCATAGAAGTCAATACCAAACATGTATCAAATAATACTAATACAATAGAATACAATCCAACACAATATTATACAATATAATATAATACAACACGGTGTACCGAATAAACCCTAAAAATACATAATATACTAAATATATATGATAATAAAAATGCCTCCTAATTATTATATATTATTTTAAAGAAGCAAATCATTAAGAAACTAAGGTAATAATAATCATAACCGTGCACCACATAAACTTGATACAGTTAAAAATGACTTGTCGTATGTGTCAAGTTTGTGTGCACATTTCATTACCCTAATGACAAATAGAGAGAAGGATTCAAACGAGGGACTGCATGTGCACACAATGGCACAACCTTAAACATTGAGTTCCCCTCTTCAGTACTCAAATCTATCTTCTCCATCCCATGAGGAATCTTCCATGTGAAACCTTGTAATAATCTTCCCAAAAGCATAACTGTCATGTTCGTACCCAACTCCACTCCAATGCACCCTCTCCTCCCAGTGGTGAAGCTAATAAACCTTAAATCTGTCTCCCCCAAGTCACAATGCTTCTCGTCAAGATGGCGATCTGGATTGAAGCGCAACGGTTGATCCCATACAGTATGGTTGCGACCGAGTCCGACTCGACTCAAAAGAACATTGCTGCCTTTAGGAATGAAGTAGCCAGCAACTGTGGAATCAGAAGTAGAGACATGTGGGACATTGAAAGCTGTAACCGGGTGGAGGCGAAGAGCTTCTCTTGCACAAGCAATGATGTAAGGGAGTTGAAGAATGTGAGATTCTTGGAGGAGTGTGGTGTTATTGCCAACAACACTATCTATTTCGGTTCTTGCTTTTTCAAGCATTTCTGGTTGGTTCAACATTTTTGATAGTGCCCATTCTGTTGCGCTGTATGGATTGTCTACAACTGTTAGGAACAATTCGTGTTTTTCATCCATACTAATTACCCATTAGCTAATTAATTTATGCAAATTTATAATCTTCACTATATTTCTTTAATCTGTATGATAAAAATTAGAGAAAATCAAAGGCAGTAATGTTTTTAAAACAAATATATCTTTATATATTAAAAGTGCCTATCTAACAGCAATTCTTGGTTTAACGGCATTTCTTGGTTTAACAGAATATACCTTAAAAATAAAAGAATATTCTGTTAAATTTAACGATATTAATAGGTTTGATCTCCTGTTAATAAATAAACACAATAATTAAACCCAAAAAATTAAACAATCTTTTTTTAAATTAAATAATTAAATCTAAAAAAATTAAACAATCTTTTTTTAAATTAAAAAAAAATTATCTTAGCCACATATCTCTCTAAGAAACCGTATAATAACATATTATTATTATCTAAATATATTAATATTAATGTTTTAAAAATATTTTCAAAAAAAAAATGTTTTGAAAATTAATATTATTTTGAATCGTATAACCACGCCAAATTTAATTTTTCTCAGTCACATCATCATCGTCTAGGATCAGTCGACTCCCACTCCCAGTCGACTAATATACCCGACTTCAGTTCCTCTCTAAGTGCCTCCTCCACTCTTTCTACGAACACCGACTCATCTCCGACCTTCTCTCTCATCTCCGACCCAGCACCTCCGCCCACCGGCCGAGCACACAACCAACGGTCCCTCTAGAGATCTTCGTTAAGTTTTATTTCTAGATCTAGATTTAAATCTATCTCTCTCTCTCTCTCTCTCTCTCTCTCATATTTCTAATATATATATATATATCATAATATTTTCTAGGTTGTTATTTTTGCAGGAGAAGCTGCAACAACGACTGCTGGTTTTACAAAGCTCAGGAAGAAATTGTGTCCATACAAGGTATATATTAATTTCAATTAAAAGCTTTTTATCTTTGTTTTTTGTTCATTTTCTTTAGTACGTTGTTATTGCTTGGGTCAAATAGTTCTTCTATTATTTTTTTTCCTTTGGTATTTGGTGGATCGCATGAAATTTCTGCCATAAACTTTCATAAATAGTTCTCATTGATGAAAATAGTTTGACTAATTTCTATTTGAAATATGGAAATAATTCTGAGACAATGCACACTATGCGTTTGCAAAAGTGTTCAAATGAAACAATCACTTAACTGACCATGTTAAAAATGACTCAATGACTCTTATTGTCAAGTTCTTAGCATGAGGAGACTTGGAGGAGTTGGGGCTGTTGTTCCTCTCATCACAGATGGTCAGGCTGAGGTATGCTCTTGTTAAATCCCAATACTTATAAGTAATTGCTTCATAACAAATGATAATACTTTTTTTTTTGATTGATGAGATGATCTGAATAACATTAGGTGATGAGAACCTCTGTGATCATGGAGTTAATATAATGTTATTCCCTAACAAGTACACGGGATATGAGTGAGTGTTTATACATTTTTAGTTTATTAACTTTTGAGTTAGTTTGATCTAATTTCTTGACTCTGTGGGTGAAAGGACCACGCTTTCCGATGTGCAAGGTATGAAGATGAACCATTTCATTGTGTCACTCATTTGCTAAATGCTTTGGCTGTTTGGATATGCTTTTTCTACAGTATTATTTACCTAAAATACCACAAATTCTATGGACTTACTTCATGTCCCTTGCTTAGAATATTTATTGCTTGTTGAGGCATCTATATTGTGGTTATGGTATGTATAGAAGTAACTTTAAAAATTTTGGTACACTCTTCCCAGCTATGTTCTAACATAAATAAAGGGTAGCCAGACCTACAAAGTTGATTGCTTATATGATGTCCTTCATAGTACAAGAATGATTTAAGAGGCTCGCAAAAGGAAGATTTAATGTAGATTTAAAAGCTGAAGAAGAAGAACTAAAAGTGAGAAACATTGTTGGCAAGTTATTTCTAAAGTTTTTTTTAGTATTTAAGATTTGACTTACTGCCTTACAATTGATTTAGGCAGTTATCTCCTATTTTCACAATCATACTATTAATGCTTCCAATAATGTTTTCCTATTATCTCTGATAATGTTAATGATATTTATTTGATTAGTTTTAGGATTTTTAAAACGTTGTCTTAGTTATTCTTGTTTTCATATGCAGGTGCAAGAGAAATTGGAGCTCTGCACTCTTCAGGTTGCCAAAAATAAACTTATGAAACACGTTGAAGATTTGACATTGAGATTACAACTAGAAAAACTGGTAAGGGTAATTTTAAGATTGCTTGGGGATGTGTATGGGTATGACCAATTTTAATCCTTGCTTATGACTTTCAATGTGCTCTATTGTCTCTTGATTAGAGTTTGTTTATAGTTTTGACAATTTCTTAGTAAGCTAAAAATTTCAGTCAATACTAAACTTTATGAATTCAGACATATTTTAGTCAAAGGGACAAAGTCTTTCAATAAATCTTTAGATCATTTTTCTTTCATTTTTTGGATTACCCTATGAAAATTGAAATGTGATATTGACAAGCAAAGCTTGCGACCACAGTATAGTTTACATAATTTAGGATGAGCTTTGTCGTTGAATGTGGTGTGGTACAATCGTAGAAAATAGGTGAGGAGGAGCACTTTGTGGATCTCACAGAAATGTAATTATGTATATTATTCATTATTTGAAAGTTTTAGTTATATTTATGTAACTGAATGTATTGTAATTATTTCTTTATGAATTAAGTACATGTAGCTTCTTTATGGACTCATGCTGCAATCTGGCTTAGCTCATTTTAGTGGTTGGAGATCCAGAAATGAGAAGAGATGGACTATGAGAAGAGATGGACTGAGAGTGGCCTTTGAAGCTTCAAAGTTTTGCAATGAAGGTAATAAAGAAGCTCCTCACATGGGCAGCCCCAGTGCTGATTGTTTTGATCTCTTAGTACTCTAGATTAAATATTATTTATTTTTAACTTACATATGAACTTTATTTTTTATTTCTTTAAAAATTTAAAATCCCAAATCTAGAAAATTAAAAGTTTAGATTTATAATCTTTACAAATATGAAAAACTTAAATAGATCTATCTACCATTGTTGTTGTCGTTGCTTAGTTACTGAATTCTTAAACAAAAATCACTAGAACTTATATAAAACTAATATTTACGTGGCTCGCCACGTAACTCTTATCTAGTATATATATATTGATATATATATATGTTGTAAGGATTTCAACAATAATATTAAATCACATTTCGCTAAGACTAACAACAATGGTTGATCCATTTTTTTTTAATTAATAAGGACATAATTGTATAAAAAACTATAAATGAGGTAGCTAACCATAAATATATATAGATTAAAGTTAAATAAAAAATTCATTAGTACTACGTATATTAGAAGTTATATTAGTTTCGATATTAAGATATTATTTTAAAAAAGAAATTCTAAGTAATCTTTTTTTTTTTTGAAAAAAATTACATGTTACTATTTTACACCATTAATTAAATGAGGCCTAAATATAAATTTACACCCCCTAAATAATTTTGTGTATGTCTAATTGTGCCCAACACATAACTTATTAAATTAAATGAGGCCTACTTTTAAATTGATCTACCTACATATAAATATTTAGGGGTATATCTAATGTCGCATATAGCATTAATATTATTAGGCAAGTACTTAATGCAAATCAAATCATGCATGCATGCATATCAAATATATTATAAATTTAAAATAAGAAATGATATATATTAATTTTGCATCAATATCATTAATTATAACACTTATTAAAAGACGTTTCTTTGTTGTTGCTCAATTTAGACTTTCATTTGATCTATTTGAATATGATATTTGAAATTCCGTATTTTAATATTCCCAGTTTGATTATTTAATTAAATAATTAATTAAATGCGGAATAATAAAACTGGTACTGAAAACAATTTTCTGTAGTTACAGAATGCAACTCCGTAACTCCAGAGAAACCCAAAAAAACAAACAGTGCATAAAAGTAAAAACACACAAGATTTTTGTACGTGGTTTCAACAATCCTTTCAGATTGTTACTAGTCCACGGGGCCACACCCAGAGATAAGATTCATTAGATCGGTATCAAAAATACAAAGTAATTGACTTATGCATAAATAGACTCCCTCTTATTGTATGCCGCAAGCTTGATGTATTCCACCTACTAACCGAATCTTGATAAAACTCCAAGATCTCGAACTCCCTTCGATCACCTTGAAGAGTGCTTGAATCCTCCCGATTCAAGGCTTACAGGCTATCTCCCGAAAGCCTATACAACCATCTCCCGAAGGTTGTGTGCTTGTATCCTCCCGATGCAAGACTTCAAAAGCAATCTCCCGAAAGCTTGTAAATACCCTTCTCCCGAAGGTGCACTGATGTTCTTCTTCGTTGTAGACTTGAATACAGACTCAAGACAATACAAACAACAAATAAACAGAGTAAGAGTAGAACAACTCTTCTCTACAAAACAAAGACACTCTTTTCTTATGATATGAAAGTGAATAAAAGAGTTAACATAACAAAGACACTCTTTCCTTAAGATATGAATATAATTCTAAGTGTGTGAAAGAGATGCCAAAACCTAGCAACTATAAGATGTATTTATAATGAATATACATCTCATAGACAGCTTACATTCGGTCTGAACAAGACCTCAACCCACTAGAAACTTCCCTAAAATAATTCTTCAATCAGTCCAGGAATTTCCGTTTCTGTACCTACAGAATCGTGGGCAGTAACTACAACTTTCCTTTTATAGAAAAGGAAAGTTTAGCTCCGGTTTTCTCTTCAAGAAACCTGATCTTAGAAAATGGGAAACTCAACACAAGATCAGAATAACAACTGGTTAGCAAAGAATCAATGTGTAATCAAAACTTACCATATTTACCTCAATTTCCATAAATAGGAAAGCTAGACAACTTTCCTTCCAAGTTTAGATATACACAAATAGGGTAACCATATTAAACACTCCAGCCGAAATACACAATAAATAATAAAATATTTTTGTCAATTAAATATGCCAAAAATAGAATTAACAATATTATTTCAAGATACCTTCATGTAATCTATGATGTATGTACACATATATAATTTATATAGACGTTACCATAACTTGCGCTTGAATTTCATCCTCAGAAAAAAGTAGTTTCCCATTTGAATCTTTAACCGAAATGAGAACATCAAGCAAATCTTCACTTTCCCGGCTTCTACTTTTCATCTCAACCTCTCTCCAGTCTCGAATTCTTTCATTGATTATGGGGTCATGGAGCTTGTTGATCACTTTCATGGCTTTACGAACAATCCTTTGATGGCCATCTAAGTCCAACCATCGCAGCCACGGAAGATAGTCCGATACAGAAAAGGCATATATGTGTGAAAGCATAGCAAGCAGAGCCTCAACATGCTCCTCTTCTTCTTTACCAGGCCCTCCATCATTCCTTCCTTTTCCGAAATATCTTTTACCAAACATCATTTTTCTCATGATACCTACCGAGTATTGTTGTGCCGCAATTCTAACATTAACCACTCCTCCACTTTTAGCAGAAGAGTGGTTATAAACAAAGCGAACAAGATTATCAGCTTCTTCATTTCTCTTATGAAGAAGCCAAGCAAGTGTAGAGCGGTTGAAAACATTAGACACGAGTACTCTCCTCATCTTCTTTCATTGTTCACCCCACGGCGCAAATATAATGGCTTTGTAATCATGGGAGATTAAACGAGTGACACCTGTGAGAGGTCTTGAAGCGAACACCATGTCGTGTTTCTTCAAGAACTCTCTGGCAATCTCGGGAGAGGTGACAGAGATGACATGAGTACTTGTCCCGAGGCGGATACAGTGTCCAATTCTTTCATGAGAGTGTGGATCCAATATTGGTATGTCGATTTGTTTCGCAACATCTCCGGAATGCATCCAAGAATTAATGGCCAAGGGGAAGGACCTGGAGGAAGTAGTGTTAGGGCACTACTACTATTTGGCTTATCATTATTCATTATTTTGTGGAGTAAATATTTGATAAGAAATATTACTAACAATGACATGAAAAATATCATCATGACTAGGGAAGTGGTTTCTTCCATATATATTAATACAGTTTAATTTGTATATGTAAAGAGATATTTCGATACTTTGATAATATATATCTAACAATATTCTTTCGTATTTATAACCAGGGGACCCAAGCAATCTATATATCTATTTAATACAATCATCATAGTTCCTTTAAAGGAAACACAATTATATATATTAAAGAGGTTTTATTGATTACATTAAATAGGTTTTGATTAGTCCAACTGAGACTAAAATCATGGATCTAGGACTAACTTTGAAAGTAGTGGCAAAACGACCTTCTCAAAGCTCTTCACGACCAGAAACCATGGAGGTCTAATTAGCATGTCAATCATAAGACACCCAAAAAGAACCAAAAGTAAAGAGAGAAGTGACCACCTTTCGTAGATAGACAGGGGCTGCAGTAAACTTTGGGGATCGGTGAAGGCTTTGCTGGTGACAACTCGGAGCATCATGCAGAAACTAGGAGGGAAAACTTCGATGATTTTAAACTTGCATCCCGTACAGAGAGAAAAAGGGCTTTTTTCGACAAAAAAAAATCAGATCTGGTTTTGGATCTTTGTTTTGGTGTTGATGGTGCATGTTATTGCATTAATGCATGGTGGTGGTATTAGAGTTAGTCCCACATATGTGGAAATAAATTATATATAAGATGAATGAGTTACTCTTCCCATTGCCAATTAATTTTGAGATGGAACTTCATTCATCTTAGCCCAAATTCTAACATGGTATTAGAGATTAGGGATAGTGTCACAATTCTATTTGGGACCTTTCGGCGTGTCAATTTCTAGTATTGGAATCTTTGACTTTGTTTTAAAATCTACAAATTTCTTAATGTGTACACTCACAAATTTCTCAATATTTGGCTTTGTGGGATTCTTTAGAGTTAGTCCCACATTACTTATATGTAGAAATAATTTGTCATATATAAGATGAATGAGCAACACTTTCTATTGCTAATTAATTTTGAGATAGAACCTCATTCATCTTATCTCAAATTTTAACATGTGGCATTATAATGGTGATGATCATGATTGTGGCCGATGGTGGTAGTGGTGAAGTTGTGACAAATGGTGATTGAGGTGGTTACGTTATTTTAGTTTTAATTAATTAATTATTTTTTTTAAAAAGAAATAAAAACTAAAATTAAATTTTTATATGTGACTAGACCAACGTATTTATTTATTTTTATTATTTTTCTTAAAATTTTAATGTGTAATAGCTAAATAAGTTGGGATAACTTTTTTTTTGTAGCATTGTTATTGGACACTAGTGGTACTTAACACCTTCTACCGCTTAAAAGTTATTACATTAAACTATATGAGACCCGATACTTTTGTTGACTAATAGCGATATTGACACATAGAGGTCGTTAGGCAGCACTGGTGTCTTTCAACATTTCTCTCTCTTTTTTTCTTTTTTTAAATATTGAGAGAGAGGGATTCGAACTTGGAACATTCTTTGTGAAGTATAAACTCACTATGCTATGCCTAGGACTACAGTCAGGGTCGGCCTTGAAATTTAGTGGGCCATAAAAAAAAAAATTAGGCCCTCATTTAAAAAAGATATAGTATTTTTTAAAATTGATAAAAAAAAATGTGTAATTTTAAAAGGGGACAAATTTTTTTTGGGCCCCTGAGATAGGTGGGCCCTAGGCACAGGCCTAACCTGCCTATGCTCAGGGCCAACCCTAACTACAATTAGTATAGCTTCTAAAGTTAATTTTACGTGTTCTATTTAGATAGGCAATTTAGATTGACGATCTGCATCCCCAATATATTAACTCTCTACAATTATTTACCATATAGCATAGAGTAGGTTAGACTATTTTTAATAAAAGATGTTAAAATTATGTTATAAAAACTAGAACTACGCACCACTTCAGGCTAGCTCAAGTGGTCATAGGAGGGTGCGTGTGTGTTGTGGGTCCTGAGTTCGAGTCCCAAATTATGGATAATTGTAATATATAAACGCTTAAATAAGAAAAAAAAAAAAACTAGAACTACGCACGTATCAATTCAAAAAAAAAAAAAAATTGTTGTCATTTTTCATAAAAACTTTAATTTGTAATAGCCAAACAAGTTGGCATACCTTCATCAATTAAGTCAATTGCACGTGTTCTATTTAGATAGGCAAGTTATAGAATGACGATTTGCCTTGGCAATATAAATATTAATTTTCTAAAATTATTTACCATATTATATGGTATATAGCATGTAGGTAGGTTAGACCATATTTAAAGAAAAATGTAAAAATTGTACTTTGGGTCAAAGAAAATAACTTTGTAATGTTTTTTTACTAGAGAAAGATTATATAAATATATCCATTATATATAAATGAGCTATGAATTAATTAATTAGCTGCTCCCAATTATTTATAGTAGTACGTATAAGGAAGCATATAAAGCATTAATTACGTACTTAATAATAGCTATAAGCTAAATGTTGATGATAATGAGAGATAAAGAGAAGGATTAATCAAGCGAGGTGTTGCATGGGCATACAATGGCTTAGCCCTTAAACATGGAGTTTCCCTCTCCACTACTCAAATCTATATATGCTCTCCATTCCTTCAGGAAGGAATGGTCCATGTAAAACCTTGCAATAGTCTTCCCAAAAGCATAACCGCCATGTTCGACGTCCCAGCTCCTCTCCAACACAACCTCTCCTCCCCATCGTAAATTAAGCTGATAAACCGAAGCTCCGTCTCTGACAAGTCACGTCGCTTCTCTGGAATCAGCAATAGAGAGATGTGGGACATTGAAGGGCGTCACCGGGTGAAGGCGGAGAGCTTCTCTTAGGGATGCGATTAGGTAAGGAAGTTGAGGGATGCATGTGAGATTCTTGGAGGAGTGTGGTTTTGTTGCCAACAACTTTTTTTTTTAGCATAAGGGTAAAGATTTTTGTTCTTTTTGTTGCCTTTTTTTAGTATATTGATGTATAGAGCATAGGGTAAATTTATAGTGCCCTTAAGGGTTCTATTTGCGTTGTATGGACAACTTTAATTAAATATTCGTGATCGCGTACAAACAAATCCCCGCTGCTTTCTATACCAATGCAACTAATTTAAGTTATTACCAATAATTGATTATTTAGTGTACTATATCGATATATACTCAACTAAAGCTTTATTTTTGATATTGAATTATCTTAAATTTGCTAATCGAATCTATTTGTGGTCCTAAATAAGTGCATCGTATGCGATTATGAAAAACAAAATGTACTAAAATTTTTTGGGTAATTCTCCCATCGCCTAAAAAGAGTTTTGGGATGGAACCCTTACCTATTTCGGCATCTAGAAATTTTTTTTAGTCTAATTTATTTTCATATTCGTTTATGTTATAGTTATTTAAGATATCCGTACAAAATTTTGAGAAATTGCCACCGGTCCAAAAAGCCGTTTGTGATCCGTTGTGAGAAAGTGGTGTTCAAAACAATCTATTTCACACTCATATAAAATAAAATAGTCACGCGTATGCAACACACTTTTTGAATCCTATTTTCGGCGTGTGAAAGTTTTTTAAATTTCTTAAAATTTTGCAGGATGTCTTAAATAGCAATAACGTACACGACCATAAGAAAAAATTTGATTAAAAAATTATTTCGGATTCTAAAACAGATAGGAGTACATCAATATATCTATTTAAAGTGGGTGTATTGTAGAATTTTCCAAAACTTTTTTAGATGCCAAAATAGATAGTGTGTCTATTAGAACGATCCCTTAAGGGTTCGTTATACCCACACTTTCCAAGCCCAAACGTGAGGAGGGTGTATTGAGTAAATTTTCTAGAGCATACTTTGATATTTTTTATTGAGAAATAAATTTTTAAAAATTAGAAAAAACTTTCAAAAGAAATAAAAACAAAAAAAAGTGAACTATAAAATGTATAGGATGCAAATGATAGAGATACAATTCTAAACAAAATAGTTTTAGTATAAAAGTATAAACGCTCATTAGCTCATAAGTCATACATGAGTTTCTAGTTTGAAATAGTTAATTTTTTAACAAGAAATATATATTCAAAAAAAGGAAAGCAATTAATATAGGGAACTCATGAATTTATATATATATATATATATATAAAAAAAAAAATTCCAAATGTAAGGAGGGGCCATGGCCCCAGCAGGAAGCAACATAGTTCCGCCACTGGAGTGTGGTTTTGTTGCCAACAACTCTATCGATTTCTTTTGTTGCCTTTTCAAGCATCTCTGGCTGCTTTAACATTTCAGATAGTGCCCATTCTACTGCGTTGTATGGATTATTTATTGCTGCTACAAACAAATCCTGCTTTTCACCAATGCAACTAATTAAGTTATTACCAATAATTGATTATTAGTGTCTATATCAGTATATACTCAAAACTATATTGAATTATCTTAAATTTGCTAACTGAATCCGAGATTAGCAGGTCTTATATACCACCAAATTTTTTATAGCAGGGTTATACGTGTAACTGAACTTAAAGATCGATTATGGAGTTTTGCTGTAAATAACTCTATATTAATATATTCTTACGTTCTATTCGATATATAGTAGTCACCCATAATCATAAATATATATATATATATATAATTAATTATTTAGTGGCATACATATCAACGGTTAGATTTTAATTTATGTCTCTTAGCTAGCTAATGAAACAATCTAAACCGTGTAAAAATGAATGATTGTTTTAGTTAGATCCTAGAAAAATTACACATAAAAACTGATCAAATTTTCGTAATAATAATTCATGATTAGTGGGTACTTATTCAAAGTATATCCATGTAATTATTAAAAAATATATAGAGACTTCTCTAGAGAGTAAAAGTACGGCAAAACTCCATATTTATATATTTTATATAGTGTAGTATAAATTTATAATCTTTATTGAAAAAAAAGGCGCAAAAGTTGATGTTATTAGTCTAGCAATGGTCTAAGGTGCTCGATAGCCATATATATTAATAGAGCATTGCTATAGCCATCTTAATATCCAACACTACTATTAAGCTTTATAATTAATTAGTAATTTCTTATATTGTTTATTAAATAAAAATGTAATGCCCTAATAGCAAGGTGCTTGCCACGTTAAGATTTCTCTTTGTATTTTTCATATTAATATATCATATTGACTCAATTTACCATGATTTGTGCTCGAGTATGTGATCATCATATTTTCACTCTCATAAACCCTCTAAATAGTGTAGAAGTCATCATACGTCTCAACCAGTAGGATCAGGACATTTGGATTCAAATTTGGAGCCAACACACGATTAAAATGCAAAGCTAAAATTTATATTTTAATGCCCTAGGCGACATGTCTCCTAGTACCAGGCGACATGTCACCTAGAACTTTCACTCGGGGATTTAATTTTGTGTTTTTGGTAACTCTATCTCATATCCCAGGCGACATGCCTCCTAGAGCACTCTGACAGAGTCAAAGTTACGTAATTCATGCCCCATGTAGCGTGTTCCAGGAGACATGTCGCCTAGTCTAGGTCACATGTCACCTGGACACAGAGTATCTATGTAACTGTCCTCTTCAATATCAAAATTCCCACTCTTAATGTGGAACTATCAAATGTATAAAACACCATAATTATGCTTACCTTTTTATTATATTTAATCAATATACAACAAAAATAACATATAAGTATGTACAACAACAATTATTTAATTAGCTGCATCTAATTATTAATATTGTATGTTTAACTTAGGAAAGGAGATCATTAATATTTATATAACAAGAAGCTAAAATAACCTAATCCAATAATGTTGATGATAATGACAAATAGAGAGAAGGATTCAAGCGAGGTCCTGCATGGGCATACAATGGTTTAGCCTTAAACATCGAGCTTTCTTCAGTACTCAAATCTATGCTCTCCATTCCTTCAGGAATCGTCCATTTAAAACCTTGCAATAGTCTTCCCAAAAGCATGACTGTCATGTTCGTTCCCAGCTCCCCTCCAATGCACCCTCTCCTCCCTGTGGTAAAGCTAATAAATCGAAGATCCGTCTCTGACAAGTCACATCTCTTCTCATGAAGATGGCGATCTGGATTGAAGCGCAAGGGTTGATCCCATACAGTAGGGTTGTGGCCGAGGCCCAAGCGGCTGAGGAGGACGTTGCTGCCCTTGGGAATGAAGTAGCCAGCTACAGTGCAGTCTGAAGTAGAGACATGTGGGACATTGAAGGGTGCAACTGGGTGGAGGCGAAGAGCTTCTCTTACACATGCAATTAGGTAATGGAGCTTAGGGATGTGAGATTCTTGGAGGAGTGTGGTGTTGTTGCCAACAACTCTATCGATTTCTTTTGTTGCCTTTTCAAGCATCTCTGGCTGATTTAACATTTCTGATAGCACCCACTCTGTTGCGTTGTATGAATTATCTACTCATGCTAGAAACAATTCCTGCTTTTCATTTATGCAAATTACAAATTGATTGTTAGGTATGGTATTTAAGTATTCAAAACTATTTTAGTATTCTTATGTTCTATTCGATATTGGATAACTTTTATATTATAAGCATCACAAACAATAACCACATAATTATGTGAGACAACATGTATACTAAATTGTACTTATAGATATAATATAAAGAGTAATTTGCGGCATAAATATTTAAGTTTAACTCTAAGTTACAAATAAATATCTAAGTTAAATTTTTGGCGATAATAATAATAAGTTATAATTTTTGAACTTTTGTAGGTAACTGACTGTTAAGTGTTAAGTAAATTACCACGCGACAACCTTTGATTAGTCTAGGTCATTAAATTTTTTTTTTTTAAAAAAAAGTTAGTTTAAATATACTAATAATAAAATGACATGTGAATAATGACTTGATAATTAACGGTTAAGTACCTACGGAAATTTTAAAAATACAACTTAAGTATTATTACTGCCAAAATTTAAACTTATATTTTTATTTGCAAATGTAAGTTAATCTTAAGTATTTATGGCACAAATAACTCTAAATGACAACTTATTATATGTCACATCGTATTAGACTCCTTAATTAAAATATCTAATATTGCTATAAAATTGGTTTGGTATATATTGACTTTTAACTTAAAACTAAAATATTTGCCAACCAATACTAATTTGCATCACTAATCAACAAAGACTGAGCTAAATATTTGCCACCCAATTTATAGAAATATTTGTGGCCTAAATATTTATGTACTTCATTTTACATTTAAATTTTTATATAATTTTTTTTGGCAAAAATTCACTTAAATAGCCATAAAAATTTCAGTGTACACATTTTGCTACAATGTTTATTGTCCCTTTGGTCCTACTATCTCAGAGACTAATGTTATATCAAACGTGTAACTGTTGAAATTTTAGCTGCCATATATAGATGAACTACAAAAAGATTTTTATCACCAAAAAAAACTATATAAAAATTAATTAAGTGCATTAGAATAATAAAGTACATAAGAAATTTTTGTAACTAGAAAATTTATATATACAATAACAAAATTCCATATAATTATTTATATAATTTATATGTATAATATATGGAGTTTATTAAACTCCAAATCCCTCCAAATAAAACTATTCTTTTTAATTAAATTCTAGTCAATTATAAAAGAAAATAAAATAAAAGAATGATTAAGGATGCACACGAGACAGTAAATTAGCGGAGAGTGCTCCCCCTTCCTCATTCCCGTCTCATCCTCCCATATTTCCTATTGGGAATGGAGCAAAGACAGGACAAAGAATCTTCTAATGTAAAAATAAAATTTATATTAAAAATTTAAATGTATAAAAATATATTTTTTTTGAATGAATCACGCAATTTTATTAATGATACTCAACTGAAATAATAACTACAATCCAATCAGGACATCTTATTCGTTGAAAACATGACCAAGATTATATTTAGAAAAACAAGCAAAATAATCAGTCACCTAATTCTCAAATCGTTTGGCAAAAAACTAAAAAATAAAATCAGATAAAAAAGATTGCAGCATCACAGTTAGCCTTAAGAATACTTATATTCAGTTTCATTTACCGCTCAGAAGACACAACAGTAGAAACTGTTGCAGCAAGTTCATTCAACCTTGTAGCTTGAGCACTCAACTATTGTGTAAGGTACATAATTGCACTACTAACGACCCCTTCAGTTCTAGTTTTTGTTATTTCCATTCACTAACAACGATTTGATGGCGAGCCATCGAAGAACAAAGAAGAACCAACAACAAAGTAAAATCATGTCATACAGACAAGATTAAAACACTCAAAATCATGTCACAGAGAAAAAAGTAAAATACTCAAAATTATGTCAAAGAGACAAGACTAATTGCAGTAGCAAAAATTGAATTACAATAGCAAAACACAACACAGACCAAGCCGCACCTATGCCCAAGGTTGGCGGACCTGGCCAAAGAAAAAAAGCAACCTCTTGTAACTATAAATTTAAAAACAAGAAACTTTATTTTTTTTTTAATTTAGTTAAATGTATAAAAATATTAAACTATATAAAAATTAAAATATTACACATTATTTATTATTCAATATAGTATTTATTATTCAAAACACAACTCTTTAAAATTTATAAAAAAGAATACTACAATATTAAAAAATACAAACATAAATTAAAAATTATAAAATATTATTAAAAAGATAAAAAAAATATTAAACATGTCCCCATTAAGGCAGGGTGTCATTCCCATTCCCGCCTCGTTTAACATTCAAGGACAAAAATGATCTCTATCCCCATCCCATTATCCATTTAGGTGGGGACAAAAAATGATCTTGTCCCTGCAGAGTCCATCCCCATAGAAATAGTATGCATCCCTAAGGATGATCATTTCAAATGGAATAATTTAAACTATACCCTATTTTTTACTTCTAATAATTAAATTCCAACAATCAAACAAATTTAAAAAACTCTTTAAAACGCTGTATTTATCTACATATATATTAATGGGTGCTTCTATAATACACCTCCTAAAAAAAATATGCGAATACATTTTTATTTGTTTCAACATCTAAAAAAAAATTAGTTCAATTTTTTTTTATAGTCGTGTATGTTATAATTATTTAAGACATCATATTAAAAAATTCTGAATAACTTACAATATACAAAGCATGTTCAAATAATCTATTTCACACAGGTATAAAATAAATATAAATCACGTATAAAACAGATTGTTTGAACCTTATTTTTAGCATGTTAAAATTTTTTGAAATTTTTAAAATTTTACAGAATATCTTAATAAGTACAACGTACACTACCATGAAAAAAATTAAATTAAAAAATTGTTTCCAATACTGAAATAAATAAGAGTGCATCGATACACTCCTTAAAATAGAATCTTCCTATATTAAACAGTTTAAAAAGATGCATAGTAAAGTGATATTTAAATATTGGAAATTTCTTTATTGGTAAACCTTTTCACTATCTAGAAAATATATTTTAGTAGGTTTTTTTTTTTTTTTTTAATTTCGTACTTTAAATGTATTTAAGATTACCTCTAAATTTTAGATAATTCTAAATAATTTTCAAAAATAAAACAGTAAAGAATAAGGCCAACAATATTAATGTACACGAAATTGTACCTTGCATGTCCATAGGAACAAAATGATTTGTGCATATTGATATCAATTAATTTACCATGATTTGTGCTCGAATTTCGTCCCTCGACAAAAGTGGGCTTTCATCAGAGTCTTTAAGCGATATGAGAACATCAAGCAAATCATTGGGGGTCCTCCTACTAATACTCGGCTCACCTTCTCTCCACTCTCGAATTCTTTCATTGATTATGGGGTCATGGAGCTTGTTGATCACTTTCATGGCTTTACAAACAATCCTTTGATGGCCATCTAAGTCCAGCCATCTAAGCCACGGAAGATAGTCTGATACAGAAAAGGCAAAACTATATGAAAGCAGAGCAAACAGAGCCTTAACATGTTCCTCTTCCTCTTTCCCAGGTCCTCCATCATCCCTTCCTTTCCCAAAATATCTTTTACTGAAAAACATTTTTCTCATAATACCAACAACGTACTGTTGTCCCGCAGTTCTAATGTTAACCACTCCTCCGCCTTTAGCAGACGAGTGGTTATAAACAAAGCGAACCAGATTATTAGCTTCTTGGGTTCTCTTTTCGAGAAGCCAAGCAACTGTAGAGCTGTTGAGAATATTAGACACAAGTACTCTCCTCATTTTCTTCCAGTGGCCTCCACATGGCGCAATCACAGTGGTTACGTAATCATGGGAGATTAAACGAGTGACACCTGTGAGAGGTCTCGAAGCGAACACCTTGTCGTGTTTCTTCAAGAACTCTCTGGCATTCTCCGGAGAGGTGACAGAGATGACATAAGTACTTGTCCCGAGACGGATACAGGCAATATCTGTGTCCAATTCTTTCATGAGAGTGTTGATCCATTTGTATGTGGGTCTGTTTCGCAACATCTCCGGAATGCATCCAAGAATTGGCCAAGGGGAAGGACCTGGAGGAAGTAGTGCACTACTACTGCTACTTGGCTTATCATTATTCATTATTTTGAGGAGTAAATATTTGATAACAATTATTATTAACGATAACATGAAAAATATGAACATGACTAGGGAAGTGATTTCTTCCATGTTAATAATATTTGTTGAGTATTACTATAGAAAGATGTATAAAATATAGGGTTTAATTTGTTATATGTAAAGAGATACTTTGATAATATATATAATATATCTAACGATGTTGTTATCGTATTTATACTTTGTTATATGTAAACCACGTTTTGCTCGTGGCCATTGTCCCCATACGGATAACATTAAAAGCAATCTATATATGCATATAAGATATCGAAACCATTCTATATACTAGTTTTTGTCTTGGATTAATTACATGAAGTACCATTTTTTTTTTTAAAATAATTACATTTTTAAGTTTAAAAAATGTTTTTTTTTTTATATTTTTACAGTTTTCTAAAAAATAACACCAAAATAACATAAAATCAACAAAAAAATAACATAAAAGAAACATCAAAATAACAACAAAAAATAACATACATATAACAAAAAATGAACAACAAATTAACAAGATTACAACATATAAAAACCGTATTTTCTGTAAATAAAATCAAAAAAATCGTAAAAATGTTTAAAATTCCGTGAAACCATATTTTTGTTGTTTTTGTGCATTTGTGAAATTATCCCTTTTGTCTTTATCTATTTAATATAAGAGATTTTCACCAAAAAAAAAATACTGGTAAAAAATTACAATTTTATTGTTATATAGAATTTTTTACAAAAATACCATCTTTTTATAAAACAATCGTAAAACAACAAAATAGAACAATTAAAATAACAGTAGAACAACTAAAAAATATTTGTGGAACAACAGTGAAAACTTAGCACAGTATAAAACTTATACAATATTTTTGAAAAAAATTCTGCTCCACAGTAATAAAAGTAAAAAAATTAGAAATTTCAACATATGATATAAAAACCCTAATGGTTACATTAAATAGGTTCACTTAGTCATTTGATCATAATTGAAAGTTTGAGATTAATTTAAAAATTAGTTAAAAATAATTAATAAAATACCTAACCTAATTTTATTACATATAAAATTTTTTATAGTCATGAAGAAGCAATATCATTACGATGTTCCCAAACTTGTATAGGCATGAAAGAAACAAGAATCTGAAACAATAATTTAAAACATTTCCAAATTAATTAAATTTATTTTTAAAAATATTTTTAAGTAATTTTCAAAAAGAAAAAAAATATTTTTAAGTAAATAATTAAATATTTAATATTTAGTCAAATAAATGTTAAATACATTCATCCTTGCTTGCATTTAACAGATTCTTTGTAGCACTTAACAGTTTTGTGGTAAATTTTGCTAAAAGATCTCATTTAATATTTTTGTTAAAAAAAATTAATTTATTTTAAATATATGGTTAATTTTAGAGGTAACGTTCAACGATTGATTAGCGATATTCTTTAAAAGTTATTATATTAAATTATATGTGATCTGATATTTAATTGCACCAACAAGCGATATGACAACAAAAAAAGTACTGCGCACTACGAGTACCTTTTAGCACTTCTCTTAATTTAATTCTGAACTTCTTTTTAATAATAACCTGTTAGTAACCTATATTATAGCACGTCATAAAAAATATAACCATTATAGTTATATTTTTAATGTAACCATTGAATAGACACCTCTCTCTATATATAACACATATATTTAAGATCTGATTTATCTTAAAAAGAAAGAAAAAAAATGATACCTACATTATATACGAAAAATCTATAATACACCCCTCAAATGGGATTGTTCTGGTACAGCTCCTATTTCGTCATTCAGAAGAATATATACCATTATAGTTATATTTTTAATGTAACCATTAAATAGACACCTCTCTCGATATATATAACACATATATTTAAGATATGATATATCTTAGAAAGAAAGAAAAAAAAGTAATACCTATATTATTTACGAAAAATCTATAATACACCCCTCAAATGAGATTGTTCTGGTACACCTTTTCTTTTGTCATTCAGAAGAATATATTAATTCGATTTTTTTTTCATAATCATGTATGTTAGTTAGATAGGACCATTTGTAAATAAAGTTCAAATGTTTTGTTGTACATATGATTTCTTTTTCTTACATATGTGGTAAGCAACTACTTAAGCCTAATTTCTTACACTATAAACTATGCAATTTTTTTTTAAAAAAAATTACAAGTTGTCCCCCTAAAACAAAATTAAGTCAAAACCCTTTCGACCAAACACTTGGTCTCGAATTCACAGCTAGGTTAGAAACCCTAGCATTGAATCAAAACCCAAAAACACAATCGAACTAAACACCTCTCTTAGAGGCTTAAATGAGACTTAGAGTGACTTAGGTTTCTAAGGTTAAGTTCAGGCCCTTTATATAGGAAAGTATAAACCGTAATTAGCAGATACAATCATAGATATTTACAAATTAAATTAATAAATACAAATGACCCAATTGCCCCTTAAAAGTATATATTTTTGTAGCATCTTAATGGGATGTCAAGGACCAACTCTCAGCTTGGCTTGTTGTCCACGGGTAAAGGTTGGGCATCATTGTCCTGCCAGAGAGAAGCTGGTCGGCCATACACCTATAGGATAAGGTGTGACCGACCATTGGAGTCTGGCCAGCCATGCTCCTGCTTGGACTTGGTAGGTCATGTGTCTGCCCGGATCCAGCAGGTCATTTTCTTGTCAGATATACCAAGAGGAGGCCAGCCTTTGGATGTGGAGGCCAGCCTTTGGCAAGTAGAGGCCAGCTTTTTACACATTTACCTTGTAAAGGTCAGGTTCCCTTGGTCGAACGAAAGCTCCCTTAGTCTGAAAGTCACCTTTTGGGCGGTCAGCTTGTGCCCAGATCCTGGCTGGCCATACAAGCTCACCTTGGCCAGCCTATAAGCTTCTCTTGGCCAGCCAGACATGTTGTTGCAACTCTTTGATGGCTCGCGCTTCACTCATTTCGATTCCTGCTTGATAGTTTTGTCATGCCTTGTAAGGAGATCTTGTCTTGCTATTGGCAAGGCTGTGTTCCACATGTACTCTATCTTGACTTACGTGAACATAGCACGATCAGGTGGACAAAATTTGGGATAACACATTTGAAATTTGATTTTGTAATTAATTGTGGTCTCTCTATTTTGTTTATACATGATGATGATGGTGGTGGTGATGTAATGTTTTGTTTTAAAAGCTAACCATACAGAAATTTTTATTAAACTAAGCGTCATTTGATATTAATTGTTTTCCTCTTAGGCTTTTATAAGCTCACCCTTGATTTTCTCCTATTTCAAGAACTCAATTTGATGCAAGTAGATGAGAATAGTACTATTGAGGAAGAATGTCGTTATTAATTTAATCTTATTCTATAGTTATGAAATTTTTCCTTAAAAATTGATTTTGTAATTAAAATTAAATGAATGATTCATATGACTTAAATTAGCTACAAATATAGCAGCATACAAGGAAAAACAACAAAAGAAAATGAAATAAAAATAAAGGAGAAGAACTAATAAGAAAACAACAAGAGATCATTAATACTTATATTATAAGAAGAAGCTAAAATAACGTACATAATCCAATAACATTAATGATTATTATAACAAATAAAGAGAATGATTCAAGCGAGGTTTTGCATTGGCATACAATGGTTTAGCCTTAAACATCGAGCTTTCTTCAGTATTCAAATCTATGCTCTCCATTCCTTCAGGAATCGTCCATGTAAAACCTTGCAATAGTCTTCCCAAAAGCATGACCGTCATGTTCGTCCCTAGCTCCCCTCCAATGCACCCTCTCCTCCCTGCGGTAAAGCTGATAAACCGAAGATCTATCTCTGACAAGTCACGTTGCTTCTCATGAAGATGGCGATCTGGATTGAAGCGCAACGGTTGATCCCATACAACAGGGTTGCGGCCGAGGCCCAAGCGGCTGAGGAGGACGTTGCTGCCCTTGGGGATGAAGTAGCCAGCTACAATGCAGTCGGAAGTAGAGACATGTGGGACATTGAAGGGTGCAACCGGGTGGAGGCGGAGAGCTTCTCTTATGCATGCAATTAGGTAAAGGAGTTGAGGGATGTTAGATTCTTGGAGGAGTGTGGTTTTGTTGCCAACAACTCTATCGATTTCTTTTGTTGCCTTTTTAAGCATCTCTGGCTGGTTTAACATTTCAGATAGTGCCCATTCTACTGCGTTGTATGAGTTATCTATTGCTGCTAGAAACAATTCCTATTTTTCACCAACATGCAAATTAATTACGAATAAACATATAGGTGTGTATAAGTATATATACACAAAACTATGGTGCCGTTTGGTAACATTTTTTTAATCAATTTTCTGTTTTTAAAATTGAAAAAGTGAAAATATTTTTAAAAAATATGTTCTATAAAACTGTTTTTACTTTTTAATTTTTTAATTGAGAATCAAAATTTTGAAAACAAAAAAAAAAATTACTTTCAATATTTTTTTAAACAGTTTTTTTTTCTTAATCAATATCTTGGACTTCGATCATGACCCGAACCGAAATCCCCCCACGGCCCTGGCGCTGAACCCGGCCTCTGACTTGAACCCAAATCTGACCCCGGACCTAGACCCGACGTAAATAAAATCAAAAAATGAAAAATGAAAATGAATTTTACAGAACACACTTTTGTTTTCTGTTTTTAAAATTGAAAAACAAAAGTGGTTACAGAACGCATTTTTGTTTTTCAGAAGCAAAATTTTTAAAAGCAAAAATTTTACTTTCATTTTGTGATTAAAAAATTAGAAAACAAAAGTGTTACCAAACGGCACCTATATATACTGAATTACAGGAGCAATAATTATTAATATACTATGTTATTATGTCATATATAAAAATATTATTTTATAGATATATGTATATATATAAATATTTCCTATGTACTATTCGATATATATATATAGAACAACTTGTTATAAGCATCGCAAAGTGAATGAATTTTTGATAAATAAGAGAGTATGTTATGGCACTTGGGATATATAGGGTCTAAAGGGACGTCCCGTGCCAATGGGTGAGAACACACTTGGCTCACCAGTACACTCGTGGTGCTCGATAGCCATATATATTAATATATCGTATTGACTTAATTTACCATGATTTGTGCTCGAATTTCGTCCTCGGACAAAAGTGGGGTTCCATCAGAATCTTTAAGCGATATGAGAACATCAAGCAAATCATTGGAGGTTTTCCTACTAATACTAGGCTCGCCCTTTCTCCATTCTCGGATTTTGTCCTTGATTATTGGGTCATGGAGCTTGTTCACCACTTTTATGGCTTTACGAACAATCCTTTGATGGCCATCTAAGTCCAACCATCGCAACAACGGAAGATAGTCCGACACAGAAAAGGCATAAATGTGTGAAAGCATAACAAACACAGCCTCAACATGCTCTTCTTCTTCTCTACCTGGCCCTCCATCCTCCCTTCCTTCACCAAAATATCTTTTACCAAACATTATTTTTCTCATTACGCCTCCTAAGTATTGTTGCGCGACAATTCTCACATTTACTACTTCTCCTTCTCCTTTAGCGGACGAGTGGTTATAAACAAAGTGAAACAGATTATCAGCTTCTTCAGTTCTCTTGGGGAGAAGCCAAGTAAGTGTAGAATGGTTGAGTACATTAGACACAAGTACCCTCCTCATCTTCTTCCAGTGGTCGCCCCATGGTGCTAACACAGTCTCTATGTATCCATGGGTGATTAAACGAGTGACACCTGTGAGAGGTCTTGAAGCGAATACGTTATCGTGTTTCTTCAAGAACTCTCTGGCAATCTCCGGAGAGGTGACAGAGATGACATGAGTACTTGTCCCGAGGCGGATACAAGCAATGTCTGTGTCTAATTCTTTCATGAGAGTGTGGATCCATTTGTATGTGGGTCTGTTTCGCAACATCTCCGGAATGCATCCAAGAATTGGCCAAGGGGAAGGACCTGGAGGAAGTGGTACTAGTGCTTTACTACTATGAGGCTTGATCTCATCCACTATTTTCAGGAACAAATATTTTATAACAAATATTACTAACAGGGACATGAAAAATATCATCACTAGCAAACTGGCTTCATGGCTGGAGCCTTCCATAAATATTAATATATTGTGTTTTAGGAGATTGTATAAAATTTATAATTTAATTTTTTATATAAGGAGATACATATATAGAGTATACTTTCTTTATCTCTTTGATTTGATAATATATCTATGTTCTCTCCTATAGTTATATAATATGGAGGGCACTAGTACTAACTAGCTCTAGATATATCGTTTTGCGATTAGTTAGAGATATTTTCTAAAAGTTATTATATTAAAGAGAAATACTAAAGGGCACCAATGGTGCCTATCACCTTCCTATGTGTCAATATCGCTATTGGTCCAACTAAGTATCAGGTCCCATATAATTTAATATAATAGCTTTTAGGGAGTATCGCTAGTCAATCGTAACCCGACATATCGCGAAGGTGCTAGGCACTACTAGTGTCTAATAGCAATAGCAATGCTCTATATTAAATTATATAGGACCTAATACTTATTTAGACCAATAATTATACATAAAACAGTACTAGACACTATTGATATACATAAGACAGTACTAAACACTACTGGTGTCTTTTAGCATTTCTCATATAATATATTAAATGATGCAAATTCATTTTCGTGCATGTGTCATCATGTACGGGGAAAGAAAATAATATAACATGTCCTAATATATGTGTCAACCACTTGAGGCTAGCTCAAGTGGCCATAGGAGGGTGCGTGTGTGTTGGAGGTCCTGGGTTCGAGTCACAGGTTATGCTGCTTATGCATTGTGTTTATAGTGGTTTAATATATAGTTTGAGCTAAGCCTGCTTAGTCCATTGTTGAAAGAAATTGCGTGTTTTGTAATTTTATTATATCAGCCCAACCTCCTTTGAATAATGGAGGGAGAAACCTCTACTTATAGATAGTAGGTGGCAGTTACAAAATAATAGTCATAATGGGACTTACAAATAATAATAATACTTAATTGCACTAATTAATACAACGGTTATATAGTAAAAATATAACACTCGATTTAATAGCACTTGAATGCTTTGACTGTTATTTCCATCGATTGGTATGTATTCGCACATTTTCTAGTTGACACCGCAATTTTACTAAATATGTGAGGTTCCTTCCTTAATAATGCAATGTCTCTTTTACCTAAAAGTGCGAGATCCTTTTAATATCACGAGTTTTCTTTAGTGTAGTCCTTCTCGCGAGGGAGGGAAAATATATCCTAATAACACATGCCCCTAATTCTTCAATAGAGCTTATTCTATGCTAGACAACTTAAAGTTGACCAAGCTCGCACTTGTCAATTGACGTGATGCCTTGTTATATTGAACGTTATATTTCATATTGGTTATCTAAACTTACAAGTTTCTTATATGCTTGTCGCATAAGAGTGATTATGTGAACCTCATAGAGTTTCTTACTGATGTATGACTCTCTCGCAAGGTTTTTATGAATGCGTGAACCTCTCGGGGTTCATATCGACGCCAAGAACTTCTTGTAGCTCTTATTGGTGTGTGAACCTCTTGGGATTCATATGAACGGATGAACTTCTTAGGGTTCGTATAGACGGATGAACCTCTCAGGGTTCTTATAAACGCATGAACCTCTCAGAATTTGCATTGATGTATGAACCTCGTGAGGTTCAAATAAATGCATAAACCTCTCGGGGTCTGCAATTATGTATGAATCTCAAGAGATTCGAATAAATACATGAACCTCTAATCAAGGTTCTTATCGATGCACGAACCTCTTGGGGTTCTTATTAATTCATGAAACGCATGCGACTATATCAGTTGTGTATTGGGCATTCATGTACTGACAACATAGAACTCGCAAAAACTGGTCAAGTTGTCGAGCATATTAGTCATTCGGACCTAACTCTTGTAAAGTTGCGGTCTTTACATAGGGCACGGGGGAGAAACACTTTTGTCTCCATATGTTTTCTACATGTTGCGATGTGCTAACTTCTTTCTACGTAACTCTTTTATTCAATTACTATGCGATGTATAGCGCGCTACTAGACCCTGTCTTGGTCGCACATTCTCGCAAGTTTTGATCATGCGATGATATATTTTGGGAATCGTTTCCCTTATCATGCCCTTAATTCTTGCAATGACAAGTCGTTGTCTAATCGTTAAACTTTACTTGAATATATTTTAAAATATAATGTGTGTTTGGATATCAAATAGTAATTACATATGAATTATTATTTTCATGTTGGGCAAATAATTTAGTAATTACATAATTTAATAACATTGATTATTTAAAATTAGTATTTTTTGTACGTAATTACACCCAATTCATGGGGGCATGAAAATTAGAGAGTGTAATTGAGACCCATCAATTACATCCAATTCATGGGGGCATGAAAATTAGAGAGTGTAATTGAGACCCATCAATTACATCCAATTACATTGTTACTGTATAACTAATTGGTTGAACAAACATACCAAACCTTATAATTACTTCGAACTACACTCAATTTCAATCACACAATGACTTTTTTCAAACGCGCCCTATAATACAAAGTGTGTGGATATGAGGCAATAATTACATATGAATTATGTTTATGTTATTTGACAAAATTGTGTAGTAATATTTTTTTGGAGAGAAAAATGGAAATTTTCATTAATTATTATATTATTATATATCACTCAAAGAGCATAATACCATGTCATTTTACAAAAATACAAATGAATATCCTAATAGCACTTTTAACTAAAATATCAATTATCTCCAACTACATAGTTAAATTTTTATAGGAGACATGAGAATTGGAGAGCCCTCAATTATCTTCAACACCCTCAATATATTTTGATTAAGGCATGAATATACAGTAGAACATCTATTTAAGAATACTCTATTGAGAATAACCTCTAATTTGTTATATAAAAAAAAATCAAGTCCCAATTTGGGCCACTTATAAATAAGAATAACCTCTAAATTGTAATTAGTTATACATTTTCTAAGTCCCGTATTAACCAAGTATACCTCTATATAAGAATAATTACATCTTAATAAAATATATACATATATTTTGTAAATTTATTTATGTAATTAATAATTTTATTTCAAATTAGAATACATGTATGAACATTATATTTATTCTAAAATAATTTTAATATAATATAGTATTAATGATTATTTATTGTTATTATTATTATATTGATATTTTAAGTTTTTTAATTTTCTTTTTCTAGTGTCATTCTATTGAGTTATAACCTCTCAATTAGAATATAATTTATTTGGTCCCAAGTGTATTCTTAGATAGAAATTCTACTGTATTCTGAATTTGAATATTGAATTTATTTTGATATTTGATAATTAATTAATGAAAGTTAGATCAACCCAATACAAAATCTATTCTCATAATATGTAATAAATTACTTAAGTTGAATAATCTTCTCTATTTTCTCTAATACATTTATTTGCCATATAGGTAGCAATGTAGCATAGGCTTATGAGATAATACGATAAGTTATATAGGTGCCCATACCAATGCTCTATTTTTCTTTGGGAAATTTCACTTTTTGGCCTTAATAATACAAGCCATATCAAAATATATACCCTCCTTTAATTTGTACAAATTTAATCCATTAATTACATGAACTTCCCATTTTACCCTTTTTTTTCAAAAAAAAATAAAATTGGTAAAAACCAACGGTGGTGTCTTTCTCTCTCTCTTCCCTCTCTCTCGTGCACCACTCTCTCTCTCTAGAAAAAACTGAAAAATTTATCAAAAAATTTCTCTCTGTCCGTCCCACTCTCTCGTCCCTCTCTCTCTTCCCTCTTGAATGGTTGTTTTCTCGGTGGGTGTTGGTGGAAAACCGAAGCACAACCCAATATCACTCAAGAATCTTACACCATTATAATGGGTAAGTTGTGTTTTAAGTATTTTGTTTGACTTTATGTAGTTTAAAATTGTTATATGTGTGTTATTTTGTTGGAACTGCTGTTTTTTGGTCTGAAATTGTTGAGATCTGGCAGATCTGGTTTTCAGTCGAATTCTGGGTTTTCCAGTGTTATCGATGATATATCGATACTTTGTCGATGGTTTGTCGATGATTGCAAAAGGAAAGGTCAGTGACGACCATTATCGACGTTATGTCGACATAATGTCGACATGTTGTCGACATCATGCAACCAACATGGTATTTACTATTTGTCGACATTTTGTCGACAGTTGTCAACAGCATGTCGACAACAAGCATTTTTCTTTTTTTTTAGAAGTTGTCGATATTTTGTCGACATCATGTCGACAAAATATCGATGCAAATGAAAAAAAAACCGTGAATAAAACATAAACATAACATAACATTAACATTAAATAAAGTTCATAAAAAAACATAACATAACATAAAAAAAAACATAAAATAAACAGAAAATAAAGTTCATAAAAAAAAAAAAACAAACATTAAATAAAACTCACCACAAGCCATAACATAACAAATTATTTTTTTTAAAATTCTTTGGCTTGTGGGTGAGCCTTGCAATACTTGCATAATGTTCCAGGCTTCACCGGTTTACCGTTAAAGATGCCTAGTTTGCAACGACGGCATCCTTCGGGGAACCCTGGTGGTGGAGCCGGCCATACACCAGTTTTGCAAAAATGTGCTTCAAGTTGCCTGAACCTGAACTTGTTCCCACATCGTTCTCTTTCGAAAGCTCTTTGGGCGTCAAAAACTTTTTGCATTTCAGGAGTAATTATGCCAACATCAGGCTCCTGCTTCAGCTCTTCCGGAGTTAAGATGGGGAATTTGCCTTTGTTCTTTCTTGGGGCCATATTTAGAACTTAAGAATAAGAGAAATTTTTAAGAGTAAGAGAGAAGTAGAAGACAAGAGCACTTATGAATAAGAAAGGGATTTGCTTTTATAGAGCAGTAAACATATTGGGAATGTAGGAAAATTTAATGGTCATTAAATGTGTAACTGTACAGGTAAAACGCATGAAATGGTGTATTTGTCGACTGAATGTCGATACTATGTCGACATGATGTCGACAACATGCCAATTTAGTGACACTGCTAACTCATTTGTCGATAACATGTCGACGTCATGTCGATAGCTTGTCGATTGGACACGTGTCTGACATGCAACGTGTCAGTTGGGAAGGGTTGTTGGGAACGTAGGTAAAATTTATTAACATTAAATGTGTAACCGTAAAACACGAAACGCATACACTGTGTGTTTTTCGATCAAATGTCGATGGTATGTCGATGTTATATCGATGGCGAGCATGCTTGGTGTTGTTGTCGACGTTATGTCGATAGTATGTCGACACAATGTCGACAATTGGTGCCCTAATTTCTGATGTTGTGATTATCGACATTATGTCGATTGATATCGATGGGTGTCGATTTTTATGTTTTTTTGGGTGTTTTTTCCTTTACTCACCTTGTTTTTTTGGTTTGCAATTGCAGGAGAGAAAGTGTTCCTTGTTGTATCGTACGATGGTGTTTGGTTATGTGAGAATTATAATTGGATCTACAAAGCAAATAGCAGCTTGACGTTGACAGTTACAACTGAGACAACCCTACAAGAACTGCGACAAATTTTATATGAAGAGTTGGAAGTTGATCCGGTAGCGTATGATTTAAAGTTGGAGATTTGTTCCTTGTACATGAAGGGAAAAATGGTTGCGCCAGAGGTTATTAAGAGAGAACGCCAACTGAGAACGTTTTTAAAGATGAGGGCAACAATGTCAAATACAGAGTTTATGCCATTATTCGTGACCAAGGTGAGAAAAGTTGGGAATTCGGAGCCTACGCCGCCTACTAATCCTCTCCCTCGAAGTGTGGTAGGGTCTTGCGTTCCCGAAACAGATGTTGGGATTGGTGTGAATGAGGAGGTTCCGACCAATTTAGAGGTTCCGACCAATGTAGGGCAAGAACAAGAAGCGACAGGATTTCATCAGTTTGAAGAGTTCGATACACCCTTCTACAATAACGATCCTATTGTAGATTTGAATATGGACGATGAACATGATTTGACATTCGATGAAGCCTTAGCGGGACCATCGTTGAGGTTAGAGTGTGTACCGAGTAACCAAGGTACACAGTGAGAACGACAACCTCGTAGTGAAAATCGCACTACACCTGGAACTAGCAGTAGTCGACAAGGCAAAACTGAAGAACATGCTCGTCATGCAACGTTCTCAACGTTCTCCTCTTTTGAAGTTTGTACCAAGTTCAAAGCTCCCATGTGGACAAAGGAAGATATAATGGAAAATCATGAGCTAACTACTTGTTTACAAAGTAAGGAAGCAGGGGTGATAGAGCTTGGTAATTTTTATGAAAACAAGGAAGAACTGAGACAAGTAGTGGGTAGGTTTGCACTTAATAACAACTTCGAGTGGATGGTGAAGAAGTCATCCCCTGATGTGTTGTACGTTACATGCAAGGCTCCAGATTGTAAATGGAGATTGAGGGGGAGGAAGAAGATGCATTCTGACAACTTTGAGGTCACTGTATTTCACAATGAACACACATGTAACTTGAATGCGAGACGTTCAGATCACCGTCAAGCAGCACCATGGGTAGTTGGCCACCTTATTAAGGGGAAGTACACCCAAGATGGAACTAAGTACAAGGCTAAAGACATACAGAGGGACATGTTTGACAACTATGGTATCAGTATGAGTTATGTGAAGGCGTGGAGGTGCAGGGAGATGGGACTTACGTATGCTAGGGGTACGCCTGAGTTTTCATACATGAAGCTTCCTGGGTACTTGTACATGCTGGAACAGAAGAATCCAAGTACCATTACTGACTTGTACTTAGAGGATGAGCGGTTCAAGTACTGTTTTATATCACTCGGTGCATGTAGAAGGGGCTTTTCTTTTTGTCGTCCTGTTTTGAGTATCGATGGCACATTCTTGAAGACGAAGTACGGCGGTATAATGTTAGTTGCTGTGGCATACGATGCGAACAACCAATTGTTGCCGATTGCTTATGGTATCGTTGACAGTGAGAATAACGACTCCTGGACGTATTTCTTACAGAAGTTGAGGGTAGCAATTGGCGTGGTTGAGAACTTAGTGTTTGTGTCAGATAGGCATCAAAGCATTGATCATGCTGTTGAACTCGTTTTTCCCGAAGCAGTCCACTGTGCATGCTATCACCACATTGTTATGAACGTGAACGCCAAATTCAAGACTGATGCTTTTCCCAACCAAATATATAATGTTGCTTACGCATGGTCGAAAACTGAATGCGATAGAGAGTTCGAGAAGCTTAGAAAGATGAATCCGGCCATTGCTGCATATGTGGAGAGTATAGGGTTTGAGAAGTGGGCTCACCCTTATTGTTTGGGCGATAGATACAACATCATGACGAGCAACGCTGCTGAAAGCTTCAATAGTGTCACAGAAGAGTTCAGGAAATATCCAATAACTACTTTGGTTGAATTTATCAGGTTCACACTCCAATCGTGGTTCGCTGATCGCCTCGAAAATGCTGACAAATGTACCACCCCTTTGGCCACGCTCTTTGAAAAAAACTTGGCAAAAATTCATGAAAATGCAAGGTACAGGCGCGTCCAACGAAATGGAGCCAATTTGTATAACGTTGGTAGGGGACCTAACGGTGAAAGAGGTGGTGATGTGAATCTAGTTGAAAGAACATGCACCTGCGGTGTGTTCACGTTATTGAAACTCCCTTGCCTTCATGCATGTGCCGCGGCATTGAAAACGAACACAAGTGTGTACACGCTTTGCTCACCTTATTATTCAAAAGAAACGTGGAGGAAGATTTACGATGATACCATCAATCTTGCTGGTGACGAGGATGATTGGGTTCTCCCAGAACACATCAAGAATATGAAAGTTGGGATACCTGTGGAAAAGAAGCCTGTAGGTTGTCCAAGAAAAAGCAACGCTGGAAGAAGACGGGAGAACCGTTTCCCGTCTGGTGATAAAAAAGGTTCTGTACCACGAAACTGCAGCCGCTGTGGCAGTTCAGGCCACAACAGAGCAACATGCAAAGCCCGCATTTGAGGCGTCTTGTACGTATTGTAGTGTAATAATTATGTGTAATTTCTCAAAAAAATAATTATGTGTAAAAAAGAAAAAGTGAGCTAAAATGATGATAATGCTTCAGTTAATAAGGCTTTGTACGTGCATATCTTCTAATTGCAAGATAATATTACACATGGCAGCCATGCAGGCTTGTACAGCCTCTCCTATAGGCCATAAAATTAATTAAAGCTATAATAAAAAAGGTAGGTTAGCGTACGTGATGAACTAATTTATAATGATGCATATTTTGTCATCATTTGGTTTATTTTCATGTGCTAACCAAATTATATATATATATCTAAATGAGGCACGAATTATTTCCAACTTTTTTTAAAAAAAAAAAATCAAATAATTTAAGAGAGAACAAGCAATTAAATTCCCACATTCTCGCTCTGTGTACGTTTTTGGCAGCTCTCTTTTCCTAGAATTATATTATAATAATAATACTACTAAATTGTTGATTTAATTTCTTTGTAACTCTCAGTAGTACAATAAATCATCCTTATTCATCCATGCATGGGATTCTGACGGCGCACATTCTCCCAACATATATCTTTTTTTACTTACCACAGTTCATATTAATTATTTTTAGGTGTAATAGTTATTTTTGTTGAATAATATTGATATTTTATATTTGAAACCACGAATAATTATCAAAATTTGAACGAAAAGAAAGTCTATATATACATAACTGTAATGTTAATTACACAAAATATACAATGTCCCAATAATTACACATATAATCAGCCGACATTTTGGTAAAATAAATCAACACACCACCGTTGATGAAACATAGCTATCCGGTCTGGCGTCACATCGGTCAATCCACGCTGCATCATGAGATGCTCCACATACTCAATGCAATAGACGCCACAATCACCACTAAATGCAAAATAAAATGTAAAGTCAGTCTAACGTAAAACATATTTTAATACTATAGTACTTTTTTATCGCTATGTACCTGGTTGTTGACTTCGGAACTAAGTCGTGAGTGGCTCGAGTCGAGTGCATTTTTGGAAGCACCGTGATGTCCCTGTTAGTTAACGCCATGATCTGGCTGTTATGTGGAAATTCCTCGGTTGCAAGGATTAGCGAGGGTAGCAGTTCTCCCCAAGTCTTCAGGATGGGTTCCATGGCGGTCCAATGACAGACGCTGGAATCACAGTCGTAGACATTAATTTTCCACAGCTCTATGTCGACTTCAAGTGTGACCCAGTGCCTTGCCTCGGGAAGGTTCAGAACGAAGTAAATAAACTCGTTACCCCTCCATCTCTCAAAGACTTGGGACTGTAATTACAGAGAACAACGAAACAATTAACAAACCATAATAATCTTCCCAAACAATTAACATTTAAAATCTTACTAAAACAATACCTTATGAACCCCTCTGCAGTAGTCCAGGATATAATCCTCCCACACAAAGTTTTTCCTCGGACCCCTGTGGCTCGTCCATGCACTGCTGATCATGGTGGTCACGAATGTGGAGAGAATGACACCCTTCTGAGGAAATGTCAGTGGATAGTCGGTGCGTCGCCTCCTCAGCATATGCATTGCTGCATCTATATGCTGCATATAAAGGGAAATGTCAGTTAGACAAAAAAATATATTAATTGCACATAAAGTTGTAAAGTGAAGTAATATTATAAAATACTTTACTTACGTCATCTGTAAGCCATTCATTTGGTGTGAGCATTATCCAAAAGAATCCTGGACCGTAATCACCACTTCTCAAATCCCGAAGTCGGTGGTTCGGAATGAGTCCAACACACCACTTTCGGAAAGTGGTTAACAATTTCTCATCCGGTGGCTCCAGGGGATCAAAAGTCGAAGATGGCCTATGTCTCCTCTTCATCTCCGTATAGTCACCGAACCATACAGGAGGCTTTCTCTTCCTCTTCCGACTCTTAACCACTGCAGGTTGTGCCTCTATCGACGTAATCTCACCCACCGCGACTCGGTGTCATGTACATGGATAACAGATTGTGCCTCGATCGGAGTCGCTGGAGCTCCCTCATAAGGATCGTAATCGTCGGGGAAGACCTCCTCCTCTTCTACTGGGGGTGAAGCAGCTGGTGGTGGGGTAGATGGATCTGCTGGGGCCTCCGGTGTTGAAGCTGTCGTTGGCGGACGATTCAACATGGCCAATATGTCTCTGAGCTGCTCCATAATTACGTTCTGACCACCCTTCAGCTCTACATGGCTGGTCTCGTATGCCTTCTTCAGCTCGACATGAGCAAAGATACGTACCCCGAGTGTCGGCCTCGATCCTATCCAACCTCACCACTAAATCGGTGTACTCGGCACCCGAACGCCCGATGAAGATGGTGCACCGGGCCGAGGTTCGAACCGCGCCCGAAAAAATATATATCAAAAAAATACGGTAAGCATACGATAATTCCACAATGTAACAAATATCACAAAACAAAAATAATAAAAAATAAAGACATAAAAAAAAAGTTCCAAAAATTGGTACCTGAGTGTCTGTTTCCTGAGTGTCTGGCACCTGAGTCTCTGGTACCTGACTACCTACCTCAGCCTCTGTGTCATCCACACCATCATCAACCAGGTTCTCCACACCATCGTAAGATATGGTCCTCACAAATGCCTCCTCCTCTGTCCGTGGAAGTAGCCCCTTCACCACTTCAAGATTCTGTTTATGGTTCAAAAAATATCAAAATAAAACCATTTAGCATTTATTACAAGCATTTATGTTAAATAATTGTTCTGAACATAAGTGAAAATCATACCTGTCTAGAAAATAATGCGCTGACGTCTTTCTTCCCAATATCGCCCTTGCTCGTCCAGCTAAGCATCCTGGGGAACCGAATCCCGTGATTCGTGCCATACCTCTTCCCAACCTCCAAAATGGCCTCGTACGCCCAATATTGTACTGCAGGTGCGAAGCCATATGCTGTGTATTTGCACTCGTGCTGAACATCCGAACTCAGCTTCTTCTCGTAGTTGGCCTTCTATTTCAACATGTCTTTTTGAAGCGAGTGCATGAGTCTGGCAAATGAGTGCTTCCCCCAAGGAATCCAGAAGAAGAACTCGAGGTCTTCCACATATCTAAGTATGTGAGGCGTAATCAGCGCGTTTGCCTCGCGACCCAGAAGCACTGACTCCACAAACAAGCACAAGCCGAGCTTGTACAAGTCTTCCGGGTTCTGACAGTTTGTGAACCTATCTTGGAGTGCTTCTGTCTTCACACTATCAGACCGGTTGAAATATCTATTGATCAATCGGTCTGACCCCGAGCGCGCGACCTGCGCAGCCTTCTCCTCTTCTGTTGGCCCCGAGGAGAAGTCCAGGCCTGTAATGAGTGCAAACTCCAGCACCCCGAATTTGACCTCCTTCCGACCAACATAAAACCGCATCCTCAACTCCTCCTGAGCATCCACTTTCATTTTGTGGAGCATCAGCTGGTGAAATAACACTGAGGAGAATGTCAAGGGTACGGCATTCCAAAAGCTCCCGAAACGGCTTTCCTTCGCCGTGTTATTAAGGTTGAACTCCTCAAACCGAGCTTTGATTTTTGCAAACACTCCAGTGCCTCTATATGTGACGCGGCCAGTAAAATGCTCGGGTGCTGGAATAATGAGTCTGGGAACCATCTGAAAAAACAAAAAACAAATAAATAAAGCTGCCAAAAAAATTTAAAAATATGTCGACATTATGTCGACATTCCGTCGACATTATGTCGACATTATCAAAAGCAGACACAACACTATTATGTCGACAAAATATCGACATCCTGTCGACATTCAATCGACAATACAAACATAAATTCAATCAAATAACAATTACACAACATATCGACATACTGTCGACATACAGTCGACATTCAGTCGACAATACAACCTAACAATCAACAAGTTAATATAATCGACATACCATCGACATACTGTCGACACGTCGTCGACAATATAGGGCAGGAATACATTTAAACTACCAATCGACATCCAATCGACATTCAGTCGACAATGCAAACATAAATTCAATCAAATAACAATTACACAACATATCGACATACTGTCGACATTCAGTCGACAATACAACCTAACAATCAACGAGTTAATTTAATCGACATACCATCGACATACTGTCGACAAATCGTCGACAATATAGGGCAGAAATACACTTAAACTACTATGTTGACATCCTATCGACATACAAGCGATATCCTATCGACATACAAATTACAGCAAAATTCAAACAGACACCCAATCTATCGACATCCTATCGATATGTCATCGACAACTCTGTAATATACACAGATTTCATTGAAACACTAACATCTACAACCTAAAGATCACAAAAGCTACAAAAAATCCACTAATCTGAACAACATGCAATAATTGGCATCCAAATCTATGAAAAATATATTTTTTTCAAAAGAAAAATCTTACCTTTGACTGAATTTGGTGGTGTAGGCGACGGTTTTTGCTCGTGGGTGGTGACGGCAGTTTCTCCTCGTGGTGGCGACGGCAGTTTTGCGTCGGTTTGGGTCGAAGATCGACAGACGGTTTCGGTTCGTCGATTGGGTTCGTGGGTTTGGTTCGTGGGGTTGGGTTCGTGGGTGGTCGACGGCGGCGTGGGTTTGTTGGTTTCGTGGTCGACGCCGTGGGTACGTTGGTCTGGTTCGTGTGGGTTCGTGAAGAGAGCGAGAGAGAGGGAAAGTCTTTGAGCGAGAGAGAGGGAAAGTCAGAGAGCGAGAGAGAGAGGGAAAGTCAGAGAGAGAGTGAAAATTTTATTTTAAGGGTATTTTAGGAACTTTTTCAAATTAGAGGAATCAATTTGTTCAAAAAATTAATGAGTCTAAATTTTGATATTGAGTATTTTATTAGGGCCAAAATATGAAATTTCCCTTTGAAAAAGGCATTTTCACGCCCTTTTCTTTCAATTGTGCACAAGCTAAAGCTTCCCTTATTTCAAGAAATTCAAATTTAATTGTTCTTCCTCCGATAACAGATATTTCAACAAAATTAAGAGTAGCAAATTCATACTTAATTTTTGTCATCAACGTATTCTCTTTTGAATATATATTATGTAATATTTTATAAGAGTTTAACATTTTTTTTTTTTTTTGAGAGAATTATCTTACATACTAAATTTTAAATTTCTTTTTTTTTAAAAAAAAAATAATAATTGTTTTGTTAAATACTATGTGTATTTTTATGTAAATTTTAATTGGTATATGAGTTAATGTAAATTTTCATAAATATGAAAAAAATAAATTATTTTAAAATGTAAAAAATAAAAATACCTTTTATTAAGTTAAGTATTAAAAGACTAAAAAATATAGGGTGATTCTACAATACACTCCCGTAAAAGGGAGATATTGATGCACTCCTACTTGTTTCGGTATCGAGAAAAAAAAATTAGTTCATGTACGTTATAGCTATTTAAGATATTCTACAAAATTTTGAGAAATTTAGAATAATTTATAATATAGAAAATAATGTTTAAACAGTCTATTTTACACACGTATAAAATAAATTAGTCACGCGTGCAACACACTGCTTGAACACAATTTTTATTATAAGATGTCTTAAATAACTATAATTTACATGACTATAAGAAAAAATTTAACTAAAAAATTATTTCGGTAACTAAAACAGAAAAAGGTGTATCGGTATATCCCTTTTAAAGTAGTCCAAAATTTTCCTAAAATATAAATATAAATTGTTATAAAAGTGAAAAAAAAAATATATTTTATTCTATTAGTCGGATACAAGTTAATATAAAAGTTATATTTCAAGAATTTATTTAACAAGCATCCGGACAAAATTTAGTGTAAAAAGTTTTGTAGCGAAAATACTATTATTCTTTAAAAAAAAATGACGGTTATCTAGTTTATATTTAGCTTAAAAGCCCCAATAAAAATGTCATTCGAAGTATAACGACATCACCATATGTAGATCACTCAACAACTCCCACAACAAAACACAGAAAGGAGAACCAACAAGAGCTTTAGGAAACGGTTACAAACATTAAAACAATAATAATAGTACGAGGCGTCTGTAAATACCCACGCAGACAAAATTAAACAACACACGAAATAATTCAGTCCCAGAAAGAAAAACCAAATAAAGCACATCATAGTAATCATTCATCCTCAGTCTCCGACTCAGCACTCTGAAGCCAATCAATGAAGGGTTGAGTATTCTTCCAAATCTGAGAGTCTTTGCTGCCTCCTTTTGATCCTCCTTCAAACCACTGAATTATGACCTCTTCCTCAAGGATGTCAGCGTCGTACAATGCTTTCAGAACCAGCGCAACTTCTTTCATAGAGTTGGATGTCAACCTTCTGAAAAATGCCTCCATAGCTTTAAGTAATAGCAGCTGACATCCCTCCTCCTCAGCAGCAGCCACAGCGATGTAATTTTTATATTTGGCCACTACCTTCGTGAACCCTCTTTCAACACCGTCAAAGATTGCCTCAAACAAAAGAGTCATCTTTTCCTGAGCTGATTCCGGAGAAGACGCTAGAAGGGACTGCAGCTGTTTGGCTGAAGCGCCTTTCTTTATGTTTGCCTTCAGTTCATCAATAAGTTTCAGAGGAGCAACTGAGTTTCCATTCTGAGCACTATCACTTGTTGTGGTTGCTGCCTTGGTCTTCTTGTCTAGCTCATTTGTAGAAAGCATAACCATATCAGCTGTTACAGCACTCAACTGCTCTTGAATCCTTTGGTTAACTGCCTCGAGCGATGTGTCAGTTTGCCACTGAACATCATCATCATCATCCAATTCTACCTTATCATCAGCATAGCTGTGCGGCGGTGATGAATAACCATCATCAGATCCACCTGCTTTCTTTCTGGAAGTGCTATATTTCGTAATGCCATCTTTTGATGATGTGCCCTTTTTCTTCACATCCTTCTTCACTTTCTTTAGTTCCTCATCAGCAGCCTCTCCTTCTTTCATTCGCTCTTTCTCAGCTCTTCTCATTGCCTTCTTGTCTTTGGATCCCTTCTTCTGTTCAGGTGGGTTCTTAAGAATGAAACTGGTAAGCTTGTCCCTCATATCCACATCAGACACAAACCCACATGCAGCACACTTCAGTTGGAGCATCTGAGTTTTTGTAATCACTATCTCAGTTTCAGGGTTTCCACAACCATAGCACTGGACGTATTTCTTAATAAAATTTTCAAGAAGTCCAGCTAGCTTAGAAGTTTCATGGGACCCGTTAACAAGAGAAGTTCCAGTTTTCTCATCAAATTTAGACTGGGCTCCAAGCTCACAACCAAAATACTTTGTCGTGTAAGATGCTGGCCTTGCCAAAGCCTTTGCAATATCAACCATGTTGACCACATTCGTCTTAATGCCATTTCCCCTGCCCTCAATTTTTGTAATCATTCTGGGCATCTTATAACGGTAGAAGGCATCATCACTGTTTGATGCACCTATGTTCTGTAAAGCCATCTTTCACTTCAGCAATAGAGTTGGAATTTAAGAACAAAAGTGGATGTCACAGTAGAGATAAGCTAGAATGACTATAAGCAGCCGAAGTGTTTCCTTTTAGGAATCTCTCAACAAAAATGGATTGATCTTCAGCAAAAAGAAAAAGTTGCATACACTTGCAACCACACCAAGAGTATTCCTCAAATGGCCCGAGATGCATACAGCCAACAGCTTTCGACAAGGACCTGTTCTTTTTTCTTGATGAAGGACAATACTCACCAAGCAACCCAATTGTTTCCAAAAAGAATATGGCCTGTTCTGACATAAAATAAATTACAACGTTCACAAATTCACCTTGAAAAGCAGCAGACAACAGAAAACCTGCAATGTTTCACAACAAGGATATTTCGAATTAGAACTGTAAACATACAAGTATTTCTGATAATTATAAGGAAAATGTTAAATTAAATCCAGTGAAAAACTATTAAAGACAAAGATCACAACTGATGATTAGACAACAACACATGTAAGATGGTTATAGTGAATCAAAGACACTTTAAAACACGACGTAACTCTACCAGCATGGCTGAGGGCCTGAGAACAAAAAATAAAAAAATGAAAAGGTAAACTAGTAGACAATCAATACGAGCTACTGCACACAAATTAAACTGTGGAAAGAAAAGTAGTACAAAAAATAAATCAACACACACCCATTCCATATGAGAAAAATTTACAGTCATGCATTGGTTAACTTAAATACATCATAGTGCATTACAATAACGCAAGACAATAAATTAAGCCCTCGGGAAACGGTTAGTAAATAAAGAATCCCAATAGCTAGTTTCCCTATTGCAAAACATTGTTTGTGTCAATAATAAACCGCAGCTCAAGTAAAAATTAAAACTCTACAAAGAATAAACTATATTGATTCAATAAAATTAAATCAAACTAAATATATACCAAGTACCCATAGCCAAACATAAAATACTAAAATCAATGCCCTGAAGGTAGTGAATGTTCATACATGATAAGAGATATCATATATGCGAATAAATAAACATTTGAAAAACAAGACCCAAGAAAATTTTTGTCCATGGTAGCATACAATAAAATTAGGTGTCCCATAGTTATGCTCATCATATAAAAGTAAATCTCCATCGCAGCATAATAAGCTAGACAGAAATATTGAGAAGAGTATAAATTTGGTGGAGGCATACATTTTACGAACACGCAGCACAACATTCTTTTCTTAATTTTTCTTTTTTCCTTATATCACGTAAATCATAAAAACCCTAACATCGGCTATTTCCAAATACGAGTAAACAAACAAAATCGAAACAATGAAAACGTTGACGGATCGAAACAAACTAAATTCTAAGAAAAGAGATGATAAGAAATTAAGTTGAAAGTAAGATAAAAGAGAGCTAGGGATACCTGTAATTGTAATGAGAGAAGACAAGAATTAGGGTTTCGATTCGATCTATTGCCAAGGAAAGAGCAAGAGAGAAAAAAAGAAAGAGAAGGAGATTATGAGCTGTGAGAGAGAGAAGGGCGGCGAAGGTGTGTCTTATATATGCATAGGGTTGGAGCGTGAAAGGGGACAATTTCAATTTTAACAGGAAAAAGGATATTTTCCAAGGAGGAAACAGCGTGTTCTACTTCAACTTTACAATCTATATATTGTCTAAAAAAAATTGTGGCAATATTATTAATTAATTCTTGAATAAAATTAAACACTACGCTCTCAAAAAAAATTAATAAATAAATAATCACTATAAATTTAAGGAAAATTCTACAATGCACTCCCTTAAAATAGATATATTGATGCATCCCTATGTGTTTTAACATTCGAAATAATTTTTTAGTCAAATTTTTTCTCATGGTCATGTACGTTATAGTTATTTAAAACATCCTGCAAAATTTTAAGAAATTTAGAAAAGTTTAACACGCCGAAAACTATGTTCAAACAGTGTGTTGCACGTGTGACTATTTTATTTTATACGCGTGTAAAATAGACTGTTTGAACATTGTTTTCTATATTGTAAATTATTCTAAATTTTTCAAAATTTTGTAGGATATCTTAAATACCTATAACGTACATGAATATGAAAAAAAAAATTAGACTAAAAAATATTTCTGGATGCCGAAACAAGTTAAGGGTGCATCAGTACATCCCTTTTAAGGGGGTGCATTGTAGAATCACCCTAAATTTAATTATTATTTTTATTTTTTGAAAGTTACTACAAATTTCTTTTAAAAAAAAAATTGTACGTACATAAAAAGAAAAAATTGTTAACGAAAATCTGCCTTAACTCATAATATATTTCTCATTTTCAAAAAAAAAAACTCATAATATACTTTAAGGTAATTTGTTTTTATATTTCTATGAGATTTTTACACTAGGTGATAAATTTGGCTAATTTTTTACATTTTTATGCTTATTAATCTTTTATGCTATAAAATAAGATAAAATAATATAAAATAGATGAGAAGAAAAAAGAAGAAGATGAAGAGAGAAAGAGAAAGTGAATGAGAATTTCTCATTTGTTTATTCCAATAGAGGGAATCTCTATTTATACAAATACAAGAGTAAAATATTAAAAAACTAAGAAAAAATGAATGTTGATTACAACTAATGGTAATAAATAAAAGATTTGGACATCTACATAATTATTAATATTTATAACACTCCCCATTGGATGTCCATAATAACTGTCTAATTAAAAATCTTGCTGAAAAACTTGATCAAAAGAAAAAGAGTATAGTGTAAACTAACTCCCACTCATTTAGGCATTCGTGGGGATCTTCTAATCGACGAATTTCTATCTTATCTGTCGTCTTATCAAATGTTGATGTTGGTAATAACTTTGTGAATCAGTTTGATAGATTGACACTTGATTGAATTTGTTGAAGACCAATATGCATTTTCTTGAAACGTATAAAGAAGAATTTGGTGAAATGTGTTCTAATTCTATCTCCTTCAATGTACCCTCCTTTTAGTTGAGCGATGTAAGCAGTATTATCTTCATAGAGAACGGTTTGTGTTGATACTTCTTTATAGAGTGCAATCCATATGTTTCCCGAATATACTATGTCAATGATCTCACTCCCACACATTCTCTGCTTGCTTCATTAAGTGCAAGTATGTTAACATAATTGAAAGTTTTCTCGTAAAAAATCTTATCAGGAAAACCAGTGAGACAAAACCTGAGCTAAAGAAAAAGAGAGCAATATATATTTCATATTCATAACTATTTGCAAGTTGCCTCGTTAAAAACCTTGTCAGGAAAACCCAGTGGGACAAAACTTGAACTAAGGAAAAAAGAGTGCAACATGAATATTTCTCCCCCTCATGCACATATGATCCATAATTCTTTTAGTGATAATACATTTCATAAGATTATTTTTATCACTTTTAAAATATCACAATATACTATCTATGATCATATATTTTCGATAACTCTTTCAGAGTATGTGTGGACTTCTAAATTATAGATAAGAGGTTCCTGCAACATCAATTTTTATCCAACTAATTGTATCATTCATGTGTGTATACAATTTTGTTCATACTAAAATGTAACATTTCAAGTAGATTGAACATAACACATTAATGATAATATAAATTTTCATTTGAGACAATGATGGTACTCCAAGACCATATTTTTGTTCCATTCTTGTTGTATGGTCTTAATTTCCATATCAAATGATCATATATCTATAATTCTTGATGCATATGAAGTACTTCAGGACTTCTCAACTAATGAACAAACTACATACATTTAATTTTCTCAATATACAAAAGAAATAAAAGTTTGTTCTTCAGTTAATTAAAAACTCTTCATGAGTCTATCACAATGTATAATTTACGAATTTATACCGCATAGACAACCATACGCATTTTTCCAATAATAATTTACTTACATGTCTTTATTTCATACAAAAATCTTTGTCATTTAGTGCGCGCGACTTTAAATTTATATCACTTAAGACATGTATTAAATGTTGGAAATTATTTCATCAGGATCTTAGATCTACTCACAAGTATGTTTATTAACACCCTAAATATGAACTTTCTAAAACGATGAAATAAACACATATAAAGTTTAGAAAACCTTACATTGGGTGCAGCGGAATATAATGACTCCTTCCGTTCAGATATCTAGCCCTTGATTCCTTTCTGTAGCAGAGCATTATCAATATCTGAACCTGGATCTCTTTCTCTGAATCTTTGATGCTGAAACTCCTTTTGCTGAAGGTCTTTCTTCACGATCTTCCTCACTATGATTGATGTATCACTTGCTGTGTGTGGGCACTACTCATACACTAAGAATTTTGAAATTCAAGAGGGAAGAGAAAGAAGAAGTGGCAGCTAAAGATAGGGAGAGAGAAAGGCTCAGGTTTTTCTCTGAAGGAAAAATAGAAAATTTAAGTGTAATTTTTCTGAAGCCTTCACTATCTATTTATAGCATTCCACTAGGGTTAGGTTTGAATTATTTGACATTAAAATAATGAAAATATCAGAGGGAAAACCCTACAAAAGTGGTCGGCCATGCAAGGTGGAATTGGGCCTCACTTTTTGCAATTTTGCAGTTTTATCTTTTCTGCATCTGATTTTCTCAAAAACGCCAATTTTCTAATTCAACCATTTAAATGCCAATTCTAACTATTTAATAACTATAAATAATTATTAAATAATATTGTCATTTATCATATTTATTAATTGAACCATACAAAGTATCATAATTAACAAATATGCCCCTATAAACTCTTTCTTTACAATTTCGCCCTTACTTAGTGAAAAATTCACAAAAAGACATAGTCTAATTTGAGAATTATAATTGATTAATCAAAACCAATTACATGAGTCTTACAAGCAATATTATCTCAACTAGTGGGGGGACCATGGGTCTATATAACCGAGCTTCCAATAAGTAGATCAAGAATTTAGGACTAAAATTCACTGACTTATTAATTCTTCGTTGAATCCACGCATAGAACTTAGAATTGCACTCTCAGTATATAGAATGCTCTATATGTTCCACCATATAGACGCATCATTAGTTATCCATTGTTATAATCCTAATTTGATCACTGATCCTCTATATGAATGATCTACACTGTAAAGGGATTAGATTACCGTTACACCCTACAATGTATTTATTCCTTAAAACACTTGACCCCGTATAAATGATATTTCAGCTTATGTGAAATGAGTACTCCACCATTTATGTTCGTTTGGTCAAGCTCGAAGGAGATCATCCTTTGCTTACTATTCGCCAGATAGAAGCTATAGATTTCATGTTTATGTTAGCGCTCCCACTCAATTGCACTACCGTGTTCCCAAAATGTACGTATCACCTTGACCTAAAAGTAGGCTTAACTAACAAATCAAAGAACACGAATAGCCTCTCGAGATTGAGCCTAATCATATCAGGATTAAGATCATTTGATCTAGGATCAACTAGACGATATTGACTTGAATAGATATTACGGCAAGTTTAATAAATCTAAGTCAAAGTTCAATATCGGTCCCTTCCGATGCATACTCCATGCATCCAACCTGAGCTTTACTTTAACCAATGCTCTGGAAAGAACATAGCACTTCTCCAAATGCAAGTAAACTCTGTTGTAGATTATCATATCAGTAAAACCCTGTGTCTGATAAATCTAGAAAACTTTATTCACATAGTCATGTTTACTTTCCAATGTGTTGACGACACAATAAACAGGATCAAGTATGTGAAAAGGGTTTCAGATGAATTTATACATTATGTACATATAATCATGAAATAAATCATGTGAACCATGCAACATTAAATGTTATTTCTGATCTATATTAATAAGTAAATCTGATTATATTGAAATGAGTTTTATTTAGGGCATAAAACCCAACATTAAATTCTTCTAGAATTTTTAGATAAGGCTTATTTTAAATTCTCACTATATTAGGAGCTCCAAATAAATAACTTTTTGTTGCAACATTTATGTGACGCTTATAATTCGTCATAAAATATATTCCAAGCTATAGTCAAATTATGATTATATTTTCTCAATATTTAAGCTTTACTTCAATCAATGCCTCGCGATAAGCTATGCAAACTTTGTACAATAATTCATTATGTACAAATACATATATGCAAATTTCTCATTAGAAATATTTATTTGCACACCCTTCAGGTCTTACTTCACTTTATGCGAGTAAACTTACCTGGACTGCGTCATAATATTTTGGCCAAAAACAAAATGTATGTCGATTATTCTCGACAAATCTAATACCATTGCTATCTCATGTTACTTTATTGCATATACAAATATTCAACATCTATTGTCGACAAAAATTTTATTGCATAAACTCCTCGTAATAGGATCTGAAAGGTTGAATTAAACACAACCTTTTCTCCACCATTACTCTTCCTTAAATCACAAAATCATTGATAATGTGAAATTCCTCTCTATATGTCTACTCTCTTGGAATACTGGATTCTATACATACCTTTGGCAACTACTTTTGGTTAATCAGGAAATTAACACTAGTAGTTTAGGCAATTTGGAATGGTGCCAAAAATGTATAGAACTTTCCTTAGACTGAATAAGTACCTTTCCTGCAACTTTAACATTCAGTCTCTCTCTGGTGGACCTAGAGACTTCAGATAGGTTTTTACACTTCTCCAAAATCACTATTCCACCCCTAGAGTAATCACCATCTTATCAGAAAGATTTTCTAGCACAAAGGCAAATTTCGAAATCTGATATGGTGTAGTCTAAGAGTTTTAAACACACCCTTATAGACTAACATATAGTTCCTCTTCTTAATCTTAAGATTTACTTGATTGTCTTCCAATGTTCTTCAATCTGATACCTACTCATTACTCCCACTCAACAGCAGGTGTATGGTCTAAGGCATACAAAAGCATATCTAAGACCTCTCACTGTTGATATAAGAAATTCTTTCATGGCTTTATCTTTTCTGGAATAGTTAAGACTTTTCCTTAGATAAATAAAATCTATACCTAAGAAGTTGTGAAGCTTCTATAGATTGCCATTAGAAAGAAAATGCTTCAGCATCTTACTAGAGTGAGTTGCTTGCATTAGAGTAAGTAATTACCAGGTATACCACAAGTCATAGGTTTAGATAAACTCAAACCTATAATACTAGGAACAGGAAGTTTTGTTAAGTCCATTGAATAGACTTATAAACGAAAATTTCCTTTTATGTCCTTGTAATAGAAAACTTTAGGTTACTCCATGTGAATGGATTAAACCATAGTTCTATTGGCTTTTCTTCTTAGTTTCTTATCTTGACAATCCATTATTTATTTAAACTCACAATGGATAATAATCACTAGTGTCTCCCAAGTAATAAGAAGGTGAGTTCCTAGAAACTCTCCCACTACGACAAGGTACCGTGAATTATGTCGAAGAAAACTAAATGGTATTGATCTCTTCGGTTGTGACAAGACAACAGAGGAAGTGGGATCATCATATATTATATAAGATGATAGAACACTTTTGGAATCAAGAAAAATATCTCCTTTATTTACTACTTGTTTTCAGACTTAGTCATTATCTTAGAAAAGTAGTATTTGTTTGAACAAACACTTTCTTATCTATTGAGTATGGGATGGTCCACCCCTAATCACTTAGAATAGCTAACAAACCATGGTTAACAGTTCTAGCTTTTCTTAAGATTTTGATTAGGTCATCCATGAATCTAGTAATGATTTACACGAAGTATACAACCATTACATCATTCTGAAATTGTATTACCATAGAAGGATTTAGGCAACGACTAGTAACTAATCATCAATATGCAACTCGAAATTTCTGGGGAGGTAAGTTTGGATATAATTCAAAAATCAATTTAATGATCTTTGAACTGCATATCAACTAACTATTTCTCCACCCCTATCAGTTCGCAAGATCTTTAACCACTTACCTTAATGGTTTTAACCATTTCTAGAAATTAATGAAATTTTTCAAACATTTCAAATTTCTTTGCATAAGGTATAATCTAGAGTGATCGTTTTAAGAATACAACGAAAAACTCATATCCACCCCTGAATGTACATCCATCTGCGAATGAGATGAACTACTTTTAGTGGATATAGGCAAATTAACTCTTTGCAGAGATTGATCTTGTCAAATCCACTATGAACAAGATACAAATGCCATAGATTAAAAAAAATGTGGTAGTGTCTTTTGATGACATAGGTTTAGTTACATCAAAGAGTTTTTAGAATACTGCAAGTGGATCCTGGTCACAGAATACCTAACTCATATTCCATACAGTTTTAATCCATTAATGGAAGATGGATATTAAACACTTGAGAAAGTGTAACTGTATTATATTCTGGAATTAGAAATATAAGAAAATTTCTATTTGGAATCTAAAATTAAAGTCAAAGACTTAAATTTATACCAAATATAATGAGTAATTCTATCTTGGACCACCACTACTAATACAAACTCTAAGTCAGATTTGCCCATACAAGTAGGAGATTTCTAAGATTGAGGATTTATATCAATTGGGAATAGAATTTCGGGATTATAATCATATGCGTCATTTAATATAGAATGACATGAAATGATTTATAGACCATTCATTCAATGATATGTTATTGACCTAATTCGAAATGAATAAGCTAAGAGGAATTAGGATAATTTCGTTTAAAATAAGAATCCAACGATGCTTCGATTAGCGAAAGTCAAAGTAATCTTATTTATATAATCTTCTTGTTTCATATCGTAAAAATACTAGTCTAAGGTGTCATCAATTGATGAACAGCTAGATGTCGCATATACAATATTTATCTTTCGAGATCTAACACTATTATGTATGTCTAATGGTGAAAATCCACTAGGGATTTATCTCATTAGATAAACAAGCCAAGTTAGACCAACAATGAAGATTCGAAATTAAACTACAACTTAATAACAGAAAATAACATGGTTCAATATAAATTCATACACAATTCAGAAATTATAAGCATATAGCAAATAGGAATGACAAGTGAAAATACTAAAACATACAATCCTAAATAATTCCCAAGGTTTTCAACAAACTGATATCAGTGTCCCGTTTAGGCGAGAGTCAAAGCTACCATTCATTGAATAGAGTTGTCTGCTCATCTAAAATGTTAAACATTCTAGCAACTTTTTATTCGATCAAGATTGGAATTCAGCGTTGTCCCGTTTAGGCGAGAGTCAAGGCAATTCTATCTTATGAGCTTCCACCATTGTTTCATAATTTGCAAGTCAAGTATCGTCGCCACCATTAGGGTGATCCATACCATACAAAACACTTACAAACTACTTATCATGCGAGGTTAAACAGTGCGAAATCGCTAATGAACGTTCCTCCATTAGGGAGGATTACTCACTAAAACAAACGCGGTGTAAAACCCACAATGGAGATCGAATATCTTAATAATAAAGCTCATTATTTAAAAAGAGTTGTATTTTCTTTGATTCTCTTTATTTATTCTATTTATTTTAAATATATATTTATTTAATTAAAATTTCCAATTTAGAATGAAAAATTCTAAATATAAATTTTAATTTAATATTTATAAATTTTACTTAGATGGATATGAAAATAACATGAATTATTTCCATCTTAGTAATAATTTCCAATAAATATTTAGAAAAATATTCAATTTAAGTTGTTACAAAATTAATTTAAATTAATTTACAACTCAAATTTTATTTTCTATAAATATATATACTGCATTTCGAAAAATTAAAGTATTTAAGAATACAATTTTCGAAAAATGCATATTAAAATAAAAAATAAATCCTGGAAAAATTATTCTAATTTAATGTTGGCCCAAAATTAATTAATAAAATTAATTTACAACAAAAAATATAATTTTCCTATTTAATTAAATATATAAGAAAAATTTCAAATATTTAAGTATGATGATGAAAATCAACTTAAATATTAATTTTCTATTTAATTAAATATACTAGAAAAATACTTCAAGCAAAAATGTCATCTATCTAGATTTTCCTTTGACTAATTAATTCAATTTCTAATAATATACTTTAATTCAATTTATTTTAAATTAATCAATAAATGAAAAAGTCATTGATTTAAGTTGATCCAAGAATTAATTAAAATAAATAATTAATTTACAACTTAATCTATTTTTCAAGATAAATTCAAAATCATCTTGCATTATGAAATGCAATTTCGAAAATTGATTAATAAAATAAAGAAAAATATATTTTACTTCATTTATTTTAATTAATCATTAAATGAAAAAATCATTGATTTAAGTTGGTCCAAAATTAAAATAAATAATTTACAACTTTAATCTATTTTTCAAATAAAATTCGAAATTCCAGCATTTAAGAAATGCAATTTCGAAATTTGATTAATAAAATAAAGAAAAAAAATATATATTTTGAAAATTATTTAAATTTAGTTGAAAAATTAAATTTCAACTAAAAATAATTTTCTATTTAATTAAGTGTTATGAAAAAGAAATATTTAAGTATCATGATGAAAATGAACTTAGATATTTAATTTTCAAATTAATTAAATGTATTAAATTCAAGAAATAAATAATTAAGTGTAGAGAAGGCTTAATTATTAATCTCTAGTTTAATACTAGGAAAAATATACTTAAAATAAATTGTACCAAAATTAATTATATAAATAATTAATTTCACAATTTATAATATTTTCCAATTTAATATTAGAAATAATAAGTAGTCTAGAAATAACTATCTAGAAAATATCTTATTTGACTAAGTATCTTTTCCACAAAATTTGAAAAAATATCTAATTTAAGTTGTATTAGAAAAAAATCTAGAACTTAAATATTTTCAAATTTAAATTTAATTAAATATCAAAAATTAAGTTGTAACCACTTAATTCAAAAATATTCCATTTTAAGTTAATATTCGAAAAGATATTAACTTAAAAAAAAATATCTAAAGAATCTTAATAACCAATGCCTAAAATTCCTCAACTTAATTTTGAAATTTGAAATTCAAAAGATATTCAGATTTAAGTTGGTTAGTTGTAGATAACTAAATATCAACTTAAATAGGAATATTTAATGAAAAATTTAAATTAAGCTCCAGAAAGAATCTAGATGGTTATAATTCTATATTTAATTAAATACAAGAAAATACATATAGTTTAGCTTAGAATAAAGAATTCTTTAAACTATAATTTGTTAGATAAATTAACAATTAACCCAAGATCTATTTGTATATAATATAGAACACAATAGTAGTATATGATAATTGAGTATGTGTACCTGATTGATCCATAGCAATTATCTCAGTTTGATCCACAGCAGTTACTCCAATTTGATAGTGCAATACTATCAACTAAGTCTTCCTCCCTAGATCTCTAAATCAGAAGCAGTTTATTTATCTGATTATCAAAAGGTATACAATTGTGATGAGACAATATGTATTTATAGAGTTAGGGAGGGGACTTAGCTACAAAACCCTAGTTGGGCTGGGCCTGCTCATCAAAGGCTTCAGTCAACTAGAAAAGTCCACACTTCTGCTTCACCTAGACTTTACACACAGATGCTAAGCCCATTAACAATTGATCACCAACAACATGGGCTAACACAGCAAAGAACTATCCAATCAACCCAAGTTTTAATAAAACCAATAAAATTTAATGTAAGCCCAAATAAAAGTCTAACATTCTCCCACTTGGGCTACATTGATTTTAATACATATATATTATATATCAAAATAATTTTATTTGAAAACGACTCATGGGTTGAACAACAAGAAAACATTTGTGGCCACTTTAAAAAATGATAGTTCTCTGATAGCATCTCAACATACCGGTCCAATTTAACCTTTGATAATGAACTATGACAGTCATATTATTTTTAACTCAACAAAAGACATTCATAATCACAAATACCAAAGTATTAAATTGACATGGTCAATAAGTCTAGTAGTGTGGTAAGGAATTATGTTCAACATGTGATCAATTTAAAATAACATAATATCCTTATCAGTCCTCAATTTCAACGTCTGATAAGTGATGCTTAATAAATAAGCCAGTGAAATTCATCATATACCACTTAAAATAAGTAAGTGTCACTAAATATGCTTAAAGAATTAAGCCAACAACATATCATTGTCATTAAGCAAATAAATTTAAAAGACAATGATCACACCAATATGAACCACATGCTTTCAATTCAATAATTCTCGAGAATATAACAAAACATAATTGAAAACATATCCATTCAATAATAAAAATTGAAACATAAAATGTAGTTCATAACTTTATTCAGAAAATTATAAATAATAATTTCTAAAAACAAACAAAAAACAAAACTCCCACTAACCCAAAAGATCAAAAGATTCTAAAATGCCCATATTAACAACATGTTTATTAAACAACACGGCACTTAACCCTTTGGTTAGAGGATCTGCTAACATCGACTCGGTCTTGCAATTTTCAATAACAATGTCTCCTTTCTTGACCAAGTCTCTGACAGTGAGATACTTTATTTCCATATGTTTAGAAGAACTACTAATCTTGTTATTCTTTGAAAAGAAAATAGCAGCATTATTATCACAATAGATTAGCATAGGTGTGGAAATAGAATCAACCACTCGTATCTCCGAAATAAAATTCTTCAGCCACAAAGCTTGCAAAGATGCCCCATAACATGCAACAAACTCAGCATACATAGTAGATGATGTGATCAAAGTCTGCTTGACACTCTTCCAAGAAATAGCAGCACCTGCCAAGGTGAAAATATAGCCAGAAGTTGACTTTAAATCATCTACACAACCACCAAAATCTGAATCTGAATAACCAACAACTCGAAGATTGTCAACATGCTTATACACAAGCATAAAACTCTTCGTTCTTTGCAAATATCTCAAAACTTTCTTGGCTGCAACCCAATGATCATGGCCAGGATCAGATAAATATCTCCCAAGAACATTGACTACGAAAGCTATGTCAGGTCGAGTGCAAACCTGAGCATACATCAAACTCCCTACTACACTTGCATAAGGGATGTTCTTCATTGCTCCTCTTTCCAAGTCGTTCTTAGGACATTGCTGCTTAGTGAACTTGTCCCCTTTCAGAATAGGAACAGAACCAGCTTTACACAAATCCATGTTGAACCTTTTGAGCACACGATTAATGTAAGCTTCTTGAGATAAGCAAAGAACTTTTCGATTCCTGTCACGATGGATCTTAATCCCCAAAACATAGGATGCCTCTCCAAGATCTTTCATATCAAAATTGGAAGACAGAAAATTTTTGGTCTCATTTAGTAGTGACAAATCACTGCTTGCAAGTAAAATGTCATCTACATAAAGAACAAGAAATATATAACGACTCCCACTGATCTTCATATAAATACACTGATCAAACTTGTTCTCTACGAAACCAAACGATGTCACAACCTTGTCAAACTTCAAGTACCACTGGCGAGATGCCTGTTTGAGACCATAAATGGATCGTTTCAACTTGCAAACTAAGTGTTCTTTTCCTTTCTCCTTGTAGCCTTCAGGTTGAGACATATAGACTTCCTCATTCAATTCTCCATTCAGAAAAGCAGTTTTAACATCCATTTGATGCAATTCTAAATCAAAATGCGCAACTAAGGCCATAATAATTCTGAATGAATCTTTAGTGGAAACAGGTGAGAAAGTTTCAGTGTAATCAATACCTTCTCTTTGAGTAAAGCCTTTAGCCACTAAACGCGCTTTAAACCTTTCAATCATCCCTTTTTATCCCTTTTAGCCTTTAAAATCCACTTACAACCTATTGGTTTAAAACCATCAGGTAATAAAACTAGCTCCCATACACCATTTTTCTTCATGGAGTCGATCTCATCATCCGTAAATTTCAAGTAACCATTTTGAAGATTGTGGACTATTAAGTGCTTCACTAAAAGTGACAGGATCCACAAAATGATCAATATCATATTCTCCTTCTCCAAGATAAACAAAATTATCATGACACTTTGTGGACTTCTTTTGCTCTGAGATCTTCTTAGAGGAGGTACTTCTGGAATAACTTCTCTTTGTTGATCATTGTTTTGAATAACATCTTCCACAACTGGAATTTCTTCAATAACAGGATTCTCATTAACAATAGGAGCTTCATCATTAACAAGCCCTTCATCAATAATAGGACCTTCACCATCTTCGATATCGGGAGCAATGTATTCATCAACAATGGGAGCATTACCAACTGGAGTAGGATGGAGACTACTATTATCATCTCTTGAAAATGACATAGGAATACAAATTCCTTTAGAGGACTCCCCCATTTCAAGAGATGTTGAAGGAATTTTTTCAGCAACATCAAATTCCAGAAATTTAGCAGTCTGAGATTCAACAATTCGCGTACCACGAGTGGGACAGTAAAAGCGATAGCCTTTTGAGCGCATTGGATAACCAATGAAATAACAGCGATTTGTTCTCGGATCTAACTTTTTCAAATTAGGATCATAAATCTTTACTTCAGCTGGACAACCCCATACTCGAAGATGATTAAGACTAGGCTTCCGCCCAGTCCATAACTCAAAAGGGGTCTTGGGAACAGATTTACTGGGAACACGATTTAAAATATAAGTTGCAGTCATAAGTGCTTCACCCCATAAAAACTCTGGAAGATTTGTTCTACTCATCATACTTCTAACCATATCCATGAGAGTGCGATTTCTCCTTTCAGCAACGCCATTTTGCTCAGGTGAACCAGGCATAGTGTATTGAGCAACTATACCATTTTCTTGGAAGTACTCTGCAAAAAGCCCCATGTGTTGTCCAGATTCTGTATAACGACCATAATATTCTCCTCCACGATCAGAATGAACAACTTTGATGACTCTTCCTAATTGTTTCTCAACCTCATTTCGAAAAATTTTGAGTTTATCAAGGGCGTCAGATTTTTCTTTAATTAAATAGGTGAATCCATAACGAGAAAAATCATCGATAAAAGTGATAAAATATTTATTTCTGCACAATGTGGTGGAATAAGGACCACTGATGTCTGTGTGGATAATTTCCAATAAAGATTGACTGCGGTTTGCAGTCTTCTTTCTTGTTTTAGTCAATTTTCCACGAGTACAATCAACACAAGTATCCCAATCAGAAGCATCAAGAGGAGGAAGTATTTCAGATTTAATTAAACGATCAACCCTTTCTCTAGAAATATGACCCAATCTTTTGTGCCATAACAATAAGGATGTTTCCTTAATATGAGGTCTTTTACCCACAGTATTCACAACATTAAAAGAGGAATCTAAAGGAGCCAATGACAACTTGTAAAGACCATCAGAATAAAAGCAATTTCCAATAATTCGAGAGTCAAGCATAATGTCAACATTATCATTTGCAAAATGAAAAGAATATCCTTGTTTAACCAAAAGCGGAAGCGAAACTAAATTCCTTTTAAAAGTAGGAACATAAAAAGTATTGTTCAGAATAATCTTATCACGAGACTGTAATTCAAGAATAAATGTTCCAACATAGATAACGTCAACTCCAACATCATTGCCCACTTTAAGCTTGGACTCCCTCTCACTTGGCTTCCTGAGATCCCTTAGCCCCTGTAAGGAAACAGAAACATGAACAGTAGCACCACTGTCTAACCACCAAGAATCAATAGGAACATCAACTAGATTAGATTCAAAACAAACACATGCTAATGGATTACCTGATTGTGCTTGCTTCTTTTCTAACCAAGTCTTAAATTTGTGACAGTCCGTTCTTCGATGCCCCAATTTTTCACAAAAGTAACACTTCACATTAGAGTATTTGGACTTTCCATTGTTATTCTTCTGTTTATTCTTATGCTCCTTACCATTACCATTCTGTTTAGTAGCACCATCATTTTTATTCTTGAATTTTCCTTTTCCTTTGTTGGGCTTGAGGTGAGAAACATAGTTAGCAGATTCATTCTTCTCCCTTTTAAGCTTGCTTTCTTCAGCTACACACTGAGAAATTAGGTCGCTGATAGTCCATGTTTGATTGTAAGTGTTGTAAAATTTGTCTTGATAAGGCTGAAAGAGGCAGGAAGAGCATGAAGAGCTCGATGAATAATGAAAGAGTCAGGAAGAGGAATATTATGATCTTTCAACTTGGACCGAATATTCACCAATTTCAGAATAAAATCTCGCACTCCTTTTAATTCATCATACTTAATGGTTGTCATTTCATCCATAAGATGTCCAGCTTCAGCGTTTTCACCAGTGTCGTATAATTTTTCTACAGCATTGAAAAACTCTTTGGCATTTGTAGTGTCTGGCAAACCACTCAATAGATGTTCAGGAATGGATCTTTTCATAGTAAGAAGACTAAGTCGACTTGACTTTTCCCATTGTGCATGATGAGTTCTCTCGGCAGCTGTACTGGAGTCAGTAAGATCAGTAGGTTTTTCTTCTCGTAGGCACAAGTCCAAATCCATTATGCCTAAAGTAAATTCCACATCTCGTTTCCATGTCTTGTAGTTGGAAGCATTCAAAATATGGATGGAAGCATTATTGTTGTTCACAGAAAAGGAGACTGAAAAATTCAAAAATTAAAACTTGAATAAGCAATATGAGCAATGTATTAGAAAATATTGTAGAATCAACTGGTCATTATAAACTCCCCTTTGGGGTGAGAATATAACACACACATGATCTACCTTCATGAAGTTAACAACAAAGAAAAAAAAAATACATATCATTTAAGAATTTTATTACCTTTGGGCAAATAAATTTCTTAAAAATATGTATTTATTTAAGCAAAATAATAATAAATTTATATATTTAAATTATTACCTTTGGGCAAATAATTAAAATATATATATTTAATATTAACTCACTTCATGGAATGTGAACTAATATATGTAAATACTACCTTTGGGCAAGTAATTACACATATAGTCAATCAAAAGATATAATATTTTCTGCAACATGTGAAATTTGGTGATAAAACAATCTTTGAAGATTAATAATTTTCAACCAAATTTCCAAAAGAGATATATAATTGCTTTTATTATATTGATAATCAAAAAATAAAGTGTCCACCATAACACATTATTTTTGTATCAAACAACCAAGTTTTATAATTTTAGAACAACAAATAATCAAAAGATGTGAATATGAGAAAATTGGTGGAGACTACATAGTCAAAATAAATTAAATAAGAGAGTGACTATGTCATATGGAACGAGAAGAAACCCAAAAAATTTTCTATGATCGACAGATTTCGAAAAATCATCAAAAAATATTTTTAATAATTTTTTAACTACAAAATTATCATTAAAATAATAATAATTATTAAACGGAGTCAAAAAATTAATTAAAAATCATAGAAAAATCAGAAATTGAATTTTAAGCACGCTGAAAAAAAAAACGTCGAAAAACGACCTCCGACGTGGCCCCACGCGCCCCCATGCGCCACCTGCGCGAGTGGGCTTCGCGGCTGGACTCCATCTTCTTCCTCCAGCCGGTTCCTGCAAACGGGTCACGCGACCCGGTTCGTGCAGTCGGGTCTGCAAGTGTTTTCCGGCCAAAAAATCGACGAAAAGTGGGGATTTTGGATGGGTTTCGATCGGGAATCTATTTCTAGTTGATTTACACTACTAATTTCGTGTATTAAAGACTAAATGGGTAGATCTATGTTTGAAATTAATCCGAAAATTGAAGAACTTAAAAAAAATGATTGTGATATAAATTCTCGGTTGAAACACGAAATAAATTGTGTAAGAACATTGATAAACAATTAATTATGAGGAATCTATAATCAATTTTAGATTAAAAACAATAAAATCAAAATACACAAATTATAATTTCATATTATAATCATATAAACCCTAAAACTTTAAAGTTAAAATTCTCTTAATATACACAATGATTTCATGCATATAATATATCAATAGAACGAGAATTTAATGATAAACAAAACCCCTAAAGTTTTAAGATTTAAAAACAAAAAATTCAACATAAAATAATAACGAAATTAATATGTAATTATGGATAATTAACATATGCAAATTAATTATACTAATTATAGGTTCTAAATCATATACAATAGGCTATCTGATACCACATGTTAGATAAATTAACAATTAATCCAAGATCTATTTGTATATAACATAGAACACAATAGTAGTATATGATAATTGAGTATGTGTACCTGATTGATCCATAGCAATTATCTCAGTTTGATCCACAGCAGTTACTCCAATTTGATAGTGCAATACTATCAACTAAGTCTTCCTCCCTAGATCTCTAAATCAGAAGCAGTTTATTTATCTGATTATCAAAAGGTATACAATTGTGATGAGACAATATGTATTTATAGAGTTAGGGAGGGGACTTAGCTACAAAACCCTAGTTGGGCTGGGCCTGCTCATCAAAGGCTTCAGTCAACTAGAAAAGCCCACACTTCTGCTTCACCTAGACTTTACACACAGATGCTAAGCCCATTAACAATTGATCACCAACAACATGGGCTAACACAGCAAAGAACTATCCAATCAACCCAAGTTTTAATAAAACCAATAAAATTTAATGTAAGCCCAAATAAAAGTCTAACATAATTTTCTTAAATTAATTTCAAAATAAATGAAATTAATTATGTTGCTAATCAATTTTATTAGGTTAAACTAGTTTAATTAACCTAGTACAGTTATTCAAATCAGGCAAATGGGCCTTCACAATTGGGGTAGTTCATGTGAGGGGGTGCTGGGTTCAGTGTGTCGTACCCACTACTATGGCTCCCAACTCTCACACAAGGCCCAAAAGAGAGGAATTTAACCTTAATAAGAACAACTGTTATTAATTGAATAGGCCCAATAACTAAATGGACCTATATAAAATCTATCAATGACTATGACATTTTATTTAGCAACAACAACCTATATGCATCTATAATGAAATTAAACACATAGGCTCACACAGGCACACTTTGGATGGGTCCTATCATGTTGCTAGGTCATACATAGATGAAAGAAGATTGTAAATTTACCTGTTACAAATTATTTACTTGACCAAGGGAGCCATCAGATCATTAGATCTGGCAAAAAGTAACCATGGCTATTTGCAATCAAGTAATAATAGGTTTTGAAAACTTACACATAAGCTAAAACACATACTCCTGCAACAAGGTTAGCTGGATAGTTGGATGTAGGATTTATTTAATTTTAAATTAAATTATTAATTTCGAAAATAATTAATTAAATAAAAAAATAATTTTCGAAAATTTAAAAAAAATTTAAAAAATTTGAAAATTAAATTAAAAAATTTGAATTTAAAATTAAACCTACAATTTTGAAAAATTAGGTTTCAACCAACCTAAATATCATTTCAAAAATTTGCTAACTACTTTTACAATTTAAATGTTATTTTAGAAATAAAAATTAAATAAAAAATTAAAAAAGATAAATGAATATCTTTTTCAGATTTTAAATGTAATTTAAATAAATAAAATAACAAAATTTAAAAGTTAGCAAAATATCTTACATCCTTTAAAAATTACATGATTATAGTTATCTTATTTTAAATTTAAATAAGGTCAATTTAATAAAAAAAATTAATTTAAAATATTTTAAATCTGACCTTAAATTTAAAAATAAGATAAGATATAATCAAATTTTAAAATAAGATAGATTATTAAGCAAAAAGATAGATACTAACTATTTTAAAATTCAAATTACACTAATATCTTGAATTAAATTTAAAAAATATTAAATTAATTCATAATGATAATTAGAATTGAATTAGGAATAGTAATAGTATAAATACAGAACTACACAAAAAATCGGAAGTTAATTCCATGAAAAAGCATGAAAAATTGAAGAAAAACGAAAAAATTGTGAGCTGTACGGACAGTTTTCGCGATCGCATGTAAATTTCAGCACAACTCCGATTTTTTTGAATCTTCAAAAAATCATAACTAATTCAAATTAAATCGAAATTGAGTTCTGTAAAAAAGTAACTTGCTTTATTTTTTCCATACTATCTAATAAAAATAATTCCAGAAACAGAATCGCAATTATTTTTCACGAAAATTCACAAACATCAATCAATCATCAAATAACACTCAATACAACATGATACCATCCAAAAACAAACAAACAATCGTTTTAAAGTCCAAATTTCTTGCAAGTAAATCAATTACCATGGCTCTGAGGCCAGTTATTGGAAATTATTTTACCAGGATCTTAGATCTACTCACAAGTATGTTTATTAACACCCTAAATATGAACTTTCTAAAACGATGAAATAAACACATATAAAGTTTAGGAAACCTTACATTGGGTGCAGCGGAATATAATGACTCCTTCCGTTCAGATATCTAGCCCTTGATTCCTTTACGTAGCGAGCATTATCAATATCCGAACCTGGATCTCTTTCTACGAATCTTTGATGCTGAAACTCCTTTTGCTGAAGGTCTTTCTTCACGATCTTCCTCACTATGATTGAGGTGTCACTTGCTGTGTGTGGGCACTACTCATACACTAAGAATTTTGAAATTCAAGAGGGAAGAGAAAGAAGAAGTGGCAGCTAAAGATAGGGAGAGAGAAAGGCTCAGGTTTTTCTCTGAAGGAAAAATAGAAAATTTAAGTGTAATTTTCCTGAAGCCTTCACCATCTATTTATAGCATTCCACTAGGGTTAGGTTTGAATTATTTGGCATTAAAATAATGAAAATATCAGAGGGAAAACCCTACAAAAGTGGCCGGCCATGCAAGGTGGAATTGGGCCTCACTTTTTGCAATTTTGCAGTTTTATCTTTTCTGCATCTGATTTTCTCAAAAACGCCAATTTTCTAATTCAACCATTTAAATGCCAATTCTAACTATTTAATAACTATAAATAATTATTAAATAATATTGTCATTTATCATATTTATTAATTGAACCATACAAAGTATCGTAATTAACAAATATGCCCCTATAAACTCTTTCTTTACAATTTCGCCCTTACTTAGTGAAAAATTCACAAAAAGACATAGTCTAATTTGAGAATTATAATTGATTAATCAAAACCAATTACATGAGTCTTACAAGCAATATTATCTCAACTAGTGGGGGGACCATGGGTCTATATAACCGAGCTTCCAATAAGTAGATCAAGAATTTAGGACTAAAATTCACTGACTTATTAATTCTTCGTTGAATCCACGCATAGAACTTAGAATTGCACTCTCAGTATATAGAATGCTCTATATGTTCCACCATATAGACGCATCATTAGTTATCCATTGTTATAATCCTAATTTGATCACTGATCCTCTATATGAATGATCTACACTGTAAAGGGATTAGATTACCGTTACACCCTACAATGTATTTATTCCTTAAAACACTTGACCCCGTGTAAATGATATTTCAGCTTATGTGAAATGAGTACTCCACCATTTATGTTCGTTTGGTCAAGCTCGAAGGAGATCATCCTTTACTTACTATTCGCCAGATAGAAGCTATAGATTCCATGTTTATGTTAGCGCTCCCACTCAATTGCACTACCGTGTTCCCAAAATGTACGTATCACCCTGACCTAAAAGTAGGCTTAACTAACAAATCAAAGAACACGAATAGCCTCTCGAGTGTAAAGCCCGCTTAGTTAATTTGGAAATTAGCAGTTATTTATGTTAATCATGAAATTATTTATAGCTATTTAAATAATTTATTATGGATATTTATGGAATTCAGATATGCATGATTATGCCTTCAGTAGTTTTTATATTTCGCATTTCCGGTGTCCGGTATTTTGGAACTCGGCGTTTGGCTCAGTAGAAATCACAACTTAGTATGTTAGTATTTTGGGGACGGGTTTTAGACATTGGGAATGTCGGGAATGGCCGGGAATTTAGAATGTCCCAAAAATACCCCTTTAGTATGATTTTCATGATTTTATGGTGGAGGGGCAAAATGGTCTTTTTGCCCCATTAGTGTTTTGTCTTTTGTGGCTTTATGAGATGGAAAAATAAATGTTTATGTTTATATTACTTGGCTGAAATGAGGTGTGATAAATGAAATAAAATATGATTTAAATTCTTTTCTTTTCAAGCATTTCACACTTAGAAAAAATTCCAAAAAACTTCAAACTCTCTCTTTCTTTCCCTTCCATTTTCGGCCAGCTTTGAGCAGCTAGGAGGGGGTGTGTTTCCTTTGATTTTGGCTAGTTTTCATCATCCTTTAAGGTCTATTGCAAGCTAGGTTCGTTCATGTCTCTTTCCTTCTTTAATTTCTTGAAAAATATGTGATTTTTGGATGAAAATGCATGTGATTTTTGAGAGATGTTACTGCTGTGTTTTGTTGTTGATTTAGGTTGTTTTAAAGCATGATTATTGTTGTTGAATGAGCTGTGTTGAAAGCATGTTAGATTGATTGTTTAAAGTTTGAGTTTTATATGCAAAAATGTGATTTTTTGAGAGAAAATGCTATGATATGTTTCTGTGTTATTGCTGGATGTTCTTGTTAGTTTGCAGAGGTATTTTTATGCTTAGTTAAGTAGAATTAACTAGGCTAGGGTGCATGTTAGTGGATTTAACCAAGTTTGAGTTCTTGAACTCAAAGCTTGGTCTTTAATGGTGAATTTTGCATATGTGTTTTCTGGGTGAATTTGATGCCTTGGAATTGTTATTTGGGGCATATAGAACAGGTCTGGAAAGTTTGGGATCAATTGGGTTTGAATTGGTCAAGTTAGGAGATTTTTAGTTGGCTGCCTGCGAGGAACCGGAATTCCGGTTGAGCATCAGGAATTCCGGATGGGGTCCTGAATTTTCCCAGAACCGGAATTCCGGATGGGCAACCGGTCTGCCGGTTGGGGATTTTTCAGAACCCTGGTTTTCCTCGTTTTTGGGTTTTTAAGGGTATTGCCATGCTTTTTATCGATAGGGAAACTTTTAGTTTCAAGTTTTAGTCCCCGGGAAGTGATTTAGCGTGTCACTTATAGCGTTGTGATTTTTATGGTTTAGGAGCCGCAATCCGCTCGTTTCGGCTTCGGGCCTACTCGGGTTGACCCAAGACACCCGAAATCGGAATCCGGGTAAGATTAGTATAACGGTATGCATATGTAGATTACATGTTTAGCGTGCATGTAGGAAGCTGTTAGATTACATTAGATATGTATTTAGGCTTCGAACCACCCAACCCCGTCACGTCGGTACGGTGGAGTATGACCAATGGCGGAGTATGACCGGTTCGGCCGTCAGTGACACCGGTTGGTGGTTCGGTCTTATTGACCTATCCCGTCGGTACAGGCTGGAGTATGACCGGCGGCGGAGTATGACCGGTTCGACCGATCAGGAGGATACTTGTCAATAGTACCGTCCCCTGAACGTTCAAAACTCAGTACCATGTTGGACATGGCAGTAGTGCTCAGTACCATGTTGGACATGGCAGTAGCGGGACTCAGTATCGTGTTGGACACGGCAGTCAGTTTTATGTATGATATTTTTATGCTTTTCTTGCGAGTACGTCGACTCACGGTTTATGTTCATGTGTAGGTAAAGGCAAGGCGATTCTTGATGGACCGTGACCGAGCATTTGAGATTGTACATGTCGGGGCGGTTAGGCCTGGAGCGTACGATCCTCGGGACAGCATGGCTGAGATTTTGTAACTGTCGTTAGACGACTTTATTTTGATGTAAAAGTTGAATAGTTAAAACGTTTGTAAATATTTTTATAAATCGGGATCCCGAGACTTTTTGCAAAATGGTTTATAAGTTTAATGAAAAAGCAAAATTTTAATTAATCACATTTTTCCATAAACCTCGTTGATTAGCAACGAGCTGCACAGTACGTTTAAAAATCACGTAATACGCCTAAGATAGTTAGGGTGTTACAATTTGGTATCAGAGCCGCGGGTTGTCTTAGAAGATCGTCACGACATGTACAATCATCATCAGCAGTTAGCTCGGTTCACGGTTCAGTAAGCCTTTATTGCTTTAGTAGTTTATTTTATTCAGTTATGAAAAAGAAAAGCCTGTTAGGAAGCATGTTAGTAGCCTGATAGTAGAATAGGCGCATGTTTCATTTCTAATTTCCAAATTAAGCGGCATTAGTAAGCTCGCCTTGAATACGACCTGATATGCCAACTCTTGGTTTCGCAGGCGGTTCTAACTAGATGGACGCCAGGCGGACTACCAGGAGTCAGGGCAACTCCGTAGGGTCGAATCAGGGACAGGGAGCTCAGTTTCCCCCACCTGCTAGGGGCCGAGGTAGAGGTCCCCGAGGCAGGGCTCGTGGTCGGGGTGATGAGAACCCGCCACAGGCTGCCCAGGCTCCCCCAGCCGATCAGGGAGCCCCGAACTGGGAGTTGCGGTTTGCGGAGATGCAAGCCCGGATCGAAGAACAAGACCTCGAGATTCAGAGGTTGAGACAGCAGGGTGCTCCTGCAGTTCCAGTGCCAGTAGTTCCAGTGGCACCTGCCCCTGCTGCCCAGGCCGAGATGGTAGTGGCGGCCCATAGATTGGAACCTTTGTATGAGCGGTTCCGGAAGCAAGCACCTCCGGTATTCCTGGGAGGTCCAGATGTATCGAAAGCCGAGCAGTGGCTTACGGTGATCACCAGAATCTTGAACTTCATGGGTGTCACCGGTAACGACAGAGTGGTGTGCGCCACATTTCAGTTCCAGGAGGATGCCCTGGTATGGTGGGACATGGTGTCTCAGATTCACGATGTCACCACCATGACCTGGGAAAGGTTCCAGGAACTCTTCAACGCGAAATACTATAATGAGGCGGTCAGAAGCGCCAAGAGGAAAGAGTTCGTTCACCTGACCCAGCGGGAGAACATGAGTGTCACTGAGTATACTACTCAGTTTGACCGGTTGGCGAGGTTAGCCTCGGGAATTGTGCCGACCGACTTCAGCAGGAAGGAGAAGTATCTGGACGGGTTGAGTCCCAAGATCAGGCATGACCTGATGATTACCACTGACGACAGCACCACCTATGCTCAGATGGTGGAGAAGGCCGCGAGCCGAGGGCGCAGTGGGGTGCATGTCAGAATCAGCCAGTACTCCGGTTAGTGGCGGAGCTCCTACCCCTCCTGCATCAGGCTTCAGCAGGGGGAGTAGTGGTTCGGCCATTGATCAGAGGAAGAGGGCACCCACTGCTTCCGGCGGCTCGAGCCAGAACAAGAGGTTCCGGGGGAACCAGAACAGAGGGAGTCGTCCTGGTGGTAATGAGACCCGATTCTCCTACCCCGAATGCCCTAGTTGCAAGAGGCATCATCGGGGAGAGTGCAAGGGGCAGGGATGCTTTCATTGTGGCATGCCCGGGCACTTCAAGAGGGAATGTCCCCAGCTCCGGCCAGAGGCACCGAGAGCTCCAGCGATACCCACTCCAGCCAGGGTATTCGCTATCACGCAGGCTGATGCAGATGCCAGCCCATCAGTTGTTACAGGTCAGATTTTTATTAACAACTCGCTTTATTCAGTGCTGTTTGACTCTGGGGCTACACGTTCTTATGTGGCGGCCAGAGTCTCTAGTAAGTTGGGTAGACCCTTTGATAGATATGAATCAGGGTTTGGAACCCTGTTACCTGGCGGAGAATTGGTTATCTCCAATAGGTGGATTAGGTCTATGCCGATCAGGATAGACGGTAGAGAGTTAAGCGCTGATCTGATAGAGATGAGCTTAGTCGAATTTGATATTATTTTAGGAATGGATTTCCTATCTAAATATTCGGCGAGCATTGACTGTAAGAGGAAGATGGTGGTCTTCCAACCGGAAAGTGAAGAACCGTTCGTATTTGTGGGTTCGGTTCAGGGATCTCGGATCCCGGTGATCTCGGCTATGTCAGCGAGAGAACTATTGCACGGTGGGTGCTTAGGGTTTCTGGCCGTGGTGGTGGACACCACTCGGCCAGACACCATTCGGCCAGAGGATATCAGTGTGGTTCGGGAATTTTTGGACGTTTTTCCCGAAGAACTTCCAGGGTTACCACCTCATCGGGAGATTGACTTCGTGATTGACTTGGCACCAGGGGTGGATCCGGTTTCTAAAGCCCCGTATAGGATGGCTCCAGCTGAACTTAAGGAATTAAAGATTCAGCTCCAAGGGTTGCTTGACATAGGGTTCATTCGGCCCGTGTGTCACCCCGGGGAGCCCGGTTTTGTTCGTGAAGAAGAAGGATGGATCTATGAGGATGTGCATCGACTACAGAGAGTTGAACAAGCTGACGGTGAAGAATAAATATCCATTACCTAGGATCGATGACTTGTTCGATCAGCTTCAGGGGAAGACGGTCTTTTCTAAGATTGATCTCCGTTCGGGTTATCATCAGTTGAGGATCCGAGAGGAGGACATTCCAAAGACGGCTTTCCGCACTAGGTATGGACACTACGAGTTCCTGGTTATGTCATTCGGACTAACCAACGCTCCTGCAGCATTCATGGACCTGATGAATAGGGTATTCAAGGATTTCCTCGATATCTGTGTGATTGTGTTTATCGACGACATCCTCGTGTACTCTCAGTCAGAAGAGGAGCATGAGTTACATCTTCAGATGGTACTGCAACGACTTCGAGAACATAGACTCTACGCCAAGTTCAAGAAATGTGAGTTCTGGTTGTCTCAGGTGTCCTTCCTAGGGCACATTGTGGGTGAAGACGGGATCAAGGTGGATCCCGGGAAGATCGAATCCGTCAGGGATTGGCCGAGACCGAAGACAGTGACAGAGATCAGAAGCTTCTTGGGGTTAGCTGGGTACTACCGTAGGTTCGTGGAGGGGTTCTCCAAAATTTCAATGCCCCTAACCGAGCTTACAAAGAAGAATCAGCGATTTATCTGGTCAGATAAATGCGAAGCTAGTTTTCAAGAGCTGAAACAGAGATTGATTACTGCTCCGGTACTAGCTTTGCCTTCGGACGAGGAGAAGTTCGTAGTCTACTGTGACGCATCCAAACAGGGTTTGGGGTGCGTATTGATGCAAGCCGATCGGGTTATCGCTTATGCCTCCCGTCAGTTAAAGGACTATGAACAGCGATACCCGACTCATGATTTAGAATTGGCCGCAGTGGTTTTTGCACTGAAGATTTGGCGGCATTACCTTTATGGGGAGAAGTGCGAGATCTATACCGACCATAAAAGTCTCAAGTATTTCTTTACTCAGAAAGATTTGAACATGAGACAAAGGCGTTGGTTGGAACTAGTGAAGGATTATGATTGTGAGATCCTTTACCATCCCGGAAAAGCCAATGTAGTGGCCGATGCCCTGAGCAGAAAGGGTCCCGGGCAAGTGGCTAGCATGGTTCAGATCTCACCTCAGCTAGCAGAGGATATGGTTAGATCCAGCATTGAGTTTGTGGTAGGTCAGCTTCACAACTTAACGCTGCAATCGATACGGTAGAAAGAATAAAGGTTGCTCAGACGACAGATCCGGAGTTAGTGAAGATCCGAGATGAGGTATTGGCTGGTCAAGCCAAAGACTTTTCAGTGTCAGATAGTGGGATGCTTTTGTATAAAGCCAGGGTTTGTGTCCCGAGCAGTGTGGACTTGAGAAGCGAGATCTTTGAGGAGGCTCATTCTACTCCATATTCTCTACACCCCGGCACCACCAAGATGTACCAAGATTTGAAACCGTACTTCTGGTGGAGCGGTATGAAGAAGAATTTGGTAGAATTCGTTTCGAGATGCCTCACGTGTCAGCAGATCAAGGCTGAACATCAGAGACCAGCAGGGTTGTTGCAGCCTCTAACCCTACCAGAGTGGAAATGGGAGGATATTACGATGGATTTTGTGGTCGGGTTACCTAGGACCACGGGTATGTATGACTCCATCTGGGTAGTGGTGGATCGATCTACGAAATCTGCTCATTTTCTGCCGGTTAGAACAACGTTTACAGTGGATCAGTTGGCAGAGTTATATGTCAGGGAGATAGTGAGACTTCACGGGGTACCGAAGTCTATAGTTTCGGACAGGGATCCGAAATTCACCTCCAAATTTTGGCAAAGTTTGCAACGGGCAATGGGTACGAAGCTAAAGTTCAGTACAGCATTCCATCCTCAGACAGATGGTCAGTCCGAAAGGACAATTCAGATATTGGAGGATATGCTGAGAGCCTGTGTTATGGACTTTGAGGGTTCATGGAATAAATACCTACCGTTAGTGGAATTTTCATACAACAACAGTTACCAGAGTACGATAGGGATGGCACCCTACGAACTGTTGTACGGTAGGAAATGTAGATCCCCTATCCACTGGGATGAGACAGGGGAGAGGAAATACCTAGGTCCAGAATCAGTTCAGCGGACCAATGAGGCAATAGAAAAGATTAAAGCTAGAATGCTTGCCTCGCAGAGCAGACAGAAGAGTTACGCAGATCCGAAACGTAGGGATGTTGAGTTCCGAGTAGGGGACCATGTGTTTTTGCGAGTATCTCCGATGAAGGGGATTAAACGTTTCGGGAAAAGAGGCAAGTTATGCCCTAGATTTACAGGACCTTTCGAGATTCTCGAGAAGATAGGTCAAGTGGCATATCGGTTAGCATTGCCTCCAGCTTTATCAGCAGTGCACAACGTATTTCATGTCTCAATGTTGAGAAAATACGTTTCAGACCCCTCTCATATACTCAGTTATGAGAGTCTTCAGCTTCAGTCAGATATGTCCTATGAGGAACAGCCAGTGCAGATCCTGGATAGAAAGGATAAAGTCCTTCGGAATAAGACCATAGCGTTGGTCAAGGTTCTCTGGAGAAACAGTAAGGTGGAAGAAGCCACCTGGGAGCTAGAATCAGATATGCGAGCTCAATTTCCAGAGTTATTCAGGTTAGATTTCGGGGACGAAATCCTTTTAAGGGGGGGATAGTTGTAAAGCCCGCTTAGTTAATTTGGAAATTAGCAGTTATTTATGTTAATCATGAAATTATTTATAGCTATTTAAATAATTTATTATGGATATTTATGGAATTCAGATATGCATGATTATGCCTTCAGTAGTTTTTATATTTCGCATTTCCGGTGTCCGGTATTTTGGAACTCGGCGTTTGGCTCAGTAGAAATCACAACTTAGTATGTTAGTATTTTGGGGACGGGTTTTAGACATTAGGAATGTCGGGAATGGCCGGGAATTTAGAATGTCCCAAAAATACCCCTTTAGTATGATTTTCATGATTTTATGGTGGAGGGGCAAAATGGTCTTTTTGCCCCATTAGTGTTTTGTCTTTTGTGGCTTTATGAGATGGAAAAATAAATGTTTATGTTTATATTACTTGGCTGAAATGAGGTGTGATAAATGAAATAAAATATGATTTAAATTCTTTTCTTTTCAAGCATTTCACACTTAGAAAAAATTCCAAAAAACTTCAAACTCTCTCTTTCTTTCCCTTCCATTTTCGGCCAGCTTTGAGCAGCTAGGAGGGGGTGTGTTTCCTTTGATTTTGGCTAGTTTTCATCATCCTTTAAGGTCTATTGCAAGCTAGGTTCGTTCATGTCTCTTTCCTTCTTTAATTTCTTGAAAAATATGTGATTTTTGGATGAAAATGCATGTGATTTTTGAGAGATGTTACTGCTGTGTTTTGTTGTTGATTTAGGTTGTTTTAAAGCATGATTATTGTTGTTGAATGAGCTGTGTTGAAAGCATGTTAGATTGATTGTTTAAAGTTTGAGTTTTATATGCAAAAATGTGATTTTTTGAGAGAAAATGCTATGATATGTTTCTGTGTTATTGCTGGATGTTCTTGTTAGTTTGTAGAGGTATTTTTATGCTTAGTTAAGTAGAATTAACTAGGCTAGGGTGCATGTTAGTGGATTTAACCAAGTTTGAGTTCTTGAACTCAAAGCTTGGTCTTTAATGGTGAATTTTGCTAACTACTTTTACAATTTAAATGTTATTTTAGAAATAAAAATTAAATAAAAAATTAAAAAAGATAAATGAATATCTTTTTCAAATTTTAAATGTAATTTAAATAAATAAAATAACAAAATTTAAAAGTTAGCAAAATATCTTACATCCTTTAAAAATTACATGATTATAGTTATCTTATTTTAAATTTAAATAAGGTCAATTTAATAAAAAAAATTAATTTAAAATATTTTAAATCTGACCTTAAATTTAAAAATAAGATAAGATATAATCAAATTTTAAAATAAGATAGATTATTAAGCAAAAAGATAGATACTAACTATTTTAAAATTCAAATTACACTAATATCTTGAATTAAATTTAAAAAATATTAAATTAATTCATAATGATAATTAGAATTGAATTAGGAATAGTAATAGTATAAATACAGAACTACACAAAAAATCGGAAGTTAATTCCATGAAAAAGCATGAAAAATTGAAGAAAAACGAAAAAATTGTGAGCTGTACGGACAGTTTTCGCGATCGCAGGTAAATTTCAGCACAACTCCGATTTTTTTGAATCTTCAAAAAATCATAACTAATTCAAATTAAATCGAAATTGAGTTCTGTAAAAAAGTAACTTGCTTTATTTTTTCCATACTATCTAATAAAAATAATTCCAGAAACAGAATCGCAATTATTTTTCACGAAAATTCACAAACATCAATCAATCATCAAATAACACTCAATACAACATGATACCATCCAAAAACAAACAAACAATCGTTTTAAAGTCCAAATTTCTTGCAAGTAAATCAATTACCATGGCTCTGAGGCCAGTTATTGGAAATTATTTTACCAGGATCTTAGATCTACTCACAAGTATGTTTATTAACACCCTAAATATGAACTTTCTAAAACGATGAAATAAACACATATAAAGTTTAGGAAACCTTACATTGGGTGCAGCGGAATATAATGACTCCTTCCGTTCAGATATCTAGCCCTTGATTCCTTTCTGTAGCAGAGCATTATCAATATCTGAACCTGGATCTCTTTCTCTGAATCTTTGATGCTGAAACTCCTTTTGCTGAAGGTCTTTCTTCACGATCTTCCTCACTATGATTGAGGTGTCACTTGCTGTGTGTGGGCACTACTCATACACTAAGAATTTTGAAATTCAAGAGGGAAGAGAAAGAAGAAGTGGCAGCTAAAGATAGGGAGAGAGAAAGGCTCAGGTTTTTCTCTGAAGGAAAAATAGAAAATTTAAGTGTAATTTTCCTGAAGCCTTCACCATCTATTTATAGCATTCCACTAGGGTTAGGTTTGAATTATTTGGCATTAAAATAATGAAAATATCAGAGGGAAAACCCTACAAAAGTGGCCGGCCATGCAAGGTGGAATTGGGCCTCACTTTTTGCAATTTTGCAGTTTTATCTTTTCTGCATCTGATTTTCTCAAAAACGCCAATTTTCTAATTCAACCATTTAAATGCCAATTCTAACTATTTAATAACTATAAATAATTATTAAATAATATTGTCATTTATCATATTTATTAATTGAACCATACAAAGTATCGTAATTAACAAATATGCCCCTATAAACTCTTTCTTTACAATTTCGCCCTTACTTAGTGAAAAATTCACAAAAAGACATAGTCTAATTTGAGAATTATAATTGATTAATCAAAACCAATTACATGAGTCTTACAAGCAATATTATCTCAACTAGTGGGGGGACCATGGGTCTATATAACCGAGCTTCCAATAAGTAGATCAAGAATTTAGGACTAAAATTCACTGACTTATTAATTCTTCGTTGAATCCACGCATAGAACTTAGAATTGCACTCTCAGTATATAGAATGCTCTATATGTTCCACCATATAGACGCATCATTAGTTATCCATTGTTATAATCCTAATTTGATCACTGATCCTCTATATGAATGATCTACACTGTAAAGGGATTAGATTACCGTTACACCCTACAATGTATTTATTCCTTAAAACACTTGACCCCGTGTAAATGATATTTCAGCTTATGTGAAATGAGTACTCCACCATTTATGTTCGTTTGGTCAAGCTCGAAGGAGATCATCCTTTACTTACTATTCGCCAGATAGAAGCTATAGATTCCATGTTTATGTTAGCGCTCCCACTCAATTGCACTACCGTGTTCCCAAAATGTACGTATCACCCTGACCTAAAAGTAGGCTTAACTAACAAATCAAAGAACACGAATAGCCTCTCGAGTGTAAAGCCCGCTTAGTTAATTTGGAAATTAGCAGTTATTTATGTTAATCATGAAATTATTTATAGCTATTTAAATAATTTATTATGGATATTTATGGAATTCAGATATGCATGATTATGCCTTCAGTAGTTTTTATATTTCGCATTTCCGGTGTCCGGTATTTTGGAACTCGGCGTTTGGCTCAGTAGAAATCACAACTTAGTATGTTAGTATTTTGGGGACGGGTTTTAGACATTGGGAATGTCGGGAATGGCCGGGAATTTAGAATGTCCCAAAAATACCCCTTTAGTATGATTTTCATGATTTTATGGTGGAGGGGCAAAATGGTCTTTTTGCCCCATTAGTGTTTTGTCTTTTGTGGCTTTATGAGATGGAAAAATAAATGTTTATGTTTATATTACTTGGCTGAAATGAGGTGTGATAAATGAAATAAAATATGATTTAAATTCTTTTCTTTTCAAGCATTTCACACTTAGAAAAAATTCCAAAAAACTTCAAACTCTCTCTTTCTTTCCCTTCCATTTTCGGCCAGCTTTGAGCAGCTAGGAGGGGGTGTGTTTCCTTTGATTTTGGCTAGTTTTCATCATCCTTTAAGGTCTATTGCAAGCTAGGTTCGTTCATGTCTCTTTCCTTCTTTAATTTCTTGAAAAATATGTGATTTTTGGATGAAAATGCATGTGATTTTTGAGAGATGTTACTGCTGTGTTTTGTTGTTGATTTAGGTTGTTTTAAAGCATGATTATTGTTGTTGAATGAGCTGTGTTGAAAGCATGTTAGATTGATTGTTTAAAGTTTGAGTTTTATATGCAAAAATGTGATTTTTTGAGAGAAAATGCTATGATATGTTTCTGTGTTATTGCTGGATGTTCTTGTTAGTTTGTAGAGGTATTTTTATGCTTAGTTAAGTAGAATTAACTAGGCTAGGGTGCATGTTAGTGGATTTAACCAAGTTTGAGTTCTTGAACTCAAAGCTTGGTCTTTAATGGTGAATTTTGCATATGTGTTTTCTGGGTGAATTTGATGCCTTGGAATTGTTATTTGGGGCATATAGAACAGGTCTGGAAAGTTTGGGATCAATTGGGTTTGAATTGGTCAAGTTAGGAGATTTTTAGTTGGCTGCCTGCGAGGAACCGGAATTCCGGTTGAGCATCCGGAATTCCGGATGGGGTCCTGAATTTTCCCGAGCGGAATTCGGATGGGCAACCTATTGGTTGGGGATTTTTCAGAACCCTGGTTTTCCTCGTTTTTGGGTTTTTAAGGGTATTGCCATGCTTTTTATCGATAGGGAAACTTTTAGTTTCAAGTTTTAGTCCCCGGGAAGTGATTTAGCGTGTCACTTATAGCGTTGTGATTTTTATGGTTTAGGAGCCGATGTCCGTAGTTCGGCTTCGAGTTCCAGTCAGGTTGACCGGCACACCTGAAATCGGAATCCAGGTAAGATTAGTATAACAGTATGCATATGTAGATTACATGTTTAGCGTGCATGTAGGAAGCCTGTTAGATTACATTAGATATGTATTTAGGCTTCGAACCACCCAACCCTGTCACGTCGGTACAATTTGGAGTATGACCAAGGCGGAGTATGACCAGGTTCGGCCGTCAGTGACACCGGTTGGTGGTTCGATCTTATTGACCTATCCCGTCGGTACGAGCTGGAGTATGACCAGCGGCGGAGTATGACCGGTTCGGCCGTCAGAGGATACTTGTCAATAGTACCGTCCCCTGAACGTTCAAAACTCAGTACCATGTTGGACATGGCAGTAGTGCTCAGTACCATGTTGGACATGGCAGTAGCGGGACTCAGTATCGTGTTGGACACGGCAGTCAGTTTTATGTATGATATTTTTATGCTTTTCTTACTGAGTCTGTCGACTCACAGTTTATGTTCATGTGTAGGTAAAGGCAAGGCAGTTGCTGATGGACCGTGACCGAGCATTTGAGATTGTACATGTCGGGGCGGTTAGGCCTGGAGCGTACGATCCTCGGGACAGCATGGCTGAGATTTTGTAACTGTCGTTAGACGACTTTATTTTGATGTAAAAGTTGAATAGTTAAAACGTTTGTAAATATTTTTATAAATCGGGATCCCGAGACTTTTTGCAAAATGGTTTATAAGTTTAATGAAAAAGCAAAATTTTAATTAATCACATTTTTCCATAAACCTCGTTGATTAGCAACGAGCTGCACAGTACGTTTAAAAATCACGTAATACGCCTAAGATAGTTAGGGTGTTACATCGAGATTGAGCCTTATCATATCAGGATTAAGATCATTTGATCTAGGATCAACTAGGCGATATTGACTTGAATAGATATTACGGCAAGTTTAATAAATCTAAGTCAAAGTTCAATATCGGTCCCTTCCGATGCATACTCCATGCATCCAACCTGAGCTTTACTTTAACCAATGCTCTGGAAAGAACATAGCACTTCTCCAAATGCAAGTAAACTCTGTTGTAGATTATCATATCAGTAAAACCCTGTGTCTGATAAATCTAGAAAACTTTATTCACATAGTCATGTTTACTTTCCAATGTGTTGACGACACAATAAACAGGATCAAGTATGTGAAAAGGGTTTCAGATGAATTTACACATTATGTACATATAATCATGAAATAAATCATGTGAACCATGCAACATTAAATGTTATTTCTGATCTATATTAATAAGTAAATCTGATTATATTGAAATGAGTTTTATTTAGGGCATAAAACCCAACATTAAATTCTTCTAGAATTTTTAGATAAGGCTTATTTTAAATTCTCACTATATTAGGAGCTCCAAATAAATAACTTTTTGTTGCAACATTTATGTGACGCTTATAATTCGTCATAAAATATATTCCAAGCTATAGTCAAATTATGATTATATTTTCTCAATATTTAAGCTTTACTTCAATCAATCTCATGTCTATGCAAACTTTGTACAATAATTCATTATGTACAAATACATATATGCAAATTTCTCATTAGAAATATTTATTTGCACACCCTTCAGGTCTTACTTCACTTTATGCGAGTAAACTTACCTGGACTGCGTCATAATATTTTGGCCAAAAACAAAATGTATGTCGATTATTCTCGACAAATCTAATACCATTGCTATCTCATGGTACTTTATTGCATATACAAATATTCAACATCTATTGTCGACAAAAATTTTATTATATGATAATTTCCTCCCATATTGACATAACTTATAGAGATCTCTTTAAATTACATATTTTTCAAATATGTTTATCATTTATAGGTACCTATATAGAACCACTTCAGGGATTCAATAATTATGATCAAATGTTTTGTCTAACTTCTTTTGGGAGTCTCTTCTAGAGTACCGTTTCCATCACAGTTATCATCAATACTTTATAACATTAATGTATCTTCATGAGTACCTCTAGATTTACCAACTTTAGGACATATCAAATGAACATTTACTAATAATTTCTACATTGTTCATTTACGCTTTAGGCGTTTTTCAACTCATTCTAACTCAACTTTGAATAATATTGATTTGTAGTTGGTATATATCATTTTGAACTATATCGTTCTTATATACTTTGTGCAAGGATCATTTTTCAAAAATTCTCATCAATCCCAATTGTTTTTCTCCCCCTGATCGAGAGAATTTTTAAAAATTGTGATATCTAATAATACTAATACACCTGTAGGAATTTCAATATATCACAATAAATCAATATTTATTTAAACTCATATATACTATATGACATTAAACTTCAGGTTCAATTTCGATTCTTTTGAACTTGATTCATTTCTAAGAATGAGTCATACGTGTATAATTAGAAATATATAAATTTACAAATTTTGTAAATGCATGATCATATAATCTTATCACATCGATAAGAAACTATGCAATAAAAATCTAACAATGGCTCAAGATTGTTAAAGAAATATAATTTAAATATTTTGTATGTGCAAATATATGCACATTCTTCTTTTGAGCCTTATAAATTAACAATGAGAAGAATCTTCTGGTTCTTTAACAAAATTTAGTTAAATCCTTTGACAATTTATTGCATATGATTGATCATGTCAAAATAATTCAATTCATGAACTTTAGGTTTACTATAATTTGTATTTCAATGAAACTTTCATAAGATAATGTAAAATCACTACAACATAATCATTACAAGTTTTATTTTTATATACACGAATAATATAATTATATTATTCTCTATATACACTCTTCAGGAGTCACTATTATGTTTATCAAACTTTATATATCTTCAGGAATCACTATCATCAATTCAATGATGTGTATAATTTACATGACAACTTCATCATGTTATTGTAATGGTCAAATAGATATAACCATAATATATCATTCATTTTTCCTTGTATCTTTCTAACAACTCGTCTAATTTATTAATAGACTATTCATCAGTCTAATTATCATGACTTAATATATTATATATTTAAATGTACAATCAGTACATATAATAAGTTATTTCTTATCACTTTCATAACTAGATAAAAGTTATACATCTAGGTACATACAAAAATATTTTACTACTCCAAGTAGCAATTATATGTAAGACTTCTTCAGGAAGCTTTTCAAATAATTATTTTGTGATTTTTTATCACTTTGATCATATTGGATCACTAACAAATATTAGTAAATTATATATTCACTTCTAAGAATATGCAAACTGAATTAAATAGTAAATGTACATATACATATCTTGTACCAACAATAGTTTGAAACTATTGATTTCAAGAAATTTCAAGAAATAATAAAATATGTATATATTAATTTGCTTTTTGGCATTACCAATATGTGAAATTTATATTCTGTGAAATAGAATTTCATGTCTATTCATTCTCTTCAGCGAATGATATTTAAATATTCTAAATGTACAATAAATTTATAAAATTCACATTCTATTCAATAATCAAATATACTTTTATCTTGATTATAAGTGTGTCCGTACTACAGGTACGCGACTACTATTATTCAATTCCACACATGATATATAGATTTCATGCACTTTGATTGTGTGTGGTATCTCATCTTTTGGTTGTTTTCACTTTCTTCTGGAAATATTTGAGTAGTAAATAATATTGCATTCACTTCAGGAAATGACGTTGAACAAGTAGAATATTATTATAAATTTCTTAAAATCTATATCGATATTAGATTACTTTTCATTGTCCTCAAAGAATACAAGAACATATATATAAATATGTATTCATCTCTTTCATTATATATCAGTAAACTATATAATGAATATTACGTTTGCATAATCTGCAGGATATAAGCAAGATTTTATTGAGGATGCATAATCTTCAGGATATATGCAATATTTTATCGATGATACATAATCTCCAGGATATATGTATAATTTATATAGATTTTCTCTACTATATCATAGACACGCATATATTGTAAATATTATAAATGATAAGAACATAATATATATATGTGAAATTAATAATAAACATATAAAAACATATACGTACATATATATAATATATAGATAAAAAGAAAAAGGAAAACAAAGGATTCTTGAAATTATTTCAGTCAGATGAGTATATATATAAATATATATTTAGTGTATTGTGACTTCAAAATAATTTAAGAACTTTAACAAAATACTTACATTGGGGCTTGGATAGAGACTCATGCTTGAAGCTTGGACAAAGACTCGTGCTGATAACGTGTTACAAAATAATATAAAATAGATGAGAAGAAAGAAGAAGAAGATAAAGAGAGAAAGAGAAAGTGAAAGAGAATTTTTCAGTTGTTTATTCCAATGGGGTGACCCCTATTTATATAAATACAAGAGTCAAATATTAAGAAACTAAGAAAAAAGGAAACTAAGAAAAAATGAATGTTTCTTACAATTAATGGTAATAAATAAAAGATTTGGACATCCACATAATTATTAATTTTTATAACATTTTAAACATTTTTACAAAACTATTTTTATCTTTTTAAGTTTCAAAAAGTATTATAATTACAAAAATACTATATTGATGATCTCACCATACTTTTTTTTTCTCTCATTTTTTTCTTGCTTCTTCTCTTTCTCCAAGCCTCCATAACTATTTTTCTCTTTCTTTTCTTCCCACAATTTTTTTGTTGAAGCCGAACTCTCAAGCCCTCACCCTTACTTTTCCACCATTATCGTTCAATTGATGTTTGTAAGATCATCTTCATAATTCTTCTTCCTCCTCCCCTTCTTATTCTTCTTCTTCTTCTTCTCCTTTTGCTAAAATTACAAGAATAAAAGTTTAGATTTGATAGTTTTTATTAGATTTTGTTGTTTATTTTCTTATCAATTATCAATTTGTCTATTTTGCTCATAGATTTTATAAATTTTGTTGTTATTCTGAATGTTGAGTTTTTGTATGTATACATATAAAAGTACACCTGCTAGGTGTTTGGTGAAATGCTCAAGAGAATCAGTCTTTTTCACTAGTTTAAAGGAATTTGACATATTCAAATGTGATTTTATTTAAACTTTAAGATAAGCATTTTTGTGATATTATTTTGATATTACTTTTGTTGATCTAAGTTATATTTTTTTTTATATAAATTAGAGATTTTATCTAAATATATTAAATGGCTATGTTGATTTAACGTTGTTTATAAGTTGTTTTATAGTTGTTTCATCTTTTAATTTATTTTGTTCTTGTTCTTTCACCAAGTCATCCATTGAAGAGGCTTTTTCGGAAAAATGTGAGATAATGATGATGAGATTGCAACTTTAAAGATTAATGAATTAGTTTTTGTTGTCTTTGTCTGGTTTCAAAGACTTGTTTTGTTATGTTTATATTTTTTTTTCTGATGTATTTAGTTAGAAGAATTGTTCAACCTTAAATGACTTATGTATCTCACTTATTCTGTTTCTAATTAGTTGTTTTTTAGTTTTAATTTAGTTATTATACGATTCTTATTCTAAGGTTCTTAAGAAAAAAAAAACTAGATCATTAGGTTTGGTCTTACATTTATCAATTATATTTGAGATTTAATTGGAATTGTTTTAGTTGCATGTTTATTAAGTTTTATAATTATGTTATTTTTTAGTTGTTATATTGTTGTTTTAATGTTGTTCAGTACATGATATACTTGCAGCATTGTATAACTATTAATCGTATTTTTATCGGTTCATTGTTTTATTAATTTTGTCATCCTAATATTTTTAGGTGCGTGATAAGACCTCTGACGTTGTTGACAAGTTGAAGCTTCCAAAGAAAAATATTGTCAAGGTTTCTAATTTACTTTTTTGATTTGTCTTGTTTGAAATGTTCTCTGATTGTAGTTTATTCATTTGAAAAAAGAGTAGAAAGTTCTTTTATAGTTTGTATAATGTTGTTTTAACTGCTGGAGGACTTAATTTCCAGTGATGATGAACTTTAAAATTGATCAAAATAGACCTGTTGTTCATTTCTATTCCTTTGGTAGAATGAAGTGAGTTGCATATATTGAAAGTGTACAAGAAAATGTTTTGGAGTCTTTTAAAGTTGACGCTACTGTACATGAATTAATGATTGAGAAATGTGTTTAGTTTTGGTTGTATGCACTAACGAACAATATTTTTTTAAGAAACTTTGCTTTTATGATTTTTTTAAATATTTTTTTATTTAATTTCATATGTATCTTGCACGGAATATTGAACATTATAATTTTTTTTTCATTTGTTCATATCTTGAGAAACAACTATTATTATATTTTTTATTTCTACATCAAGTATTGGTATAATTATATATTTTTTTTTTTTTTTAAAAAAATAGTTGTTAGTGGCTTTAAAATTGTTAACAACCATTTAACAACGTTATAAAAGTATAAAAACAACTGTATATATAATTTAAGGAATCTACAGATTTTAACCACTGAAACTCAACGTACAAACGACGTGAAAGTAACATGCTCAAAAAGCAACAAAAGCAACAACGTATTTACAACTTTAAAACAATGGTAAAATAACGAACAATATTATTACTAAATATAAGTAATTTTTTTTTTATATATATTTACAATCTCTTCTTATCAATCCTCACACTTTATTCAAAATTAGTATAATGTGTGATCTTATTTTACATGTCTTAATGTAAGAGATAAGATAAATTTTTGTTTTGACATGTAAAATTCTATTTTTTACTTGTTGAACAACTAGTGTAGTGTATAATAATTCATAACAAACTTTACAATAACACGAAAATAACTTAATTTTATGTAATATTTTCATGTTGCAAAAACTTCACAATAATATGAAAACAACTTAATTATTCTTTGGTAGATATTGTGTAGTTTTTGTTGCTTTCAACTAAAATAATATCGATTGATGAATAAATAATTATAGCAAACACACAAAACAACTCAAAATCAACTACTATAATGTTGTTATTGCATCAGTATATATAAATTTCTTCATATTTGCAATATCTTCTTCTCACATTCAGTTATATTTGTGTTGTTATTGTATTGCCAGCACATTTAACTTTTAATTTTAGGAAGATGGAAAAACAACATAAATGAAACTTAAAAACAACGCAAATGCAACATATTTTTGTATTGAAATTTTAACACACACTCATTGTTCTTTTTTATATTTCCTAGAAATTCAATGCAGTAGTTTTGTTCCAGATTTTCAAAAATCATAAAAAAAAAATAGTAAAAATATATGTAAATCAACCAAACAACAACAAATAATTATCAAAATAATTAAGAAAACACACTAAACAACATCAATTTTTTTATTAAAAGAAAATCAGATTTGTTTCTTTTTTTGAAAGAAAACCCAAAACGTGTGGGTATGAAAATCTAAGGAAATCTCCCTCAATCGTTGATATTCAATGATTCTACTAGATCTCCTCCTCGACTGTTGATTCTTACTCGTCGACCTCATGGAGATCTTCCCACGGTGATCCTGCTGCCATGGCAGAATATCGAAGAAAAAATTCTTACCGGTGTTAATGGAGATCAGCCCAAAGTTCCTAGTCGACATTCATGGAGATCACAAAAGATTTTACATCTCTGGTGGCTGTTAATTTCATATCTCCATCACTTGATTGTTTGGTGAAGTGTTGCCTGCAATGGAGAGCAACTCACTTTATTTTGACCTGTCAAGAAGGAGAGGTTCTTTGGGGAAGAAGACTCCTGTATTTTTTGAGAAAAAAAAACTTCAGTTTTTCTAATTTAGTTTATTTTCTCTCATGGTAATAAAAATGTAAAGTTTGACCCTAATTGTAACGCCCTAAATAATTAGACACGCTACCCAAAATGCTTATGGAATCCTAATCACCTAATTCGGGATTACTAATTAAAAATAGCGCAGAATTTAAACTTTTAAATTAATCGGAATGAAAATAAAACTTGTAATACTTTTAAACTTTTAAACTGTTGGGATCCCAAAAAGATTTACAAACTTATTACAAGTCCTTTCTGTTGGGTTTTATGCCCTAAATAAAACTCATTTCAATATAATCAGATTTACTTATTAATATAGATGAGAAATAACATTTAATGTTGCATGGTTCACATGATTTATTTCATGATTATATGTACATAATGTATAGATTCATCTGAAACCCTTTTCACATACTTGATCCTGTTTATTGTGCCGTCAACACATTGGAAAGTAAACATGACTATGTGAATAAAGTTTCCTAGATTTATCAGACACAGGGTTTTACTGATATGATAATCTACAACAGAGTTTACTTGCATTTGGAGAAGTGCTATGTTCTTTCCAGAGCATTGGTTAGAGTAAAGCTCAGGTTGGATGCATGGAGTATGCATCGGAAGGGACCGATATTGAACTTTTACTTAGATTTAATTAAACTTACCGTAAAATCTATTCAAGTCAATATCGCCTAGTTGATCCTAGATCAAATGATCTTAATCCTGTTATGATTAGGCTCAATCTTGAAAGGCTATTCGTGTTCCTTGAATTGTTAGTTAAGCCTACTTTTAGGTCAGGGTGATACGTACTTTTTGGGAACACGGTAGTGCAATTGAGTGGGAGCGCTAGCATAAACATGGAATCTATAGCTTCTATCTGGCGAATAGTAAGCAAAGGATGATCACCTTCGAGCTTGACCAAACGAAAATAAATGGTGGAGATCTCATTTCACATAAGCTGAAATATCATTTATACGGGGTCAAGTGTTTTAAGGATAAAATACATAGTAGGGTGTTACGGTAATTTAATCCCTTTACTGTGTAGATCATTCATATAGAGGATAATTGATCACATTAGGATTATAACAATGGATAACTAATGATGTGTCTATATGGTGGAACATATAGAGCATTCTATATACTGAGAGTGCAATTCTAAGTTCTATGCGTGGATTCAACGAAGAATTAATAAGTTAGTGAATTTTAGTAATAAATTCTTGATCTACTTATTGGAAGCTCGGTTATATAGACCCATGGTCCCCCCACTAGTTGAGATAATATTGCTTGTAAGACTCATGTAATTGGTTTTGATTAATCAATTATAATTCTCAAATTAGACTATGTCTATTTGTGAATTTTTCACTAAGTAAGGGCGAAATTGTAAAGAAAGAGTTTTAGGGGCATATTTGTTAATTATGATACTTTGTATGGTTCAATTAATAAATATGATAAATGACAATATTATTTAATAATTATTTATAGTTATTAAATAGTTAGAATTGACATTTAAATGGTTGAATTAGAAAATTGGCATTTTTGAGAAAATAAGATGCAGAAAAGGTAAAACTGCAAAATTGCAAAAAGTGAGGCCCAAATCCACTAGTATAGGGCCAGCCACTTTTGTAGGAAATTTAAACTGATATTTTTATTATTTTAATTCCAAATAATTCAAAACTAACCCTAGTGGAATGCTATAAATAGATAGTGAAGGCTTCAGGAAAATTACACTTAAATTTTCTATTTTTCCTTCAGAGAAAAACCTGAGCCTTCTCTCTCCCTATCTTTGGCTGACCCTTCTCTTTCTACTTCCCTCTTCAATTTCGAAAATCTTAGTGTGAGAGTAGTGCCCACACACAGCAAGTGATACCTCAATCATAGTGAGGAAGATCGTGAAGAAAGATCATCAGCAAAGGAGTTTCAGCATCAAAGATTCAGAGAAAGAGATCCAGGTTCAGATATTGATAATGCTCTGCTACAGAAAGGAATCAAGGGCTAGATATCTGAACGGAAGGAGTCATATTATTCCGCTGCACCCAATGTAAGGTTTCCTAAACTTTATATGTGTTTAATTTATCGTTTTAGAAAGTTCATATTTAGGATGTTAATAAACATACTTGTGAGTAGATCTAAGATCCTGGTAAAATAATTTCCAACAACTGGCCTCAGAGCCATGGTAATTGATTTACTTGCAAGAAATTTGGACTTTAAAACGATTGTTTGTATGTTCTTTGGATGGTATCATGTTGTATTGAGTGTTATTTGATGATTGATTGATGTTTGTAAATTTTCGTGAAAAATAATTGCGACTTTGTTTCTGGAATTATTTTTATTGGATAGTATGGAAAAAATTAAGCAAGTTAGCCTTTTACAGAACTCAATTTCGATTTTATTTGAATTAGTTATGAATTTTTGAAGATTTAAAAAAATCGGGGCTGTGCTGAAATTTTCATGCGATCGCAAATCTGTCCGTACAGTTCACAATTTTTTCGTTTTTCTTCGATTTTTCATGCTTTTTCATGGAATTAACTTCCGATTTTGGGTATAGTTTTGTATTTATACTATTACTATTCCTAATTCAATTCTAATTATCTTTTTGAATTAATTTAATATTTTTTAAATTTAATTCAAGATGTTAGTGTAATTTGAATTTGAATAGAATTAGTATCTATCTTCTTCCTTAAAAATCTATCTTATTTTAAAATTTGATTATATCTTATCTTATTTTAAATTTAAAAATAAGATATTTATAATCATGTAATTTTTAAATGATATAAGATATTTTGCTAATTTTTTAAATTTTGTTATTTTATTTATTTAAATTACATTTAAAATTTGAAAAAGATATTTATTTATCTTTTCTAATTTTTTATTTAATTTTTATTTATAAAATAACATTTAAAATTTAAAAGTAGTTAGCAAATTTTTAAAATGATATTTAGGTTGGTTGAAACCTAATTTTTCAAAAATTGTATGTTTAATTTTAAATTTAAATTTAATTTTTTTAAAAAAAAATTTCAAATTTTTCAAAATTTTTTTTAAATTTTCGATTTTTTTTTATTTTTATTTAATTAATTATTTTCCAAATTAAATATTTAATTTAAAATTAAATAAATCCTACATCCAACTATCCAACTAACCTTGTTGAAGGAGTATGTGTTTTAGCTTATGTGTAAGTTTTCAAAACCTATTATTACTTGATTGCAAATAGCCATAGTTACTTTTTGCCAGATCTAATGATCTGATGGCTCCCCTGGTCAAGTTAATAATTTGTAACAGGTATATTTACAATCTTCTTTCATCTGTGTATGACCTAGCAACATGATAGGACCCATCCAAAGTGTGCCTGTGTGAGCCTATGTGTTTAATTTGATTATAGATGCATATAGGTTGTTGTTGCTAAAATAAATTATCATAGTTTTTGATAGAATTTATTTAGGCCCATTTAGTTATTGGGCCTATTCAATTAATAACAGTTGTTCTTATTAAGGTTAAATTCCTCTCTTTTGGGCCTTGTGTGAGAGTTGAGAGCCATAGAAGTGGGTACGACATACTGAACCCAGCACCCCCTCACATGAACCACCCCAATTGTGAAGGCCCATTTGCCTGATTTGAACAACTGTACTAGGTTAATTACACTAGTTTAACCTAATAAAATTGATTAGCAACATAATTAATTTCATTTATTTTGAAATTAATTTAAGAAAATTATAGTTTAAAGAATTCTTTATTCTAAGCTAAACTATATGTATTTTCTTGTATTTAATTAAATATAGAATTATAACCATCTAGATTCTCTCTGGAACTTAATTTAAATTTTTCATTAAATATTCTTATTTAAGTTGATATTTAGTTATCTACAACTAACCAACTTAAATCTGAATATCTTTTGAATTTCAAATTTCAAAATTAAGTTGAGGAATTTTAGGCATTGGTTATTAAGATTCTTTAGATATTTTTTAAGTTAATATCTTTTCGAATATTAACTTAAAATGGAATATTTTCAAATTAAGTGGTTACAACTTAATTTTTGATATTTAATTAAATTTAAATTTGAAAATATTTAAGTTCTAGATTTTTTCTAATACAACTTAAATTAGAAATTTTTTCAAATTTTGTGGAAAAGATACTTAGTCAAATAAGATATTTTCTGGATAGTTATTTCTAGACTACTTATTATTTTTAATATTAAATAGGAAAATATTATACATTGTGAAATTAATTATTTATATAATTAATTTTGGTACAATTTATTTTAAGTATATTTTTTCCTAGTATTAAACTAGAGATTAATAATTAAGCCTTCTCTACACTTAATTATTTATTTCTTGAATTTAATACATTTAATTAATTTGAAAATTGAATATCTAAGTTGATTTTTATCATCATACTTAAATATTTCTTTTTCATGACATTTAATTAAATAGAAAATTATTTTTAGTTGAAATTTATTTTTCAACTAAATTTAAATAATTTTCAAAATATATTTTTTCTTTATTTTATTAATCAAATTTCGAAATTGCATTTCTTAAATGCTGGAATTTTGAATTTTATTTGAAAAATAGATTAAAGTTGTAAATTATTTATTTTAATTTTGGACCAACTTAAATCAATGATTTTTTCTTTAATTGATTAATTTAAAATAAATTGAATTAAAGTATATTATTAGAAATTGAATTAATTAGTCAAAGGAAAATCTAGATAGATGATATTTTTGCTTGAAGTATTTTTCTAGTGTATTTAATTAAATAGAAAATTAATATTTAAGTTGATTTTCATCATCATACTTAAATATTTGAAAATTTTCTTATATATTTAATTGAATAGGAAAATTATATTTTTTGTTGTAAATTAATTTTATTAATTAATTTTGGGCCAACATTAAATTAGAATAATTTTTCCAGGATTTATTTTTTATTTTAACACGCATTTTTCGAAAATTGTATTCTTAAATACTTTAATTTTTCGAAATGCAATATATATTTATAGAAAATTAAATTTGAGTTGTAAATTAATTTATATTAATTTTGTAACAACTTGAATTGAATATTTTTCTAAATATTTATTGGAAATTATTACTAAGATGGAAGAAATACATGTTATTTTCATATCCATCTAAGTAAAATTTATAAATATTAAATTAAAATTTATATTTAGAATTTTTCATTCTAAATTGGAAATTTTAATTAAATAAATATATATTTAAAATAAATAAATTAAATTAAGAGAATCAAAGAAAATACATCTCACTTTAAATAATGAGCTTGATTATTATTAAGATATTCGATCTCCATTGTTGGTCTTACAAAAGTTAAATGTTTTCAATATAACCTCGAGACGCTAGACTTCGTCCCCCTATGGATGGTTATTCGTTGAACGCATTTAACACCGTAAGATTTCATTTGATAAGTGTTTTGTAAGTTTTCGTCTCTATTAGACTCTCCCCTACGGTGACTACTTAGAGATAAACTTATGAAACATGAAACAATGGTGGAAGCTCATAAAATGAGAATAACCTTGACTCTCGCCTACCGGGACAACGTTGGATTCTTATTTTGATCGAATAAAAGGTTGCTAGAATGGTTTCTATTTTAGATGAGCTGACAACTCTATTCAATAAATGATGCTTTGACTCTCGCCTACCGAGACACTGTATCAGTTTGTTGAAAACCTTGGAAATTATTTAGGATTGTATGTTATAGTATTTTCACTAGTCATTCCTACTTGCTATATGTTTATAATTTCTGAATTGTGTATGAATTTATATTGAACCATGTTATTTTCTGTTATTAAGTTGTAGTTTAATTTCGAATCTTCATTGTTGGTCTAACATGTTTGTTTTTCTAATGAGATAAATCCCTAATGGATTTTCACCATTAGACATACATAATAGTGTAAGATCTCGAAACATAAATATTGTATATGCAACACCTAGCTGTTCATCAATTGATGACACCTTAGACTAGTATTTTTACAATATGAAACAAGAAGATTACATAAATAAGATTACTTTATCTTTCGCTAATCGAAGCATCGTTGGATTCTTATTTATAAACGAAATTATCCTAATTCCTCTTAGCTTATTCATTTCGAATTAGCTCAATAATATATCATTGGATGAATGGTCTATAAATCATTTCATGTCATTATATTTTCTCTTAAGAAATTAAATGACGCATATGATTATAATCTCGAAATTCTATTCCCAATTGATATAAAACCTCAATCTTAGAAATCTCCTACTTGTATGGGCAAATCTGATTAGAGTTTGTATTAGTAGTGGTGGTCCAAGAAAGAATTACTCATTATATTTGGTTGAATTTAAGTCTTTGACTTTAATTTTAGAATCCAAACAGAAATTTTCTTATATTTCTAATTCCAGAATACAATACAGTTACACTTTCTCAAGTGTTTAATATCCATCTTCTATTAATGGATTAAAACTGTATGGAATATGAGTTTGGTATTCTGCGACCAGGATCCACTTGCAGTATTCTAAGAACTCTTTGATGTAACTAAACCTATGTCATCAATAGACACTACCATTTTTTTTAATCTATGGCATTTGTATCTTGTTCATAGTGGATTTGACAAGATCAATCTCTGCAAAGAGTTAATATGCCTATATCCACTGAAAGTAGTTCATCTCATTCGCAGATGGATGTACATTCAGGGGTGGATATGAGTTTTTCGTTGTATTCTTAAAACGATAACTCAAGATTATACCTTTTAGCAAAGAAATTTGAAATGTTTGAAAATTTCATTAATTTCTAGCAATGGTTAAAACCATTAAGGTAAGTGGTTAAAGATCTTGCGAACTGATAGGGGTGGAGAAATAGTTAGTAGATATGCAGTTCAAAGATCATTAAATTGATTTTTGAATTATATCCAAATTTACCTCCCCAGAAATTTCGAGTTGCATGTTAATGATTAGTTACTAGTCGTTGCCTAATTCCTTCTATGGTAATACAATTTCAGAATGATGTAATGGTTGTATACTTAATGTAAATCATTACTAGATTCATGGATGACCTAATCAAAATCTTAAGAAAAGCTAGAACTGTTAACCATGGTTTGTTAGCTATTCTAAGTGATTAGGGGTGGACCATCCCATTGTCAATAGATAAGAAAGTGTTTGTTCAAACAAATACTACTTTTCTAAGAAAATGACTAAGTCTGAAAAACAAGTAGCAAATAAAGGAGATATTTAATTCTTGATTCCAAAAGTGTTCTATCATCTTATATAACATATGATGATCCCACTGCCTCTGTTGTCTTGTCACAACCGAAGAGATCAATACCATTTAGTTTTCTTAGACATAATTCACGGTGCCTTGTCGTAGTGGGAGAGTTTCTAGGAACTCACCTTCTTATGACTTGGGAGACACTAGTGATTAAAATCCATTGTGAGTTTAAACAAGTAATGGATTGTCAAGATAAGAAACTAAGAAGAAAGCCAATAGAACTATGGTTTAATCCATTCACATGGAATAACCTAAAATTTTCTATTACAAGGACATAAAAGGAAATTTTAGTTAATAAGTATATTCTATGGACTTAACAAACTTCCTGTTCCTAGTATTATAGGTTTGAGTTTATCTAAACCTATGGCTTGTGGTATACCTGGTAATTACTTACTCTAATGCAAGCAACTTACTTTAGTAAGATGCTGAAGCATTTTCTTTCTAATGGCAATCTATAGAAGCTTCACAACTTCTTAGACATAGATTTTATTTATCTAAGGAAAAGTCTCAACTATTCCAGAAAAGATAAAGCCATGAAAGAATTTCTTATATCAATAGTGAGAGGTCTTAGATATGCTTTTGTATGCCTTAGACCAGACACCTGCTGTTGAGTGGGAGTCATGAGTAGGTATCAGATTAATCCAGGAGAAGAACATTGGAAGACAATTAAGTAAATCTTAAGATTAAGAAGAGGAACTATATGTTAGTCTATAAGAGTGTGTTTAAAACTCTTAGACTACACCACATCAGATTTCGAAATTTGCCTTTGTGCTAGTAAATCTTTCTGATAAGATGGTGATTACTCTGGGGGTGGAATAGTGATTTTGGAGAAGTGTAAAAACCTATCTGAAGTCTCTAGCTCTACCAGAAAGGGATTGAATGTTAAGGTTGTAGGAAAGGTACTTATTCAGTCTAAGGAAAGTTCTATACATTTTTGGCATCATTCCAAATTGCCTTAAACTACTAGTGTTAATTTCCTGATTAACCAAGAGTAGTTGCCAAAGATATAGAATCCAGTATCCCAAGAGAGTAGACATATAGAGAGGAATTTCACATTATCAATGATTTTGTGATTAAAGGAAGAGTAATAGTGGAGAAAAGGTTGTGGTTAATTCAACCTTTCAGATCCTATTACGAGGAGTTTACTACTACTACACTTGATTTGTATATCAAGGTGTTGAGATTATTTGAAACGCACTTTTTGTTTTATATTAGTGCAAGTGGGAGTTTGTTGGGTTTTATGCCCTAAATAAAACTCATTTCAATATAATCAGATTTACTTATTAATATAGATCAGAAATAACATTTAATGTTGCATGGTTCACATGATTTATTTCATGATTATATGTACATAATGTATAGATTCATCTGAAACCCTTTTCACATACTTGATCCTGTTTATTGTGCCGTCAACACATTGGAAAGTAAACATGACTATGTGAATAAAGTTTCCTAGATTTATCAGACACAGGGTTTTACTGATATGATAATCTACAACAGAGTTTACTTGCATTTGGAGAAGTGCTATGTTCTTTCCAGAGCATTGGTTAAAGTAAAGCTCAGGTTGGATGCATGCAGTATGCATCAGAAGGGACCGATATTGAACTTTTACTTAGATTTAATTAAACTTACCGTAAAATCTATTCAAGTCAATATCGCCTAGTTGATCCTAGATCAAATGATCTTAATCCTGTTATGATTAGGCTCAATCTTGAAAGGCTATTCGTGTTCCTTGATTTGTTAGTTAAGCCTACTTTTAGGTCAGGGTGATACGTACTTTTTGGGAACACGGTAGTGCAATTGAGTGGGAGCGCTAGCATAAACATGGAATCTATAGCTTCTATCTGGCGAATAGTAAGCAAAGGATGATCACCTTCGAGCTTGACCAAACGAAAATAAATGGTGGAGATCTCATTTCACATAAGCTGAAATATCATTTATACGGGGTCAAGTGTTTTAAGGATAAAATACATAGTAGGGTGTTACGGTAATTTAATCCCTTTACTGTGTAGATCAATCATATAGAGGATAATTGATCACATTAGGATTATAACAATGGATAACTAATGATGTGTCTATATGGTGGAACATATAGAGCATTCTATATACTGAGAGTGCAATTCTAAGTTCTATGCGTGGATTCAACGAAGAATTAATAAGTTAGTGAATTTTAGTAATAAATTCTTGATCTACTTATTGGAAGCTCGGTTATATAGACCCATGGTCCCTCCACTAGTTGAGATAATATTGCTTGTAAGACTCATGTAATTGGTTTTGATTAATCAATTATAATTCTCAAATTAGACTATGTCTATTTGTGAATTTTTCACTAAGTAAGGGCGAAATTGTAAAGAAAGAGTTTTAGGGGCATATTTGTTAATTATGATACTTTGTATGGTTCAATTAATAAATATGATAAATGACAATATTATTTAATAATTATTTATAGTTATTAAATAGTTAGAATTGACATTTAAATGGTTGAATTAGAAAATTGGCGTTTTTGAGAAAATCAGATGTAGAAAAGGTAAAACTGCAAAATTGCAAAAAGTGAGGCCCAAATCCACTAGTATAGGGCCAGCCACTTTTGTAGGAAATTTGAACTGATATTTTCATTATTTTAATGCCAAATAATTCAAAACTAACCCTAGTGGAATGCTATAAATAGATAGTGAAGGCTTCAGGAAAATTACACTTAAATTTTCTATTTTTCCTTTAGAGAAAAACCTGAGCCTTCTCTCTCCCTATCTTTGGCTGACCCTTCTCTTTCTACTTCCCTCTTCAATTTCGAAAATCTTAGTGTGAGAGTAGTGCCCACACATAGCAAGTGATACCTCAATCATAGTGAGGAAGATCGTGAAGAAAGATCATCAGCAAAGGAGTTTCAGCATCAAAGATTCAGAGAAAGAGATTCAGGTTCAGATATTGATAATGCTCTGCTACAGAAAGGAATCAAGGGCTAGATATCTGAACGGAAGGAGTCATATTATTCCGCTGCACCCAATGTAAGGTTTCCTAAACTTTATATGTGTTTAATTTATCGTTTTAGAAAGTTCATATTTAGGATGTTAATAAACATACTTGTGAGTAGATCTAAGATCCTGGTAAAATAATTTCCAACACTTTCTTTCTAGCCGACCTAAGCGGCAAAAGAGAATACAAAATTCAACACTATTAGACCCATAACCCGCTTGGTCTGAAGTGGCATGAACATGTACATTCCTCGCCCTGCTCCTGAAACTCATGGTTGATCAGCTAATGCTTTACCCTTTCTTGCACAGTAGAGGACCCGTGAGCCAAGCCCAGCAAGACAGTATATAACATAACAATAATAATATTCTCATCATACTATTTAAACAATAATGCCATTCATATATGTTTGTGTGTCACAGACCTGCATGTCACACTCACATGCCTATTTATGTCTACGTGCCGTAGACCTATGTGTTACGCTCACACATCTATTTATATCTACGTGGCGTAGACCTACGTGTTGCTCTCACACGTCTAATTACAATAAGGCCCTAGAATAGTTCATCTCGGTTCTGATTACCGAGTCCAACTTGATTATGCCTTGAACGCATAACCCTTAATCTCAATATGTATAACACATAACTGTTGGTGCCCACTGCACCATTGGTCTATCTACTATAGACCTGCATGTTACGCTCACATGCCTATTATGTCTACGTGGCGTAGACCTACGTGTTGCTCTCACACGTCTATATACGATAAGGCCTTAGTAGGGTTTACCTCAGTTTTGATTACCGAGCCTAACCTGGTTATGCCTTGCTTGCATAACCCTATTCTTATATATATACGTAATCCATACATTACGTTCTTTCAATGGTTTATTCTGGTGATATATATACCAGGTCTAACCCAGTTATGTCTCATTCACATAACTTTTAACATACATGT